>NW_027361676.1:19545000-21945000 GCF_039654945.1 Dendrobates tinctorius
CTTCCTCCATCCCTTCTTCCAGGGATCCTCACTCCTGTCCGAGTGACTTCCAACCCGACTGACCTTCTGTCAGACTGACCTGTAATCCTACACTTTCCCACTCTTTTATATATCTCAACTCCACCCACCTCCCAGCACATCCAGTGTTCTAAGCAGTGAACCACCAAAGGTGCTCTGCTACTCTCTAAGCACTGACTCGCAATGTGGTTGTGCAGAACTACCCTGTTGTGTGGGGTGCGAGTGTTGGAGCGTGGAAAGGAGTTCCCACCTTACCTGAATAGTGGGGCACTACACCTTAGGAGAAGGTGCAGTACTTCTGTGGTGACCGAGCCTCAGGGGCGCCACATGTCCTCCTGTCCCTCTTTGAGCATCCAGAATGAGATGCTACAATCAAGGAATGTTGTTGTAAAGAGATCCTCAAATTATCCTAGTATGGGATCACTAGTCTCCAGGGACTCAACATTGTGGGAGGAAGAAGGATCAGGGTGAGGATTAAGTGACCCTGACTGTAGGCTGAAAGAACATATGTGTCATGGATGGGGTTTTTTCTTGTGCTCCAACAACAGGCATAGTCACACCTGCGCCATCATCAGCACTTCCACTGCTCCATCCCTTACTGCACGCCTTACGCATTTTGTAATTGCTAGGTCTCTTGAAACCAAGTTTATTTTTATTCAAAGAAAAAAAAATGGTCACCTGGAACAGTCAAAGCATTTTTTGGGGAAATTAGTACCACCATAATGTAACAGAAAGAATGTAAAAGTGTATGGATGAAAATCAAATTCAATACAGAAAAATGTTTCACCTCTTTTTGGGAGTGTTACATGCTATAGCAATGTACCAAAAGAATGTAATACTGTATGGTTGACAAATTTAACCCAGCACAATTTTTTAACTTTTTTTGGAGTGTTAGTGTTACGCGGGGCTTAGGTCAAAGAAGGCTGAAATACCCGGGGCCCCTGCGGAGTCCCTCCAACTAGGGAAAACCCTGTCTGACCCTCAACCCAGGGTTTTTGCTAATGGTGCAAATGCCTGAGCCTCCAACCTTTCCTTATCTCCTGCTCAGCCCTAAGCTGAACCCTCCACCCAGTGAGGCGTCAAACCACCAAAACCCACACAGTAATGACAGACAGGGAGAACTTAAACCGCACCGCGCCGCATACACACAGGACAATACCATAATGTGAACAGGGCAAAACAAAACACAAATATAGGAAGGCGAAAAGGTAACAACGGATCATACGCCACCAGATACGAATTTCTCTCTCCAACACCTTCTCTCCAGACCGGAACCACTTGGCATAAAACACAAGCTATAATCGGCGACGCCCATAGGCCAGCACGACTATTTAAAGACCGTGGACGTGACCAAACATCCCCCCTGATTTCCAGCTAGATTAACCCCCAATAACCTGAGTAAAATCAAGCCGGCGCCACTGAGGCTATAGTGGATGGAGATGGAACTACCGCTGCCTGCCGGACGCTGTGGTGTGAATAGCGTCCGACATGACAGTATCCCGTCTTCTACGAGGGACCCCAGGGCCCTCAAGACTCATAGGACCCGGCTTGTCCGGATGACGGCGGTGAAACGAACTGACCAGCCGATCCACATGTATGTCCGTGGCTGGTACCCAAGACCTCTCCTCCGGACCATAACCCCGCCAGTGTACCAAATACTGAAGAGTATGGCGCAGTACTCAAGAGTCCACCACCTTGGAGACTTCAAACTCTAAATCGCCATCCACCATGACTGGAGGTGGCATCGGCGTCGTGTCCACAGAGCCTACCACCTTTTTCAATAAAGCCCTGTGAAACACGTTGTGTATCTTGTATACCGCAGGAAGTTCCAACCGATAAGCAACGGGTTAATGATGGCAGCAATCTTAAAAGGGCCAATAAACCTTGGACCCAATTTCAATGATGGAATTTTGAGTTTTATGTTTTTAGTAGCTAACCACACCTAATCACCCACACATAGGTCCAGACCTGGCAAGCGTCTAGCGTCAGCCACTCGTTTGTACCTTGCACTCATGCTCAGCAATCGCTGTTTCACACTCCTCCAGACTGATGATAGTTGCACTCCTAGCTGGTCCTCCTCCGGGACGCCTCCAGAGCCACCCTGACGCAAGGTACAAAATTGAGGATGGTGCCCGTAAACACAAAAGAACGGAGACTCTCCCGATGATTCTTGGCGGTGATTATTTAATGCGAACTCGGCCAAGGGAAGGAATGTCGACCACTCCTCTTGGTTGTCAGACACAAAACATCGCAAATACTGCTCCAGATTTTGGTTCATGCGCTCAGTTTGACCATTTGACTGCGGATGAAACGCCGACGAATGAGACAACTTGATCCCCAATCATGAGCAAAAAGCTTTCCAAAACTTTGCCACAAACTGGGTACCCCTATCAGACACTATGTCCGACGGAACTCCGTGTAGTCTGACCACCGCCTGCACAAAAACCTGAGCCAACGTCTTCGCGTTGGGCAAGGAAGGCAACGACACAAAATGCGCCATCTTCGAAAATCGATCAACCACCACCAGGATGACCGTGTTCCCCGCCGAGGCAGGCAAGTCCGTGATAAAGTCCATGGAGATTTCTGTCCATGGCCTACTAGGTACCCCCAGAGGCTGTAGAGTGCCAGCAGGATGGGATCTGGGCGACTTGGCCCTGGTGCACGTGATGCAAGCTTCCACGTACAAGACCATGTCCTGCCGGATTTTCGGCCACCAAAAGCGGCGCAATACAAGCTCCAAGGTGCCCCTAACCCCTGGATGACCGGCCAGGACAGAGTCGTGGTGTTCCCCCAACACCTTAAGATGAAGACGAAGGGGTACGAATGACTTGTTAGAGGGAAGTCCTGGCGGTACCTCATCCTGGGCCTCGGCAATCTCCGCCTCTACCTCAGTCGTGAGAGCCGAAACCACTACACCTTCTTGGAGGATGGGTACCGGATATTCCCGAGCTTCTCCTCCCGGAAAACACCTGGACAAGGCATCCGCCTTGGTGTTTTTAGCCCCAGGACGGTAAGTCACCAGAAAGTTAAATCGTGTAAAAAACAATGCCCAGCGAGCCTGCCTGGGAGACAGACGCTTGGCCGACTCCAGATAAAGCAGGTTTTTATGGTCGGTGATGACTGTGACCTGGTGGGCCGCACCCTCCAAGAAGTGTCGCCATTCCTCAAAAGCCAATTTGATGGCCAACAACTCCCTGTTGCCGATATCGTAATTCCGTTCGGCAGGCGACAGCTTCTTGGAGAAGTAGGCGCATGGACGCATATTGCTCAAGGACTAGCCCTGTGACAGTACTGCCCCCACTCCCACCTCAGACGCATCGACCTCCACAGTAAAAGGTTTAGATACGTCCGGTTGCACCAGAATGGGGGCTGAAGCAAAACGGTTTTTCAGAAGCTCAAATGCACGCACCGCAACCTCAGACCAGATAGCGAGATTGGTACCTTTTCTCGTCATGTCCGTGAGCGGTTTGGCTATAGTAGAAAAATTCTTAATAAACTTCCTATAATAGTTGGCAAACCCAAGGAACCGCTGGAGCGCTTTTAGATTATCAGGCCGTTCCCATCGCAGCACCGCTTGCACCTTCGCGGCGTCCATTTTAAACCCTGCGGCGGACACAATATATCCCAAAAAGGGCAACTCCTGAACAAAAAATACGCATTTTTCAAGCTTAGCATAGATATTATTCTCACGGAGCCACTGTAACACCTGCCTGACATGCTCTAAATGAGTGTCCCGGTCGCTCGAATAAATGAGGATATCATCCAGGTACACAATCACAAATTTCCCCAGCACATGAGCGAATACATCATTTATGAAATGTTGGAAATCAGCAGGCGCGTTTGTCAACCCAAATGGCATAACTAGGCATTCAAAATGACCCTCAGGAGTATTAAATGCCGTCTTCCACTCATCCCCCTGACGGACCCTTATGAGGTTGTACGCCCCCCTGAGGTCAAGTTTGGAAAACCACTTCGCACCAGCCACCTGGTTGAACAAATCAGGGATCAGAGGCATCGGGTAGGGATCACGGACCGTAATCTGGTTTATCTCCCGGAAATACAGACACGGGCGTAACCCCCCATCTTTCTTCTTAATGAAGAAAAACTCCGCTGCTACAGGAGAGGATAAAGGCCGGATGTGCCCTTTACTTAGACTCTCCGCGATGTAGTCTTTAAGAGCTTGTCTCTCCGGACCAGAAATACTAAACATCCTAGCCTTTGGCAATTTGGCCCTGGATTTTAACCTAATCACAAAGTCATAGGTTCGATGTGAAGGTAGTTCTGAGCAACCCCTCTCAGAGAATATGTCCGCAAAATCCAGCAATGCCTCCGGAAGGCTGGACTTCACGGCGGACACACATGTAGCCAAGCAATTTTCCTGGCAGAAACCACTCCACTGGACTATATCCTGGGTTCTCCAGTCAATCACCGGGTTGTGCTTGGACAACCATGGGAAACCCAGGACCATTTGTGCTGGGAGATTATTGAGTACCCTACATGTAACCCAGTCAGAATGTAGGACCCCAATGTGGAGTTTAACCTCAGCTACAAACTCAGTAATCTCCCTCTGTGGGAGGGGAGCGGCACTAATGATAACCACGCGAATAGGATGAGGGAGTTTTTCGATCTTAAAACCGGCCGTGCATGCAAACTCCTCATCCATGAGATTGGTGGCGGAACCGCTATCCACAAACACTGATATTAGTAGCTCTCTGCCCGCAATAATAACCCTGGCAGGGAGCATACATTGAGATACCATCATGGAGGATATGCATACGCTCAGTTGGGCCTCCTCCATACCCTCTGAGCTTACCAGTTTTCCGCCGGTGCGACTTTCTTAGGTAGCACAGGACAAGCATTTACATAATGATCTCTTTTACCACAGTAAAAACATGCTCCTTGCTTCCTGAACCCAGGAACGCGACGCTTAACATGTGATACCCCAGCCATTTGCATAGGTTCAGTGGGCTCACCTGCAGCAACCACACTTGCACCCCTGCTTTCCCCCAGGGGCAGTGTCTCCTGCGCCCCCTGACGCAAACGGCGATCAATACGAATAACCAAACTCATGGCAGACTCTAACGATGCAGGAGTCTCATACATCAGGAGGGCCTGTTTAACTCTTCCTGAAACCCCATGAATAAACTGACTCCGCAGTGCTGGGTCGTTCCACTGTGTGTCTACTGCCCAACAGTGAAATTCTGAACAATAGTCTTCCGCCATAAGTTCCCCCTGACGGAGGGCGCGGATTTTAGATTGTGCTAGAGCCAATCTGTCGGGATCATCATAAATGAGCCCGAGTGCTGAAAAAACATTCTCAACCGAATGAAACGTAGCAGAGTCAGCTGGTAAGGAAAACGCCCATGCTTCGGGGTCCCCACTCAGTAATGATAATACCAGACCCACCCGCTGAGCCTCATTACCCGAGGAGACAGGACGCATGCGAAAGTATAACTTACAGGCCTCCCGAAAGATGACAAATTTGCTGCGTTCCCCAGCAAATCGTTCAGGCAGCGGAATCTTCGGCTCTGCACCTGCAGAAGCCGCTTGCACATTAGCTACAACCAGGCCCTGCTGCTGAACTGCCCCCTTCAACTCGGTGACCTGTAAGGACAGCGCCGCCAACTGACGGTTTATGGAAGTCATGGAATCCATGGACTACCAAAATATTGTGGGCCGATTATAATGTTACGCGGGGCTTAGGTCAAAGAAGGCTGAAATACCCGGGGCCCCTGCGGAGTCCCTCCAACTAGGGAAAACCCTGTCTGACCCTCAACCCAGGGTTTTTGCTAATGGTGCAAATGCCTGAGCCTCCAACCTTTCCTTATCTCCTGCTCAGCCCTAAGCTGAACCCTCCACCCAGTGAGGCGTCAAACCACCAAAACCCACACAGTAATGACAGACAGGGAGAACTTAAACCGCACCGCACCGCATATACACTGGACAATACTGTAATGTGAACAGGGCAAAACAAAACACAAATATAGGAAGGCGAAAAGGTAACAACGGATCATACACCACCAGATACGAATTTCTCTCTCCAACACCTTCTCTCCAGACCGGAACCACTTGGCGTAAAACACAAGCTATAATCGGCGACACCCATAGGCCAGCATGACTATTTAAAGACCGTGGGCGTGACCAAACATCCCCCCTGATTTCCAGCTAGATTAACCCCCGATAACCTGAGTAAAATCAAGCCGACGCCACTGAGGCTATAGTGGACGGAGATGGAACTACCGCTGCCTGCCGAACGCTGTGGTGTAGCGTCCGACATGACAGTTAGATAATATCACAGAAATTTAACCCATACCATGGAATAGTGTTTGGGTGAGAAGAGTAATACAGCTAATTTTTATAATGCTTTTTTTGTGTTATAGATCACAGAAATGTACCACAGAACTTGAAAAACTGTATAGCTGAGAAATGCAAATCTCCAAATTTTTTTAACACTTTTTTCAGTTTAATAGATTACAGAAATGTCCCCAGATACTGTATGGGTGACAAATTTTCCCCTGAAAAAAAAAAATTAAATGCTTTTTTGGAGTGTTACATATAACAAAAAATTAACTCAGAACACAGAATAGTGCATGGGTAAGGAATTTAGACTAGGTAAATGTTTTAACGAATTTTTTGATTGTTAAGGCCCCGTCACACACAGCGATTTCACTAGTGAGATTGCTGATTTTGTGACGTCAAAGCGATCTCACCAGCGAGATCACTGTGTGTGACGGGGATCAGCGACCGGCCCCCCCACCGGTTATCGCTGATCGTGCACTATCGTGCATGGCCGTTTTTTGATCGTTGCTCTCTCGCTGGCCAACGCGCATCGCTGCGTGTGGCAGCGGAAGCCAATGATCAGCGACCCTCACAGCGCTCTAAGCACGTGCTGGGAGCTGGTAACCAAGCTAAATATCGGGTTACTAAGCGGCACGCGTTACTTAGTTACCCGATGTGTACCTTAGAAACCTGCGTGCTCACAGCTCCCAGCGCGAGCACGCAGGTTTCTAAGGTACACATCGGGTAACTAAGTGATGCGCGCCTCTTAGTAACCCAATATTTACCTTAGAGACCAGCGTCCTCGCTGGTGCTGATCGCTGGTGAAGCTGCCTGTTTGGCAGCTCACTAGCGATCATGTACGATGCATCAGCGATCCTGACAAGGTCGTATCGTTGTCGGGATCGCTGGTGCATCGTTTAGTGTAATGGGGCCTTTATATAGCACAAAAAAGTGACACAAATCATGTAGTGCTTGACAGATGAAAATATATTCAATTTTTTCACCCCCAAAAAATGCAGCTATATATTTGGCATCAGACTGCACAGCTCTGTATATGCATTGTGTTCAGCCAATCTCCCTACTCCAGCAATTCTCTCTCCCTCTCTAGGCTAAATGCAGATTGTATGTCATACAAACAGCAAAGCAAGCAATTAGCCCTTAGCGTCTGAGCTATTGGGGTGTAACTAGAGTCTCATGAGCACTAGGGCAAATTTTGGATTTTGGACCTCCACCACCACTAGTACTCTGATCAGATTCTTGGACCACAATATCACTGCCAAAGGTTATAAAAATATATGTATGGACCTTCAAAAAAAATAAAAAGTTACAAACATATAATTTATCCCACAGAATATGTATCTGTCATTAGATATTTTTATGTATGATAATACACATTAAATAATATTGTTACTAACCAAAACACTTTATACGTTTCATAGCTGGGCCTGCAATAATGGCGAAAGACATTATCTATGTTTAGAGGAAATAATATTTTATCATCACAGATGGTGATTCTTTACTGAATATGCAGATAGACTATGGAATTGTAAGACATCACAAAATGTTGTATTAGTTGATTCACTAAACAAGTGGATGCGTTCAGCGTCGGACTGGCCCTCCGGAGAACCGTAGGATTCTCCGGTGGGCCCTGGCCTCTGGTGGGCCCTGGCACCTGCTGGCATACAGGGCCAGCAGTTGCCTAGGGCCCCGCTGCTCCAGGGGCCCCCAGCCAGTGGTGTGTCGCACACCATGCAGCTGCTATGGGGGCCCATGCCAGCGGAGCAGCAGCGAGTGACAGGGGGCAGGAGCCCCTGTCCCCGCCCCCAGCCTAGTAAGCCGCTATGTGGCTGTAAATCAGGGCCGGCGCCGCCCTCAATTGTTAAGGGAGAGAGAGCGTCAGCGTAAGGTGATGTTCTCTCTCCCATCAGTCCCCTCTGCTGACTCACAGCAGGTGCGCGATGACGTCACGATTGCGCACCCGCTGTGTGTCTGGCAGATGGGGCAGCTCCTGACACTGAAGCCGGGATCAGAGTGGGAGCGAGGAGGAGAGGTGAGTATTGTGATTTGTTTTTTTATATCTCTATCTCTCTCTATATCTATTTTTCTTTCTCTGTATCTATCTATATCTATCTCTATATTGATATCTATCTATCTCTCTATCTCCCTCTGTCTATCTATCTTTATATCTATCTTTATATCTTTATATCTATCTAAATAAAAAAAGGGCAGCACTACAAAAATTATACAATTGGTGCAAAACCTAATCAGCAGTGTCCAGACAGCCGAGTTAATGAAATAAAAAAAATAAGCAGCACTCCAAATTAAATGTGAAAAAAGTGGATACTTTACTGATCCTCAGGTGGCGACGTTTCAACGGTGACCCGTCTTTATTTTTTTACTTTATCTATCTATCTATCTATCTATCTATCTATATCTATCTCTTTATACCTATCTATCTCTATCTATCTCTATATCTATCTATATCTCTATATATATCTCTCTATATATCTATCTCTCTCTATATCTATCTATCTCTCTCTATCTATCTCTCTATCTATCTCTCTCTATATCTATCTCTCTATCTATCTCTCTATATCTATCTCGCTCTATATCTATCTCTCTATACAGTATCTATCTCTCTCTATATCCATCTCTCTCTATATCTATCTCTCTATATCTATCTATCTGTTGTGAACTCATTTTCTGGTTTACCTCTGGCTTCTGGTGAGGGTGGTGGAGCTGGCTGTGTTGACAGAGGAGTCGTGAGTTCTCCATGTGGGCTCCCTCTGGTGGTGACAGCAGGTAATGAAGCTGATCTAAATGGCAGAGACCTGCCACCTGAGGAGGAGGACTGTGATTGGTGATCAGGAGTCTCTGACTGGATTTAAGACAGCCGACTCCCTAATTTTGTGCTGGTGATTTTTTGCTGTCCTGAGGTTCTGGTTTCCAGTTCTGTTCCTGCCTTCTCAAGCTAAGTGTGATCTGCTATTTTTTCACATGAGATTTGGTCTGGTTTACTCAGATTTTGTGGTCAGCCAGCCCCTGCTGGGGCTGTGCTGAATTTCCATTCTTATGTCTCTGTTTATGCCAGTTTGCTCTTTGTCCCTGATCAGATTGGTCTCTTTTTGCTCTGTCTTCAGAATATACCAGAGTGCTGATATAGGGAATTGAAGTCTAGCGACTTCAGGGTTTTTGTTATCAGAAAGTGTTGGACATTTTTTGGCAGGGTTTTGTGCGTGATTGCAGACAGCATCTTTCCTTTCCTGTCCTTTCTAGTTAGTGTGGGCCCCATTGTTTGCTCTGCCTATTTTTCTATCTGTGTTTGTGTTTTCATCTTGTCTCACCGACAATACATGTTTGGGGGCTGTCTATTGCTTTGGGGTCTGCTCTGGGGCAGTTTAGATTTCCCCTTTTCTTGCTTTAGGCTTATTTAGTTCTCCGGCTGTGATGAGGCCTCTAGGATCATCGTAGGCACGCTCCACGGCTACTGCTAGTTGTGTGGATAGGATCAGGGGTCTGCAATCCACTTAGTTACCAACATCTCTGGTTTTCTGGGGCTTAGCTTGTTTTTGTTTTTCCTCCTCGGTGACTCATTCATAACAGAATCACCAGCCATACCGCAGATTCTAGGGTACTCAAAAGCAGGAAAAAAAATTGTCAGAATTTTTTTTTTTATATGTATTTTTTCTCTTTTTCTCTGGGGCCGTAGGAGGATTTTTTCCTTAATGGAGATTAAGCAATTGTCTGATCGTGTGGAGCAGCTCGCAGCTGAAGTGCGGGGAATTTCCACCTATCTCGCTCAATCACATGCTGTTGAACCAAAAATCCCTACTCCTGATGTGTTTTCTGGGGATCGGTCTAAATTTTTGAATTTTAAGTATAATTGTAAATTATTTCTTGCCTTGAAGCCTAACTCATCGGGGAACTCTGCGCAGCAGGTAAAAATTGTCATCTCCTTGCTGCGCGGTGATCCCCAGGATTGGGCGTTTTCTTTGACACCTAAAAATCCTATTCTGACTAATGTGGATGCATTTTTTCAAGCCTTGGGGTTGTTGTATGATGAACCTAATGCTATTGATCAAGCTGAGAAAGCCTTATTGGCATTAAACCAGGGTAAGGATTCTGCAAAGTTATACTGTCAAAAATTCCGAAAGTGGGCGGTCCTTACTACATGGAATGATGGTGCCTTGGCAGCTCTCTTTCGCAAGGGGTTATCAGAAACCGTAAAGGATATTATGGTGGGATTTCCTGTTCCCTCTGGTCTTGACGATTCTATGTCATTAGCCATTCAGGTTGATCGGCGTTTACGTGAACGTAAAACTACACGAGAGGTGTTGCCGCCTTTTCAACAAATGTCTGAACCTATGCAAAGTGATAAAGTTTTGTCTAGGGTGCAACGTCAGGAGTATAGAAGGCGCAATAAGCTGTGTTTTTTCTGTGGAGATGCCTCTCATATTATTTCTGTCTGCCCTAAATGAGAGAAACGTTTTGCACACACATTTTGCTGTGGGTGGCGTACAACCTAAGTTTCTTTTGGCAATTACTCTGATCTGCTCCTTATCCACATTTTCCACCAAGGCTTTTGTAGATTCAGGAGCGGCTTTGAATCTGATGGATTTGGATTTTGCTAAACGTTGTGGTTTTCCCATGATACCTCTGCGGATGCCTATTCCTTTGAGGGGTATTGATGCTACTCCTTTGGCGGAGAATAAACCTCAGTTTTGGACCCAGGTGATAATGTGGGTCGCCCCAGACAACCAAGAAAATTGTAGATTTTTGGTACTGCATAATTTGCATGATACTATTGTTCTGGGTTTCCCCTGGTTGCAAATCCAAAATCCAGTTTTGGATTGGAAATCTGTTTCTGTGGTGAGTTGGGGCTGTCGGTGTGCTCTTGGTGACACTCGTGTTTTCTCCACCTCTCCCCAGTCTCATGATGTTCCTGACTATTTGGCTGATTTTTATGATGTATTTAGTGAGAGTGAGTCTGCGTCCCTGCCTCCTCACAGGAGTTATGACTGTGCAATTGAGTTGAGGCCTGGGTGTAAATTTCCCAAGGGTCGGCTTTTCAACTTATCTGTACCTGAACACGAGGCTATGCGATCTTATATTAAGGAGTCATTGGAGAAGGGTCATATTAGACCATCTTCTTCACCCTTAGGCGCTGTTTTTTTTTTCGTGGCTAAGAAAGATGGTTCATTAAGGCCTTGTATTGACTATCGTTCCCTTAACAAGATTACGGTTAAATATCAGTATCCGTTACCCCTGATTTCTGATTTATTCTTCAGAGTTAAAGGTGCCTGCTGGTTTACTAAGCTTGACCTCAGGGGGGCCTATAATCTTATTCGTATCAAGCATGGAGATGAATGGAAGACGGCGTTAAATACTCCGGAGGGACATTTTGAGTACCTGGTGATGCCTTTTGGGCTAACTAATGCCCCTTCTGTCTTCCAATCCTTCATGAATGATATTTTCCGGGACTTTGTGGATAAGTTTTTGATAATCTATTTAGATGATATTCTAATCTTTTCCAGTGATTGGGATTCTCATGTGGAACATGTTCGGACTGTGTTCCGGATTTTGAGGGAGAACTCCCTGTATGTTAAGGGATCAAAATGCCTTTTTGGTGTACAGAGGATTTCATTTTTGGGATTTATTTTGTCTCCGTCAACTATTGAAATGGACCCGGCCAAGGTACAGGCCATTTATGATTGGGTTCAGCCCACTTCTTTGAAGGCTCTCCAGAAGTTTTTGGGTTTTGCTAATTTTTATCGTAAATTTATAGCTAATTTTTCTGGTATTGCCAAACCACTGACTGATCTGACCAAGAAGGGCGCTGATGTGCTGAATTGGTCTCCAGAGGCTGTTTTGGCATTTCAGGAGCTGAAGCGGAGGTTCACTTCTGCTCCGGTTTTACGGCAACCTGATGTCTCACTTCCATTTCAGGTAGAGGTAGATGCTTCGGAGATTGGTGCAGGAGCTGTTTTGTCCCAAAAAGATCCGGTGACTTAGAATCATAGAATCATAGTATCATAGAATCGTAGAGTTGGAAGGGACCTCCTGGGCCATCTGGTCCAACCCCCTGCTCAAAGCAGGATTCGCTAAATCATCCCAGTCAGATGTCTGTCCAGCCTCTGTTTGAAGACTTCCATTGAAGGAGAACTCACCACTTCTCGTGGCAGCCTGTTCCACTCATTGATCACTCTAACTGTCAAAAAGTTTTTTCTAATATCTAAGGCTGGTTTCACATTAGCGCTTTTTAAGCGCAAGCACGGCCGGGGGTAGCTCCGCCCCCGAGCTGGCTCTCTGCCCGGCATGCCCGCCCCTTGCTTGTAGCGCCGCCTCCTAGCGCACAGCGGCACCTGCGATCGGCGCACCCTATCTTTAGCATAGGGTGCGCAGATCGTGCGCAGGCCGTGTGCTAGTTGCGCTTTGACCTGCGCTGCGCACTTGTGACGGTGCGCCGTGCGCGCCAAAACCCGAAAAGTTTGATTTTGGCCTGCACGGCGCACCGTCAAAAGTGCACAGCGCAGGTCAAAGCGCAACTAGCGCACGGCCTGCGCACGATCTGTGCACCCTATGCTAAAGATAGGGTGCGCCGATCGCAGGCGCCGCTGTGCGCTAGGAGGCGACGCTACAAGCAAGGGGCGGGCACACCGGGCAGAGAGCCGGCTCGGGGGCGGAGCTACCCCCGGCCGTGCGTGCGCTTAAAAAGCGCTAATGTGAAACCAGACTTATCTGTGTCTCCTCCCATTCAGTTTCATCCCATTGCTTCTAGTCTTTCCTTGTGCAAATGAGAATAAAGTTGATCCTTCTACAGTGTGACAGCCCTTTAGATATTTGTAGACAGCTATTAAGTCTCCTCTCAGTCTTCTCTTTTGCAAACTAAACATTCCCAAATCCTGCAACCTTTCCTCATAAGACAGGGTTTGCAGACCGGTCACCATTCTGGTCGCTCTTTTCTGAACTTGCTCCAGTTTGTTGATGTCTTTTTTAAAATGTGGTGCCCAAAACTGGACACAATATTCCAGATGAGGTCTGACCAAAGAGGAGTAGAGGGAAATAATGACTTCACGTGATCTAGACTGTATGCTTCTGTTAATACATCCTAGAATTGCATTTGCCTTTTTTGCTGCTGCATCACACTGTTGACTCATATTCAGTCTGTGATCTATTAGTATACCCAAGTCTTTTTCACATGTGCTGTCACTTAGCCCTATTCCTCCCATTCTATATATGCTTTTTTCATTTTTATTGCCCAGATGTAGTACTTTGCATTTCTCCCTGTTAAAAACCATTCTGTTAGTTGCTGCCCACTTCTCCAGTTTATTTAAATCTTTTTGAATCCTCTCTCTCTCTTCTCTAGTATTAGCTATCCCTCCTAGCTTTGTGTCATCAGCAAATTTAATCAGTTTACCCTCAATTCCTTCATCTAAATCGTTGATAAAGATGTTGAACAATACAGGGCCCAGGACAGAGCCCTGTGGTACCCCACTTGAGACATTCTTCCAACTAGATGTGCAGCCATTTACGACCACTCTTTGGGTCCGATCACTAAGCCAGTTATGAATCCACCTAACAGGTGCCTTGTCCATTCCATACTTAGTCATTTTTTCAATAAGGATTGTATGAGAGACTTTGTCAAATGCTTTGCTGAAGTCAAGATATACTATATCTACAGCATTTCCTTTATCCACCCAATCAGTGATACCGTCATAGAAGGAAATTAAGTTAGTCTGACATGACTTATTAGTTACAAACCCATGCTGACTCTGTTTAATCACTTCATTCTTATCCAGGTATTGACATACATGTTGTTTAATAATTTGTTCAAAGATCTTTCCTGGTATAGAAGTCAGACTCACCGGCCTATAGTTGCCTGGGTCCACCTTCTTCCCCTTTTTGAAGATAGGAACAACATTTGCTCTTCTCCTGTTCTCCAAGAATTTTCAAAGATTATGGAGAGGGGTTCAAAAATTTCTTCTGCTATCTCCTTCAGTACTCTGGCGTGTAATTCATCTGGACCTGGAGACTTGAATTCATTTAGGTTAGCTAAGTGTTTCCTCACTATCTTTCTGTTTATAGATATCCTGGATTCTTCTATTCCCTTAATAGGACAGTGAATAACAGTTGATGTTACATTTCCTTTCTGAGAGAGAACAGATGCAAAATAGGAATTTAAAAGTTCAGCCTTCTCAACATCCTGTCTTACCATTTCATCATTTTCATCCTGTAAAAATCCTATAGCATCTTTGACTTTTCTTTTACTTTTGACATATCCCCAAAATCCTTTATTATTGCTTTTGACATCTCTTGCAAGCCTCAATTCATTTTCAGCTTTAGATAATCTGATTTGTGCCCTGCAGGTTCTGCAGACAGCATTATATTCTTCTTTAGATATGCCTCCCTCTTTCCATTTTATAAACATTTTTTTCTTCCTTTTTAGCATGTGCTTAAGTTCTGTGTTCATCCATCCTGGTTTCCTTAAATGCTTCCTATTCTTCCCTCTTTTCAGAATTGTTAACAACTGTGCTTTGAGAATTTCATTTTTCAAGATTTCCCATCCTTCCTGGACATTTTTGTCTTTAAGGATATCCAGCCATTGGATCCCTCCAATTCTCTTTCTGAATCCTTTAAAATCTGCCTTTCTGAAATCTAACCTTGACGTCTGAGTCTTCACAGGTCTTCCGCCTCTAGTTATCCAAAATTCTAAAATAGCATGGTCGCTACCTCCTAGGGTCCCAGCCACTTTTACCTCCTCAACCATTTCCTCCCTGTTTATAAGGATTAGATCCAAGGTAGCAGTTCCCCTTGTTTTCTCCCTTACCTTTTGGAAGATAAAGTTGTCAGCAAGAGAGGATAAGAATTTCCTTGACCTGTTAGTTTTGCCTGAGAGAGATTCCCAACAAATGTCTGGATAGTTGAAATCTCCCATGACAACTATGTCATATTTTTTGGAGAACTTGGCCATTTGATGCATAAAGAGTTCATCCATATCTTCAGCTTGCACAGGCGGCCTGTAGTAAATGCCTACAATGGTGTCCTTTCCATTGTTCTGTCCTTGTATTCTTACCCAAACAGTTTTCACAGAACTCCCAATCTCTGAAGCTTCAATCTCTGTGCAGATATACGCGTTTCTAACATACAATGCGACACCTCCTCCTCGTTTATCAAGTCTGTTTCTTGCAAATAAGTTGTATCCTTCTAGTCTTGTATTCCAATCATGTGTATTGTCCCACCAAGTTTCAGTGATTCCAATGACATCATATTTCTTTTCCTGTGTTAGTAGTTCCAATTCTCCTTGTTTGTTGCCCATGCTTTGTGCATTAGTATAGAAACACTTTAGTTTGTGATTGGTTTCTCTTTCTCCAATATTTTTATTAATTAGATTCTTTCGTCTTTGTTCTTCCTTTCCACTTCTAATAGCAGACTTCTCAATAGCATTTGTCAGGTGTATGGCTTTTTCTGGTCTTTTGCTTCCCTTCCCATGTTGTTCTAGTTTAAAGCTCTCCTTACAAGTGTAGCAAGGCGACTTCCAAATACATGCTTTCCAGTCTTCGTAAGGTGCACCCCATCTCTAGCAAGTAGTCCATCGTATATGTAGTTCACTCCGTGATCCAGAAATCCAAATCGTTGCTGACGGCACCATCGACGTAGCCAGTTGTTCACCTGCAGAATCTTATTCCACCTCCTTGTTCCATGGCCATCCACTGGGAGGATGGAAGAGAAGACCACCTGCGCTCCCAGTTCTTTCACTTTCTTGCCTAAGTCTTCAAAGTCTCTGCAGATGGTTTCCAGGTCGTTTCTTGCGGTGTCATTTGTCCCCACATGTAGTAGCAGGAATGGGTAGTCATCTGTAGGTCTGAAGAGTCCTGATATCCTGTCAGACACATCTTTAATTTTTGCACCTGGAAGATAGCACATTTCTCTTGAAGTTATATCCGGTCTGCAGATAGCAGCCTCTGTTCCTCTCAACAGGGAATCCCCCATGACCACCACTCTCCGTTTCTTCTTCACAACATTTTTCTTTCTCCATCCAGGAGGACTCTGAAGGCGTACAAGGTTGCTGTTTGTTGGCAAAGTCTTATATTGATGTATTTCTTCATCGTTTTCCTGCGGGAGAGCCTGGTACTGGTTTCTGAGCAGTATGGGTGCTGACTGCCTCCTGATCCTCCTGCTTCTCTGGGTCACATGTCTCCATTCCTCTGTTTCTTCAGGTGCACTTCGAATTTCTTCTCTTTCTGTAACATGAAGAGATAATTCCGCTCTGTCCAAGAACTCTTCACCTTCCTTAATGATCTTCAACGTAGCTAACCTCTCTTCGAGATTTTGCAACTTTTCCTCCAACAGGGACACAAGCTTGCATTTGTGGCATGTGAAGTTTGGCTTTTCCACTGGTAAATCTGTGAACATGTAGCAAGAAATGCAGCTCACCAAATGGCTCCTGGCCTCTTCCATCTTGAGATTTCTTAAAAACGATGAAAGATGAGCCAAAATAGGCGCGCGGTTTTTCCGATTTCCTCTTTTCAGCTGCAACGGACAAAACCCAGTGATCGTTGAGCTTGCGGAGACTCTTCACTTATCCCAGAAGGCACTGGGAATATGCAAATGATCTCCTCAAGACTCTTCCCCTGGTTTTCCGATTTCCTCTTTTCAGCTGCAACGGCCAAAACCCAGTGATCGTTGAGCTTGCGGCGACTCTTCACTTATCCCAGAAGGCACTGGGAATATGCAAATGATCTCCTCAAGACTCTTCCCCTGGTTTTCTAAAATTAATCCCTGTGCCTTCTTTTCCCGAAAGTTCTCCCCATCTGAATGCAACTATGATGTGGGGAATCGGGAATTGTTGGCCATGAAGTGGGCATTTGAGGAGTGGAGACATTGGTTGGAGGGAGCTAGACATCAAGTTGTGGTCCTCACTAGAGTTGAGCGAAACGGGTCGAAAAATTTCAAAAGTCGCCGACTTTTGGCAAAGTCGGGTTTCATGAAACGAAACCCGACCCTAGGATGAGGTCGGCCATGAGGTCGGCGACTTACGCGCCAAAGTCGTGTTTCAAAAGTTTGTTTTGCGCTCTTTTTCAGCCAATCAGGATCCACGGACACTGTGGGCAACGTGATGACATAGGCAGGGGTCACCACCATCTTTCAGAAGGGCATGCAAGTGATTGGCTTGCTTTGGTGGGCGTCACAGGGGTTATAAAAGGGCATGCACGCCGACCGCCATCTTACTTCTGCCGATCTTAGCATAGGGAGAGGTTGCTGATTCTGTAGGGAGAGCGTTAGGCAGGGAAGAAGAAAAAAAAACTGCTTCTGCTGCTAGCGATTTTGCCTGTGCAACACACCAGTCATTGTGTGTGCAGTGCAAGGGGAGGCTATATTGTGGTGGATCAGCGGTGTTGGTTGTTAGGCTGCCTTCTAAGGCTTCCTGACAGCTGCATTGCTGTTTACCCACTGCTCTGCAAACTGCTTTTTTAAAAGCAATCCCAATTTTTTTTTTTGTCCTGCTGAGGTACTGAGCGTGCATTTTTTCACACCATACAGCGGTGTACGATCCTCACACAGTACCGTGTAACGGCTGTTATCACAGCCACAGTGAAGCTATCTGTGTGTCACTGTGGAAGGATAAGTGGAGGACTTGTTCCGTTCTTACAGACCTACACTCTAGGGAGATTCCTATTCTGCCCAATTCTACATACACCTTGTAGTTTGTGATACACTAGCCAATTTCTGCCTGTGACATAGCGCTCTGATATTCAGTGGGCCTCACACAATCCAAAAGTGTCCAGTGTCCACTAGTGTGTGCAGAAATTCAAAATCTCCCTTATCTTGTAGTCACTTTTTTCACACCTGTGCCATCGAGCCTGTGACATAGCGCTCTGATATTCAGTGGGCCTCACACAATCCAAAAATGTCCAGTGTCCACTAGAGTGTGCAGAAATTCAAAATCTCTGTGATCCTGTAGTCACTTTTTTCACACCTGTGCCATCGAGCCTGTGACATAGCGCTCTGATATTCAGTGGGCCTCACACAATCCAAAAGTGTCCAGTGTCCACTAGTGTGTGCAGAAATTCAAAATCTCCCTTATCCTGTAGTCACTTTTTTCACACCTGTGCCATCGAGCCTGTGACATAGCGCTCTGATATTCAGTGGGCCTCACACAATCCAAAAGTGTCCAGTGTCCACTAGTGTGTGCAGAAATTCAAAATCTCCCTTATCCTGTAGTCAATTTTTTCAAACCTGTGCCATCGAGCCTGTGACATAGCGCTCTGATATTCAGTGGGCCTCACACAATCCAAAAGTGTCCAGTGTCCACTAGTGTGTGCAGAAATTCAAAATCTCCCTTATCCTGTAGTCAATTTTTTCACACCTGTGCCATCGAGCCTGTGACATAGCGCTCTGATATTCAGTGGGCCTCACACAATCCAAAAGTGTCCAGTGTCCACTAGTGTGTGCAGAAATTCAAAATCTCCCTTATCCTGTAGTCACTTTTTTCACACCTGTGCCATCGAGCCTGTGACATAGCGCTCTGATATTCAGTGGGCCTCACACAATCCAAAAGTGTCCAGTGTCCTCTAGTGTGTGCAGAAATTAAAAATCTCCCTTATCCTGTAGTCACTTTTTTCACACCTGTGCCATCGAGCCTGTGACATAGCGCTCTGATATTCAGTGGGCCTCACACAATCCAAAAGTGTCCAGTGTCCACTAGTGTGTGCAGAAATTCAAAATCTCCCTTATCCTGTAGTCACTTTTTTCACACCTGTACCATCGAGCCTGTGACATAGCGCTCTGATATTCAGTGGGCCTCACACAATCCAAAAGTGTCCAGTGTCCACTAGTGTGTGCAGAAAGTCAAAATCTCCATTATCCTCTAGTGACATTTTTCACACCTGCGACATCGAGCCAGTGACATAGCGCTGTGATATTCAGTGGGCCTCACACAATCCAAAAGTGTCCAGTGTCCACAAGTGTCTGCAGAAATTCAAAATCTCCCCTGTCCTATAGACACCTTGTACCTTGGTTTACATTACTATATAGTTTGTTGGATTTTGTCTACATTTCTACCAAAAATGAGGAAGGCTGGTGGAAGAGGCCGTGGAATTGGGCGGGGGTTGGAAGCTGGTAATGATGGTGTTGGTGGTGGATCTGATGGTAGTGGCAAAAGCAAAATAGGACCGAATGCAGGAGGTGTTGAGCCTGCGTCATCGTCTGGCTCCACAAGGCCTCGAAGGCTTAGTTTTCTAGGAGTTGGCAAACCGCTTTTAAAGCCATAGCTTCAGGAAAAAGTTTTGTCTTACATTGCTGACTCAGCCTCCAGCTCTATCGCCTCATCGTCTGAAGTTTTAAAAAATAAAAGCACTGAGTCGTCATTGGAGGCTCATGTTCATGAACCACACCTTTCCTTGTGTCCTTCACCCCAACCAAGATTGAAGGATGACGCAGGCCATACTACTGATTACTCCATGGAGCTGTTTTCACATACCATGCCTGGATTATCAAGTGAAATGGTGAATTACCCAGGCCAAGATGAATCTGACATGGAGTGCACTGATGCACAGCCGCTGATAGATGATTCTGCTGGTACATTCACTCAGAGCACTACATTGTCCTCGCAGTGTACAGAGCCAGATTCTGACCCTGATGAGACTCAGGTGCCCCTTCCCGTGCATTATAACACCATACACGGTGACACAGAGGAAGGTGCACATGACATTGAAGAGGAGGTGATGGATGACCCAGTTATTGACCCAGATTGGCATCCATTGGGGGAAGAGGGTGCTGCTTCCAATAGCTCAGATGAGGAGGAGGAGCATCCACAGCAGACATCGACATCGCAACAGCTGTTATCTGGCAGGCCCGGAGCACTCCAAAGACAGGTTCCAAAAATCAAAAGAGTTGTTGGACAGCTTGTCCAGAGGGTCAAAAGATCACAGCGTGCTAGGCCGCAAAATGTCTGCCAAAGTAGGAAGAGTGCAGTGTGGCACTTTTTTGAACAAAATCCTCATGATCAGGCCAAGGTTATCTGTAAGAAGTGCGCAAAGACCTTTAGCCGAGGGAAAAATCTGAAAAATTTGAATACCAGGTGCATGATTAGACATTTAACCAGCATGCACTTGCAAGCGTGGACACAACACCAAACCTCAAGTGCCACATGTGCAACTCATCACAAGGAAGGTAGTCAACAACGCTACATTGTTTCCCCCACTGTAAGCCCACCGGTTAGCACAGCAGCAAATGTTGAGGTGTCGTTGCAAGGCCACAGCAGTCAGGGAATCCCACTGTTATATCAACGAAATACTGAATCTAGGCCATCAGAAAGAACACCAACTCCATCACCATCATCAACCCTCTCTCAGTCTGCCCTGTCCACCGCTACTTCCACCATATGCAGCTCTCAAGTCCAGCTCACCCTCCCAGACACTATGAGTAGGTCAATAAAGTACTCTCTCACATCCGCGTACACTGGGTTTGAACGCCCACATTGCCAAACTAATCTCGTTTGAGATGATGCCCTATCGGTTGGTGGAAAGCGCAGCTTTCCGCAAACTCATGGCCTGTGCAGTACCACGCTATGACCTACCCAGTCGCCACTTTTTCTCTCGCAAAGCCATCCCAGCCCTCCACCATCATGTAAAAGACCGCATTGTCAATGCACTCAAGCAGTCAGTGAGTGGAAAGGTGCACCTCACAACTGATGCATGGTCCAGTCGGCATGGCCAGGGCCGCTACGTGTCCATCACTGCGCACTGGGTTAATGTGGTGGATGCAGGGTCCACAGGGGACAGCGGTGGTGGGACAGTGCTGCCTAGCCCACGGTATAGGAAACAGTTGGCTGTAGGCGTTCGACCTTCCTCCTCCTCCTCCATAAGCGAAAGCTCGTCCACAGAGCGCAGTCGTACGAGCACTCCATCTGCAGCTGCCACTGTTGCACACGAGGTGTCCCCCTATCGAGCAGCTAGTGGAAAGCGTTAGCAGGCTGTGTTGCAGATGATGTGTTTGGGCGACAGACACACCGCCGAGGTGCTGGCCGAGTACTTGAAGCGACAAACTGAGTCATGGCCGGGCAGTGTACATCTTGAGGCAGGCAAGGTAGTTAGTGATAACGGCTGTAATTTTGTGGCAGCCATAGCCCTTTCAAAACTCAGCCACATACCTTGCTTGGCTCACACCTTGAACCTGGTCGTGCAGTGCTTCCTCAAAAATTATCCGGAGTTAACAGCCCTGCTCCAGAAGGTGCGAAGACTGTGCGCGCACATCCGCCGGTCGCCTGTACACTCCGTTCGTATGCAGAAGCTGCAGCGATTGCTCCACCTTCCCAACCACCACCTCATTATCGACATTGCAACAAGGTGGAACTCCACCCTGCACATGGTGGAGCGGCTGTGCGAGCAGAGGCAGGCCATAATGCATTTGTGGGAGGATACACGGCCAGGCACTTTGAGAGCAGACATGGAGTTGACAGGTGTGCAGTGGTCGAAGCTGAAAGACCTCTGTAAAGTCCTTCAGTGTTTTGAGGAATGCACACGGCTGGTAAGAGCAGATGACGCCATCTAAGCATGAGCATCCCATTTATGCATCTGTTCATGCAAACTTTGACGCACCTTAAGGAGCACGCGTCTGCAGCCAATGTTGATGAGGAGGAAGAGGAGGAGGGAATCCTTGATGACATTCAGCCATTGTCTGCTCAGGGACCTCTCCTGGACGAGGTGGAGGAAGAAGAGGAGGAGGAGGAGGATGATGATGGGGATGATTACTTAGGGGAGGAGGATGCATCTCGTGGGGCAAGTGAAAATGTTGGCGTGGCAAGGTCTGGTACAGGGTTTGTGCGTGACTGGAGGGTTGTGGATTTGTCAGAAAGTGCTCCTCCACCCAGCACTCGCAGTGCATCATTGACACCGGGAACATTGGCCCACATGTCAGATTATGCCTTGCAGATCCTAAAAAGGGACCCCCGCATTGCCAAAATGATGAACAATGACGACTACTGGTTGGCCAGCATCCTGGATCCACGCTATAAAGGCAAATTACAAAACATCATGCCACAGGAGAACCTTGACCTAATATTGGCTAATAAACAAGCAACTCTGGTAAATCGGTTGCTTGAGGCATTCCCAGCACACAGCAGCGGTGATGGTTCTCACACGAGCCGTACGGGCCGGGGGCAGCTTGGCAGAGGTGTTCATGGTGCACACAGCAGAAGTGGCGTTGGAGACAGGGGTTTCATGACAATGTTGTGGACTGATTTTTCAAGTACCGCTCACACAACTGGTAATATTGCATCGATGGAAAGTGACAGGAGACAGCAGTTGTCAACTATGGTTACAAACTACTTTTCCTCCCATATCGATGTTCTCCCACACAGGTCATTCCCCTTTGACTATTGGGCCGCTAAACTGGACACCTGGCTTGAATTGGCACAATATGCCTTACAGGAGCTCGCTTGCCCAGCTGCAAGTGTGCTATCGGAAAGAGTCTTCAGTGCAGCTGGATCAATCCTGACAGAAAAAAGGACCCGTCTGTCAACCCAAAATGTGGATGATCTAACCTTCATTAAAATGAACCATGCATGGGTTTCCAAGGATTTTGTCCCACCTTCCCCTGATGACACATAGGGTGACAGAAAAATGGCTTGCTTTGGTCCACCTCTTCCTGGGACTTGACCTATTTTGCCTTTTGCATCAGCTGAATGTCCAACATCAACATATGCCACTTTATAAAACTCCCTAACTGTGCTGCCTCCCCCCCATGGCCACGGTCACCACCTAGCGCACGACACCGTGCGAGTGTCGTTGCTCTGGACAGGTGGGTAGGCCGACTCTTGGGCGCGGGCACTGGCACAGGGTCCCTCATAGTGCAATCAAGTGTCTCTGACGGTGGTGGTGCACACCCGCCGTCAGACACACCGCCATACTATGAGGGGCCCAGTGCCAGTACCGACGCCCACGAGTGGGCCCCCCTTGCTTGGGCAGGGCCCCAGCATTTGCAATCTTTACCTCTCCCTGCTCCTCCACTGTGTAGTCTGGGCCGTCAAATCCATACTGTGCATGACACCGTCTGAGCCTGCCTCCTGATGTATAGACATATATTTTGAATGTGTACGCTATCCATACATGTTATCCGGGGATACGGTACCCTTTCTCACCTTTGTGCAATCATGTGCAAGCCATACTGGGCCTAACACCGTCTGAGCCTGCCTCCTGATGTATAGACTTATATTTTGAATGTGTACGCTATCCATTCATGTTATCCTGGGATACGGTACCCTTTCTCACCTTTGTGAAATCACGTGCAATCCATACTGGGCCTAACACCGTCTGAGCCTGCCTCCTGATGTATAGACATATATTTTGAACTTGTACGCTATCCATACATGTTATCCGGGGATACGGTACCCTTTCTCACCTTTGTGCAATCACGTGCAAGCCATACTGGGCCTAACACCGTCTGAGCCTGCCTCCTGATGTATAGACATATATTTTGAATGTGTACGCTAACCATACATGTTATCCGGGGATACGGTACCCTTTCTCACCTTTGTGCAATCACGTGCAAGCCATACTGGGCCTAACACCGTCTGAGCCTGCCTCCTGATGTATAGACATATATTTTGAATGTGTACACTATCCATACATGTTATCCGGGGATACGGTACCCTTTCTCACCTTTGTGCAATCACGTGCAAGCCATACTGGGCCTAACACCGTCTGTGCCTGCCTCCTGATGTATAGACATATATTTTGAATGTGTACGCTATCCATACATGTTATCCTGGGATACGGTACCCTTTCTCACCTTTGTGCAATCACGTGTAATCCATACTGGGCGTGAGAACGGCTGGCGAGCTGTTAAGCAAGCTACAGCACCTGTGGTTTGCACACGTAAGTTTTTCATTTTTTCAGGAATGATGGTTAGGCTTAATTCTGGAACTACGGTTGACCTGCACTTACTGGGAAATCATTGTTCGTGGGTAATAATTGTAATCAGTGATCCCCATCACTAACGTTGTTCAGCGGGTTATCTGCACCTGTAAGCGATAAATGCTGGCCTTTTCAGTGTAGCGCACATGCAGCCACGGACATGTAAGGGCATGACACACCAGTTATTGGCCAATCTCATGTGCCAGAGCCTCACGTGTCCCTCTAGTAAGCCGGACTCGGACCGCGGGGCATGACGGAGTCTCGTTCGTTAACGGAATTAAGCTTGCAATGTGTGCATCTGTTCTGTAGCTGGCATGGTTGAGGTTTCCCAGGTGGAGTCGAATTTAACCGTAGGCTCCACTCCTGGTGGTGCCCTTCTGGACATTCCTTTAAGGTTCAGCTTTGCAACCATACTGCCCACGTAAACCAAACACTTTGCCTTCATGAATGATGTTTGGAGGGTCATGACTCGTGGGAATAACGCCGCCCAATCAGATAACCTGCTAGAGAGTTCCTTCGTTGCTCCCAAGCATGACATCACACTCCCTAGGAGGAAGGTAATGCCACTGTGGCGACCGTACTCCTGGGGGCGACACAAGTGCACTGATGCCCAGCCACTGCTCGATGAATCTGCTGGTACATTGACCCAGACCACTACATTCCCCTCGCACGCTACACGGCCTGAATCTGACCCTGATGAAACTCAGGTTACCCTTCCCATATACAGTTCCATCTTACACGGTGACAAAGAGGAAGCTGCAGATGAAAGAGCAGGTTCGGCCCACCCGCCATCAGACACACCACCGTACTATCAGGGGCCCTGTGCCAGTGCCGTCGCCAACGAGTGGGCCCCCCCTGCTTGCTCAGGATCACAGCACTTGCAAGGTTGAAATACTGTGCAGTGAGATGGAAGATGGGGACGACGAGGAGTCTAGACTAGTACAGGGATTCCCTAGCGAGGAGACTTATTTCATTGTTTTCAATGTTGGGACAGCAATTTTTGGGGAGCACTATACTCTGGAGAATGATAGATGGGGCCCACCATACACTGGAACATTCCAAAGGTGGACATCAGACACTGGAGCAGCATTTACAGGGCCCATTATACACTAGAGCATTAGAAATGGGGCCCATTATGTTTGGAGCATTATTTGGGCCCATAAGACAGTGGAGCTTCATCCATGGGGACCAACATATACTGTAGCATTATGTGGAGCTCATCATATACTGTTTCAAACATTATATGGGACCAATGATTCTGTATGGAGAAATAGATGGGCCTCGTCATGAGATGTAAAAAGTGAACTATTTTTCATTGTACTATACCGCTATTTCTCTGCCGTATCGGAGCATGATGAGTTGTGGTTTGTGTTAAAGGGGCGCTCTTTGGCCCAGGGAACATGAAAACCTGGAGCCAGCCCTACCCCCCCACAACTTTAGCCAAATAACCCCCATTTTTCAGTGCGTAACTTGTATTATGACGTTAATTAAGGTTGACAAGCTTAAGTAAGAAGAATTGATGCTTTTGGCATTCAAATGAGCACTGTAGGTGTGTTTCCTGTCCTCCTCTCACTGCCGACTTTTATTCCCCATTGACTTACATTGGGTTTCGTGTTTCGGGACGACCCCGACTTTTCCCTATAATCGGCCGATCTTGCTCGACCCGACTTTTGGAAAAGTCCGGTTTCACGAAACGAAACTCGACCCTAAAAAAAAAAAAGTCACTCAACTCTAGTCCTCACTGACCACAAGAATTTGATTTACCTGGAGTCGGCCAAACGCTTGAATCCTAGACAGGCTAGGTGGGCCTTGTTTTTCACGCGTTTTGATTTTGTGGTCTCCTTTCTTCCGGGCACTAAGAATGTTAAGGCAGACGCCCTTTCTAGGAGTTTCTTTGCTGATTCTCCTATTGTGACCAAATCTACTACCATCCTAGGTGAGGGGGTAGTTCTTTCTGCCATCTCGCCCGATTTGAGACGTGCCCTGCAAGAATTTCAGGAGGACAAACCTGAGCGTTGCCCTATGGGAAAATTGTATGTTCCTGACCAGTGGAGGAAGAGAGTGATGTCTGAAGTTCATTGCTCCATGTTGGCTGGTCATCCAGGTATTTTTGATACCAGAGATTTGGTGAGTCGGTCTTTTTGGTGGCCCGCCTTATCTCGTGATGTCAGGAATTTTGTGCAGTCTTGTGGGACTTGTTCCCGGTCTAAACCCTGTTCTCCTTTTAGTGGGTTCTTGATGCCCTTGCCGGTGCCCAAGAGGCCATGGACCCATATCTCAATGGATTTTATTTCTGAACTTCCTGTCTCTCAGAGAATGACTGTTATCTGGGTGATTTGTGATAGATTTTCTAAGATGGTCCATCTTGTACCACTCCCAAAGCTGCCATCTTCCTCAGAGTTGGTGCCCTTGTTTTTACAACAGGTGGTTCAGTTGCATGGGATTCCTGAGAACATTGTGTCTGACAGAGGAGTCCAGTTTGTCTCCAGATTTTGGAAAGCCTTTTGTTCCAAGCTGGGAATTCAGTTATCCTTCTCCTCTGCGTTTCACCCACAGACCAATGGGCAGACTGAGAGAACAAACCAGACTTTGGAGTCCTATTTGAGATGTTTTATATCTGCTGATCAGGATGATTGGGTCTCATTTTTGCCCTTGGCCGAATTCGCCCTAAATAATAGAGCTAGTTCTGCCACATTGATGTCGCCCTTTTTCTGTAACTTTGGGTTTCATCCTCGATTTTCTTCAGGGCAAGTGGAATCTTTAGCCTGCCCAGGGGTGGACACTGTGGTGGAGAGAATGCAGCAGATTTTGGACCAAGTGGTGGATAAGTTGTCCCTCTCTCAAGATAAGGCCCAGCGGTTTTCCAACCGGCATAGGACCATTGGTCCCCGGTTTAAAGTGGGTGATATGGTTTGGTTGTCGTCAAAAAATATCTCTATGAAGGTTGTGTCTCCAAAGTTCAAGCCAAGATTTTTTGGGCCTTATAGGATTTTGGAGATTCTTAACCCGGTTTCTTTTCGATTGGCTCTTCCAGTTATGTTTAAGATCCATAACGTGTTTCATAACGTGTTCTGGTTGCAGTATATATTCCCCCTCAAGCATCTGTTAAAGCTGCTATTGGTGAATTAGCTTGCAAAATATCAGAATGGGAGAAAGGATCTCCAGAAGCATTTGTGATCGTAATGGGGGACTTTAACAAAGGAAAACTCAACCTGGATCTCCCCAAATTTACTCAGCATATAAACTGCTTCACGAGAGAGAACAACACGCTTGATCACTGCTATACAGTCATAAAAGGGGCCTACAGGGCAGTGAGGAGAGCAGCAGTGGGCTTTTCAGATCATTGTCTAATTCATTTAATTCCAGCCTACAGGCAAAGGTTGAAAACATCCAAACCTACAGTTTATACAAAGAAGACATGGTCTGAGGAGGCAAAATTGCAACTACAAGCATGCTTTGAATGCACGGACTGGGAGGTATTCCAGGAAACATGCTCGGGTCTGGATGAAAGGGTTGATGCAGTGTCCTCATATATCCGTTTTTGTGAAGACACGTTTATTCCATCCAAATCTGTCCACTTTCGGGGAAACAACAAGCCGTGGTTTACAAATAAAGTCAGGTTGATCCGTAAGAGAAAAGAGGAGGCTTATAAAGCAGGCGATATTACTGAATTCAAGAAACTTAGGAACTCGCTATCTAAAGAGATCAAGTTAGCCAAACACGAGTATGCAAAGATTCTGGAGGAAAGGTTCTCATCAAAAGATACTAGATCTGCATGGAGAGGATTAAGAGAGGTCACCAATTATAAAAGCCATCCCACTATAGTGAACCCCAGCAGAAGTCTGGCAGCAGAGTTAAATGAATTCTACTGCAGATTTGAGGCAAGCTCTACACACAGTGGCTATTCATCTCTTAGCTCCTCAGTCTGTTCATATAAAGATCATTCATTGTGCAACACCCAAGTAGTGATCTCCGAGGCAGAGGTGATACGCATCCTAAAGGGCCTTAAGGTCAAAAAGGCACCTAGCCCTGATGGTGTATCTCCAATGTGTCTGAAAGTATGTGCTACCCAGCTTGCCCCTATACTGACAAATATATACAATGTGTCACTGAAAGAGTGCGTTGTACCTCAGTGTTGGAAAAATTCCACAATTATCCCTGTCCCCAAGAAAGTGGGATCCTCTGAGTTGAACGACTATAGACCAGTAGCACTCACATCTGTAGCTATGAAAGTCTTTGAAAGAATTATGATGTCCCACCTGATAAAATTCACGCAGAAGCTATGGGACCCGCTTCAGTTCGCCTATAAGGAGAATCGTTCGGCAAACGACACTGTCAATCTGGCACTGAAGTACATTTTGGATCATACAGATGAACTGCACTCATATGTCCGGATTCTTTTCATGGACTTTAGCTCAGCGTTCAATACCATTGATCTGAATTTACTTCATAAGAAAATGGTAGCTCTTGGAGTCCCTCTCAACTTATGCTTGTGGATTTATAACTTCCTGACAGCCAGGATACAGAGTGTAAAAGTTGGACCATTCACTTCGGACACCTTGGTCACAAATATCGGGGCACCTCAGGGGTGTGTTTTGTCCCCGTTACTGTTTTCTCTCTATACGAATGATTGCATCTCTTCAGCAGACTCAGTAAAAATCTTGAAATTTGCCGATGATATGACACTGATTGGTCTCATCAGGGGAAATGCTGAAGACTTGTATCGGAGTGAGGTGGAAAGAATATGTGACTGGTGTAAAGCCAATAATCTTGTACTCAACACTAAAAAAACTGCTGAGATGGTTGTGGATTTTAGGAAAGATCAACATGAGATACTTCCAATCTACATCCATGACGAAGTGGTTCTTAGGGTCACAGAGACCAAATTCCTTGGTGTTATCATCTCTCATGATCTTAAATGGGGGAAAAACGTGGATGCTGTTATAAGAAAAGCACAACAGAGGATGTTCTTCCTGCGTCAGCTGAAAAGATATGGTTTGTCTAAGAATCTGCTGATCTTATTCTTTAATGCTGTCATCAGATCTGTGATTTGGTCCTCTCTGATAGTCTGGTATGGGGGAGCCACTGCGCATGACAAACTCCGCTTACAAAGGACTTTCAGAACAGCAGAGACAATTATAGGTTCCCCCCTGCCTAAAATCCAGGATCTTTATGATAAGAGTATTCGATCCCATGCATTGAAAATTTCATCCGATCCCTCTCACCCGGGACACTCCTCATTCCAACTACTCCCTTCAGGACGTCGCTTCAGAGTCCCCAAATGCAGCACCAACCGCCATATGAACAGCTTCTATCCACTCTCTGTTCAACAATTAAATCGTCATGTGTAGACTATATACTGTATCTGTCTTGTTAGATGTTACTTGTTGTATCTGTTGTTATATATTATGTTGCCTCTTTGCCACAAAGAATTCCTTGTATATATGTAATATGTACTTGGCGATAATAAATTTGATTTGATTGATTGATTTGATAAGTCTCTGTTGAAGAGGTTTGTTGAGCCAGTGGTTCCTGGTGGCACCTCCTGACCCTGTGTTGGTTGAAGGTAATGTGGAATATGAGGTAGAGAAAATACTGGATTCTCGTCTGGCTAGACGGAGACTCCAACATTTGGTCATGTGGAAGGATTATGGCCAGGAGGACAATTCTTGGGTCTCTGCCTCTGATATTCATGCTGATAGATTGGTTCATGCTTTTCACCGGGCCCATCCTGATCGGCCTGGTGGCGTGGATGAGGGTTCGGTGACCCCTCCTCAAGGGGGGGTACTGTTGTGAACTCATTTTCTGGTTTACCTCTGGCTTCTGGTGAGGGTGGTGGAGCTGGCTGTGTTGACAGAGGAGTCGTGAGTTCTCCATCTGGGCTCCCTCTGGTGGTGACAGCAGGTAATGAAGCTGATCTAAATGGCAGAGACCTGCCACCTGAGGAGGAGGACTGTGATTGGACATCCGGAGTCTCTGACTGGATTTAAGACAGCCGACTCCCTAATTTTGTGCTGGTGATTTTTTCCTGCCCTGAGGTTCTGGTTTCCAGTTCTGTTCCTGCCTTCTCAATCTAAGTGTGCTCTGCTATTTTTCACATGAGATTTGGTATGGTTTACTCAGTTTTTGTGGTCAGCCAGCCCCTGCTGGGGCTGTGCTGAATTTCCATTCTTATGTCTCTGTTTATGCCAGTTTGCTTTTTGTCCCTTATCAGATTGGTCTCTTTTTGCTCTGTCTTCAGAATATACCAGAGTGCTGATATAGGGAATTGAAGCCTAGCGACTTCAGGGTTTTTGTTATTAGAAAGTGTTGGACATTTTTTGGCAGGGTTTTGTGCGTGATTGCAGACAGCATCTTTCCTTTCCTGTCCTTTCTAGTTAGTGTGGGCCCCATCGTTTGCTCAGCCTATTTTTCTATCTGTGTTTGTGTTTTCATCTTGTCTCACCGACAATACATGTTTGGGGGCTGTCTATTGCTTTGGGGTCTGCTCTGGGGCAGTTTAGATTTCCCCTTTTCTTGCTTTAGGCTTATTTAGTTCTCCGGCTCTGAAGAGGTGGTTAGGATCATCATAGGCACGCTCCACGGCTACTGCTAGTTGTGTGGATAGGATCAGGGGTCTGCAATCAGCTTAGTTACCAACCTCTCTGGTTTTCTGGGGCTTAGCTTGTTTTTGTTTTTCCTCCTCGGTGACTCATTCATAACACTATCTATATCTATCTATCTATCTATCTATCTCTATATATCTATCTCTATATCTATATATCTCTATATCTATCTATCTATCTATTTCTATATCTATCTATCTATCTCTCTATCTCTCTCTATATCTATCTATCTATCCATCTATCTATCTATCTATCTATCTATCTATCTATTATCTATATATCTATCTCTATCTATTATCTATATCTATCTATCTATCTATCTCTATCTATTATCTATATCTATCTATCTATCATCTATCTATCGATCTATCTCTATATCTAGCGTTCTATCTGTAGCTATCTAGCTAAATATCTATTTATCCAATATCTATCTTGTATCTATCTATCTATGATAGATACTGTAGATAGATAGATAGATAGATAGATAGAAGATAGATAATGGATAAATAGATAGATAGAGTTAGATAGATATGGGATAAATAGATAGATCTATGGATAGATACTGTAGATTATCTATCCATAGATCGATCTATCTATCTATCTATATATCTATCTATCTATAGATCTATCTATTTATCTCATATCTATCTAACTCTATATCTATCCTATTTATCTATCTATCTATCTATCTATCTAGCATTATACTATTTGACGGGGCAGCATTATACCCTATGAGGGGAGGCAGCATTATACCCTATGAGGAGGCAGCATTATACCCTATGAGGAAGCAGCATTTTACCCTATGAGGGGGGCAGCATTTTATTCTATGAGGGGGCAGCATTATACCCTATGAGGGGGTGCATTATACCATATGAGGGAGCAGCATTATACCCTATGAAGAGGCAGCATTGTACCCTATGAGGTGCCAGCATTATACCCTATGAGGAGGCAGCGTTATACCCTATGAGGAGGCAGCATTATACCCTATGAGGGGGTGCATTATACCCTATGAGGAGGCAGCATTATACCCTATGAGGGGGTGCATTATACCTTATGAGGGGGGACAGCATTTTATTCTATGAGGGGGTGCATTATACCCTATGAGGGGGCAGCATTATACCCTATTAGGAGGCAGCATTATACCCTATGAGGAGGCAGCATTATACCCTGTGAGGGAGCAGCATTATACCCTATGAGGGGTGCATTATACCATATGAGAGGGCTACATTCTATGAGATGGCTGCATTATATTCTATGAGGGGGCTGCATTATATTCTATGAGGAGGCTGTGTTATACTATATGAGGGGGCTGCTTTATATTCTATGAGGGAGGCTACCCCAACTCCTGTTACATAATTAAGATTTGTACTACCTTATATTATACCCGGATATTGGCGTGTTTTACCGCACAATTGGTGGTCTTGTATTTATCTCTACGTAGCTACATAGTGGGCCCCAAGAATGATTTTCCCTGGTGGGCCCAAGGAGTTCCAGTCCGACGCTGGATGCGTTTCTTTAACATAATAGCTTGGCCCGTGCAAAATTTTCACACATTGGTCGTCGGGGGTGCAGGCAATTTCAGAAAAAGCAAGCTGGTCAAATGTAAATGTATTTCATGAGCTGATGAACACAGACAGGTATTTATATATGTAGACTGGTAATACAATACATTGGTTTGATAAGTAGAGGCCAAAAAGTGTTTTCTGGTTGAGGTGCCACGTGCAGGTCATTGTATTTTTCTGCAGGTTTATGAAAATGAATGTTTAAACTGTATTTAGTTATAAAATCGTGAATGTGTGGTTTGTTTGGCTGTTTTCTTGCTAAAGCAAGCAAGTATACCTTTAAAATAGTGTATCATGTGTGTGCGTGGAGCGAAGTAATCAGCGAAAAAGCAGTGCATGTTTACAAATGTGTTGGTAGTGTGCTTTGGGTTACTGTGATGCCACCTGCAGGTAATTTTTCCTTACTGTAGATTTATGAAAATTAATGTTTAAACTGTGTTTTGTGATCAAATCGTGGATGTGTTGTTTGTTTAGCTATATTCTTGATGAAGGGGGAATGTTTACCTTTCAAATGGTGTATCATTTGTGTGTGTGGGTGCAGTATGAACGGGGATACAAAGGAATCACCGAAAAACAGTGTTTAGAAATAGTAGAATAGATTACAGGTTATTAATACTAAATTTAATGTTTGGTCATTAATACAAGTCAATCCTAGCCATATATGAAGTTTGGAAGGAATTTCCCCCCTAATATACTGTAGGGCAATTAGTATCTGTATCATGGAGACTTGTGCCTTCCTTCAACCTAAAAACCTTGAAACTACAGTATGTAAGAACAAAATTACCAATAACATAAAAAGGACAAATAATACCATCATACCATAACACAATTATCATCATATTCCAGTAGAGACTGAATAATGTCACCTTATTAATCATTCATTACCAAAAAATAATGTATTATTTATGTCCTTATAAATATATGCAGTTTAGGTAAATCCAGTGACTAACAGGTGATATTCTCTTTGACTGAAGTCATTTATTTTTTTATTTTATATCTGACACATACTTCAGTGAAGACTCCCACATCTCTGTACTATGTAATGCACACATCTATTCACTTGCTCTCTCACTTCTGTGCAACCTCCATAGTGGCCTTAAGTGCCTTCTAAAGTATTTGTACCTCCTTTTGTGCCATCTCTAAGTACTAGTACCCCAAAACCAAAATAAATTGTTGTAGTAATGTCATCCTTTGTGATCCCACACAATAGTAACACCTCTTTTTGCCTCCATACAGTATTAACATTCCTCTTTGGTGCCCCTATACAATATATATTGTCACGGGGTTACCGGGACAGAGTGGAGCCAGAAAAGCGCAGCATCTGATTGCTCCTAATCCGGCGCTGAGAAGAAGCACTTCTCGTTCGTTTTAATGGTGTTTATTCTGTTTGGCAGAACAGGGGTTAGTCAGACATGTTGGAAATCCCTGTGTTCACAGCTATGCTCGGTTAGCCACTCCCTTCCCCTTTATAATCTGAGCTCTGCTACAAATCCTTGTCAGAGCAAACATTTGCTGCATGGCTAACGGAGGGAAAGATGCTCAAATGAGAAGGAGAGTTGAAGGAGTTATCCATGACTTTTGTTTGGTTTGTATGTGTGGCAATTTCCTATCCTTCCGGTGCATGCCTCTGTTATATATGAGTGAATATTTTGTATTCCTGGAGTTTTCTGTTAACCCTTGCTTGTGTTGCCTTGTTTGTCAGGTTCGTGTACTATGGTGCACAGTAGCACCCCTCTTCCCTGGGTGGGGGAAGATAACAGACAGAGGACTAAACTCAGAAGATAAGGCAAGGGTGTTGGCCCCGGCACCTTCACCTTCAGAAGTATCCCAGGCAGCAGGGCAAGATAGGACACCACCTAATGTTAGGGACAGGGAAGGAGCCCCTCGTCCAGGGTCACCCAACAGCTGTGTCATGACAGATATGTTCTCATTTTTGCCCCTTGTACAACAGCATTGACTGCCTACAGTATGTGCCCCTCAAAGAGTAGTGACATTATTATTATTATTATTATTATTATTATTATTATTTTGACATCCTGATTTGTGCCCAAATACAGTACTAGTGGACTCATTTGTGTCCCCCTTTATAGTAGTTACATCCCCTTTTATGCCCCCATACATTAATAATAACTATTTTGTGCATCCAGAATGTAGTAACAATTTATAACCTCTTCCTGCTACCTCGTTTTTTTTCGCACCCTCTGTGGTGTCCCTGAGGGTCCAGTCGCCACAGAGGTACTGCACCTCAACCAGAGGTGTGGTACTCCACAACCAGGTAAGATGAGTGCAGCCAACCAGACTCCAACACCCACACCCCACACACACCAGTAGTGTAGCAGAGCACCCTCTCTGGCTCCCTTCTTGGAACACGAAGAGTGCTAGGAGGTGGGCGGAGCATAGCTTAGAGTGGGAGCAGAATAGAAAGTGAGATCAGATCCCTCTGAGGGAGGGAAAGAGAAGGACGTGTCTGTAGCAGCTCTAATGCTTAGAGGCTGCTGGATGGATTGAAAAACAAGGGAAGCTCCCTAGGAAAGAAGGTTCTCCTGGGACACGGCTGGAGCGAACTCCCCTTGGGTCCCTTATCCACGATCCACGCTGACTTCAGGTCAGGTGGATGGAGAAACTGGTTGCAAAGGGAACAGCCCCTAGCCTAGATCGCATTCTTCAGGGTGCCACTGTGGGGAGGTTGAGCTGACGGACAGGTCTGTCTGTAGTGAGAGACAGAGAGATAGCGCAGTGTAGGCTGAGATACAGAGAAAAGGGTGTTATGTGTTAGTTTGACCATTGGAGGGCAGTGGAGAGTGTAGGAGGGGGACTGTGTAACTGCCATGGGTCAATGTAACTGCCATTGGTCAGAGGTTACTGTCAGGTGATAGTGGGCGGAGCTACTGGGACTGGGAGTATAAGAGGTCAGGGAAGGTTCTGGAAGTTCCAGTCAGCCATGGGAGCTCACAAGAGAGCAGGGTCTGCTGTGAGGAGAGGCAGCAGAAGAACCCTCAGAGAGAGACTGACAGTGGAGACAGTCACAGGGGGTGACCCAAAAGGACAGTGGCTGCGGACAGAGACAGACCGTGAGTCTCAGGTGAACAGCGTACTCTAAAGGGCGCAACGCTGTGATGAAAGTGCCTAGGGGAGCCACAGTGGGAAAGAGCCATAGAGGACGCCACGAACAGTAATACAGGGAAGAGAAAATACCCGGGTCTGTGTGCAAAGTGAACTTGTGGAAAAGTCCTGTGATGAAGTACGGTGGTCGCCCCGAAAGCGGCCAATAAAATGTGAACTGTTGGACACAACCCTTGTCTTTGTCTTGTGTCTGCCGATGCCAAATGGTGGGTCACCCCACAGATCTGTGGGATCAGCATCACAGCACACCTCCCCCGCTTATCCGCACTATCATCAGAATCTCCTCAGCACCAACCTAATCGCCTCACTTTGCCCGAACCCTACATTTGGCGTAGTCAGCAGGATAGCTGCCGCAAAGACAACAGCCTCAGTGACAAGCCTGCCAGCGAGTACCAGAGGACCCCCTAAGCTGTACGGGGTGAAGAATTTTAATCTTCCTGTGGATTACAATTTGGGACTGAGCTTTGCGTTTCTGGCTGTCAAAAAGTGAAAACCAGAGCAGAAAAGTGGACTGTTAATATGGCTGTGACGTATCAGCGAAAAGAAGAAACCCAGGAGTTTGAATCCATAACTGACAATCCAGGACTGTGTCGCATCCGTCCCTGGGGGGAACGGCTTACATCAGAAGGCAGCTGCCAGGAGACCTGTTCCTGGGAGCCGGTCTCAGTGCCCCGTGCCCCGATGCAGCTGCCAATGGAAGATCTATGGCGATTGGAGGAACGGTGGGACAACCTGCTGGGAGCTGCGACGCCGGGGAAGGTGAGCGTTCCCTCGGTCCAATCAGCGGCATCGCAGACAGAGCCCGCCCCCATGCCAAGCGCAACAGACAGGTCTCCGGGTCCGGGCATCAGCCCGCAACCGCCTTGGATGACTTCTGGCCCTGCAGAGACTGCGGGCCTGGATGAGCTCACGGCTCTTGCTGACCATTCCGAGCTGCCTCGCCTGGCTGCGCCGGCGCAGATCCAACCCACGGCCACCCCTGCCATGCTATGGAATCCGGTTGTGGCCTGCTCATCAGAATCTGCCGTCATCACGGGCCTGCCACAGCAAACCGCGGCCTATGGAACAACACCCATGGCTGCCATTGTTGCATCCGCAGCCATGACTGCGGCCTATTTACCGGAGCCCACGACCGCCTTGATTCCGGTTGTGACCGACTCTCCAACTTACCTGAAGATGCCCGCAGCCTCCTCAGTTCCGCCTGTGACTGTGGTGGTGGCCTGCTTCCCCTTGTCCGCGACTGCTTCTGCTCCACCCTCAATTGCGGCCTGCCCACCGGACTCTGCAGCCTATACCGGACCCTCCGTTTGGGTTCCGGAGATAATTGAAAAGAAAAAGGCCAGAGAGCGGGAGGTGTGGGCGCTACTCCATAAGGAAGGAGAGACCGCTATGTCTGTTCCACGATCATACGGGCGGTTGGTGCACTTGAACAAAGGAAAAGGATATGGTTTCATTTGGGACCTTGCCACCGGCTATAAGTTCTGTCTAAATGTAGCCTCCGTCCAGAATGTACATGACCTGTGGGAGGGAGGTTTGGTCTCGTATTATAAGGAACACTGTCCCCGTGGCCTCTACGCCATAACGGTCATTGCTTACCCTGAGCGATATGAGCCCCCAAAATAGAGACACTACTTTACTGGCACCCCAGAGACTCTACGGCGGTGGAGTATCCTGTTACGGCAAGACAACGGCCGACAGGAGGTGGCCCGGAGGGCCCATACAATAGACTGCCTGGACTGCAGTGCACTGTTGCACAAAGAGGGGACTGTTCCGCATCCCCATAGAAAGCATACCCTCCACCTGATGTAACAGGAATGCCAGTGGGGGTGTTGTTCGTAAAGGAAGGGGTAGCACCCCTGTTCTCATTCTGTTAATACTTTATTTCTTCTTGTTTGTTTATTTAAAGAGTATTGTTTAAAGAAAAAAAAAGTGTTGCATTAGACACGGTGAGGTGTGTGACGAAATTGCTATGTTGCAATGTTATTTTTAAAAAAATTGTGTGTTCAACAGGTTCTGGGTACATGCAGTATGACGACCATGACGTATTTAAGAAGACAGGACGTCAAGACAGGAAGAGTGTAGACAGACCGGGGTACATGAGTCAGGCCTCCTGTACTACATATCCCTCAGAGTAAGATTGTCGAGGACGACAATAGTCAAAGGAAGGGGGAATGTGGGGAGGTTGAGCTGATGGACAGGTCTATCTGTAGTGAGAGACAGAGAGATAGCGCAGTGTAGGCTGAGATACAGAGAAAAAGGTGTTATGTAGTAGTATGACCATTGGAGGGCAGTGGGGAGTGTAGGAGGGGGACTGTGTAACTGCCATGGGTCAATGTAACTGCCATTGGTCAGAGGTTACTGTCAGGTGATAGTGGGCGGAGCTACTGGGACTTTGAGTATAAGAGGTCAGGGAAGGTTCTGGAAATTCCAGTCAGCCAGGGGAGCTCACAAGAGAGGAGGGTCTGCTGTGAGGAGAGGCAGCAGAAGAACCCTCAGAGAGAGAGAAACTGACAGTGGAGACAGTCACAGAGGGTGAACCAAAAGGACAGTGGCTGTGGACAGAGACAAACCGTGAGTCTCAGGTGAACGGCGTACTCTAAAGGGCGCAGCACTGTGGTGAAAGTGCCTAGGGCAGCCACAGTGGGAAAGAGCCATAGAGGACACCACAAACGGTAATACAGGGAAGAGAAAATACCCGGGTCTGTGTGCAAAATGAACTGTGGAAAAGTCCTGTGATGAAGTACGGTGGTCGCCCAGAAAACGGCCAATAAAATCTGAACTGTTGGACACAACCCTTGTCTCTGTCTCGTGTCTGCCGACGCCAAAAGGTGGGTCACCCCCCAGTTCTGTGGGATCAGCATCACAGCACACCTCCCCCGCTTATCCGCACTATCATCAGAATCTCCTCAGCAATAACCTAATCGCCTCACTCTGCCCGAACTCTACATTTGGCGTAGTCGGCAGGATCGCTGCCGCAAAGACATCATCTTCACTCTGCCTGAACCCTACACCACTAGCAAGCTGACAGCTTTGGTTACTTTATGCACCATCACCCCTACCACAGTTAGTCCGACTGGAAAGGTGGCTATATAGAGTCACAGAAATGGTGAGGCACTGTCTGAACAGGATTTGCAGCTGCTGGCCCAGAAAGATAACTGTGAAGTGCTGGAGTGGAAGTCAGGCGGGAAAAGCAGCATTTTTGTGGAGACAGCAAGGAAAGGTGCACACTGACAGGGAAAGCTGGAAAGGTGCATTTCATCTTATCTGGAAGTTGGCTGGACCCGTCACCTGGAGGACACAGCATCGAAATGGGCATCTGTGTGTACAGCAGAACTGTGAGTAAAGCCCATTGAACTACATGCCACTGTGTCCTCTGCATTCTTTCCGTGCCTCACACCCAGCTCTGCTATATTCTCCACCCCTTACTTCCTCACCATCTAGCAACTCACTTCACCTGCCCTGGGACCACAGCTCTACCGGTGGAGAGCTTCAACATCTCTGCTGCACCCAGCAACTGTCCCAAAGAAGCAACACCGCAGCGCTGGTCAATCTGACCAGAAACCACAGGTGGCATCACAAATCACTTCATAGACTTTATCCCCATTCAATTGAACCCCTTTTACATGACCGCCTGGGGCCACGGACCGGGTCACTGCCACTGTGACTTTTCACATTGAAGGTAACGGGCCCGGCGCCAAGTGTCCCACAGCCTCTGGGGCGCGTCACCTCCTCCCTGGCTCAGGAAGCACAATGTGGCCATCTTTTAGTGCTGGATGCCTCTGCTAAGTCTGTGGCTTTCATAGTCATCAGCAGAGGAGGGAGCCAATGAGAGATGAACTGATTTTCCATGTAGGATCGAGTTGAATTTCCTGAAATTTGTAGTTCTAAGTACAGTGGGGAAAAAAGTATTTAGTCAGCCACCAATTGTTGAAGTTCTCCCACTTAAAAAGATGAGAAAGTCCTGTAATTGACATCATAAGTAGACCACAACTATGAGAGTCAAAATGACAAAACAAATCCAGAAAAACACCTTGTCTGATTTGGCAAGATTTATTTTTAAACTTATGGTGGAAAATAAGCATTTGGTCATTAATAGTTATGAGTGAATGTGCTCACCACTACTTGTTACTCGCCTGAGTATCACTGTACTTGGTGTACTCGGCGAGCACCGAGCATTTCCAGGATTACTCGTCGGGAACTCTGGTCTCCACCCAGCTTTTTTGGCGGAGTTCAGAGACCCAATCATGATGCAGGGATAGTCTGCCAGGCAATAAAACGCTGCAGCCGTCTTTGTTGTGGTCGTGCAGTGATTGGCTGGCTACACAGCATCATCAGGGGTATAAGAGACTGGACGCCGCCCAGCTCGGCGCATTCAGCACCGGATTTAGATAGTGTAGGGAGAGCTGCTGCCGAGATAGGGTCAAAATTGGGGATTTATTAGTCAGTGTGGGGTCTACTATCGTAAACTACTCAAATCCAGATAAACCAACAGTCCTTCTAAGGACTAATTTCTGAGTATGTAGGTTCCAGTGTTAGGTAGGCAGGGTAGTGTACATCGCTCTATACATCAGTGCAAGGCCTGCAGGCACTGTATGTGTGTATATAAATAATTGCATGCATCAAGAGGGACCATTCCCTCCCTGTGTTCTGCTGCTGCTGATGCTACCTGTAGGATATATTGGCCGTATATACCTAGCCCCAGGTGTAATTGGCTTTGAAAAATTTTTTGACCAGAGCTAATAGAGCATTTTTTATTGCAAAGCAATCCAGAGCCCTATTTTTCCTCCATTTGCTTTTTGACATTGCACAATACAGCCAGATTCATTTCCTAGCACAGCGTGAAAATCCAGCAATTTGAAAGGAGTCGCAAACATTCCTTTTGATTGCGCAGAGAAATATTTTTAATTTTTATGTGGTACGGTTGAGTAGATTTTTTTTGATTGTCTTACACAATTTCTTGACACTATTTTGCTGAACCCCCCCAAAAAAATACATATAGGCTACATATTTTACAGTGTGGTATATATGTGACACGCCTCATCCATCCGTCTGCTAAAAATTTTGGTCTTTTTAGCCCTAAATTCAATTTTTTTTTGCTGTCTGGCACTGTACTTATATACAGCACTATTTAGCCCCCCCCAAAAAAAATACAGACCACACATTTGTCGTAGTGGTATCTCCGTGCCAGCTCATATCTGTGTGTGCTCAAAGTTTGGCCAGTTTAGGCCGGTTTCCTTTTTTTGTCCTGGGTGTCACTGTACTTATATACAGCAATATTTAGCCAAAAATTTTTTTAAAAATACAGGCCACACATTTTTTTGGTGTGGTATCTCTGTGCCAGCTCATATTTGTGCTTATTGGGGTGCATATGACTTGGTAGCAGGGCAGGCCTTGCAGTCAATGCGCAAAAACACAGAATGGGAGTGCAAAATGAATAATGTGAAGTGGATTTTCCAGTGGCCATCCAGTACGTGGCTTGAAAAGCTTATTGGAGTGCATGTAACTTTGGGGCAAGCCAGGCCTTGCATTCAATGTAACATTTTTTCAGGAAGCCCTCCTTTACCTCTCGTGATAGGGGTATTGTTGTGCGTCATAATTCTTGGCAGCCCATCCACTCACTGCATAGGCAGTAACCGTTTAGGAGACTCACTGTTTAATAATGGCCCTTTGAGAAGATTAATGCCGCCTGATGCCCCGGTAAAAATAGGCTTTGTGACTTTAAGAGTCCCTCCTTCATAAATGAAACAAGATGTGTCTGCTTATGTGTCACGCACCACATGGCCAGCTAGGGTTGTTAAATGTTACAATGATATTTCCAAGTAAATGCTTTTGTATTGGTTGAAAGCAATGTTAAAGTTGAAAAGCGCTTCAAAAACGCTGTGTATGAACATATCTCAAGTGGGGGAGGAACATTTTGTCCAGGGGTTATTTATTTTGCCTTATATACAAGTCATTAACCTGGAAAGGATGTACCTCTACATATTTCCCAGCAAAATCCGTTTTGGTTTCGTTTTGGTATGCTTTTTGGTGCACTGGTAAAAATGGCATGAAACTCTGACAACATTGTTTAACGCTCTGAACTATGAGTCAGAAATTCTTCCAGGGGCTATCCCCATGATGTCCCTGTGTCATTTGAGCAGTGTTTCCATCATTTTCAGACGCTTTTAGACCTTAAAGTGACCCCTGGGAGAATCGCGGTAAAAATGCTCGGGTCTCTCATAGACTTACATTGGGCTCGTTGTTCTGTCCCAAGTATTTCAATTTGCTCGACCCGAGCAATAAGCACCCGAGCATTTCAGTGCTCACCTGTCACTAGTCATTAATAAAAGCTCATCTCAATATTTTGTTATTTATCCTTTGCTGGCAATGACAGAGGTCAAACGTTTTCTATAAGTCTTCACAAGGTTGCTACACACTGTTGGTGGTATGCTGGCCCATTCCTCCATGCAGATCTCCTCTAGAGCAGTGACGTTTTGGGTCTGTCGCTGGTCAACATGGAATTTCAAATCCCTCCAAAGGTTTTCTAGATGGTTGAGATCTGGAGACTGGCTAGGCCACTCCAGGACCTTCATATGCTTCTTACGAAGCCACTCCTTCATTGCCCTGGCGGTGTGCTTGGGATCATTATCATGCTGAAAGACCCATCCACGTTTTATCTTCAATGCCCTTGCTGATGGAAGGAGGCTTGCACTCAAGATCTCACGATACATGGCCCCATTCATTCATTCATGGACATGGAAGATTCAGTCTTCCCAGCCTGGTGCAGGGCTACAATTTTGCTTCTGGTGTCCTTTGACAACTCTTTGGTTATCAGCATAGTGGAGTTTGGAGTGTGACTGCTTGAGGTTGTGGACAGGTGTCTTTTATACTGATAACAAGTTCAAACAGGTGCCATTACTATAGGTAATGAGTGGAGGACAGAGGAGCCTCTTGAAGAAGAAGGTACAGGTCTGTGAAAGCCAGAAATCTTGCATGTCTTTAGGTCACCAAATACTTATTTTCCACCATAATTTGCAAAATAAATCTTGCCAAATCAGACAAGGTGATTTTCTGGATTTGTTTTCTCATATTCACTCTCATAGTTGTGGCCTACCTATGATGTCAATTACAGGCCCATCTCATATTTGTAAGTGGGAGAACTTGCACAATTGGTGGCTGACTAAATTTCTTTTTTTCCCCACTGTAAGTTTAAACACTTTTGGTTTCAATTCACAAAGATTGCAAAAAAGAAAAAAAATAACCTGACACTGTTTCCCACATTGCTGAAACATCAAATAGGGCTTATGACGTTTTGCATGACTGTGTGGGGTTTCTTATAATGACCTGCAGCTATGATGTCACATGGTCTACTCTAGTTTAGCAAGCAGATTATCATACCTTATACAGTGATGGTCAGTATCTGGTTCATGAGAGATCACCAGGTCCCAATGTAGCACAGTTGGCCGCAGTACTAGCAATTTGTACAACAGAGTTGGATTCTACCTCCAGATTCATTGTGTAAGTGAATTTTACAGACCATATTGAAACGAAATGTATGATTCTTGTTGTCTCCCTCTCTTTGTCTCTCAAAAACTAAGTTTTATACATGTATTTTCTGAGCAATTAGAAGATTTCCAGTTTTGCGATCTGAAAATATACAACGTAGATCAAATTTTGATGGAAAATTAATTTAAGACATTAAATTGAAATTTCAAATGAATCAGTCATGTCTACAGCCAATTGTTCTGGGTTCCACCATAGTATGTGCCCTCTTGGCCAGGTTGCAGTTGCACCCCTTGTGACCATGATCGTTATTTGATATGATGCTGGGACAGAAAATAGCACTGGGCTAGAAGTCTTGAATAATTTATTACTCCTTATGTAAAGCTTCCTTAAAATTGAATTTGAATTAATGGGTTCTGTTGGAGTAATACATTTTTAGAGTTTGACCTATAGAGGCTGGGAATGACTGCAGTAAATTTATATAAAGCTTATATTTTCCCATTTCTATTTTTTTCTTTTAAACATTGCATGACCTCTGTAGCTGTTTAATTTCAGGCATGAGTTTTTTTTATAATATTCCAGGTATGTAATTTGCATATTGCATACTCCAATAAAGGCGCTGGGAAGGGACCTAAATTACGTGCAAAGCATATCTATGACCACAACAACACGTAAATGATAAACTGCTAAGGCAAGGCATTGTCATAAATATGTGAACAACGCATTTTACATATTAAGGTCAGTCACTAAAGTCATTTCTATTACCAGCACAAATAAGTGCAGAAAATCAACCATAAAGTCATGGACTTTCCATGTACAAATATTAGCAGTGTTATAGGTCATTCTGAAAAGCACAGCGATTTTCAATGTACCCTACCAACAAGTCAGTTAATTTATTGACTCTCCTACTAGAGTTCTCCCCAGTGCTGAAATGTGTAGCATACAAAATAAAATCTCATCTTCATTACAATACAAATTGGCTTTGTAAGCAGCCTTAGCAAAAGAACTGCTCACGAGGACCAGTAGAGGCCCATTCTCTGGAGTAATAATTCATGCTTCACTATCTGCCAGTCTAATTGACGATGAATGCCTCGAACGCATTCTGTTCAAATACAAGAATAATGTTATGGAGTTGTTTTTCTTGGTTTTGGCTAGGTCTTTCGTTTCTGTAAAGGAAAAATCTAAAAACTTTGGCGTTTGCTGCTTGTCTGCCCCGTAAGTACCCAGCTATGATCAGTGACTTTAGCTTAACAGCAGAGTTCAAAGGGAGTCTGTGGAAGTTCAAAATTAAACTTCTGTCTTATCAAATGCTAAGTGGTTGTACTTTTCATTTATTGGCTTATCATTAACAGGGTGGAAGTTTTTTGGGGACTGCAGCTCAGTTCCTTTGAGTTGAATTAGTTGACCTACAGGAACACACACTACATTTGTATGTACAGCACTGTACTGAATAAAAAGGTAATGGTCTTTGATTATAGCTATAATCATTGGGGGTCACAGGGATGGAACCACCATATACTGAGGTCCTATTTGATTGATAGACCATTAAATATGAGGCACATAAAATCCCCTTATGCTATTGAACTTTTTCTGCACCCTCCAGTGGAGAACATTTTTAGTAAGAAGGGTGAAATGACTTTTAGATAATAAGAAATATGTATTCCCTAAAAAGACAATTGTAAAGTTTTATGAAGATACATTTTCTAGTTGTTATTTTACACTTTATGGTTTGCAGTACTTAATCGTATTCTTTATTAGGTGCAGATGCCATGTCTAGTGACACAGGCTATGTTGCCAACTATTTGTCTAAACGTTGTATGCCAAGATGCCAAGCACATTGTATATTTCAATATGGTGTTCTTCAATCTCAACAAAATGATTGATGTTTTTCTTTAACTTCATGCATTTTCCCTCAAAAATAAAGACGTTAAGGGTCTCATTAAATGGCAACACCAAGCAAACGTTTCTTTAGAATGTTCTATTTTTTAACCAGTAAAATAATAATAATAAAAAAACAAAGCTTGACATCACCATAATTACATTGACCTGAAGATCATCTTGTCAGGTAATTTTTACCCCTCTGACAACTCAGTAGACACTAAACCCCCAAAATATTGGAAATTGATTTTTTTGTCACCGTCTCACCACACTTGTATTTTTTTTTTAACATTTTTCAGTACATTATATGGTAAAGTGAATGGTTTAATTCAAAACTACAACTTGTTGTGTAAAAATAAGTCTTTATATAGATATGCTATTGGAAAAAATAACAAACGTCTCTTGGGAGAAGAAGTGTAAAAGACTAAAGTGCTAAAAAGAAAAATGGCAAAGGATTCCCATCAGTCCTATCAGTATATTACTCAGTACATTTATCACTGTTAATAATTATTGACTTGATGTCTCTTTGAAATATGTCTAATTTCTGTAAAACGTTACTGTCATTTCAGACATTATCTTCATTTGACAGTTTCTAATTGTATTTTAGCAGCCCGGAGTAAAACAATGGGGTCTCAACAGCATGTGAACAACTTAATAGTCACTGACTTTTATGTCTGAATGTCTGAGCCCTAATCATCTTGTCATAGGTAATACAGTTAAGACAAATGTTCACTACATATCTTGGCTGGCCCTTCTCTCATGACATGAATTAGCAGCATATCAGAATATCCTTTGCTGTAAAAGCACCAAAGAGATAAAAATATTTTGGGGAGTCTATGCAAAAAGTCATTAAGCTAAAGAAACATTGTTTTTCTTCATCACTAATTTGTGAAATTCATTGCATATCTTAAATTTGGCACACAGGATTAGGCTTTTTGGGGCAATCAGTAATCCATGGACCTAATTTGCTGATAACATTAAAAAAAACTGTCAGGGTGCATAGGAAACAGGTAATATAGTAACAAGTAACATAGCTATTAAGGTTGAAGGGAGACTTTAAGTCCATCTAGTTCAACCCATATCCTATCCTAACTTGCCCTAACATGTTGATCCAGAGGAAGGCAAAAAAACCTCATGTGGCAAACAGTAAGCTTCACATAGGGGAAAAAAATTCCTTCCAGACTCCACATACTGCAATCAGAGTAGCTCCCTGGACCAACGCAATATAAGGAAACTAGTGTATATACCCTCTAATATTATACTTTTCAAGAAAGGCATCCAGTCCCTTCTTAAATTTTAGTAGGGAATCACTCATTACAACATCATATGGCAGAGAGTTCCATAGTCTCACTGCTCTTATAGTAAAGAATCCGCATCTGTAAGTATGCTTAAACCTTCTTTCCTCCAGACGTAGAGGATGCCCCCTTGTCCCCGTTACAGGTCTAAGAGTAAAAAGATCATTAGAAAGGTCTTTGTATTGTCCCCGCATATATTTATACATTGTAATAAGATCACCCCTAAGCCTTTGATTCTCCAAACTAAATAACCCCAAGTGTAATAACCTGTCTTGGTATTGCAGACCCCCCAGTTCCCTAATAACCTTGATCGCTCCAGTTCAGCTATGTCTTTCTTATTCACCGGAGACCAGAACTGTACACAGTATTCTAAGTGTGGTCGCACTAGTGACTTATATAGAGGTACAATTATGTTCTCCTCATGAGCATCTATGCCTCTTTTAATGTATCCCATTATTTTATTTGCCTTTGCAGCAGCTGCCTGACACTGGCCACTAATTGTGAGTTTTTCGTCCACCCATACACCCAGGTCCTTTTCAGTGACAGTTTTGCCTAGTGTTTTACAATTAAGCACATAATTATACATCGTATTCGTTCTACCCAAGTGCATGACCTTACATTTATCCCCATTAAAGCTCATTTGCCATTTATCAGCCCAAGCTTCTAGTTTACATAAATCCTCCTGTAATATAAAATTCTCCTCCTCTGTATTGATTACCCTGCAGTTTAGTGTCATCAGCAAATATTGAAATTCTACTCTCTATGGCCCCTACAAGGTCATTAATAAATATGTTAAAAAGAAGCGGGCCCTAAAACTCACCCCTGTGGTACCCCACTGCTATCCGTGACCCAGTCTGAGTATGCTCCATTAATAACCACCCTTTGTTTCCTATTCCTGAGCGAGCTCTTAACTCACCTACACATATTTTCCCCTATCCCCATTGTTCTCATTTTATGTATCAACCTTTTGTGTGGCACTGTATCAAAAGCTTTTGAAAAGTCCATGTACACCACGTCCACTGCATTCCCTTGGTCCAGTCCGGAACTTACCTCTTCATAAAAGCTTATCAGATTAGTCTGACAGGAACAGTCCCTTGTAAACCCATGTTGATATTGGGTCATGAGGTAATTCTTCTCCAGATACTCCAGTATAGTATCTCTTAGAAAACCCTCCAGGATTTTACCCACAGTTGAGGTTAAACTTACTGGCCAAGTTCAGTTTTTGTACTCTTTTTGAATATTGCCACCACATTTGCTATACGCCAATCCTGTGGTACAGACCCTGTTATTATGGAATCCTTAAAGATTAAAAATAATGGTCTATCTATGACTGTGCTTAATTCCTGCAGTACTCGGGGGTGTATCCCATCCGGGCCCGGGGATTTGACAATTTTAGTGATTTTTAGACGCCGCCGTACTTCCTGCTGGGTTAAGCAGGTGACATTTAATGGAGAATTTTTATCCCTGATCATGTTATCCGTCATGGGATTTTCTTGTGTAAATACTGTTGAAAAAAAGTCATTTAGCATATTGGCTTTTTCCTCATCCACCGTTTCACCCAGACTATTTTTAAGGGGACCAACACTGTCATTTTTAGTTTCTTACTATTTATGTAGTTAAAGAATATTTTGGGATTATTTTTACTTTCTCTGGGAATGAGTCTCTCTGTCTCAATCTTTGCTGTCTTGATTTGCTTTTTACAGAATTTATTTAATCTTCTGTATTTAGTTAATGCCTCATCACTACCTACTTGCTTTAATTCTCTAAATGCTTTATTTTTATCTCTTATTGCACCCCTTACAGCTTTATTTAGCCATAGTGGTTTCCTCCTATTCTAGCATGTTTATTCCCATATGGTATATATTGTGCACAGGTCCTATTCAGGATGCTAATAAACGTCTCCCATTTTCTTTGTGTATTTTTATGTCTCAGGATATCGTCACAGTTAATTGCACCAAGATCATCTCTCATCCGTTGGAAATTTGCCTTCCTGAAGTTTAGTGTCCTTGTAACCCCTCTACTACACATTTTATTAAATGATACATGAAAACTTATTAATTTGTGATCACTATTACCCAAGTGACCCCCAACCCTTACATTTGATATGCGGTCTGGCCTGTTGGTTAATATTAGGTCTAGCAGTGCCTCCCCTCTTGTTGGGCCCTGAACCAGTTGTGAAAGGTAATTGTCTCTCATAGTTGTCAAAAACCTATTACCCTTGCTGGAACTGCAGTTTTCGGTTCCCCAATGTATTTCAGGGTAGTTGAAGTCCCCCATAATGACTTCTCCTTGAGTCACTGCTTTGCTTTATGAGGATATTCTCTGTTGCTTCCATTATTTTTGAAGACTAATAATAAAACCCCTATCAGTAATTTATTATTTTTCCGTGACACATCCCACTGACACCGGCCCGGTACCGAGTACCCCACAGCCCTGGGACGGGGCGACCCACAAGCAGTTTGCAGGACTCCTGTCCTGTTGCGACAGAATACTAACTTGGCCACCCGGCCACGGTCCTGCAGATTAATTCATACATGTACCAGTCATGTATTCTCCTATATACAGTCTGTAATATATTATGTGCACAGAAATCAGATGTTACGCCACGTGATAATTAGTGGCTTGTACAACATATGTTTTTGCCTTTTTTCATGTTGTGGAGTACAAGTGTACATTGGTGACTTGTTCAAGCAAGAATGTTTTAAAAACCACAAAAAAAGACATTAGAGGTAACTGTGGCGTAGACCTATACTTCCATCTGGGTATACCCGTTTTTTATTTAGGAGTGTAGAAAAGCACAGCATACCTTGCTTTACTGCACTTCAAAAATGTATTTCCAGCTTAAAGATAGATAAACTACAATGTATGGCTTTGTGGAGTGGTAAGTTTCAATTTTTTTTGCGTATTTTTTACATGTACTCACTTGACTGAAGCTGAGATTGTAACAGAAAGAACCCTTTAGTAAGTTTATACAACATTTTTAAAAGTAACCAAGTATACTACAAAAAAGCATATCAGTAAAACTGTATGTCATTTATATTCTGCTTTGAAGGGAAACTGTCAACAGTTTTTCAATATACAGTATAAACTATTTCCACTACCTTTCAGTCATCTTTCTGCAACCAGTTCATTAAAGCTCAACTCCCCCACATACCTACGAAAATGCCTTTTATAAATGTCTGACACAGCAGGATATTTGTCACAATCAGAGGCATTCAGAGCAAGAATTCAGGTTGGTGACCCATGTGATAAACAGTTTAAGTGGTTTGAGTAGTTGTCATGTGGTCTGCATACTTGCGGTCACGTGTAGACCAGCTGCTATTCCTAATTCATTCAATGTTTAGTTAAAAACTTCAGCTTCTGCGTCATTGACAGAAGCAGGAAGAGAAGCTAGTTTGCACATGATCTTAAGTAGGAAAATTGCATATGAGAGGTCATGTGGTGACCTCTGGAACTAGCCAGCAGAGCAGAATCCTGACCATGAAGATATTACACACTGTTAGGATTAGGCATGCTACAAGGCTTCACTTTATATTTAAATGGGTTGTCCTGGTATGTGATAAAAGTGATTACAGACTTCTGAATCCTCACTGCTTGCACAATGTACACTGTCAGGATCTACTTGTATTGGTTGCCTGGTTTAAGTGGTCATGTGACCCCCAGTAAGCACTTTGCATGCTTACTGCCACATTCCAGAATGACCCACCACCACCCCCCCATATACACACCTGGTCTCCATGAGTGGCTTGGTGACTCCTCTGTCTCTGCATTCACCATCCTCCAGCCTACATACAGTATGTGAGATCCTATTATCACACCAGCATTAGCTATTTAAAGCCTTGTAACCTTTGCTTCCTCTTTAGCTAAGTTCACAAGAGTGTATAAAATATAGGCTGATTATAATCCAGGCACACAGATGATTTTTATCTGTACGGCATCCTTATGGCATGCATATTTATATATCAGCAATGAACACAATTTACAAGACCAAATATATTTTCCTGTTACAGAACTGCAATATATCGTCAAAAATGGGATGCCATTGTAAGGTTTCAGCAGGAACGCGGGATGCAGTGACGAGCAGGAGGCAGAGCAATGGTTAACAGGTACTTTATGCAAAAATAGGAAATTAACAGTAGAACACTCTGCGCAGAGAGCACAAGAGTTTGCCCTTTTAACAGGTGCACACATTGTAAACAATAGATTGTGTAGATTATGAACAGTATTAAACAAGTAAACATATCAGTCCAGGGGTCCTGGAAGGCAGAGGTTGGATGATCCCACGAAGGTGGCATGAGACGTAGTTGAAGCGGTCCCGAATAAAATTGCAAAACAGTCTCTGAACTGAAACGGCGGTTACTAGTTCTCCCCAGCGAGATGTCTCGGTCCTGGTATACGGCATGGAACAGGAGGAGCTCTGTGACACAGAGAGTGGAGTACGGAGTCCTGGAGCAACAGCCGCAACTGCATCTTCTGAAGCCACGTGGTGAGAGGGTCTAGCACTGCGTTGTGTGCCTGGTATAGTCGGGGGCACCGGTCTGTCTGGACCCTCATGATTACACGTCTGAAGGGTCCTAGTGTCTGGAGCTGTACAGTCAGTGTGCTCAGAGGAGGATAGGCTGTGGAGCAGGCTCAATTTTTGGTCATGGTCAGCAGAGACTGAGTCAACCTTCTCCCTCTGGGTAAGCTGTCTTCCCCCCAAGAGCCCCAACCTCGCAGGCTTGCCTCTATTTATCTCTGACCCGCCCCTTCAGTTAGGAGCTCAGGTTTGCTCTGGACAGAAAGTCCTTCCCCCGGCCACACTAGTGACAGGCCCGACAGTTCCGGCTCGGAGACGCAAGGAGCAACCCTAGCTTGATCTATCGTCCTACACCATACAGTTGATCCATGTGGGATCCATTTTTATTTGTGCACCCATAGACTTGAATAGGTGACTCTCATCCAAAACTCAGAGAACGCTAGAGCGGGCTTTGAAATTTTTTTTTCTGTGGACATTCGAACCGTGTAAAAAACAATCATCTGAACAACACAATTGAATAACATTGGTCTGACAGAAAATACAGTCTTGTGAATGAAGACTATGAAACAGCTAGAAAGAAAGGATAGGCCGCTACTCATGAGCCACTGCTGTGTATTTGCCACCGAGGCTAAAATTTGCCAGCCATACTAGCTGTATGGGGCGTGCAGAACCTAGCAGCAAAAAATCTTTGAATAAGCCTTCTATTTGTACCGGAAAGGCCTCTTTCAAGAGTCTCTTTGTCAGGAATGTAGCCACATCAGCACCAAGGTTTATAAGAGATTTGGAAACCTTCTGAAAAATTGCTTGGACAACTGTAGTATGTAGAACCCATGTAGGAATTCAACACTATAGTCTCATTCCTGTCCTGCATATACTTTTATTTCTCAGCATGTTTGAGAATTTCAATTTCTGTTGCTAACTTAATGAGGGGATGGCCAATATCTTATTTGACAGATGGCCACCGGCTTAAAGCTTTGGCATCACAGCTTTGCATAAGTACCAGCTGTTTTTGCCACTAGACAAACCGTCTCCATTGCATTTTTGGTTTACTTTCATCTTATGTGCCAAGAAAATTTCCAGACAAATGTGCAGAATAAAAACTCCAAACACATGTAATTTTTATGTTTCATAGATTCCACAGATGATCCACAGCTATATAAAGAAATGTAAAACATTTTATCCTATATTGAAAAGCTCAATACAGTAAAATAAATGTATATTAATGCATGCCAGTTTGGCAAATGCCAAAGGGATATTCTTTAATTAGTATCACATCTATAGATCAGTGTAAGCAGAAGGGAAAGCCATAGCAGTCACAGTAAAAAGATTGGGGATTATGGCATCAGGTTAAATGACTTGGATGTGGAAAGGCTATGCTTACACCACATTTGGTCTGTACATTAAGTGTATGTCCTGGGAATGGCGGGAGTAAAGAGTAATTTCCATAAAAACAAAGTTAAGAAGCAATGGCAGAATACAAAACAATGCAATAAGTGGTAGATTTTCATTTTAAATGAACTATATTTATTAGCCTTCTCCATTCCTGTGGGGTCGGATTAGATTCCATGTATTTTGCGATCTGCGCTTCAATTACAAATGAAAAAAATTGCTAAAGCCCTGAAAATAGTCCCTAAAAGGGTTTACTCAATTATTCAAATGGTTAAAATTGCAATTTACTTGTAAAAACAAGCAACTTTCCATTTTACCTCTTTTAAAGCACCACTCCAGTGTTTTTTTTATTGCACAGCTAGAGTGGTGCTTTAAATGTAAGTCCCCTACTCCCTGTCTGATACTCACCTTCCAGTGTTTTCATTTGTTTTAGCTGCTGTCGCGCCCTGCGTCTTTACCGCCACAAAAAGGTTAAATATGTACTGTTTTGTATGTGTTTTGTAAGCAATGGGAGTTATGCTTTCTCTGCTAGAGACCACAACACACACACACAATTTGCCTCACTCCCTCACTTGTCTGAAGCTGAGAGCTTTGCAGACATACCCTAACTGGGAGGGGCTGAGTTGTTGTTGTTTCAGTGAACAAGAAGGAGGAAGAATGTCTTGGAGGCCATGTTAAGACATGTGCTCGATCCAGGAGTGAGAGCTAAGAAGCATCAGGGACCAGACCCTAGACTATCCATGCTTTTAGAGCAGGGTGGTAAGCTGAGAGAATGTGTGGGATTTTACAACCAGCAGAAAAGTGTTTTCCCTCAGAAATACTGCAATAACCTAGGATCAGTGAAGGATAGTGCAAGTGGGAACTTGAGCTGCTTCACACAGGATTCATGATGCAAGTTGCTGAAGGCAAAATACACAGTGAGTAGAGGCAATACTGGGAAGTCTGAACTCCGGGAAGCCTTGGTCCCAGAAGGGATTAGAATAGCAGGAAGGTACACTGAGTCACAGCAGGGAAAGATAACTCCCATTCTCCAGAGCAGACTGCAACCTGGTGAGAGTTGTAATATCTCCTCTGAACTGCACCTGAACTACAGTAAATGATAAAGTGACTTTTCTTGTCTCCTGCCTTATAACTCCGTGCCTTCTACTTTCATTACAATCTCTGGGGGTCTGCCCTGGTTGGAGAGGGTTTAACATCTGCACTGCCATCACCATCTACTCCCCCAGGGATCATCTGCAGTGCCGGCTATACTACAGTCGAACACTCCAACTGGCGTCACACATCACTACATAAACTTTATCCCCATCCAATTCTTCCCCTTTTACATGACCGCATGGGGCCATGGACCGGGTCACCGTCACTGTGACATCTCCCATGGAAGTTAACGGGCTCGATACCAAGTATGCCACGGCCCCTCGGGCGCGTCATTTTTTGGCATCTACGAACAGGATATGGACAGGATTCTGTGCGTGCCTAAAGTCCTACAGGAGCAATGCCCTGCAGCAACTGAAGCGGTGAGTCGCACCCCTTCAAGGGTTAACTAGGGGGGGAAGATGTCTAATCCTGGCGTCGCTCAGGGTGCAGCAGCTGCAGCTCGCATATTGCCTCTCACCATGCCTTATATACCGGGTGCGACATGGCTGCCACAGTACACTGGTGAATCGCACACCTTAAGTGACTTTAAAGGGAAGCTCCTCAGCATGTTTGAAATTTAACCTATGTCAGAGGAGCAGAAAGTCAGTATACTTACAAGTCAGCTCAGTGGCGCTGCTCAGAGAGAAGTTAAATCTTGGCCAGCAACTGATAAAAAGATTGTAAAAGACATTTCTGCTAAATTAAGGGATAATTTTGACACCAGTACTGCTTCAGAAATAAAGATGCGATTTTTCAGCTGCAGACAGAAATTACAGTACACTATTAGAGACTATGCTTTAGACCTGCAGGAGGCGCTGCGGGCCATTAAACAAATTGATCCAGACAGTGTAGGAGATGAGAACAAAATGCTGAAAGAGCAGTTCATTGAAGGTCTTCTGTCTGATTCTAGTAAGGCACAACTGCGCATGATGTCATTGCAGAACCCTGACATGGACTTTGTTCAGTTTAAGCACAGATCCATCAGTATCTTAAGAGAATCTACCTATGTCTGCACTGAGCCAGTTAAACATCCAGCAGTTACATACCACCAGGGGGCAATATCCTCACCCCAGTTGCCTGCAGTACATCATGTGCTGACTTCAGTTGATGATTCTATTGCAGATTTACGACTGCAAGTACAGGAACGGACTAAAAATATGGCTGGTGTATGTAAAACTGTTCCGACTCTCCAGACTTGTTCCCCCACAGAGAGAATCCAACTAGCATCAAGCCTGGATGATATCCCATGGCGACTGCCAAAGAGGATGCCACAACATCAGTGATGACTGACTTGCTCCGGCAGGAGAACGACGGACCGATTTGACTCTTCTGGATGACCCATCTGCCGATAAGATTGATCATATTGAAAGACAGTGTCCTTTAAATGGGCGACCCCTGGGGCCGTGGAGTTTTAGTCCTCCAATTAGAAATCGTCCAGACCTGAATAAGTAAGATGTTTATTTCTTGGTCATGCTAGCATGGAGAGAGAGAATGATGACCACACTAGGTGTGGGCCGTCCTCTGTCTGCCTCAATACATATTCTTAGAGTTTAAATAATAAAAGAGGAGGGCCTTGAAACATACTTCATTTGCAAAAATAGTACTTACAATATGCTTAGCTGTTAGCAATCCTTATCTACGTTACCAGAGAAGTAAAGGTATGACTTTTATTTTGTACGATAGATAAGGTTTGCAACCCAAGCATTACACCCATGTATTACATCAGCTGAAGAGTTTCAGTCTAAGCATAATAATGGCATACATACAATCATGTATATACTGTGTATATATATACTCACACACATACACATATGTATATAGATATATAGATATACACATATATATATATATATATATATATATATATACAGTCATATGTTAAAGTTTGGGCACCCCTATTAATGTTAACCTTTTTTCTTTATAACAATTTTGTTTTTTGCAACAGCTATTTCAGTTTCATATATCTAATTACTGATGGACTCAGGATTCAAACGAGGTTTATTGTACTAACAGAAAATGTGCATTCTGCATTTAAACAAAATGTGACCGGTGCAAAAGTATGGGCACCTCAACATAAAAGTGACATTAATATTTCGTAGATCCTCCTTTTGCAAAAATAACAGCCTCTAGTCGCTTCCTGTAGCTATTAATGAGTTCCTGGATCCTGGATGAAGGTATTTGTGACCATTCCTGTTTACAAAACAATTCCAGTTCAGTTAAGTTTGATGGTCGCCGAGCATGGACAACCCGCTTCAAATCATCCCACAGATGTTCAATGATATTCAGGTCTGGGGACTGGGATGGCCATTCCAGAACATTGTAATTGTTCCTCTGCATGAATGCCTGAGTAGATTTGGAGCAGTGTTTTGGATCATTGTCTTGCTGAAATATCCATCCCCTGCGCAACTTCAACTTCGCCACTGATTCTGGCACATTATTGTCAAGAATCTGTTGATACTGAGTTGAATCCATGCGACCCTCAACTTTAACAAGATTCCCGGTGCCGGCATTGGCCACACAGCCCCAAAGCATGATGGAACCTCCACCAAATTTTACTGTGGGTAGCAAGTGTTTTTCTTGGAATGCTGTGTTTTTTAGCCTCCATGCATAACGCCTTTTTGTATGACCAAACAACTCAATCTTTGTTTCATCAGTCCACAGGACCTTCTTCCAAAATGTAACTGGCTTGTCAAAATGTGCTTTTGCATACCTCAGGTGACTCTGTTTGTGGCGTGCTTGCAGAAACGGATTCTTTTGCATCACTCTCCCATACAGCTTCTCCTTGTGCAAAGTGCTCTGTATTGTTGACCGATGCACAGTGACACCATCTGCAGCAAGATGATGCTGCAGGTCTTTGAAGGTGGTCTGTGGATTGTCCTTGACTGTTCTCACCATTCTTCTTCTCTGCTGTTCTGATATTTTTCTTGGCCTGCCACTTCTGGGCTTAACAAGAACTGTACCTGTGTTCTTCCATTTCCTTACTATGGTCCTCACAGTGGAAACTGACAGGTTAAATCTCTGAGACAACTTTTTGTATCCTTCCCCTGAAAAGCTATGTTGAACAATCTTTGTTTTCAGATCATTTGAGAGTTGTTTTGAGGAGCCCATGATGCCACTCTTCATAGCAGAATCAAATAGGAGAACTACTTGCAAGTGGCCACCTTAAATACCTTTTCTCATGATTTGATACACCTGGCTATGAAGTTCAAAGCTCAATGAGGTTACAAAACCAATTTAGGCTGCGTGCACACGCTGCAGATTCCGCTGCGTTTCCACAGCGTTTTTGGCCGCTGCGGACCCGCAGCAGTTTTAGCTGCGGTGTACAGTACCATTCAAATGAATGGGAATAAAAAACCGCTGTGCCGACGCTGCGGAAAAATCCGCGCGGATTTGCTGCGGTTTTGAATCCGCAGAAAGAATTGCATGTCAATTCTTTCTGCTGAAACCGCTGCGGGTTCTTATCTCCACCATTGTGGAGATAGTGAATCCGCAGGACCAAACCGCAGGCAAAACCGCAGATAATCCGCAGGTCTTTGGACCTGCGGATTATCTGCGGTTTTTGCAAAATCCGTGCGGATTAATCCGCAGCGGATTCCGCAGCGTGTGCACGTACCCTAAGTGCTTCAGGAAGTCAGTAAAAAGTAGTTAGGAGTGTTCAAATCAAGAAAATGATAAGGGTGCCCATACTTTTGCACTGGTCAAATTTTGTTTAAATGCAGATTGCACATTTTCTGTTAGTACAATAAACCTTATTTGAATCCAGAAATATAACTGAGTCCATCAGTTATTAGATATATGAAACTGAAATAGCTGTTGCAAAAACCAAAATTGTTATAAAGAAAAAAGGTTAACATTAATAGAGATGCCCAAACTTTAACATATGACTGTATATATACACATGCACATAAAAGAAAGAACTTTATTACAATTATTATAACAGAGGACCACCCCCCAGGAGTAAGACAATCTGGTCCAACTAACTGGAGAAACAGGTATATTGGAGGATGTCCACTTACCGTTGTGGCCATGAGTATTGACACCCCTGCAATTCTGTCAGATAATACTCAGTTTCTTCCTGAAAATGATTGCAAACACAAATTCTTTGGTATTATTATCTTCATTTAATTTGTCTTAAATGAAAAAACAAAAGAGAATGAAGCAAAACATTTCACACAAAACTCCAAAAATGGGCCAGACAGAAGTATTGGCACCCTAAGCCTAATGCTTGGTTGCACAACCTTTAGCCAAAATAACTACGAACAACCGCTTCCGGTAACCATCAATGAGTTTCTTACAATGCTCTGCTGGAATTTTAGACTATTGTTCTTTGGCAAACTAGAGTTGAGCGAAACGGGTCGAAAAAATTCAAAAGTCGCCGACTTTCGCCAAAGTCGGGTTTCATGAAACGAAACCCGACCTTAGCGTGAGGTCGCCCACGAGGTCAGCAACTTTAGCGCCAAAGTCGCATTTCAGAAGACGCTTTAGCGCCCTTTTTCAGCCAATCAGGAAGAACGGACACAGTGGGCAATGTGATAACATAGGCAGCGGTCACCACCATCTTGTAGAAGGGCATGCAAATGATTGGCTTGCTTTGTGTGGCGTCACAGGGGGTACAAAAGGGCGGGGACGCCGACCGCAATGTTACCCATGCTGATCTCAGAATAGGGAGAGCTGCTGCAGCTGCTGATTCTGTAGGGAGAGCGTTAGGAAGGCAAAAAGAAAAAAAACTGCTTCTGCTGCTAGCGCTTTTCACTGTAGTTACTGTGCAGTGAAAGTTGAAGATTTTTGCTTTTGTGCAGCAGTGCTGGTGGTGATAAGCCTGCCTTTTAAGGCTAGCTGCATTGCTGTGTGCACACTGGTGTTCAAACTGCTTTTTTAAAAGCAATCCAAATTGTATTGTTTTGTCCTGGTGAGGTAGTGAGAGTTCATTTTTTCACACACCATACAGCGGTGTATGCTCCTCACACAGTACCGTGTAACGGCTGTTATCACGGCCAAATTGAAGCTATCTACGTGTGTGACTCTAAGGAAAAGTCGAGGAGTTTGTCCGTTTTTACAGATGTACACCTTATAGTTTTGTCTGTTTTTCAAACAGTTTAGTATATTTGCTGTTTGATTACATTCAAAACTAGAGAGACAGCGTGTGTCAGTCCGTATACAAAAACACGGAGCTTGACAATTTTACATACACCGTACAGCGGTGTATGTGCACGCTCCTCTCTCGTACCGTGTAACAGCTGTTATCACGGCCAAATTGAAGCTATCTACGTGTGTGACTCTGTAAGGAAAAGTCGAGGAGTTTGTCCGTTCTTACAGACCTACACTCTAGGGAGATTCCAATTCTGCCCAATTCTATATACACCTTTTAGCTTGTCATACACTGGGCAATTTCTGCCGGTCCTTTATCCACCTTTCTTACAACATCCAGAATCTGCCTGTCACATTGCGGTGTAAAATAAACAGGGCCTGACAGAATCCAACTGTGTCCTGAAGTCTACAGAGATTCCAATTCTCCACAGTCCTCTATCCACCTTTATTACACCATCCAGAATCTGCCTGTCACATTGCGGTGTAAAATAAACAGGGCCTGACAGAATCCAACTGTGTCCTAAAGTCTACAGAGATTCCAATTCTCCCCACTACTATATACACCTTGTACCTTGTTTTACAGTACCATATAGTTGGTGTTTTTTGGGTACATTTTCCCCAAAAATGAGGAAGTGTGGTGGAAGAGTCCGTGGAAGTGGGCGGGGGTTGGCAGCTGGTAATGATGGTGTTGGTGTTGGTGGTGCATCTGCTGGTAGTGGCAAAAGCAAAATAGCACCTAATGCAGGAGGTGTTGAGCCTACGTCATCGTCTGGCTCCACAAGGCCTTGAAGGCTCCCTTCTCTGGGAGTAGGTAAACCGCTTTGAAAGCCAGAGCTTCAAGAACAAGTTTTGGCTTACATTGCTGACTCAGCCTCCAGCTCTATCGCCTCATCGTCTGAAGTTTTAAAAAATAAAAGCACTGAGTCATCATTGGAGGCTCATGTTCATGAACCACACCTTTCCTTGTGTCCTTCACCCCACCAAAATTGAAGGATGCGGCAGGCCACACTACAGATTACTCCATGGAGCTGTTTTCACATACCATGCCTGGGTTATCAAGTCAAATCGTGAATTACCCAGGCAAAGATGAATCTGACATGGAGTGTACTGATGCACAGCCACTGATAGATGATTCTGCTGGTACATTCAGTCAGAGCACTACATTGTCCTCGCAGTGTACTGAGCCAGAATCTGACCCTGATGAAACTCAGGTGCCCTTTCCTGCATACTATACCACCATACACGGTGACACAGAGGAAGGTGCACATGACATTGAAGAGGAGATGATGGATGACCCAGTTGTTGACCCAGATTGGCATCCACTGGGGGTAGAAGGGTGCCGCTGCCAACAGCTCAGAAGAGGAGGAGGAGCATCCACAGCGGGCATCAACATCGCAACAGCTGTTATCTGGCAGGCCCAGAGCAGTCCAAAAACAGGTTACAAAAACCAAAAGAGTTGCAGGACAGCTTGGCCAGACGGTCAAAATAGCACAGTGTGCAAGACCTCAAAATGTCTTCCATAGTAGGAAGAGTGCAGTGTGGCACTTTTTTGAACAAAATCCTAATGATCAGGCAAAGGTTATCTGTAAGAAGTGCGCAAAGACCTTTAGCTGAGGGAAAAATCTGAGAAATTTGAATACCAGTTGCATGCTAAGACATTTAACCACCATGCACTTGCAAGCGTGGACGGACTACTAAAATTCACGTACCACATGTGCTACTGCTCCCAAAGAAGGTAGTCAGCAACACTACATTGTTTCCCCCACTGTAAGTCCACCGGTTAGCTCACCACTAGCAGCAAATGTTGAGTTGTCGTCGCAAGGACAAATCAGTCAGGGAATCACACTGTTATTGCAATGAAAGACTGAATCTAGGCCATCAGAAAGAACACCAACTGTATTCCTCCACCACTTTAAAAAAAAAAAAAGTCCCTAGTCTCACTTTATGCCATTGCTGCGTGGGAAATTCCCACGCAGCAATGGCATAAAGTGAGACTAGGGACTTTTTTTTTTACAGTGGTGGAGGAATACAGTGCGGAAGGATACCTACCTTCCGTCATTGTATTCCTGGAGCTGGTAGAGAACGGTAGCATCAGCTGCTGCTGCTGTTCTCCACGCAAGATGGACGTGGGACCCTCGTGGACTTCTGCGGATCGGGGTAAGTATATTGGTGTTTTTTTATTTTGATATTTATCCCTCAGGTGACAATGGCTTCGGGGATCAAAGTGACAAGTGATGGTAAGTATGTACTCTATGTTATATGTACTGTATGTCTATATGTATGTATTGTATGTAGTATATATGTATGTTGCATGCATGTAGTATATATGCAGTATATATGCAGTATGCATGTTGCATGCATGTGGTATGTATGTAGCATGTATGTAGTATGTATGTAGTATGTATGTTGCATGTATGTAGCATGTATGTTGCATGTATGTAGCATGTAGTGTGTATGTATGTAGCATGTATGTAGTATGTATGTTGCATGTATGTAGCATGTAGTGTGTATGTTGCATGTATGTAGCATGTAGTATATATGTAGTATGTATGTTACATGTAGTATATATAGTATATATGTAGTATGCATGTTGCATGCATGTAGTATATATGTTGTATGTATGTTGCATGCATGTAGTATATATGTATTATGTATGTAGTATGTATGTAGCATGTATGTAGTATGTAGCATGCATGTAGTATGTATGTAGTATGTATGTTACATGTAGTATATATGTAGTATGTATGTTACATGTAGTATATATGTAGTATGTATGTTGCATGCATGTAGTATATATGTAGTATGTATGTAGCATGTATGTAGTATGTAGCATGTATGTAGCATGCATGTAGTATGTAGCATGTATGTAGTATGTATGTTGCATGTAGTATATATGTAGTATGTATGTTACATGTAGTATATATGTAGTATGCATGTTGTATGTATGTAGCATGTATGTAGCAAGTAAATTTTTTTTTTTTTTTTTTTTACATTCAACACATTAGCCGGATGATGGGACTACTACTGTCCCATCATTGGCTAATGTGTCAATCACTGTCATGGTAGCAGGCATCGCCCGATGGGACTTGTAGTCCCATTGGACGATGCCTGCACAGACCCCCGGAGCCTGCACAGACCACCGGCAGGCCGGCACAGCCCCCCGGCAGGCCGGCACAGACCACCGGAGCCTGCACAGACCACCGGCAGGCCGGCACAGGCCCCCGGCAGGCCGGCACAGACCCCCGGAGCCTGCACAGACCACCGGCAGGCCGGCACAGACCACCGGAGCCTGCACAGACCACCGGCAGGCCGGCACAGCCCCCCGGCAGGCCGGCACAGACCACCGGCAGGCCGTCACAGCCCCTCGGCAGGCCGGCACAGCCCCCCGGCAGGCCGGCACAGACCACCGGAGCCTGCACAGACCACCGGCAGGCCGGCACAGCCCCCCGGCAGGCCGGCACAGACCACCGGAGCCTGCACAGACCCCCCGGCAGGCCGGCACAGCCCCCCGGCAGGCCGGCACAGCCCCCCGAAAGGCCCGTACAGACCCCAGAGAGGCTGTACAAGGCAAAAATAGGGTTTTTCTTATGCCGATACCGGAAGTCCCATAGACTTGAATGGGACTTCCGGTATCGGAATTGGCGATACCCGATATTTTTTTTAGATCGGCCGATACCATCCGATACGATACTTTTAAGTATCGGACGGTATCGCTCAACACTACCAATCACGTCTAATCCATACAGGGCCTGAGACCGTCTGAGCCTGCCTCCTGTTATATAGACATAAGTTTTTAATGTGTAAACTATGCTATACATACCCGTTATTCAGTGATACGGTACCCTTTCTCACCTTTGTCCAATTACGTCTAATCCATACTGGGCCTGAGACCGTCTGAGCCTGCCTCCTGTTATATAGACCTATGTTTTTAATGTGTAAACTATGCTATACATACCTGTTATCCAGTGATACGGTACCCTTTCTCACCTTTATCCAATCACGTCTAATCCATACTGGGCCTGAGACCGTCTGAGCCTGCCTCCTGTTATATTGGCATAGGTTTTTAATGTGTAAACTATGCTATACATACCTGTTATCCAGTGATACGGTACCCTTTCTCACCTTTGTCCAATCACGTCTAATCCATACTGAGCCTGAGACCATCTGAGCCTGCCTCCTGATTAGAGTTGAGCGACTTTTGCTTTTTTAGGGTCGAGTTTCGTTTCATGAAACCCGACTTTTCCAAAAGTCGGGTCGAGCAAAATCGGCCGACTATAGGGAAAAGTCGGGGGTCCGACCGAAACACGAAACCCAATGTAAGTCAATGGGGAATTAAAGTCGGCAGTGAGAGGAGGACAGGAAACACACCTACAGTGCCCATTTGAATGCCAAAAGCATCAATTCTTATTACTTAAGCTTGTCAACCTTAATTTACTTCATAATACTAGTTACGCACTGAAAAATGGGGGATATTTGGCTAAAGTTGTGGGGGGGTAGGGCTGGCTCCAGGTTTTCATGTGCCCTGGGCGAAAGAGCACCCCTTTAACACATACCACAACTCATCATGCTCCGATACGGCAGAGAAATAGCGGTATAGTACAATGAAAAATACTTCACTTTTTACATCTCATGACGAGGCCCATCTATTTCTCCATACAGAATCATTGGTCCCATATAATGTTTGAAACAGCATATGATGAGCTCCACATAATGCTACAGTATATGTTTGTCCCCATGGATGAAGCTCCACTGTCTTATGGGCCCAAATAATGCTCCAAACGTAATGGGCCCCATTTCTAATGCTCTAGTGTATAATGGGCCCTGTAAATGCTGCTCCAGTGTCTGATGTCCACCTTTGGAATGTTCCAGTGTATGGTGGGCCCCATCTGTCATTCTCCAGAGTACAGTGCTCCCCAAAAATTGCTGTCCCAACATTGAAAACAATGAAATAAGTCTCCTCGCTAGGGAATCCCTGTACTAGTCTGGACTCCTCGTTGTCCCCATCTTCCATCTCACTGCACAGTATTTCAACCTTGCAAGTGCTGTGATCCTGAGCAAGCAGGGGGGGCCCACTCATTGGCGACGGCACTGGCACAGGGCCCCTGATGGTACGGTGGTGTGTCTGATGGTGGGTGGGCCGAACCTGCACTTTCATCTGCAGCTTCCTCTTTGTCACCGTGTAAGATGGAACTGTATATGGGAAGGGTAACCTGAGTTTCATCAGGGTCAGATTCAGGCTGTGTAGCGTGCGAGGGGAATGTAGTGGTCTGGGTCAATGTACCAGCAGATTCATCGAGCAGTGGCTGGGCATCAGTGCACTTGTGTCGCCCCCAGGAGTACGGTCGCCACAGTGGCATTACCTTCCTCCTAGGGAGTGTGATGTCATGCTTGGGAGCAACGAAGGATCTCTCTAGCAGGTTAACTGATTGGGCGGCGTTATTCCCACGAGTCACGACCCTCCAAACAGCATTCATGAGGGCAAAGTGTTTGTTTTACGTGGGCAGTATGGTTGCAAAGCTGAACCTTAAAGGAATGTCCAGAAGGGCACCACCAGGAGTGGAACCTACGGCATAATTTGACTCAACACGGGCAACCTCAACCATCCAGCAACAAAAAAGATGCACACATTGCAAGCTTAATTCCGTTAATGAACGAGACTCCGTCATGCCCCGCGGTCCGAGTCCGGCTTACTAGAGGGACACGCGAGGCTCTGGCACGTGAGATTGGTCAATAACTGGTGTGTGATGCCCTTACATGACCGTGGCTGCATGTCCGCTACACTGAAAAGTCCAGCGTTTGTCGCCTACAGGTGCAGATAACCCGCTGAACAATGTTAGTGATGGGGATCTGGGATTACAATTATTACCCGCGAACGATGATTTCCCAGTAAGTGTAGGTCAACCGCAGTTCCGGAATTAGGCCTAACCGTCATTCCTGAAAAAATGAAAAACTTACGCGTGCAAACCACAGGTGCTGTAGCTTGCTTAACAGCTTGCCAGCCGTTCTCAGGCCCAGTATGGATTACACGTGATTGCACAAAGGTCAGAAAGGGTACCGTATCACAGGATAACATGTATGGATAGCATAGTATACACATTCAAAATATATGTCTATATATCAGGAGGCAGGCTCAGACGGTGTCAGGCCCAGTATGGATTACACGTGATTGCACAAAGGTCAGAAAGGGTACCGTATCACCGGATAACATGTATGGATAGCATAGTGTACATATTCAAAATATATGTCTATAGATCAGGAGGCAGGCTCAAACGGTGTCAGGCCCAGTATGGATTACACGTGATTGCACAAAGGTGAGAAAGGGTACCGTATCACCGGATAACATGTATGGATAGCATAGTGTACACATTCAAAATATATGTCTAAAGATCAGGAGGCAGGCTCAGACGGTGTCAGGCCCAGTATGGATTACACGTGATTGCACAAAAGTGAGAAAGGGTACCGTATCCCCGGATAACATGTATGGATAGCATAGTGTACACATTCAAAATATGTCTATAGATCAGGAGGCAGGCTCAGACGGTGTCAGGCCCAGTATGGATTACACGTGATTGCAAAAAGGTCAGAAAGGATACCGTATCACCGGATAACATGTATGGATAGCATAGTGTACACATTCAAAATATATGTCTATAGATCAGGAGGCAGGCTCAGACGGTGTCAAGCCCAGTATGGATTTGACAGCCCAGACTACACAGCGGAAGAGCAGGGAGAGGTAAAGATTGCAAATGCTGGGGCCCTGCCCAAGCAAGGGGGGCCCACTCGTGGGCGTCGGTACTGGCACTGGGCCCCTCATAGTACGATGGTGTGTCTGACGGCGGGTGTGCACCACCACCGTCAGAGACACTTGATTGCACTATGAGGGACACTGTGCCAGTGCCCGCGCCCAAGAGTCGGCCTACCCACCTGTCCAGGGCAACGGCACTCGCACGGTTTCATGCGCTAGGTGGTGACCCCGGCCATGGGGGGGGGGCAGCACAGTTAGGGAGTTTTAGAAAGTGGCATATGTTGATGTTAGACATTCAGCTGATGCAAAAGGTGAAATTGTTCAAGTCCCAGGAAGAGGAGGACCAAAGCAAGCCATTTTTCTGTCACCCTATGTGTCATCAGGGGAAGGTGGGACAAAATCCTTGGAAACCCATGCATGGTTCATTTTAATGAAGGTTAGATCATCCACATTTTGGGTTGACAGACGGGTCCTTTTTTCTGTCAGGATTGATCCAGCTGCATTGAAGACTCTTTCCGATAGCACACTTGCAGCTGGGCAAGCGAGCTCCTGTAAGGCATATTGTGCCAATTCAGGCCAGGTGTCCAGTTTAGCGGCCCAATAGTCAAAAGGGAATGACCTGTGCGGTAGAACATCGATATGGGAGGAAAAGTAGTTTGTAACCATAGTTGACAACTGCTGCCTCCTGTCACTTTCCATCGATGCAGTATTACCAGTTGTGTGAGCGGTACTTGAAAAATCATTCCACGACATTGTCATGTAACCCCTTGTTTCCAATGCCACTTCTGCTGTGTGCACCACGAACACCTCTGCCAAGCTGCCCCCGGCCCGTACGGCTCGTGTGAGAACCATCACCGCTGCTGTGTGCTGGGAATGCCTCAACCAACCGGTTTACCAGAGTTGCTTGTTTATTAGCCAATATTAGGTCAAGGTTCTCGTGTGGCATGATGTTTTGTAATTTACCTTTATAGCGTGGATCCAGGATGCTGGCCAACCAGTAGTCATCATCGTTCATCATTTTGGCAATGCGGGGGTCCCTTTTTAGGATCTGCAAGGCATAATCTGACATGTGGGCCAATGTTCCCGGTGTCAATGATGCACTGCGAGTGCTGGTTGGAGGAGCACTTTCTGGCAAATCCACATCCCTCCAGTCACGCACAAACCCTGTACCAGACCTTGCCACGCCAACATTTTCACTTGCCCCACGAGATGCATCCTCCTCCCCTAAAAACCAGGGGAAGAGTCTTGAGGAGATCATTTGCATATTCCCAGTGCCTTCTGGGATAAGTGAAGAGTCTCCGCGAGCTCAACGATCACTGGGTTTTGGCCGTTGCAGCTGAAAAGAGGAAATCGGAGAAACCGAATTTTGGCTCATCTTTAATCGTTTTTAAGAAATCTCAAGATGGAAGAGGCCAGGAGCCATTTGGTGAGCTGCATTTCTTGCTACATGTTCACAGATTTACCAGTGGAAAAGCCAAACTTCACATGCCACAAATGCAAGCTTGTGACCCTGTTGGAGGAAAAGTTGCAAAATCTCGAAGAGAGGTTAGCTACGTTGAAGATCATTAAGGAAGGTGAAGAGTTCTTGGACAGAGCAGAATTATCTCTAAATGTTACAGAAAGAGAAGAAATTCAAAGTGCACCTGAAGAAACAGAGGAATGGAGACATGTGACCCAGAGAAGCAGGAGGATCAGGAGGCAGTCAGCACCCATACTGCTCAGAAACCAGTACCAGGCTCTCACGCAGGAAAACGATGAAGAAATACATCAGGATAAGACTTTGCCAACAAACAGCAACCTTGTACGCCTTCAGAGTCCTCCTGGATGGAGAAAGAAAAATGTTGTGAAGAAGAAACGGAGAGTGGTGGTCATGGGGGATTCCCTGTTGAGAGGAACAGAGGCCGCTATCTGCAGACCGGATATAACTTCAAGAGAAATGTGCTGTCTTCCAGGTGCAAAAATTAAAGATGTGTCTGACAGGATATCAGGACTCTTCAGACCTACAGATGACTACCCATTCCTGCTACTACATGTGGGGACAAATGACACCGCAAGAAATGACCTGGAAACCATCTGCAGAGACTTTGAAGACTTAGGCAAGAAAGTGAAGAAACTGAGAGAGCAGGTGGTCTTCTCTTCCATCCTCCCAGTGGATGGCCATGGAACAAGGAGGTGGAATAAGATTCTGCAGGTGAACAACTGGCTACGTCGATGGTGCCGTCAGCAACGATTTGGATTTTTGGATCACGGAGTGAACTACTTATACGATGGACTACTTGCTAGAGATGGGGTGCACCTTACGAAGACTGGAAAGCAGGTATTTGGAAGTCGCCTTGCTACACTTGTAAGGAGAGCTTTAAACTAGAACAACATGGGAAGGGAAGCAAAAGACCAGAAAAAGCCATACACCTGGCAAATGCTATTGAGAACTCTGCTATTAGAAGTGGAAAGGAAGAACAAAGACGAAAGAATCTAATTAATAAAAATATTGGAGAAAGAGAAACCAATCACAAACTAAAATGTTTCTATACTAATGCACAAAGCATGGGCAACAAACAAGGAGAATTGGAACTACTAACACAGGAAAAGAAATATGATGTCATTGAAATCACTAAAACTAGGTGGGACAATACACATGATTGGAATACAAGACTAGAAGGATACAACTTATTTGCAAGAAACAGACTTGATAAACGAGGAGGGGGTGTCGCATTGTATGTTAGAAATGCGTATATCTGCACAGAGATTGAAGCTTCAGAGACTGGGAGTTCTGTGGAAACTGTTTGGGTAAGAATACAAGGACAGAACAATGGAAAGGACACCATTGTAGGCATTTACTACAGGCCGCCTGTGCAAGCTGAAGATATGGATGAACTCTTTATGCATCAAATGGCCAAGTTCTCCAAAAAATATGACATAGTTGTCATGGGAGATTTCAACTATCCAGACATTTGTTGGGAATCTCTCTCAGGCAAAACTAACAGGTCAAGGAAATTCTTATCCTCTCTTGCTGACAACTTTATCTTTCAAAAGGTAAAGGAGAAAACAAGGGGAACTGATACCTTGGATCTAATCCTTATAAACAGGGAGGAAATGGTTGAGGAGGTAAAAGTGGCTGGGACCCTAGGAGGTAGCGACCATGCTATTTTAGAATTTTGGATAACTAGAGGCGGAAGACCTGTGAAGACTCAGACGTCAAGGTTAGATTTCAGAAAGGCAGATTTTAAGGGATTCAGAAAGAGAATTGGAGGGATCCAATGGCTGGATATCCTTAAAGACAAAAATGTCCAGGAAGGATGGGAAATCTTGAAAAATGAAATTCTCAAAGCACAGTTGTTAACAATTCCGAAAAGAGGGAAGAATAGGAAGCATTTAAGGAAACCAGGATGGATGAACACAGAACTTAAGCACATGCTAAAAAGGAAGAAAAAAATGTTTATAAAATGGAAAGAAGGAGGCATATCTAAAGAAGAATATAACGCTGTCTGCAGAACCTGCAGGGCACAAATCAGATTAGCTAAAGCTGAAAATGAATTGAGGCTTGCAAGAGATGTCATAAGCAATAATAAAGGATTTTGGGGATATGTCAAAAGTAAAAGAAAAGTCAAAGATGCTATAGGATTTTTACAGGATTTAAATGATGAAATGGTAAGACAGGATGTTGAGAAGGCTGAACTTTTAAATTCCTATTTTGCATCTGTTTTCTCTCAGAAAGGAAATGTAACATCAACTGTTATTCACTGTCCTATTAAGGGAATAGAAGAATCCAGGATATCTATAAACAGAAAGATAGTGAGGAAACACTTAGCTAACCTAAATGAATTCAAGTCTCCAGGTCCAGATGAATTACACCCCAGAGTACTGAAGGAGATAGCAGAAGAAATTTTTGAACCCCTCTCCATAATCTTTGAAAATTCTTGGAGAACAGGAGAAGTGCCAGAAGACTGGAGAAGAGCAAATGTTGTTCCTATCTTAAAAAAGGGGAAGAAGGTGGACTCAGGCAACTATAGGCCGGTGAGTCTGACTTCTATACCAGGAAAGATCTTTGAACAAATTATTAAACAACATGTATGTCAATACCTGGATAAGAATGAAGTGATTAAACAGAGTCAGCATGGGTTTGTAACTAATACGTCATGTCAGACTAATTTAATTTCCTTCTATGATGGTATTACTGATTGGGTGGATCAAGGAAATGCTGTAGATATAGTATATCTTGACTTCAGCAAAGCATTTGACAAAGTCTCTCATACAATCCTTATTGAAAAAATGACTAAGTATGGAATGGACAAGGCAACTGTTAGGTGGATTCATAACTGGCTTAGTGATCGGACCCAAAGAGTGGTCGTAAATGGCTGCACATCCAGTTGGAAGAATGTCTCAAGTGGGGTACCACAGGGCTCTGTCCTGGGCCCTGTATTGTTCAACATCTTTATCAACGATTTAGATGAAGGAATTGAGGGTAAACTTATTAAATTTGCTGATGACACAAAGCTAGGAGGGATAGCTAATACTAGAGAAGAGAGAGAGAGGATTCAAAAAGATTTAAATAAACTGGAGAAGTGGGCAGCAACTAACAGAATGGTTTTTAACAGGGAGAAATGCAAAGTACTACATCTGGGCAATAAAAATGAAAAAAGCATATATAGAATGGGAGGAATAGGGCTAAGTGACAGCACATGTGAAAAAGACTTGGGTATACTAATAGATCACAGACTGAATATGAGTCAACAGTGTGATGCAGCAGCAAAAAAGGCAAATGCAATTCTAGGATGTATTAACAGAAGCATACAGTCTAGATCACGTGAAGTAATTATTTCCCTCTACTCCTCTTTGGTCAGACCTCATCTTGAATATTGTGTCCAATTTTGGGCACCACATTTTAAAAAAGACATCAACAAACTGGAGCAAGTTCAGAAAAGAGCGACCAGAATGGTGACCGGTCTGCAAACCCTGTCTTATGAGGAAAGGTTGCAGGATTTGGGAATGTTTAGTTTGCAAAAGAGAAGACTGAGAGGAGACTTAATAGCTGTCTACAAATATCTAAAGGCCTGTCACATTGTAGAAGGATCAACTTTATTCTCATTTGCACAAGGAAAGACTAGAAGCAATGGGATGAAGCTGAATGGGAGGAGACACAGATTAGATATTAGAAAAAACTTTTTGACAGTTAGAGTGATCAATGAGTGGAACAGGCTGCCACGAGAAGTGGTGAGTTCTCCTTCAATGGAAGTCTTCAAACAGAGGCTGGACAGACATCTAACTGGGATGATTTAGCGAATCCTGCTTTGAGCAGGGGGTTGGACCAGATGGCCCAGGAGGTCCCTTCCAACTCTACGATTCTATGATTCTATGATTCTATGATTCTAAGTAATCATCCCCATCATCATCCTCCTCCTCTTCTTCCTCCACCTCGTCCAGGAGAGGTCCCTGAGCAGACAATGGCTGAATGTCATCAAGGATTCCCTCCTCCTCTTCCTCCTCGTCAACATTGGCTGCAGACGCCTGCTCCTTAAGGTGCGTCAAAGTTTGCATGAGCAGACGCATAAGTGGGATGCTCATGCTTAGGATGGCGTCGTCTGCGCTTACCTGCCATGTGCATTCCTCAAAACACTGAAGGACTTTGCAGAGGTCTTTCAGCTTCGACCACTGCACACCTGTCAACTCCATGTCTGCTCTCAAAGTGCCTGGCCGTGTATCCTCGCACAAATGCATTATGGCCTGCCTCTGTTCTCACAGCCACTCAACCAAGTGCAGGGTGGAGTTCCACCTTGTTGCAATGTCGATAATGAGGCGGTGGTTGGGAAGGTGGAGCAATCGCTGCAGCTTCTGCATACGAATGGAGTGTACAGGCGACCAGCAGATGTGCGCGCACAGTCTTCGGACCTTCTGGAGCAGGGCTGTTAACTCCGGATAATTGTTGAGAAAGCACTGCACCACCAGGTTCAAGGTGTGAGCCAAGCAAGGTATGTGGCTGAGTTTTGAAAGGGCTATGGCTGCCACAAAATTACGGCCATTATCACTAACTACCTTGCCTGCCTCAAGATGTATACTGCCCAGCCATGACTCCGTTTGTCGCTGAAAGTACTCGGCCAGCACCTCCGCGGTGTGTCTGTCGCCCAAACACATCATCTGCAACACAGCCTGCTGACGCTTTCCACTACCTGCTTGATAGGGGGACACCTCGTGTGCAACAGTGGCAGCTGCAGATGGAGTGCTCGTATGACTGCGCTCTGTGGACGAGCTTTCGCTTCTGGAGGAGGAGGAGGAGGGTCGAACGCCTACAGCCAACTGTTTCCTATACCGTGGGCTAGGCAGCACTGTCCCACCACCGCTGTCCCGTGGACCCTGCATCCACCACAGTAACCCAGTGCGCAGTGATGGACACGTAACGGCCCTGGCCATGCAGACTGGACCATGCATCTGTTGTGAGGTGCACCTTTCCACTCACTGACTGCTTGAGTGCATGGACAATGCGGTCTTTCACATGATGGTGGAGGGCTGGGATGGCTTTGCGAGAGAAGAAGTGGCGACTGGGTAGGTCATAGCGTGGTACTGCTGCGCTTTCCACCAACCGATAGGGCATCATCTCTAACGAGATTAGTTTGGCAATGTGGGCGTTCAAACCCAGTGTACGCGGATGAGAGACTGAGTACTTTCTTGACCTACTCATAGCCTCTGGGAGGGTGAGCTGGACTTGAGAGCTGCATATGGTGGAACTAGCGGTGGACAGGGTGGACTATGAGAGGGTTGATGATGGTGATGGAGTTGGTGTTCTTTCTGATGGCCTAGATTCAGTCTTTCGTTGATATAACAGTGGGATTCCCTGACTGCTTTGGCCTTGCAACGACACCTCAACATTTGCTGCTGTGCTAACCGGTGGGTTTACAGTGGGGGAAACAATGTAGCGTTGCTGACTACCTTCTTTGTGATCAGTTGCACATGTGGTACTTGAGGTTTGGTGTTGTGTCCACGCTTGCAAGTGCATGCTGGTTAAATGTCTAAGCATGCAACTGGTATTCAAATTTTTCAGATTTTTCCCTCGGCTAATGGTCTATGCGCACTTCTTACAGATAACCTTGGCCTGATCATGAGGATTTTGTTCAAAAAAGTGCCACACTGCACTCTTCCTACTTTGGAAGACATTTTGCGGCCTAGCACGCTGTGCTATTTTGACCATCTGGACAAGCTGTCCAGCAACTCTTTTGATTTTTGGAACCTGTCTTTGGAGTGCTCCGGGCCTGCCAGATAACAGCTGTTGCGATGTCGATGTCTGCTGTGGATGCTCCTCCTCCTCATCTGAGCTATTGGAAGCAGCACCCTCTTCCCCCAATGGATGCCAATCTGGGTCAACAACTGGGTCATCCATCACCTCCTCTTCAATGTCATGTGCACCTTCCTCTGTGTCACCGTGTATGGTGGTATAGTATGCGGGAAGGGGCACCTGAGTCTCATCAGGGTCAGAATCTGGCTCATTACACTGCGAGGACAATGTAGTGCTCTGACTGAATGTACCAGCAGAATCATCTATCAGTGGCTGTGCATCAGTGCACTCCATGTCAGATTCATCTTGGCCTGGGTAATTCACCATTTCACTTGATAACCCAGGCATGGTATGTGAAAACAGCTCCATGGAGTAATCAGTTGTATGGCCTGCGTCATCCTTCAATCTTGGTTGGGGTGAAGGACACAAGGAAAGGTGTGGTTCATGAACATGAGCCTCCAATGACAACTCAGTGCTTTTATTTTTTACAACTTCAGAAGAGGAGGTGATAGAGCTGGAGGCTGAATCAGCAATGTAAGCCAAAACTTTTTCCTGAAGCTCTGGCTTTAAAAGCGGTTTGCCAACTCCTAGAAAACGAAGCCTTCGAGGCCTTGTCGAGCTAGACGATGACGCAGGCTCAACACCTCCTGCATTCAGTCCTATTTTGCTTTTGCCACTACCATCAGATCCACCACCAACACCATCATTACCAGCTGGCAACCCCCGCCCAATTCCACGGCCTCTTCCACCAGCCTTCCTCATTTTTGGTAAAAATGTACACAAAATCCCACAAACTATATAGTAATATAAAACAAGGTACAAGGTGTATATAGGACAGGGGAGACGTAGAATTTCTTAACACACTTGTGGACACTGTTGGATTGTGTGAGGCCCAGTTAATATCACACCGCTATGTCACAGGCTCAATGTCGTAGGTGTGAAAAATGTCCCAATAGGACAGGGGAGATGTAGAATTTCTGAACACACTTGTGGACACTGTTGGATTGTGTGAGGCCCAGTTAATATCACACCGCTATGTCACAGGCTCAATGTCGCAGGTGTGAAAAATGTCACTATAGGACAGGGGAGATGTAGAATTTCTGAACACACTTGTGGACACTGTTGTGTGAGGCCCAGTTAATATCACACCGCTATGTCACAGGCTCAATGTCGTAGGTGTGAAAAATGTCACTATAGGACAGGGGAGATGTATAATTTCTGAACACACTTGTGGACACTGTTGGATTGTGTGAGGCCCAGTTAATATCACACCGCTATGTCACAGGCTCAATATCGTAGGTGTGAAAAATGTCACTATAGGACAGGGGAGATGTAGAATTTCTGAACACACTTGTGGACACTGTTGGATTGTGTAAGGCCCAGTTAATATCACACCGCTATGTCACAGGCTCAATGTCGCAGGTGTGAAAAATGTCACTATAGGACAGGGGAGATGTAGAATTTCTGAACACACTTGTGGACACTGTTGGATTGTGTGAGGCCCAGTTAATATCACACCGCTATGTCACAGGCAGAAATTGGCTAGTGTATGACAAACTACAAGGTGTATATAGAATTGGGCAGAATAGGAATCTCCCTAGAGTGTAGGTCTGTAAGAACGGAACATGTCCTCGACTTATCCTTACAGAGTGACACACAGATAGCTTCTCTGTGGCCGTGATAACAGCCGTTACACGGTACTGAGAGAGGAGCGTGCATGTGCACCGCTGTCCGGTGTCCGTAAAATTGTCAAGCTCCGTGTTTTTTAAGCATACGGACTAGTAGAAACTGAAAGAAAAAGAGCGCAATAGGGTCTTACCTGAGAAAACACAGATATAAGTCAATGGTTTATACTCACCCTCTGCAGGAGAGTAACAGGCATAAAGGAACAAGGTCAGCTTGCTGCACATCCAAATGACCACGCCGTGGCCATAAATCTTCAGATTCAAGGAAGGAATTTTTATGGATTAAACGTGCGCTACCAGACCATCACTCCTCACAAGTTGTATAGTTAATACATTTATTTCCCTACGCGTTTCAAAGTTAAAAACTTCTTCCTCAGGGGATGATATGTACAGACAGGTATAGACAACGCCGGTTTTATACATACACCTATGTATGTATGTATAAAACCGGCGTTGTCTATACCTGTCTGTACATATCATCCCCTGAGGAAGAAGTTTTTAACTTTGAAACGCGTAGGGAAATAAATGTATTAACTATACAACTTGTGAGGAGTGATGGTCTGGTAGCGCACGTTTAATCCATAAAAATTCCTTCCTTGAATCTTAAGTATACGGACTGACACACGCTGTCTCTCTATAGTTTTGAATGTGATCAAACAGCAAATATACTTAACTGTTTGAAAAGCAGACAAAACTAGAAGGTGGAGGTCTGTAAGAACGGAACATGTCCTCGACTTATTCTTACAGAGTCACACACAGATAGCTTCACTGTGGCCGTGATAACAACCGTTACACGGTACTGAGAGAGGAGCGTGCACGTACACCGCTGTCTGGTGTCCGTAAAATTGTCAAGCTCCGTGTTTTTTAAGTATACGGACTGACACACGCTGTCTCTCTATAGTTTTGAATGTGATCAAACAGCAAATATACTTAACTGTTTGAAAAGCAGACAAAACTAGAAGGTGTAGGTCTGTAAGAACGGAACATGTCCTCGACTTATTCTGACAGAGTGACACACAGATAGCTTCGCTATGGCCGTGATCACAGCCGTTACATGGTACTGAGAGAGGAGCGTGCACGTACACCGCCGTCCAGTGTCCGCAAAATTGTCAAGCTCCGTGTTTTTTAAGTATACGGACTGACACACGCTGTCTCTCTATAGTTTTGAATGTGATCAAACAGCAAATATACTTAACTATTTGAAAAGCAGACAAAACTAGAAGGTGGAGGTCTGTAAGAACGGAACATGTCCTCGACTTATTCTTACAGAGTCACACACAGCTTCACTGTGGCCGTGATAACAGCCGTTACACGGTACTGTGTGAGGAGCGTACACCGCTGTATGGTCTGAAAAAATGCATGCTCAGTACCTCAGCAGGACAAAAAAAAAAATTTGGATTGCTTTTAAAAAAGCAGTTTGCAGAGCAGTGGGAAAACAGCAATGCAGCTATCAAGAAGCCTTATAAGGCAGCCTAACAACCAACACAGCTGATCCAGCAAAATATAGCCTCCACTTGCACTGCACACACAGTGACTGGTGTGTTGTACAGGCAAAATCGCTAGCAGCAGAAGCAGTTTTTGGTGTCTTCTTCCCTGCCTAACGCTCTCCCTACAGAATCAGCAGCAGCAGCAGCTCTCCCTATTCTGAGATCAGCATGAGTAACATGGCGGTCGGCGTGCACGCCCTTTTATACCCCCTGTGACACCCCCAAAGCAAGCCAATCACTTGCATGCCCTTCTCAAAGATGGTGGTGACCCTTGCCTATGTCATCACGTTGCCCACAGTGTCCGTGGATCCTGATTGGCTGAAAAAGGGCGGAAAACAAACTTTTGAAACGTGACTTTGGCGCTAAAGTCGCCGAGCTCGTGTCCGACCTCACCCTAGGGTCGGGTTTCGTTTCATGAAACCCGACTTTACCAAAAGTCGGCGACTTTTGAAATTTTTTGACCCGTTTCGCTCAACTCTACTCCTGATATATAGACATAGATTTTTAATGTGTAAACTATGCTACATATATACGTGTTACCCGGTGAAACTGTACTGTTTATAAACTTTCTAGAATCTTGTCGAATCCATACTGGGCCTGAGAACTTCTGCCGAGATGTTAAGCAAGCTACAGCAACTGTGGTTTGGACACGTAATTTTTTGCATTTTTTCAGGAATGCCGGTTAGGCCTAATTCAGGAATTGCGGTTGACCTGCACTTACTGGGAAGTCATCGTTCGCGGGGAATAATTGGAATCACAGATCCCCATCACTAACGGTGTTCAACGGGTTATCTGCACCTGTAAGCGACAAAAGCTGGTCCTTTCAGTGTAGCACGCATGCAGCCCCGGACATGTAAGGCCATGATAGACCTGTTATTGCTCGATCTCGCGTGCCAGAGCCTCGCGTTTCCCTCTAGTAAGCTTGACGCTGGAGTCTCGTTCGTTAACGGAATAAAGCTGACAAATTGCTAGCACAACTACAAACGGACATACCACACCACACACACAAAGCTTTCAATATGTGCATCTTTTCTTGAGGTGGCATGGTTGTGGTTTCCCGGGTGGAGTCCAATTAAGCCGCAGGCTCCACTCCTGGTGGTGCCCTTTTGGACATTCCTTTAAGGTTCAGCTTTGCAATCATACTGCCCCCAGAAAGCAAACACTTTGCCTTCATGGACGCTGTTCGGAGGTTCGTGGGAAAAACGCCGCCCGATCGCCAGTTGGCATAATTTATTGGTGGGAAGTCAGACGGTATATGATCGTGTTCGATTTCAGAATTTTTTTTATTTGGTTGGTATTTTACATTTTTATTCCAGCCTTTCTTGACTTCATAAGGGAATGACAAGCCTATATCTGTGTCTCCTCCACCTCCTCCTTTTACTCCTCCACCTCTTTTCTAAATGTAGTTGCCCTTTTCCATATGTAATTTTTGTCTTCTGAGCATTTTCTCTGCTTTGGGACACCTTTTAAGGTGTTTTGTAATTGTTTTCTATGTGTTTGTATGTGTTTGTGTTTGCCTGCCATTGTTTGCAATAGGGTTCGACGAACATTCGACGAACTTGCCTCCTGTGTGACGAACCAAACACTAGCGTGGTGGCTCAACACTGCTCTTGATATATAGACGTACATTGTTAATGTTTAAACTATGCTATATATACCTGCTATCTGATGATACTGTACAGTTTGTCTACTTTTTATATTCTTGTCTAATCCATAGTGAGCGTCTCTGTGTGACTGATGGAATATATATGGAGATTGACAATTATCCTTTGACTGAATAGAGCTGTACATTTCTAATACAGTGCCATATATCTGATGTTATTTTGTGTCTATTTTGTGCAAAATTTTGAAGTTTGGTGGAAGAGGCCGCGGACGTGGGCGCGGGGGGGGCCAGCCGGTGGTGATGGTGGTGGTGCATCTGCTGGTAGTGGCAAAAGCACAATAGCAGCTAAGGCAGGAGGTGTTGAGCCTGCTTCATGGTCTGGCTCTGGAACGCCTGGAATGATACCTTTTCTGGGGGTAAGTTAACCGCTTTTAAAGGCGGAGCATGAGGAACTGGTTTTTGCTTACATTGCCGAAACAGACTCCATCAAATATGCCCGCCTCTTCTGAAGTTTCAAAAAATGCAAGCACTGAGTGGTCAAGTGCTGGCTCCTGGTCAGGAAGAACCCCTTTCCTTGTGTCCTGCACCTCCACCCAAACTGAATGAGGCAGCAGGCCACACTTCACATTAGTCCATGTAGCTCTTTCTATCATTCCATGCCTGGGTTATCAAGTCAAATCGTGAATTTCCCAGTCCAAGATGAATCTGACATGGAGTGTGGGTGGCCAGCCAGGGCAGTGGGGTTAATCGGTACCGGGCCGGTGTCTCACAGGGATGTGTCACGGTGGTGGTGACCCGTTCCGTGGCCCTGGGCGTCTATGCAAAGGGGTGAATTACGTTTATAGGTGAATGATACGTGACGCCACCTCTGGTTTCTGTTAGATTGACCAGCGCTGAAGTGTCGCTTCTGTGGGACAGATGTTGTGGTGCAGCTAAGATGTAGAAGACAGGTAGGGCCGTAGTCGCAGGACAGATGAAAGAGTTGGGAGATGGTGTGCAGTGCAGGATGTAGCTGAGCCGTGCGCCAGGCGCAGGAGAAAGATGACAGACACAGCCGTTCAGTTCCTTTACCTGTACTTGGTAGGTGCTGTCCAGGACCCAGAGTACAGATGGAGAAGGAGTTGGTCAGCCTGGAAGCCAATTTGGATTTCTCTCTCTGCAGATAGGTAGTGTGGCCTCTGTTCTAGCACTTATCTGAGGTACTCGCAGTGCTGAGTTCAATGAAGTTTCCCCTGTTGACTCTCTTTTGGAACTTTTTCGTATGGCTGGCAGCCGTAGTCTTTTCCTTCTGGCTCACACACTTCGATGCTGGGGCCTCTGAGCCTCAGTTGGATACAGAGCATTTACAGCTGCTACTTCCTCCGGATTCTGCTGCAGGAACGTCAGTGTCCCTACAAACTCGGAGACCGGAATCCGGACCATGCGCTCCAGCTAGGATTGAGCCTTAACTATGCTCATCCTCCAGCTCCCCTTCTCATGTCCACACACTTCCCCTTCCCTGCACAGAATGGCCTAACTTACCTCCTCCCGACCACAGAGAGCAGCTCCTTAGCAGTCATGTTCAGAGGTCTCCCTGCTGGCGTGGAGTGGGAAATGTGTTGTGTGTTGGTTTAACTGCTAGAGAGATCCTTCGTTGCTCCCAAGGATGACATCACACTCCATAGGAGGAAGGTAATGCCACTGTGGTGACCGTACTCCTGGGGACGCCACAAGTGCACTGATGCCCAGCCACTGCTTGATGATTCTGCTGGTACATTGACCCAGACCACTACATTCCCCTCACACTCTACACAGCCAGATTCTGACCCAGAGGAAACTCAGGTTCCCCTTCCCGCATACTATACCACCTTACACGGTGACAAAGAGGAAGGTGCAGATGAAAGTGCAGGTTCCTTGAGCTGGTGGGGGGGCATACTCATGGGCGACGGCACTGGCACAGGGCCCCTCATAGTACGCAAAAGTGTATCTGCCGTCAGACACACCGCCAGACACCGCCATACTATTAGAGGGGCCCTGTGCCACTGCCGTCACCAACGAGTGGGCCCCCCCTGCTTGCTCAGGATCACAGCACTTGCAAAGTTGAAATACTTATCTCTCCCTGCTCCACCGCCATGACGTCTTCCGCGTTTCCTGACAGTGATAGTCTGACCAGAGAGCGCAATGACATCACGTCTGTACGCCCTCTGCCTAAACAGCCAAGTGCAGTGAGATGGACGATGGGGACGACAAGGAGTCCAGACTAGTACAGGGATTCCATAGAGAGGAGACTTATTTAATTGTTTTCAATGTTGGGACAGCAATTTTTGGGGAGCACTATACGCTGGAGAATGATATATGGGGCCCACCATACACTGGAGAATTCCAAAGGTGGACATCAGACACTGGAGCAGCATTTACAGGGCACATTATACACTAGAGCATTAGAAATGGGGCCCATTATGTATGGAGCATTATTTGGGCCCATAAGACAGTGAAGCTTCATCCATGGGGACCAACATATACTGTAGCATTATGTGGAGCTCATCATATACTGTTTCAAACATTATATGGGACCAATAATTCTGTGTGGAGAAATATATGGGCCTCATTACTCTGTATAGCGTACTATGCGGTGGCCATAATACTGTATGGAGTAATATACTGTCCGTTTTTGGATCTATTAAAAATGGATATCAGTCATGAGATGTAAAAAGTGAAGTATTTTTCATTATACTATGCCGCTATTTCTCTGCTGTATCGGAGCATCATGAGTTGTGGTATGTGTTAAAGGGGCGCTCTTTGGCCCAGGGCACATGAAAACCTGGAGCCAGCCCTACCCCCCAACAAATTTAGCCAAATAACCCCTATTTTTCAGTGCGTAACTAGTATTATGAAGTAAATTAAGGTTGAAAAGTTTCAGTAATCAGAATTGATGTTTTTGGCATTCAAAAGGGCACTGTAGGTGTGTTTCCTGTCCTCCACTCCCTGCCGACTTTGCTTCCCCATTGACTTGCATTGGGTTTCATGTTTCAGTTGGCCTTCGACTTTTCACGATAATTGGCCGATTTCGTTCGACCCGACTTTTGCGAAAGTCGGATTTCATGAAACCCGATTCGACCAGAAAGAAGGCAAAGTCGCTCATCTCTATGGCAAACTGCTCCAGGTCCCTGATATTTGAAGGGTGCCTTCTCCAAACTGCCATTTTTAGATCTCTCCACAGGTGTTCTATGGGATTCAGGTCTGGACTCATTGCTGACCACCTTAGAAGTCTCCAGTGCTTTCTCTCAAACAATTTTCTAGTGCTTTTTGAAGTGTGTTTTGGGTCTTTGTCCTGCTGGAAGACCCATGACCTCTGAGGGAGACCCAGCTTTCTCACACTGGGCCCTACATTGTGCTGCAAAATTTGTTGGTAGTCTTCAGACTTCATAATGCCATGCACACGGTCAAGCAGTCCAGTGCCAGAGGCAGCAAAGCAACCCCAAAACATCAGGGACCCTCCGCCATGTTTGACTGTAGGGACTGTGTTTTTTTCTTTGAATGCCTCTTTTTTTCTCCTGTAAAATCTATGTTGATGCCTTTGCCCAAAAAGCTCTACTTTTGTCTCATCTGACCAGAGAACATTCTTCCAAAAAGTTTTAGGCTTTTTCAGGTAAGTTTTGGCAAACTCCAGCCTGGCTTTTTTATGTCTCGGGGTAAGAAGTGGGGTCTTCCTAGGTCTCCTACCATACAGTCCCTTTTCATTCAGACCCCGACGGATAGTACGGGTTGACACTGTTGTACCCTCGGACTGCAGGGCAGCTTGAACTTGTTTGGATGTTAGTCGAGGTTCTTTATCCAACATCCGCACAATCTTGCATTGAAATCTCTTGTCAATTTTTCTTTTCCATCCACATCTAGGGAGGTTAGCCACAGTGCCATGGGCTTTAAACTTCTTGATGACACTGCGCACGGCAGACACTGGAACATTCAGGTCTTTGGATATGGACTTGTAGCCTTGAGATTGCTCATGCTTCCTCACAATTTGGTTTCTCAAGTCCTCAGACAGTTCTTTGGTCTTCTTTCTTTTCTCCATACTCAATGTGGTACAGTGTGATTTAGTTATTGCCAACACCTGTTAGGTGCCACAGGTAAGTTACAGGTGCTGTTAATTACACAAATTAGAGAAGCATCACGTGATTTTTCGAACAATGCCAATACTTTTGTCCACCCTCTTTTTTATGTTTATGTGCGGAATTATATCCAATTTGGCTTTAGGACAATTCATTTTGTGTTTTTTCATTTAAGACAAATTAAATGAAGATAATAATAAAGAATTTGTGCTTGCAATCATTTTCAGGAAGAAACTGAGTATTCTCTGACAGAATTGCAGGGGTGTCAATACTTTTGGCCACAACTGTATATCCATGGTAGTGGATGGTATCCCCTTCACCGCCCTCGTGGACACTGGATCACAGGTAACCACAATGCCTCACACACTGTACTAAAGATATTGGACTGATGCTGATTTCACCCAACTTCCTGATGGTAAGCAAGGAATGGTCAACCTCTGACACAGGTGGGGTACAAAGAGGTTGTCATTAAAATGGGGAAGGTGGAGCTCAAAGCTCAAGGTCTTGTCTTGGTAGAGGTGGAAAGAGGAGAGTATCCACCCATCATAACATTGGGCACAAATGTGATTGAAAATTGTTTAAGTGAGGTCATAACCAGTTTGAAAGACATAGCCGAGTTGGCCCCATACAAAGAATAGCATGCCCTCAATAAAGATATCAAGGCCCTTGTGCAGCAACAGCAGATGGTGTTAACTGGTGGAGAGATTGTTAGTGTAATGGTGAGTGATACCTACTCCATTATGCTCCCCCCTAGGAATGAGACCCTAATCTGGTGCAGAGCAGCCATAGGCATCAGAGGACGGGACTACCAAGCTCTCCTTGAATTAGTTTATTCAGATAGCAGACCTACTATGCTGACAGCCAGGGAAATTGTTGATGTTAAAAGGGGCAGGGTTCCGGTACATGTTCTGAACTGTGGAGAGGTGGAAGCTTGCTTGCCCCGTTATGCAACCGTAGCCAAACTATTCACAGTCAGCAACAATGATATTCAGGCTGTAGAACCTTTGACTCCATCAGAAGTGACGGATGGCAATGGCTCTTCTGTTCAGACAAAGGAATGGTTCCAAAAGATACAAGTTGGCACCGACTCCACTCCTGTACATCAGAAAAATGAAGTGCAGCGGGTGGTGCAAGAATACTAGAGGGTTTTCAGTAAGCATCCCTTGGATTTTGGGCAGGTAAAAGGGTTTCAACATAACATCCCCACAGGAGATCACCCACCTATCAAAGAAAGGTATCGTCCTGTACCTCCAGTTCATTATCAGTGTGCAAAAGGTATGCTAAGAGAAATGAAACAAGCAGGGATAATCAGAGATAGCTACAGTCCTTGGGCAGCTCCCCTGGTGTTAGTCAAAAAGAAAGATGGTACAATGCGCATGTTTGTAGATTACAGACAACTTAACAAAATTAGTCACAAAGATGCATACCCCTTACCGCGCATAGAGGAGTCTCTAGCAGCATTAAAATCAGCTCGGTACTTCTCCACTTTGCACTTAACCAGTGGGTACTGGCAGGTTCCTGTTGCTGAGGCAGACAAAGAAAAGACTGTGTTCATTAGCCCTATTGGGCTATGTGAGTTTAATTACATGCCATTCGGATTGAGCAGTGCTCCTGGTACCTTTCAGAGAATTATGGAATGTTGCCTGGGACATATGAACTTTGAGACTGTGCAATTGTACTTGGATGATGTGATTGTATATTCCAGGACCTATGAGGAACATCTGCAACACCTGGCCGAGGTCTTGGAGGCGTTGTCCAACTTCGGCTTAAAGGTAAAACCAAGTGTCATCTCCTAAAGCCCAAAGTGCAGTATTTAGGCCATGTCGTGAGTGCAGAAGGAGTAGCACCCGACCCAGACAAAGTGACTGTCATCAGAGACTGGCAGGTACCCACCAACATTCAAGAGGTCAGACAATTCCTAGGCCTAGTGGGATACTACAGACGCTTTATCAAAGACTTTACTCTTCAAGATCTCCTAGTTGGCCAACCCAAAAAGGCCAGAGGCAAGAGTCCACTGATAGGGTGGAATTCTAGGTTGGATGAGTCACTCAACAGCCTTAAGCAAGCACATACTGGAGAAGAGATCTTAGCGTATCCAGACTATGATCAGCCGTTTATCCTGCACACCGATGCCAGCAATGTTGAGTTAGGAGCTGTCCTGTCTCAAGTGCAGCAGGATAAGGAAAAAGTAATTGCATATGCCAGTTGGAAGCTTCGTCCTACTGAGAGGAACCCTACCAACTATAGCTCCTTCAAGCTAGAATTCTTGGCTATCGTTTGAGCAGTGACCGAGAGGTTCAAGCACTATTTGGCCTCATCTAAATTTACCATCTATACGGACAACAATCCGTTAACCCGTCTGGAGACCGCCAGGCTTGGTGCCTTGAAACAAAGATGGATGGCCCGGTTGTCCAATTATGAGTTCGTCATTAAATACCAAGCTGGCACGAAAAACGCCAATGCTGACGCTTTGTCCCGTATGCCAAATGCTCCTGATCCAGCAGAAGATCTTGAAGACCTGGAAGAAATAGAGATGCCAACATTCCACCGCCACGGTCCCTCCCAAGACTCTAACCATGTGACAGGGAGAAGTCTTGCCATTCACGAAGTTTCCCTTAATCCACTACCTCACTGTGGTTGTGCAGAGACGCAGAGCAGTGACCCGGCTATATGTATGGTCAAAGAACTCCTTGGAAAAGCAGATTCGTCTCCAGCTCCTGATGCACCTGCAGATGTCGAACAGTTGTGGAAAGAGAGAAAGAAGCTGTTTCTTTTTGAAGGCAAGTTGATCCAAAGAGCTATTAATCCACGTATGCATGAACTGGTATGGCAGATCGTGGTCCCCAAAAAGGACGTACCCATGGTCTTGGAAGCTTACCACAGTCAAATGGGACACTTTGGTTGGAAAAAGCTGGAAGTAGTCATCCGCGACTGCTTCTTTTGGACAGGTATGAGACGGTCTATTGAACAGTGGTGTAGGGAATGCGGCCCATGTAATCTCAGAAGAAAGAATTCTGCCAATCAAAGGGCCCCCTTGAAGCCCATCATCACTAAACAACTTTTGGAACTGGTTGCCCTAGACCACATGCAACTAACCCCGAGCCGATCAGGGTATACTTATGCCTTAACAATAGTGGATCACTATTCTCGATTCCTAGTGGTCGTTCCGGTGAAAGACCAAACAGCAAGAACAGCTGCAAAGGCATTCCAAGAACATTTCTGCAGACCCCATGGCTACCCAGATCAAGTGCTGACAGACAGAGGTCCAGCCTTCGAAGCAGATGTCTTCCAAGAATTTTGCTCTCTCTATGGATGTAAAAAGATCAGAACTACACCATACCAACCTTAAGGCAATGGTCTTTGCGAAAAACTATATCATCTGGTGATCAATTTATTGCAGATCCTATCACTAGAAGAAATTAACCTATGGCCCGAGAAATTGCCTGATTTGATTGAAATGTACAACCATATCCCAACCATCGCAACGGGATATGCCCCAGCTTACTTGATGCGTGCATGTCCAGGTAAACTCCCCATCATCCTAGGAAAAAACAGGAAAGGAACTTTAACAGACATGCTGTGGCAACTCCCTTACCAACAGGTGAACAAGTGTTGAAGAAAAAGAGAAGAAACCACAAGTTAGATGACCAATGGGAGGCTCAGCCTAACACTATTCAACCATCTAGTTATGACAACAGTAAAGTGAGTACCATCTCCAAAGACGGCGGAAAAACGTGTGCTACCATATCCAGAGACAATCTGAAAGTATGTCCAGCACAATTGCGTGAAAGAGTTGAGACTAAGGAAGATCCTCAGCTGATGGAAAAGACTGATACCAAGATTCACACTGTTCAAGGTGAATTCCCAAGTTCTTGGCTACAAGTTAACAATGCAGTTGTAGTTCCAGTGATGGTGTTCCCAGAAAGGTCTTTACCAGAGACACCAAATTGCTCTGTAAGTGACGAATCGCTAATGCCAACCACTAACGCTTTGCATGTGGAAGAATCAGAAAACTTGCCCACAGTCAGCAGTGAACCTGTTGTACCTATGGTAGGTTCAATGATTTGTAGGACGTCGTCTAATATTCCTATCTTGTGCAGATCACAGCATAGCACAGAGGGCCAAACCCCTTCTCGCTATAGAAATGATTTGTAAAATAGTCTAAGATTAATAAGTTAGTTTTCAGTTGTACTATTATTGAACTTTGCCTTAGGTAAAGTTACTAAAAATGTTAAGGAAATTGTGCCCACATGAACTAATGTGAGATTTCAGTAGTTAATATGCCTTTTGATAGGTGTCGGGTTCCTGTCACTGCACAGCAGGAATCCCGAGCCTTGCATCCGGCAGTCTCCCATTCCTCTTTGGCTGCAGAGGAACCTGCTCAGCAGACTCGTCGATCCCGGCGCTCTGCTCAAACCAGCTCTGTGGGTTTGGTTGTTGCTGCCACCTCTGGCCGAGCTATAGCAATGCATGCTGGTCAGCGGCGAGCTACTCCAGGGACTAAGTTCTCCTTTTGGTCCACTGAGCATGCCCGTGGGACGATCTCGCATTGGAGATCGGAGGTCACATGCTCAGGTCCTTCTCCAGCTCGGATTGGACCATCAAAAAGGTCAGGAAGGTCCCGGAAGGACGCAGCTATAAAAGGTAGACTGCATTATCAGACTATGTGGAGTGAGTGTCGTATGCATGTATGAATGTCTCTGGCGAATGACTCATTAAGAAACCCCACCATTGTTATGCATGTGTTGCGCAGCCTAGCCTGTTAAGCTCCCAGGCTTAGGCGTAGGTAGGACAGAGTCTGAGACAGGCATCAGTGTCCACGGTGCACGTGCTCGACACTCCATAGTCAGAGTCTATAGTGGCGTCTGCAGGTGCGACGCTGCACGCTCAGAAGGTCTAGAGGGACTCTGACCCCGTGTCCTTGGGGCAGAGCTCTGTGACCGCTTTCTGTGTGCTCCGTGGCCGGGCTCTGTGAGCTAAACAGACACCAGCATTTATGTTCTGCGGTAGCACGGCTCTGTGAGTTAACAGCGTTCGCTTCTGTTCACACTGGGTAGCGTTAACCCACGTGTGACCTTTTGTATACCGCTTTATACTTCCGCCATCACTAAGCAGCAGTTTACCACCCCTGCACGGTGGATCCCGGGTTGCGAACGCACCTTACTATTATTTTATTATTTGGTGCGTTCCGCTAGCCCTAACATTATACTAGCGCCAGGATCTGGCTAGTAATGGCGAACGAACAGAGACTGCTGCAGTACATCCGGCAGCTGCAGGGTAGGTAGGCAGCTCTCGAGCATTCAGCCTCACCTGCGGATGTTACTGCGGTCGCTGTTCAGGCAGCTACGGAGGCTGTCTCCCGTGTCACCACTGCCATCCCTGCCCTGACTTTGTCCCACCTCCCACTGCACGAGAAGTTCTCAGGCAATAATGCTTCTTGTAGGGGTTTCATGAGCCAGTGCTCTATACAGCTGGAGCTGCTGGCAGCACGATTCCCCTCCGAGCGGGCTAAGGTGGGTTTTATTATTTCCCTCTTGTCGGGCAGGGCTTTGGAGTGAGCCACATCGCTGTGGGAGCATGGTGATCATGTGGTGCAGAGTGCTTCGCAGTTCTTGGGCACTCTGAAGCAGGTCTTCCTGGGACCGTGAGTCACCCATGACACCACGCTCCAGCTGCTGGCATTGTCACAGGGCTCGTCCATGGTCAGCCAGTTTGCCATCCAGTTCCGGACGCTGGCCTCAGAGTTAGAGTGGCCAGATAAGGTCCCCATCCCGGTATTCTGGAGAGGTTTTGCTGACCATGTGAAGGACGCTCTGGCCACCAGGGAGATTCCCGCTACACTGGAGGAGCTTATCACTGTCTCCACCCATATAGACCTTCGCTTTGCCGAGTGAAGGTTGAAGTGGTCCCAGTGTAGGCAGAGGTTTAGGTTGGTACCCAGTTTTGCTAAACCTCTGGAACCTCCTAATTGGGCATCCGAGCATCAGGGGGCTTCCCGTGAGGGATCCAGGCGCCGGTCCGCTCGAGTCCCTGTGATCTGTCATGGCTGCCGGCAGTCTAGTCACCTTGCCAACCGGTGCCCACAGTGGCTGGGGAAACGTAGGATGCGTCTCCCTAGAATCTGCGGCGTTTTCCTCCAAGTTGTCCTTTAAGGGGACACTTGAGTTTAGTTCTTCCACTCTGGAGGTGGAGGTTTGCGTGGATTCCGGACCAGAGGGCAATTTTATGTCATCTGCCTTTGCTCAACAGCATGCAATACCACTGGTCTAAGCCAGTCACCGTCAGAGTAGTGAACGGCGCGACTCTGCCCTCACAGATTACCGACCAAACCGCTCCACTGATACTCTCGGTGTCTCCATCTCATCAGGAGACGATATCCCTCCTCATCATGCCTGAGGGTATCGACCAGGTCCTTCTAGGGGTCCCCTGGTTGCGGTACAACTCTCCCCATATAGAGTGATCCTCGGGGAGAATTCTTGGCTGGAGTAAGTCATGTGAGGGTAGATGTCTGAGGGAGTATGTCAAGGTTGCCTCCACCGAGGTCCCCGCAGATCTTTCCTCACTCCCCAAACATTATCGACAGTATGAGGATGTGTTCCCCAAAAAGGCGGAGAACCTTCCACCGCATCGCCCCTATGACTGTCCTATTGACCTCTTGCCGGGTGCGGAGCCTCCCCGGAGTTAAGTCTACCCCTTATCTCTCCCGGAGACAGAAGCCATGTCTTAGTACATCAGGGAGAATCTGGCAAGAGGCTTTATTATGAAGTCAGTGTCACCTGCAGGGGCCAGGTTTTTCTTTGTGCAGAAGAAGAACGGAGAACTACGTCCATGCATAGATTACAGGAGTCTTAACGCCATCACCGTTAAGAACAAGTACCCTTTGCCCCTGATATCTGAGCTTTTTGATAGGCAGCGGGGAGTGAGGGTCTTCACTAAGGTGGATCTGCGGGGTGCTTACAACCTCATTCACATCCGTGAGGGAGACGAATGGAAGACGGCTTTTAACACCAGGGACGGGCATTATGAATACCTGGTGATGCCCTTCGGGCTTTGTAATGCTCCTGCCATCTTCCAAGACTTCGTGAATGACATCTTCTGGAATATGCTCACCACCTCGGTTGTAGTCTATATCTGGATGATATCCTCATCTACTCTCCAGATATAGACTCCCACCGGAAGGATGTTTGCAAAGTCTTTGATCTCCTACGGGCAAACTCCCTATATGCCAAGTTGGAGAAGTGTGTGTTTGAGCAGGAGTCCTTGCCTTTCCTGGGCTATATCATCTCGGCCCAGGGGTTGGCCATGGATCCTGCCAAACTACAGGTGGTGATGGATTGGCAGGAGCCTCACTCTCCCAAAGAGGTGCAGCACTTTATGGGATTTATTAACTACTACCGCCAATTCATCCCGCACTTCTCGACTTTAGTAGCTCCCTTGGTTGCCCTCAACAAGAAGAGAGCGAATCCTAAATTGTGGTCAGAGGAGGTCTCCAAGGCCTTCCTCTCCATCAAGTCCCACTTCACTAGCGCTCCCATTTTACATCGCCCCAATGTGGATAAGCCATTTATTTTAGAGGTGGATGCCTCGTCCGTCGGTGCTGGAGCAGTCCTGTTCCAAAAGGATGCTCAAGGTCGGAAGCATCCTTGCTTCTTCTTTTCCTAGACCTTCTCGCCGGTGGAGAGAAACTATTTAATTGGGGACAGGGAGTTGCTAGCTATGAAGTTGACCTTTTCTGAATGGAGACACCTCCTGGAGGGGGCTCGCAATCCCTTCCAAGTTTACACTGACCACAAAAACATGGTCTATCTCCAAACCGCCCAGCAGTTAAATTCTCACCAAGCCCGATGATCTCTCTTCTTCTCCCAGTTCCACTTCACCCTACACTTCCTTTCCGGTGAGAAGAATGTCAGGGCCGATGCGCTCTCTCGCTCTGTGGTGTCAGCGGAGGAGGAGGAGCCTCGGTTAATTGTACCATTTGAGAGCCTGATGACAGTGGCTCCGGTCACCCTTGAGTCTGTACCCCCGGGCAAGACTTTTGTCCCTGCCCATTTGCGTCCAGAGGTCCTCTCTTGGGCTCACGCGTCTAGGGTGGGTGGACACTTTGGTACTAAGCGGACGGTTGAGCTTTTGGCGAGGACATACTGGTGGCTGCATATGGCTCGTGACGTCAAACACTTTATTTAGCCGTGCGTCTCCTGCGCCAAGAATAAGCCTTCCTGGCAATGACCGTAAAAAGACCATCGAGTACTGTTTTGTATGTGTTTTGTAAGCAATGGGAGTTTTGCTTTCTCTGCTAGCGACCACAACACACACACACAATTTGCCTTACTCCCTCACTTGTCTGAAGCTGAGAGCTTTGCAGACATACCCTGACTGGGAGGGGGAGGGGCCAAGTTGTTGTTTCAGTGAACAAGAAGGAGGAAGAACGTATTGGAGGCCATGTTAAGACATGTGCTCGATCCAGGAGTAAGAGCTAAGAAGCATCAGGGACCAGCCCCTAGACCATCCATGCTTTAGGAGCAGGGTGGTAAGCTGAGAGAATGCGTGGGATTATGCGACTGGCAGAAAGTGTTTTCCCTCAGAAATACTGCAATAACCTAGGATCAGTGAAGGATAGTGCAAGAGGGAACTTGAGCTGCTTCACACAGGATCCATGCTGCAAGTTGCTGAAGGCGAAATACACAGTGAGTAAAGGCAATACTGGGAAGTTCTAAACTCCGGGAAGCCTTGGTCCCAGAAGGGATAAGAATAGCAGGAAGTTACACTGAGTCACAGCAGGGAAAGATAACTCCCATTCTCCAGAGCAGACTGTAACCTGGTGAGAGTTGTAATATCTCCTCTGAACTGCACCTGAACTACAGTAAATGATAAAGTGACTTTTCTTGTCTCCTGCCTTATTACTCCGTGCCATCTACTTTCATCACAATCTCTTGGGGTCTGCCCTGGTTGGAGAGGGCTTAACATCTGCACTGCTATCACCATCTACTCCCCCAGGGATCATCTGCAGTGCCGGCTATACTATAGTCGAACACTCCAAATGGCGTCACGAATCACTACATAAACTTTATCCCCATCAAATTCTACCCCTTTTACATGACCACCTGGGGTCACGGACCGGGTCACCGCCACTGTGACATCTCCCATTGAAGTTAATGGGCTCAGTACCAAGTATCCCACGGCCCTAGGGCACATCACTGCCACACCTGTTGATCTCCAATGAAAAATGACCTTCCTGCAGCTCCAGTGTTTAATGACATCGCACAGAGGTCACTTTTCAATACAATCCATAAGACTCTTGTTCTGACCTCATTCTGGTTCTCATAGAGTTGTATTGAGGGCTTGTGACGAAGCTTCTGACTTCCGGACAATCAGAAGCTACTAACACAAGATGAGACAGCGGGGCCAGAGAGGCGCCGAAATATGGTGAAGACGCTGGAAGACAAGTATATTACTGGGGGCAGAGGGCTTACATTTAAAGAACCACTCCAGCGCTGATAAAAACAAAAACTCCTCTGTTCTCAAGAAGATTTTGAATGCTATTGTGTATAGCTCATTGCCTAGATTACCAATCTTCCTGCAATTTCCAGAGTGGCTGGTTACCTAGGCAACGAGTGCATGCCACTCACAGGTCCTATGCTTTAAAGTCTGTAGGCACCTCTCTATATCTAGTCATCTTCACTCCTCCTTAACTTCCCATGTGATGATAAGGCAAAACAGCTTCTACTAACTGCATGGGAGAGAGCACAGTTCTGTCAAGTGGTGCCATCCAGGGCTGCCATCAGTGCATTATTGCCGTTACCATTGTGGTTTTTCTCCCCAGGCCCCAGGGTAGAACAATGTTGTCTACGCCTGCGCACTGATATAGGCGGCGCACATATCGGTGCATGGAAGCTTCCAGGAGCTCACTGAAACAGCCATGCAGCTCCGATGTAGTCCCTCTGCCTCTTATGTAATGCACTGGTGATATGATGCACCGGCATGTAAGCGCCACTCGCCAGGAGGATACCAGAAGTGGAGCTGTAGGGATCATATGAGAGGTAAGTTTGAAGAACTTTTTTGAAAATATAATTAATTAAACGGTTGTGGGGGAGCAAATGATTATGAATTGAGAGTGGGGGATGGGTGACAGCAAATGATGATGGACTGAGAGTGAAAGCAAATGATGATTGATTGAGGGTGGGAGATGGGGGACAGCAAGCAATGATGGATTGAGGATGGGAGACCGGGGGCATCAAATAATGATGGATTGGGGTGGGGGATGGGGTACAGCAGATAATGTTGGATTGAGGTTGGGGGATGGGAAAGCAAATAAGGACTTAAGGGTGGAGGGTGGGGAGAGAAAATAATAATGAATTGAGGGTGGGGTACAGCAAATGATAATGAATTGAGGGTGAGTGGAGAGCAAATGGTGATGACTTGAGGGTAATCAGAGTAAATGAGGATGGGGACAATAAATAATGATGAATTAAGAGTAGGGGACAACAAATGATGATGGATTCGGGCTGGAGGGAGTAACAGATGAATTGAGTGTGGGGAGCAAATGATGCTGTACTATATTGAGGATGGGGGAGACCCAATGATGATAAAGTGGGGGTGGAAGAGAGAGAGAGAGCATGACATAATAAATTAGTGCAAAAGGGGACATGTAAATATAAGAAATGGGGGGAGCAGAGGCATATAAAGTAAACAATGATGAATTAAGAGTAGGGGACAACAAATGATGAATTGGGAGTTGAAGGAGTAACTGATGAATTGAGTGGGGAGAGCAAATGATGCTGTACTATATTAAGGATGGGGGATATTGAATCATGATAAAGTGGGGGTGGGAGAGAGAGAACATGAAATATTAAATTAGTGGAAAGGAGGGCATGTAAATATAGGGAATGGGGGAGCAGTTGTTTATGTAGGGGGGCAGCCAGGGCATGTGTCCCGGGCGCAGCTGGCAATGAGGCGCAGTCAGTCTGAGTATAATGTCACCGGTGATCCCTGTATTACCTGTTCACTGACACTATATACAGAGCTACTGTGTATAATGCCACTTGGTAATATTAACGGTAATATTAGTATTGTGCTTTTTTATTAATGATCAGTACTGTAGTATTCGGTCACTATGTGGTAGTAATATGTGGTCTGGTCATAATGTGATGGCACTTGTTCTTTGTATATGGTATCATTCAGTCACTATCTGTTGGTAATATGTGGTCTGGTCATGATGTGGCGGTATTTGTTTCTTGTATGTGATATTATTCAGTCACTATGTGGTAGTAATATGTGGTCTGGTCACGGTGTGGTGGTATTTGTCCTTTGTATGTGGTATCATTTGGTCACTATCTGGTGGTAAAATGTGGTCTGTTCATGATGTGGCGGTATTTGTTTCTTGTATGTGGTATTATTCAGTCACTATGTGGTGGTAATATGTGATCAGGCCATGGTGGTGTGGTATTTGTCCCTTGTATGTAGCATTATTCGGTCACTATCTGGTGGCAATATGTGGTCTTGTCATGGTGGGACAGTATTTGTTCCTTGAATGTGGCATTATTCGGTCTCTTTGTGTTGGTAATATGTGGTCTGGTCATGGTGTGGTGGTATGTGTCCCTTGTATGTGGTATTACTGATAATTTTGAAAAATGTATGTGACTCATTCTCTCAAAGAAAAATAAATAAAAATATACCTAAAAAGAGTATTGGGCATTTTGAGAAATGTTTAATAGGCAAGCGTAGAGTAGGGCCCGGACAAAAGAGTCCTTGTCATGGTGATTGGCGAGTTACTGGTGCAGAAGTGGAGTTTTTCCAAGAGTGGGTGGTAAGACTGTGGAAGGTTTAGGCTATGTGAGCATGCTGCGGATTTGCTTGCAGAAATTTCTGCGCGGTTTCTGCATGTCTTGGCAGAAAAACGCAGAGGCAAATTCCACGCTTTTTTGTGCAGATTTTAAGGGTTTTTGATGTGGATTTACATGCGGATTTGTATGAGGATTTATATTTGGTCTTGTTAGCTAAACAAAGATATGTTATCTTAAAAAAAAGCGATGTCATTTCCTTGTCCATCCTCCATAGGATATGACTCCATTGTTGATGTGCTTCATAGAATCATAGAATCATAGAATCATAGAATCGTAGAGTTGGAAGGGACCTCCTGGGCCATCTGGTCCAACCCCCTGCTCAAAGAAGGATTCGCTAAATCATCCCAGTCAGATGTCTGTCCAGCCTCTGTTTGAAGACTTCCATTGAAGGAGAACTCACCACTTCTCGTGGCAGCCTGTTCCACTCATTGATCACTCTAACTGTCAAAAAGTTTTTTCTAATATCTAATCTGTGTCTCTTCCCATTCAGTTTCATCCCATTGCTTCTAGTCTTTCCTTGTGCAAATGAGAATAAAGTTGATCCTTCTACAAAGTGACAGCCCTTTAGATATTTGTAGACAGCTATTAAGTCTCCTCTCAGTCTTCTCTTTTGCAAACTAAACATTCCCAAATCCTGCAACCTTTCCTCATAAGACAGCTTCCTCATAAGACTTGCTTAAACCAAGATGAACACTACTGTATTCTATATTCCGCCCACACACTTTTCCTCCTTCTGACATCATTTCCTTTGACAAATCTGCAGCATTTTTGGCACCAAATCCGCAGCAAATCCGCAAACCTTTTTACCCCTGCATTTTTGCTGCAGATTTGAGTGACTCAATGGAAGTCAATGGGTGAAAAACGCTGCAAATCCGCAAAAAGAATTGACATGCTACGGAAAATAAAATGCTGCGAATAAAGGACGGAAATTTTCAGATCATGTGCACAAACACTTCACGATTGTCATTGATTAACCTTGCTTTAGTAATCCTTTGTGTTTTTGGAGCATTTCCGCGCGGAAAAAAACACTGCGGGAACACAACAAATCCGCATCGTGTGCACATAGCCTAATAGAGTGGAGAAGCAGCTGTGATGGAGCTAGGGCAGAGTCTTAAGGGGGCCTCAAAATTTTGCCAATATGGGGCCCTGAAATTCCTATTGGCAGCCCTGATGCCACCATGCCACTGGTCCAAACTGTCAGTCTTCAGGAGTGCACTAACCCAGCAAGCAGAAAGCGAGGAGACAGATTGTGTGCTCTTGAAGTAAAGAAGATAAAAACTATTTAAAACCTCATTTAACTTATTAAGGACATGTTTAATTTTCGCCCTGTCAAATTGAGACAGGATTTTTATCTTTTTGTTGAGGGCTTGCTTTTTTTCTTATATGGAATGACATTTTTTATTTCACAACCTGGGTCCATTAATCAGTACATCACATTTCATTAAATTTTAAATACTTTTTAATACAAATTAAATTTGACAATCTTTTTCTCTTCATATTTGATGGAACTTTTTTCCAACAGCTTTAGTGTGCATAAAAGATTGAATATATTTGAATATAATTTTATTTCCTTAAAGGGAACCTATCTTCAGCTTTTCCCTATAAAAAGTCATTGCCACCCAATTTTTTCAGCCTTTTAATACATTTCTATCAAACCCAATATATACCTCAGGCAGAACTCTATTCCCAGGGAAAAAAAAAGCTTTGAAGTTGTTAAAGATTCTTAATAATGTATTCAAAGGCTGGAGAACATGATTGCAATGGCTTTTATAAGGTAATAAATGATGACACTTCCTTTTTAATGGTATGAGTTTTTGATTACTCGAAGTTTACATCCTGTATTCAGGCAAAACGCTAAATATATAATTCTGATTGGAGTTTAAGTATGATAGAGCAGTAATTGTGGGAGCTATTATTACAAAGTGTCACGCCGTCTCCGCCTACTCACCAGGTCACCGCTCCCACGCCGCAGCCCCCCGCCGCCCGACATCCACGGAGGTCACCTCTGACAGGCTCGCGGCCAGCGGCATCTCTGCATGCAATGCGCATGTGCCATAGGCCGCGGCCGTGCCTCCCTCCTGCCTCTTGTGCTCCGGCTATGCCCTGACCCGGAAGCACCCCCCTGACCAATGGCAGACCAGACAGGGGCATATCAGGCCACTTCCCCCTGAGGGAGGCGCCTGATCATTGTGTTTCCTAGCACACTGGGCCTCGCTTCATCGTGTGCTCTCTGCCGTCCTGCAGTCTCATTCTCGTCTGCTCCCTGCAGCAGCCTCTCAGTCCTGCCATCCGTGTTCACTGCAGTACTCCAGTCCTGCCTCCGATGTTCCTGTTCCATCCTGCTCCAGTCCTGCCGTCCTACTCCAGTCCTGCCTCCGGTGTTCCTGTTCCATCCTGCTCCAGTCCTTCCGTCCTACTCCAGTCCTGCCTGCGGTGTTCCTGTTCCATCCTGCTCCAGTCCTGCTGTCCTACTCCAGTCCTGCCTGCGGTGTTCCTGTTCCTTCCTGCTCCAGTCCTTCCGTCCTACTCCAGTCCTGCCTCCAGTGTTCCTGTTCCATCCTGCTCCAGTCCTTCCATCCTACTCCAGTCCTGCCTGCGGTGTTCCTGTTCCATCCTGCTCCAGTCCTGCTGTCCTACTCCAGTCCTGCCTGCGGTGTTCCTGTTCCTTCCTGCTCCAGTCCTTCCGTCCTACTCCAGTCCTGCCTCCAGTGTTCCTGTTCCATCCTGCTTCAATCCTTCCGTCCTACTCCAGTCCTGTCTAAGGTGTTCCTGTTCCAACCTGCTCCAGGCCTTCCATCCTACTCTGTCCTGTCATCTACACTTCAGTCCTACACTCCTACTCCAGTCCATCCTGAGTCGCCCCTCTCGGTTCCGGCTACCATGGTACTTGAACCCCTGGGCCTGCTACTAACGGTCCCTGTATAGGGGTTGGTTCCACCTGGCAGCTCGCCCGGGGCCCCTTGGTGCCACGGCCCAGAGGGTCCACTCCTGGAGATTCCTGCTCCTGACAAGCCACGCTAACACAAAGTTATAGACAAAACTACTCTTGTTTGTTCGAAACTATTGGAAATTTCTCCAATTAGATTGCAGGTATTAACCAGCACAATTTTTACCTTTACTGTATATAGCGAAGGAGAAAAAAAAATATAAAAACAATAAGTAAAGTGTTTGGCTTGGAGCAAAACTTGTTCATAGTCACTTTATGTCCACTAAATAGTTTCTAGTGGTAGTGGAATCTGCTGTAAATTGATGATAAAGTATATTTTTACGTAAGGTATACACCAAAATCTCATCAAAAATCTCTATTTACATGCTGCTGTAGGTATATTTACATCTGACAGATTAAAGTGTGCAGGTATCTATGTGCTTGCACCATAATATCTGCATTCACATAATTAGAACAGATCTTGATTTACATACATTGCTACAAATCTGCCGCATCTATACAGACCCTTAAAAGAAATCTGTCATGTAAAAATGCTATTAATCTGCAGATATGAGGTTAATCTGCAGGTTAATAGCGTCCTGTAGCTGCCCGGCATGTGCACCGAGATCCTCTCTGCTGGAAGGAAATTAACTTTGCTACAATATTATTTCACTCCAGCAGTTCAGCCAGAAAGTGCTGCTCTGTGTTAGTTACTTGTCTCACACTGGTAACACTCCATTTCTTTTAAAATAATCTCTGGAGGCAGATTCTCTTGCAGATCAGTCTCTAGCCCATAGTCCAGAACAGCTAGTTTACAAAAAATTAAAAAGTGCATTTGTCTGGAATAAGACATTGGATTGCAGATATCAAGGTAACATTTTATTCAGCTTGCTATGACTTGCATGCCAATATAGATGGTTTATGAGGGTTGATCCTTCTGACAGATTCCCTTTAAGGACAGGCAGTCCTATAAGAGGAGTGTCAGACTGCTTTCTGCAATAGAAAGGGGTGAAGCCATTTCAGAGATGCTTTTACCTGCTAGCACGTATGAGAGATAAATGCAAAGGAGAGTACAACAGCTGTTGCTTGTGAGCAAGGAATGTGTCCGCCAAGGAGGTGAATCTTTAGAAAGGGCATGATGAGGAGCTACACTCAGAGAGCTGTGTCTCTAACATTGTAATGTAAATGTAGCCATGGCCGCAATCAGGGCATGACAGCCCTTATAGGTGTATGGGGCCCGGTGATTAGGGGGGCCTGCCCAGCGCCCGAGCACGCTGGCAGCCCGGTACACGCTCGGGCCCCGAGCCCCCCTACGTTTTGTTCAGCCTCAGCCTGGCTTCTCCGCTTTTCCAGCGGTGCCGCTTATTTATTAAATCATCATGACCCAGCGCAGCACGCAGCGCCTGCTGGACCCCTCCCCCCCTGGTGCACCATGGTCCAGCGCCGCCCCCTCACATGACTTCACATGCTGCTCTGCTCCACTTCCTCATTCCGGAGCAGAGCGGTGTGCGCATGCCACGTGGGACTGGGAGCAGTGGCATAAGATGGTGGACGGCAACGGGATGGCGAGGCTCAGATGACAGGCAGAGTTGAGGTGGCAGCGAGTGAACAGTAAGGTAAGGTAAGGTAAGGTAAGTAGTCTGTCTTTGTCTTGTCTGTCTCTCTCGCTCTCTCGCCATGGCAGCCGCGCCGATGATAGAGTGACGTGAGCCAGGGGCTGATGATGGGGGTCTAGGGGAGCCAGGGGGCCCAGCTGATGATGGTGGTCTGGTGGAGCCAGGGGGCCCGGCTGACGATGGGGGTCTGGGGGAGCCAGGGGGTCCTGCTGATGATGGAGTGAGCCAGGGCCAGGGGCTGATGATGGGGAGCCAGCCAGGGCCAGGGGCTGATGATGGGTTGAGCCAGGGCCAGGGGCTGATGATGGGGGAGCCAGCCAGGCCCAGGGGCTGATGATGGGGTGAGCCAGTGCCAGGGGCTGATGATTGGGTGAGCCAGGGCCAGGGGCTGATGATGTGGTGAGCCAGGGCTAAGGGCTGATGATGGGGTGAGCCAGGGCCAGGGGCTGATGATGGGGAAGTCAGGGCCAGGGGCTGATGATGGGGTGAGCCAGGGACTGATGATCGGGTGAGCCAGGGCCCAGGGGGACAAAATCTCCAGCGTCCATGATTAGTAGGCACATTGTTGACTGTCTCCACAGTCTCCATCTGCAGCTCAGCCCATAGTTCTATCCTTTTAGTCAGCACAGACTGTGCTGACCGGTACCAGCATGTTGACTGTCTCCATCTGCAGCTCAGCCGTTGTCCTATCCTTTCAGTCAGCACAGACTGTGCTGACCAGTACCAGCATGTTGACTGTATCCACCTACCTGCAGCACAGCCCATAGTCCTATCCTTTAAGTCAGCACAGACTGTGCTGCACAGTACCATCATGCTGCTGACTGTCTCCCCTGCAGCTCAGCCATTGTCCTATCCTTTTAGTCAGTAAAGACTGTGCTGCACAGTACCAGCATGTTGACTGTCTCCACCTGCAGCTCAGCCAGTAGTCCTATATGGGGTATCAGCCTACTCAGGACAAATTGCACAACAACTGTTAGGGTCCAATTTTGCATGTTACACTTGGGAAAATAAAACATTTGGGGTGAAAAGATCAATTTTATGAAACAAAAATAAGATTTTTTTTTACGGCTCTACATTATAAACTTCTGTCAAGCACTTGGGGGTTCAAAGTGCTCACCACATATCTAGATAAGTTTCTTAAGGGGTCTACTTTAGCATAGCGTTTACTGACCATGGGAACATCCCCTAAAGAGTTTTAGAATTATTACTGTATAAAAGTTAGTAAACTAAATAAATGGTGTGTTCACTGATCAGCCCTTTACTCTTGACTCCTATTTTATTTATTTTTGTTTTTTTACATAATCACTTAGAGTTACATTTTGAGGTGTATTTATGTTCTATAATTTATCGGTTTTTAATAAATACCAATAAAGAATTTTTTGTAGTGAATAATCAGTGATTATATATGCAGTAATATACACTTTCCATTTATTTGGTGGGCAGGCTGAGGTGGCAGTGGTGGGCAGGCTGAGACGACCATTAAATTCTTCTTGACTGGGTGGTGGGTGCAGTGGCAACACCAGCTGTGTGAGTAAGTAACAAGTCCATGTATTCGGTTGTCCACCATTTCAGTACGTGATTATACTTATATATACATTGCTATTCGATTCGTTTTTTGAAGGTTTGCGTGGTGGAGGAGGAGCTAGGGTGGAGGTAGAACTGTGGGTGGAGACTGGGCAGAGTCTCAAGGGGTGGCCCCATAAATTTTGCCAGTATGGGGCCCCGAAATTCCTAGTGGCAGCCCTGAATGTAGCAAGTAAGGTTCTGACATAAGTTCAGGAAAAATCCCTCGCTGTCTCCCTACAAGTCAATTAGTACAATACAAGATGCCTTGTATAAGGGTCTGCAAGTAACTTTCATACATAACCTGTATAACCTGAAAGATTGTGAGGAATTAGTCCCTATTTCTATGACCTCTAATATGCAGATGTTATTTCCATATCATGCAGAATGACATATGTGATGTGTAGTTTCCTCCACTGATGGGCATTCCAGCTCTATTTGATGATCTGGAATATTTGAATCTGCTACTCCATAACAGTTGTGAGAAAATGGAAACGGTCTTAGGAGTGCAGGAAAGAAACTCAGACAAGAGATGGGGTTAAACCACACCCCACCTCCATTTTAACCCCTTCACGACCTTTGACGCCAAGTAGGCGTCATGAAAAGTCGTGCCGGAACGACCCATGTGGCGTCATGACTTTAAAGCCCCCCTGCGGGTCGGGTGACCTAGGTCACTGAAAGGTCACCCGACCCACAGATACAGGGGGCTTTGTTCTTCACCACATGGGGCGTGGCTTCGCCCCCACGTGGCTACGATCGCTCTGATTGGCTGTTAAAAGTGAAACAGCCAATCAGAGCGATAGTAATATTTCATCAATGAAAATTGATGAAATATTACAATCCAGCCATGGCCGATGCTGCAGTAGCATTGGACATGGCTGGAGACCGTGATCCGACCCCCCCCCACCGGCTCACGGGGTCGATCGACCCCTGATACCGACTGATGGCGGCAATGTGCAGCCGCTGTCATCATCGGCTCCCCTCCCCCTTCTCTGTGCTTCCCCCACCTTCCGACCCCCCCCGGTACCTCCGATGTCCCCCTCCGCCTCACGGTGTCCCGCGGTCCCGGACCATGAGCGCCGCCATCTTGAAAATGGCGGGCGCATGCGCAGTCCGCCCGCCGGCTGCAATTTCCCTTCATTCTATTATGATCACTGTGATAAACTCTCACAGTGATCAAAATGGAATGAAAAGTAAATAAACCCCCCGTTTATCACCCCCATAGGCAGGATCAACTAATAAAATAAAGAAATTATTTTTATTTTTCCATTAGGGTTAGGGTTAGGGTTGGAAAGAGGGTTAGGGTTAGGGTTAGAAAGAGGGTTAGGGTTGGAAAGAGGGTTAGGGTTAGGGTTGGAAATAGGGTTAGGGTTGGAAATAGGGTTAGGGTTGTAATTTGGGTTAGGGATGGAATTAGGGTTAGGGATGGAATTAGGTTTAGGGATGGATTTAGGGTTAGGGATGGAATTAGGGTTAGGGTTGGAATTAGGGTTACCGATAGGGTTAGGGGTGTGTTGGGGTTAGGGTTATGGTTAGGGTTGGGATTAGGGTTAGGGATGTGTTGGGGTTAGGGTTGTGGTTAGGGGTGTGTTGGGGTTAGGGTTGGAGTTAGAATTATGGGGTTTCCACTGTTTAGGCACATCAGGGGGTCTCTAAACGCGACATGGTGCAACCATTGATACCAGCCAATTTTGCGTTCAAAAAGTCAAACGGTGCTCCCTCCTTTCCAAGCCCCGACGTGTGCCCAAACAGTGGTTTACCCCAACATACGGGGTATCAGCATACTCAGGAAAAATTGCACAACAACTTTTTCTCCTGTTACCCTTGGGAAAATAAAAAATTGGGGGCTAAAAAATTATTTTTTTGGAAAAGAAATGATTTTTTTATTTTCACATCTCTGCGTTATAAACGTCTGTGAAGCACTTGGGGGTTCCAAGTGCTCACCAGACATCTAGATAAGTTCCTTGGAAGGTCTAGTTTCCAAAATGGGGTCACTACTGTATAGGCACATCAGGGGCTCTGCAAACGTAACGACGACCGCAGACCTTTCCATCAAAGTCTGCATTTCAAAATGTCACTACTTCCATTCTTAGCCCTTACGTGCGCCCAAACAATGGTCCCCACCCACATATGGGGTACCAGCGTACTCAGGACAAACTGGACAACAACTTTTGGGGTCCAGTTTCTCCTGGTACCCTTGTGAAAATAAAAAATTGTGCACTAAAAAATAATTTTTTGAGTTAAAAAAATATTTTTTTTTTCACGGCACTGCATTATAAACTTTTGTGAAGCACTTGGGGGTTCAAAGTGCTCACCACACATCTAGATAAGTTCCCTGGGGGGTCTAGTTTCCAAAATGGGGTCACTTGTGGGGGGTTTCCACAGTTTAGGCACACCAGGGGCTGTGCAAATGTAACATGACGCCCGCAGACCTTTCCATCAAAGTCAGCATTTCATAATGCCACTACTTCCCTTCCGAGCCACGACGTGTGCCCAAACAGTGGTCCCCACCCACATATGGGTATCAGCGTACTCAGGACAAACTGGACAACAACTTTTGGGGTCTAATTTGTCCTGTTACCCTTGTGGAAAAAAATTGCTGGCTAAAAATCATTTTTTTTTAGCAAAAAAAATGATTTTTTGCTTTCACAGTTTCTCCTGGTACCCTTGTGAAAATAAAAAATTTATTTTCACGGCACTGCGTTATAAACTTTTGTGAAGCACTTGGGGGTTCTAAGTGCTCACTATGCATCTAGAAAAGTTCCTTAGGGGGTCTAGTTTCCAAAATGGTGTTATTTGTGTGGGAGCTCCAATGTTTAGGCACACAGGGGCTCTCCAAACACGACATGGTGTCCGCTAACGATTAGAGGTAATTTTATTTTCAAATGGCGCTCCTTCCCTTCTGAGCCCTGTCGTGCGCCCAAACAGTGGTTCCCCCCCACATATGGGGTATCGGTGTACTCAGAACACATTGCACAACAACTTTTGTGGTCCAATTTCTCCTGTTACCCTTGCAAAAATAAAAAATAGCGTGCTAAAAAATCATTTTTGAAAAAAAATGATTTTTTATTTTCACTGCTCTGCGTTATAAACTTCTGTGAAGCACCTGGAGGTTCAAAGTGCTCACTACACATCTAGGTAAGATCCATAAGGGGTCTAGTTTCCAAAATGGGGTCACTTGTGGGGGTTTTCACTGTTTAGGCACACAGGGGCACTCCAAACGCGACATGGTGTCCGATAACGATTGGAGCTAATTTTCCATTCAAAAAGTCAAATAGCGCTCCTTCACTTACGGACCCTGTCATGCGCCCAAACAGTGGTTTATGACGATATATGAGGTATTGATGTATTCAGGAGAAATTGCCCAACAAATTTTAGGATCCATTTTATCCTATTGCCCATGTGAAAATGAAAAAACTGAGGCTAAAAGAATTTTTGTGAAAAAAAAAAGTACTTTTTTTTTTTACCTATCAATTTGTGAAGCACCTGGGGGTTCAAAGTGATCACTATGCATGTAGATAAGTTCCTTGGGGGGGTCTAGTTTCCAAAATGGGGTCAATTGTGGGGGAGCTCCAATGTTTAGGTACACAGGGGCTCTCCAAACGCGACATGGTGTCCGCTAAATATTCCAGCATGTTTTCCATTCAAAAGTCAAATGGCGCTTCTTCCCTTCTGAGCCCTGCCGTGCGCCCAAGCAGTGGTTTATGACCACATATGAGGTATCGGTGTACTCAGGAGAAATTAGCCAACAAATTTCAGGGTCCATTTTATCCTGTTGCCCATGTGAAAATGAAAAAATTGATGCTAAAAGAAAATTTTTGTTGGAAAAATTAAAATGTCCATTTTTTCTTTCCACGTTACCTTAGTTCCTGCGAAACACCTGAAGGGTTAATAATCTTCTAGAATGTAGTTTTGAGTAGCTTGAGGGGTGCAGTTTTTAGAATGGTGTCACTTTTGGGTATTTTCTGCCATATAGACCCCTCAAAGTGACTTCAAATGTGAGGTGGTCCCTGAAAAAAATGGTTTTGTAAATTTTGTTGTAAAAATGAGAAATCGCTGGTCAACTTTTAACCCTTATAACTTCCTAACAAAAAAAATTTGTTTCCAAAAATGTGCTCATGTAAAGTAGACATGTGGGAAATGTTATTTAGTAACCACTTTGTGTCACATAACTCTCTGGTTTAACAGAATAAAAATTCAAAATGTGAAAATTGCAAAATTTTCTAAATTTTTCCCAAATTTCTGATTTTTTCACAAATAAATGCAAAAATTATCGACCTAAATTTACCACTAACATGAAGCCCAATATGTCACGAAAAAACATTCTCAGAATTGCTAGGATCCGTTGAAGTGTTCTTGAGTTATTACCTCATAAAGGGACACTGGTCAGAATTGCAAACAATGGCCAGGTCATTAAGGTCAAAATAGGCTGGGTCATGAAGGGGTTAAATGGGGTACATGATTTTAAATTCAACACTACAGGTACCTCATATAAAATTAATTTTCATGTTAACTGTCAATCTATTTTTGTGGTATACTTGATTGAATGTGGTTGCGGCCTACCGTACGTAGGTCGAACCATACAAGCGATGCATGCTAGATTGAACAAGCATAGACAGAATATCCGAAATGGTTTTCTCCTGCACAGCCTTTCCAAACATTTTTTAACTGTGCATCAAAAAAATCCAAAAACTTTGAAACTATCGATTATTGACCACATACCTGATTCCGTGGCTGATCGCTTCAACAGTTTAATCAATAGAGAAAGCTTTTGGATATTCAAGCTTGGCACACTTGCCCCTGAAGGCCTGAATTTAACTATAGATAAAGTGACCAGATAACTTTATTTGCCTTTTTAGCATCAGTGCGTTTTACCTAGATGCTATTGTTTACATGCTTTTATTATTAATATGGGTTCTCGCTTTTTTATTGGTCTTTTTACTGGTCTACTAACCTGTTAATAATTTTATTCATTTTTATCTATATTATTTTATTGCTCTTTTTTGCACATTTTATACATTTAAAACTTGTTTACCTCATGCTGTTTTATCTCACGTTTTATGTAACTTGTTTTTATTTATTTATTTATTTTTTTTTATAATATATGATGTCATCTTGTCGTAACATGTGACTATCATAACATGTGACTGTTTTGACTGTTGTGATTGGCTGCCTCCCATTTAAATACCCCATCCCCTATGTCATTAATAAACTTCCACCTGATGAAGACGGATCCTCCGTCAAAACGCGTTGTGGTTTAACCCCATCTCTTGTCTGAGTCTCTTTCCTGAGCTCCTAAGACCGTTTCCATTTTCTCATTGCTCCTATCCTCCATTGGAGGTTTTCGGCTGGAGCTGCGGTGGAGACCTGACATTTTTGTCTGATCCTGGGTTGCTTCCTAAGCGCTCCTCTGTGACCGCTTATCACTGACTCTTATTCACTTGTTCCTCGACGAGGACGGCGGCTGAAGCTGCATTGGGAGCGCTCACTATCCACTAACAGGACCTTCCTGGTGACGTGACTCACAGGACCTTCCATCACGTGACCATCATTGCATTCAGACAGAACCCATGCTCCCACCTCTCTGGATTTCTTCATTGTGGCTGCATTCCTGGATTAACCGGTCGGTGCCTGACACCTGAGGAATCCCTAGCGGACTAACTACATGCTTTTAACATTGTTATGCATGGCTGCATAACTATAACAGGTTAGTAGCCATTTTTTGTTTTTTTGATCTTTTTAATTTCACCTTGAGGTGCTTCTCATCGGGGCCTCCTGTTTTCTCATACTTCTTTCCATATGGTCGCATTTTCCTGAGGGAGATGCTTACCCTGGTAGTTCCAGCTGTGTGTGTCAATTCATTGTAGTGCTGGTCACTGCACTGCACCCCGTGAATTCCCCTATCAAAAAGCGTCTGCTTTCCTGTCATCATATCGGAGGAATCAATAGTTGCCTTGTGACCTCTATTTACACTTTTATCACTGTTATGCATGGCTGCATAACCCTAACAGGTTAGTAGCCATTTATGCTTTCCTCATAACTTGACTCCTGGGGTACTTCTCATCTGGGGCAATTGTCTGCTTTTATTTTCGCATGGTTGTGGCCTTCCAAGGAAACCTATACTCAGCATTTGAACACTTGGCTACTTATCAGACGTCTACTACTAATCAAGTCGCTGCACACTGAATCTTCCTCTTGCTGCCTGCAGACTGTTTAATCCACCGCTACCTTTCTTAGGCTGTGTGCACACGCTGCGGATTGTGGTGCGGATTCATCGGCGCGGATTTTGTAAAATCCGCAGGTGAAACCGCAGGTCAAAAGACCTGCGGTTTTACCTACGGATTGCTCTGCGGTTTTGCCCTGCGGTTTTTCATCTCCTCAATGGAGGAGATGGCAAACCGCAGCAGAATCCGCAGAAAGAATTGATATGTCAATTCTTTCTGCGGATTGAAAACCGCAGATAATCCGAGCAGAAAATTCCGCACCGTCTGCACTGCGGTTTTTGATTCCCATAGGGAATCATGGTACTGTACACCGCAGCAAAAACTGCTGCCGGTCCACAGCGGCCAAATCCGCTGCGGAACCGCAGCAAAATCTGCAGCGTGTGCACACAGCCTAACTCAGTGCTGAACTCATTTTTTTTTTTTTCTCTCTGAAATCTGCATTTAATTACTGCTTGTCCACTCGATAATTGTCTGGCTCCCCATCAAGTGCCTTATCATTTTTTAACTTTTTACCTTGCCTTGTGCTTTGTGCTGTGTACCCTACATTCATTATTTTTTACTGTTTAATTTTTATTTGTTGCAACTGTCATGGATTATTTTAAACTGAAATCTGAATCCCTTAGGATTACATCCATCATAGAAGCACTAGGTGCTTCAGTTAATCCTTCAGAACCCAAGGATCAATTCCCTGCTCAGAAATTAAACGATACAGATAGAAGGGATATGATCAAATTATTTCTTGACTATGAAAATTTTAGTAAAATAGAGATCACTAATCACATAGATGTGCTCTTTTTAAAACAATATATATCAGAGGGCCTTGTGCCCAAGGGTCTAATTATAGCCCAACAATCTTCTTTTCCTAATGATACTATATTTTCGGAATCCTGGGATGATATTCGGTTTAAATGCTCCATGCACATGATGGATCTCCTTATTTCTAAATGTAATTTTCTTGCTGATTCTGCTTTATCCCAACTTGCCCTAACTAAGGAGAAACTTACTCAATTCTCTTCTTCTGCTGAATTCACTGAGTATAATACTAAACTATATAGGAAATTAAATAAATTTGAAGAAGATTTAATTAGGAAAAAGGCAAATAAATTTTTGAGGGACAGGAAGACCAAATTGATCAATGGAAATAGGCATGTCGGCACAATCATGGGTAGTGTCAACACTAATATGGTGGGGTCTGCTACATCTATCGATTCAGGAAAAATCACCACTCCCTCTCTGATTTTAAACACTACCACTAAGGAACCCCATCCCAGTATTAAGGATTCATCTGTGGTGACTAGTAGTAATAATATTATAACTTCGTTGGGGGTTCTACCTAACAATGGGATTAACCCTGTCCCGAATGGGCAAGACATATCAGATTGCTTGTCTCAATTCACAGTTCATGAGGAATGTTCCACTTCCCAATTCTCCACTCAGCCTCTACCCCAGACACCCCCTTCTACCATTTCTGGTACGTCTACTGCTCTACCAGTAATTGACACCATAGAATCCAGTGTTACATTGAGGAATAGTACAGTTGGATTCCCTCAATCAGAGATTTTTACCCTATCCTCTCCCTTGAGGATTGACTCGCATAATTCAAAAATCACCCATTTTCTTCAGGTGGTACCGGGCCACCAGCCAAAAAGAAAAAGGGAATACGAGGATGCAGGGGCAAAGGCAAACACAAAAAAAGTCTTTGGGCAACCTGCGGGCCCTCCAGTGAGAGAACCAGCAACAACCCTGACAATTTAGATGCACATTCCAGCATCTTCAATTTGTCGGACTACAATCTTAATGATGATGAAAGGTCACTTTTAGAACGGGGCCTATCGTTTTGTCCAGATTCACCACTGAATGTTTTTAACCTCTACCTTGATCTGAATGATTTCATTCAGAAACTTACTATACAACGTCACTTTTTAATTGAAAGCAATAAGCTTGACAATGGTTCTGCAGCGGATATTCCCTCCACCCAAACAGATCCATTTTTGCATGTGGCCACAAGAAACGCCCATAGTCAGTTCTATCCTCTTCACCACAAAGGGTCACATATAGAAACATTCCAACAGCTCATCTTTAAGGAGGTTCACTCGCTATCCCCTGGAAAGAAGTTAATTACTAACCTGAGCACTGGTGAAAAGGCAGCCATCAAGTCCCTTCGTGAGAACAGCAATATTATCATAAAAAATGCGGATAAAGGGGGCTAGGGTGGTTATAATGAATAGGGGATCCTATATCCAGGAAGGGTTCAGATTACTCAATGATCTAGATTTCTATTCTAGGCTGGACCATGATACCTCTATCGATATTTTTCTTGAATACACTGCATTCATTAAGGGAGCCCACTCTTTAGGTATCTTGAATAAAAAAGAATTTAAATTCCTCAACATCCCCCATATCAAAAATCCATTCTTTTACTTTCTACCAAAAATCCATAAGAACCCGCTTAACCCTCCTGGATGCCCTATCATTTCCGGCATTGGCTCAATTACGAGTAATCTATCCCATTATGCAGATCTCTTTCTTCAGAAGTATGTTATGGGTTTAGACTCGTATCTTAAAGATTCCTCCCACCTCATTGATTCCCTTCAAAGAATACCACCTATTCCTAATTGCCTTCTTGTCACAATGGATGTTCAAGCACTCTATATGAATATATCTCATGATCGAGGCATAGAGGCTGTAGACCAATTCCTTTCCACTGATGCATTATTGCCCCCCTTCAAAGGGAATTCCTAAAAAATTCTATTCATTTTGTGCTTAATAATAATGTATTTTCTGTTGAACATTCCTTCTTTCGCCAGGTCAAAGGCTGCGCGATGGGGACGAGATTTGCCCCCAGTTATGCAAATCTCTTCATGGGGGCATTTGAATCTCTTTTCATCGCGCAGTCCGATCTGGCATTGGGCAAAATAGCCTTTTATAGACTCTTTATAGATGATCTGTTCATCATCTGGACTGGCACAGAGGAGGAAGCACTTGAATTCATCCGCAATCTAAATTTGAATGCCTGGGGCCTCCGCTTCACAGCTGATACCTCCACTACGTCCATCCAATTCCTGGACCTGTTGGTACATCTTGATAAATTGGGATGGTTTTTCACCACCACAAATTTTATAGAAGTAGATGTGAACAGCTACCTTAGTTTCAGCAGTGGTCAATCTACCCAAGTGGATTCAGAACATTCCATACGGGCAATATTGGCGTATACGAAAAAATTGTACAGAGGATACTGACTTCATTGAGGAGGCAAAAGTTCTGAAACAGCGGTTTCAGCAGAAAGGGTACCCTAAAAAATTTGGTCCAGGATGCATTCCTGAGAGCCAAAACTTTCACACAGAAAGACTGTATAAGCAAGATTATGAGTAATAAAACCGCTTGTTCTTCTGGTACGGAGCTAGGTAGATGGAGTTTCGTTACCACTTTCAACCAATCCTATGGGTTGATTAAGAAGCTCCTTACCAAGTACTGGTTCATCCTGAAAGGGGACCCAGTTTTGACCAAGCATATTCCCTCCCGACCTAGAATGGTATTCCGCAGAAACCGCATGTTACGGAACCTTGCTGCACCAAGCAACACCACCTTGAGTTCAGGCTCCCTTTCCTCTCTCCCAATTTCTCTGAACCCAGGTTGCTATGCATGTAGAGCCCCCAAATGTCTTTGCTGCACCTCCATTTTAAGTGGGGTACATGATTTTAAATCCAACACTACAGGTACCTCATATAAAATTAATTTTCATGTTAACTGTCAATCTATTTTTGTGGTATACTTGATTGAATGTGGTTGCGGCCTACAGTACGTAGTTCAAACCATATAAATGATGCATGCTAGATTGAACAAGCATCGACAGAATATCCGAAATGGCTTTCTCCTGCACAGCCTTTCCAAACATTTTTTAACTGTGCATCAAAAAAATCCAAAAACTTTGAAACTAACGATTATTGACCACATACCTGATTCCGTGGCTGATCGCTTCAACAGTTTAATCAATAGAGAAAGCTTTTGGATATTCAAGCTTGGCACACTTGCCCCTGAAGGCCTGAATTTAACTATAGATAAAGTGACCAGATAACTTTATTTGCCTTTTTAGCATCAGTGCGTTTTACCTAGATGCTATTGTTTACATGCTTTTATTATTAATATGGGTTCTCGCTTTTTTATTGGTCTTTTTACTGGTCTACTAACCTGTTAATAATTTTATTCATTTTTATCTATATTATTTTATTGCTCCTTTTTTGCACATTTTATACATTTAAAACTTGTTTACCTCATGCTGTTTTATCTCACGTTTTATGTAAGTTGTTTTTATTTCTTTTTTTATTTTTTATAATAAATGATGTCATCTTGTCATAACATGTGACTATCATAACATGTGACTGTTTTGACTGTTGTGATTGGCTGCCTCTCATTTAAATACCCCATCCCCTATGTCATTAATAAACTTCCACCTGATGAAGACGGATCCTCCGTCGAAACGCGTTGTGGTTTAACCCCATCTCTTGTCTGAGTCTCTTTCCTGCGCTCCTAAGACTGTTTCCATTTTCTCATTGCTCCTATCCTCCATTGGAGGTTTTCGGCTGGAGCTGCGGTGGAGACCTGACATTTTTGTCTGCCCCTGGGTTGCTTCCTAAGCGCTCCTCTATGACCGCTTTTCACTGACTCTTAATCCATAACAGTTGGCTCTTTTGATTCCCAAACAGATCCTTATTAAATATGTATTCACAAGCAGGTAGAAGCATATTTATTCTAAAATCACTCTCTGTCTAACACAGTCCAAACCTCAGCCTCCTGCATTTAGCTAATGACTGCAATTTTTGGGGCTGGTTGGGTTTTGGTTTCGGTTAAAGTGGCAGACGAACACCCCAGTGAGAGCAAATCAGAAACTGTTACTGACTCAGGCATCTTCAACTATCGTTCACAGAAGGTTCACAGAACAACCCACCTGCAATAGGTGAATTTGCAGCTTAAATCTGTTTCTATTGGGGGGAACCCATAACAGCTGATAGTCTGAGCCAAAAAGCAAGATCAGGGAATATTACCTTAAAATGCAACAATCAAAGAAAATTTAATGAAACCTATACAATAGTTGTGCTTCAATAACATTTTATTTTACATTCCCACTATCTGAAGATGGACGATTTCATGTATGCTATTGCAGTGCAAGTACATTGCTATATAGGCTGTAATACGCTATAACAGATGTAACATGGTTTTTGACCAAGTGCTTTTTTGACACATCACATGCTTCATATGCTGGGATGTTAAAGACTTAAGATGTTGAAAATGTAGCTAAAATACGCTGCAATACTCCATGACAGATATAATATATGATTTTTAAAGGGAATCTGTCACCCATTATTTGTGATATGATGTAAAGATACCATTCAGTTTAGTGTCACATAAGCATTATATAGCAGTACTTTTGATACCCCCCTGACTCCCCACTTTTGATGCATAAATACCATTTTTAGCTCTCCTGCGGTGTATGTAAATCTCCGTGGTCCGGTCGGATAGGCGGGGCTTATTCTCCTTCTCTCCCCCCCCTCGGCTTGTTGTACGTATTGTGATCTGTGAATATCACAGATCCCGTAGAGTTGCCACGGGTGCGCATTGAAATTTCCTCCAGCGTGTGCGCAGTATGCTTTGCCCAACAGTGGGAAAAGCATAAAATCATTATTGCGCATGCGCCGGCATACACCATTACGTTCTATGGCCCGGAAGTAACGCAAATGCTGTTTGTTGATGTGATGACAGTGCCGATGGTTGCATTTCTGCGTGTATTTGTCATACATTTATGGTAGTTGCCTATTGTCCTGATGAGAGAGACATATAATTTAAGCTAGGTCACTATGCTCCATGTACTTGGTTGACATGTTGAAAAGCATTTTACATAGACACATGCTAAGGTTTATTTGATAAAACCATTTAAGTTGCATAATGCATAAGTAAACAGTGACTAGCAATATTAGTCTCTACCAATAAGCACAGCTAACCCTGTCAGTAATCATGATTTTGGATATTGATTAATCTGATGTACTGCTTTCTTAATAAGATACAAAGTGATACGAAATTATATCACTGAATATAGTGTTAGGCCTTATTGATTGACTTGATAGTCACATTGATAAATGGCCAAAAGTTGATATGCAGGTCCATGTGAGTGGTTTAAGGCCATAATAGGTTACTGCGCAATAGTGGGTTTTCTCTGTGGGCAATTTTGTGTGTTTCTGTTTTTTTGCACGTGCACTTTTATTGAGTTTATTAAACATATAAGAATAAAGGTTACATTTTATTATCATCCCCAAAATATATTCCAATGCGCTATACCTAATCTAGACTTTATTACCATCTGCTATATTGATTATATTGCTTATGTGACACTAAATTGAGTGATATCTTTATATCATATCACAAAAAATGGGTGACAGATTCCCTTTAACTCATCACACGCTACATATCCTGGGGTCCGGATGTTGAGACCTACAGCAACATTAAGAATAAATGATTCCTTTGTTCTCATCATAACGTAAGTAATAGTTGGTCAATTGAATGAATCGGTGTTCAGAAAACTGGCAACCAGCCTCAGTGCAATGAAGTCTTGCCAGCAAACACGCATTTTGAACAATGGTTCACTCTCAACTGTTTAAGAGACTTTTCACATTCCGTTTTCTTCACTCCGTTGGTCAGTGCTGTGCAAAATTTATAAAATCAGCTGGTCCTCACTCTCCAGAGCCTGCTCCGGTTTCTGAATATTGGCCGGTGTGGTGTTATCAACGTTACAGCCAATCAGCCGCTCTGCTGATATAGACAGCACAAGCTGCTGAGCTCAGTGATAGGCTGCAGTGTGAATGTGCCCTGGTCATGTGACGTTACCTCTAAAATGTAAAGTGCTGCGGAATATATTGGCGCTAGAGAAATAAAGTTATTATTACTATTATTATTAATTGTTTGCCTATATTTTGATACTTAGGCTATGTTCACCCATTGCATTTTTGCATTACTTTTTTGCTGCTTTTTTTCAGTAGAAAAGAAGCAGTTTTACAGTAGCACCAATGGCTGATATTTCAGAAATCGCATGCGCTCAGCTTTATTTTCCTGACTGAACATGAGAACTGCATTGTTTTTGAAAATCTGCAGCATGTCAGTTCTTTTGATGTTTTTGCAACATTTTTTCAACCTTTTAGAAACATTGAGAAAATGCAAAAATGCTGCTAAAAATTCAACATAACATTTGTGCTGCGTGTTTGATGAAAAAAACGAACTTCATTAACAGATGCTGTAGACAAATCACATCTGCCTAAAAAAACACAGCAAAAATGCAGTAAAAACATTGCTAGTTGCTGCGTTTTATAAACAATGTTTTTAAAGCCAAGAGTAAAGGTTTTGGCAGCGGAAAAAACTCTGCAAAATCGCCATGTGTGAACATAGCCTTATACTGAGACTTTTAAATAGGCATGTAAGTGATAGCATTTGTAAATAGCTAAATGCTTCTCTGCGGCCGACAGATAATTTTCTAAAACATTGAAATTACATCATGTCGTTATTGCCAGGTTCTATGCTGGCCTTAATGTTGTTAAGGTTCCGTCTGTGCTGTCATAGTGTGGATGGTGCTACTTCTGTCATCAGTGTAGACGTTGAGCGGAATCTATGACATCATAATTAGATGTAGAACGGAACTACATGTGATGTAAGTCCGAGACTGTGCAGTGTCTTTGAAGTCATAAGCAGCATAAACGCCAGCTTCTTCCTAAAACTGTTATTAGGAACAAAGCTAGAGCCTGTCTTCATGAGAAGGTGCTCTATTAACACTTGTACCAAGAAGCTTGGAACTTGGCAAGAGAGGGGCAAGATGGCTGGTAGGGGCCTGAGATCTTGGGCCGATACTACGATAGTCATGCCCAGGAGTCCATCGCTTTCTGAAATAAAGTCATCAATCCAAGTATTGCAGCAAAAGATACAGCTGATAGAATATGATCGCAAGGCATACCAGGAGAGTACAAGTCACACCATCAAGGAAAATGAGGAGACCATAAGGCTGCTTCATCAAGAGAATAAGAAATTGAACCAGGAATTAGTTCAGGAGAAGCAGATACAAGAAGATAGAGAAGCTAAGGCTAAAAAGGACGTCCTTAAGTTACATGAGAACAAGCTCCATGATACCGTCAAGCACCTAAATGCCCTGTATTACCAGGCACAAGTCCGCAGGAAATGCTTAGAGGAGATGGAGCTAATACTGAAGCAGAATGCTGGTGTTAAGCAGAAGAATAGAAACATCCAAGAAGAACAGATCCAGCACTTCCTAAAGAATAAGCTGGAAGAGGCAAAAATGAAATTATAGGATGTGAAACACATGAGCAGCGTATACAGGAAAATCACTACCCTTTTGCAGGATGAAATGCCAATATTCCAACCCCAGATTGAGCAACTAAAGACTGTAATTATACTATTTAAAATGAGTTAAAAGATCTCAAATTAATGCATCATAATGTGGCAATATCACGTGATAACGCATGGGCAGAACATCAGCACCTGAAGAAGGAATATCGTAGCAAACGCATCCACAAAGAACAGATCCTGCGCAGTTTAAACCACCAGGCCAATGAGAGGCGTCAGTTTAAGAAGACCAAGACCAAATCTGGGGAATTAATTGAAGACCAAGCTCCTACTGACTATGAGGTCTCTCTTGTAGAAGGAATAGAAGAAAGAGTCCGTACATATAAAGAAGCCACAGAAAAGATCAAGGAGGCTACTGGTGCAGTTAATGAATGTGAAGTGCTGCAGCGCTTCCATAATAAAGAGGAGAAGCTGAAATATCTGGAGAAGGAGAAGTTAAAGGCTGAAACAACTCTGGTAAGTTTTGAGAAAGTTTCTTATTATTTTGGTTTTCTTCTTTAACCATGGCTCCTTCAGGACCATAATAATTTTTTGTTTGTTTTTTCATCAGTTCAATCCAAGGATGATAACCTTATTCTTTTTCTTCACCGTATAACTGCATAAGGGCTTGTTTTTTTGAGGGCCGAGTTATACATTGTAGTGGCGCTATTTGGAGTTATATATGTATAATTTAATCAATTACTTGCACTGTGGGCGATAATTTACATAGTTACATTGTAGATCCATGAAGTTCAACTTTTCTCAACCAATTATAGATTTTCCACTTCACTGTTAGTTTATTTATTAGAAAAATATCCAGACATTTCTTAAATGCTGACAGAGTGTCCATCATTACTGCCTCTTGTGATCGGGCATTCCACAGTCTGACTACTGTTACGGTAAAGACCCCTTTCCTGTTTAGCTGCTGGAATCGTCTCTATTTCACACATAATTCATGTTTCTTGGCCCTTTGTGAGGTCCCTAGAAGGAATAAATCATGTGCCAGTCCTTTGTATTGACCACACACGTATCTGTACATGGAAATGGGAATCTAGCTTTCTAATATTCTTTTTAGCATCCAAAACCTGATCTGATATTCAAGGTGTGGCTTTACAAGGGAGTTATAAAAGGGAATATTACACTGAGATTACTGGTTTTATCTCCCTTTTCACAAACCCTAAAAAATGTTATTTGTTTTGCAGCTTGATATTGATTATTGCTGCTTAGCTTTCTTATACCAGAGTAAACACTGTGAGCTGTGAGGATCTGCCGTTGTCGGGAATGGAGGTCTAGTACGCGATATGCAGACTCCCGGGAAGAATAGTGGCCTTGCTCAATATTAACCCCTTCCTGCCATCCGACGTACTATCCCGTCCACGGTACCCGGGCCCGTATGACCGGGGACGGGATAGTACGTTGGCGCGATCAGCGGCGCCCACGTGGTGAGCGTCGCTGATCGCGGCCGGGTGTCAGCTGATTATCACAGCTGACACCAGGCACAATGTGTCAGGGGCGGTCACGGACCGCCCCCGACACGTTAACCCCTTGCACACCGCGATCAAACACGATCGCGGTGTACCGGGGGTTAAAGGGAAGCATCGGCAGGGAGGGGGCTCCCTCCGTGCTTCCCTGAGCCCCCCACGGCAGCTCAATGTGCAGCGCTGCTGCGGGGGACTCCCTTCCTCCAGGCCCCGAATCCAAGATGGCGGCGGGGGCCTTCGGGGGCCTGCGGAAGCTGGCTTCCTCAGTGTCTGCAAAGTGCAGGCATGAGGAAGCCTTCTGCAGTGCCTGTGTCAGATCGCTGATCTGTCACAGTGATCTGTGATGTGACAGATCAGCGATCTGTCACAGGACAGTGATGTCCCACCTGGGACTATTTAATAAAGTAAAAAAAAAAATAAAAAAAGTGTAAAAATAATTTAAAAAAATCGCCAAATAAATTAGAAAAAAAAAAAAAAATATTCCCCCAATAAATCCATTTTTTGGAAATAATAAAAAAAAAAAACAATAAAAGTACACATATTAGGTATCGCCGCGTCCGTAACGACCCGCCCTATAAAACTGTCCCATTAGTTAACCCCTTTAGCGAACCCCTTAAAAAATAAAAATAAAAAACGAAGCAAAAAATAATGATTTATTATCATACCGCCAAACAAAAAGTGTAATAACGCGCGATCAAAAAGACGCATATAAATATCCATGGTACCGCTGAAAACGTCATCTTGTCCCGCAAAAAACGAGCCGCCACACAGCGAAAAAATAAAAAAGTTATAGCTCACTGAATAAAGCGATGCAAAAATAATTATTTTTTATATAAAATAGTTTTCATTGCATAAAACCGACAAAAACATAAAAAACGACCTAAATGAGGTATCGCTGTAACCGTACTGACCCGAAGAATAAAACCGCTTTATCAATTTTACCGCACGCGGAATGGTGTAAACGCACCCCCCCCAAAAGAAATTCATGAAACGCTGGTTTTTGTTCATTCTGCGTCCCAAAAATCGGAATAAAAAGCGATCAAAAAATTTCACGTGCCCGAAAATGGTACCAATAAAAACGTCAACTAGTCCCGCAAAAAATAAGACCTCACATGACTCGGTGGGTCAAAATACGGAAAAATTATAGCTCTCAATATGTGGTGATGCAAAAACTATTTTTACAATAAAAAGCGTCTTTTAGCGTGCGACAGCCGCCAAACATAAAAACCGCCATAAATAGTAAATCAAACCCCCTGTTATCACCCCCTTAGTTAGGGAAAAATAATAAAATTAAAAAAATGTATTTATTTCCATTTTTCCATTAGGGTTAGGGCTAGGGTTAGGGCTAGGGGTGTGTTGGGGTAGGGTTAGGGTTAGGGTAGGGTTAGGGTTAGGGCTAGGGCTAGGGTTAGGGTTAGGGATAGGGTTAGGGTTAGGGCTAGGGTTAGGGCTAGGGTTAGGGTTAGGGCTAGGGTTAGGGTTAGGGGCGTGTTGGGGTTCGGGTTGGAGTTAGAATTGGGGATTTCCACTGTTTGGGCACATCAGGGGCTCTCCAAATGCAACATGGCGTCTGATCTCAATTCCAGCCAATTCTGAGTTGAAAAAGTCAAATGATGCGCCTTCCCTTCCAAGCTCTGCTATGCGCCCAAACAGTGTTTTACCCCCACATGTAGGGTATCAGCCTACTCAGGACAAATTGCAAAACAATTTTTGGGGTCCAATTTCTCCTGTTACCCTTAGGAAAATAAAAAATTGGGGGCAAAAATATCATTTTTGCGGAAAAAAATGATTTTTTTTATTTTCACGTCCGAGTGTTATAAACTTCTGTGAAGCACTTGGGGGTTCAAAGTGCTCACCACACATCTAGATAAGTTCCGTGGGGGGTCTAGTGTCCAAAATGGGGTCACTTGTGGGGAGTTTCAATAGTTTAGGTACATCAGGGGCTCTCCAAACGCACATGACACCCGCAGACCATTCCATCAAAGTCTGCATTCCAAAACGTCACTGCTTCCCTTCCGAGCCCCGACGTGTGTCCATACAGTAGTTTTCTCCCACATATGGGGTGTCAGCGTACTCAGGACAAATTGGACAACAACTTTTGGGGTCCAATTTCTCCTGGTACCCTTGGGAAAATAAAAAAATGGTGATTAAAAGATCATGTTTGTGGAAAAAATACAAATTTTTTATTTTCACACCCGGGTGTTATAAACTTCTGTGAAGCACTGGGGGGGTCAAAGTGCTCACCACACATCTAGATAAGTTCCTTAGGGGGTCTAGTTTCCAAAATGGTGTCATTTGTGGGGGGGTTCCACTGTTTTGGTACATCAGGAGCTTTCCAAACGCGACATGGTGTCCGATCTCAATTCCAGCCCAAAACGTCAAATGGCGCTGCTTCCCTTCCGAGCTCTGCCATGCGCCCAAATAGTGGTTTACCCCCACATGTGGGGTATCAGCGTACTCAGGACAAATTGCACAATAACTTTTAGGGTCCTGTTACCCTTGGAAAAATAAGAATTGAGGGTGAAAAGATCATTTTTGTGGAAAAAATATGATTTTTTAATTGTATGGCTTTATGTTATAAACTTCTGTGAAGCCCATGGGGGTTCAAAGTTCTCACCACACATCTAGATAAGTTCCTTAGGGGGTCTAGTTTCCAAAATGGTGTCATTTGTGGGGGGTTTCCACTGTTTTGGTACATCAGGGGTTTTCCAAACGCGACATCGTGTCCGATCTCAATTCCAGCCAAAAAAGTCAAATGGCGCTGCTTCCCTTCCGAGCTCTGCCATGCGCCCAAATAGTAGTTTACCCCCACATGTGGGGTATCAGCATACTCAGGACAAATTGCACAATAACTTTTAGGGTCCTGTTACCCTTGGAAAAATAAGAATTGAGGGTGAAAAGATCATTTTTGTGGAAAAAATATGATTTTTTAATTGTATGGCTTTATGTTATAAACTTCTGTGAAGCCCATGGGGGTTCAAAGTTCTCACCACACATCTAGATAAGTTCCTTAGGGGGTCTAGTTTCCAAAATGGTGTCATTTGTGGGGGGTTTCCACTGTTTTGGTACATCAGGGGTCTTCCAAACGCGACATCGTGTCCGATCTCAATTCCAGCCAAAAACTTCAAATGGCGCTGCTTCCCTTCCGAGCTCTGCCATGCGCCCAAATAGTGGTTTACCCCCACATGTGGGGTATCAGCGTACTCAGGACAAATTGCACAATAACTTTTAGGGTCCTGTTACCCTTGGGAAAATAAAAATTGGGGTGAAAAGATCATTTTTGTGGAAAAAATATGATTTTTTAATTGTACCGCTGTACGTTATAAACTTCTGTAAAGCCCTTGTGGGTTCAAAGTTCTCACCACATATCTAGATAAGTTCCTTGGGGGGTCTAGTTTCCAAAATGGGGTCACTTGTAGGGGGTTTCCACTGTTTAGGTGTACATCAGGGACTCTCCAAACGTGACATGGCGTCCAATCTGAATTCCAGCCAATTTTGCATTGAAAAAGTCAAACGGCGCTCCTTCCATTCTGAGCTCTGCCATGCGCCGAAACAGTCGTTCCCCCCCACATATCAGGTATCTGCGTACTCAGGACAAATTGCACAATAACTTTTGCAGTTCAATTTCTCCTGTTACCCTTGGTAAAATAAAAAAAATTGAACCTGAAGTATTTTTTTTATGAAAAAAAGTTAGATGTTCATTTTTTTTTAAATATTCAAAAAAATTCCTGTGACGCACCTAAAGGGTTAATAAACTTCTTGAATGTGGTTTTGCGCACCTTAAGGGGTGCAGTTTTTAGAATGGTGTCACTTTTGGGTATTTTCTATCATATAGACCCCTCAAAGTGGCTTCAAATGTGATGTGGTCCTAAAAATAAAATGGTGTTGTAAAAATGAGAAATCGCTGGTCAACTTTTAACCCTTATAACTTCCTAACAAAAAAAAATTTGGGTTCCAAAATTGTGCTGATGTAAAGTAAACATGTGGGAAATGTTAGTTATCAAGTTTTTTGTGTGCCGTATCTCTGTGATTTAAGGGCATAAAAATTCAAAGTTGGAAAATCGCGAAATTTTCAAAATTTTCGCCAAATTTCCGTTTTTCTCACAAATAAACGCAAGTTATTTGAATGAAATTTTACCACTAACATGAAGTACAATATGTCACGAGAAAACAATGTCAGAATCACCGGGATCCATGGAAGCGTTCCAGAGTTATGACCTCATAAAGGTACAGTGGTCAGAATTGTAAAAATTGGCCCGGTCATGAACGTGCAAACCACCCTTGGGGGTGAAGGGGTTAAGCGATTCTGCACCCACTAGATGGCTGCACCCAGCAGCCAGCCGCGCTCGCTAGACTCACAATTTTGGAATTTTTTATGTTTACTTGGTTTGCCAATCAGATTAATTTCATATTCTTTTATGGACGTGGCAATACCACATATGCTAATGTGTTGGAGGTGGTTTTTATGTTTTTTTTTGTTTTAATGCCTTTAGGGTACTTGAACCTGCAGTTGTCTAATTGCATATACTATATACAGAAATTCCCAACATTTCTGTTAGTAAAAATCCCAGTCACCTATGAACACCAGCCACAGGCTGGTTTTCAACAAAGCTCTGTGATGGCAAGCAATGGGGTCTTCAGCACACTCTGGCTGCCATATTAATCCATCTACGCCCTGAAATCGAATTACAGGGGACATAGAACAAATACACCTGTTCTAATGTAACAGGCAACAGTATACCCCGAGTCCAGACTATACCCAGGGTTAAAGCGGCTTAGGTGTATACTGGGTATTTTATGGCCTAGGCCAATTTATATTCCAAGGTATAAATTGACCTAGGCCATTTCATACCCCCTTGCGACAGATTATACGCCCCTTAACATCAGCAGCGTTGAGTGATATATGCAAGAATTACTTAATTTTTCTACATCTTATTGAAAGTTAAGTGAGAAGATAACTGACTTAAATTTTAAAGTTCTAAACACTTAGACTTTTATTACTTTTATTACTTGAATTCAATCAGTAGCAATATTAGACTTCTACAAAGATAAGGGGGCTTTACACATAGCGATATCGCTAGCAATATCGCTAAAGCTTCACCGAATTTGTGACGCAGCAGCGATATTGCTAGTGATATCGCTACATGTGATACTTACCTCCGACCGGCTCCCTCGCTGTCTATCGCTGATTGCGCAAGATCGGCCTGGTCCATTTCTCGTCGTCGGCTTCCTGCTGGCGCCGACGAGCAAGCCATGGACGCAGGTGGAAGACGATCACACTCGCCGCGTCTGAAAGGTAAGTGCGACCGCCGACCTCTGCTGCATCGCTAGTGCGATCTGCCTGTTTGGCAGCTCACTAGCGACCATTTAGCGATGCACCAGCGATCCTGACTGGGTCGTATCATGGTCGGGATCACTGGTGCATTGCTAAATGTAAAGGGGCCTATAGAATGAGGTAAACAATCCTACCGCACTTCTCAGTAGTTACACAATAAATGCAGCTGTGTGTCTGAGGATGATAGAAAGAGATCTGTTCACTTTTCAACCAATCAGAAACAGAGTGAGAAAACTAGTGAAGTGATAAGATGAAAATACAATTGCATTAGGTAGAAGCCCTTATCGTATTGGACAACAGTATAATCACAGATGTAATGACTGTTGTCCATTACCAGTCATATTGTATTATAAGATCAATCTTCATCATGAGATTAACAACACAAATACTTTCCCACTATATGTAAAGGGCCTGTCACACTAAGCGATATCGCTAGCAATGTTGCTATAACGTCACTGTTTTTTGTGACGCAGCAGCGATATTGCTAGAGATATCGCTATGCCTGATACTTACCTCCGACCGCTCCCCTGCTGGTTATCGCTGATCGCGCGAGAACATCCTGGGCCGTTTCTCGTCATCAGCTTCCCGCTGGGGCTTCCTGCTGTGACGACGAGCGACGCGTGGACGCGGGCGGGAGGACGTCAGGATCGCCTCGTCTGACAGGTAAGTAGCGACCGCCGACCCCTGCGATGTCGCTGGTGAGATCTGCCTGTGTGGCAGCTTACTAGCGACCACTTAGCGATGTACCAGCGATCCTGACCGCATCATATCGCTGGTACATCGCTAAGTGTGACAGTACCTTAAGTCAGTTTTAAATTATTAAAAATGGCATCTAAAATCTATCTAATTTACAAGGGCTCATAAAATAAAGGGGTATATTGTAGCCTCGAGGGGGTATAGTTTGGCCTAGGCAACTTTACACGCCTGGGTATAGTTTGGCCTAGGACAGTTAATCCCCTGGGGTGTACTCTGACCTTGGCCAAACTATACTCGGGTTTAAACTGGACAGAGGTTAATTTGGGCTGTTATAGCAATACGCCAGTAATGCCACTATTAGAAATTGACAGAGGCATTTAACAAACATAGGCAGAACTCTGCTATGCTTATGACTGTTAGAGGAAGATCCTGGCTATATGTCACCCAGTGACGGCTTATGCAATTACAAAGAGAACATAAGATCTCTTTGCAGATGTTGTCATTGGTGGGATTTGAACCCAGGTCCCCAGCACTGCAAGGCTAGAGTGCTACCCACTGAGCCACCAATCTGCTTAATACAAAACATAATCCATATGTTTATATTTTATGTTACATAGATATATTACATTCATATTTTATTTCCATGACAGAGTGACGTGAAAGACACAAAAGAAAAAACGGTTAATCTCCTCAAGGAAATAAAGTTCTCAAAACAAGAGAAGCTGCAAGCTGAGCTATCTGACAATCAAAAGATCTTGGAAGATCTCCAAGAAAGACTGCAACTGGAATCAAAAAATCTAAACGATTTTAAGAAGAAGTTAGAGAAAACTCACGAAGTCCTAGCTAAAGCAACATCTGAAGTAAAGCGCTTAGAAATAAAACTGCAGCACAATAAAATATTCTGGGCCAAATTTCCACTAAAGGATCTTTCTCTAAATACCCCTGTCCTGGATCTCCTAGCCGTCATTGGCCAGAAAATGCAGAACCTACAGAAGCAATTAGAAGGAGAAGATGCTGCAGAAATCTTCAGGGAGATGGAGGAAGAAGAGGAATTTGTAGATACCATAGAGCGCAATCTCCCAGCAAGCAACTTGCGTATTTCATTGCTGTCACCAACTAAACTGGATGAGTCCGATGATGAAACTGGAGGAGAAGATCACTTTCTGATAACAAGAGAAACTATAAAGAAGATTTCAGAGCAAATCACCATATCCAAAAGAAAGGCCAATATCTGGTGCGAGAAATGGGGGCTAAGCGGTGTTAGATACGCCTGAGCTACTTTTGGATTCTTTCATTGTCCCATATTAAAATTACATCTAGAATCCTCCTTTAGCCCTCTACATTATCTCCAAAAGAACATCAGGAAACATTTAGCTCTGGTGATAACTGATACTCATAAGAAAACATTGTAATCGCTACTTTCAGAGTAGTTTGATTAATAAAAAATACTTGTTAAAACCATCATACATTTTCTCTGTGCAGGTTTCACTCTTGGTTTTACCTACAAATACTAATGCAAAATATTGCTGTGTGAAAGTGGTCTCAAAGCTACACCAAATCATACAAACGGAATTCAGCAAGCTGTAAAGGGAGCGCTTTCCTCCCATTTCAGCAATGTGTATTAGCACGATATGGCTACTCAAACTAATAGTTTGGGCAAAGGGGCACTGGTTTATACTACATCAACATTGATTGAGTTTAATAGCTATACTATGCTGTGCTTTGATGACCTGAAATGGGTAATTGATGAATCTCCAAGTCAAGGATTACACCTAGAATACGTCAGTTATCTGCATGATTGTCTCTTTTTATTTACTTTATGATAAAGTCCATAACACTATTAACCTGCAGATATAGGATTTTTCTGCAGGTTAATAGCATTCTGAAGGTGTCCAGTTGAACTGTAAGTACTGACTGACAGCCAACTTTCTACTGCACTGCAAAACTGGCTTTCAGTCAGTGTCCGGCCATGCTTACAGCCGCCACTCTCATTGCTGTTAACCAGTGTTCCCCAACTCCGGTCCTGAAGAGCCACCAGCGGGTCATGTTTTCAGGATTTCCTTAGTATTGCCAGGTGATAATTTCATTCTGGACGGCAAGAACTCCATCACCTAGGCAATATTAAGGAAATCCTGAAAACATGACCCATTGGTGGCTCCTGAGGACCGGAGTTGGGGAACACTGCTGTTAACAGTGATAATTGCTTTTGGCATGCCAGCATAACTGTAAGGCCGGAGTCACACTGGCGAGGAATACGGGAGAGTGAGAGGCGCTAAAAGCACGCATTAGACACGGACCAATGATTCTCTATGGGTTTGCTCCCAACAGCCGTATATTTCTCATCCGTATTCTACGGTCCGTGCCAATCGCAGCATGCTGCGATTGTCAGCGTACTACGGCCGTAATACGCCAATGCAAGTCTATGGGTGCGCAAAAAATACGGATTACACACGGACCACACATGTGACTTGCGAGAAATACGCACCAGGTGTCTTTTAGCAAAGCCGGCAATTCAGTGCGCGATACAGTAAAATCACACTGCCAGGTTTAATAAAGAAACAAAAGAATAGATATAGACACATAGAATACATATATATATATATATATATATATATATATATGCATTCTATGTGTCTATATCTATTCTTTGGTTTCTGTTACAAACCCTGTCATAGGGCTCCATTATATGTCCATTTTGCAAGGCGGCGAGAAAATCTCGCCATACGGATTACATACGGATGCTGACATGCGCAAAATACGTGACCACACCTTGATTACGGATGACATACGGAGCACTGTTTAGGGGTCTGTCATCCATATTACGCATGTAAAATACTGACCGTATTTTGCGCAGGTTAGTGTGACTCCAGCCAAAGTCTGCGGCTCCCAGGAGTAATACAGTTTTCTCCCTGGTGCCGCACTTTCAGTGCAATGGTCAGCCATCTCTATAGTGCTATTAATCTGCTGATTTGTTGTATATCTGCAGGTTTAAAGTGTTATCAGACCAAACAGGTTCTCTTTAAGTGTGCATGAAAGTAAATTCATATGTGCCATTTTACAGATTTTTTTGCTGTAACCCAGAACTTCACTCTTGGCAGTAAAATGCTGTGTATAAAATGCAGCAAAAAACCTGCTGCCTTTTTTGCTGTGTTTTTCTGGTGGTTTACATGTGTGATTTGTCTACAGTGCTTGTAAATAAAGAGTTTTCTTCACCAAAAACACTGCAAAAACTCCCCCCAAAAATGCTTTATGCTGCCTATTTTGCATGTTCTGATTGTTTCCTATGGGTGAAAAAACACGGCAAAATTATGAACAAATTGACATGCTGCAGATTTTTAAAAGACACTAGAATGCTAAGGCTGAAGTTTCACTAGCGCATAAAAAAATCAGTCCAATGTTGATCCAGAAAGGTAGGAGGAGTGTCATGCAAGTACAATGCGATTTTTCTCACCTAGCATCTGTATGACATCCTAATGACATGCGAGTGCGAACTGTATGCAGTGCATTTTTACCATGATTATTTACATAATGTAAATCTCTATGTTATTTAAAGCTAGCTTCAAACTAATAAATCAATCTTAGATACAGATGTAGATATAAATGATGATGGATATGATAGATGTATGATAGATGATCAAAGGGGTAAGGTTTCTCCTTGTGAAGAGTGACATGCCAGTTCTGGCTTGTCAAGGTAAGGAGGCTTATTCGCCGTGCAATGCTCCTCTGGGAAAATAATATGCAGCTAGTATATATATATTTATAGTATGATCATCTATCATATGCAAATTGCCTCTTCAGAGAAAAAGAGGACTTGAACTCTATAGCGCCACCTGTTGGTAGTAGCGATCCTACAAGTCACAATCAACCCTTTAACGAGTCTTGTAATATGACTTAGGATAAAAGCCAAATCAGATCGCTATTACAAACAGGTGGCGCTGTAGAGTTCAAGTCCTCTTTTTCTCTGAAGAGGCAATTTGCATATGATAGATGATCATACTATAAATATATATATATACTAGCTGAAGAGCCCGGCGCTCCCCGGGCATAGTAACTAACTGTGGTTAGTTATAGCAAATTATAATTATCCTCCATCCCATAGTCCCATGCCCATATACTCATCACACATCCTCCATCCCATAGGCCCATGCCCATATACCCATCATACATATTCGCCATCCTATAGTCGAGTGCCCATATACCCATCACACATCCTTCATCTCATAGTCACATGCCCATATACCCATCATACATATCCTCCATCCCATAGTCCAGTGCCCATATACCCATCATACATATCCGCCATCCCATAGTCCCGTGCCCATATACCCGTCATACATATCCTCCATCCCATAGTCCAGTGCCCATCTACCCATCACACATCCTCCATCCCATAGTCCCATGCCCATATACCCGTCATACATATCCTCCATCCCATAGTCCAGTGCCCATATACCCATCACACATCCTCCATCCCATAGTCAACCATTATGACATCATAATGAGCGGCGGGGCTTGCAACCTATGATGACATCAGCGTCGCCATGGCAGCCATTATGACATCATAATGAGGGGCGGGGCTTGATACACACACACTTTTTCCCCATTATGTAGATAGGGGCAAAATTGTTTGGTGAATTGGAACGCGTGGGGTTAAAATTTTGCCTCACAACATAGCCTAGGACACTCTCGGGGTCCAGACGTGTGACTGTGCCAAATTTTGTGGCTGTAGCTGCGACGGAGCGGATGCCAATCCCGGACACACACACACACACACACACACACACACACACACACTTGAGCTTTATATATTAGATATATATATTGTGGTACAGTAAAGGGTGTTTTACTGGATGGGAGGTTGGTATTTGGCACATGCTGAGTGTGTGTCTGGAAGTTACTGGAACTTGGCTGGACTTAGCCTAAACTTGTACACAGGATCCCCATGCTGCAGGATTATAGCAGCAAGACTCTCTACAACCCTGGGAATGGCACCTGGCTGATGCCGCAGGACCTGGCAGCTGCTTAGTTAAGCCCGTCCCATGCAAGGAGTGAGTCTGGGACCATTGGTTCTCAAAGTTGGAGTACATTTATGTTTTTCCCTTATTTTCTGTTAACCTGCTGTTTGCAAAGTGACATTAAACCACTGAAATTCGACTTTGAGCTTGTGTGTTGCCTCGTTACTGCAGCCCTGCCATTACCTACCAGAGTGAATCCCTACAATTGGTGGACTGAATGCGGGCAAATGCAGTGAGGCTAGGCTGTTTTTGCTTATTTTGATCTGTACCCCAGCCTATGTCCTGGGTGAAACAAGTGGCACAGACCCAGGGGAACTTTCGAGAAATGGAGGCCACGGTCAAAACGCTCATAGGGGCCATGCGACAGCAGCAGCAGGCTACACAGCAGCAGCAGGCTATGCAGCAGCAGCAGGAGGCCATGCGACAGCAGGCTTTGCAGCAGCAGGCTATGCAGCAGCAGGAAACCAATCAGCTGTTGATACAGCATATCACGACAGCACAGACAAGAGGAACTAACTGGGGAGTCCATGATGTCCGGAAAGCGGTTCGCACAGCGGTTCCCAAAATGGAGAAGTCGGACGATGTGGAGGCGCACCTGTAGATGTTCGAAGGAGTAGTTGAGAGAGAGAAGCTACCCCGGGACCAGTGGGCGGAAATCATTGCTCCGTGGAGCAAAGAGCGGACTACACGGTCGTCAAGGGTGAGATACTGGCACGTCTTGGGGTAAATGTGTTAGTTTGGGCCCAGTGGGTACACCAGTGGGAGTTTACCCCGTCCAAGCCAGCTCGGTCCCAGTATTACGACCTTTTGCACCTGCTACGAAAATGGTTGCAAAGCATACCACAAAAAACATATGACCATAAGTCATGTTGTGAACTTGTATATTTTATTAATAATTAATAAAAACAAAGTTTTTATAAAAAGCAAAGCAGCAATGTCAACATAATGTTATAATCATTACATAAGCAGAGGGGGCAGTGCTGTCCACTAATAATGGACCATGCCTAATACAGTGAACACTTAGCTGGAAATAAAGTGCAACACAGGTGTGTACAATATTAGGCTAGTTTCACACTTGCTTTTTTTTGCAGCGCGTTTTTCCCTCAAAAAAACGCATTGAAAAAACGCATACATAAGCATACAACTGCTGCGTTTTTTTCAAGCATTTTTATGAGCATGCATGAAAAAAACGCAGCGTTTTTATGCGTTTGTATGCGTTTTTAGTGCGTTTTTACCGCGTTTGCGTTTTTTTCCAACATTTTTAGGTGGCCCCTCACACTACCCAAACCATGACTTTTCTAACCCTAACCCTGACCCTAACCCAAACCCTAAACCCTAACTAACCCTAACCCTAACCCTAACCCTGACCCTAACCCTAACCCTAACCCTGACCCTAACCCTAACCCTGACCCTAACCCTAACCCTAACCCTAACCCTGACCCTAACCCTAACCCTGACCCTAACCCTTAACAAAACCATACTTAACCCTAACCCTGACCCTAACCCTAACCCTAACCCTGACCCTAACCCTAACCCTAACCCTAACCCTAACCCTGACCCTAACCCTAACCCTAACCCTGACCCTAACCCTTAACAAAACCATACTTAACCCTAATCCTGACCCTAACCCTGACCCTAATCCTTAACAAAACCATACTTAACCCTAACCCTGACCCTAACCCTAACCCTGACCCTAACCCTAACCCTAACCCTGACCCTAACCCTAACCCTAACCCTAACCCTGACCCTAACCCTTAACAAAACCATACTTAACCCTAATCCTGACCCTAACCCTGACCCTAACCCTTAACAAAACCATACTTAACCCTAATCCTGACCCTAACCCTGACCCTAACCCTTAACAAAACCATACTTAACCCTAACCCTGACCCTAACCCTAACCCTGACCCCAACCCTAACCCTAACCCTGACCCTAACCCTAACCCTAACCCTAACCCTGACCCTAACCCTTAACAAAACCATACTTAACCCTAACCCTGACCCTAACCCTAACCCTGACCCCAACCCTAACCCTAACCCTGACCCTAACCCTAACCCTAACCCTGACCCTAACCCTTAACAAAACCATACTTAACCCTAATCCTGACCCTAACCCTGACCCTAACCCTTAACAAAACCATACTTAACCCTAACCCTGACCCTAACCCTAACCCTGACCCCAACCCTAACCCTAACCCTGACCCTAACCCTAACCCTGACCCTAACCCTTAACAAAACCATACTTAACCCTAATCCTGACCCTAACCCTGACCCTAACCCTTAACCAAACCATACTTAACCCTAACCCTGACCCAAACCCCAACCCTAACCCTGACCCAAACCCCAACCCTAACCCTGACCCTGACCCTAACCCTAACCCTAAACCCCCTTAACTAACCCTAACTCTAACCCAAACCCCTAAATTCCATGGTTAAAAAAAAAAAACGCATATGCAAAAAAACGCATACATGAGCATGCCAGTGCGCACATATGCGCATCCATAGGCTATAATGGCCATTTTTAGCGCAAAACGTGCGCATATGTGCGCGTGCGCTTTTTTGCAGGGCCAAAAAATGCAACATGCTGCGTCTGGAAAATACCAACGCACACCCCAAAAAAACGCAGAGCATGAAAATCGCATACATGCGCTTACCAGTGCGCAGGTATGCGCACCCATGTTAAATATAGGGGAAAAAACGCATGCGCAGGTATGCGTTTTTTTCCAGCGCTAAAAAACGCAAATGTGAAACCAGCCTAAGAGTGAAAAAATTAAATAATTATTGCCACAAAAAATATATTTGCCATTATTTACTTATAAATAAGTGAAAAAATGTAAGCCGATAAAGTGCAATTATAGGTGCAGTAAACATCAAAGACCAGCAGGTGTCTCAGTATGGGGTATATCAATCAAACTACCCGCAAACAGCAATCTGTATACATGTATAGGATGGACCTATCTAGGCTCAGGATTAGTATAAAAACCCACAGCATAAAATTCAGAGTATCATTAATATATCGAGTTATAACTAACAGGTTGTAAAACTCCTGGACGCCTGGGATAGCTGCCCCTCCCCAACGCACATTTCGGCCTGTAGCCTTCATCAGGTGTTGCAGCCAGAGGTGTTGTCCCCCACGGCCATGCTGGACTGCATAGTCACTGATAAGTTTTGGAGGGCTTTGCCCCACTCCCTCCAGACATGGGTCGGACATTCATCCCCTACTAATGCCATGCAGATGATAGACCTCATAGAGAGGTATGGGGCTACCAAAGAGCTACAGGGAGGGACTCCCCAGAAGATAACAGGAAGGTTTCCTAAGTCTTCACCCCTGGTTCAGCGAACGGAGCCCAAGAAGGCCGCTCGGGACTTATCTGGGGAAGTAAGGAGCCCCATAATCTGCTGGCCAGGAACCATGGCATATGAGAGCTGATTGCCCCCACCTGGCTGAGCCCATGGACACCAACTTTAGGTACCGCCAGTCTCACTATGCCGAACCGATGTGTGCAATGGGCACCCTGAAAGGTCCCAATATGGAACATTTGTGCCAGGTTAAAGTGGGGGGGCACCCCGGCTGTGGCCCTATTTGACTCAGGGACTCTTGTAACCCTGGTACGAGCCAGCTGGATACAAACCAGCGAGTATACGGGTCGGAAAATTGGGGTGTTGTGTATACATGGGGACTTAAAAGACTATCCCATCGCACTTGTGGTGATCAGCACGCCAGCGGGGAGGTGGTGCCACGACGTGTGGGTTGTGACTAATTTGCATTATGAGGTGATAATTGAAAGAGACTTTCCTTTATTTTCTATCCTGTGGCCATCTGCTGTCTCACCCACGGAGCAACTGCCAGCACCAGAGGAAACCAGGTTACATTCTCCAGAAGTAGGGCTGAACCTGGTGGCCCGGAGGAAGAAGTGCTGGCAGTAGGGATAACCTTCCCTTCGGTGGACGAGGGGAAGAATTCTCCCATAGAAGTATTGGCTGGAGAGGTGGAAGACTTGCCGCCGGGACCTGAGTTGTCAGACTTGAATGTGTCAGGTGACAATTTTGGTACAGCGCAACTCCGAGACCCTACTTTGGCCCGGGCCAGAGAAAATGTATTGTTTGTCAATGGGAAACCCAAACAACCTGGGGCAGCTACAGTGCTGCCACGCTTTGAGCTACACCAAGATTTGTTGCACCGAGTGGAGAAAATACGTGGGGAACTGGTAGAACAGTTACTCGTACCTCAGACATATCGTAGGCTGGTAATGGGCTTAGCACATGTGCATGTACTTGGTGGGCCTTTGGGCCAAAAGAAAACCCTAGACCGAATTCTGCAGCAGTTCTACTGGCTAGGGGTCCATGAAGAAGTTAAACGGTGCTGTAATTCCTGTCCAGTGTACCAGGTAACCAGTCCCCAGCCTCACTTTCGGAGTCCTTTGGTACCTTTGCCAATTATAGAGGTACCCTTCGAGAGAGTGACAATGGATCTGGTGGGGCCTCTCAATAAGTCAGCAAGGGGACACCAACACATCCTGGTAGTTCTAGATTATGCTTCCCGATATCCTGAGGCCATTCCTCTGCACCACACATCAGCTAAGCTTATAGCAAAGGAACTCATGGGTATGTTTTCACGGGTGGGAATTCCTCAAGAGATTTTAACAGACCAGGGAACCCCTTTATGTAAAAAATTATGAAGGAACTCTGCCGTAAATGTTAAGCAGTTGCGCACATCAGTCTATCATCCCCAAACAGACGGTCTGGTAGAAAGGTTCAATAAGACGCTGAAAAGCATGTTAAAAAAGGCAGTTTCTAAAGATGGGAGGACTGGGATCTCTTATTGCCATATTTGTTGTTTGCAGTGTGGGAGGTGCCTCAGGCATCTACGGGGTTCTCGCCCTTTGAACTATTGTACGGCAGACATCCACAGGGCTTACTCAATATAGCCAAAGAGGCCTGGGAGAACTGACCTACCCCCCACAAAAGTGTGATAGAACATGTTGCAAAAATGCAAGGAAGAATGGAGACAGTCCTACCCTTAGTCCGGGAACATATGGAGGCAACACAACAGAGTCGGGTCTATAACTGGGGGGCTCGGGTAAGAACCTTTAGCCCTAGGGATCAGGTGTTGGTACTTGTGCCTACCGTAGATAGCAAATTTCTTGCAAGGTGGCAGGGGCCCTACGAGATCATGGAAAAGGTGGGGCCAGTAGACTACAAGGTACACCAGCCAGGATGGAGAAAACCAGAACAGGTTTACCATGTTAATTTTCTTAAACCATGGAAAGATAGAGAAAACCTTGGTGGGGATAGTCCGCTGCCTGCGTTTCAGATGAAGAAGGCTCCATTACCTTGGGGCGAGGCAGGAGAAGCCCAACCTGCAGTCAAAATTGCAGATACTTTGTCTCCTAGACAGTTTCAGGAGGTCCGGGAGTTCATTAGGTGAAATACAGATTTTTTTTGGAGCTCCCTGGATGCACCTAATCCAGCATGACATTGTCATGGAGCCACAGGCCAAAGTCCGACTAAAGCCATGTCGGGTGCCTGAGGCCCGGCGACAAGCCATCTTAGTAGAGGTGAAAACTATGCTACAGTTAGGGGTCATAGAAGAGTCCCAAAGTGAGTGGGCCAGCCCAATAGTCCTAATACCCAAGCCTGATGGGTCTCTAAGATTCTGTAATGATTTTAGAAAGCTTAATGACATTTCAAAGTTTGATGCCTACCCCATGCCCCGGGCAAATGAGTTGATAGAGTGATTTGGGCAGGCACGGTATTTTACAATGCTGGACCTCACAAAAGGTTATTGGCAGGTACCCCTAAGAGAGGCGGCGAAGGAAAAAACGACTTTTGTAATACCTGAGGGGCTGTTCCAGTATAAGGTGTTACCCTTTGGGTTGCATGGCACACCAGCAACGTTCTAGCGATTAATGGATATTGTTCTCCGTCCCCATCGCCGCTATGCCTCAGCCTATCTAAACGATATTATTGTATACAGGACCAACTGGGAAAGTCACTTAGCAAAAGTACAGGCAGTGATAGACTCTCTGCGACAAGCAGGGCTAACTGCCAATCCAAAGAAGTGTTCCATAGGGATGGAGGAAGCTCGGTACTTGGGTTATGTTATTGGGAGAGGAGTTCTCAAGCCTGAAGTAAACAAAGTGAAGGCAATTCAGAACTGGCCCCGTCCCCTCACAACAAAACAGGTAAAAGTCTTTTTAGGTTTGGTGGGATATTACAGGCGGTTCATTCCCAACTTTGCAACCCTGTCCGCGCCTTTAACAGACTGCTTAAAAGGGAGGAAATCTGTGATGGGCCACTGGAATGATCAGTTAGAGGGGGCCTTGACAAAGTTAAAAGAGGTACTGTGTGGTACACCAGTCCTGATCACTCCAAATTTCAAAAGAGAGCTCGTTGTGCAGACTGATGCCTCTGAGATAGGGCTTGGTGCCGTGCTGTCTCAGGAGGTTAACGGGGAAGAGCATCCCGTTAGTTTCCTAAGCCGGAAGCTTACCCCAGCTGAAACCAGGTACAGTATTGTGGAGAGAGAGTACCTGGCCATCAAGTGGGCACTGGAGTCATTGCACTACTATTTGCTGGGGAGAACATTTTGGTTGGTGACAGATCATTCCCCTCTTACGTGGATGAGTCAAGCTAATGAGAGGAATGCCCGATTAACCAGGTGGTTCCTGCCCCTGAAAAATTTTACATTTTCAGTAGAACATCAGGCAGGCAGACTACAGGGGAATGCATATGCCCTGTCCAGAGTTCACTTGTATGTCATGTGTCCACCCCTCTAGGGTTGAACATAGGTATGTGGTACAGTAAAGGGTGTTTTACTGGATGGGAGATACATTTCTCCCAGCAGATTAATGTTTGGCCGGGTTTTTCCCTAAAGACAGGACCTGCGATAATATCATGGTCACGTGACCAGCCCAAGTGATGTCTACCTCACCGGTGGGAGGGGTTATGGGCTATGTAATGGAGGTTAGTCTTTGGCACATGGTGAGTGTGTGTCTGGAACTTACAGGAACTTGGCTGGACTTAGCCTGAACTTGTACACAGGATCCCCGTGCTGCAGGACTATAGCAGCAAGACTCTCAACAACCCTGGGAATGGCACCTGACAGATGCCGCAGGACCTGGCAGCCGCTTAGTTATGCCCGTCCTGTGCAAGGGGTGAGTTTGGAACCAGTGGTTCTCCAAGCTGTAGTACATTTATGTTTTTCCCTTATTTTCGGTTAACCTGCTATTTGCAAAGTGACATTAAACCACTAAAATTAGACTTTGAGCCTGTGTGTTGCCTCGTTACTGCAGCCCTGCCATTACCTACCAGAGCGAATCCATACTATATTTATATATACATCTGCAAGGAGTTTGTATGTAGCAGTCTTGAAATTACCAAACTTTTGAAGCGTGATCACCGAACAATCAAGCGTTTCATGGCAAATATCCAACAGGGTCGCAAGAAGCGTGTTGATAAAAAAAGGCGCAAAATAACTGCCCATGACTTGAGGAAAATCAAGCATCAAGCTGCCAAGATGCCATTTCCCACCAGTTTTGCCATATTTCAGAGTTGCAACGTTACTGGAGTATCAAAAAGCACAAGGTGTGCCATACTCAGGGACATGGCCAACGTAAGGAAGGCTGAAAAACGACCACCTTTGAACAAGAAACATAAGATAAAACGTCAAGACTGGGCCAAGAAATATCTTAAGACTGATTTTTCTAAGGTTTTATGGACTGATGAAATGAGAGTGACTCTTGATGGGCCAGATGGATGGGCCCGTGGCTGGATCAGTAAAGGGCAGAGAGCTCCACTCCGACTCAGACGCCAGCAAGGTGGAGGTGGGGTACTACTGTGGGCTGGAATCCTCAAAGATGAACTTGTGGGACCTTTTTTGGGTTGAGGATGGAGTGAAGTTCAACTCCCAGACCTACTGCCAGTTTCTGCAAGACACCTTCTTCAAGCAATAGTACAGGAAGAAGTCGGTATCGTTCAAGAAAAACATGATTTTCATGCAGGAAAATGCTCCATCACATGCGTCCAAATATTCCACAGCGTGGCTGGCCAGTGGCCTTAAAGTGGTACACCCCCTTCCTGGTGTACAGCACAGTCCGGTGCTACATGTGCGGGCTGCCAGGTAATAAAACACAGTCTGTTGCTGCAGCCGCACTTGGTCCAAAAGTCCATGGACCTATGACCCTACAAAAGGCAAATCCTATAACGTGAGTGCAGCAGGTGCCATAGAAAAACACAAACAAAGCAAAAAAACATTTTCACACAAAAGGTCCCGTAGACCGTCATAGGCTCTCCATAAGAGCGTTGTAGGGTTCCCTTTACCCTGAGGGGACACGGAACAGCCCCAAATTGTGCAACAGGCACTTAAAGGGTTAATCACAGTAAGTTTAGCAGCGTGCATTCTGCACGATCTCTCCAATCGTTGCCCAGCCCCTGGCGCGGGCTAAAATGGACTCTGCAGCCACAGAGTCTCCATACTGAGGGGAAGAATCAAGGGCAGATGGGCCCTCAGTTGCCTCTGCACGCGGATCCACATCAGCTCCAGGGGATACAGTGGTTTCAGGGGATGCCTGGCTGAAGTGCTGCTGCTCAGGGGCTTTGGGGGATGCCTGGCGGGAGCGCAGGTGCACGATGGCGCAGACCTTGGGCCGCGTGTCCCTGCAGTGGGACAGCATTGAGGCAGCGTGGTCCACCACCGGTTGAGGCTGAGTAGCACTCACCTCCTTTATTTGCATAGCTCCGCTCTGTCCGGCCCTCAGATCCTCCAGGTACTGCTGCATGTGGGAGGCCGACGTCTCTTCCGGCTCAGCTTCCTCCTCTTCACGGACATCAACAGCACTTCCATACCTTGCAGCGGCGTCCTCCATTCGGGTGAGGTCGTCAGCTCATGGTCACTTCCGGTACTTGTTTCCAGGACGCACTTGTGTCCCATCTTCAGTGGTCCGACGGGAACAGATTCCGGGTATATTGGTTCCTTCAGGTGAGTAACGGGTGATTCGTCCTGCGGTGTCTCCAACACGGCCTGTGCTGAGGGCAAATGCAACTCCGGACTGACGTCAGGCTCCTGCTGCTGTTCTTCGCTACGCTTAAGCGCCTGATGATCTCCTGACGCCAGACAGCTGCACTCAGCACATTCTGCAGGGCCACTCCCATTCCAGGGTGGTGCTCTGTCCGGCCTCTCCACCCACTTCTCAGCATTCAGGGGGAAAGGGCGCTGCACATACCACTCCTTCCAGGGGCGGACCCGACATTGCTGACAGCTCACATTTGGCGCCATCCAGATGCTGTCACGCCCACAAAGTGCAGCTTGTTGACAAGAACAGTCCTGTTTGGTGCCAGAATTCTCCACCTTGTTGGCAGCCATTTTAGGTTTCACAGGGACACTTTGCAGATCTTCTCCTTTGGTCACAATCAGTCTCTTGGTCTCACTTTCCAGCATTTTTTCAGTCACAATCGGTATTTTAGTCACCTTCCCTTGCCCATCACTGCTCTCTTCAATTTGCATCTTATAGGGCGCTGCAGTCACTGTCAGACTGTCTTCTTCCTCCGCTGTGGTCTCGCCGCCATTTTGGGCAGCGAGATCCTGCCGACTACGCCAAATGTAATACCATGGCCGCGGGGGGGGGGTAACTGCTGCAGCCGCTCCAGTACTCTCTGTGCTGGAGGCTGTTTCATCTCTGGTATGCTGTCCACTTTGGGGACCCAATTGACTGCAGACAGAGGTTGGAAACAACTTTAATAACTCAGCTTTATTCTCTTCAGGGCACAGCATATCCACAATGGCTACAGGACTCTTTACTCGCCACCAGCAATACATCTTCATCTACAGTAGTACGTCACTTCTTCCTTCACTTCACACATATGATCCACACAGACAAGCTGACACGTCACATGGAGCACGATGAACACGGAACACTTCCCTTCTTCCAGAGCCCGACCAGTCCACGAAGGTACCTGACTTATCCGTTACAGCTCACCCCTTTACGGCACTGTTGCTCCTGTTCGTGTCTTAGGTTCGCAGCTCACTAGACTCTCCACAAAGCCTCCGTACTCCAGCTGCTACTCCCACAGGGGGCTCTCCCATGGACCTCCCTGGCTTGCAATACTCCAGACAAGGTTTGGACTCAATAGACTGGCTTGGGTTGTCACTTCAGCTCTTCCTTGCTAGCTGACTTGACCACTGAGACTCCTTCTTCGATCTCCTTAGTCCTGCAGCTCCCAGTCTCTAACTACAGGACCTCCAGCACCACTACATGCTGGCTACTGCTGTAGGCATTTGATGTGTTCACTTCTGTCCAGTCCAGCTACCCCCGACTCAACTCTTCATGAGGGAAAACTCTTCCTTTTTGTCTCTGGCTAGCCACTCCTCTAACTTAACCCTCTCCACAGGTTCCCTCAGTTATGCTCGGTGCCCCCATCTAGTGCCCCTTAATGGTACAACAACTAACTCTAACTATTGTCATGCAGCCACAAGCACACACACGTGACATATATACTGCACACAGACATATAAGGAACACAGTTAATACATCATAACAATATTTACTGTTTGTAACGGTAAGCTGCGCCTGTCACTGAGTGGTCGCGGCTGCCAGGCAGCAACCAATCAGCGACAGGCGCAGTCGGGTGCAGCACTCAATTTGCGGATGGTACCTAGGGTCCAGAGGAGAGGAGACTCTCTTCCAGGCCCTGGGTAGCATAAACCTGTAAAAAATAGAATTAAAATAAAAAATAATGATATACTCACCTTCCGACGGCCCCCGGACTCTTTCCCTCCTCTCACCACGCGCCCGGCATCTTCCGGTCGCGCGACGTCATCAGCGGTGTTTCGCGCAAAGCATTACTGGGACCGGAAGATGCCGGGCGCGTGGAGCGTGGAGTGGAGATCGGGGGCCGTCGGAAGGTGAGTATATAACTATTGCCTCAATTAATGTTACTTTTATTGGTATCTATTCATATTTTTGAAATTTACCAGTAGCTGCTACATTTTCCACCGTAGACTTATACGTGAGTCAATAAGTTTTCCCAGTTTTTTGTGGCAAAATTAGGGGGGTCGGCTTATACTTGGGTAGGCTTATACACGAGTATATACGGTAAGTATAAAACATAGTTTTTATTTAGGTGAGTAAAATAGAAGTCTCTATATGCACAGGCAATAGTGCTTGTTAATACTTAGTGACAGGTTCTGTCATTCAGTATCAACCTGCACTATTGTTCTTACATATGGAGACTTCTATTTTAATCAGCTAAATAGAAGCTATGTTTTATACTTATACTACTACAAGCCTCTACTTTGCTGGATCACATTTTTTATTACTTATCTGATTTTCATATTACTCACACCTGTTACTTGCCACAGGTGAGTTTGAGCGAGCATCACTTTCTTGTAACAATGTTGTTTACCCACAATTTTGGAAAGGTTCCAACAATTTTGTCTTGCCCATTTTTGTGTGAAATTATGTCCAATTTGCCTTTATTTCTCAGTTTTTTGTGTTGTAAAAATACCCACAAATTAAATAAACGTGTGTATAACATGTAATTTCAAAAATTTTCTGGGAGAAATACTTAATTTCCTGCAATATCAAAGGTGCCAACAATTTATGCCTTGACAGTATATTTATATTTTTACTTGTCCTTTACAGTGGGGAAAAAAGTATTTAGTCAGCCACCAATTGTGCAAGTTGTCCCACTTAAAAGAGAGGCCTGTAATTGACATCATAGTTAGACCACAGCTATGAGAGTCAAAATGAGAAAACAAATCCAGAAAATCACCTTGTCTGATTTGGCAAGATTTATTTTGCAAATTATGGTGGAAAAAAAGTATTTGGTCATTAACAAAAGTTCATCTCAATATTTTGTTATATATATTTTGTTGGCAATGACAGAGGTGAAACATTTTCTGTAAGTCTTCACAAGGTTGGCACACAGTGTTGGTGGTATGTTGACCCATTCCTCCATGCAGATCTCATCTAGAGCAGTGATGTTTTGAGCCTGTCGCGGGACAACACGGCTTTTCAAATCCCCCCAAAGGTTTTCTATGGGGTTGAGATCTGGAGACTGGCTAGGCCTCTCCAGGACCTTGATATGCATCTTACGAAGCCACTCCTTCATTGCCCTGGCGGTGTGCTTGGGATCATTATCATGCTGAAAGATCCATCCTTGTTTCATCTTCAATGCCCTTGCTGATGCAAGTAGGTTTGCACTCAAAATCTCACAATACATGGCCCCATTAATTCTTTCATGTACACGGATAAGTCGTTCTGGTACCTTTGCAGAGAAACAGCCCCAAAGCATGATGTTGCCACTCCTATGCTTCAAAGTAGGTTTGGTGTTCTTTGGATGCAACTCAGCCGTCTGTCTCCTTCAAACACAATGAGTTTTGTTTCTACCAAACAATTCTACTTTGGTTTCATCAGACCATATGACATTCTCCCAATACTCTTCTTGATAATCCGATTGCTCTCTAGAAAACTTCAGACGGGCCCGGACCTGCACTGGCCTAAGCAGGGGGACACATCTGGCACTGCAGAACCTGAGTCCCTGGTGGCGTAGTGTGTTACTGATGCCTTTGTTAAAGTGGTCGGTCCCAGCTTTATGCAGGTCACTCACTAGGTCCCTCCATATGGTTCTGGTTTTGCTCACCCTTCTTGTGTTCATTTTTACCCCACGGGGTGAGATCTTGCCTGGAGACCCAGATCGAGGGAGACTATCAGTGGTCTTGTATGTCTTCCATTTTCTTATTATTCCTTCCCCAGTTGTTTTCATCACACCAAGCTGCTTACCTGTTGCAGATTCAGTCTTCCCAGCCTGGTGCAGGGCTACAATTTTGTTTCTGGTGTCCTTTGACAGTTCTTTCGTCTTCACCATAGTGGAGTTTGGAGTGTGACTGTTTGAGGTTGTGGACAGGTGTCTTTTATACTGATAACAAGTTCAAACAGGTTCCATTACTACAGGTAATGATTGGAGGACAGAGGAGCCTCTTAAAGAAGAAGTTGCAGGTCTGTGAGAGCCAGAAATCTTGCATGTTTTTAGGTGACCAAATAGTTATTTTCCACCATAATTTGAAAAATAAATCTTGCCAAATCAGACAAGGTGATTTTCTGGATTTGTTTTCTCATTTTGACTCTCATAGTTGTGGTCTACCTATGATATCAATTACACGCCTCTCTCATCTTTTTAAGTGGGAGAACTTGCACAATTGGTGGCTGACTAAATACGTTTTCCCCACTGTATATATTTTTTCCATTTCGTGTCACAATGTTTTTGTTTTTTTCCATGTCCCTTTTCTTTCTTTCTCTTTTTTTCCTGATTAGCTTTATTGAGACTGAGAACTGATGAGTCTCCGTTAATCTATGTGCTCTTGTCTGCTTGTTACCTTTTTTGAATGTACATCCTTTATGACTGTTACAATAATACTATATGTTCTTACTGTGGTTTTCATCCTGCAGAAAAAAATGGAAGATTTCAAAATGCGTAGATAATAAAACCGAATCAAGTTTTCATTGAGCCTCCAGCAGTATTCCTGGTTTCCATCAGCAGCGCAGAGGAACCACCCGTTCTTACCTTTGTTGATTGTCTTGTGCTAGTCACTTTTATAAGAACTAGGGCCATTAAGATGGTACAGTATTTATATGGAGTCACTGTTTCTGGCACAGATTTGAGATGACTGTGACTGCTACCCTTTACATCTTGGTACAGTAGTACTAGGACACCAGTGGCGATATACTTGTAGTGGTGGTACAGTAGTACTAGGAAGGTTAACTATTGATGCCATAGTGGAGTGATAGTTCTCATAGTACTGTATTACTAGGTGGATTAATCAGTGTTGATGGAATAGTATTATTGGTAGTACAAAATTAGTCAAGAGAGTCAGTCATTGATGTAGTGGAGGAATAGAAGTAATGGTACTAAATAGAGTTGAGCGAAACGGGTCGAAAAAATTCAAAAGTCGCCGACTTTTGGCAAAGTCGGGTTTCATGAAACGAAACCCGACCCTAGGATGAGGTCGGCCACGAGGTCGGCGACTTACGCGCCAAAGTCGCGTTTCAAAAGTTTGTTTTGCGCTCTTTTTCAGCCAATCAGGATCCACGGACACTGTGGGCAACGTGATGACATAGGCACGGGTCACCACCATCTTTCAGAAGGGCATGCAAGTGATTGGCTTGCTTTGGTGGGCGTCACAGGGGGTATAAAAGGGCGTGCACGCCGACCGCCATCTTACTTCTGCCGATCTTAGCATAGGGAGAGGTTGCTGCTGATTCTGTAGGGAGAGCGTTAGGCAGGGAAGAAGACTAAAAAACTGCTTCTGCTGCTAGCGATTTGGCCTGCACAACACACCAGTCACTGTGTGTGCAGTGCAAGGGGAGGCTATATTGTGGTGTATCAGTGGTGTTGGTTGTTGGGCTGCCTTCTAAGGCTTCCTGACAGGCTGGCATTGCTGTTTACCCACTGCTCCGCAAACTGCTTTTTTAAAAGCAATCCAATCTCCCTTATCCTCTAGTCACTTTGGTCACAGCTGTGCCATCGAGCTTGTCACATAGCGCTCAGATATTCATTGGGCCTCACACAATCCAAAAGTGTCCAGTGTCCAAAAGTGTGTGCAGAGATTCAAACTCTCACTTATCCTCTAGTCACTTAGGTCACAGCTGTGCCATCGAGCCTGTCACATAGCGCTCAGATATTCATTGGGCCTCACACAATCCAAAAGTGTCCAGTGTCCAAAAGTGTGTGCAGAGATTCAAACTCTCACTTATCCTCTAGTCACTTAGGTCACAGCTGTGCCATCGAGCCTGTCACATAGCGCTCAGATATTCATTGGGCCTCACACAATCCAAAAGTGTCCAGTGTCCAAAAGTGTGTGCAGAGATTCAAACTCTCACTTATCCTCTAGTCACTTAGGTCACAGCTGTGCCATCGAGCCTGTCACATAGCGCTCAGATATTCATTGGGCCTCACACAATCCAAAAGTGTCCAGTGTCCAAAAGTGTGTGCAGAGATTCAAACTCTCACTTATCCTCTAGTCACTTAGGTCACAGCTATGCCATCGAGCCTGTCACATAGTGCTCAGATATTCATTGGGCCTCACACAATCCAAAAGTGTCCAGTGTCCAAAAGTGTGTGCAGAGATTCAAACTCTCACTTATCCTCTAGTCACGTAGGTCACAGCTGTGCCATCGAGCCTGTCACATAGCGCTCAGATATTCATTGGGCCTCACACAATCCAAAAGTGTCCAGTGTCCAAAAGTGTGTGCAGAGATTCAAACTCTCACTTATCCTCTAGTCACTTAGGTCACAGCTGGGCCATCGAGCCTGTCACATAGCGCTCAGATATTCATTGGGCCTCACACAATCCAAAAGTGTCCAGTGTCCAAAAGTGTGTGCAGAGATTCAAACTCTCACTTATCCTCTAGTCACTTAGGTCACAGCTGTGCCATCGAGCCTGTCACATAGCGCTCAGATATTCATTGGGCCTCACACAATCCAAAAGTGTCCAGTGTCCAAAAGTGTGTGCAGAGATTCAAACTCTCACTTATCCTCTAGTCACTTAGGTCACAGCTGTGCCATCGAGCCTGTCACATAGCGCTCAGATATTCATTGGGCCTCACACAATCCAAAAGTGTCCAGTGTCCAAAAGTGTGTGCAGAGATTCAAACTCTCACTTATCCTCTAGTCACTTAGGTCACAGCTGTGCCATCGAGCCTGTCACATAGCGCTCAGATATTCATTGGGCCTCACACAATCCAAAAGTGTCCAGTGTCCAAAAGTGTGTGCAGAGATTCAAACTCTCACTTATCCTCTAGTCACTTAGGTCACAGCTGTGCCATCGAGCCTGTCACATAGCGCTCAGATATTCATTGGGCCTCACACAATCCAAAAGTGTCCAGTGTCCAAAAGTGTGTGCAGAGATTCAAACTCTCACTTATCCTCTAGTCACTTAGGTCACAGCTGTGCCATCGAGCCTGTCACATAGCGCTCAGATATTCATTGGGCCTCACACAATCCAAAAGTGTCCAGTGTCCAAAAGTGTGTGCAGAGATTCAAACTCTCACTTATCCTCTAGTCACTTAGGTCACAGCTGTGCCAGCGAGCCTGTCACATAGCGCTCAGATATTCATTGGGCCTCACACAATCCAAAAGTGTCCAGTGTCCAAAAGTGTGTGCAGAGATTCAAACTCTCACTTATCCTCTAGTCACTTAGGTCACAGCTGTGCCATCGAGCCTGTCACATAGCGCTCAGATATTCATTGGGCCTCACACAATCCAAAAGTGTCCAGTGTCCAAAAGTGTGTGCAGAAATTCAAAATCTCCCCTGTCCTATAGACACCTTGTTTTACATACTATATAGTTTGTTGGATTTTGTCTACATTTCTACCAAAAATGAGGAAGGCTGGTGGAAGAGGCCGTGGAATTGGGCGGGGGTTGGCAGCTGGTAATGATGGTGTTGGTGGTGGATCTGATGGTAGTGGCAAGAGCAAAATAGGACCGAATGCAGGAGGTGTTGAGCCTGCGTCATCGTCTGGCTACATAAGGCCTCGAACGCTTAGTTTTCTAGGAGTTGGCAAACCGCTTTTAAAGCCAGAGCATCAGGAAAAAGTTTTGTCTTACATTGCTGACTCAGCCTCCAGCTCTATCGCCTCCTCTTCTTCAGTTGTAAAAAGTAAAAGCACTGAGTCGTCATTGGAGGCTCATGTTCATGAACCACACCTTTCCTTGTGTCCTTCACCCCAACCAAGATTGAAGGATGACGCAGGCCATACTACTGATTACTCCATGGAGCTGTTTTCACATACCATGCCTGGATTGTTAAGTGAAATGGTGAATTACCCAGGCCAAGATGAATCTGACATGGAGTGCACTGATGCACAGCCGCTGATGGATGATTCTGCTGGTACATTCACTCAGAGCACTACATTGTCCTCGCAGTGTACAGAGCCAGATTCTGACCCTGATGAGACTCAGGTGCCCCTTCCCGCACACTATACCACCATACACGGTGACACAGAGGAAGGTGCACATGACATAGAATAGGAGGTGATGGATGACCCAGTTGTTGACCCAGATTGGCATCCATTGGGGGAAGAGGGTGCTGCTTCCAATAGCTCAGATGAGGAGCATCCACAGCAGACATCGACATCGCAACAGCTGTTATCTGGCAGGCCCGGAGCACTCCAAAGACAGGTTCCAAACATCAAAAGAGTTGCTGGACAGCTTGTCCAGAGGGTCAAAAGATCACAGCGTGCTAGGCCGCAAAATGTCTGCCAAAGTAGGAAGAGTGCAGTGTGGCACTTTTTTTGAACAAAATCCTCATGATCAGGCCAAGGTTATCTGTAAGAAGTGTGCAAAGACCTTTAGCCGAGGGAAAAATCTGAAAAATTTGAATACCAGTTGCATGCTTAGACATTTAACCAGCATGCACTTGCAAGCGTGGACACAACACCAAACCTCAAGTGCCACATGTGCAACTGATCACAACGAAGGTAGTCATCAACGCTACATTGTTTCCCCCACTGTAAGCCCACCGGTTAGCACAGCAGCAAATGTTGAGGTGTCGTTGCAAGGCCACAGCAGTCAAGGAATCCCACTGTTATATCAACGAAAGACTGATTCTAGGCCATCAGAAAGAACACCAACTCCATCACCATCATCAACCCTCTCTCAGTCCGCCCTGTCCACCGCTACTTCCACCATATGCAGCTCTCAAGTCCAGCTCACCCTCCCAGACACTATGAGTAGGTCAAGAAAGTACTCAGTCTCTCATCCGCGTACACTGGGTTTGAACGCCCACATTGCCAAACTAATCTCGTTTGAGATGATGCCCTTTCGGTTGGTGGAAAGCACAGCTTTCCGCGAACTCATGGCCTATGCAGTACCACGCTATGACCTACCCAGTCGCCACTTCTTCTCTCGCAAAGCCATCCCAGCCCTCCACCATCATGTGAAAGACCGCATTGTCCATGCACTCAAGCAGTCAGTGAGCGGAAAGGTGCACCTCACAACTGATGCATGGTCCAGTCGGCATGGCCAGGGCCATTACGTGTCCATCACTGCGCACTGGGTTAATGTGGTGGATGCAGGGTCCACAGGGGACAGCGGTGGTGGGACAGTGCTGCCTAGCCCACGGTATAGGAAACAGTTGGCTGTAGGCGTTCCACCCTCCTCCTCCTCCTCCAGAAGCGAAAGATCGTCCACAGAGCACAGTCGTACGAGCACTCCATCTGCAGCTGCCACTGTTGCACACGATGTGTCCCCCTATCGAGCAGCTAGTGGAAAGCGTCAGCAGGCTGTGTTGCAGATGATGTGCTTGGGCGACAGACATACCGCCGAGGTGCTGGCCGAGTACTTGAAGCGACAAACTGAGTCATGGCTGGGCAGTGTACATCTTGAGGCAGGCAAGGTAGTTAGTGATAACGGCCGTAATTTTGTGGCAGCCATAGCCCTTTCAAAACTCAGCCACATACCTTGCTTGGCTCACACCTTGAACCTGGTAGTGCAGTGCTTCCTCAAAAATTATCCGGAGTTAACAGCCCTGCTCCAGAAGGTGCGAAGACTGTGGGCGCACATCCGCCGGTCGCCTGTACACTCCATTCATATGCAGAAGCTGCAGCGATTGCTCCACCTTCCCAATCTCCGCCTCATTATCGACATTGCAACAAGGTGAAACTCCACCCTGCACATGGTGGAGCGGCTGTGCGAGCAGAGGCAGGCCATAATGCATTTGTGGGAGGATACACGGCCAGGCACTTTGAGAGCAGACATGGAGTTGACAGGTGTGCAGTGGTCGAAGCTGAAAGACCTCTCTAAAGTCCTTCAGTGTTTTGAGGAATGCACACGGCTGGTAACCGCAGACGACGCCATCCTAAGCATGAGCATCCCACTTATGCGTCTGCTCATGCAAACTTTGACGCACCTTAAGGAGCAGGCGTCTGCAGCCAATGTTGATGAGGAGGAAGAGGAGGAGGGAATCCTTGATGACATTCAGCCATTGTCTGCTCAGGGACCTCTCCTGGACGAGGTGGAGGAAGAAGAGGAGGAGGAGGATGATGATGGGGATGATTACTTAGGGGAGGAGGATGCATCTCGTGGGGCAAGTGAAAATGTTGGCGTGGCAAGGTCTGGTACAGGGTTTGTGCGTGACTGGAGGGATGTGGATTTGCCAGAAAGTGCTCCTCCAACCAGCACTCGCAGTGCATCATTGACACCGGGAACATTGGCCCACATGTCAGATTATGCCTTGCGGATCCTAAAAAGGGACCCCCGCATTGCCAAAATAATGAACGATGGCGACTACTAGTTGGCCAGCATCCTGGATCCACGCTATAAAGGCAAATTACAAAACATCATGCCACAGGAGAACCTTGACCTAATATTGGCTAATAAACAAGCAACTCTGGTAAATCGGTTGCTTGAGGCATTCCCAGCACACAGCAGCGGTGATGGTTCTCACACGAGCCGTACGGGCCGGGGGCAGCTTGGCAGAGGTGTTCGTGGTGCACACAGCAGAAGTGGCGTTGGAGACAGGGGTTTCATGACAATGTTGTGGACTGATTTTTCAAATACCGCTCACACAACTGGTAATACTGCATCGATGGAAAGTGACAGGAGACAGCAGTTGTCAACCATGGTTACAAACTACTTTTCCTCCCATATCGATGTTCTCCCACACAGGTCATTCCCCTTTGACTATTGGGCCGCTAAACTGGACACCTGGCCTGAATTTGCACAATATGCCTTACAGGAGCTCGCTTGCCCAGCTGCAAGTGTGCTATCGGAAAGAGTCTTCAGTGCAGCTGGATCAATCCTGACAGAAAAAAGGACCCGTCTGTCAACCCAAAATGTGGATGATCTAACCTTCATTAAAATGAACCACGCATGGGTTTCCAAGGATTTTGTCCCACCTTCCCCTGATGACAAATAGGGTGACAGAAAAATGGCTTGCTTTGGTCCACCTCTTCCTGGGACTTGACCTATTTCGCCTTTTGCTTCAGCTGAATGTCCAACATCAACATATGCCACTTTCTAAAACTCCCTAACTGTGCTGCCTCCCCCCCATGGCCGGGGTCACCACCTAGCGCACGACACCGTGCGAGTGCCGTTGCCCTGGACAGGTGGGTAGGCCGACTCTTGGGCGCGGGCACTGGCACAGGGTCCCTCATAGTGCAATCAAGTGTCTCTGACGGTGGTGGTGCACACCCGCCGTCAGACACACCGCTGTACTATGAGGGGCCCAGTGCCAGTACCGACGCCCACGAGTGGGCCCCCCTTGCTTGGGCAGGGCTCCAGCATTTGCAATCTTTACTTCTCCCTGCTCCTCCGCTGTGTAATCTGGGCCGTCAAATCCATACTGTGCCTGACACCGTCTGAGCCTGCCTCCTGAGACATATATTTTGAATGTGTACGCTATCCATACATGTTATCCGGGGATACGGTACCCTTTCTAACCTTTGTGCCATCACGTGCAATCCATACTGGGCCTGAAACCGTCTGAGCCTGCCTCCTAAGACATATATTTTGAATGTGTACGCTATCCATACATGTTATCCGGGGATACGGTACCCTTTCTAACCTTTGTGCAATCACGTGCAATCCATACTGGGCCTGACACCGTCTGAGCCTGCCTCCTGAGACATATATTTTGAATGTGTACGCTATCCATACATGTTATCCGGGGATACGGTACCCTTTCTAACCTTTGTGCAATCACGTGCAATCCATACTGGGCCTGACACCGTCTGAGCCTTCCTCCTGAGACATATATTTTGAATGTGTACGCTATCCATACATGTTATCCGGGGATACGGTACCCTTTCTAACCTTTGTGCAATCACGTGCAATCCATACTGGGCCTAACACCGTCTGAGCCTGCCTCCTGAGACATATTGAATGTGTACGCTATCCATACATGTTATCCAGGGATACGGTACCCTTTCTAACCTTTGTGCAATCACGTGCAATCCATACTGGGCCTGACACCGTCTGAGCCTGCCTCCTGAGACATATATTTTGAATGTGTACGCTATCCATACATGTTATCTGGGGATACGGTACCCTTTCTAACCTTTGTGCAATCACGTGCAAACCATACTGGGCCTAACACCGTCTGAGCCTGCCTCCTGAGACATATATTTTGAATGTGTACGCTATCCATACATGTTATCCGGGGATACGGTACCCTTTCTAACCTTTGTGCAATCACGTGCAATCCATACTGGGCCTGACACCGTCTGAGCCTGCCTCCTGAGACATATATTTTGAATGTGTACGCTATCCATACATGTTATCTGGGGATACGGTACCCTTTCTAACCTTTGTGCAATCACGTGCAAACCATACTGGGCCTAACACCGTCTGAGCCTGCCTCCTGAGACATATATTTTGAATGTGTACGCTATCCATACATGTTATCCGGGGATACGGTACCCTTTCTAACCTTTGTGCAATCACGTGCAATCCATACTGGGCCTGACACCGTCTGAGCCTGCCTCCTGAGACATATATTTTTAATGTGTACGCTATCCATACATGTTATCCGGGGATACGGTACCCTTTCTAACCTTTGTGCAATCACGTGCAATCCATACTGGGCCTGACACCGTCTGAGCCTGCCTCCTGAGACATATATTTTTAATGTGTACGCTATCCATACATGTTATCCGGGGATACGGTACCCTTTCTAACCTTTGTGCAATCACGTGCAATCCATACTGGGCCTGACACCGTCTGAGCCTGCCTCCTGAGACATATATTTTGAATGTGTACACTATCCATACATGTTATCTGGGGATACGGTACCCTTTCTCACCTTTGTGCAATCACGTGCAATCCATACTGGGCCTAACACCGTCTGAGAATGATAGATGGGGCCCACCATACACTGGAACATTCCAAAGGTGGACATCAGACACTGGAGCAGCATTTACAGGGCCCATTATACACTAGAGCATTAGAAATGGGGCCCATTATGTTTGGAGCATTATTTGGGCCCATAAGACAGTGGAGCTTCATCCATGGGGACCAACATATACTGTAGCATTATGTGGAGCTCATCATATACTGTTTCAAACATTATATGGGACCAATGATTCTGTATGGAGAAATAGATGGGCCTCGTCATGAGATGTAAAAAGTGAAGTATTTTTCATTGTACTATACCGCTATTTCTCTGCCGCATCAGAGCATGATCATTGATGAGTTGTGGTATGTGTTAAAGGGGCGCTCTTTCGCCCAGGGCACATGAAAACCTGCAGCCAGCCCTCCCCCCCACAACTTTAGCCAAATAACCCCCATTTTTCAGTGCGTAACTTGTATTATGAAGTTAATTAAGGTTGACAAGCTTAAGTAAGAAGAATTGATGCTTTTGGCATTCAAATGGGCACTGTAGGTGTGTTTCCTGTCCTCCTCTCACTGCCGACTTTTATTCCCCATTGACTTACATTGGGTTTCGTGTTTCGGGACGACCCCGACTTTTCCCTATAATCGGACGATCTTGCTCGACCCGACTTTTGGAAAAGTTGGGTTTCACGAAACGAAACGCGACCCTAAAAAACCAAAAGTCGCTCAACTCTAGTACTAAAGTAGCACTAGGAGGATTAAGCAGCGGCAATTAAGTGAAATGGAAGTAGGTGTGATATACTGTACTGAAAATCAGTAATGGTGTAGAGCAGTGCTTCTCAAGCTTTTCTACTAGTGCATCATCAGACAGACCAAGATACTCTCTGGACTTCACCATCTGTAGAGAAAGGTCCATACCAAAGTTGAAAATATCTCTCAATTTTCGTTTTATGGGTTACATGAACTCATCATAACACAATAAGCATAACAGTATGGGGAGCTCACTCTGTCACAATTCTGCGGTATTACAGGTTCGAGCTTGCAGTCACATGGGGATTGAATACATGCAGTCTCATAAGGGAAGTCTAGATTGTCTGTATGTATAAATGTGATTGCTGCTGCACTCCTGACCCAAAATGCTCAGAGAAGAGCACAATAATAGAGATCAGCCTCTGAGCGGCTGAGATCTTCTGTTAGAAGAGATTTACAGTAAATAGAATGCTTGTGATGAGCTCTCAAGAACTGAAAAAATCCTGAGCCCTTATCCCATTCAATTGTATCAAAGTCACTTAAACATTATGTTCCTGGATGGATCTGTTCTTAAGGCATTAACAGCCACAAGCAGAAAAACTGGTCCCATTGCTGCAACTTGACAATAGTTTTGTTTCAGTGTCCTGCATTCAGGAGTTTAAATGCCAGAAGTCCTAAAGAAGACACAGCATCCTTATCCGGCAAGAGGTTACATTTGACATTTTGGGCCAAGCATGTTCCAAAATGATATACTGCAAATGAGGCACATGATGCACTTTCCTACTTGAGAATACCATGTCCATCCTATCTCTAAAGTACAGGGTGCGGAAACCATTCAGACCTTTTACATTTTTCACTCTTTGTTTCATTGCAGCCATTTGGTAAATTCAAAAAGTTCATTTTTCTTCTCATTAATGTACACTCTGCACCCCATCTTGACTGAACAAAAAACAGAAATGTAGAAATTTTTTGCAAATTTATTAAAAAAGAAAAACTGAAATTTCACATGGTCATACGTATCCAGACCCTTTGCTCAGTATTGAGTAGAAGCATCATTTTGAGCTAGTACAGCCATGAGTCTTCTTGGGAATGATGCAACAAGTTTTACACACCAGGATTTGGGGATCCTCTGCCATTCTTCCTTGCAGATCCTCTCCAGTTCCATCAGGTTGGATGATGAACATTGGTGGAAGCCATATTCATGTCTCTCCAGAGATGCTCAATTGGGTTTAGGTCAGGACTCTGGCTGGGTCAGTCAAGAATGGTCACAGAGTTGTTCCGAACACACTCCTTTGTTATTTTAGTTGTGTGCTTAGGGTCATTATCTTGTTAGAAGGTGAACCTTCGGCTAAGTCTGAGGTCCAGAGCACTCTGGAAGAGGTTTTCATCCAGGATATCTCTTTACTTGGCCGCATTCATGTTTCCTTCAATTGCAACCAGTCATCCTGTCCCTGCAACTGAACAACACCCTCATAGCATGATGCTGCCACCACCATGTTTCACTGTTGGGATTGTATTGGGCAGGTGATGAGCAGTGCCTGTTTTCCTCCAAACATACCACTTAGAATTATCACCAAAAGGTCTATCTTCATCTCATCAGACCAGAGAATCTTATTTCTCATAGTCTGGGAATACTTCATGAGTTTTTAGCAAACTCTGTGTAGGCTTTCATATGTCTTGCACTGAGGAGAGGCTTCCGTTGGGCCACTCTCCCATAAAGGCCCAACTGGTGGAGGACTGCAGTGATAGCTGACTTTGTAGAACTTTCTCCCATCTCCCTACTGCATCTGTGGAGCTCAGGGATCTTGGGGTTCTTCTTTACCTCTCACCTATGCTCTTCACACATGATTGCTTAGTTTGGCTGGACGGCCAGGTCTAGGAAGACTTCTGGTGGTCCCAAACTTCTTACATTTAAGGAACCTTGAGAACGGCAGAAATTCTTTTGCAACCTCGGCCAGACCTGTGCCTTGCCAGAATTCTGTCTCTGAGCTCCTTGTCCAGTTCCTTTGACGTCATGATTCTCATTTGGTCTGATATGCACTGGGAGCTGTGAGGTCTTACAGTCGATACAGAAAGTATTCAGACCCTTTTAAATTTTTCACTCTTTGTTTCATTGCAGCCATTTGGTAAATCCAAAAAAGTTCATTTTTTTCTCGTTAATGTACACTCTGCACCCCATCTTGACTGAAAAATTTAAAGGGGTCTGAATACTTTCCGTACCCACTGTATTGTGTCTGTGTGATAATATATAAATCTATAATATCGTCCACATGGCCATACGCCTAAGCCTGAATGACCAAACCAAAAATAAATAGGGATCAATAGATGTGAAAGTACTAACAAGATCTTCAGGTTGTACTGAAGGATGATATACTGTATATATAGCCCAAGATCTAAAAAGAAAATAAGGGGATTTTTTTATGAATTAATATAAATTTTATAGCACATAAATAATTAAAAGACAAAAAATGTAATCAGGTAAGATATAAATAGCAGCTAAAAGAGTCGGTGCTAGCAAAGATTATATAGAAGAAAGTTATAGTGAACCGGAAAAAGAAATACATGTCTTACAACGAGTACCCGCACAGGGCTAAGTAAAAAAATGTCCACAAAAAGTCAATCAAGTATTAGACCAATAGGTCTAATAAGTAGTCACGGCTACCAACTATATGTGAAATAGCCTATTATTATCTTAGGGCAGAGCATAGGAAGGATCAGTTGCTATCTAAGCACAGAATGCAGGCTTGGAAATGAAGCAATTGCGGACATTAATACCTCAGAACAAAGGTGTTTAAATAAGAGAAACATGCAATGAGGTATTACCTTGAGACATAATGTAAGCAATGCGCGGGGGTGCCGATAAGACATGCAGGAGCCTCGATGCATGTTTCACCGCCTTCGGCTTCGTCAGGAGGCGTGGTCAAATTAAAAAAGCAGGGAATATTTATGTGGAGAAGTGTGGACCCCTAGCTAATCGGTGCTCAGTCCAGGATGATGCACCTCCCTGTGCCGGAGCGCGGACGATGGGAAGCAGGACGGTCATCATCACTCCTCATCACCACGGCAACCCGTCCCCCGCAATGCCACAGCGGAGGCATAGTGCACACGTGGAGCGCATCTGTGCAGAGAGCAGTAGCGTGCCTCTATGCCAGGGCAGGCCGGTGCACACCGCGCATGACAAGAAGAAGGACAATGTCATTCCCCCATCACCATGGCAAAGCACAAAGCCCGTGGATTCTCATGGAATCATAGAATCGTAGAGTTGGAAGGGACCTCCTGGGCCATCTGGTCCAACCCCCTGCTCAAAGCAGGATTCGCTAAATCATCCCAGACAGATGTCTGTCCAGCCTCTGTTTGAAGACTTCTATTGAAGGAGAACTCACCACCTCTCGTGGCAGCCTGTTCCACTCATTGATCACTCTAACTATCAAAAAGTTTTTTCTAATATCTAATCCGTGTCCCCTCCCATTCAGTTTCATCCCATTGCTTCTAGTCTTTCCTTGTGCAAATGAGAATAAAGATGATCCTTCTACCATGTGACAGCCCTTGAGATATTTGTAGACAGCTATTAAGTCTCCTCTCAGCTAAACATTCCCAAATCCTGCAACCTTTCCTCATATGACACGGCTTGCAGACCGGTCACCATTCTGGTCGCTCTTTTCTGTACTCGCTCCAGTTTGTTGATGTCTTTTTTAAAATGTGGCGTCCAAAACTGGACACAGTATTCCAGATGAGGTCTGACGAAAGAGAAGTAGAGGGCAATAATGACTTCACGTGATCTAGACTGTATGCTTCTGTTAATACATGCTAGAATTGCATTTGCCTTTTTTGCTGCTGCATCACACTGTTGACTCATATTCAGTCTGTGATCTATTAGTATTGCCAAATCTTTTTCACATGTGCTGTTGCTTAGCCCTATTCCTCCCATTCTGTATATGATTTTTTCCTTTTTATTGCCCAGATGTAGTACTTTGCATTTTTCCCTGTTAAAAACCATTCTGTTAGTTGCTGCCCACTGCTCCAGTTTATTTATATCTTTCTGAATCCTCTCTCTCTCTTCTCTAGTGTTAGCTATCCGTCCTAGCTTTGTGTCATCAGCAAATTTAATCAGTTTACCCTCAATTCCTTCAACTAAATCATTGATACAGATGTTGAACAATACAGGGCCCAGGACAGAGCCCTGTGGTACCCCACTTGAGACATTCTTCCAACTGGATGTGCAGCCATTTACGACCACTCTTTGGGTCCGATCACTAAGCCAGTTATGAATCCACCTAACATTTGCCTTGTTCATTCCATACCTAGTCATTTTTTCAATAAGGATTGTGTGAGATACTTTGTCTCATATAACCAATGATGCTTTTTTTGAAAAGCCCACCAGTAGGGAATGAACTAATTATGCACAGAATTTGGATATATGCTATAATAATTTGGATACATGGCATAATAGATAATAGGGTCATAAATAAACAAATTTAGCAATGCGACACAGATTTGAATATAGATACCCTTAGGGGTCTTGATGATGGCCGAGAGTTGATACCCACTGTAAGTAAGTGATCCAAAAAAGGAAAGAATGACTTGTCAGGAACCAAAGTGAACACATCACACGATACCTAGATTAATTCAAGAGAAATACAACAGTGAGAACCGATAAATAAAAAAATTATTAATACCATGCCCAATAAAAACAACACACAAATATAATTAAAGAAAAGACTTGAAACTGATGACCTCATTGAGACCCCTTGGTGTTAGAGCATCCAGTGTAACCATCCAACATGTTTCTTTCTGTAATAGCTTTTGTTTAAGATTGCAGCCACGGATAACCATGTAGACATGGTCAATACCACGTACTGCGAACCCCTTGGGGATGCAGTTGTGGGTCTCAAAAAAATGTTTGTGAATTGTTTTTAGTAGATGTGGTTCCAAGCAGTTTGCTGCATTTTTGATATCCCTAATGTGCTCCTGCACACAAATTTTTAGCGTGTCATACCAATATATATGCAACCACAGGGACAGCTGGCATGATAGACAACTGCCTCTGTGTGATAACTTTGCATGGTGGTCGTAAGGAGTGAGTGGACTCCAAAGTGTGTCAACAATAAACCTGTAATTTTATCCATTTATTTACTATAACTCGTGTCATAACTCCAGATAGAGCAGAAACACTTCCAATCCCGTTAGTTTTATTGATATTCTATGGAAGCTGCTGCATATGGTCTTTAGGCTCTTTTTAAATGTTGTGTTGTAAGGTGGAGGACTGGGCTGCGGGTACCTGTATTGAGCCAGGTCCGGAACTCTCGAGGCTGCATTCCATGTTGCCCGGGGGAAGAAATAGTGGACCGGACAGGTTCCATGACCTGGGAAGAGGGGGTATAAACAGAGGCAAAAGTGCACAAAGCGGCAGGCATTTTCCCGCTGCCAGGGAGAGTGCAGGAGGGTGAGCAGCACGATCCGCACCCCGAGCAACAGCGCCGCGACATACTGCAGTCGACATCTCCTGGACACTCCAGCAGGACGGTTAGAGTGGAGAGCGCTGTGCGCCCGACTAAAAGCAAGACCGCGCTCACGCAGGGAAAAGTGGAACGGCTGCAGGACACTAGGTTGCAGTCCCCTTTGCCAGCCAGCACGCAGCAGCCCACGCTTGACACCAGGATTCCTGCAGCTTTCTTTGCTTTAGCTGCACAGGCTTATGGACTAGGGGCTCAGCGAGTAAAACCGGAGACCGCCTGCTGTACTTGGACTGTTATTTGTGGGACCCCATCTAAAGACACTACACCGGCCATTGCCAGTACTACAACCCCAAAGGATCACCTGCGGCTGAGGAACCTAAAGACATGATAAGTTTGATTACTTGACTGTTGTTACATTGCAATTTCTCCTTTTCAATTTAACTGTTATCTCCCTGCGAGGAGTTCCTTTAGTGTTCCAATTAAATTGTTAATCTGTTAACCCTTGCTCTGCCTCCCTTGTGTCACTCCATCCCACAATCTGCTTACATTTGGCATAGTTGGCAGGATGCAGTCCACGAACGAAGAGGCATCAGACCAAGCAGTTATGGGTGCTCCAAGGGCCAGCTTACTGCTGGGGGCCATGCTCAGCAATCTCCCAAAATTTATGGGGAGCAATTAACTGCTGTGGGAATGGACTAAGCGGGTTAAAGGTATGTTGAGGATGCACCATATGACCCCCACTATGTAAGCCGAGATAGTTGTGATGATGCTGTACGGGAAGGCTCGATGTTCAGTAATGTTTCGGCCCCTGCATAAACGGGACACTTTCACTAATGTGTTGCAAATTTTGGAGAAGTTGCATGGGGATCCCACTGATGACAGAGAATTGCAGATGCAATTGTTTAGCCACGTTCAAAGGTAGGGATGAGCGAGTAGTGAAATACTCGGTCTCGCTGTACTCGTTACGAGTAGCTCCTAATACTTGGGTACTCGTAACGAGTAGCGAGTCCAATGTAAGTCTATGGGAAATGCGAGTAATTGTCAGAGTATGTGTATTGGTGGAGACTATGTGTGCGTGGGTCTGTGGGGCTGTGTGTGTGTGTGCGGGGCCTGTGCGGGCTGTGCTGGCTCTGTGCGGTGGCTATGCGGGCATCGTCCGATGGGACTACTTGTCAGTGACTACAGTGACAGCATTAGCGGATGATGGGAAAGTAGTATTCCCATCATCCGGCTAATGTGGTGAATGTAAAAAAAGAAAAAAGACATACAGAACAAACAACATATAACATACAGTACATACACATAACATATAACACATAACATAGAGTACATACTCACCGCACACACCTAATTCCCCAAAGCCATTGATCACCTGTAAAAAAAATTAAAATAATAAAGCAACCTATACTCACCTTTCTGCCATAATCCCATTAATAATGAGGACGCCACATCGATCTCCCGTGGAGAGCGCCGCATCAGCTGATGCAACCGCTCTCCAGGGGCTCCAGTGATACAGTGATGCTGCGCGGCCAGCCAATCACAGTAATACCACAACAAAGAAGGTGGCGGCTTTACTGTGATTGGCTAACACATGCCGGCGGGGGATCCGAATATTGCGAGGCGAGTAGTGAAATTTACTCGCTCGGATTCAAGTACCACGAGTACCTCATTACTCGCCGAGTACCAAATCCTAATGAGTATACTCACTCATCCCTATTCAGAGGGAGTCCGTGACAATATATGAACGCGTTACAAGAATTGCAAGCGGCAATCGCCAAACGGTATAATGTGGGCATGGGACCTCCTGATGTGATCTTGAGAGACCAACTTGTAGCAGGCCTCAGCGATGTGTCACTTAGGCAAGCTCTGCGTGAGTGCCTGCGTACTTATTTGCGCATGTCTTTCTTAGAAATCGGGCAGAAGCGTGTGCGAGAGAGAGCAGGAGCAGGGGATGGCAGTCTCGGCAGGAAAGATGAGGAGCAGTGGGGTACCCGCCTCGTCTGCAGCTGAGCCAGAATGGGCCAGAGAAATCTGGAAGGAAATATAGGAAATGCGGGAAGAGTGGTCCGGCCTCAGAAGAGTTCTCCCTCTGGCACCAAATCTTTCCAAGGACAGGACTGATCCCGAGTCCCACCTACCCTCTGTGCATTGCCAGGAAATGGGGAAATCCCGAGCAGAGAGAAATCCGACTTGCTTCAAGTGTGGGGACATTGGACACTATGCCTGAGGACGTGCAAGGCAAAGGTGGCCCCTTACCCGGCAGCTGTTAAACTTGTGGGCTCCGTGGCTGGGAGATGTTGCCCGGAGCCTGAAAAGCCAAGGAGGCGAGAAGGAAGCTCCAAAAGTTTAATTTCCGTGAGCTCCCTCGTACGGGCTGAAATGGATGGTCTAGCCATCCACTGCCTAGTTGGTAATGGTTCACAGGTGACCACCATGCCAGAAACGTATTTAAGACATCATTTTCCTGAGGTGACGCAGCCAGAGTGGGGCCCAGTGATTAAGTTAGCAGCTAATCAGTTGCCCATCCCAGTTGCAGGGGTGGTCTGGATATAAATTACAGTGTTCCACAAAGATGTGGACCGGAAACATGTCGTGTTGACCACTGGAGATGCTAGCAACGGCCCTGCAGCGACTTTGGGGATGAATGTGCTGAAAGAACTCGGGACTCTCTTGATCAGAAGTCACCAGATGCTTTTCTGGACTGAAGGAGCCCACGAACCCCCCAGAGGAAAGTGTTTCAACAATTGATATGAGTTGCCCAGGCCCAAGAAATGTTGAGTGAAGGGAAAGTGTTAGGAAAAGTGATAGTCCCTGCCACTGCTAAACTCGTTCTACCGCCTGGTCAGACAGTGCTAACGCTGCCTGTACGAGCTTGTACGCCACTTGAAGGGGTGGAAGTCCAGGTAGAGCCGACCTTTCTGGACCAAATGCCCTTGGGATTATTTAAATTTAATTGGATGCCCTTCAGCCTGACTTAAGCCCCTGTCTCACATAACGAGATTGCTAGCGAGATCGCTGTTGCATCACCGATTTTGTGACGCAACAGCGATATCGCCTGCGATCTCGCTACGTGTGACACATAGCGGCGATCGGGCCCCTGCTACGATGTAGCTGATCGTGCTCGAATGTCCAGGGCCATTTTTTGATCTTTGGTGTCACGCTGGCCAGCATGCATCGCTGTGTTTGACAGGGACAAAGACGAACGACCTCAATACTACAGGTCTGAGAGACAGGGTCCCAACAACCGTCATATCGTTCCGTTTCCTTGCTGCGTCGCTGTTGAGATCTGACTGTTTGACATCTCACCAGTGACCTCCTAGCGATGCACCAGCGATCCCTACAGGTCGCATCGTTGTCGGGATCGCTGGTGCGTCACCAAGTGTGACGGTACCCTAACACTCCTGGGATATTTCAGTGATCGATGGAAAGATGCTTGGGAGATATGAACTTTGAAGCTACAGTCATCTATTTGGACGATATCATTGTCTATGCAGCCACTTTGAAGAACATCTTCGATGGTTGGAGCAAGTGTTGTTGACTACCGAAACATGACCTGAAAGTGAAGCACCAAAAGTGTCACCTTTTCCGTAAGCAAATTGAGTACCTGGGACACATTGTATCCACTGAAGGGGTGAGATCTGCACATGAGAAGATATTGGCAGTACAGGACTGGCCCACCCCAAAGACAGTGAAGGACTTTCGGGCTTTTCTGGGGCTTACAGGGTACTACCGAAGGTTTGTGAAGAATTTCACTCGCATCGCTAATCTGCTGCTGGAAATATTGAAAGGAGTGCCATCTGGTGCAAAGAATCAGGCCATTCAGTAGAGAGAGAGCCAAGAGGGAGCCTTCCGAGCCTTGAAGATGGTCTTGACTGAAGCCCCAGTACTCGCCAACGCAGACTTCTCCAAGCCCTTCATTCTACATGCCAATGGAAGTCTCCATGGTCTTGGGGCCATGCTATTACAAATACAGGAAGGGAAAGAATGAGTGATTGCCTACATGAGCCAGTCTCTCCATGTCTCGAAATGGAACCCAGACAATTACAGTTCTTTCAAGTAGGAATTGCTGGCGTTAGTGTGGGCAATGACCGAAAAGTTAGCCGAATACTTGTCATGGTCCGAAGTCTTGGTGCGCACAGACAACTATCCCCTGGCTCACCTGGAAAATGCGAAACTGGGGCTTTGGATCAAAGATGGGTGGCCTGCATGGCGAAGTATCGATAAAAGATTGCATAACGGGCAGGAGCTGAGAACACACATGCTGATGCTCTATCCAGAGTGACCCATGAGCAACCTGGACACGACCGAGATGAAGAATTGGAGGCAGAAGAGATTCCTGATTTCCGGGACCCCGCCAGGTCATTGGTGGTGACGCAGGGACAAATCAGAGAAGTGTCTGGAAAACATGTGTACTGGGATGACCTCGGCATGACTCCAACTGGAAGATAAGGAACTTGCGCAATTGAGACAGTGGGTGGTGTTAAAGTGACTCCCCAGTCGGAATTAAAGAGATGCTCTGTCCCCAGGGACTCTGTAGATTCTCAGGCAGTGTGAGAGGCTCCAATTAAAGGATGGCTTGCTGTATAGAAAAGTGCAGTTGGGAGTTGGGGATCACCTGGCAAGTGGTGTTCCCTAAGAAGTTGATCTGTGCTGTGGCTATGGAGGCCCAAGAGAGAGGAGCCCACTTTGGCCCAGAGAAGATGTTGCAGTGGTTACAGAAGCTGGCATACCACCCTCAATTGAAGACTGCAGTAGAGGAGGCCTGTCAGCGCTGTTGGAGCTGTGAACTGGCTAAACCTCTGGAGCAGAGAGCCCCCACACAGACCATCGTGACTTCTGCCCCTTTGGAGTGATTGATGATCGACTACTTGACCATGGGTCCAGCTCATCTCGGGTATGAACATTGTTTGGTGATGACCGACCACTTTACCAAGTTCGCTGTAGTGACTCTGACTCGGGATAAGACTGCTGAGTCAGCTGTGCAGGCTATCTGCTGAGACATCATCTGGGTGTATGGTTGCCAGAAGAGGATTGCTTCTGACCTAGGTGCTTGTTTTCAAGGATGAGTGATGGAAGAGTTACATCGTCAGTTCAGATTGAGAAATCGAGAATGACATCCTATCATCCTCAGGGGAATGGAGCTGTTGAACACTTCAACTGGATGCTAATTCAGATGCTGAGAACACTGGAAGAAGATCAGAAAGAACGATGCCCTGAGTACGTGGCTGAATTTGTCAGGGTGTACAGCATCCAAGTGCACAGTACAACCGGATACACTCCATATACTCTGCTGTTCGGGTGAAAAGGAAGGGAGATTACAGAGCTGGAAATGGATCCAGTAGAAGACAACTCACGGACAGGGGTGTCTTCCAGGGTCCGCGAACACCGGCATTGGCTGCAGAGTCTCCACCGGCTGGTACAGACTAAGTTCCGGGAACTTGAACATCATAAAGCCACGCCCATTCGAGGGACAACTCTTATTGCTGGAGATCGAGTGTTGGTCTGAGACAAGCGACCTTGGGGCAAGTTAGAACATCAATGGGAAAAAATGCCGTATCGGGGGAAGCGCTGAGTTGAAGCAAATGGGTATCAGGATCCTGTCAGCGCCGGCGGACTGCTGCGGCTGAACAGGGTAACTCACCCAGACTACGGGAGGACCCGGAGTCCGATACTGCAGGGAAAGTTCAGACAACAGGACCTACGACACTGAAAGTAATTTAGCAGTACAAGGACCTACGATCATGTGACCAGAGGGGTCGTGGATTAGCATCCTGCTGCAGGATAGGGTTCAATTACAGGAATCCTGGAGCAAAGGCTAGGGACACTCAGGTCAGACAAGCAGGGGTCATACACAGGGAGGACGGTGCGGTACCAGAGGGACAAGCAGAGAATAGTCAAAACTTAAGCAATGAATCATACACTGAGATAGCAACGCAGTACAAGGGAGGCAGTCAGAGAGTTGTCAGGTCCAAGGCAAAAGAGTCATACACAGGAATAGCAGAGCAGTACAAAAGGAACAGGCAGAACTCATAACAGGGACAGAAAAGGATCAAAACTAATCAACACAAAGTATCACAGTCACAAAGCACACCAGGGTCACACACTCAGCCAAGGGTCTGAGTATAAGTGACAAGGAGTGAGCCCACAATGAGGCTATAAAAAGCCTCCCAGAATCTCAGAGTGAGGCTGTCCAGTTTAACCTCTGAACTACCTGATCACACAAACTCAGCAGATCATGACAATGGGCCTATGTATGAAGTTCAACTCGAAGAAGAGGGGGCGCCTACCCGAATAGTCCACCATAGCATGTTGCATCCTTGCCTGTCGTGGGATCCTGAGGAAGAGGAGAAAAAGTCAGGTGCCACCGAAACACTCACTCCCCCTGTTCTCGACTGTGATGAGGAAGAACCACTGGCCTTGTTCTCAGACTTGGATAGTCCGCCACCCACCGGTCCAAGGGAAGTACCTAGATTGGAAACTCCAGAGATGGCTGCTCCATTGGACCTGGACGTGCTTCCATCTTCTACAACCCAACCCGACTCTGCCATGCAACTTGCATTACGCCGTACTGAGCGGACAACAGCTGGAATACCTCTCACTCGCTATGACAAGACCAATTCATTTGGCAGTGAATTGTCCAACAAATGAAAGAGAGTCAACGTCTGCTGAAGGAACTCTTGCCAGTGGAATGGCGAGCTAAAGGAGAGGAGTAGTGTAAGGAGGAGGACCAGACTGTGGGTACTTGTATTGAGATGGGTCCAGAACTGTTGAGGCTGCATCCCATGTAGTCCGGGGGAAGGAATAGGGGACCGGACAGGTCCCATGACCTGGGCATGTTTCAAAAGGAAACAGAGTCAAAAGCACGCGAAGCAGCAAGCAGTTTCCGACCAACATAGAGAGTGCAGGAGGGTAAGCAGCACGCTCCGAACCCCGAGCATTAGCGCCAAGACATACTGCGGCCCACATCTCCTGGACACTCAAGCAGGACGGTGAGAGTGGAGAGCGCCGTGCGCCTGGCTAAAAGCAAGACCGCGCTCATGCAGGGAAATGTGGGATGTTTGCAGGACACTAAGTTGCGGTCCCCTCTGCAGGCCAGCACGCAGCAGTCCACGCTTGACACCAGGAGTTTTGCAGCTCTCTTTGCTTTAGCTGCACAGGCTTATGGACTAGGAGCTCAGCGGGTAAAACGGGAGACAGTCCACTGCCACCAGAAGTTGGACCGTTATTTGTGGGACCCCATCTGAGGACACTACACCAGCCATTGCCAGTACTACAACCCCCCAAAGGATCACCTGCGGCTGAGGAACCTAAAGACACAATAAGTTTGATTACTGGATTGTTGTTACTTTGCAATTTCTCCTTTTCAATTTAAATGTTTTTTTCATGCCAGGAGTTCCTTTAGTGTTCCAATTAAATTGTTAATCTGTTAACCCTTGCTCTGCCTCCCTTGCATCACTGCTTCCCGCAACCTGATTACATTGTCTCACAAGGTGAGTAGTTTTACCTTTCATTCATTTAACTTTTAACCTGGATAAGACCCTATTGCACCCTTGTATTTCTTTACTGATAACTTTTTTAGGTGTATTACTATTTGGTATTTTGAATGTGACAATCTTATTCAGCAGTGAGAAAGGAGTACAAAAGTAATGGAGACAATAGAAAAGGTTGTTGGATGGATAGAGAATAATGCTCCCAGTCAGTTTGCCAGCAAAACCCTGTCTTCCACATAGTCCAGTCTCAGTAGACTTTATTCTGGACCACATAATCCTCACCCTGATCCTCATTCCTCTCACCATGTCAAATGCCTGGAAACAAGTGATCCCACACTTGGACACTCCAAAGATCTGTTCACATTTCCATTTATAGATCATGGCCTCTCGCCCTACCCGTTTCAAGTGGGAGATGAGGAGTTAAACGAATGCAACAATGCCCAAATATTTGAGCAGCTACAATCCAAAGAATGCGATGGAGGGAAAATGCAATTACTGTCACAAGATGTGAATGATGATGAGACACAATTGCCAACAAGTGATGTTGTTAAGTCTGTAAATCAGGAGAAGGACCAGCATGAGGAAGTGGGAGAAGAGGTGAAGGGCGATGAAGTCACTGACCCAACATGGGAAGGTGACATGTAGAGCGAGGACAGCAGCGAAAAGAAGGAGGGATCCACAGCACCACTACAGGCAGGAAGAGGCAGTAGTTGGCCAAAGACACAAGGCGGGCAACTGTTCCTCAGAGTTAGGTTGCCTGGCCAAGGGTTAGGTGTTCTCGACTCTGGTGCTTTTTTAAAGACAGTCCAGTTAACTCAAAAAAGGCCTTTTGCAACATCTGCCATGCCAGCATTAGTAGGGGCAGCACAACTACCAGCCCTGACTAACACTGTTACTGGGAAGATCCACTTAACCACAAACATGTGGAAAAGTGCTTGTGGCCAGGGGCTCTACATTTCGCTGATGGCACACTGGCTAAACATTGTGAAAGCTGGGACTCAGTCAGGCTCTGGGATGGAGCTTGTGCTACCGAGACCGAGGATTGTGGGCTCTGGTTCAATCAAGGTTTCCCCCACCTTCTACAGCAGGTCCTACACCTCTTTCCTTTCCTCTCCCTCCATCTCTGAAACATCAACATCAGTCGCAAGCTGCAAGCACTGCATCACTGCCTTGGCCAAGCGGCAACAGGCTCTGCTGAAGCTAATCTGATTAGGTAACAAACCACACACCACCACAAAGTTGTTGAAAGGTCTAACAGATCTGTGGCTCTCACCTCTGAACCTATAACCGGGAGTGATCGTGTGTGATAATGGACATAACCTGGTGGCGGCTCTGAAGCTTGCAAACTCGCACACATTTTTATTATTATTAATAATTTATATAGCACCATTAATTCCATAGCGCTGAACATGAAACAGGGTTACATCAAAATACAGAATATCACTTACAGTAAACAAACTGACAATGACAAACTGGTACAGAGGGAAGAAGACCTTGCCCTTGTGGGCTTACATTCTACAGGATTATGGGGGAAGGAGACAGTAGGTCAGGGGTTGCAGTAGCTCCAATGGTGTTAAGGTGGTCATTACAGGTTGTAAGCTTTTTTGAAGAGATGGGTTTTCAGGTTCCATCTAAAGGATCCAAATGTGGTGGATAACCGGATGTTTTGGGGCACAGTATTACAGAGGATGGGGGACATTCGAGAGAAGTCTTGGAGGTGATTGGGTGAGGAGCGAATAAGCGTTGTGGAGAGAAGGAGGTCTTGGGAGGACCGGAGATTACGTGAGGGAATATATTGAGGGATTAGTTCGGAAATATACGGAGGAGACAGGTTATGGATGGCTTTGTAGGTCAGTGTTAGTATTTTAAACTGGATACGCTGGGAAATTGGGAGCAAGTGAAAGGATTTGCAAAGAAGGGAAGCAGGAGTGTAGCGAGGAGAGAGATTAGGCAGGCAGCAGAGTTAAGGATGGACTGGAGGGGTGCAAGAGTGTTAGAATATAGGCCACAGAGGAGGATGTTGCAGTAGTCGAGGCGGGAGATGATTAGGGGATGCCCAAGCATTTTAGTAGAGTGAGGGTTGAGGTCAGGACGGATTCTGGAAATATTTTTGAGCTGGAGGCGACAGGAGGTGGCGAGAGCTTGGATGTGAGGTTTTAAGGACAGGGCAGAGTCAAGGGTTACTCCGAGGCAGCGGATTTCCGGGACGAGGAAAGTGTGAATTAATTTATTGTGATAGATAGATCAGGTAGGGAAGGTGTCATGATCTCAGTGCGGGTTTAACTTGCATATGTGGGGTTAATGTCTGGAACCAGTGCTGATGACTGGCATTTCTGGGGTTAAAGGTTGTGATCCCAGTGCAGACTTACCTGCACACGTGGGGCTTATGATTGTAGCCTCTCCCTGGTTCTGGGAAAGCTTCTTATAGCCTCAGGATGCTCCCATCCCCGTCAGTTATACTTTCGCCCTTGGCATTGTGTGGTGACCCCTGAGTGTGTTGGTGCTGTGTTCTTGTTTATCTGATACTCTGTATAAGACTTGGTCTGTTCTCTGGATACTGCTTGTTGGATTCTGCTTGGTACCTTCTATGTCTGTTTGGCTTTAACCACTGCCTGTCCCCAACTATCCGTTCTGTCTCATCCCTGGTACTTTATTGTTATCTCTGTGTATGACCTGGTTTGTCTGACTTTGAGTATTCCTGTATAGTATTTTGCCTACCTCTGACAGCAGGATGCTAAGCCCCGCCCCCTTGCTACATGACTGTAGGTCCTTCACTGCTCACTGACTTTAGCTTCTCCAGGTCCTGTTTGCTTGAACTATCCGGCCATGTCTGACCTCGGGCCCCTCTGCAGTGTGGGTGAGTCCTTGCTCCACTGTGGCTGCATGCCGGCGCTGGCAGGACCGTGACAGAAGGTATGCGAGATGGAGGAAAGATAATTAGTTCAGATTTGTCCATATTGAGCATGAGGAAGCGAGAGGAGAAGAAAAAGAAGGATATGGCTCATAGACACTCTGGGATTCTGGAGAGCAGAGAGGTGACATCTGGGCCAGAGAGGTAGATCTGAGTGTCATCAGCATATAGATGGTACTGTAAGCCATAGGACTCTATGAGTTGTCCCAGGTCAAGGGTATAGATTGAGAAGAGAAAGGGTCCTAGGACAGAGCCTTGAGGGACACCAACAGAGAGGGGGTGAGATGAGGGGGTAGTGTGGGAGTAGGAAACGCTAAATTTGCGGTTGGTAAGGTATGAAGAGATCCAGGATAGGGCAAGGTCTTTGACAACAAAGGAAGAAAGGATCTGTAGTAGGAGGCAGTGGTCAACTGTGTTGAAGGCAGAAGACAGGTCTAGAAGGAGAAGTATAGAGAATTGTCTGTTAGCTTTGGCTGTAAGTAGGTCGTTAGTAATTTTGGTCAGGGCAGTCTCAGTGGATTGTAGGATGTCGAAGAGCGAGTTAGATGCAAAGTGAGAGGAAAGTTCAGCATGGACATGCTGCTCAAGGAGTTTGGAAGCAAATGGGAGCAGCGATGTGGGGCGATAGCTGGACATAAGGCTTCAGTCAAGGGAAGGCTTTTTGAGGATAGGAGTGATTGTAGCATGTTTGAAAGCAAAGGGGAAGATACCAGAAGTTAGTGATAGGTTGAGGAGATGGGTTAGGGATGGGGTAAGTGTGGTGGTGAGGTATGGGAGGAGGTGGGATGAGATGGGGTCAAGTGAACAAATGGAGAGGTGTAATTTGGAGAGAAGATGAACAAGTTTTCCTTCAGTGATTTTGGAGAGGGAAGTTATGGGGTTAGGGCATTGGTCTGGTATACAGAAGGGTTGTGGTGGTCAGACAACAAAGACTTGCCTTGTTTGGTCTATCTTATTTTTGAAGTGTATGGCAAAGTCCTCTGCAGAGATTAGAGAAGTTAGAGGGGGCAGTAGTGGGTGTAGGAGGGAGTTAGAAGTGTTAAACAACTGTTTGGGGTTGTGGGATAAGAAGATACAAGGGATGTAAAGTAGGCCACACATACCATGCCTTGCCCACATGCTCAACCTGGTGGTTCAGCGGTTTCTCAAATCTACCCAGATCTTCCTGAACTACTTATGGAAGTAAGCTGTGTGTGTCCATTTCCGCAAGTCAGCTACAGCTGTAGCAGCGTTTGCAACGTCCAGCTCACCGATTGGTGTGTGATGTCACCACATGTTGGAATTCAACATCACACATGTTGGCAAGGTTTGATGAGCAGCAGAGGACAGTAGTTGAATACCAGCTGCAACATGCCCATCGACATTCCGGTCAGCCTCCACACATAAGAGCTGGTGAGTGGGCACGGATGTCTGAGATCTGTGCGGTTCTCCAAAATTTTGAGGACTCTACCAAGATAGTGAGCAGCAATGACACAGTAATCAGCATAACCATCCCCCTTTTTTGTTTCCGAATGCTCGCTAATCACAATTAAAGACGAGGCTTTGCAGGCGGATTAAGTTGAGATAGAGAAAGAAACTATATAGCATGATACACAGTCCAGTCTCATCTCATCTTCTCAACGCGGATTGGGTGATAATGAGGAGGGGGAACAGGAGATGGGTGCCTACGCTACAGATTGTACTACCCAAGCTACCTTAATCCCGTCTTTTTCAGCATGGATGGCCTGAAGATGAGGAGGAGAGGGAGGACGAGAAAGAGGAGATGGACAGTCAGCCTCTTGGTCGAGATATTGAAGTCTAGGCTGTTTTGACCAACACTAATTACTGGTTGGTCACATTACTGCTACAAACAGAACTTTCTATCTCTCCTTCCCATGGCGGAAAGGTCTAATATAATGTTGCAGCACCAAAAGGCCCTGGTTGAAGAATTATTTTAAAAAATTCCCATCTGACAATGCTGGCAGGTTAGGTCACAGTTCCTTGACCAACTAGTAAAGACGAGGGAGACGCACACCAGATGCACCAGAGGCAGGAGAACACTATCAAATGTATGGGACCGTTTTCTCAGACACTCCCATTGCCCAGGCCCTGATGCCGGGGTACTCTGACAAGGAGGGAAAAGTTTTTGAAGATGCTGAAGGAGTACCTTCCTGACCGTACCAGCGTCCTCTGTGCCTTACAACTATTGGGTATCCAAGATAGACACGTGACATGAACTGTCTTGCTACGCCTTGGAGGTCCTGGCATGCCCTGCAGCTAACGTTTTGTCAGAGTGGGTTTTTAGTGCCACCAGAGTATTACAACCGATAGGTGCATCTGCCTGTCAACTGAAAATACCGACAGGCTGACTCTTATCAAAATGAACAAGGGCTGGATTGGCCCAGACTACTCAACACCACCGGATGACAGCAGCAGAACATAAACTGCAATTCCGTGGGTTTTTTTCTAGTCTATTCCCATGCACCACTTCCCAGCCAAACATGGGTATATGCTTCAGGATTTCGTCTTTTTGTGTCACCCTCTTCCTTCTCCTCCTCCTCCACCACCATATAAACAGGGTGATCATGCTACCCTTAATTTTTTTAAGGGTGTTTATAATGCCTGCATTAACAATTTTGAGAGGCCTACTTCTAACATTTTTTGATATGTACAGTTCTGGCAAAAATAAAGAGACCACTGCAAAATGTTCAGTTTGTATGATTTTTTTCTTCATAGGTATATTTTTTAGCAAAATGTAAATTGTTCTTTTAGTCTACAAACGTCTGACATTATATTTCTGAATTTCCAAGCAATATTTTTTTTTTTTCCTGAAAAGGAGAAATGGTCAAAATTTAAAAAAAAAACAAAAGACAGTGCTTTCGGACCTCAAATAATGCAAATAAAAAAGTTCATAGTCATTTAGAAACAACAATACTAATGTTCTAACTCAGGAAGAGTTCAGAAATCAATATTTTGTAGAATAACCATGATTTTTAATCTCAGCTTTACCAAAATCTTGGTCTCATTTGTCCACAAGATGCCTGCTGACCTGCTAAAAATAATGCCTGCAGTTTCAAACTTTACAGTATTAATATGAAAAATAAAAATTTACATCTCAGATGTAAAAATTATATTGCACTAGCAATAGCTGGCTTCTGGCTCTCTATAATTGGAGTGAAGACCGCTTGATGACCCTCTGATAATAGTGAGTGACACTTGCTGGTCCTCAAACAATAGTGAGAGATGACTGTTGTCCTTCTAACAATAGTAAGGGTCACCTGATGGCCCTGAAAAGAAAAAAATTCTGACTTTCAGAGTCCCTCCTTCATAAATTAAGCAGGATGTGTCTGATCATGTCTCACACACCACACACAATTACATTTTCTGGTGACTTTTTTTCACCAAGGAAAGCAATGCAAACATGCAAAAACGCAGCAAAAACATTATGTGTAAACATAGACCAATGTGTTGAGAAGCATTTCTTTCTTTTATTTATTTAGACATATATAAGTTTTTATCTTGGAAAGAATTTTTCTTAACATTTTTTTCAATATAATTCATTTTAACTTTGGTTGTGTATATTTTATTGTCAGTATGTAAAACTGGCGCAATAGTCTGACAACATGTTTCCAGCGGAGACGAGGGATTCAGAGATGCTCCAGGGGTCTTCCTCATGCTGTTCCCATGCCATTTTAGCGCTGTTTACATCGATTTCAACAATTTTTTTTCCTTCTTGAGACCTCCGGGGGAGGGTGGGGGCATCAAAAAAGTGCTCTAGTGTCCCATTGACTTACATTACAAATGTTACTCGACTCAAGTACCTGAGCATTACGATTTGCTTGACTCAAATAACAAGTACCCGAGTATTTTAGTGCTTGATCATCATTAATGTACATCAATAATGCACCAAATTACACCAAATATTGATTTAATTTAGATTTAGATGGTGGCAGGAAAGCATGAAAGTAAGGGCAGAGACCTTAGATTAGAAACACCACTCTAGCGCTACAATGAAAAAAAAATCACTGCAGTGGTGCTTTATTTCAGTTTTACTTTTGTAATTGATAAAATACAGGTTCTTCTCATAAAATTAGAATGTCATCAAAAAGTTAATTTATTTCAGTTGTTCAATACAAAAAGTGAAACTCAAATATGATATCAAATCATTACAAAGAAAAAAGTGCACAAGCAACCGGGATAACTGCAGCCTTGAAAGGATTGTTAAGAAAAGGCCATTCAAAAATTTTCGGGAAATTCGAAAGGAGTAGACTGCTGCTGGAGTCATTGCTTCAAGAGCCACCATACACAGACGCATCCAGGACATGGACCACAAGTGTTGCATTCTTTGTGTCAAGCCACTCATGACCAATAGGCAATGCCAGAAGTGTCTTACCTGGTCCAAGGAGAAAAATAACTGGACTGTTGTTCAGTGGTAAAAGGTGTTGTTTTCAGATTAAAGTAAATTTTGCATTTATTTTGAAAATGAAGGTCCCAGAGTCTGGAGGACGCGTGGAGAGGCACAAAATCCAAGCTGCTTGAGGTCTAGTGTGAAGTTTCCACAATCAGTGATGGTTTGGGGAGCCATGTCATCTGCTGGTGTAGGTCCACTGTGTTTTATCAAGACCGAAGTCAGCGCAGCCGTCTACCAGGAAATATTAGAGCACTTCATGCTTCCCTCTGCTGACAAACTTTTTGGAGATGGAAATTTCATTCTCTAGCAAGACTTGGCACCTACCCACACTGCCAAAAGCACCAATACCTGATTTAAAAACAACAGTATCATTGTGTTTATTTGGCTAGCAAACTCGCCTGACCTTAACCCCAAAGAGAATCTATGGGGTATTGTCAAGTGGAAGATCAAAGACACCAAACCCAACAATGCAAATGGATGAAGGCTGCTATCAAAGCAACCTGGGCTTCCATAACACCTCAGCAGTACCACTGGCTGATTGCCTCCATGCCACGTTGCAGTGATGCAATAGTTGATGCAAAAGGAGCCCCGACCAAGTATTGAGTGCATTTACTGAACACACATTTCAGTAGGCCAACATTTCGGATTTTAAAATCATTTTTCAAGCTGGTGTTATAAAGTTTTCTAATTTACTGAGATAATGACTTTTGTGTTTTCATTAGCTGTAAGCAATAATCATTAACATTAACAGAAATAAACACTTGAAATAGATCACTCTGTTTGTAATGACTTTATATAATATATGAGTTTCACTGTTTGTATTGAAGAACCAAAAATAAAATAACTTAATTATATTCTAATTTTATGAGAAACACCTGTATATAAATAACACTTCTATTTTTTAAAACATTCTTACCTACAGAATTTTTTCCACACCTGCCTTAAATTTTGTTCACAGTATTGTATATGCAGTTGAACTCATAATTTACATACACCATAACCACATTAATTAAATCTCAGTTTTCCTGAATTCCTGGCATTTATTCCTAGTATGTATTCCCTAAAATATATTTGAAGAATCCAGACTCAATTGAAAAATAACCTTTATTTGCTATTAAAAGTTAAAAATAGACTTTAACACATATTAACTGGGGCATCAGTCAGCAACAATTGAGATAACAATGATGCTTTGCCTGTCCTCGTTGATTAGATAGATGTCCTCAGATAGCTATAAAACTTATGATGTACTTAGGGGACTGTAACTACAGTATAATCAATTTTGTTCTGTCTGCATTTCACTTCCTTTTTCATCAATTACTCAAAGCAGTACTGCCACTAAGAACTGACTAACACACGCAATTAATTGAAAATATCGCTGCTTCCATAAACATTAGTCCCTAAGCTTGGTCATCTGTCCTCTCAACGGGTTTCTCTAACCCCTGTAGCAGGGCAATTAATCAGGAGACATCACAAATAGACTAAAAGCTGATAGATTCATTCAGTAATTAATACAATGGTTAGACCTCATACTCATAGTAGTGGCTATCCATTTACTGTAATTTCTGTTCATGATGAGTGTGCCATAAAACATAGCACACTATTTTGTGTATACTTATCTAATGATTAAACTCCATTGTTATGGACATTTGCTTTTGTGGAAACACAATGAGTATTGACCTAGATTTTCAAAGATGCTTATTACAGTGGGGAAAAAAGTATTTAGTCAGCCATTAATTGTAATTGACATCATAGGTGGACCACAACTATGAGAGTCAAAATGAGAAAATAAATCCAGAAAATCACCTTGTCTGATTTGTCAAGATTTGTTTTGCAAATTATGGTGTAAAATAAGCATTTTATCACATAAAAACATGCAAGATTTCTGGCTCTCACAGACCTGTAACTTCTTCTTTAAGACGCTCCACTATGGTGAAGCCCAAAGATCTGTCGAAGAACACCAGAAACAAAATTGTAGCCCTGCACCAGGCTGGGAAGACTGAATCAGCAATAGGCAAGCAGCTTGGTGTGATGAAATCACCTGTGGGAGCAATAATAAGAAAATGGAACGCATACAAGACCACTGATAATCTCCCTCGATCTAGGGCTCCACGCAAGAACTCACCCTGTGGCGTCAAAATGATCACAAGAAAGGTGAGCAAAAATCCCTGAAAAACACGGAGGACCTAGTGAATGACCTGCATAGAGCTGGGACCACCGTAACAAAGGCTACCATCAGTAACACACTACGCCACCAGGGACTCAGATCCTGCAGTGCCAGACGTGTCCCCCTGCTTAAGCCAGTACATGTTCGGGCCGGTCGGAAGTTTGCTAGAGAGCATTTGGATTATCTAGAAGAGTACTGGGAGAATGTCAAATGGTCTGATGAAACCAAAGTAGACCTGTTTTGTAGATGTAGGGTGGTGGCGGGGATGGGTAATTAGGTGGTGCTGCTGATGTGATATTGATGCTGATAGGCAGGGAAGGTGTGCTGATCCCACAGATCTGGGGGGGATCTGCCCACTTCTTAACGCAGACAGACTGGAGACTGAGACAGGAAAGCGTATTCAACAGGTCCGTGTTTTATTCATCAACTTCCTTGTCAACTTCCACAAACCCTGACAGGACTTTTGACAATTTGCTTTTTAAGCAGACCCGGGTACCTTCTTTTTATCTCTGTGTCACCGTCGTGGTGTCTCCTGCAGTTCTCCTCACTGTGGCTGTCCTAGGCACTTCCACCACAGCGCTTCACCATTCAGAGTACACCGTTGTTATCACTCTCAGGGTGTCACTGTCTGCTTTCACCGTCCTTTGGGTCACCCCCGTGACCGTCTTCACTGTCAGGCTCTCTCTGAGGGCTCGCTGCTGCCTTCCTCCTAACAGCAGACCCTCCTTTCTAGTGAGCTCCCCTGGCTGACTGAAGCTTCTGGAAACTTCCCTCAGCCTTTACATTATTAGCCCAGGTAGCTCCGCCCACTATCACCTGGCAGAGACCTCTGACCAATCACGGTGGCCTTGACCCCTGGCAGTTATGTAACCACTCTCTTCTGTGCTCCTCACTGCCCTCTAATGGCCACACTCAGTATGGCACCCTATTCTTCTTCATCTCATTGTTTTCCATTCTTACACTGAGCTATTCCTCTGCCTCTCACTAAAAGCAGATCTCTCTGTCAGGTCCACCTCCCTACATAGAAACAAAACTTGTCGTGTTTGGAGAAGACAGAATGCTGAGTTGCATCCTAAGAACACCATACCTACTGTGAAGCATGGAGGTGGCAACATCATACTTTGGGGCTGTTTCTCTGCAAAGGGACCAGGACGACTGATCGTGTACATGAAAGAATGAATGGGGCCATGTATCATGAGATTTTGAGTGCAAACATTCTTCCAACAGCAAGGGCATTGAAGATGAAACATGGATGGGTCTTTCAGCATGCTAATGATCTCAAGCACACCCCCAGGGCAATTAAGGTGTGGCTTTGTAAGAAGCATATCAAGGTCCTGGAGTGGCCTAGCCAGTCTCCAGATCTCAACCCCATAGAAAACCTTTGGAGGGATTTGAAAGCTCTTGTTGCCCAGCGACAGGCCCAAAACATCATTGCTCTAGAGTAGATCTGCATGGAGGAATAGGTCAACATACCACCAACACTGTGTGCCAACCTTGTGAAGACCTACAGAAAATGTTTGACCTCTGTCATTGCCAGCAAAGGATATATAATTAACAAAATATTGAGATGACCTTTTGTTAATGACCAAATACTTATTTTCCATCATAATTTGAAAAATAAATCTTGCCAAATCAGACAAGGTGATTTTCTGGATTTGTTTTCTCATTTTGACTCTCATAGTTGAGAGTCAATTACAGGCCTCTCTCATCTTTTTAAGTGGGAGAACTTGCACAATTGGTGGCTGACTAAATACCTTTTTCTCCACTGTATATAAAAACACCTAAAGTCATAATTAATTGGTTATAAATAAAATATGGTGTATCAGGGACATAGGAGGAACAATTCACTGGTAAAATGTGTATTTCCTGTTTCCTCAAAGCTTTTATTTATAGGGTGACTTTAAAGGGGTTTTCTCATCTTTTTATTTCAGAAGCACACCCGGCCTCCTTGTCCTTCTTGAAAAATTTTCAAGAGAGTAAAACCAATTCAGGGTGCTGTATGCTCCTTCTTACACTGCGACCTCGGTCTTCAGGGGATGAGGCCCAGCAGTGGCTAGTAATAATTCCTTGTAATTTATGTGGAAAATGATAGTATCCAGGTCGCGGAGGCTAAGATAATGAATTTGACACAGGGGAGCTACATCATTGAGGGCCATAATACCAAAATCCGACAATTGTCTACCAAGGTTCAGTTGAATGATGTGGCCCTCAGGTGAAAATTCCATAGGGGTCTTTCCGAAGTTCTTAAGGACGCTCTGGTACATCATGCTCCCCCTTGTTCTTTGGTGAAGGCCATGACCCAGGCCATACAAATGGACTGCAAAATTTTTGAGAGATGTAGTGAGCAGCACGTTGGCATTTATATTCCCCCTGAGCATATAAGTTTACCTGAGGTGGAGCAGATGGAAGTTGGAGTCACCAGTACTTGTGCTGTGGAAAGGAAATGTCAGCACCATCTAGGATGCTGTCTCTACAGTGGCCTGGCTGTACATTTTCTAAACAACTGCCCAACTCTTCCTCTAGCAAGCAAGTCACTGGGAAATGCTTAGGTCTGGTTGAGTGTCGAGGAGGTCACCCAGATTTTCAGATACCTTTTTTCTCCTCTGATCAAGTACTGCTTAATGCAGTGCTATCCTTCAAGAATCAGTTTTAATCAGCATTGGCTTTCTCTGACTGCAAGTCTGCAGCTAACTTTATTTAATCAGGGCTAATTTTGAAGTTAGGATTAGGGACAGTTTGGAAACACCCATTCAAATGTTTGCCATTGACAAGACACGGTTTCTTCAGAATTGAATCAATTGTATAGTGGTGGAATACATGTTCCAAGTGCATCTCAGTCTGAATCCATCTTGTTTTATTTTGTATAATTTGCCTGCTTGGATGGTACTGGGACTTTCATGGCTGTTTATTCAAGTTCCTGTTATTGATTAGTGTAAAAAGGAAATTGTTCAATGAAGCCCTAATTGTCATAAGAAATATCTACGTTCAGTACAAATATGCTACACTAGTCTGAAGGGTCTACCTATGTACCTGAAAGAGAGGTGGAGAAACTACATCCCCATTGTCCCTATGATTGTGCTATTAATCTTGTCCCTAATGTCAAAGTACCTAAATCTCGCCTTTACGACTTGTCTGAGTCTGAACATACTGCCATGAAAAACTATGTGAGTGAAAGTTTACGGAAGGGTCATATCTGTCCTCCCTCCTTTCATGTAGCTGCTAGACTTAAAAAAAAAAAAAAAAAGATAGGGATCTCAATCCTTAACTCAGTTCTAGAGAATTGAAGAAAATCATGGTAAAGAATACATACCCACTTCCAATAATCCTCGACCTATTAAGTGCTTTCTGTAACAACCCTGCTGGCATCACTGCATGGCCTCCCATCCCCCGCACCCCAACTTACTTTCTGCTTCAAGCCATGCTGTGAATTCTGTCTGTTGCCTGCCCTGAGCCTCATGTGCTATGCCTCTTGTTTTCCTGCTTGCTCTCCATGTTTCCTGACTGTGTGTATAGGGGGGCGGCGCCTGAACTCTCTGGTTCTTATGCAGTCTGGTTGCACCTGGCTAATGGGTCCCTGACCAATCACTTGGAGCCTTGGGCTATTTTACCCTGCCACACCCACTGGAACATTGCCTGTGCAATGTCTATAATCAGTATCTTGCTGCTGAGGAAGCCAGGCCCTGTTCTGTGTATTTCCTCCTTCTCTGTAGGAATACTCTTTGTCTCGCTTTGCACCTTGTCCGCCTGCCAGGAGGCAGAATATCATGGCCCTTGAGTCTTGTTCCCAGTACCTTGTCTGTACTCTGTCCGCCTGCCAGGAGGCAGAATATCCTGGTCCTTGTGTCTTTGTCCCTGAGTCTCTGTCTGAACTCAGTTTTACCTCTGTCTGTCAGTCTCCTTGTCTGTGGTTCCTTCTCTGCCATGTCTCTCCTTGTGTCCTCCCTATCTGTGCGCCTGCACGGCTCCTTAGCCGCTCTGCCTGCTCGGCTCCTTAGCCGCTCTGCCTGCTCGGCTCCTTAGCCTCTCTGCCTGCTCGGCTCCTTAGCCGCTCTGCCTGCTCGGCTCCTTAGCCGCTCTGCCTGCTCGGCTCTCTTGCCGCCCAGCCTACTCCACACTCCTGCCTGTATCCATACCTGCACCTCCTGTGTGAACAGGTCCAAATCCTGTTCCATCATACACCACTCCCTCCTGCCTACACCTGCTGTGTGAACAGGTCCCTATCTGCCGCTTCTCATACCACGTCAGTCTGTCCTGTGTCTCCAAGCCGTGCCTGCCTGTCCTGTGTCTCCAAGCCGTGCCCGCCTGTCCTGTGTCTCCAAGCTGTGCCCGCCTGTCCTGTGTCTCCAAGCCGTGCCCGCCTGTCCTGTGTCTCCAAGCCATGCCCGCCTGTCCTGTGTCTCAGCCTGCTTGTCACTCGCACCTGTCCAGGTGTCCTGTTCCCGAGTGGGATCAGCAGCCACAGCCAGACACCACCCTGGAGTGGCACCCGGCAGCTATCTGCCGAACAAGCCTGACCTCACCATCAGAGGCTCCAGTGAAGACCAAGGTAGCTGCCGTAGCTACGCCCCTTCCAGGGTAGTCTGGTTTGTGGCACAGTGGGGCCACAACCCCCCGGCTCGCGTCATTCAGCCAAGGTGCGAGCGTGACAGTTTCTAAACTTCATCTTAGAGAGGCTTACAATTTGATATGAATCCTGAACGGTGATGAATGGAAAATGGCGTTTTTAACTTCTGAGGGTTAATTTGAAGATCTTGTCATGCCATTTGAGTTAACCAATGCACCAACTGTATTTCAAACCTTTATGAATGATATTTTTGTTGATTTCATTGGTAGATTTATTATGATTTACTTTTACGATATTTTAATTTTTTTTACCTGATTTGGATTCTCACCAGGAACATGTCCATGTGGCATTACATAATGTGAGGGAGAACTCATAGTTTGCTAAATTAGAGAAATTTAATTTTATGTTCAAGAAATTTTGCTCCTTACCTTATCGGCTAGAGGGTTTAAGATGGATCCTGTGAGGATGCAGGACATTAAAGATAGGGTTCAACTTAGTGACCTTAAACCATTTTCAACATTTTCTAGGATTTGCCAACAATTGTGGAAATCCATTAGGGGTTTTTCTCAGATTGCTAAACCTCTTACCGACTTCAAACATAAGAGGGAAGATCCCAAAGTTTAGTCCCTGGATGCAATTACGGCCTTTAAAGAATTGAAAGAATGTTTCATATCTACTTCTTTTTTAATCCAACCCGATCATCAGGAACTATTCAATGCAGAAAGGGATGCATCAGAGGTCAAAGTTGGTGCTCTATTATTTCAGGTGTTCAATACACTGACCAATTGCCTACATGAAGAGATGAGCGACTTTGCCTTTTTTAGGGTCGAGTCGGGTTTCATGAAACCCGACTTTCTCAAAAGTCGGGTCGAATGAAATCGGACGACTATAGGGAAAAGTCGGAGGCCGACTAAAACACGAAACACAATGCGAGTCAATGGGAAAGCAAAGTAGGCAGGGAGTGGAGGACAGTAAACACACCTACAGTGCCCATTTCAATGCCAAAAACATCAGTTATTATTATTGAAACTTGTCAACCTTAATTTACTTCATAATAATAGTTACGCATTGAAAATGGGGTTATTTGGCTAAAATTGTGGGGGGGTAGGGCTGGCTCCAGGTTTTCGTGTGCCCTGGGCCAAAGAGTGTCAGTGCACCCCTTTAACACATACTACAACTCATGATGCTATGATATGGCACAGAAATATGGGTATAGTACAATGACAAATACTTCACTGCTTATATGACATGACTGATCTATTTTAAACTGTACAATAGCTCAAAAAAGGACAGTATATTACTCCATACAGTATTATGGCCACCACATTGTGCACCATACAGAATAATGAGCCCCATATATTTCTCCATACAGAATAATTGGCCACATGTAATGTTCCATACAGTATATGATGAGCTCCACATAATGGTACAGTATATGATGGTCCCCAAGGACGATGCTCCAGTGTGCTATGGGCCCAAATAATGCTCCACATATAATGGGCTCCATTTCTAATGCTCCAGTGTATAAAGGGCCCCATAAATGCTGCTACATTGTCTGATGTCCCCAATCTGGAATGCTCCAGTATATGATGGGCCTCATGGATGATGCTCCAGTGTATGATGGGCCCTAATAATGCTCAATATATAATGGGCTCCATTTGTAATGCTCCAGTGTTTAAAGGGCCTGGTAAATGCTGCTCCAGTATCTGATGTCCCCCATTTGGAATGCTCCAGTATATGATGGGCCTCATGGATGATGCTACAGTGACTTATGGGCCCTAATAATGCTCCATATATAATGGGCCCCATTTCTAATGTCCAAGTGTATCATGTGCCCCATAGATGCTGCTCCAGTGTCTGATGTGCCCCATTTGGAATGCTCCAGTATATGATGGGCCTCATGGATGATGCTCCAGTGTATGATGGGCCTCATGGATGATGCTCCAGTGTCTTATGGACCTTAATAATGCTCCATATATAATGGGCCCCATTTCTAATGCTCCAGTGTATCATGTGCCCGATAGATGCTGCTCCAGTGTCTGATCTGCCCCATTTAGAATGCGCCAGTATATGATGGGCCTCATGGATGATGCTCCAGTGTCAGATGTCCCCCATTTTGAATGCTCCAGTATATGATGGGCCCCATTTTTAATTAACCCAGTCATGGTATGTGAAAAGAGCTCCATGGAGTAATCTGAAGTGTGTGCTGCCGCATCCTTCACTTTTGGTGTGGGTGAAGGGCACAAGGAAAGTGGTTGCTCCTGACCAGAAGCCTGCACTTACGACTCAGTGCTTGCATTTTATTAAACTTCAGAAGAGGAGGCGATAGAGCTGCAGGCTGTTTCAGCAATGTCAACCAAAAACAGATCCTGATGCTTCGGCTTTAAAAGCAGTCTACCTACTCCCAGAAAATGGAGCCTTACAGGCCTTCCAGAGCTACACCATGACGCAAGCTCAACACCTCCTGCCTTAGCTGCTATTGTGTTTTTGGCACTACTAGCAGATGCACCACCACCACCATCAGTACCAGGTGCCCCCCCACACCCACGTCCACGTCCTCTTCCACCATACTTCCTCATCTTTTAGAAAATTGACCCAAAATACCAGCAGATATATGCTACTGTATCAGAAGTGTACAGCTCTATACAGTCTAGGGATAACAGTAAATCTCCGTATATATTTCATGAGTCATACACAGACGCTCACAGGCTCAGTATGGATTACCCAATAAAATGAAAAGGTGAAAAAGGGTACAGTATCACCAGATACAAGGTATATATAGCATAGTGTAAACATTCTGAATCTCCGTATACATTTCAGGAGGCAGACACAAACGTTCTCAGGCCCAGTATGGATTACACAAGAATATGAAAAGCTGTAAATGGGTAATGTAACACAAGCGTACAGCTGTATACAGTGTTGGCCAAATTTGAAATCTCGGTATATATTTCCGGAATCACCCTCAGACGCTCACTCAGTCTGGATTTGACCATAATAAAAAATGTTGTAAAAAAGGTACTGGATAACAGGATAGCAAGTATATATATTATAGGGTACAATTGAAATCTCTGTATACATAGTCCCGTAGTCAGTCTCAGACGCTTAGTCAGTATGGATTTGACCGTAATACTAAAAGTCGAACAAAGGTACTGTATAACAAGATACAAGCTGTATCGAGTATAGGATAAAAATTGGTATCTCAGATTCACCTTATTTATAGAAGGCATAAACCACACACGCTCACTCACTATGGATGATACTGTAATGCAAAATTTTGAACAAACGTACTGTATCAGCACACACCAGGTGTATCCAGTCTAGGGGTAATTGTAAATTTCCATCTATACTTCCGGAGTCAGACACAGACACTCACAGGCTCAGTGTGTATTACACCAGAATTTAACAAGCAAAAAAAGGGAAAGGTATTCAAAGCGTACACCAGTATACAGTGTTGTGGTACTTTTAAATCTTCACATATATTTCAATCTCAGTAAGCCAGTCCAGACTCTCCGCTACTGGAAACTACATGGATAAAAGTACAGACAGAAAGTCGAGTGTTAGCAGAAATTTGGAAATTACTCATCGCGGGAAAACTTCCCGGTAGATGTTGCAGAGGCGATGCAGACCCTCAATTACTGTGTCTGTGGTGACAGTGAAAATGGTTCTTTGTGAAGAAAGGATTGCTTTATCGCAGTAGCGTGGATCACATCACCATTACTCGTCTCCATCAAATTGGGATCACAGGGAGAGATGTAGACATGGTCCTCACTGCCTATCATGATGTGTCTGGTCATTTTGGAGTGCAAAAGACAGAAGCCACAGACCATAGGCGATTCTATTGGATTGGCATGAGAGGAGACATTGAAAAATGGTGGCAGGAATGTCACACGTCTGTGACTATCACAACTGTGAAAGGTGATCATAAAGCCCCACTGCATCTGCTTGTAAGTTGACGTCCATTACAAATGGTAGCCATTGATCATCTGAAGGTAGAGACCAGCAGGACAGGGCATAGCTACATCTTAACCATCATTGATCAATACACCAAATTTCTAGTGGCCGTCCCTGTGAAGGATTTAACTGCCCAGACTACACAGCGGTGGAGCAGGGAGAGGTAAGTATTGCAAGTTGCAAGTGCTGTGGCCATAACCAAGCAGGGGGGCACACTCATGGTCGACGGTACTGGCACAGGGCCCCTCATAGTACGCTGTTGTGTCTGATGGCGAGTGGGCCCCCCACAGTCAGAGACACTGTATTGTACTTTGAGGGGCCCTGTTATGATTGGGTCACCAAGGAGGAAAACAAGACCAAGCTAAGCTACAAAAAACCAGAGAGGTTGGTAACTAAGCGGATTGCAGACCCCTGATCCTATCTACACAATTAGCAGTAGCCGTGGAGCGTGCCTACGATGATTCTAGATGCCTAGACACAGCCAGAGAACTAAATAAGCCTAAAGCAAGAAAAGGGGAAATCTAAACTGCCCCAGAGCAGACCCCAAAGGAATAGATAGCCCCCAAACATATATTGTCGGTGAGACAAGATGAAAACACAAACACAGGTAGGAAAATAGGCTGAGCAAACGATGAGGCCCACACTAACTAGAAAGGACAGGAAAGGAAAGACACTGTCTGCAAACACACATAAAACCCTGCAAAAATGTCCAACACTTCTGATAGCAAAAACTCTGAAGTCACTAAACTTCTCCCACTATATCAGCACTCTGGCATATTCTGAAAGCAGAGCAAAAAGAGGCCAATCTAATAAGGGACAAAAAAACAAACTGACAAAAATAGTTACATAAGGATGGAAATTCAGCACAGCCCCAGCCGGAGCTGGCTGACCACACAAAACTGAATACACAAAACCAAATCAAATGTGAACAATAGCAAAGAACACTTAGCTTGAGCATGCAGGGACTGAACTGGAAACTAAGACCTCAGGAGGCAGGAAAAATCACCAGCTGGGATAGAGGGAGTCGGCTGTCTTAAATCCAGTCAGAGACTCCAGATGTCCAATCGTCATCCTCATTATCAGATGGCAGGCCTCTGTCAATTAGATCAGCTCCATTACCTCCCGTAACCACCAGAGGGAGCCCGGAAAGAGAACTCGTGACTCCTCTGTCAATACAACCAGCTCCACTACCTTCAGTAGCAACCAGAGGCAGGCCAGAAAGTGAATTCACAACAGTACCCCCACTTGAGGAGGGGTCACCGAACCCTCTTCCATGCCACCAGGCCGATCAGGATGGGCCCGGTGAAAGGCACGAACCAATCTATCGGCATGAATGTCAGAAGCAGAGACCCAAGAATTATCCTCCTCGCCATAACCCTTCCTTTTGACCAAGTACTGGAATCTCCGTCTAGCCAAACGAGAATCCAATATTTTCTCTACCTCATATTCCACATTGCCTTTAACCAATACAGGGTCAGGAGGTGCTGCCATAGGAACTACTGGCTCAACAAACCTCTTCAACAGAGATTTATGATACACGTTATGGATATTAAACTTAGCTGGAGAGCCAATCGAAAAGAAACAGGATTAAGAATCTCCAAAATCATATAAGGTTCAATGAATCTTGGCTTGAACTTTGGAGATGAAACCTTCATAGAAATATTCTTTGATGACAACCAAACCATATCACCCACTTTAACCCCTTCACTACCAAGGGTGGTTTGCACGTTAACTCCCGGGCCAATTTTTACAATTCTGACCACTGTCCTTTTATGAGGCCATAACTCTGGAACGCTTCCATGGATCCCGGTGATTCTGACACTGTTTTCTCATGACATATTGTACTTCATGATAGTGGTAAAATTTCATTCATATAACTTGCGTTTACTTGTGAAAAAAACGGAAATTTGACGAAAATGTTGAAAATTTTGCAATTTTCCAACTTTGAATTTTTATGCCCCTAAATCACAGAGATATGGCACACAAAAAACTTAATAAGTAACATTTCCCACATGTTTACTTTACATCAGCACAATTTTGGAACCAACATTTTTTTTTTGTTAGGAAGTTATAAGGGTTAAAAATTGACCAGCGATTTCTCATTTTTGCATCACCATTTTATTTTTACGGACCACATCACATTTGAAGTCACTTTGAAGGTTCTATATGATAGAAAATACCCAAAAGTGACACCTTTCTAAAAACTTCACCCCTTAAGGTGCTCAAAACCACATTCAAGGAGTTTATTAACCCTTCAGGTGCTTCACAGGAATTTTTTGAATATTTAAAAAAAAATGAACATTTAACTTTTTTTCACAAAAAAAATACTTCAGGTTCAATTTTTTTTATTTTACCAAGGGTAACATGAGAAATTGGACTGCAAAAATTATTGTGCAATTTGTCCTGAGTAAGCTGATACCTGATATGTGGGGGGAACCACTGTTTCGGCGCATGGCAGAGCTCAGAATGGAAGGAGCACCGTTTGACTTTTACAATGCAAAATTGGCTGGAATTCAGATCGGACGCCATGTCACGTTTGGAGAGCACCTGATGTACCTAAACAGTGGAAACCCCCCACAAGTGACCCCATTTTGGAAACTAGACCCCCCAAGAAACTTATCTAGATATGTGGTGAGAACTTTGAACCCACAAGTGCTTCACAGAAGTTTATAACGTACAGCGGTACAATTAAAAAATCATATTTTTTCCACAAAATGATCTTTTCACCCCAATTTTTATTTTCCCAATGGTAACAAGACCCTAAAAGTTATTGTGCAATTTGTCCTCAGTACGCTGGTACCCCACTTGTGGGGGTAAACCACTATTTGGGCGCATGGCAGAGCTCGGAAGGGAAGCAGCGCCATTTGACTTTTTTGTCTGGAATTGAGACCGGACACCATGTCGCGTTTGCAAAGCCTTTGATATACCAAAACAGTGGAATCCCCCACAAATGACCGCATTTTGGAAACTAGACCCCCCAAGGAACTTATCTAGATGTGTGATGAGAACTTTGAACCTCCAAGTGCTTCACAGAAGTTTAGAACGCCCAGGCGTGAAAATAAAAAAATCATATTTTTTTTCCACAAAAATGATATTTTTGCCCCCAATTTTTTATTTTCCTAAGGGCAACAGGAGAAATAGGACCCCAAAAGTTGTTTTGCAAATTGTCCTGAGTAGGCTGATACCCCATATGAAGGGGTAAAACACTGCATGGCATGGCAGAGCTTGGCAGAGCTTGGAAGGGAAGGAGCACCATTTGACTTTTTCAACGCAGAATTGGCTGGAATTGAGATCAGATGCCATGTTGCGTTTGGAGAGCACCTGATGTGCGCAAATATTGGAAACCTCCAATTCTAACACCAACCCTAACCCCAACACACCCCTAACCCTAACCCTTGCCCTAACCCTAACCCTAGCCCTAACCCTAGCCCTAGCCCTAAACTTAATGGGAAAATGGAAATAAATACATTTTTTTAATTTTATTATTTTTCCCTAACTAAGGGGGTGATAACGTGGGGTTTGATTTACTATTTATGGCGGTATTTATATTTGGCAGCTGTCACACGCTAAAAGACGCTTTTTATTGTAAAAATAGCTTTTGCATCACCACATATTGAGAGCTATAATTTTTCATATTTTGACCCACCGAGCCATGTGAGGTCTTATTTTTTGTGAGACGAGTTGACGTTTTTATTGGTACCATGTTCGGGCATGTGACGTTTTTTGATCGTCTTTTATTTCGTTTTTTGGGACGCAGAATTTACAAAAACCAGCGTTTCATGAATTTCTTTTGGGTGGTGAGTTTACGCCGTTCCGAGTGCAATAAAATTGATAAAGCGGTTTCTTCTTCGGGTCAGTACGGTTACAGCAATACCTCATTTATGTCTTTTTTTATGTTTTGGTGCTTTTATGCAATGAAAACAATTTTATATAAAAAATAATTATTTTTGCATTGCTTTATTCTGCGAGCTATAATTTTTTTATTTTTTCGTTGATGATGCTGTATGATGGCTCGTTTTTTGTGGGACAAGATGATGTTTTCAGCAGTACCAAGGATATTTATATGTGTCTTTTTGATCGTGCGTTATTGCACTTTTTGTTCAGCGGTATGAAAATAAATAATTATTTTTTGCTTCATTTTTTATTTTTATTTTTTAAGGGGTTCGCTTAAGGGGTTAACTAATGGGACACTTTTATAGGGCGCGTTGTTACGGACGCGGCGATACGAAATATGTGTACTTTTATTTTTATTTTTTATTATTATTTCCAAAAAATGAATTTATTGGGGAATATTTTTTTTTTTAATTTATTTAGCGATTTTTTCAAAATTATATTTACTCTTTTTTTTTTCTACTTTATTACAATGTCCCAGGGGGGACAGCGATCTATCACAGGCACTGCTGCAGGCTTCCTCATGCCTGCGCTCTGCGGGCAGTGAGGAAGCCAGCATCCTGCAGGCCCCCAGAGGTCCCCGCCACCATATTGGATCCGGGGACCTGCAGGAAAGGAGCCCCCCGCAGCGGTGCACATTGCGCTGCTGTGGGGGGCTCAGGGAAGCACGGGGGGAGCCCCCTCCCTGCCGATGCTTCCCCTTAACCCCCGGTACACCGCGATCGTGTTTGATCGCGGTGTGCAAGGGGTTAACGTGTTGGGGCGGTCCGGTCTGTGATAATCAGCTGACACCCGGCCCCGATCAGCGGCGCTCACCACGTGGGCGCCGCTGATCGCACTAGACGTACTATTCTGTCCTTAGGACTTAGGTCCCAGGTCACATGGACGGAATACTACGTACATTGTATGAAAAGGGGTTAAACCGGGGTCCAATGGTCCAATGGTCCTATGCCGGTTGGAAAACCACTGGGATTTTTCCTTAGAGAGGGACAACTTATCCACCACTTGGTCCCAAATCTGCTGCATTCTCTCTACCACAGTGTCCACACTTGGGCAGGTCAAAGATTCCACCTGCCCTGATGAAAATCGAGGATGAAACCCAAAGTTATAGAAAAAGGGCGACATCAAAGTGGTAGAACTAGCTCTATTGTTTAGCACGAATTCGGCCAAGGGCAAAAATGAGACCCAGTCATACTGATCAGCAGATATAAAACATCTCAAATCGGACTCCAAAGTCAGGTTTGTTCTCTCATTCTGCCCACTGATCTGAGGATGAAACGCAGAGGAGAAAGATAACGGAATTCCCAGATTGGAACAAAAAGCTTTCCAAAATCTGGAAACAAACTGGACTCCTCTGTCCGACACAATGTTCTCAGGAATCCCATGCAACCAAACCACCTGTTGTAAAAACAAAGGCACCAACTCTGAAGAAGATGGCAACTTTGAGAGTGGTACAAGATGGATCATCTTAGAAAATCTATCACAAATCACCCAGATATCAGTCATTCTCTGAGAGACAGGAAGATCAGAAATAAAATCCATTGAGATATTGGTCCATGGCCTCTTGGGCACCGGCAGGGGCATCAACAACCCACTAGAACAAGAACAGGGTTTAGACCGAGAACAAGTCCCACAGGACTGCACAAAATTGCTGACATCACGAGATAAGGCAGGCCACCGAAAAGACCGACTCACCAAATCTCTGGTACCAAAAATACCTGGATGACCAGCCAGTGCGGAGCAATGAGTTTCAGACATCACTCTCTTCCTCCACTGGTCAGGAACATACAATTTTCCCATAGGACAACGCTCAGGTTTGTCCTCCTGAAATTCCTCCACGGCACGTCTCAAATCGGGCGAGAAGGCGGAAAGAACTACCCCCTCACCTAGGATGGCAGTAGGCTCGGTCACAATAAGAGAAGCCGCAAAGAAACTCCTAGAAAGGGCATCCGCTGTAACATTCTTAGTGCCCGGAAGAAAAGAGACCATAAAATTAAAACGCGTGAAAAACAAGGCCCACCTAGCCTGTCTAGGATTCAAGCGTTTGGCTGATTCAAGATAAATCAAATTCTTGTGGTCGCTGAGGAACACAATTTGATGTCTAGCTCCCTCCAACCAATTTCTCCACTCTTCAAATGCCCATTTCCTGGCCAACAATTCCCGATTCCCCACGTCATAGTTACGTTCAGATGAGGAGAATTTTCGAGAAAAGAAGGCACAGGAATTCATTTCAGAAGTCACTGGATCTTTTTGGGACAAAACAGCTCCTGCACCAATCTCAGAAGCATCTACCTCCACCTGAAATGGAAGTGAGACATCAGGTTGCCGTAGAACCGGAGCAGAAGTGAATCTCCGCTTAAGCTCCTGAAATGCCGAGACAGCCTCTGGAGACCAATTCAGCACATCAGCGCCCTTCTTGGTCAGATCAGTCAGTGGTTTGACAATACCAGAAAAATTACCTATAAATTTACGATAGAAATTAGCAAAACCCAAAAACTTCTGGAGAGCCTTCAAAGAAGTGGGCTGAACCCAATCATAAATGGCCTGTACCTTGGCCGAGTCCATTTCAATAGCCGACGGAGACAAAATAAATCCCAAAAATGAAATCCTCTGTACACCAAAGAGGCATTTCGATCCCTTAACATACAGGGAATTTTCCCTCAAATTCCGGAACACAGTCCGGACATGCTCCACATGAGAATCCCAATCACTGGAAAAGATCAAAATATCATTCAGATAGATGATCAAAAACTTATCCACAAAGTCACGGAAAATATCATTCAGAAAGGATTTGAAGACAGAAGGGGCATTAGTGATCCCAAAAGGCATCACCAGGTACTCAAAATGTCCCTCTCGAGTATTAAACGCCATCTTCCATTCATCCCCATGCTTGATGCGAATAAGATTATACGCCCCCTGAGGTCAAGCTTGGTAAACCAGCAGGCACTTTTAACTCTGGAAAATAAATCAGAAATCAGAGGTAACGGGTACTGATATTTAACCGTGATTTTGTTAAGGGAACGATAGTCAATACAAGGCCTTAATGAACCATCTTTCTTTGTCACAAAAAAAAACAGCACCTAAGGGTGAAGAGTAGAGTTGAGCGACTTTTGGTTTTTTAGGGTCGCGTTTCGTTTCGTGAAACCCGACTTTTCCAAAAGTCGGGTCGAGCAAGATCGTCCGATTATAGGGAAAAGTCGGGGTCGTCCCAAAACACGAAACCCAATGTAAATCAATGGGGAATAAAAGTCGGCAGTGAGAGGAGGACAGGAAACACACCAACAGTGCCCATTTGAATGCCAAAAGCATCAATTCTTCTTACTTAAGCTTGTCAACCTTAATTAACTTCATAATACAAGTTACGCACTGAAAAATGGGGGTTATTTGGCTACAGACTGTGGGGGGGGAGGGCTGGCTCCAGGTTTTCATGTGCCCTGGGTGAAAGAGCGCCCCTTTAACACATACCACAACTCATCATGCTCCGATACGGCAGAGAAATAGCGGTATAGTACAATGAAAAATACCTCACTTTTTACATCTCATGACGAGGCCCATCTATTTCTCCATACAGAATCATTGGTCCCATATAATGTTTGAAACAGCATATCATGAGCTCCACATAATGCTACAGTATATGTTGGTCCCCATGGATGAAGCTCTACTGTCTTATGGGCCCAAATAATGCTCCAAACATAATGGGCCCCATTTCTAATGCTCTAGTGTATAATGGGCCCTGTAAATGCTGCTCCAGTGTCTAATGTCCACCTTTGGAATGTTCCAGTGTATGGTGGGCCCCATCTATCATTCTCAGACGGTGTTAGGCCCAGTATGGATTGCACGTGATTGCACAAAGGTTAGAAAGGGTACCGTATCCCCAGATAACATGTATGGATAGCGTACACATTCAAAATATATGTCTCAGGAGGCAGGCTCAGACGGTGTTAGGCCCAGTATGGATTGCACGTGATTGCACAAAGGTTAGAAAGGGTACCGTATCCCCAGATAACATGTATGGATAGCGTACACATTCAAAATATATGTCTCAGGAGGCAGGCTCAGACGGTGTTAGGCCCAGTATGGATTGCACGTGATTGCACAAAGGTTAGAAAGGGTACTGTATCCCCGGATAACATGTATGGATAGCGTACACATTCAAAATATATGTCTCAGGAGGCAGGCTCAGACGGTGTTAGGCCCAGTATGGATTGCACGTGATTGCACAAAGGTTAGAAAGGGTACCGTATCCCCAGATAACATGTATGGATAGCGTACACATTCAAAATATATGTCTCAGGAGGCAGGCTCAGACGGTGTTAGGCCCAGTATGGATTGCACGTGATTGCACAAAGGTTAGAAAGGGTACCGTATCCCCGGATAACATGTATGGATAGCGTACACATTCAAAATATATGTCTCAGGAGGCAGGCTCAGACGGTGTTAGGCCCAGTATGGATTGCACATGATTGCACAAAGGTTAGAAAGGGTACCGTATCCCCATATAACATGTATGGATAGCGTACACATTCAAAATATATGTCTATACAAAAGGAGGCAGGCTCAGACGGTGTTAGGCCCAGTATGGATTGCACGTGATTGCACAAAGGTTAGAAAGGGTACCGTATCCCCAGATAACATGTATGGATAGCGTACACATTCAAAATATATGTCTCAGGAGGCAGGCTCAGACGGTGTTAGGCGCAGTATGGATTGCACGTGATTGCACAAAGGTTAGAAAGGGTACCGTATCCCCAGATAACATGTATGGATAGCGTACACATTCAAAATATATGTCTATACATCAGGAGGCAGGCTCAGACGGTGTTAGGCCCAGTATGGATTGCACGTGATTGCACAAAGGTTAGAAAGGGTACCGTTTCCCCGGATAACATGTGTGGATAGCGTACACATTCAAAATATATGTCTCAGGAGGCAGGCTCAGACGGTGTTAGACCCAGTATGGATTGCACGTGATTGCACAAAGGTTAGAAAGGGTACCGTTTCCCCGGATAACATGTATGGATAGCGTACACATTCAAAATATATGTCTCAGGAGGCAGGCTCAGACGGTGTTAGGCCCAGTATGGATTGCACGTGATTGCACAAAGGTTAGAAAGGGTACCGTATCCCCGGATAACATGTATGAATAGCGTACACATTCAAAATATATGTCTCAGGAGGCAGGCTCAGACGGTGTTAGGCCCAGTATGGATTGCACGTGATTGCACAAAGGTTAGAAAGGGTACCGTATCCCCGGATAACATGTATGGATAGCGTACACATTCAAAATATATGTCAATACATCAGGAGGCAGGCTCAGACGGTGTCAGGCACAGTATGGATTTGACGGCCCAGATTACACAGCGGAGGAGCAGGGAGAGGTAAAGATTGCAAATGCTGGGGCCCTGCCCAAGCAAGGGGGGCCCACTCGTGGGCGTCGGTAATGGCACTGGGCCCCTCATAGTACAGCGGTGTGTCTGATGGCGGGTGTGCACCACCACCGTCAGAGACACTTGATTGCACTATGAGGGACCCTGTGCCAGTGCCCGCGCCCAAGAGTCGTCCCACCCACCTGTCCAGGGCAACGGCACTCGCACGGTGTCGTGCGCTAGGTGGTGACCCCGGCCATGGGGGGGGAGGCAGCACAGTTAGGGAGTTTTAGAAAGTGTCATATGTTGATGTTGGACATTCAGCTGATGCAAAAGGCGAAATAGGTGAAGTACCAGGAAGAGGTGGACCAAAGCAAGCCATTTTTCTGTCACCCTATGTGTCATCAGGGGAAGGTGGGACAAAATCCTTGGAAACCCATGCGTGGTTCATTTTAATGAAGGTTAGATCATCCACATTTTGGGTTGACAGACGGGTCCTTTTTTCTGTCAGGATTGATCCAGCTGCACTGAAGACTCTTTCCGATAGCACACTTGCAGCTGGGCAAGCGAGCTCCTGTAAGGCATATTGGGCCAATTCAGGCCAGGTGTCCAGTTTAGCGGCCCAATAGTCAAAGGGGAATGACCTGTGTGGGAGAACATCGATATGGGAGGAAAAGTAGTTTGTAACCATAGTTGACAATTGCTGTCTCCTGTCACTTTCCATCGATGCAGTATTACCAGTTGTGTGAGCGGTATTTGAAAAATCAGTCCACAACATTGTCATGAAACCCCTGTCTCCAACGCCACTTCTGCTGTGTGCACCACGAACACCTCTGCCAAGCTGCCCCCGGCCCGTACGGCTCGTGTGAGAACCATCACCGCTGCTGTGTGCTGGGAATGCCTCAAGCAACCGATTTACCAGAGTTGCTTGTTTATTAGCCAATATTAGGTCAAGGTTCTCCTGTGGCATGATGTTTTGTAATTTGCCTTTATAGCGTGGATCCAGGATGCTGGCCAACCAGTAGTCGTCATCGTTCATCATTTTGGCAATGCGGGGGTCCCTTTTTAGGATCCGCAAGGCATAATCTGACATGTGGGCCAATGTTCCCGGTGTCAATGATGCACTGCGAGTGCTGGTTGGAGGAGCACTTTCTGGCAAATCCACATCCCTCCAGTCACGCACAAACCCTGTACCAGACCTTGCCACGCCAACATTTTCACTTGCCCCACGAGATGCATCCTCCTCCCCTAAGTAATCATCCCCATCATCATCCTCCTCCTCCTCTTCTTCCTCCACCTCGTCCAGGAGAGGTCCCTGAGCAGACAATGGCTGAATGTCATCAAGGATTCCCTCCTCCTCTTCCTCCTCATCAACATTGGCTGCAGACGCCTGCTCCTTAAGGTGCGTCAAAGTTTGCATGAGCAGACGCATAAGTGGGATGCTCATGCTTAGGATGGCGTCGTCTGCGCTTACCAGCCGTGTGCATTCCTCAAAACACTGAAGGACTTTACAAAGGTCTTTCAGCTTCGACCACTGCACACCTGTCAACTCCATGTCTGCTCTCAAAGTGCCTGGCCGTGTATCCTCCCACAAATGCATTATGGCCTGCCTCTGCTCGCACAGCCGCTCCACCATGTGCAGGGTGGCGTTCCACCTTGTTGCAATGTCGATAATGAGGCGGTGGTTGGGAAGGTGGAGCAATCGCTGCAGCTTCTGCATACGAACGGAGTGTACAGGCGACCGGCGGATGTGTGCGCACAGTCTTCGCACCTTCTGGAGCAGGGCTGTTAACTCCGGATAATTTTTGAGGAAGCACTGCACCACCAGGTTCAAGGTGTGAGCCAAGCAAGGTATGTGGCTGAGTTTTGAAAGGGCTATGGCTGCCACAAAATTACGGCCGTTATCACTAACTACCTTGCCTGCCTCAAGATGTACACTGCCCAGCCATGACTCAGTTTGTCGCTTCAAGTACTCGGCCAGCACCTCGGCGGTGTGTCTGTCGCCCAAACACATCATCTGCAACACAGCCTGCTGACGCTTTCCACTAGCTGCTCGATAGGGGGACACATCGTGTGCAACAGTGGCAGATGCAGATGGAGTGCTCGTACGACTGCGCTCTGTGGACGAGCTTTCGCTTCTGGAGGAGGAGGAGGAGGAGGAGGGTGGAACGCCTACAGCCAACTGTTTCCTATACCGTGGGCTAGGCAGCACTGTCCCACCACCGCTGTCCCCTGTGGACCCTGCATCCACCACATTAACCCAGTGCGCAGTGATGGACACGTAACGGCCCTGGCCATGCCGACTGGACCATGCATCAGTTGTGAGGTGCACCTTTCCGCTCACTGACTGCTTGAGTGCATGGACAATGCGGTCTTTCACATGATGGTGGAGGGCTGGGATGGCTTTGCGAGAGAAGAAGTGGCGACTGGGTAGGTCATAGCGTGGTACTGCATAGGCCATGAGTTCGCGGAAAGCTGTGCTTTCCACCAACCGAAAGGGCATCATCTCAAACGAGATTAGTTTGGCAATGTGGGCGTTCAAACCCAGTGTAGGCGGATGAGAGACTGAGTACTTTCTTGACCTACTCATAGTGTCTGGGAGGGTGAGCTGGACTTGAGAGCTGCATATGGTGGAAGTAGCGGTGGACAGGGCGGACTGAGAGAGGGTTGATGATGGTGATGGAGTTGGTGTTCTTTCTGATGGCCTAGAATCAGTCTTTCGTTGATATAACAGTGGGATTCCCTGACTGCTGTGGTCTTGCAAAGACACCTCAACATTTGCTGCTGTGCTAACCGGTGGGCTTACAGTGGGGGAAACAATGTAGCGTTGCTGACTACCTTCGTTGTGATCAGTTGCACATGTGGCACTTGAGGTTTGGTGTTGTGTCCACGCTTGCAAGTGCATGCTGGTTAAATGTCTAAGCATGCAACTGGTATTCAAATTTTTCAGATTTTTCCCTCGGCTAAAGGTCTTTGCGCACTTCTTACAGATAACCTTGGCCTGATCATGAGGATTTTGTTCAAAAAAGTGCCACACTGCACTCTTCCTACTTTGGCAGACATTTTGCGGCCTAGCACGCTGTGATCTTTTGACCCTCTGGACAAGCTGTCCAGCAACTCTTATGATATTTGGAACCTGTCTTTGGAGTGCTCCGGGCCTGCCAGATAACAGCTGTTGCGATGTCGATGTCTGCTGTGGATGCTCCTCATCTGAGCTATTGGAAGCAGCACCCTCTTCCCCCAATGGATGCCAATCTGGGTCAACAACTGGGTCATCCATCACCTCCTCTTCTATGTCATGTGCACCTTCCTCTGTGTCACCGTGTATGGTGGTATAGTGTGCGGGAAGGGGCACCTGAGTCTCATCAGGGTCAGAATCTGGCTCTGTACACTGCGAGGACAATGTAGTGCTCTGAGTGAATGTACCAGCAGAAGCATCCATCAGCAGCTGTGCATCAGTGCACTCCATGTCAGATTCATCTTGGCCTGGGTAATTCACCATTTCACTTGATAATCCAGGCATGGTATGTGAAAACAGCTCCATGGAGTAATCAGTAGTATGGCCTGCGTCATCCTTCAATCTTGGTTGGGGTGAAGGACACAAGGAAAGGTGTGGTTCATGAACATGAGCCTCCAATGACGACTCAGTGCTTTTACTTTTTACAACTGAAGAAGAGGAGGCGATAGAGCTGGAGGCTGAGTCAGCAATGTAAGACAAAACTTTTTCCTGATGCTCTGGCTTTAAAAGCGGTTTGCCAACTCCTAGAAAACTAAGCGTTCGAGGCCTTATGTAGCCAGACGATGACGCAGGGTCAGCACCTCCTGCATTCGGTCCTATTTTGCTCTTGCCACTACCATCAGATCCACCACCAACACCATCATTACCAGCTGCCAACCCCCGCCCAATTCCACGGCCTCTTCCACCAGCCTTCCTCATTTTTGGTAGAAATGTAGACAAAATCCAACAAACTATATAGTAATGTAAAACAAGTTACAAGGTGTCTATAGGACAGGGGAGATTTTGAATTTCTGCAGACACTTGTGGACACTGGACACTTTTGGATTGTGTGAGGCCCACTGATATCTGAGCGCTATGTGACAGGCTCGATGGCACAGCTGTGACCAAAGTGACTAGAGGATAAGGGAGATTTTGTATCTCTGCACACACTTTTGGACACTGGATGGACACTTTTGGATTGTGTGAGGCCCACTGATATCTGAGCGCTATGTGACAGGCTCGATGGCACAGCTGTGACCAAAGTGACTAGAGGATAAGGGAGATTTTGAATCTCTGCACACACTTTTGGACACTGGACACTTTTGGATTGTGTGAGGCCCACTGATATCTGAGCGCTATGTGACAGGCTCGATGGCACAGCTGTGACCAAAGTGACTAGAGGATAAGGGAGATTTTGAATCTCTGCACACACTTTTGGACACTGGATGGACACTTTTGGATTGTGTGAGGCCCACTGATATCTGAGCGCTATGTGACAGGCTCGATGGCACAGCTGTGACCAAAGTGACTAGAGGATAAGGGAGATTTTGAATCTCTGCACACACTTTTGGACACTGGACACTTTTGGATTGTGTGAGGCCCAATGAATATCTGAGCGCTATGTGACAGGCTCGATGGCACAGCTGTGACAAAAGTGACTAGAGGATAAGGGAGATTTTGAATCTCTGCACACACTTTTGGACACTGGATGGACACTTTTGGATTGTGTGAGGACCACTGATATCTGAGCGCTATGTGACAGGCTCGATGGCACAGCTGTGACCAAAGTGACTAGAGGATAAGGGAGATTTTGAATCTCTGCACACACTTTTGGACACTGGATGGACACTTTTGGATTGTGTGAGGCCCACTGATATCTGAGCGCTATGTGACAGGCTCGATGGCACAGCTGAGACCAAAGTGACTAGAGGATAAGGGAGATTTTGAATCTCTGCACACACTTTTGGACACTGGACACTTTTGGATTGTGTGAGGCCCAATGAATATCTGAGCGCTATGTGACTGGCTCGATGGCACAGCTGTGACAAAAGTGACTAGAGGATAAGGGAGATTTTGAATCTCTGCACACACTTTTGGACACTGGATGGACACTTTTGGATTGTGTGAGGCCCACTTATATCTGAGCGCTATGTGACAGGCTCGATGGCACAGCTGTGACCAAAGTGACTAGAGGATAAGGGAGATTTTGAATCTCTGCACACACTTTTGGACACTGGATGGACACTTTTGGATTGTGTGAATCCCACTGATATCTGAGCGCTATGTGACAGGCTCGATGGCACAGCTGTGACCAAAGTGACTAGAGGATAAGGGAGATTTTGAATCTCTGCACACACTTTTGGACACTGGATGGACACTTTTGGATTGTGTGAGGCCCACTGATATCTGAGCGCTATGTGACAGGCTCGATGGCACAGCTGTGACCAAAGTGACTAGAGGATAAGGGAGATTTTGAATCTCTGCACACACTTTTGGACACTGGATGGACACTTTTGGATTGTGTGAGGCCCACTGATATCTGAGCGCTATGTGACAGGCTCGATGGCACAGCTGTGACCAAAGTGACTAGAGGATAAGGGAGATTTTGAATCTCTGCACACACTTTTGGACACTGGATGGACACTTTTGGATTGTGTGAGGCCCACTGATATCTGAGCGCTATGTGACAGGCTCGATGGCACAGCTGTGACCAAAGTGACTAGAGGATAAGGAAGATTTTGAATCTCTGCACACACTTTTGGACACTGGACACTTTTGGATTGTGTGAGGCCCAATGAATATCTGAGCGCTATGTGACAGGCTCGATGGCACAGCTGTGACAAAAGTGACTATAGGATAAGGGAGATTGGATTGCTTTTAAAAAAGCAGTTTGCGGAGCAGTGGGTAAACAGCAATGCAGGAATGTCAGGAAGCCTTAGAAGGCAGCCCAACAACCAACACCACTGATACACCACTATATAGCCTCCCCTTGCACTGCACACACAGTGACTGGTGTGTTGTGCAGGCCAAATTGCTAGCAGCAGAAGCAGTTTTTTTGTCTTCTCAGCAGGACAAAAAAAAAAATTGGGATTGCTTTTAAAAAAGCAGTTTGCGGAGCAGTGGGTAAACAGCAATGCAGGAATGTCAGGAAGCCTTAGAAGGCAGCCCAACAACCAACACCACTGATACACCACTATATAGCCTCCCCTTGCACTGCACACACAGTGACTGGTGTGTTGTGCAGGCCAAATCGCCAGCAGCAGAAGCAGTTTTTTTGTCTTCTTCCCTGCCTAACGCTCTCCCTACAGAATCAGCAGCAACCTCTCCCTATACTAAGATCGGCAGAAGTAAGATGGCGGTCGGCGTGCACGCCCTTTTATACCCCCTGTGACGCCCACCAAAGCAAGCCAATCACTTGCATGCCCTTCTGAAAGATGGTGGTGACCCGTGCCTATGTCATCACATTGCCCACAGTGTCCGTGGATCCTGATTGGCTGAAAAAGAGCGCAAAACAAACTTTTGAAACGCGACTTTGGCGCGTAAGTCGCCGACCTTGTGGCCGACCTCATCCTAGGGTCGGGTTTCGTTTCATGAAACCCGACTTTGCCAAAAGTCGGCGACTTTTGAATTTTTTCGACTCGTTTCGCTCAACTCTAGTGAAGAGGATGGTCTAATATGACCCTTCTCCAACAACTCCTTGATATAAGATCGCATAGCATCATGTTCGGGTACCGATAAGTTGAAAAGCCGACCCTTGGGAAATTTACACCCGGGCATCAACTCAATTGCATAGTCATAACTCCTATGAGGAAGCAAAGACGTAGACTTATTCTCACTAAATACATCAGAAAAATCAGCCAAATAATCAAGAATATCATGAGACTTGGGAGAGGTGGAGAAAACAGGAGTGTCACTAAGAATACACTGACAACCTCAACTCACCACAGACACAGATTTCCAATCCAAAACAGGATTATGAGTTTGCAAAAAGGGAAAACCCAGAACAATAGTATCATGCAAATTGTGCACCACCAAAAATTTACAATTTTCTTGATGGTGCGGGGTGACCCGCATTATCACCTGGGTTCAAAACTGGGGTTTATTCTCCGCCAAAGGAGTAGCATCAATACCCCTCAAAGTAATAGGTGTCCGCAGGGGCATCATGGGAAAACCACAACGTTTAGCAAAGTCCAAATCCATCAGATTCAAAGCTGCTCCTGAATCCACAAAAGCCTTAGTGGAAAATGTGGATAAGGAGCAGATCAGAGTAATTGCCAAAAGGAACTTAGGTTGTACACTGCCCACAGCAAATGTGTGTGCGAAACGTTTCTCTCATTTAGGGCAGACAGAAATAGTATGAGAGGCGTCTTCACAGAAAAAACACAGCTTGTTACGCCTTCTTAACTCCTGACATTGCACCCTAGACAAAACGCTATCACATTGCATGGGTTCAGACATTCGTTCAAAAGGTGGCAACGCCTCTCGTGTAGTTTTATGTTCACGTAAACGCCAATTAACTTGAATGGCTAATGACGTAGAATCATCAAGACCAGAGGGAACAGGAAATCCCACCATAACATCTTTTATGGTTTCTGATAAACCCTTCCGAAAGAGAGCTGCTAAGGCACCATCATTCCATGTAGTAAGGACCGCCTACTTTTGGAATTTTTGACAGTATAACTGTAGAATCCAGACCCTGGTTTAATGCCAATAGGGTTTTCTTAGCTTGATAAATAGCATTAGGTTCATCATACAACAACGACAAAGCTTGAAAAAATGTGTCCACATTAGTCAGAATAGGAATTCCAGGTGTCAGAGAAAAAGCCTAATCCTGGGGATCACCGTGCAGCAAAGAGATGGCAATTTTAACCTGCTGCACCGAGTTCCCCGATGAGTTAGGCTTCAAGGCAAGAAATAATTTACAATTATTCTTAAAATTCAAAAATTTAGACCGATCCCCAGGAAACACATCAGGAGTATGGATTTTTGGTTCAACAGCAGGTGATTGAGCGAGTCGGCTGTCTTAAATCCAGTCAGAGACTCCAGATGTGCAATCATCATCCTCATTATCAGGTGGCTGGCTTCTGTCAATTAGATCAGCTTCATTACCTCCTGTTACCACTAGAGGGACCACGGAAAGAGAACTCATGACTCCTCTGTCAATAAAACTAGCTCCACTACCTTCACTAGCAACCAGAGGTAGGCCAGAAAGGGAATTCACAACGGGGCCCTGTGCCAGTGCCGTCGGCCATCTGTGGGACCATCCACCTGTTCAGAGCAACGGCACTTGCCCGGGTGCACCAGGTGTTGACCCCAGCCATTGGGGGGGAGCCCACTTAGGGAGGTTTAAAAAATGGCATATGTTGATGTGTTGGCTGGACATTCAGCTGCTGTAAAGGGCGGAATGGGCAAGTCCGAGGAAGAGGAGGACAAAAGCGAGGCAGATTTATGGCAACCTATGTGTCATCAGGGGAAGGTGGGACAAAATCCATTGAAACCCATGCATGGTTCATTTTAATGAAGGTTAGATCATCAACATTTTGGGTAGACAGACGGGTCCTTTTTTCTGTCAGGATTGATCCAGCAGCACTGAAGACTCTTTCAGATAACACACTAGCAGCAGGGCAAGCGAGCTCCTGTAAGGCATATTGTGCCAATACAGGCCAGGTGTCCAGTTTAGAGGCCCAATAGTCAAAGGGGAATGACCTGTGAGGGAGAACATCGATGTGGGAAAATAGTTTGTAACCATAGTTGACAACTGCTGCCTCCTGTCACTTTCCATCGATGCAGTATTAGCAGTCGTGTGAGCGGTACTTGAGAAATCATTCCACAACATGGTCATTAAATAATAATAATAATAATCTTTATTTTTATATAGCGCTAACATATTCTGCAGCGCTTTACAGTTTGCACACATTTCATCACTGTCCCCGATGGGGCTCACAATCTGAATTCCCTATCAGTATGTCTTTGGAGTGTGGGAGGAAACCGGAGTGCCCGGAGGAAACCCACGCAAACACAGGGAGAACATACAAACTCCTTGCAGATGTTGTCCTTGGTGGGATTCGAACCCAGGACCCCAGCGCTGCAAGGCTGCAGCGCTAACCACTGAGCCACCGTGCTGCTCCGGTCTCCAATGCCACTTCGGCTGTGTGCACTATGAACACCTCTTCCATTGTGCCCACTACGGCTCATGGGAGAACCAGCACTGCTGCTTTGTGCTGGGAAAGCCTCAAACAAGCGGTTTACCAGAGTTGCTTGTTTGTTAGCCAATATTATCTCTAGGTTCTCCTGTGGCATGATGTTGTGTAATTTGCCTTTGTAGCATGGATCGAGGATGCTGGCCAGCCAGTAGTCGTCATCCCTCATCATTTTGGCAATGCGGCGGTCCCTTTTTAGGATCCGCAAGGCATAATCGCACATGTGGGTCAATGTTCCAGGTGTCAATGATGCACTGCCAGTGGTGGGTGGAGGAGCACTTTCTGAAAAATCCACATCCCTACAGTCACGCACAAACACTGTACCTGACCTTGGAACGCCAACATTTTCTCTTGCCCCCTGAGAAGCATCCTCCTGCCCAAAATAATCATCCACCTCATCCTCCTCCTCTTCCTCTTCTTCCTCCACCTCGTGCAGGACAGTTCCCTGACCAGACAATGGCTGACTGTCATCAAGGCTTCCCTGCTCCTCCTCCTCCGATGCAGACGCCTGATCCTTAATGTGCGTCAAACTTTGCATGAGCAGATGCATAAGTGGGATGCTCATGCTTATGATGGCGTCGTCTGCACTTACCAGCCATGTGCATTCCTGAAAACACTGAAGGACTTTACAGAGGTCTTTCAGCTTTGACCACTGCACACCCGACAATTCCATATCTTCCCTCAAAGTGCCTGCCCGTGTATCCTCCCACAAATGCATTACAGCTTGCCTCTGTTCGCACAGCCTCTCAACCATGTGCAGGGTGAAGTTCCACCTTGTTGCAACGTCTATGATTAGGCAGTGCTTGGGGAGGTGGAGCAATAGCTGCAGCTTCTGCATACGAGTGGAATGGACATTTGAGCGATGGATGTGGGAGCACAGTCTTCGCACCTTATGGAGCAGGGATGTTACCTCCGGATAATTATTAAGGAAGAACTGCACCACCCGATTCAAAGCGTGAGCCAGGCAAGGTTTGTGAGTTTTGCACGGGCTGTGGCTGCCACAAAATTACGGCCGTTATCACTGACTCCCTTGCCTGCCTCAAGATGTAGACTGCCCAGCCATGACTCTGTTTGTTGCTGCAAGTAGTCGGCCAGTACCTCCGCGGTGTGTCTGTTGTCGCCCAAAGACATCATCTTTAACACAGCCTGCTGATGCTTACCACTAGCTGTTCGATAGTGGGACACCTCGTGTGCAACATTGCCAGCTGCGGGTGGAGTGCTCTTGCGACTGCTCTCTGTGGACGAGCTTTCGCTGATAGAGGAGGAGGATGAAGATCGAAAGCCTACAGCCAACTGTTTCCTATACCGTGGGCTAGGCAGCACTATTCCACCACCGCTGTCCCCATTGGAGCCTGCATCCACCACATTATCCCAGTGCGCAGTGATGGACACGTAACGGCCCTGGCCATGCCTACTGGTCCATGCATCTGTTGTGAGGTGCACCTTTCCACTCACTGACTGTTTTAGTGCATGGACAATGCGGTCTTTCACGTGCCGGTGGAGGGCAGGGATGGCTTTTCGAGAAAAGAAGTGCTGACTGGGTAGGTCATAGCGTGGGACATTGTAGGCCATGAGGTCGTGGAAAGCTTCGCTTTCAACCAAACGGTAGGGCATAATGAGATTAGTTTGGCAATGTAGGATGAGAGGATGAGTACTTTCTTGTCCTACTCAGAGTGTCTGGTAGGGTAAGCTGGACTGGAGAGCTGCATATGGGGGAAGTAGCGGTGGACCGGATGGAGTGAAAGGGGGTTGGTGATGGTATTGGTGGTGATGGCCTAGATTCAGTGTTGTGTTGCAAAACCATTGTGATTCCCTGAGTGTTTTGGCCTTGCGACGACACCTCCACAATTAGTGCTGGCGGTGTGCTTAACAGTGGCGGTGGTCTTACAGTGGGGGAAGCGATGGAGCGTTGCTGGCTACCTTCAGTCGGAGCAGGTGCACATGTGGTACCTGAGGTTTTGTAGTCCGTCCATGCTTGCAAGTGCATGTTGTTTAAATGTCTAAGCATGCAACTGTGTTATGATTGAGTCACCATAGGAGGCAAAAACAGAAATGCTAGCTAAGTCCAGAAAACCAGAGAAGTTGGCAGCTATCGGATTGCAGACCCCTGAACCTATCAACACAACTAGCAGTAGCCGTGGGGGGTTCCTACGATGCCCTAGACCCCTCGATCACAGCCGGAGAATTAAATAGGCCTAAAGAAAGAAAGAGGAAATCTAAACTGCCCCAGAGCAGACCCCAAAGCAATAGGCAGCCCCCAACATATAATGACGGTGAAGCAAGATGAAAATACTAACACAGACAGAAAGATAGACTGAGCAAAGACGGGGCCCAAGCTAACTAGATAGAAAAAGACAGGAAGGCTGCTGTCTGCAATCCGTGAAAAACCCTATGAAAATAAGAGCCAACAGACTGACAGTGAAAAAGGCCCTGAAGACGCTAGGCTTCAAAAAAGCTATGTCAGTACTCAGGAATATTCTGAAGACAGAGCTACAGGCAAAAGGAGATTCAGCTCACCCCAGCAGGGAATGGCAGAATACAGAAAAGCAAGGAAAACAAAAAACAAAACAAAAATGCTAACAGGCAAAACAGAAAACTTAGCTTTAGAGGAGCAGGAATCAGACTGGTGTCCTAGAAGTCCACAGAGAAATCACCCGCAGGACAGAAGGGCGTCGGCAGCCTTATATCCAGTCCGTGACTCCACTCAGCCAGTCATCCTCATTAGACTCAGGTGCCTGATAATCAGGCTCATTACCTTCCTTTACCAGAATAGGGAGTTCACCAGACCTCAGTGACGAAGGGGAAAATGAACTCTCAACACAACTGGTATTCAAATTTCTGAGTTGTCTACCTCGGCTAAAGGTCCTTGTGCACTTCTTACAGGTAACCTTTGCCTCATCAGTAGGATTTTGGACAAAGAAGTGCCACACTGCACTCTTCCTACTATGGTATACATTTTCTGGCCTTGCACGCTGTGCTAAGTTGACCGTCTGGCCAAGCTGTCCTGCAACTCTTTTAGTTTTTGTTCCACGTTTTTGGACAGCTACGGGCCTGGCAGATAACCACTGCTGAGATGTCAATGCCTGCTGCGGATCCTTCTCCTTATCTGAACTATTGCCAGCACCACTCTCCTCCTCCAATGGATGCCAATCCGGGTCAAGAACTGGGTCATCCATCACCTCCTCTTCAAAGTCATCTGCACCTTCCTCTTTACCTTCCTGTGTCACTGTGTAAGGTGGTATAGTATGCGGGAAGGGGCACCTGAGTTTCATCAGGGTCAGATTCTGGTTCAATAGACTGCAAGGGCAATGTAGTGCTCTGGGTCGATGTACCAGCAAAATCATCTAGCAGTGGCTGTGCATCAGTGCACTCCATGTCAGATTCATCTTGGACTGGGGAATTCTGGATTTGACTGGATAACTGAGGCATGGTATGTGAAAAGAGCTCCATAGAGTAATCTGAAGTGTGGGCTGCCGCATCCTTAACTTTTGGTGGGGGAGAAGGACACAAGGAAAGGTGTTTTTCCTGACCAGCACCCTGCACTGATGACTCCGTGCTTGCAGGTTTCGAACATTCTTAAGAGGAGGCAATAGAGCTGGTGGCTGTTTCGGCAATGTACGTCAAAACCTGTTCCTGATGCTCCGGCTTTAAAAGTGGTTTTCCTACTCCAAGAAAAGGCAACCTTACAGACCTTCTTGGGCCAGATGATGACGCAGGCTCAACACCACCCGCCTTAGCTAATATTGTGCTTTTGCCAGAACCAGCCGATGCACCAACCACCATCAGTACCAGCTGCGCCCCCCTGCCCACGTCTGCCCTCTTCCACCATACTTCCTCATGTTTGGGAAAATGTACCAAAAATACCAGCAGAGAGATGGTACTGTATGAGGAGCGTTCAGCTGTGTAAGGTGTATTAAAAAAATTAAATCTACATATATATTTTGTTAGTCACAGACACTCTCACAGTATGTATTGGACCGTAATCCAACAAGCAGATATACGGAACTGTATCAGAAGTGTACAGCTGTATACGTTTTTTTGTGTAACTAACAAGCTCCGTATATGTATTTACGGAGTGTCACACACACACACTGACTCTGTATTGATGTGACTGTAATGCGAACGGCAGATATACAATACTGTTTGAGAATCAGACAGCGCTATACGGTGTGTGTATGGAAAATTGTCAATCTCCGTCTATTTGTATAGGGACTGACACACGCTGTCTCTGTCTAGTTTCGACCGTAATCAATCAGCAGATATACGAAACTGTTTGAAAAGCGGACAGCACTCTAAGGTGTAGATCTGGAAAAATGGAAAAACTCCTCGGCTTGTTCTTCCAGAGTCACACCCAGATAGCTTCTATTTGTCCGTGATACCAGCCGGTACACGGTAGTGTGTGAGGAGAGTACACCGCTATATGGTGTGTGAAAAAATGAACGCTCAGTAACTCACCAGGACAAAATAATACAAATTGGAGTGCTTTGAAAAAAGCAGTTGGAACAGCAGTGTGCACACAGCAATGCAGCTAGCAGGTAGCCTTAAAAGGCAGCCTAATCACCACCAGCATTGCTGCACACAACAAAAATCCTCCCCTTTCACTGCACACTAACTGTACAGTGAAAAGCGCTATCAGCAGAAGCAGTTTTTTTCTTCTTCCCTGCCTAACGCTCTCCCTGTTCAGAATCAGCAGCAGCACCTCTCCCTATTCTAAGATCGGCAGAAGTAAGATGATGGTCGGCGGTCACAGCCTTTTATACCCACTGTGAAGCCACAGAAAGCCAGCCAATAACTTCTATGCCCTTCTCTAAGATGGTGTTGGCCACTGCCCATGTCATCGCGTTACCCACAGTGTGCGTCCTCCATCATTGGTTGAGAAAAGGCACTGGAAGCATTATTTGAAACGTGACTCATGGCCGACCTCACGCTATGGTCGGGTTTTGATCGGCGAAACCCGACTTTAGCTAAAGTCGGCTATTTTTTAATTTGACCGACCCGTTTCGCTCAACTCTACCTACATGTATATTTTTTTCTAGAATTAGTCTGTGAGGAATGGAGACATTTTTTGGTGGGATGGTTCATGAGGTTACTGTGGTCACTGATCATAAGAATTTAGCTTACAATGAATAAGCTAAATGGCTAACTCCCAGACAGGCCAGGTGGTCCTTGTTTCTTAATAGGTTCAATTTCTTTATCACCTCTCTAGGGTTCAAGAATTTGAACAATGATGCATAATCACTAGAGTTGAGCGATACCGTCCGATACTTCAAAGTATCGGATCGGAATGGATCGGCCGATCTTAAAAAAAAGTATCGGTATCGCCGATTCCGATACCGGAAGTCCCATTCAAGTCTATGGGACTTCCGGTATCGGAATAAGAAAAATCCTGTTTTTCCCTTGTACAGCCTCTCTGGGGTCTGTACGGGCCTTTCGGGGGGCTGTGCCGGCCTGCCAGGGGGTCTGTGCAGGCTCCGGTGGGCTGTGCCGGCCTGCCGGGGGGCTGTGCCGGCCTGCCGGGGGGCTGTGCAGGCTCCGGTGGTCTGTGCCGGCCTGCCGGGGGGCTGTGCAGGCTCCGGTGGGCTGTGCCGGCCTGCCGGGGGGCTGTGCAGGCTTCGGGGGTCTGTGCAGGCATCGTCCGATGGGACTACAAGTCCCATCGGGCGATGCCTGCTACCATGACAGTGATTGACACATTAGCCAATGATGGGACAGTAGTAGTCCCATCATCCGGCTAATGTGTTGAATGTAAAAAAAAAAAAAAAAATTACATGCTACATACATACAACATGCATACTACATACATGCTACATTCATACTACATGCTACATTCATACTACATATATACTACATGCAACATACATACTACATATATACTACATGCAACATACATACTACATACACTCACTGGCCACTTTATTAGGTACACCTGTCCAACTGTGTGTTAAGACTTAATTTCTAATCAGCCAATCACATGGCGGCAACTCAGTGCATTTAGGCATGTAGACATGGTCAAGACAATCTCCTGCAGTTCAAACCGAGCATCAGTATGGGGAAGAAAGGTGATTTGAGTGCCTTTGAACGTGGCATGATTGTTGGTGCCAGAAGGGCTGGTCTGAGAATTTCAGAAACTGCTGATCTACTGGGATTTTCACGCACAACCATCTCTAGGGTTTACAGAGAATGGTCCGAAAAAGAAAAAAAATCCAGTGAGCGGCAGTTCTGTGGCCGGAAATGCCATGTTGATGCCAGAGGTCAGAGGAGAATGGGCAGACTGGTTCGAGCTGATAGAAAGGCAACAGTGACTCAAATTGCCACCCGTTACAACCAAGGTAGGCAGAAGAGCATCTCTGAACGCACAGTGCGTCGAACTTTGCGGCAGATGGGCTACAGCAGCAGAAGACCACACTGGGTACCACTCCTCTCAGCTAAGAACAGGAAACTGAGGCTACAATTTGCACAAGCTCATCGAAATTGGACAGTAGAAGATTGGAAAAACGTTGCCTGGTCTGATGAGTCTCGATTTCTGCTGCGACATTCGGATGGTAGGGTCAGAATTTGGCGTAAACAACATGAAAGCATGGATCCATCCTGCCTTGTATCAACGGTTCAGGCTGGTGGTGGTGGTGTCATGGTGTGGGGAATTTTTTCTGGGCACTCTTTGGGCCCCTTGGTACCAATTGAGCATCGTTGCAACGCCACAGCCTACCTGAGTATTGTTGCTGACCATGTCCATCCCTTTATGACCACAATGTACCCAACATCTGATGGCTACTTTCAGCAGGATAATGCGCCATGTCATAAAGCTCGAATCATCTCAGATTGGTTTCTTGAACATGACAATGAGTTTACTGTACTCAAATGGCCTCCTCAGTCACCAGATCTCAATCCAATAGAGCATCTTTGGGATGTGGTGGAACGGGAGATTCGCATCAGGGATGTGCAGCCGACAAATCTGCGCCAACTGTGTGATGCCATCATGTCAATATGGTCCAAAATCTCTGAGGAATGCTTCCAGCACCTTGTTGAATCTCTGCCACGAAGAATTGAGGCAGTTCTGAAGGCAAAAGGGGGTCCAACCCCTTACTAGCATGGTGTACCTAATAAAGTGGCCAGTGAGTGTATATACTACATGCATGCAACATGCATACTACATATATACTACATGCTACATACATACTACATATATGCTACATACATACTACATATATACTACATGCATGCTACATACATACTACATACATACTACATATATGCTACATACATACTACATATATACTACATGCATGCTACATACATACTGCATGCTACATACATACTACATGCTACATACATACCACATATATACTACATACATACTACATGCATGCTACATGCTACATACATACCACATACATACTACATACATACTACATACATACTACATGCTACATACATACTACATATATACTACATGCAACATACATACTACATATATACTACATGCATGCAACATGCATACTACATATATACTATATGCTACATACATACTACATATATGCTACATACATACTACATATATACTACATGCATGCTACATACATACTGCATGCTACATACATACTACATACATACTACATATATGCTACATACATACTACATATATACTACATGCAACATACATACTGCATGCTACATACGTACTACATGCTACATACATACCACATATATACTACATACATACTACATGCATGCTACATGCTACATACATACCACATACATACTACATACATACTACATACATACTACATGCTACATACATACTACATATATACTACATGCATGCTACATACATATTACATGCTACATACATACTACATATATACTACATGCATGCTACATACATACTACATGCATGCTACATACATACTACATGCTACATACATACCACATATATACTACATACATACTACATGCTACATACATACTACATATATACTACATGCATGCTACATACATACTGCATGCTACATGCATGCTACATACATACTACATACATACTACATGCTACATACATACCACATATATACTACATACATACTACATACAATACATTCATACAATACATACATAGACATACAGTACATATAACATAGAGTAACATACTTACCAATACTTGTCACATTGTTCCCCGAAGCCATTGTCTTTTACGGAATAAATATTAACATAACAAACCACAAAAATACTCACCCACGATCCGAAGCAGTCCACGAGTGTGTCCCACGACGATCTTGGGTAGAGAACTGCAGCATCAGCTGTTGCTGCCGTTCTCTACGGGCTGCTGGAATCCAATGACGGAAGGTAGGTATCCTTCCGCACTGTATTCCTCCGCCACTTTAAAAAAAAAAGTCCCTAGTCTCACTTTATGCCATTGCTGTGTGGGAAATTCCCACGCAGCAATGGCATAAAGTGAGACTAGGGACTTGTTTTTTTTTTAAGTGGCGGAGGAATACAGTGCGGAAGGATACCTACCTTCCGTCATTGGATTCCTGCAGCCCGTAGAGAACGGCAGCAACAGCTGATGCTGCAGTTCTCTACCCAAGATCGTCGTGGGACACACTCGTGGACTGCTTTGGATCGTGGGTGAGTATTTTTGTGGTTTGTTATGTTAATATTTATTCCGTAAAAGACAATGGCTTCGGGGAACAATGTGACAAGTATTGGTAAGTATGTTACTCTATGTTATATGTACTGTATGTCTATGTATGTATTGTATGAATGTATTGTATGTAGTATGTATGTAGTATATATGTGGTATGTATGTAGCATGTAGTATGTATGTAGTATGTATGTAGCATGCATGTAGCATGCAGTATGTATGTAGCATGCATGTAGTATATATGTAGTATGTATGTAGCATGTAGTATGTATGTAGTATGTATGTAGTATGTATGTAGCATGCATGTAGTATGTATGTAGCATGTAGTATGTATGTAGCATGCATGTAGTATGTATGTAGTATGTATGTAGTATGTATGTGGTATGTATGTAGCATGTAGTATGTATGTAGCATGCATGTAGTATATATGTGTTATGTATGTAGCATGCATGTAGTATGTATGTAGTATGTATGTAGTATGTATGTGGTATGTATGTAGCATGCATGTAGTATGTATGTAGTATGTATGTAGTATGTATGTAGTATGTATGTAGCATGCAGTATGTATGTAGCATGTATGTAGCATGTATGTAGTATGTATGTAGTATATATGTAGTATGTATGTAGCATGTAGTATGTATGTAGCATGCATGTAGTATATATGTAGTATGTATGTAGCATGTAGTATGTATGTAGCATGCATGTAGTATGTATGTAGTATGTATGTAGTATATATGTAGTATGTATGTAGCATGTAGTATGTATGTAGCATGCATGTAGTATATATGTAGTATGTATGTAGCATGTAGTATGTATGTAGTATGTATGTAGTATGTATGTAGCATGTAGTATGTATGTAGTATATATGTGTTATGTATGTAGTATGTATGTAGTATGTATGTAGTATGTATGTGGTATATATGTGATATGTATGTAGTATGTATGTAGTATGTATGTAGCATGTAGTATGTATGTAGCATGCATGTAGTATGTATGTAGTATGTATGTAGTATTTTTTTTTTTTTTTAACATTTAACACATTAGCCGGATGATGGGACTACTACTGTCCCATCATTGGCTAATGTGTCAATCACTGTCATGGTAGCAGGCATCGCCAGATGGGACTTGTAGTCCCATCGGACGATGCTTGCACAGACCCCTGGACATCAGCACAGCCCCCCGGCAGGCCGGCACAGCCCCCCGGCAGGCCGGCACAGACCCCCACAGGGTGCACAGACCACCGGCAGGCCAGCACAGCCCCCCGGCAGGCTGGTACAGACCCCCACAGGGTGCACAGACCACCGGCAGGCCGGCACAGCCCCCCGGCAGGCCGGTACAGACCCCGGGCAGTCCACACAGCCCCCCGGCAGGCCGGCACAGCCCCCCGGCAGGCCGGCAGAGACCCCCGGAAGGCCCGAAATGACGGCGCATCATGATGCGCACACACCGCGCATCATGATGACGTCTGGCTGTCAATCAACTTTGAACTTCTGATTCCGATGCCGACTTCCGATATTGAAAAAATATCGGAAGTCGGTATCGGAATTCCGATACAGCAAGTATCGGCCGATACCCGATACTTGCGGTATCGGAATGCTCAACACTAATAATCACACATAAAAGGAAGGCTGACAGAACTCATTATAATGGACATTTGTTCAAAAATTCCAAGGAACATACTTGGAAGATTAACAACATAAAGAAAAATAAACAGAGTCCAGTCCAGTGTGATGTACTTCAAGTGTTGAAGTATATTCCGCCATCATGTAACAATGTTTTGACCTGTCATAGGTCTTTATTAAGTACTAGATGCAGTGGCGGATTATAATGAGGTCAATTTGGGCAGTTGCCCCGGGCCCAGTGGGGTTAAGGGGCCCACAGTCCAGGCCAGTAAATTGCCCCATTATAATCCGCCACCGCGCAGGGCCGGATTATAGGCAGGGCAGGCAGGGCTTCAGCCCCGGGGCCCCCACCACAAGAGCTTCTAAGGGGGCCCCCACCACATTCCTGCTGGCTGCTGCAATGGCACTCCATCTTCTCCCCACCTAAAAGTGAGTGACCGTGGGGGCGGCATTATGTGCTCTGCTACCAGCAGCATCTACAAGTAGCGTGAACGCTGATGCTGCTGGTAGCGTGCAAAGGCTTGTGATGAGATCACAGAAGGTAAGGTGTCAGGGCCCCCGATCATGTGACCCCTGTCTCCTCCCCTCCTGTGACCTCATCACAGGTCCTGTGCGCACAGCACAGAGAGCAGCCATGTATGTGGAGTGTGGCTCTGCGGGTGGAGGTCGGTGCTGGAGGCTCCATTATTCTCTATGTGGAGTGTGGCTCTGCGGGTGGAGGTCGGTGCTGGAGGCTCCATTATTCTCTATGTGGAGTGCGGCTCTGCGGGTGGAGGTCGGTGCTGGAGGCTCCATTATTCTCTATGTGGAGTGTGGCTCTACAGGTGGAGGTCGGTGCCGGAGGCTCCATTATTCTCTATGTGGAGTGCGGCTCTGCGGGTGGAGGTCGGTGCTGGAGGCTCCATTATTCTCTATATGGAGTGCGGGTGGAGGTCGGTGCTGGAGGCCCCATTATTGTCTATGTGGAGTGCGGCTCTGCGGGTGGAGGTCGGTGCTGGAGGCTCCATTATTCTCTATGTGGAGTGCGGCTCTGCAGGTGGAGGTCGGTGCTGGAGGCTCCATTATTATCTATGTGGAGTGCGGCTCTGCGGGTGGAGGTCGGTGCTGGAGGCCCCATTATTCTCTATGTGGAGTGTGGCTCTGCGGGTGGAGGTCGGTGCTGGAGGCTCCATTATTCTCTATGTGGAGTGCGGCTCTGCGGGTGGAGGTCGGTGCTGGAGGCTCCATTATTCTCTATGTGGAGTGTGGCTCTGCGGGTGGAGGTCGGTGCCGGAGGCTCCATTATTCTCTATGTGGAGTGCGGCTCTGCGGGTGGAGGTCGGTGCTGGAGGCTCCATTATTCTCTATGTGGAGTGCGGCTCTGCAGGTGGAGGTCGGTGCTGGAGGCTCCATTATTATCTATGTGGAGTGTGGCTCTGCGGGTGGAGGTCGGTGCTGGAGGCCCCATTATTCTCTATGTGGAGTGTGGCTCTGCGGGTGGAGGTCGGTGCTGGAGGCTCCATTATTCTCTATGTGGAGAGTGGCTCTGCGGGTGGAGGTCGGTGCTGGAGGCTCCATTATTCTCTATGTGGAGTGCGGCTCTGCGGGTGGAGGTCGGTGCTGGAGGCCCCATTATTCTCTATGTAGAGTGTGGCTCTGCGGGTGGAGGTCGGTGCTGGAGGCCCCATTATTCTCTATGTAGAGTGTGGCTCTACGATTCGTGACCCCAGTCACGTGACGAGGGGGGCCCACAGAGTCTGAACTGCCCCGGGCCCTGGCTACCCTTAATCCACCCCTGACTAGATGGTGGCCCGATTCTAATGCATCAGGTATTCTAGAATATGCTACAATTACTTACTAAATGGGAAACTGCTGGGGAAATCAGACATGGAAAAAGACTTAGGCATCTTAGTCAATAAGAAGCTAAATTGGAGTGCCCAGTGTCAGGCAGCTGCCGCCAAAGCAAATAGGGTTATGGGATGCATTAGAAGAGGTCTGGGGATGAAAACATAATTCTCCCTCTGTACAAATCCCTCGTCAGACCACACTTGGAGTATTGTGTGCAATTTTGGACGCCGGTGCTCAAGAAAGACATTACTGAACTTGAAAGGGTTCAAATGCGGGCTACTAAAATGATAAATGGAGTTGGTTCACTACAATACCCATAAAGGTTATCAAAATTAGGTCTATTTACTCTAGAAAAGAGAAGACTTAGGGGAGACCTAATATATATGTACAAGTATATCAGAGGTCAGAGATCTCTCCAATGAACTGTTTGTACCAAGGACTGTGACAAGAACAAGGGGGCATTCTATTCATTTGGAGGAAAGACAATTTCTGCACCAGCATAGAAGAGGGTTCTTCATGGTAAGAGCAGTGAGGCTCTGGAATTCTCTTCCTGAGGAAGTGGTGATGGCCAACTCACTGAATGAATTTAAGAAAGGAATGATGCTTTTCTTGTGAGTAACAGTATAGAAGGTTACGAATAACATAATATTATAGGTAGATGGTTGACCCAGCTTAGGGGAAGGAATTTTTTTCCCTTTGGAGAAAATTGGCTTCTACTCTGTGGGTTTTTTGCCTTCCCCAGGATCAACAATGCAGAACAGCTGCACTAAAGATAGGCTGAACTAGATGGACATAAGGTCTTCCTTCAGCCTTCAAAACTATGTTACTATGTTACTATGTATGTAGTTCATTTAAGAAGTTTTAATAATAATGCAGTAATGCACCCCCCAATCCTGATATGCATGGTCCTCTCACCCCCCAATCCTGATATGCATGGTACCCCTCCCCCTCTATCCTGGTATGCATGGTCCCCTCACCCCCGAATCCTGATATGCATGGTCCCCTCACCCCCCAATCCTGGTAAGCATGGTCCCCTCACCCCCCAATCCTGGTAAGCATGGTCCCTTCACCTTCCAATCCTGAAATGCATGGTCCTCTCACCCTCCAATCCTGGTATGCATGGTCCTCTCACCCATCTTTCCTGGTAAGCATGGTCCGCTCACCTTCCAATCCTGGAATGCATGGTCCTCTCACCCTCCAATCCTGGTATGCATGGTCCTCTCACCCCTCTTTCCTGGTAAGCATGGTCCCGTCACCCCCCTTTCCTAGTATGTATGGTCCTCTCACCCCTCTTTCCTGGTAAGCATGGTCCCCTCACCCCCCTTTCCTGGTATGCATGGTTCCCCTCACCCCCCTTTCCTGGTATGCATGGTCCCGTCACCCTCCTTTCCTGGTATGCATGGTTCCCCTCACCCCCCTTTCCTGGTATGCATGGTCCCGTCACCCTCCTTTCCTGGTATGCATGGACCCCTCACCTCCCTTTCCTGGTATGCATGGTCCCCCTCACCCCCCTTTCCTGGTATATATGGTCCCCCTCACCCCCCTTTCCTGGTATGCATGGTCCCCTCACCCCCGAATCCTGATATGCATGGTCCCCTCACCCCCCAATCCTGGTAAGCATGGTCCCCTCACCCCCTAATCCTGGTAAGCATGGTCCCCTCACCTTCCAATCCCAGTCCCTTAAGCTGCGATCAAGTGATCACAGGAGAGCTACGGCCACCGATCAATCACAGATCAATCCAGCCAGGTCCTAATGCAAGCAGGCGATATGTATTGTGTTATAACCCATGGCAACCTAATTTACAAAGGGGATTTTTGTGCAAAACAGAGAATGAGAAAGAAAAAAGTTTGAGGAGGAGAAAGAATACAGACATAGCAACAATCATGAAATTTGCATATTGACCAGCATTCATACTATAAATCACAAATGCATTATCTCTATCCAATGATGTCATTCACGCTCCATCATCGAACCTTAGTCCATATCAGTTCACTTCTGCAAAGGGGAGCCATTTAAAAATAAAAGAAAAAAATGAATGTTAAAAATATCCTGATGACAACCAAAAGTAAGAGAGGGTGAATTTCAGGCAGGCTATTAAACAGATTGTATTCAATGTTCAAACGTTTGGGTTGCAAAGTCCCCAATTCAAAAATCCATTGCAATTCCTTTTTTTTCAACATTTTCTGCCTATAACCATCCCTTCTCTGTACAGGGACACTATCAATGACCATAAATCTCAACTGGTTTACTGAATGCCTTTTACCCAGAAAATGTCTGGGAACAGGTAAATCGGTATGTCCAATCCTGATGGTACTTTTATGTTTACTTACATGAGCTCTAATTTCTATAGTGGTCTCCCCCACATATACTAGCCCACAAGGGCATGAAATCATATATACAACAAAACTTGATGAACACGTATATCTCTCTTTTAGTGTGTATTTCATTCCAGAATGTGGATGATAGAATGAGTCTCCCTAAATCATATCACCACAACATGCACACCGCAGGCAGGGAAAATTTCCAAATCTGGGAGTGCTAAGTGTCATTTGCAATGATACCTTTGATGTGCTGAAATCTGATTTCACTAAACTATCTTGTTACACCGAGTGATGGGGGTGTGTGCTGGGGGGACTTACGGAACTGAGGAGATGGAATTTAACAAAGAGAGCGTTGGTGTTTTCCTGACAACGTGATGCTTGAGCAGCTGAGCAGCTGAAGCTGTAGCCGGCTTGCGGAAATGGGAGCTGACACAGCATACCTTTTCCAGAAGCTCTGGCAAAATTGGTTATGTTTTTAGTAACCGCTGAACTATCAAGTTGAACACATGTGCCAAGAATGATGCATGTGTGGGTTTGCAAAGATTCACAGCCGCCACAAGGTTACACCCATTATCACACACAACCAGATTCAGGGGCAAAAAACACAGATCTGTCTGGACTGTTATTCCTTTAAGTAACTCTGTTAAGTTGTGTGATTTGTCTCCTAAACAAATTAGCTTCAGCAGAGCCTGCTGCCTCTTTGTTGAGGCAGTACTGCAGAGCTTCCAGTTTTCAGCTGATGTGGATGATGTGCTCTGAGATACCACATCAAATATGGAGGTTTAGGAGGAGCAGGACGGGATTCAGGAACTGCTGTAAGGGGTGGAAGAAACCCTTATAGAAGTAGGGAAAGCAATCCTCAATGTCAGGAGCACATGCGCCATGCCAGGGTGTGACACCATAATGTTCACCCGGTGTGTCGTCAGGGAAATGTAGTGTCCCTGACCACAAGTGCTTGACCATGTGTAGGTTGCTAAGTGGACAATGCCAGTCAGTCAATTGGTAAGGGCATGAGTAATGTTCCAGGACAAGGCAGGGACGCCACACTGTAAGAAAAAGTGTCGACTGGGGACTGAGTACTGAGGGACGGCTGGCGCCATTAGTCGTCTGAAATCCTCCATGTCTACCAGCCTAATTGGCAACATTTTCATGGCAAGCAGCCTGTTAATGTGCCAGTTTAGCATTTGGGCCTGTGGGTAGGCAGTTGGGAACTTTCTTTTTTGATCCAAGGCCTGGGTGTTATGATGAGTCACCGAAGGAGGAAAAAACAAAATACCAGCTAAGTCCAGACAAACCAGAGAGGTTGGCAGCTATCGGATTGCAGACCCCTGGACCTATCCACAACAACTAGCAGTAGCCGTGGGGGGTTCCTACGGTGCCCTAGACCCCTCGATCACAGCCGGAGAACTAGATAGCCTAAAGACAGAAAGGGGAAAAACTAAACTGCCCCAGAGCAGACCCCAAAGCAATAGGCAGCCCCCAACATATAATGATGGTGAAGCAAGATGAAAACACTAACACAGATAGAAAGATAGGTTGAGCAAATGATGGGGCCCAAGCTAACTACATAGGACAGGATAGGAAAGCTGCTGTCTGCCATCCGCAAAAACCTTATCAAAATGAGCCAACCGACTGATAGGAAAAACAGGCCCTGAAGTCGCTAGGCTTCAAAAGACTATATCAGCACTCAGGTATATTCTGAAGACAGAGCAAAAGAACAACAGATCAGAGACAAAAATGAAATTCAGCTCACCCCCGGCCGGGGATGGCAGAACTCCCAAAAAACAAGGCAAAACAAAAGCAAAACAGAAGAGTACAAAGCAGAGCAGAAAAACTTAGCTTTGAGAAGCAGGAATCAGACTGGTCTCCAAGAATCCAGCAGGAAAATCACCAGCCAGGAAGAAGGGCTTCGGCAGCCTTATATCCAGTCCTCAATTCCAGCCACCCAGTCATCATCTAGCTGCCCAGGTGTTTGATAATCAGCCTCACTACCTTCCTTCACCAGAGGAGGAGTTCATCAGACCTCAATGGTGAAGGGAAAAATGAACTCACAACACCTGGGGTAGGGACAGCTGAATGATGGTCTGGGACAAGGATTTGGAAGTCCCTGATGATGTTATGTCAGAATTTGCAAGGATAAGTGCAGGGTGTAAGCAAGCTCCTTACATCTTCTCGCCCAACCACTTGCATCAGTGACCCATTTCCGTCACATCTCCTCCAGTCCTTTTCCCCTGCTGTCACCCCTCACCTAACTAAAATATTTAACCTCTCTCTCTCTTTTGGTATCTTTCCCTCCTCATTTAAGCATGCCATCATACATCCACTACTTAAAAAACCATCCCTCGACCAAAACCTGTGCCGCTAACTATAAACCTGTCTCTAATCTTCCCTTCATCTCTAAACTCCTGGAACTCCTGGTCCACTCCCGTATTATCCGCTATCTCTCTGATAACTCTCTTCTCGAACCTCTCCAATCCGGCTTCCGCTCCTTACACTCTACTGAAACTGCCCTCACTAAAGTCTCTAATGATCTACTAACAGCTAAATCTAATGGTCATTACTCCATGCTAATTCTCTTGGATCTCTCTGCAGCATTCGACACTGTGGATCATCAGCTCCTCCTCACTATGCTCCGTTCCATTGGCCTCAAGGACACCGTTCTCTTCTGGTTCTCCGCCTAACTCTCTGACCGCTCCTTTACTGTATCTTTTGCCGGTTCCTCCTCCTCTCACCTTCCCCTTACTGTTGGGGTTCCTCAAGGATTAGTCCTAGGCTCCCTCCTCTTCTCCTTGTACACTGCCCCTATTGGTCAAGCAATCCGTAGATTTGGTTCCCAGTACCATCTCTATGCTGATGACACCCAATTATATGCTTCTTCTCCTGACATCATGCCAGCCTTTCTAGAAAACACCTGCGATTGTCTAAACGCTGTGTCTAACATCATGTCCTCACTATATCTGAAACTGAACCTGTCAAAGACTGAACTCCTTGTGTTTCCTCCCTCTACTAATGTACCTATACCCGACATTGCCATTTCTGTGTGTGGCTCCACTATTACTCCCCAGCAACATGCCCGCTGTCTTGGGGTCATACTTGATTCCGAGCTTTCCTTTGCCCCCCACATTCGACCACTGGCTCGCTCTTGTCATCTGCACCTCAAAAACATTTCTAGAATTCGACCTTTTCTTACTTTTGAGTCTGCAAAAACTCTTTCTGTTTCTCTTATTCATTCTCGTCTTGACTATTGTAACTCTCTTCTAATCGGTCTCCCTCTTACCAAACTCTCCCCTCTCCAATCTGTCTTGAATGCCGCAGCCAAGATAATATTCCTCACCAATCGTTACACCAATGCCTCTACCTTGTGCCAGTCATTACACTGGCTACCCATCCACTCCAGAATTCAGTATAAACTTATTACCCTCACCCACAAAGCCCTCCATGGCTCAGCACCACCCTACATCTCCTCCCTTGTTTCAGTATACCACCCAACCCGCACCCTCCATTCTGCTGATGACCTGAGGTTAGCATCCTCAATAATCAGAACCTCCCACTCCCGTCTCCAAGACTTTACACGTGCTGCACCAATTCTTTGGAATGCACTTCCCAGGTCAATACGATTAGACCCCAATCCCCACAATTTTAAGTGTGCCCTGAAAACGCATTTATTCAGACTGGCCTATCGCATCAATATATTAACCTAATCTATCCCTGTGTGGCACAGCCAAAAGTTTTACCATAACCAGGTTCCCCGCATCATGTTCCCACATGCTTTATGCATCCATTAGCCCTCTGTGTCTGTACTGATACACACTTAACATTATGGCTGGTCCATACAATCAGGGCAACTGTTACCACCCACCTTTCGTGTCTCCAGTTTTTTCCAACATAGATTGTAAGCTTGCGAGCAGGGCCCTCATTCCTCTTGGTATTTGTTATAATCTATGTGATTATTGTTATGCTGTAATGTCTATTGTCTGTACAAATCCCCTACGAAATGTAAAGTGCTGCGGATTATGTTGGTGCTATAGAAATAAAATTTATTATTATTATTATTAGGATGAGAGACATCTGTGCCAGAGTTTTGGGCTGGGGATTGGGAAGCACCCAGCACAGCGGAAGAAGCAGTGGTATCAATCAATGGCACCATTCGTGTACCCAGGCATTCTGCCCATTTTTGCATGGCACAGGTAGCAAATTGCCATTTTGTTTGTCTCAGAACTCTCTTTAAAAAGTCCCAGACTGAGGAACATCTGACTCTGTGACAGAGAAATTCAGGACTGTCTGTGCTCTGCGAACAGTTGACAACCTTCTTCCTCTGGTCAATCCACTGCTTCTTCCTCTGTGTTTCGGTGCTGCCGATCTCTCCTCCTCAGTGCTGCTGACCTCATTCTGCATGACAGCTTCCCAGTTTGGTCCAGTGATTTCCTCATCCCCCACCTCGTCTTCCACCCCACGCACCCTGGTCCTCCTGACTTTGTGACTTAACAACAAGACTTAGCAGCAACTGTATCTCATCATTATGTTATGTTCCTCCTTAGCCAAAATTTTCTGTTTCCCATCTTGATGTTTTTGTGGCCGTGGCTGCTCTAAGTTTTGTGCATCACTAAACACCATGTTGACTTGTCCTTCTTGTAGCATGCAGGTTGAGAGACCTCAATCAAGAAATGTTGTGGTAAACAGCTCCTCAAAGTGTCCTAGTGTGAGATTACTAGTCTTCTGTGGCCATGTAACACTGTATGTTTGAGAAATTGAGGCCTCCAAAATTTTTATAAGCTTTTGTTCTCTGAAATCACAGAATTTTACCCCACACTACAGAATAATGTATGGCTGATAAATGTAGAACAGGAAAATGTTTCAATGATTTTTGTCAATGATTTTTGGGTGTCTTATACAACACAAAAAAGATCTTAAAGCACATAATACTTGATGGGTCAAAACATTAAATTTTTCCAGCACCAACAAAAAAACTTCAGTTAAACGGACTACACAGGCCTAATCCCTGTCTACAGACTGGATTCTGTCACTCTCGCTTCTCCTGCATCTTTCTCTCCCTCCCTAGGTTCAATGCAGATTGTATATGATACAATTAGCCTTTAGAAGGGCTGTTAATATAATGGCTCAGCTTCAGCACCAGTATCTACACTACAGGCCTCCGATTCGTTATACTGTGCACACAGGTTTAGACAAGCACTCTTTCCCTCCAATACAAAGTGTCACAGAGCTTTGCAATGGTGTCAGGGTGCCGAGCAAGGCAGTGCCTGTATTTTATAACCTCGGATGATGTCACACAGCCAGCCAATCACAATAATCCCACAACCAAGATGGCTACATCATTACAGCAACTCACAGCAATCCCCACATACTTATTAGCTGCATAAGAGGAGCCAAAGATACAGGGAGGTTATTTGAGTTTTACATCAAGCACCACCCATTACTCACTGAGTAATGAGCACATTCGAGCACTGTGATACTCGAGTGATAACCGAGTATTACCGAGCATGTTCGCTCATCCCTGGTAAACACCGCAGAAAAAAACTCAAACCAAAATTGCATTTTTGTTACAACAATGCTGAAATATCTATTCCAAAATTGTATGTATATATACGTCAGCTCACCCGCAAAAATCAAGCCCTCACTCAGCTCTATTGAAAGAAACGTGAAAGCACTATGGTCTCCGAAAATAGCAACAATAAAAAAAATCAGATTTTTTTTTCCACCACTAAAATAATAAAAAAGTAGATGAGCTTGGCAGCGCTGTAATCGTACTTATGAGAAGAATACTATTTTCTAATCACTTTTACCACACATTGTACATGGTAAAAATAATTCCCAAAGAACTATTTCACAAATGTGTTGGTTTTTTTTTCAATTTAACCGTAATTTTATTTTTTCCCTATTTTCCAGGATGTTTTCCATTATGTGGTAAATTGAATTATGTCATTCAAAAGTACAAGAGGTGCTGTAAAATATAAGCCCACATACGTCTATAAGGACAGAAAAATAAAAAAAGTTATGACTCTTGGAATAACAGGAGGAAATAACTGATGCAGATTTCACAAAATAGCACAGTTTATTATGGTTCTGACAGTCACAGCTTTTCCCAAGGATTCTATACAACTGTTTAAATACAGTTTCCCCTATGGTAAGTATACAGATATTGAACTATAATTATACACCCAAATTTGTATGTAAATTATACCTTCCTATTTGAAATTCTACTGGAAATTGAATTTGACCTCAGTGGAACGAATGTACGAAATGACTTGCTTGGGGCTCTGTGAATTTACTGATTTTAATTTAAATATCTGTTGAGCTTTTTTCTGAAGATCCCTTTAATCCAAATCCCCTCTCATAGATAGTCTCAAAACTGTCTCAAAACTTTAATTCCTTGGAAAACTACAAAGTTCAAAAAAGCGATCACACAACATATAGAAAAAGAAATCAGTACAGAATCAAATAATAATATGCATTAAATGCAACTATAAAGCCCTGAGTAGACATACTTTGTACATCTGTAAATATTGGAGAAGCTGTCGACATTCTCCTTGAAGACACTGTGGATCATCAGCTCCTCCTCATTATGCTCCGCTCCATCGGCCTCAAGGACACCGTTCTCTCCTGGTTCTCCTCCTATCACTCTTACAGCTCCTTTACTGTATCTTTTGCTGGCTCCTCCTCCTCTCATCTTCCCCTTACTGTTGGGGTTCCTCAAGGATCAGTTCTAGGCCCCCTCCTTTTCTCTTTGTATACTGCCCCTATTGGTCAAGCAATCAGTAGATTTGGGTTCCAGTACCATCTGTATGCTAATGACACCCAATTATACACTTCTTCTCCTGATATCATGCCTGCCTTTTTGGAAAACACCAGTGATTGTCTTACCGCTGTCTCTAACATCATGTCCTCCCTCTATCTGAAACTGAACCTGTCAAAAACTTAAATCCTCTTGTTTCCTCCCTCTACTAACCTACCTATCCCCGACATTGCCATTTCCTTGTTTGGCTCCTATATTACTCCCCAGCAACATGCCCGCTGTCTTGGGATCATACTTGATTCCAAGCTTTCATTCACCCCCAACATCCGATCACTGGCTCGCTCTTGTTAGCTGCACCTCAAAAACATTTCTAGAATTCGCCCTTTTCTTACTTTTGACTCTGCAAAAACTCTTACTGTTTCTCTTATTCATTCTCGTCTGGACTATTGTAACTCTCTACTAATCGGTCTCCCTCTTACCAAACTCTCCCCTCTCCAATCTGTCCTGAATGTTGCAGCTAGGATCATATTCCTCACCAATTATTGTACTGATGCCTCTACCTTGTGCCAGTCCTTACACTGGCTACCCATCCACTCCAGAATTCAGTATAAACGTATTACCTTCACCCACAAAGCCCTCCATGGCTCAGCACCACCCTACATCTCCTCCCTCATGTCACCCTACCACTCTACCCGTGCCCTCCATTCTGCTAATGACCTGAGGTTAACATCATCAATAATCAGAACCTCCCATTCCCGTCTCCAAGACTTTTCACGTGCTGGGCCAATTCTTTGGAATGCACTACCCAGATTAATTTGATTAATCCCCAATCCCCACAGTTTTAAGCTTGTCCTAAAAACGTATTTGTTCAGACTGGCCTATCATCTCAATGCATTAACTGTTATGAATGGGTCATCGAGGAGGAAAATAAGACCAAGCCAAGTCACAGAAAACCAGAGAGGTTGGTAACTACGCAGATTGCAGACCCCTGATCCTAACCACACAACTAACAGCAGTCGTGGAGCGTACCTACGATGATTCTAGATGCCTCGTCACAGCCGGAGGACTAAATAAGCCTAAAGCAAGAAAAGGGAAAATCTAAAACTGCCCCAGAGCAGACCCCAAAGGAATAGACAGCCCCCACACATGTATTGACGGTGAGACAAGGATGAAAACACAAACACAGGTAGGAAAATAGGCTGAGCAAACGATGGGCCCCACACTAGCTAAAAAGGACAGGAAAGGAAAGATACTGTCTGCTATCACGCCCCAAAAACCCTGCAAAAATGTCCAACACTTCCGGGGTTGGCTGACCACACAAAGAACTGAATAGACCAAACCAAATCAAATGTGAACATTTGCAAGGGCAACTTAGCTTGAGATGGCAGGAACTGAGCTGGAAACTAAGACCTCAGGAGGCAGGAAAATATCACCAGTGTTATGAGCTCATTTTCTCCTTCACCTTTGATGTCCGATGAACTCCCTCTGCTGGTGAAAGGAGGTAGTGAAATTGATTTGGATGGGAAAAACCTATCATCTGAACAGGTGGAGTGTGATTGGACATCCGGAATCTCTGAGTGGATATAAGGCAACCGACGCCCTGCTGGGTTGCTGGTGATCCTCTCTGCTCTGAGCTCTGGCCTCCAGTTTAGTCCTTTCTACTAAAGCTAAGTTTTTCTCTGCTATTGTTCCATGAGATTTTGTCTGGTTTACTTAGTGTTTGTGTTCAGCCAGCCCTGGTTGGGACTGGCTGAACTCCTTTTTTTTCTCTGATCAGTTGATCTCTTTGCTCTGTTTTCAGAATATACCTGAGTGCTGATATAGTGATTTTGAAGTCTAGTGACTTCAGGGCTTTTTCTATCAGACGTGTTGGACATTATTTTTGGCAGGGTTTTTGCGTGATTGCAGACAGTTGCTTTTCTTTCCTGTCCTATCTAGTTAGTGAGGGCCCCATCATTTGCTCAGCCTGTCTTTCTGTCTGTTTTTGTGTTTTCATCTGTTTTCACCGTCAATACATGTTGGGGGCTGTCTATTGCTTTGGGGTCTGCTCTGGGCAGTTTAGATTTCCCCTTTCTTTCTTTAGGTTTATTTAGTTCTCCGGCTGTGAACGAGGTGTCTAGGACCACCGTAGGAACACCCCATGGCTACTGTTAGTAGTTGTTAGGGAATAGGATCAGGGATCTGCAATCCGCTAGCTACCAACCTCTCCAGTTTTCTGGACTTAGCTTGTATTTTTGTTTTTTCATCCTCCGGTGACTCATTCATAACAGAATCACCAGCCATACCGCAGATTCTAGGGTACTCAATAGCAGGAAAGAATTTAAAAAAAAAAAATAAAAGTGTCAGAATTTTTTTATGTATATTTTTTCCTCTTTTTCTCTGGGGCCGTAGGAGGAATTTTCTTAATGGAGATTAAGCAATTGTCTGATCGTGTGGAGCAGCTGGCTGCTGAAGTGCGGGGAATTTCCACCTATCTTGCTCATTCACATGCTGCTGAACCAAAGATTCCTACTCCTGATGTGTTTTTTGGGGATCGGTCTAAATTTTTGAATTTTAAGAATAGTTGTAAATTATTTCTTGCCTTGAAGCCTAACTCATCGGGGAGCTCTGCGCAGCAGGTTAAAATTGTCATCTCTTTGCTGCGCGGCGATCCCCAGGATTGGGTGTTTTCTTTGACACCTGATGATCCTATTCTAACTAATGTGGACGCATTTTTTCGAGCCTTGGGGTTGTTGCATGATGAACCTAATGCTATTGATCAAGCTGAGAAAGCCCTGTTGGCATTGAGCCAGGGTCAGGATTCTGCAGAGTTATACTGTCAAAAATTCCGAAAGTGGGCGGTCCTTACTACCTGGATTGATGGTGCCTTGGCAGCTCTTTTTCGGAAGGGTTTGTCAGAAACCGTAAAAGATACTATGGTGGGATTTCCTGTTCCCTCTGGTCTTGACAATTCTATGTCATTAGTCATTCAGGTTGATCGGTGTTTACGTGAAAGTAAAAGTACACGAGAAATGTTGCCACTTGTTGAACAAATGTCTGAACCTATGCAATGTGATAGAGTTTTGTCTAGGGCGCAATGTCAGGAGTTCAGAAGGCATAATTAGCTGTGTTTTTTCTGTGGAGATGCCTCTCATATGATTCTGTCTGCCCTAAACGAGAGATACATTTTGCACACACATTTGCTGTGGGTGGTGTTCAACCTAAGTTTCTTCTGGCAATTACTCTCATCTGCTCCCTGTCCACATTTTCCGCTAAAGCTTTTGTGGACTCGGGAGCGTGTTATGAATGAGTCACCGTAGGAGGCAAAAACAGAAATACTAGCTAAGTCCAGAAAACCAGAGACGTTGGCAGCTTTCGGATTACAGACCCCTGAACCTATCAACAACAACTAGCAGTAACCGTGGGGGGTTCCTACGGTGCCCTAGACCCCTCGATCACAGCCGGAGAACTACATAGCCTAAAGACAGAAAGGGAAATCTAAACTGCCCCAGAGCAGACCCCAAAGCAATAGGCAGCCCTCAACATATAATGACAGTGAAGCAAGATGAAAAAACACTAACACAGATAGAAAGATAGGCTGAGCAAACGATGGGGCCCAAGCTAACTACAAAGGACAGGATAGAAAAGCTGCTGTCTGTAATCCGCCAAAACCCTATCAAAACAAGAGCCAACAGCTGATAGGGAAAAAAGCCCTGAAGACGCTAGGCTTCAAAAAGACTATATCAGTACTCAGGTATTTTCTGAAGACAGAGCAAAAAAGGAATTCAGCACACCCCAGCAGGGAATGGCAGAAATCCAGAAAAACAAGGAAAAACAAAAACAAAACACAAATGCAAAAAACAGAGCAGAAAACTTAGCTTTTGAGGAGCAGGAATCAGACTGGTCTCCTAGAATCCGTCAGAGAGATCACCAGCAAGGCAGAAGGGCGTCGGCTGCCTTATATCCAGTCAGCAATTCCCGTCACCCAGTCATCCTCATCCTGCCCAGATGCTTGGTAATCAGCCTCAATACTTTCCTTCACCAGAAGAGGGAGTTCATCAGACCTCAATGGTGAAGGGGAAAATGAACTCACAACAGGAGCGGCTCTGAACCTGATGGACTTGGATTTTGCTAAACAATGTGGGTTTCCTATGACACCTCTGCGGATGCCTATCCCTTTGAGGGGTATTGATGCTACTCCTTTGGCAAAGAATAAACCTCAGTTTTGGACCCAGGTGGTAATGCGGGTCGCCCCAGACCATCAAGAAAATTGCAGATTTTTGGTGTTGCATAATTTGCATGATACCATTGTTCTGGGATTTCCCTGGTTGCAAATCCATAATCGAGTTTTGGATTGGAAATCTGTGTCTGTGGTGAGTTGGGGTTGTCAGTGTGCTCTGGGTGACGCTCCTGATTTCTCCACCTCTCCCCAGTCGCATGATGTTCCTGACTATTTGGCTGATTTTTATGATGTATTTAGTGAGAATAAGTCTGCGTCTTTGCCTCCTCCTAGGAGTTATGACTGTGCAATTGAGTTGAGCCCTGGGTGTAAATTTCCCAAGGGTCGACTTTTCAATTTATCTGTACCCGAGCACGAGGCTATGCGATCTTAAATTAAGGAGTCGTTGGAGAAGGGTCATATTAGACCATCCTCTTCAACCTAGGGTGCTGGGTTTTTTTTCGTGGCCAAGAAAGTTGGTTCATTAAGGCCTTGTATTGACTATCGTTCCATCAACAAAATTACTGTTAAATATCAGTGTCTGTTACCACTGATTTCTGATCTATTCTCCAGAGTTAAATGTGCTTGCTGGTTTACCAAGCTTGACCTCAGGGGGGCGTATAATCTTATTCGCATTAAGCATGGGGATGAATGGAAGACGGCGTTTAATACTCCGGAGGGACATTTTGAGTACCTGGTGATGCCTTTTGGGCTCACTAATGCCCCTTCTGTCTTCCAGTGCTTCATGAATGATATTTTCCGGGACTTTGTGGATACATTTTTGATAATCTATCTGGATGATATTTTGATCTTTTCCAGGGATTGGGACTCTCATGGGGAACATGTTCGGACTATGTTCCGGATTTTGAGGGAGAATTCCCTGTATGTTAAGGGATCGAAATGCCTTTTTGGTGTACAGAGGATTTTATTTTTGGGATTTATTTTGTCTCCGTCAACTATTGAAATGGACCCGGCCAAGGTACAGGCTATCTATGATTGGGTTCAGCCCATTTCTTTGAAGGCCCTCCAGAAGTTTTTGGGTTTTGCTAATTTTTATCGGAAATTTATAGCTAATTTTTCTGGTATTGCCAAACCATTGACTGATTTGACTAAGAAGGGTGCTCATGTGCTGAATTGGTCTCCAGAGGCTGTTTCTTCCTTTCAGGAGCTGAAGCGGAGGTTCACTTCTGCTCCGGTTTTGCGTCAACCTGATGTCTCACTCCCGTTTCAGGTAGAGGTGGACGCTTCTGAGATTGGTGCAGGAGCTGTTTTGTCCCAAAAAGATCCGGTAACATCTAAAATGAATACCTGTGCTTTCTTTTCCCGAAAGTTCTCCCCATCCGAACGCAACTATGATGTGGGGAATCGGGAGCTGTTAGCCATGAAATGGGCATTTGAGGAGTGGAGACATTGGTTGGAGGGAGCTAAACATCAAGTCGTGGTCCTTACTGACCACAAGAATTTGATTTACCTTGAGTCGGCCAAACGCTTGAATACTAGACAGGCTAGGTGGGCCTTGTTTTTCACACGTTTTGATTTTGTGGTCTCTTTTCTTCCAGGCACTAAGAATGTCAAGGCAGACGCCCTCTCTAGGAGTTTCTTTGCTGATTCTCCTATTGTCACCAAGCCTGCTACAATTTTAGTTGAGGGGGTAGTTCTTTCTGCCATCTCGCCCGATTTGAGACGTGCTCTGGAAGAGTTTCAGGAGGACAAAACTGAGCGTTGTCCCATTGGAAAATTGTATGTTCCTGACCAGTGGAGGAAGAGAGTAATGTCTGAAGTTCATTGCTCCGCATTGGCTGGTCATCCAGGTATTTTTGGTACTAGAGATTTGGTGAGTCGGTCTTTTTGGTGGCCCACCTTGTCTCGTGATGTCAGGAATTTTGTGCAGTCCTGTGGGACTTGCTCCCGGTCTAAACCTTGTTCTCGCTCTAGTGGCTTGTTGATGCCTTTGCCGGTGCCCAGGAGGCCATGGACCCATATTTCAATGGATTTTATTTCTGATATGCCTGTCTCTCAAAGATTGACTGTTATTTGGGTGATTTGTGATAGATTCTTTAAGATGGTCCATCTTGTACCACTCCCTAAGTTGCCATGTACCTCAGGGTTGGTGCCCTTGTTGTTGCAACAGGTGGTTCGCTTGCATGGGATTCCTGAGAATATTGTGTCTGACAGAGGTGTTCAGATTGTTTCTAGATTTTGGAGGACTTTTTGTTCCAAGCTGGGAAGTCAGTTGTCCTTCTCCTCTGCGTTTCACTGTCAGACCAATGGGCAGACGGAGAGAACAAACCAGACTTTGGAGTCTTATTTGAGATGTTTTATTTCTGCTGATCAGGATGATTGGGTTTCATTTTTGCCCTTGGCCGAATTTGTTTTAAATAATAGAGCTCGTTCTGCCACTTTGATGTCACCATTTTTTTGTAACTTTGGGTTTCATCCTCGATTCTCTTCAGGGCAGGTGGAGTCTTCTGCCTTCCCAGGTGTTGACACTGTGGTGGAGAGAATGCACCAGATCTGGGACCAAGTGGTGGATAAGTTGTCTCTCTCCCAGGAAAAGGCTCAGCGGTTTTCCAACCGGCATAGGACCATTCATTGGTCCCCGGTTTAAGGTGGGTGATATGGTTTGGTTGTCATCAAAGAATATCTCTATGAAGGTGGCTTCTCCAAAGTTTAAACCTAGATTTATTGGACCTTACAAGATTTTGGAGATTCTTAATCTGGTCTCTTTTCGATTGGCTCTTCCTGTTACTTTCAAGATCCATAATGTGTTTCATAATAAGTCTCTGTTAAAGAGGTTTGTTGAGCCAGTAGTTCCTGTGGTGGCACCTCCTGACCCTGTATTCATTGAAGGTAATGTGGACTATGAGGTTGAGAAGATACTGGATTCTCGTCTGGCTAGACGGAGACTCCAGTATTTGGTTATGTGGAAGGGTTATGGCCAGGAGGATAATTCTTGGGTTTCTGCATCCGATATTCATGCCGAAAGATTGGTTTGTGCTTTTCATCGGGCCCATCCTGATCACCCTGGTGGCATGGATGAGGGTTCGGAGACCCCTCCTCAAGGGGGAGGTACTGTTATGAGCTCATTTTCTCCTTCACCTTTGATGTCCGATGAACTCCCTCTGCTGGTGAAAGGAGGTAGTGAAATTGATTTGGATGGGAAAAACCTGTCATCTGAACAGGTGGAGTGTGATTGGATATCCGGAATCTCTGAGTGGATATAAGGCCGCCGATGCCCTGCTGGGTTGCTGGTGATCCTCTCTGCTCTGAGCTCTGGCCTCCAGTCTAGTCCTGTCTACTAAAGCTAAGTTTTTGCTCTGCTACTGTTCCATGAGATTTTGTCTGGTTTACTTAGTGTTTGTGTTCAGCCAGCCCTGGTTGGGACTGGCTGAACTCCTTTTTTTTTCTCTGATCAGTTGATCTCTTTGCTCTGTTTTCAGAATATACCTGAGTGCTGATATAGTGATTTTGAAGTCTAGTGACTTCAGGGCTTTTTCTATCAGACGTGTTGGACATTACTTTTGGCAGGGTTTTTGCGTGATTGCAGACAGTTGCTTTTCTTTCTAGTTAGTGAGGGCCCCATCGTTTGCTCAGCCTGTCTTTCTGTCTGTGTTTGTGTTTTCATCTGTTTTCACCGTCAATACATGTTGGGGGCTGTCTATTGCTTTGGGGTCTGCTCTGGGGCAGTTTAGGTTTCCCCTTTCTTTCTTTAGGTTTATTTAGTTCTCCGGCTGTGAACGAGGTGTCTAGGACCACCGTAGGAACACCCCACGGCTACTGTTAGTTGTTGTGAATAGGATCAGGGGTCTGCAATCCGCTAGCTACCAACCTCTCCGGATTTCTGGACTTAGCTTGTATTTTTGTTTTTTCCTCCTCCGGTGTCTCATTCATAAAACACCAGCATGGGAATAGGGAGTTGGCTGTCTTAAATCCAGTCTGAGACTCCAGATGTCCACTCCTCTTCCTCATTATCAGGTGGCAGGTCTCTGTTAATTAGATCAGCTTCACTACCTCCTGCCACCACCAGAGGGAGCCCGGAAAGAGAACTCACAACTCCTCTGTCAGGACAACCAGCTCCTCACCAGAAACCAGAACCAGACCAGAAAATGAGTTCACAACAATTAACCTAAATATCCATTTGTGGCTCATTCAAAAATTTTACCATAACCAGGTTCCTCGCATTATGTTCTCACATGTGTTATGCATTTAATAGCCCTCTGTGTCTGAACTGTTACATATTTAGACTGTTATCTGGTTCATGCAGCAACAGGAACACCCGATTCTTACACTATGGCTGGTCCAAAAAATAAAAGCAATTGTTACCATCTACTGTTGTGTTCATTTTTCCCTTCACCATTGAGGTCTGATGAACTCCCTACTCTGGTGAAGGAAGGTAGTGAGGCTGATTACCAAACACCTGGGCAGCTAGATGAAGACTGGGTGGCTGGAATTGAGGACTGGATATAAGGCTGCCGACGCCCTTCTTCCTGCCTGGTGATTTTCCTGCTGGATTCTTGGAGACCAGTCTGATTCCTGCATCTCAAAGCTAAGTTTTTCTGCTCTGCTTTGTACTCTTCTGTTTTGTTTTTGTTTTGCCTTGTTTTTTTGGATTTCTGCCATCCCCGGCCAGGGGTGAGCTGAATTCCATTTTTGTCTCTGATCTGTTGATCTTTTGCTCTGTCTTCAGAATATACCTGAGTGCTGATATAGTCTTTTGAAGCCTAGCGACTTCAGGGCCTGTTTTTCCTATCAGCCGGTTGGCTCATTTTGATAGGGTTTTTGCGGATGGCAGACAGCAGCTTTCCTATCCTGTCCTATGCAGTTTGCTTGGGCCCCATCATTTGCTCAAACTATCTTTCTATCTGTGTTAGTGTTTTCATCTTGCTTCACCGTCATTATATGTTGGGGGCTGCCTATTGCTTTGGGGTCTGCTCTGGGGCAGTTTAGTTTTTCCCCTTTCTGTCTTTAGGCTATTTAGTTCTCCGGCTGTGATCGAGGGGTCTAGGGCACCGTAGGAACCCCCCACGGCTACTGCTAGTTGTTGTGCATAGGTTCAGGGGTCTGCAATCCGATAGCTGCCAACCTCTCTGGTTTTTCTGGACTTAGCTGGTATTTTTTTTTTTCCTCCTTCGGTGACTCATCATAACAGAATCACCAGCCACACCGCAGATCCTAGGGTACTCAATAGCAGGAGAGAATTGTAAAAAAAAAAAAAAAAAAGTGTCAGAATTTTTTTTCTTTTTTGTGTGCATATTTTTTCCTCTATATCTCTGAGGCCGTAGGGGGAATTTTTCTCTCTTTGAAACCTGATGATCCTATTCTGAATAATGTGAACGCATTTTTTCAAGCCTTGGGGTTGTTGTATGATGAACCTAATGCTATTGATCAGGCTGAAAAGACCCTGTTGGCTTTAAGCCAGGGTCGGGATTCGGCAGAGTTGTACTGTCAGAAATTCCGAAAGTGGGCGGTCCTTACTACCTGGAATGATGTTGCCTTGGCAGCCCTCTTTCGGAAGGGTATGTCAGAAACTGTAAAAGATACTATGGTGGGATTTCCTGTTCCCTCTGGTCTTGACGATTCTATGTCATTAGCCATTCAGGTGGATCGGCGTTTACGTGAACGCAAAACTACACGAGAGATGTTGCCACCTGTTGAACAAATGTCTGAACCTATGCAATGTGATAGAGTTTTGTCCAGGGAGCAAAGTCAGGAGTTCAGAAGGCGTAATAAGCTGTGTTTTTTTGTGGAGATGCCTCGCATATTATTTCTGTCTGCCCTAAACGAGAGAAACGTTGTGCTCACACGTTTTCTGTGGGTGGTGCTCAACCTAAGTTTCTTCTGGCAATTACTCTGATCTGCTCCCTGTCCACATTTTCCGCCAAGGCATTTGTGGATTCAGGAGCAGCTCTGAACCTGATGACTTGTATTTTGCTAAACGTTGTGGATTTCCTATGACACCTCTGCGGACGCCTATCCCTTTGAGGGGTATTGATGCTACTCCTTTGGCGAAGAATAAACCTCAGTTTTGGACCCAGGTGGTAATGTGGGTCGCCCCAGACCATCAAGAAAATTGCAGATTTTTGGTGTTGCATAGTTTGCATGATACCATAGTTCTTGGGTTTCCCTGGTTGCAAATCCATAATCCAGTTCTGGATTGGAAATCTTTGTCTATGGTGAGTTGGGGTTGTCGGTGTGCCCTTAGTGATGCTCCTGTTTTCTCCACCTCTCCCCAGTCGCATGATGTTCCTGACTATTTGGCTGACTTTTATGATGTATATAGTGAGAATGAGTCTGCATCTTTGCCTCCTCATAGGAGTTATGACTGTGCAATTGAGCTGAACCCGGGGTGTAAATTCCCCAAGGGTCGGCTTTTCAATTTATCTGTACCTGAGCACGAGGCTATGCGATCCTATATTAAGGAGGCATTGGAGAAGCGTCATATTAAACCATCCTCTTCACCCTTAGGTGCTGGGTTTTTTTTCGTGGCTAAAAAGGATGGTTCATTAAGGCCTTGTATTGACTATCGCGCCCTCAACAAAATTACTGTTAAATATCAGTATCCGTTACCCCTGATTTCTGATCTATTCTCCAGAGTTAAAGGTGCTTGCTGGTTTACCAAGCTTGACCTCAGGGGGGCGTATAATCTTATTCGCATTAAGCATGGGGATGAATGGAAGACGGCGTTTAATACTCCGGGGGGACATTTTGAGTACCTGGTGATGCCTTTTGGGCTCACTAATGCCCCTTCTGTCTTCCAGTGCTTCATGAACGATATATTCCGAGACTTTGTGGATAAATTTTTGATTATCTATCTGGATGATATTTTGATCTTCTCCAAGAATTGGGACTCTCATGTGGAACATGTTCGGACTGTGTTCCGGATTTTGAGGGAGAATTCCCTGTATGTCAAGGGATCGAAATGCCTTTTTGGGGTACAGAGGATTTCATTTTTGGGATTTATTTTGTCTCCGTCAACTATTGAAATTGACCCGGCCAAGGTTCAGGCCATTTATGATTGGGTTCAGCCCACTTCTTTGAAGGCCCTCCAGAAGTTTTTGGGTTTTGCTAATTTTTATCGGAAATTTATCGCTAATTTTTCTGGTATTGCCAAGCCATTAACGGATTTGACTAGGAAGGGTGCTGATGTGCTGAATTGGTCTCCGGAGGCTGTTTCTTCCTTTCAGGAGCTGAAGCGAAGATTCACTTCTGCTCCGGTTTTGCGGCAACCTGATGTCTCACTCCCATTTCAGGTGGAGGTGGACGCTTCTGAGATTGGTGCAGGAGCGGTGTTGTCCCAAAAGGATCCTGTGACATCTAAAATGAATCCTTGTGCTTTCTTTTCCCGAAAGTTCTCCCCATCCGAACGCAACTATGATGTGGGGAATCGGGAACTGTTGGCCATGAAATGGGCATTTGAGGAGTGGAGACATTGGTTGGAGGGTGCCAAACACCAAGTCGTGGTCCTTACTGACCACAAGAATTTGATTTACCTGGAGTCGGCCAAGCGCTTGAATCCTAGACAGGCTAGGTGGGCCTTGTTTTTCACACGTTTTGATTTCGTGGTCTCTTTTCTTCCGGGCACAAAGAATGTCAAGGCAGACGCCCTCTCTAGGAGTTTCCTTGCTGATTCTCCTGTTCTGACTAAGCCTGCTACCATCTTAGGCGAGGGGGTAGTTCTTTCTGCCATCTCGCCCGATTTGATACGTGCTCTGGAAGAGTTTCAGGAGGACAAACCTGAGCCTTGTCCCAGTGGAAAGTTGTATGTCCCTGACCAGTGGAGGAAGAGAGTGATGTCTGAAGTTCATTGCTCTGCATTGGCTGGTCATCCAGGTATTTTTGGTACTAGATATCTGGTGAGTCGGTCTTTTTGGTGGCCCGCCTTGTCTCATGATGTCAGGAATTTTGTGCAGTCCTGTGGGACTTGCTCCCGGTCTAAACCTTGTTCTCGCTCTAGTGGCTTGTTGATGCCTTTGCCGGTGCCCAGGAGGCCATGGACCCATATTTCAATGGATTTTATCTCTGATATGCCTGTCTCTCAGGGAATGACTGTTATTTGGGTGATTTGTGATAGATTCTCTAAGATGGTCCATCTTGTACCACTCCCTAAGTTACCATCTTCCTCTGAGTTGGTGCCCTTGTTTTTGCAACAGGTGGTTCGCTTGCACGGGATTCCTGAGAACATTGTATCTGACAGAGGAGTTCAGTTTGTGTCTAGATTTTGGAGGACTTTCTGTTCCAAGCTGGGAATTCAGTTGTTCTTCTCCTCTGCGTTTCACCCTCAGACCAATGGGCATACGGAGAGAACAAGCCAGACTTTGGAGTCGTATTTGAGATGTTTTATTTCTGCCGATCAGGATGATTGGGTTTCATTTTTGCCCTTGGCCGAATTTGCTTTAAATAATAGAGCTAGTTCTGCCACTTTGATGTCACCTTTTTTTTGTAACTTTGGTTTTCACCCTCGATTTTCTTCAGGGCAGGTGGAGCCTTCTGCCTGCCCAGGTGTTGACACTGTGGTGGAGAGAATGCACCAGATCTGGGACCAAGTAGTGGATAAGTTGTCTCTCTCCCAGGAAAAGGCCCAGCGGTTTTCCAACCGGCGTAGGACCGTTGGTCCCCAGTTTAAGGTGAGTGATATGGTTTGGTTGTCATCAAAAAATATCTCTATGAAGGTGGCTTCTCCTAAGTTTAAGCCTAGATTTATTGGACCTTACAAGATTTTGGAGATTATTAATCCGGTCTCGTTTCGGTTGGCTCTTCCTGTCACATTTAAAATTCATAATGTGTTTCATAAGTCCTTGTTGAAGAGGTTTGTTGAACCAGTAGTTCCTGTGGTGGCACCTCCTCACCCTATATTGGTTGAAGGTAACATGGAATATGAGGTAGAGAAGATACTGGATTCCCGTCTGGATAGACGGAGACTCCAGTATTTGGTTAAGTGGAAGGGTTATGGTCAGGAGGATAATTCCTTGGTCTCTGCTTCTGATATTCATGCCGAAAGATTGGTGCGTGCCTTTCATCGGGCTCACCCGGATCTCCCTGGTGGCATGGATGAGGGTTCGGTGACCCCTCCTCAAGGGGGAGGTACTGTTGTGTTCATTTTTCCCTTCACCATTGAGGTCTGATGAACTCCCTACTCTGGTGAAGGAAGGTAGTGAGGCTGATTACCAAACACCTGGGCAGCTAGATGATGACTGGGTGGCTGTAATTGAGGACTGGATATAAGGCTGCCGACGCCCTTCTTCCTGGCTGGTGATTTTCCTGCTGGATTCTTGGAGACCAGTCTGATTCCTGCATCTCAAAGCTAAGTTTTTCTGCTCTGCTTTGTACTCTTCTGTTTTGTTTTTGTTTTGCCTTGTTTTTTGGGAGTTCTGCCATCCCCGGCCCGGGGTGAGCTGAATTCCATTTTTGTCTCTGATCTGTTGTTCTTTTGCTCTGTCTTCAGAATATACCTGAGTGCTGATATAGTCTTTTGAAGCCTAGCGACTTCAGGGCCTGTTTTTCCTATCAGTCGGTTGGCTCATTTTGATAGGGTTTTTGCGGATGGCAGACAGCAGCTTTCCTATCCTGTCCTATGTAGTTAGCTTGGGCCCCATCATTTGCTCAACCTATCTTTCTATCTGTGTTAGTGTTTTCATCTTGCTTCACCGTCATTATATGTTGGGGGCTGCCTATTGCTTTGGGGTCTGCTCTGGGGCAGTTTAGTTTTTCCCCTTTCTGTGTTTAGGCTATTTAGTTCTCCGGCTGTGATCGAGGGGTCTAGGGCACCGTAGGAACCCCCCACGGCTACTGCTAGTTGTTGTGCATAGGTTCAGGGGTCTGCAATCCGATAGCTGCCAACCTCTCTGGTTTTTCTCGACTTAGCTGGTATTTTGTTTTTTCCTCCTTCGGTGACTCATCATAACAATCTACCTTTCGTGTCTCCCTTTTTTCCTTATAGATTATAAGTGGGTCGCCCTCCCAGGGCCGTGGGGTACTCGGTACTGAGCCGGTGTCGGCAGGTTGTGTCACAGCAGCAGTGACCCGGTCCGTGGCCCTGGGCGCCCAATTAACAGGGGAAGATTGAATGGTGGAATGTAGTTAATGGAATCGTTCGTGACGCCACCTGTGGTGTTCGGCAAGTGAGATGTTAAGCCAACGCTGCGTGCAGATCCTCTGTGGCTGGTGGTGTGTTGCAGCCAAGATGGTGAAGCTCCCCGCAGGTGAAGCTGTAGCCCCAGGGCAGTGTCGATGTATGGGTAGAGGAGAGGCACAAGCGGTGAAGCAGCGGGTACCCAGATGTAGCAGTGCTGGGTGTGTTGGCGCAAGAATCAATGGAGGACACCAGGGCTTGTAGTTCCAAAGCTTTACTCACAGTCTGTAGTACACACAGGTGCCTGCCTCCGTACTGTGTCCTCCAGGTCAGAGGCTCAATCAACCTCCAGATCAGATGGAATGCTCCCTTCCAACGCTCCGCCAACATATACCTTTCTGAACGTCTCCTCTTATAGCGCCTTTAAGTGTGAAGTACTCCCAGTACTGACTTACACTGGAGTGCCTCCTGACAGATGTTCCCAAGAACTCTACTTGTACGGCAGACAGCTGTTGCCTGCTTCGGGGACTCCTTACTCCTGAGTCCCGGCTCACTATCTAAGTTGCTGTTGTGCCCCCAAGTCTTAGATGGGAGTAGTGCATTTGCAGCCCACTACTCCACCGGTGTCTGCTGCAGGACCATTAGCATCCATACCACCTCGGGGTCCGGGCCCCGGCCTTGCGCTTAGAACTTCTAGGCAGGGTTCTCCTCTAACCCACGTCCTCTGTTCCCTTTTACTCCTTCGTTCCGTACTAATCTCTCCTCATGGAAGATCAGGTTTCAGTTCAATGTCTTTCTCCTTCTTTCCTTTCCCGTGCCAGCAGACCCAGGTCACTGAGGTCTGCTGCAGCACCTCCTTCCTCCATCCCTCTCCCAGGGATCTTCTGTCCTCACTCCTCTCTGAGTGACTCTCTGACTGACTGACCTGTAATCCTAAACCCTCCCGCTCTTTTATGTATTCCAACTCCACCCGCCTCCCAGCACATTTCGTGTTCCAAGCAGGGAGCCACCAAAGGTGCTCTGCTACACTCCAAGCAGGGAGCTGCAATGTGGCTTTGCTGAACTACTGTGTTGTGTGGGATGCAGATGTTGGAGTGTGGTCAGGAGCCTCCAACTTACCTGGATGGTGAGACACCACACCTCAGGAGAAGGTGCAGTACCTCTGTGGCAACTGAGCCTCAGGGGCGCCACATAAGCTTGCGAGCAGGGCCCTCATTCCTCTTGGTATCTGTTTTGATCTATGTGTTTATTGATATGCTGTAATGTCTAATGTCTGTAGAACTCCTCTCTATAATGTAAAGTGCTGCGGAATATGTTGGCGCTATAGAAATAAAATTATTGTTATTATTGTTAAGATCTTGTGGTTATATTATGAATTGACATGAAGGGAGGAGTTAAGTGGGAGTAGTAGGAAATTCAGTTTGCTTTTAGGCAGATAGACAAGACTACTGAAAGGAGAAGAACCTATGGTCCTAATGTTACCAGACCTGCATTGGTATTGTGTGCCTAGATGGGAGATCATAGTCAGATTACATGTTTTGAAGCCAACAAAGATGATGTGGCAGATGGATTCATTACCTCAGGCAAGTGAGGGTCTACAGCAAATGTTATCTATACTAGATAAGAAGTGGTAGTCTAGCCCCATCATACAGCTCTGGCAAAAATTAAGAGACCACTGCACAGTTTTATAAAAATCAGCTTCTCTACATGTCTGACAGACATTCCATTCCAGTGCCAGTTGAATTCCAACCAGAGTACACCTCATTCTACCTAATGTGCTTCTGATTAGGTGATCACCTGAACCAAATCTTATTTAACAAAGGAAAGTATAAAAAACCCTTCTGTGGTGTTCACAATCCTCTTGCAATAGGACAACCTGGATACAGGTAACAGCCAACATTATTCCAGCTCAATCAGGGGAAAGGAGCAAAGGGTTAAAGCAAAGACATGCATTGTGACGCCGACAACCTGGTACAGACAGAACGGCGAGACAGTTTTCTTAGCATTATTTGAGGTCTGCAAGCACTGCATTTTTTTGTTATTTTGACCACTTCTCATTTTCTGAAAATAAATACAAAACTTAGTGCATGGAAATTCGGAGACATGTTGTCAGTAGTTTATAGAATAATAGAGCAATTTCATTTTACTAAAAAATATACCTATAAAGAGAAAAATCAGACAAACTGAAAATTTTGCAGTGGTCTCTTAATTTTTGCGAGAGCGGTAGGTTTATAGAAGAGAAGACCATCAGTCTGTGACATGTTTTCTGCTACGGTGAATTGAAGATGCAGCGGCACACTGAGGTGCATGTGGACCACATAAAGTAGACTTTTAAAATAGTTGTGAGGAGTTGTATAAATGAACCTGAGCTGTTGAAGTCCTCATACGAAGAGAAGATGGAGATTCTCATTGGGGTTTGCTGGTGTAGTGCAACATGTAGCAGAAGTAAAGTACAGTCATATGTCATGAAGATCCTGCCTCTGGTTTGTGCAGAAGATATATTCTTTAATTGTTATATCTGCTATCTGATGTATATACTTCTCATCAGTTTGTTCAGAAAAGAAAAGTTTATATTTAGACTCTGGTCTCTCTCGTTTATCTCTACTTGATTGGTTCCTGGCCTGCCATGCCAAGCGGAAGCATGTGGTCTGCAGTGGCATATCACTAAGGTAACAGTGGGCTGTTACCCAGCCAGTATCTAGTGTTGAGCATTCCAATACCACAAGTATCGGGTATCGGCCGATATTCACTGTATCGGAATTCCGATACTGAGTTCCGATACTTTTAGCATATCGAATACCGGAATCGGAAGTTCCCATAATGCTATGAGCCAGTTTGATTTGATTCAGCCAATGACAATCCTCAGAAGTGTGGGCACATCCTGTTAGGCATGTAGGCATGTTAACTAATGGCATGGCTGTGATTGGCTGCTGAAATGATGTCATGATGCACTATAAAAGCCGCCGCCGCCATTTCGGGTTCACTCTGCTGTGAATTCAGTTAGGGACAGGCTGCTGTTCAAGACTCTGAGGGACAGTTGGAGATAGCAATTTTCAAAATCACATTGTGCTTTACCCAGGCTACATAATCAACCACTGTAGCTTTCTTTTGCCTTGCAGCAGTGTTCACAGCTGTCTGCAAGGTCTGTGTGAGTGCAGCTCACGCTGTGTAGTGTGTCCTGCAGCCACGTCTGGTTGTAGGCCACTCAGCGTGTGTCACTGCCTCATACATATTTTTCTTTTATTGCAGCTCATTTTTCATTCTCCTATTAGTGTGCATCCATCCGTATCCATATACGTTGGTTGCAAACACTATAGGAGTAGACAGCGGAGCCTTTTTGCAGCCTTTCAGTGCTAGTGCCCACTTATCTGCACTGTTCACGGTTGTCTGAGAGGTCTCTGTGTATGAGTGCAGCTCACGCTGTAGTGTGTCCTACAGCTACATCTGGTTGTAGGCCGCTCAGCGTGCCTCACTGCCTCACACATATTTTTCTTTTATTGCAGCTCATTTTTCATTCTCCTATTAGTGTGCATCCATCCGTATCCATCTACATTGGTTGGTTGCAAACACTGTATAGGAGTAGATAGAGGAGCTTTTTTTCTGGCTTGTGCCCTTCAGCAGCAGCCAGATTAATATTACCCTATTTTTTGGAGCCTTATCTTTTGCATTGTAGGTTACCTTCCTGCATTGTAATAGCTCCAAAAAGTTTGTGATACTATCGCTTTCAAATCTTTGGTCACATCCTTTTTGTTTTTTTTTTAAAAAAAAACCCAAAATAAAGTTCACCAAACATTCCATTTGACAGTTGTGTAGGCCACATTAGCTCATATTAAAGTGTAGTCCACACACACACTTTATAAAATTAGCGTTTCTTATACCTGTTAGCAGCTGTTCAGGAATAAGCACACTAAGCCCCCCCTTTGTACTTTCCTGCCTATCTTTATCAGTCTACTAAGATGAAGAAGGCAGGGAGTAAGGCATGTAGGCGTGGGCGTGGAGTTTCAGCAGGGAGAGGACGTGGGGATTCTGCAGGGAGAGGACGTGGGGATTCTGTGCCTGCTGCGGGCAACAGTGAGTCAGCATCTCCCAGTTTTACCAGGCAACAGTCCTTTATGCGCAGCTTTGTAGGACCTTGTTTTTCCCCCCCTGCTGCAGGAGGAACAAATTGAATCCGTTGTCGGATGGATGGCAGCTAACGCATCGACTTCAATGACTTCCACGTCCTCTCAGGGCCAGAGCACTGAAGAGCAACCATCTGTCTCTCCACCACCTGCCAAAGTGCCCAGGCAGTCAGAGAGCCCTGGACAGGAGCCATCACAGTCTCTACTTCTGTTCTCTGAATCTGTTGGCTTGGAAAGAAGGGGCCAGCCAAGCAGCATTCAAGAATGTGAAGAAGAGGGAGTATGCAGTGATGCGCAACTGCTTTGTCCCTCTGAATCTGAAGAAGTGGGTGGGACAGTGCCTATGGTCAGCACACCTCAGTACACATCAGATGATGATGAGACTCAGGTGCCACTTTCTGGTGCGTACGGTGCTGGCGAGACTACCCAGGAGAAGCAGGTGTTTTAAGAGGGGAGTGTAGATGATGTGGTCCTTGACCCATCATGGCGTGAGGAACAGGAAGGTGGTGGGAGCAGCTCTGAGGAAGAGAATCCCCGAACGGCCAAAACAGGAGGGAGAGGGAGGGGGCAGACTTGGTTGCCTGTAGCCTCCACTTCGGCACCCGTTAGGAGCATTCCTCTTCCAAAAGCCAAAACGGGCGCTATCAAGACTTGCAGTGCGTGGTCCTTTTTTGACACAGTTGCAGATGACATTTGCTTTGTCAAATGCAAGCTGTGTCATCAGAAAGTCAAAAGAGGGAAAAATGTCAGCAACCTCAATACCACAAATATGTGGAAACATGTGCAGACCAAGCACGAACTGGAGTTACACAGACACACAGAAGACGTTTGCCAATGTACAGCACCACCTACCACCTCTTCAACTCGTGTTGGGGCCTCTTCCTCCAACTCATACACAGCTGGTTCGGCTTCCTCACAGAATCGCCAAGAAAGAACCTCTGGCACTGTTGTCCAGAGACCCAGTGACATTCCACCCACAGGACCACGTTCCCAGTCATCCTCATACTCCCAGGCCACTCTACAGCCATCAGTAGCACAGGCATGGGATAAAAGGAGGCCATACTCGGCAAACCATCCCCGAGCACAGGCTCTGAATGCTTGCATTGCCAAACTACTGGCCCTTGAAATGCTCTCATTCAGGCTGGTGGAGACTGACATCTTCCGGAACTTCATGGCATTGGCAGTCCTACAATACACCGTGCCCAGCCGGTTTTATTTCAGCAGGCAAGTTGTCCCTGCCCTGCAAAAGCATGTGGAGGGAAAAATAAAACATGCGCTACTAAACGCCGTCAGTAGCAAGGTCCACCTGACCACCGATGCGTGGACCAGTAACCATGGACAGGGACGATACCTTTCCCTCACTGCCCAATGGGTCAATGTTGTGGAGCCGGGTACAGATCTGGAGAGTGGCGCTGTACATGTTCTGCCAACTCCACGGATTGTAGGAATCCAGTCTGTGCACATTGACTCCTCCTCCTACTCAAGTTCCTCAGAATCAGCGCTGCAGGAGCCTGTTACGACTGATATCAGCACAGCCATGGCCAAACATCAACAGGCCGTACTGAAATTAATTTCTTTGGGGAATCGAAGCCACACAGCGCAGGAGCTCTGGAATGCCATCAAGCAGGAGAGTGACGTGTGGTTTCTGCCAGCGAATCTCCAGCCAGGCTTGGTAGTGTGTGACAATGGCCGAAATCTGGTGGCAGCTGTGGGCCTAGGCAACCTCACTCACATCCCATGTCTGGCACATGTGCTGAACTTGGTCATGCAGAGCTTTCTGAGGGACTATCCGGATCTTGATGCACTGCTGCACAAGGTCCTCATAGAGTGCACTCACTTGCGGCATTCCAGCACGGCAAGAACATGCCTTGCAGCTCTGCAGCGCCGATTACGCCTTCTGGAACATTGCATCATATGTGACCTACCCACAAGGTGGAATTCAACGTTACATATGTTGGAGCGGTTGTGTGAGCAGCAGGCAGCAGTCATGGAGTACCAGCTGCATCAGGCGCAAACAAGTCGCACTGTGCGCCGGTCACACTTCAGCACCACTGAGTGGGCCTCTGTGATGGACATCTGCCTCGTTTTGCATGCCTTCGATGATTCCACGCGGATGGCGAGTGCAGATGATACACTAGTCAGCATGACTGTCCCCTTATCTGCCTGCTTCAAAAAACACTGCAAGCACTAAGGGAGGAGGTTTTGGAAGAGGTGGCGGATGAGGAGTCACAAATGCCATCTGCTTCTGGACAGTCTGCGCTACGTGGTTCCTCACAAAGGCCTAGGCAGGGGACACTTTGTGAGGAGGATGAGGAGGAGTCCATGGAAGAGGAAGACATCTCTCCAGAGGAGGGAGGTACACAATGCTCTAGTCAGTATGTACAGCGAGGGTGGGGTGATGCAGAGCAGGCAGAGATGATGCCTCAAGCAGGGGACAGCGTTTCTTGGGCATTTGGGAGTCTGCAGCACATGGTTAATTTCATGCTGCAGTGCCTGAAAAATGACCGCCGCATCGCCCACATTCTCAACACGGCTGATTATTGGGTGTACACCCTCCTAGATCCTCGCTACCGGGACAACTTACAAAGCCTCGTAACACCCTTGAAGCGGGAGCGTAAAATGCGGGAGTACCAAGACACACTGGTGCAGTCCATCATGTTCTCCATTCCACCCGAGAGCAGTGCTGCTAGTGCTTTACAAAGCAGCTCTGTGCGTTGAGGCAGTGGAGGAAGCTCTGCACAAAGAGGGAGCAGAGGCAGCGCCTCAGCACAAGGCAAGACCAGTATGGCCCAAATGTGGCAAAGTTTTGTGTCTGCCACAAATGTCTACACCATCACAGATGGCTCCAGTCAGCAGGAGGCAATGTTTCCGTCAGATGGTGACAGACTACATGTCTTGCCCTGTCAGTGTACTCCCAGACGGCTCTTCCCCCTTCAAGTTTTGGGTCTCTAAGCTGGATACATGGCCAGAGCTTAGCCAGTATGCATTGGAGGTGCTGGCTTGCCCTGCTGCCAGTGTACTATCGGAACGCGTCTTTAGTGCCGCAGGTGGTGTACTAACAGACCATCGCACGCGACTATCCTCCGATAACGTTGACAGGCTTACTTTTCTGAAAATAAACAAGGCCTGGATCTCACCAGAATTTGCCAGTCCTCTTCCAGAATAAATATTTGGTTGACAACAGTATCCAAGTCTCCTGTTGTGTTCATGTTTCTACCACCTGAACTGTAATCCCTGGGCTTCAACACAGCCAGTTGTTGCTCAAAAGTGCCGTCTGCACAGAGAAAAACACTAGCTCCTGTGTTAGTGGGGTTCAGTAACGCCAGCTGCTTCCCTGCTGTGTGGACAGCAAAGTCTCCTGCTGCCTCCACATTCAAACTACAACTGATATTTAACCGTGCTTCACTTAGGCATCTGGCTCCATTGTCTCTAGTATTTCCCCTGGCATCCAACCCCGCCAGTTGCTGCTCAGAAGTGGCGTCTGCACAATCCACACTTGTTCCTGTGTTACTGGGGCTCAGTCACGTCAGTTGATCCCCTGATGTGTGTCTGGCAATGTCTCCTGCTCTGTCCACATTCCCATTACTAGTAGTGGGAGTGTGGACAGAGCAGGAGACCTTGCCGGACACACATCAGGGGATCAACTGACGTGACTGAGCCCCAGTAACACAGGAATAAGTGTGGATTGTGCAGACGCCACTTCTGAGCAGCAGCTGGCGGGGTTGGAGGCCAGGGGAAATACTAGAGACAGTGGAGCCAGAGGCCTAAGTGGAGCACGGTTACAATCAGTAGTAGTCTACAACCTATATAAAACTTGCTGCAATTGGGCCTCAGACTGCTGCATGATTGATCCTGGCCTTCAACACAGCCAGTTGTCGCTCGGAAGTGCTGTCCGCACAGAGAAAAACACTAGCTCCTGTGCTAGTGGGGTTCAGTAACGCCAGCTGCTCCCCTGCTGTGTGGACGGCAAAGTCTCCTGCTCCCTCCACATTGACACAACATCCGATTTTCTACTTGTTCCAAGTAGGCCTCAGCCTGCTGCATGATTGATCCTGGGCATAAACACAGCCAGCTGTCGCTCGGAAGTGCTGTCCGCACAGAGAAAAACACTAGCTCCTGTGTTAGTGGGGTTCAGTAACGTCAGCTGCTCCCCTGCTGTGTGGACGGCAAAGTCTCCTGCTGCCTCCACATTGAAACAACATCCGATTTTCTACTTGTTCCAAGTAGGCCTCAGCCTGCTGCATGATTGATCCTGGGCTTCAACACAGCCAGTTGTCGCTCGGAAGTGCTGTCCGCACAGAGAAAAACACTAGCTCCTGTGCAAGTGGGGTTCAGTAACGCCAGCTGCTCCCCTGCTGTGTGGATGGCAAAGTCTCCTGCTGCCTCCACATTCAAACTACTACTGATTTTTAACCGTGCTCCACTTAGGCCTCTGGCTCCACTGTCTCTAGTATTTCCCCTGGCATCCAACCCCGCCACTTGCTGCTCAGAAGTGGCGTCTGCACAATACACACTTGTTCCTGTGCTACTGGGGCTCAGTCACGTCAGTTGATCCCCTGATGTGTGTCCGGCAATGTCTCCTGCTCTGTCCACATTCCCATAACTAGTAGTGGGAATGTGGACAGAGCAGGAGACATTGCCGGACACACATCAGGGGATCAACTGACGTGACTGAGCCCCAGTAACACAGGAACAAGTGTGGATTGTGCAGACGCCACTTCTGAGCAGCAACTGGCGGGGTTGAAGGCCAGGGGAAATACTAGAGACAGTGGAACCAGAGGCCTAAGTGGAGCACGGCTACAATCAGTAGTAGTCTACAACCTATATAAAACTTGCTGCAATTAGGCCTCAGCCTGCTCCATGACTGATCCTGGGCTTCAACACAGCCAGTTGTTGCTTGGAAGTGCCATCTGCACAGAGAGAAACACATGCTCCAGCGTTAGTGGGGTTCAGTAATGCCAGCTGCTCCCCTGCTGTGTGGACGGCCATATCTCCTGCTGCCTCCACATTCAAACTACATCACCTATAAAACTTGCTGCAGTTAGGCCTCAGCCTGCTCCATGACTGATCCTGGGATTCAACACAGCCAGTTGTTGCTTGGAAGTGCCGTCTGCACAGAGAGAAACACATGCTCCAGTGTTAGTGGGGTTCAGTAACGCCAGCTGCTCCCCTGCTGTGTGGACGACAATATCTCATGCTGTCTCCACATTCACACAACTACTGATTTCACACTTGCTCCAATTAGGCCTCTGGCTCCACTCTGTCTCTAGTATTTCCCCTGGCCTCCAACCCCGCCAGTTGCTGCTCAGAAGTGGCATCTGCACAATCAACACTTGTTCCTGTGTTACTGGGGTTCAGTAACACAGGAACAAGTGTGGATTTTGCAGATGTCACTTCTGAGCAGCAACTGGCAGGGTTGGAGGCCAGGGGAAATACTAGAGACAGAGTGGAGCCAGAGGCCTAGTTGAAGCACATTTGAAATCAGTAGTAGTCTACAACAGATATTAAACTTGATGAAATTAGGCCTCAGCCTACACCCTGATTGACCCTGGGCTCCAACATCGCCAGTTGCTGCTCAGAAGTGTCTTTGGCATGGGTACTCCCTCCTGCCCATCCTGGGTCCAGCACGCCTGCTGTTCCCGGGGAGTGTCAACGTTACTTTACCACCAATACGGTGTCCTGTCGTGTTGCGGTCGGGTTAGCCGAGCCTAAGGTGCCTGCAGTTTAGGTGCTTCCTATGTGGGCTGCGGGTTCTGGTAATAAAGGCTGGTTCCGTAGTGCCAATAGTTCAAGCACCCCCTGTAGGACTGTGGGTTTCGGTAACTGCGGCTGGCTCGCGGCCTTGCAACTTTGTTTACCTTCTGCTACCCATCCGGGTTCCAGCACCGTCAGCTGGTTCTCGGCAGTGCCTTTGGCCGAGGTGCCTCCTTTTCGGTATCCGAGTTCCAGCAACGCCTGCTGGCCCTTGGTAGTGCTTTGTAGCACAGGAACTTCCTGCTTAGTAACCGTGTTCCAGCACCGTCAGCTGGTCCACAGTTGTGCCATTGGCTCTTGTTCCTTCTGCTGCCACTCTGAGTTCCAGCACCGTCAGCTGGTTCTCGCTAGTTCCATTTGCTCTTACAGCTTCTGCTACCCATCCGGGTTCCAGCACCATCAACTGGTTCTCGGCAGTGTCTTTGGCATGGGTTCTCCCTCCTGCCCAGCCTGGTTCCAGCATGCCTGCTGTTTCTGGGTAGTGTCAACGTCACTTTGCCACCGACTCGTTGTCCTGTCGTGCTGTGGTCGGGTTAGCCCAGTCTATGGTGCCTGCAGTTTAGGTGCTTCCTATGTGGGCTGCAGGTTCTGGTAATAAAGGCTGGTTCCGTAGTGCCAATAGGACAAGCACCCCCTGTAGGACTGTGGGTTTCGGCAACTGCGGCCGACTCGCGGCCTTGCAACTTTGTCTTTTTCATGGGTAACTTCTGCTACCCATCCGGGTTCCAGTACCATCAGCTGGTTCTCGGCAGTGCCTTTGGCCTAGGTGCCTCCTTCTCGGTATCCAAGTTCCAGCAACGTCTGCTGGTCCTTGGTAGTGCTTTGTAGCACAGGTACCTCCTGCTTAGTAACCATATTCCAGCACCGTCAGCTTTGTCCACGCTTGTGCCATTGGCTCTTGTTCCTTCTGCTGCCCCTCCGGGTTCCAGCACCGTCAGCTGGTCCTCGCTAGTTCCATTGGCTCTTGCAGCTTCTGCTACCCATCCGGGTTCCAGCACCGTCAGCCGGTTCTCGGCAGTGCCTTTGGCCTAGGTGCCTCCTTCTCGGTATCCGAGTTCCAGCAATGTCTGCTGGTCCTTGGTAGTGCTTTCTAGCACAGATACCTCCTGCTTAGTAACCGTGCTCCAGCACTGTCAGCTGGTCCACGGTTGTGCCATTGGCTCTAGTTCCTTCTGCTGCCCCTCTGGGTTCCAGCACGGTCAGCTGGTCCTCGCTAGTTCCATTTGCTCTTGCAGCTTCTGCTACCCATCCGGGTTCCAGCACCGTCAGCTGGTTCTCGGCAGTGTCTTTGGCATGGGTACTCCCTCCTGCCCAGCCTGGTTCCAGCACGCCTGCTGTTTCCGGGTAGTATCAACATCACTTTGCCACCGACTCGTTGTCCTGTCGTGCTGCGGTCGGGTTAGCCGAGTCTATGGTGCCTGCAGTTTAGGTGCTTCCTATGTGGGCTGCGGGTTCTGGTATTAAAGGCTGGTTCCGTAGTGCCAATAGGACAAGCAACCTGTGTAGGACTGTGGGTTTTGGCAACTGCGGCCGGCTCGCGGCTTTGCAACTTTGTCTTTTTCATTGGTACCTTCTGCTACCCATCCGGGTTCCAGTACCGTCAGCTGGTTCTCGGCAGTGCCTTTGGCCTAGGTGCCTCCTTCTCGGTATCCGAGTTCCACCAACGCCTGCTGGTCCTTGGTAGTGCTTTGTAGCACAGGTACCTCCTGCTTAGTAACCATATTCCAGCACCGTCAGCTGGTCCACGGTTGTGCCATTGGCTCTTGTTCCTTCCGCTGCCCCTCCGGGTTCCAGCACCGTCAGCTGGTCCTCGCTAGTTCCATTGGCTCTTTCAGCTTCTGCTACCCATCCGTGTTCCAGCACCGTCAGCTGGTTCTCGGCAGTGCCTTTGACCTAGGTGCCTCCTTCTCGGTATCCGAGTTCCAGCAACATCTGCTGGTCCTTGGTAGTGCTTTCAAGCACAGGTACCTCCTGCTTAGTAACCATGATCCAGCACCGTCAGCTGGTCCACGGTTGTGCCATTGGCTCTAGTTCCTTCTGCTGCCCCTCCGGGTTCCAGCACCGTCAGCTGGTCCTCACTAGTTCCATTTGCTCTTGCAGCTTCTGCTACCCATCTGGGTTCCAGCACCGTCAGCTGGTTCTCGGCAGTGCCTTTGGTCTAGGTGCCTCCCTCTCGGTATCTGAGTTCCAGCAACGTCTGCTGGTCCTTAGTAGTGCTTTCTAGCACAGGTACCTCCTGCTTGGTAACCGTGTTCCAGCACCGCCAGCTGGTCCACGGTTGTGCCATTGGCTCTTGTTCCTTATGCGCCCCTCCAGGTTCCAGCACTGTCAGCTGGTCCTCGCTAGTTCCATTTGCTCTTGTTCCTTCTGCTAACCATCCGGGTTCCAGTACCGTCAGCTGGTTCTCAGCAGTTCCTCAGCCTTCTTGTACCTTCTGCTACTTTTCCAAGTTTGAGCTTGTGGAAATGGTTTTTGGTTCTCACTCTGGATCTCCCTGACGACGACCCTGAAGACCACACCGAAGAAGACCAAAAAGATGACCCTGAAGAAGATGACCAAGAGGAGAAAGAACATTAAGACAACCACCAAGATGCAGAACAACAAGAGACAGAAGACCAAGAAGCAGAAAAACCAAAAGCAGAAGAATATTAAGCATAAGACTAAAAATCTGAGCAAATGATATTATCTAAATTATAAGCAGAAGAAGACTAAGCAGTGTATGGGAGTGAGTCCGTTCCTCCTCGTGGTGCTCCTGGAAAATGCCTGCTGCTGCAGGCCAAACTGAACGTGGACAAATCCTGTTGTAAATCTTTTGTGTCAGGCAGAACGGAAGGTGTAATCTTCAAACTTTTATAGATAACAACTACAGGAATGACTGTCACAAATAAGAATATGATGAAGAAGAATATGAAGAAGAATTATAGTTGAATAAGAAGAATATGAAGAATGTAAAAAAGAAGGATAATAGGAAGAAGGTGAAGATGAATAAGGTGAAGAAGAAGTTGATGAAAAAGATGCTGCTGCTGCTGAGGATCATGATGGAGAAAGTGTGGGAGAAGTAAAAAAGAAGGTGAAGAGCATGGAAGTAGGGAAACATACATATCTGACAAAATATAAAAGAGGTTAACATAGTCAATATCTTTGTAACTCCGAACGTCTTTAAAAAAAAATTTATTCCTGCTATTCCATTTGATTGGGCTAAACCTCTATTGCTTTAATGTCTCCTCCACCTCCCCCAATACATTCTACATTATTATTAGTTGTTTTTCTTCATGTAGAATTAACCTACAAGGAAAGAAAGGGTTTTTTTTAATTCCGATATTTCAGTCCCAGTGACTTGAATGGGACTTCCGGGATCGGAATCGGCGATACCCGATACTTTTTGGATATCGGCCGATCCAATCCGATCCTATATTTTTCAATATCGCATGGTATCGCTCAACACTACCGGTATCTTATTTTTTCTGTGGTATGGCGGAAACAAATACGACCTTCAGCTATGACAGCCCTGCTTTTTACATATCCATAAAAGTTAAAATATTTAAAAACAAACATAGATCCATAGGATGACATATAGTCAATGTCCGAGCAAACTGTTCTATGCTTTATAACGCAATATTCCCATTGTAAATTTCTGACAAACTGAATTTTTACATAGTGTATTATAGGTCAAACAATTTGTTAATAAACATTTGCTGAAAAAAATTGCTTATTTCACGTACAAAGTAAATATCCAAAACAGCTTTCTAAGACCTCTTTGACACATCAGGTTTACGGCGTCAGGCGCGATCCGGCGCTTTTGACTAAAACCGGATCCCGCGAAATGCAATGCCGGATCCGGTTTCCCCCCCATTGACTTGCATTAGAGCCGGATCGAGCCGGATGGCCATGCGTTTCATCCGATTTTCGCCGGATCCGGCAATGTGACGCTATCCGGCGTCTGGAAAAAATGGCTACTGTAACGTTTTTTGTCTCCGGCGAAAAAGCCGGACACGCCGGATCCGGCGTGTCCGGCTTTTTCATACAATGAAAGCCTATGAGCGCCGCAATGCGCCTGATCCGGCGACAGCCGGATCCGGTTTCTTTAGTCTGAGCATGCTCAGTAGCTCTGCCCACAGGACATATATAAAAGCAAGACAATGGGACCCTCAGCCACACCCAACATGCCACCCAAGCCAAGAACCAGGAGCAGGAGAAGGCAGCAGACATCTGCAGCAGCAGCACCATCAGCACCACCCCAAATGGAGCAGCATGCTGAACAACGGGAGGGGAGTCCAGCAGCAGATGAGAGACGGTAATTATCAAATCCCCCATTCCTCCAAACTAGGGCTATGGAATATCAAGATATTCATTGGCCCTTTGTTTCTCTTTATTCAACAGCCGCCCAATAGATGCAGCAGCAGCAGCAGCAGCAGCAGCAATGGCAGCAGCAGAAACACCACCCACAGCCATGGAGTCTGGCCATGAGGAAGACAGCACATCTTCTGGGAGCCCTCCCTCGCATCGTCAGCGTTTGACGGTAAGTTTTTATTTCCAAAATCCATCATCTCTGTAATATATGTGTATTCATTGCCTTTTATTTCAAAACAGGAATCACAAGATGAAGAGGAGCTCCCAGAAGAAGAAGGAAGGGGTGGACAGACACTTGGAGTGGGCTCACAATTGGTAAGTTTTTTGCATCAAACGCAGAAACACAACATCACACTACACACAACACATAGAAAACAATGTTCTGCAGACCACACACAGCAAACAAATGCCTACATCCAAAGACATAACATTTTTTGTTTTCTTCTCTAGTCTTCCCAATCTGGTGCTCGGCCAAGAGGTCCTCGCAGTGCCTCCCAGGGTCGTCGGCGACAGCAACGCGGCGGTCACCAGCGTGTAAGTATAAATATTTTTGCTTTGTTTTTTTTGCACTTTTTATTTCATTTGTTTTGTGGAGGCTAATTATGTTATTTTTGTCTTTTTCTTTAACAGCCTTCACAGCGTGCTCCCAACTCTGACGGTGAGGATGGAGGGATTGATGTGGACCGCCTCATCGATCTCGTCAGAGAAAGGGAGCCGCTCTGGAATATGGCTGACCGCCGCCACGCTGACCTTATCGTTACCCGACGACTCTGGGAGGAAATCTGTTCGCTCCTTGTGGGCCGCTGGGAGGACCTCGAAGCTCGGGCCCAGATTAAAGAGCGTAAGTATATACAGTACCGGTTGCTTGATTTAAACCAGTGTTTCCCGAACTCCAGTCCCCACGGATCATGTGTTCAGGATTTCTATTTACTTTGGAAATCCTGAAAACATGACCCCTGGGGACCATGAGGACTGGAGTTTGGGAAACACTGATGTTGTATACTAACCACTTTGTCCTTTCTCGTTTCAGGGGAGAGAATTGTGAAGCGGTGGCGGTCTGTGAGGGATCGTTTCAAGAAGGAGTTCAATAAAGAGATGCGGGCCCCGAGTGGATCTGGAGGACGCAGGAGCAAGTACAAGTACGCACGAGCCCTGTCGTTCCTCCGGGAGACAATGCTCACCAGAAGGTAAATATTACACACCACATGTGACAAAAAAATGTTTAGATGTAACTTTTTTTTTCAGCCAGGGCCATACCATGTCACTATTTTAATTGTTTTTTTTCTCTTTATTCCACAGCACGGTGAGCAGCACTCGGGAGCCTGCACGATTGGACCCTTCTGAGGCGATCCCTGAGGAGACCGGCACCGAGGGACACTTCGACCGCCCCGGTACATCTGCACCTTCCCAGCCTTCCCACACATTCGACCCATCTGTCCCATCCACCAGCACAGGAGCATCGTGGCCGCCTACATTACATGAAGCTGCTGGTGAGGAGATCGCTTTCCCTTTACCCCACCCTTCTGCCCCTGCCACCTCTAGTACACCTGCGGGTACTGGGCGGCAGCGGCAGAGGGGTCAGGAAAAGACTTATGCGCCAGAGTTCTTGCATCTGAATGCATCTTTCCAGAACTGTCTAAAAGTCTTGTCAGAGCAAATCTCCGCAGGCTATCAGCAGATCAACTCCAGCATTCTGGAGGTGAAGACACTTCTGCAAACCATGCATTCAGAAGCAAGATCTTCGCCAAACCACACCTTTTTCAGGTCTGTTGTGGAGCGCATGGAAACGCTCTCTCCTGCCCAGCAGATGCATGTAATGCATTCATGCCACGCTGCTCTCCAGCAAGTTACCTCCCAACCTCCTCCTCCCACCACAGTAGTTCCTCCACCTGCACCCCCTCCAGCCACTTTCCATCCTCCCCCTCCTATTACATGTACACCCCCTCCAGCCACTTTCCATCCTCCCCCTCCTATTACATACCATCCACCTCCCCAGCACCAGCAACCTCCCCAGCACCAGCAACCTCCCCAGCACCAGCAACCTCCCCAGCACCAGCAACCTCCCCAGTACCAGCAACCTCCCCAGTACCAGCAACCTCCCCAGTACCAGCAACCTCCCCAGTACCTGCAAACTCCCCAGTACCTGCAAACTTCCCAGTACCAGCAACCTCCCCAGTACCAGACATCTCCCCACTTCCAGCAACCTGCCCCGTACCAGACATCTCCCCACTTCCAGCAACCTGCCCCGTACCAAACTCCTTCCCCATACAACTTGCCATCAACATCATCTGCTCCTACAGTCCCTGCCCAACCCTCCACTCCACCACCCACCACCTCTTCTGCTTCCCACATGTCCACCCATTCTGTAGTTTTTTCCACACCTTCACCTCTAACTGTTCCTTCCCCACCACGATCCCAGTCCTCTCTCCACACTCCCAGTGTCGAAGTGTCCCGCAGCCCCTCCAGCAGTATTTCCACCACACACTACACAGATTTATAATGTGTGTATTTAAATAAAAATGACCAGTTTTATGGTTTCAAAGCTTTATTAAACAAGTTTATTAAAATTTTAAAAAAGTTTACTAAAAAAAACATTTTTCAATAAAAGTTAATTTATTTTACACTGGTTGTCTGTCATTTCTTTCTGAAGCGAAAAAGGTTAAATACAGGGTATTTAAAAGGTGAAATGGTATTCAAAACTAGGTATATAACTGTGGGTAAATTTTAGCTTTTTGCCACAGTTGTGTTCCTGGTTGTGTTTGAAGCAAAGTATTTCACCTAAAAAGTTGTGTTTATTGTTGGTGATTTCCTAACAATGTACACAACTTTTGTTAAAAGGTGAAATACTTTGCATAAAACACAACCAGGTACACACTTGTGGCCTAAAGCTAAAAATAGAGACCATGACAAGATAGCCAACTTTGGTTGGCAAAGGTATATACTGTTGGTACAGAAGGTACACAAGTTTGGTTAGGGCACAAATCTTTCACACTCTGTCATCCTGCCAGTGTACTCTGCCTTGAGGTGACATAAAGTATAGTGCAAAATTGTCCCTCATTACTGAAACCGTCACAGAACTTCTAGTGGTAATGTCATGGTAATCTTGCAAGGTGGTTTCTTCAGAGGTGTCCTCAATGGAAATGGGTTCCTTGCAGATAACAAAATTGTGGAGTACCACGCACGCTTTGATCACCTCGTCCACAGTTTCTGTCTTGAGGTTGATCGCAGTCAATAGGACCCGCCATTTGGCTGTCAGAATACCAAAGGTACATTCAACCATTCTTCTTGCTCTTGTGAGGCGGTAATTAAAAATGCGTTTTGGTCTTGTCAATCCTCTGCTAGAGTACGGTTTCAAAAGGTGTTCTGAAAGGTGGAAGGCTTCATCCCCTACACAGACAAATGGCATAGGTGGACCAGATGTTTGCGGCAGCGGTCTAGGTGGTGGGAACTGGAAGGTGTTTCCATACAGTTTACGCCCCATGGCAGACAGTTTGAAAACTTGAGAGTCATTGGAGAGGCCATAGGCCCCAATATCAACCGCAATAAATTTGTATTCTGCGTCAACGATGGCCATGAGGACAATTGAAAAATATTTCTTGTAATTGAAATATTCCAATCCCGATCCAGCTGGCTTTACAATGCGGATATGTTTCCCGTCCACAGCGCCCAAGCAGTTGGGAAACTGACATATCTGTTGAAACTTGTCAGCAATTTCAATCCACCTCTCTGTTGTGGGCTCTGGTAAAAACTCTTCAGCTAAGGAGTCCCACAGTGCACGGCATGTGTACTTCACAATTCCAGATATGGTGGAAATCCCGAGTCTGTACTGGAAATGCAGTGACGAAAGGGATTCTCCAGTTGCAAGAAATCTGTGGGGAATTAAAAAACAATAAATTAGTTTTAAATCACAGCATTACATACCAAAACTGAGCTATAACACTTGGAGATACAAACTACCACCAACAAGATTGCAGTGAAAGTGTGCTCTGATGCGATCACATCCAATAAATGTGGCTTACCTTAAAGTCACCATCAGACGCTCTGCGGGTGAAACAGAGAAGCGGCAATAGGTGTCCGCTTTTCTTATGAGGTGTGCAATGCGCTCCACCAAGTAATCAAAATTCTCCATTTTCATCCTAACATATCCAAAAAATTTTTCCGGGTTTCGTCGAAGGTCCATGCAGAGTGTAGAATAGACCCCACGCGTCATTCTCTTGGCTGTGATGGGGTGGATCCACAAACGTCGTCTACGATGCCTGATGCGCTGCTGTCTCGCTCTCTCCTTCTCCAGAACAATCACCCTCAAACGATTCGCCTCCGCTATAAAATCCGCCAAATTATTCAAAATATTTCCAATGACAACATCCATCTTCGCCAGTAACTTGCTCTTCTCTCCAACCTGCTCTTTCTCCTCTACAACCTGTCAAAGAAGGGCTGTAGGAACATGCTATATATAGTTTTCCAGTAGCCAATCCCGTTCGGAAGGCCACAAGGGTCAATTTTAAAAACCGGATCCGTCGAAAAACGGATAGAAAAACGGATGAACCGGATGAGACGGATCCGGTTTTGTCTGTCAAGAAAAAGACGGATCCGGCAGAAAACCGGATCCGTCACATCCGGTTTTACTAAACATTTGCCGGATCCGGCGTTCCGGCACGACGCCGGATCGCGCCTGACGCCGAAAACCTGATGTGTGAAAGTAGCCTTAGTCTATAGTTTGTTAACCTGGAGTCTGTGGTGGGGAGAAATATGAGTTTTAAAGACTTCAACCTAAATATATTGGTTAAATACCTTCAACTATATATTGGGAGTCCTACTAATTTTCAGTGAGACGAGTATTAAGGCATCTAAATTTTTCCAACTGGTTAACAATAAGAAGGACACATATTCAGCATAAATGGAATGACCCCATTATGGTGCCTAATTTTGTTGAGCAGGATGGATGGATCGTGAATTCTTAAGCAAACAGATCAATGATCAGCAATGGAAGTTAAGCCAATGCATTATGCTCTTTAGTACAGCATATAAAACACATTTTGGCTTTAGTTCACCTTTACGTTTATAACAATATTATCCAAGGTTTATTGTTGCAGACACAAAGCACCTAATAAAAGCTTTTAAAGGATTTTGGATGCCACTTGGGTATGAAGCTAATGTTATCTAAATAATTCATGTCTATCTATTGTAGCTTATTCATTCATCATCATGACATATTATAACATTTCAAAAAGCTTTGACAGGATAGAAAGAAGAACTGGCATAACTCTTCCTGTCTTTACTCCTACAGTTTGATTGTTACCTTGTTTAATCTATTTACTTTTTCTATTTTTCAATGGAAAGGTGTAAGCCATTTTATCTTTATTTTAGCAATTGTATAGGAAACATGATTTTGCAACACTAACTATGATCTACAGTTAAAATTAGGGTAGGTTCACATGACCGATTTTTCCACAGAAAAATAGTTTAACTATTCTGATCAAACTTTAATCGCAATTTGATTGGATTTTGATCTGAATGTAGAGAGAGAAAAAAAAGATGTTTTCTCCACCATCTCCATTCTGAGTGAGGTCCGATTTTTTTCATGGATACATAGACTTGCATTGGTGATTTTGATCCGACACTCAGATCAAAATCGGAAATGTGTACAATTTTTTGGGATATAGAAGCTGGTAGATGGGGTGGGTGGTGTTAGGAACAGCGGAACGCACTAAATAATTAAATAATAAAGTGCATTCGCCGCTCAGGGTCCACCGTGCAGAAGGTGATATCACTTCTGCTGAGTAATGGCAGACATGCTATATGGCGGTATAACGCACATAGGTTAAACGCCACCTGATGTGCGCTGAGCGGACTCTGTTAGCTCACAGAGGCGCTGTAACATAAACATAAACATGAACGCCAAGCCTCTTAGCCTCTCAGGTCTCAGCTAAATTGCACGCGCAGTATACGGTCACAGGACACGGACCCAAGGCTGAGGTCGGTGTCCGTCTAGACCTACCGTGCGTGCTGCGTCACTACCGCGGACGCCGGTAAGTGCTGCTGACTGCAGCGCAGTGGTAACCACAGCCGTTCTACGATAGTGCTGTGAGACGTGACACAATCGGACGCTAGTGTAGAGGTGCGGTGTGCACAGTGACCTATGGCTTGCCACTGACTGGCGCTGACTATCTCTTTAGTTCCCTATCCACATGTGTGATATCAGAGGGAGGGGAATCGTAATAAGTCAGTCACCAGAATCATACATCCATCACCATTCACACATCTAGCAAGTAAAGTCTATACTAGCGCATGGCCGAACGGTCATGCGCGCTTTTTATAGCCGTGCGGGACCTTCCAGATCTCTGAGATGGACCAATGAGATCTGGAGCAGGAAAGGGGCACATGACTCCCGATCTCCAATGGGAGATTGCCTCGTGAGCATGCCCAGTAGGAGCTCAGAGGGACTTAGTCTCTGGAGCGGTCTGCTGCAAAGTAATCTCCTCTGCAGTAGAAAGACAACAGGAGACCGCAGAATGTGAGGCTCTGGATTCCTGCAGAGCAGATGCAGAAACCTGACGCCTAACATTACCCCCCTCCTAGAGCCCCCTCCTCTCTGAGCCTTCCAATCCACCACCCTGTGCCCATCAGAGGCATAGGCCTTAGACTTGTCTGAAGGCAAGTCTCATGTCCCGGTAGGTGACACGGAAAACCGGGACACGTGGAAGGTATCAGAGGCGGCAAGATCGGCAGGTTTAAGAAGGGACACGTGGGAGACAACGGGAGCGACAAAACCGCCCGGAGCATAAGTTGAAGTGGGACGCCGTGGTGTGTCGGCGGATGTCTCCACTCTCTCTTTAAGGAGGCTTACCCGAGCACAAGAAGCGCATGCCTGAAAATATTTTTTAATGTCCCGAGCCCTGTGTGGCCACCAATACGACCCTGCCAGGAGTTTTGTGGTCTGCATGTAGCCACAGTGACCACCTGCCCTGGACACGTGTGCCCACGCGAGAACCTTCGGCCAAAGGCGAGGGGGGACAAAAGTCTTGCCCGGCAGCACAGAGTTTGGGCATTGCGGGGCACTGTTGTCCTGAGAAACAGCCTGTTGACAATGGCAACCGCAAATGGAGTTTTGTGCCGGACGCACCTCGAGAACGGCGCGAGACACCTCCATGGGCACTGGGAGTGGAGTCTCTGGCTCGGGTGGTTCCAGAGGCTGAAAAATGTTGGGAGCCAAGGTAACCTTCCGTTTGGATTGAGCTTGCTCCTGGCCGCGCTCCGAAAAACGGAGATCAATGCGGGTGGAAATGGCAATCAGCTCTTCCAAACTTGCAGGAACCTCTCTGGTTCCTGCATCCTTAACATGCTCCGCCAAACCTCTCCAAACCAGAGGGATGAGGGCTTTGTCAGACCACTCCAGCTCGGAAGCCAGTGTCCAAAAACTAACGGCATACTCACTAACCAAGAGGGATCCCTGAGTCAAAGCAAATAGCTGAAGAGAGGTGTCGTGCATGACCCGTGGTCCCAGGAAGACCTGCTTAATAGCTGTCAAAAACTGAGCAGCGGTCCGAACCTCTGGGTCACCATGCTCCCATAGTGGCGTAGCCCACTCCAACGCCTTGCCCAACAGAAGTAAAACAATAAACCCCACCTTGGCCGGTTCCGTAGGGAATAGCGCAGCCAGTAACTCCAGCTGGATAGAGCACTGGCTGGCGAAACCCCTACAGGAGGCGCCATCGCCAGAAAATTTATCTGGCAACGGGAGGCGGGTAACTGTCGGCGAGTGGGAGGATGTGGACATACGTGAAACCACGTCTGTGATTGCCTGTACAGCAGCTTCAGTGGATTTCACAGCTGAGATACCACTCTCAAGAGTAGCCAACCGGCCCTTCAGCTGCCGAATATACTGTAAGAGTTGCTGCTGTTCTGCCATCAGTAGCCAGTCCCTGGTGCTAGTATAATGTTAGGAACGGCGGAACGCACTAAATAATTAAATAATAAAGTGCGTTCGCCGCTCGGGGTCCACCGTGCAGAAGGTGATATCACTGCTGCTGAGAAATGGCAGACGCGCTATATGGCGGTATAACGCGCACGGGTTAAACGCCACCCGATGTGCACTGAGGGAACTCTGTTAGCTCACAGAGGCGCTGTAACATAAACATAAACTTGAACGCCGAGCCTGTTAGCCTCACAGGTCTCAGCTAAATTGCACGTGCGGTATACAGTCACAGGACACAGAACCAAGGCTGAGGTCGGTGTCCATCTAGACCTACCGTGCGTGCAGCATAACTACCGCGGATGCCGGTAAGTGCTGCTGACTGCAGCGCAGCAGTAACCACAATCGCTTTAAGATAGTGCCATGAGACGAGACACAATCGGACACTAGTATAGAGGTGCGGTGTGACCTATGGCTTGCCACTGACTGGCACTGACTATCTCTCTAGTTCCCTATCCACATGCGTAATATCAGAGGGAGGGGAATCATAATAAGTCAGCCACCAGAATCATACATCCATCACCATTCACACATCTAGCAAGTAAAGTCTATACTAGCGCATGGCCGAACGGTCATGCGCGCTTTTTATAGCCGTGCGGGACCTTCCAGATCTCCAAGATGGACCAATGAGATCTGGAGCAGGACCTGGGCACATGACTCCCAATCTCCAATGGGAAATCGCCTTGTGAGCATGCCCAGTAGGAGGGACTTAGTCTCTGGAGCGGTCGGAGTAATCTCCTCTGCAGTAGAAAGACAACAGGAGACCGCAGAATGTGAGCCTCTGGATTCCTGCAGAGCAGATGCAGAAATCTGACGCCTAACAGGTGGGAATCCGCACTACAAGGGAACCATTATATCATACAAACCACAATTTTCCTGGAGAAGACTGAGGTTGGAATACCTTGAAACGTGTTGACTAGGGTTGAGCGATATTGCCCAATATTGTATCGGAATTCCGATTTCCAATATTGGAAAATATCGGATTTTCCAATTTCCAATATCAATGCAAGATGGGAGAAAAAAATCGGAATTACAAAATGATCACTACAGTGCTATATAATGAATAAAATGGAGGGGAAAACACATCAGGATAATGGGCAAGGAGTTTGCAGAGGCAGAGGAGCAAAAAAATCGCTAGAAAAATGCACAGAGCGAAAGCTGTAGCAGGAAAACTGGTCGCCATCTTCTTAACAGTGGTGTTTTTTCTTTGGGTTAGGATTAGTTGGGGTAGGGTTAGGGTTTATGGTTAGTAGGGTAAGTGTTAGGGGTTGGGGTTAGTAGGGTTAGGGTTAGTTACGGTTAGGGATAGAGTTAGGGTTAGGGTTAGTTAGGGTAGTAGAGTCAGGATTTACAGTTAGGGTTATGCTTATAGTTAGTAGGGTTAGGGGTTAGGGTTAGTAGGGTTAGGGCTTAGGGTTAGGGGTTATGGTTATGGTTAGTAGGGTTAGGGGTTAGGGTTAGTAGGGTTAGGGTTAGGGGTTAGGATTAGTAGGGTTATGGTTAGGGGTTAGAGTTTAGGGTTAGGGTTAGTAAGGTTAGGGTAAGGGTTAGGAGTTAGGGTTAGTTAGGGTTAGTAGAGTCACGGTTTATGGATAGGGTTATGCTTATTGTTAGTAGGGTTAGGGTTATGGTAATGCTTATGGTTAGCAGGGCTAGGGGTTAGGGTTTAGCGTTAGTAGGGTTAGGGTAAGGGTTAGGGGTTAGGGTTAGTGGTTAGGGTTAGTTAGGGTTAGGATTAGTGGTAAGGGTTAAGGGTTAGGGGTTAGGGATAATTAGGGTTAGGGTTAGAAGCTCAGAGGCTGAAGGATTATGGGATTTCCGATTTCCGATGTGAAAAAATTATCAGAATCGGAAATCGGAATTCCTATATCGCAAATATCGGGCCAATTTCCGATATTTCAATATCGGAAAGCTCATCCCTAGTGTTGACGAATAAAAACTGTATCATCACTTCATTTGGTTTCTCATCATTATATTGGTTACCTGGTAGCTTGGATTCTCACCATCCTCATCTACCAGCATTTATATCCCATTTTACTCGGTGGTTCTGCAGCAGCCTTTTACAAGCTTTTAAAAAGGGTTGTGACTGTCACAACCCGACCAGATGAGAACACTCTGCTTTTACTTAATTCTTTGTTAACTGGATAAGAAGAACCTTTTTGTATTTCTAGTTTTATTTCCTTTTTAAATTTTTGGGCAGACCACTTGGTCTGAGAAAAACATTGGATGTGTGCACAGCCCCATAGAGTACCATATGTACGAGTCAGTGAAAATCGTAGATAGCACTTATACAAGAAAATTGGTCATGTGCATGAGATTCATATAGGTCCTCCTCCTAAACTTGTCAGCTCCTCCTTCCTCAACGACTGCACAGATCCCCTGTCCATAAAATGGTTGTTGATGGAGGCACATGTGAACATATCTGCCCATCAGCCTCCTCAAATTGAAGAACAGCTTTCTCAAGTGCAATGTTTTCTATTGGAGGAGGCAACTGGACAGATCTGGTCACATGTTCCCCCATCATTAGCCACTTTGTTGACCGTCTGTGAGGATGGCGGCACTAACAAGCAGTAGAAGAATTTGTAATATTTTAATTTTAGTAAATGCAACATATAACATGCCCCCAACACATAAGTTAAAGTTAATTTAAAGTGGTCAAACCCTTTAGTTGAACAGATTCAATTCAAAATCAAGTTAAACATGTTTTACATGTAATACATCCATGTAAACAGAGAAGCGAATATCCAGACAGGTTAACCAATGTAATTTTAATTATTTTCCACCACAAAGATAAAAGCATAAGGTTGCACAAAACATAATTGTTTTCTTTCAAAACAAATGTATGTTTCGAAAAGGAAAGCTTTATATTTACAGAGATTTCTCTGTGGAGTGTTTTATTCTAGGCAGGCTGATTGTTCACAAAGATTGCTTCAATGCCATTGATTTAAGAATTTATTTGTTCAAAACAGATTATTTGTTTTAATGGAGAATTAACATGATTGGTCCACAACAACCTTATAATATTGTACTGTATATAATCTCTACTGCTGGCATTAAAAATTACTATTTATATATAAATTTTCCACATAGTCAGCAGACGCAAGCTATACTCTGCATTAATTAAATCCTGTACGTAATTTAAAAAAAAAATCTGATGCGTGGACTGTGAAGAGCGTAGGTTAAGGTACTGTCACACTTGGCGATGTACCAGCGATCCCGACCAGCGATATGACGCGGTCAGGATCGCTGGTGCATCGCTAAGTGGTCGCTAGTGAGCTGCCACACAGGCAGATCTCACCAGCAACATCGCTGGGGACGGGGGTCGCTACTTACCTGTCAGACGAGGCGATCCTGCGTCCTCCCGCCCGGCTCCACGCGTCGCTCGTCTCTCCACAGGAAGCGCCGCAAGGAAGCTGACGACGAGAAACGGTCCAGGATGTTCTTGCGCGATCAGCGATAACCAGCGGGGGAGCCGGTCGTAGGTAAGTATCAGACACAGCAATATCGCTAGCAATATCGCTATAACGTCACAAGTTATAGCGATATTGCTAGCGATATCGCTTAGTGTGACAGTACCTTTACTTATCTACTTAAAAACAGGAGGAAGTAGAAGGGGTTCTAAATTATTATGCAAATGCTAATTTTCTCAAATCGAATAATCAATCATTAAAAGTATAAATCAAATGTTATTGTACAAACCTCCCAACGATAAGTATTTTTTCAAAACTAAAGCAACTCAAAATGCACTGTTCCAAATTATGCACTACAGAGTTTCCAAACATTTTATAGCTTGTAAATGGTCATTTGTTGAAATTGCAGCATTAAGAGGTCACAGTTACTAAAATCAAAAGTTTTTTTAGTCAAAAATATTGTAAAAGGCTAAGTTATATGTTAACATAGGATCCCTTCTTTGATAATGTGGTATCCCGATACCTGTTCTACTGCTGCTGCATGAAACCGTTGTTGTGTGGCAGTAGATTTGTTCCAGTGTGCCAGAACTAATGTGGGCACTGTGAGTTAGAAGATGTAATACATTGCATGTGCGCACACTGAGGATTCATAGATGTACACTGTTATTTGCAGTTTGCTGCCATCTACTGGTTAATGCATGTGTATGAAAGTTAGGTGATAAATTTCCTCCCAAAAGGCCACCATGGAAATGGCTAGGAGGAGCCTCTCAGCTCAGTGCAACACTTTCTGTGAGCTGGAGCAAACCAGTCTAGTCCTGTTTAGTCCAGGGAAGGAACAGTAAGGAAGCTCCAATGCTCCCTGGATCCATTCCAGTCCACGCTGAGCTGACATCATCCTCCACATAGTCAACTCCACAAAGAAGTGAAGTCTTAAACAGTCAGGAAAGATATGGCTGAGCAAGTGCTCTCCTGCTTACTGGTTTTTCCTATGTGCTTCTAACCAGAACCACTTCCATCGTGTCTGCCATTCCATGAACTTTGTCCGGCCTAACCCCAGCAATAGGGAGTGTTAGGGCTAAAACCATGAGTATGTCTACTACAGCTGACCAGCAGTGGATACTGCGTCACTGATGTCTGCACGCCGGCACCCCCACCCACCCAGGTACTATTTGATACAGGCTCCATGCCCAGGGCCTAGTGCATGACCAGGCACATTTTAAGTGTTACGGATGAAGGCCAGTGAGGCCGAAACATCTATATTATTTTCTGGCTGCATTAAAAAATCCCAAAAATATTCTAGAAGTTGAGTGCCAAATTTTCTTTATTACTACTAGTTTGTCGTCACAGGGAGCTAACCTGTGAAGGTCCCACTATCAGTGCAGCGTTAATTGGACTGTGCATAATATTTTCGCTAATAGGAAAAAGTGGGACCTTTCAAAAGTGAAAAGAACTGCGCTCCAGTCACCCTGAGAGGCCCTAAACTTGCTTTCTTCATGAGAAAAAGATATCTTCTTTCATGAGCACATTTTGCCGTGTAATGTATAATGTAAATTACCGCCCTTTGCCTTAAAGTGAGAGACTGTACTCTGTTTTCTCCTTCAATAAAGTGTTAGGTTTACAAGTTCACACTTATATCTTGCTGCTTGAAATTCCACGAAAATCACTGGTATTCCAGCACCTGCACCCAAGCATCACCTCTATAAAATAGCCCCTGGAAGTTCCTATGCCATCTCCATAAGTGCCTCATCCCACTTCTGTCAATTGTAGAAATAAGGGAAATGTATAGGAGTCCATCAACACACTTCACCTATATGACATTAAAATACGCTGCTAAAGAAACTATATCTCCCAGCTAGCCCACTGCAACATCTGGTGCTTACCCCATGGCTCACCGCAATTTCTGGCATCACAAACAGGTCTCATCTATGTGCAGTCACCCCTGTATCTACTGTACATCATGAATGACCCCATACACACCAGCCAAGCTGGTGCTAGAAACCCTTGTATGCCCACAGCATGAAACATTCCTTTCTCTGTCCTGTTTTATCCTGGGTCATCTTGGATGCCACGCTACAAGACGGACCCACACACCTTTCAATGAAAATTGCTGGCTCTCTTTCTGTTTTATTATCTTTCTCCAGGACAGCCAGTGCACATCCTGCTGGGTCAGCTTGAGGGTGCCGCTGCCAGGGAAGTCCGTTCCTGGCCCCATCAGAAAAAATAAACTCCTGAACAAATCCTTGCAAAACTGAAGAATGCCTTTTATGTCATTTCCATCTCCGAGGTCAAGATTAGATTCTTCGCCAGATGACAACAGCCTGATAAGACCTTATGGAACTATGCTCTATCCTTTCAAGAGGCTTTCTCCATTATGCTACAGGTTGACCCCTGTGAAAGTGTGCACTCTGACAAGATCCTGATAGACCACTTCATAGAGGAGGTGGGTTCTGAACTTTTGCAGAACCAACTCCACATACTTGCTGCCCAATATCCCAGGTTCACTTTGCAGACTTGAAGGCCTTAGCTATTTGTGCTTTGGGAAATGAACATTCTCAGGAAACTCTGCCACTTTTGCTCCCTTAGCTGGGTCTATTTCTGGTACCCCTCCATCTTTATGGATGACATTTCCAGGTACCATGCAAGTTACATAAACTGTGCAGACTCCTTCTGCAAACTCCAAGGCAACTCTTGAGGGCAGTATAGACAACATTGCCAGAGGACTCGGAAAAGTCTCTCAGCAGGTCAAACACCTGATGATTAGACTTTCACGCTCCAGCAAGCAATTCTGGAACAGAACTCTCTCTAACTTCAGACAGAGCTGCTAATCATAGGAGACCTTTCTGTCAGCACTGCCACAGATATGGACACACCGAGGCACAGTGCTCTCAGTTAAAACAGCCACCCCTGAGGCTGAGGACTGACCCTTAAGAGGAAGAAGGAAAGATCCAGATGGAACAGCAATGTGGGTGCCCTGCTTCATCTCGCCCTGCCGGTGCATAGCTTTCCTGGTAAATTTTATTCCTCTGGAGGCTTTTGTGGACACCGGTTCACAGGTAGCTACTTTTTATAAGTGGGCATATCTTGAAAATTGGGACTTTAGTGACTTAAAAAAACAGGTTGATGCCTGGATGAACATTATAGCCAGTAATTGTTAATTCACCCCTCAACAGGCATACTGTGAGCCAACTATTCAGGTTGGGGACATTATGCTTCCAAGACAGGGTGTCATTATAACTGTTTTAGAGAATGAAGGTTTTGTTGTAATAGTTCTAGGCATGAGTGTTCTTCGAAATTGTCCAAAAGTATTGTCTGTCTGCCATGCCTCTCTCCCTACAGCTGCATCTTCTGACTAGTGGACCATTCAGCGTGCCATCCGTATGCTCACCGCCTAGTATAGGTTTTCAAATAGCAAATGCTAAATCTGAGTCAGCCAAACTGTGATACTACAGCCTATTTCAGAAACCATGTTATGGTGCCAATGCTCGGCCAGGTGTTGAAAATCAAAACTATCAGGATCTCCTCGAATGAATCCTGCTAGTACAGCCAATAGTAAAAACTTCTAGCACCATTGTAACCATCTCAAAAGGAAGAATGCCAGTTTGTTTCATCAACTTCAGTGAGACACCTGTTAACCTCTACAAATTTCATCCAGTAGTATAATTACTCAGCTCTCACCAGAATACATCATCTCCTGTGTGGCAACAGCTTATCAACATTTCACTGAAGCTGCCCAACACAGTAAGAAGGCCTCTCCAAACTCCTGGTAGATTGAGATGAATGTTGGAGATACCATTTCTCCAGTAGAGAGAATCAATGGATTTCTAAACATTGCCAAGTGTCATCATCAAGCCTACAGTAAGCAATCATTGGACTTTTGTAAGCCTACTCTGATTCAACATTGTATCCTCACAGGCGACCATCCTCCCATCAAAGAAAGAGCTCTTCTTATACCACCTGCCAACTCATTTTTAGTGAGAACAGGTGAATAGCTTATAAGTATGTTGTGTTTTCTTTGTTGAACTTAAACAATTAATCACATAGGTTGTATATGTAAAAGATATTTTAGACTTTTTTATAATTCTCTTAGGCCTCTTTCACACATCAGGTTTTCGCCGTCAGGCGCGATCCGGCGCTTTTGACAGAAACCGGATCCGGCGAAATGCAATGCCGGATCCGGTTTCCCCCCCATTGACTTGCATTTGCGCCGGATCGCGCCGGATGGCCATGCATTTCATCCGGTTTTCGCCGGATCCGGCAATGTGTCGCGATCCGGCGTCTGGAAAAAACGGCTACTGTAACGTTTTTTGTCTCCGGCGAAAAAGCCGGACACGCCGGATCCGGCGCGTCCGGCTTTTTCACACAATGAAAGCCTATGAGCGCCGCAATGCGCCTGATCCGGCGAAAGCCGGATCCGGTGGCCGGATCCGGTTTTTTTGGTCTGAGCATGCTCAGTAGCTCTGCCCACAAGACATATATAAAAGCAAGACAGTGGGACCCACAGCCACACCCAACATGCCACCCAAGAAAGCAACCAAGCGCAGCAGGAGAAGGCAGGAGACCACTTCAGCACCATCAGCACCACCACCACCCCAAATGGAGCAGCAAATGGAACATGCTGAGGAGGGGAGGCCAGCAGCAGATGAGAGACGGTAATTATCAAATCCCCCATTCCTCCAAACTAGGGCTATTGAATATCAAGATATTCATTGGTCCTTTGTTTCTCTTTATTCAACAGCCGCCCAATAGATGCAGCAGCAGCAGCAGCAATGGCAGCAGCTGGAACACCACCCACAGGCATGGAGTGTGGCCACCAGGAAGACAGCACATCATCTTCTGGGAGCCCTCCCTCGCATCGTCAGCGTTTGACGGTAAGTTTTTATTTCCAAAATCCATCATCTCTGTAATATATGTCTATTCATTGCCTTTTATTTCAAAACAGGATTCACAAGATGAAGAGGAGCTCCCAGAAGAAGAAGGAAGGGGTGGACAGACACTTGGAGTGGGCTCACAATTGGTAAGTTTTTTGCATCAAACGCAGAAACACAACATCACACTACACACAACACATAGAAAACAATGTTCTGCAGACCACACACAGCAAACAAATGCCTACATCCAAAGACATAACATTTTTTGTTTTCTTCTCTAGTCTTCCCAATCTGGTGCTCGGCCAAGAGGTCCTCGCAGTGCCTCCCAGGGTCGTCGGCGACAGCAACGCGGCGGTCACCAGCGTGTAAGTATAAATATTTTTGCTTTGTTTTTTTGCACTTTTTATTTCATTTCTTTTGTGGAGGCTAATTATGTTATTTTTGTCTTTTTCTTTAACAGCCTTCACAGCGTGCTCCCGACTCTGACGGTGAGGATGGAGGACTCGATGTGGACCACCTCATCGATCTCGTCAGAGAAAGGGAGCCGCTCTGGAATATGGCTGACCGCCGCCACGCTGACCTTATCGTTACCCGACGACTCTGGGAGGAAATCTGTTCGCTCCTTGTGGGCCGCTGGGAGGACCTCGATGTTCGGGCCCAGATTAAAGAGCGTAAGTATATACAGTACCGGTTGCTTGATGTAAACCAGTGTTTCCCGAACTCCAGTCCTCGTGGTCCCCACGGATCATGTGTTCAGGATTTCTATTTACTATGGAAATCCTGAAAACATGACCCCTGGGGACCATGAGGACTGGAGTTTGTGAAACACTGATGTTGTATACTAACCACTCCTTTCTCGTTTCAGGGAACAGAATTGTGAATCGGTGGCGGTCTGTGAGGGATCGTTTCAAGAAGGAGTTCAATAAAGAGATGCGGGCCCCGAGTGGATCTGGAGGACGCAGGAGCAAGTACAAGTACGCACAAGCCCTGTCGTTCCTCCGGGAAACAATGGTCACTAGAAGGTAAATATTACACACCACATGTGAAAAAAAATGTTACATGTAACTTTTTTTTTTCAGCCAGGGCCATACCATGTCAGTATTTTAATTGTTTTTTTTTCTCTTTATTCCACAGCACGGTGAGCAGCACGATTGGACCCTTCTGAGACGATCCCTGAGGAGACCGGCATCGAGGGACACTTCGACCGCCCCGGTACATCTGCACCTTCCCAGCCTTCCCACACATTCGACCCATCTTTCCCATCCACCAGCACAGGAGCATCGTGGCCGCCTACATTACATGAAGCTGCTGGTGAGGAGATCGCTTTCCCTTTACCCCACCCATCTGCCCCTGCCACCTCTAGTACACCTGCGGGTACTGGGCGGCAGCGGCAGAGGGGTCAGGAAAAGAGTTATGCACCAGAGTTCTTGCATCTGAATGCATCTTTCCAGAACTGTCTAAAAGTCTTGTCAGAGCAAATCTCCGCAGGCTTTCAGCAGATCAACTCCAGCATTCTGGAGGTGAAGACACTTCTGCAAACCATGCATTCAGAAGCAAGATCTTCGCCAAACCACACCTTTTTCAGGTCTGTTGTGGAGCGCATGGCAACACTATCTCCTACCCAGCAGATGCATGTAATGCATTCGTGCCACGGTGCTCTACAGCAGGTTACCTCCCAACCTCCACCTCCCACCACTGTAGTTCCTCCACCTGCACCCCCTCCAGCCACTTTCCATCCTCCCCCTCCTATTACATCTGCACCCCCTCCAGCCACTTTCCATCCTCCCCCTCCTATTACATCTGCACCCCCTCCAGCCACTTTCCATCCTCCCCCTCCTATTACATCTGCACACCCTCCAGCCACTTTCCATCCTCCCCCTCCTATTACATACCAGCAACCTCACCAGTACCAGCAACCTCCCCAGTACCAGACATCTCCCCACTTCCAGCAACCTGCCCGGTACCAAACTCCTTCCCCGTACCAAACTCCTTCCCCGTACCAAACTCCTTCCCCATACAACTTTCCATCAACATCATCTGCTCCTACAGTCCCTGCCCAACCCTCCACTCCACCGCCCACCACCTCTTCTGCCTCCCACATGTCCACCCATTCTGTAGCTTTTTCCACACCATCACCTCTAACTGTTCCTTCCCCACCACGATCCCAGTCCTCTCTCCACACTCCCATTGTCGAAGTGTCCCGCAGCCCCTCCAGCAGTATTTCCACCCCACACTACACCGAGTTATGTTTTTTTTGTAATAAAAATGCCCATTTGGTTGGTTTCAAACCTTTATTAAAAAAGTTTTTTTAACTTTAAAAACAGTTTACACAAAAAAAAATATTTTAAATAAAAGTTAAATTATTGTTTACACTGGTTGTCTGTCATTTCTTTCTGCGGCGAAATATGTTTAAAAAAAAGGTTAAATACAGGGTATTTAAAAGGTAAAAAGGTATTCAAAACCAGGTATATAACTGTGGGTAAATTTTAGCTTTTTGCCACAGTTGTGTTCCTGGTTGTGTTTGAAGCAAAGTATTTCACCTGAAAAGTTGTGTTTATTGTTGGTGATTTCCTAACAATGTACACAACTTTTGTTAAAAGGTGAAATACTTTGCATAAAACACAACCAGGTACACACCTGTGGCCTAAAGGTAAAAATAGTAAGACCATGACAAGATAGCCAACTTTGGTTGGCAAAGGTATATACTGTTGGTCCAGAAGGTACACAATTTTGGTTAGGGCACAAATCTTTCACACTCTGTCATCCTGCCAGTGTACTCTGCCTTGAGGTGACATAAAGTATAGTGCAAAATTGTCCCTCATTACTGAAACCGTCACAGAACTTCTAGTGGTAATATTTCCAATGACAACATCCATCTTCGCCAGTAACTTGCTCTTCTCTCCAACCTGCACTTTCTCCTCTACAACCTGTCAAAGAAGGGCTGTAGGAACATGCTATATATAGTTTTCCAGTAGCCAATCCCGTTCGGAAGGCCACAAGGGTCAATTTTAAAAACCAGATCCGGCGTAATCCGTCGAAAAACGGATAGAAAAACGGATGAACCGGATGAGACGGATCCAGTTTTGTCTGTCAAGAACAAGACGGATCCGGCAGAAAACCGGATCCGGCACATCAGGTTTTACAAAACATTTGCCGGATCCGGCATTCCGGCACGACGCCGGATCGCGCCTGACGCCGAAAACCTGATGTGTGAAAGTAGCCTTAGTTATGCATACATCACATTAATATTTTGCTAATAAAATCTGAAATTTTCCTCTACCATAAAAATTTTATAGAAACAGAACTTGAACATATTAAACCTTAAAGCAAAGGCAGGATTGCGCACATCACACTGTTGGCATTAGATTCAAATATCCACATAGGGCTAACAGAAGAAATCTACCATGGTGTTGCCTATGCAAATAAGAAGTGATGTTCCTGTAAACACGTTGAAGTCACTGTGATCAATAATAGCTGCTACAACACACATAATATTACTATCAACATAAAAAAGCATTACAGGATAAATGAATACAAAAACACTGTATATTACAATTTTCTATAAAAAAACTATTTATTAACTTATTGTGTAATCATACTTATTATGTAGCAAGGCAAAGACTCACGCTGAAGCACTATAAATTTTATATACAGTGATAAAGTATGTGCATCTCTAGGGATGGCTTATCTCCATGAGACTAAAAGATCAAGTATGTGGAAATTCTTCTTTCCTACATCATTTTAAGTCACAGGGTGGTCAGGATATCTGCATACGCTTAAGAAGGCAAATCCTCCTGTTTATTTAAAAGAATTTTCTGGTTTCAGAAAAACCTGACTTGTGACTGCAGTTTGTTTAAAAAAAATATGCTTTACTCACCAATCCCAGTCTCCAACTCTGAATCTCCACTGCTGCTCCTGGCATTTGTTATTGTCTGCTGCGTTGATGCCATCTCAACAGCTTTGCAGCCAATACCTGAGTACAGTGGCTTCGGCCGAGTTGATGGAAAAAGATCCTCAGAGCCTGGCCGGCTCCAGGTTTTTTTTAGCCACGGGCCAAGTAGTCTTAGTGGACCCCTTTAACACATACCACAATTCATGATGCACAGATAAGAAATACAATTGTGGCCAAAAGTATTGACACCCCTGCAATTCTGTCAGATAATACTCAGTTTCTTCCTGAAAATGATTGCAAACACAAATTCTTTGGTGTTATTATCTTCATTTAATTTGTCTTAAATGAAAAAACACAAAAGAGAATGAAGTAAAAAGCAAAACATTGATTATTTCACACAAAACTCCAAAAATGGGCCAGACAAAAGTATTGGCACCCTCAGCCTAATACTTGGTTGCACAACCTTTAGCCAAAATAACTGCAACCAACCGCTTCCAGTAACCATCAATGAGTTTCTTACAATGCTCTGCTGGAATTTTAGACCATTCTTCTTTGGCAAACTGCTCCAGGTCCCTGATATTTGAAGGGTGCCTTCTCCAAACTGCCATTTTTAGATCTCTCCACAATTGTTCTATGGGATTCAGGTCTGGACTCATTGCTGGCCACCTTAGAAGTCTCCAGTGCTTTCTCTCAAACCATTTTCTAGTGCTTTTTGAAGTGTGTTTTGGGTCATTGTCCTGCTGGAAGACCCATGACCTCTGAGGGAGACCCAGCTTTCTCACACTGGCCCTACATTATGCTGCAAAATTTGTTGGTAATCTTCAGACTTCATAATGTACACAGTCAAGCAGTCCAGTGCCAGAGGCAGCAAAGCAACCCCAAAACATCAGGTAACCTCCTCCATGTTTGACTGTAGGGACCGTGTTCTTTTCTTTGAATGCCTCTTTTTTTCTCCTGTAAACTCTATGTTGATGCCTTTGCCCAAAAAGCTCTACTTTTGTCTCATCAGACCAGAGAACATTCTTCCAAAACGTTTTAGGCTTTTTCAGGTAAGTTTTGGCAAACTCCAGCCTGGATTATTTATGTCTCGGGATAAGAAGTGGGGTCTTTCTGGGTCTCCTACCATACAGTCCCTTTTCATTCAGACGCCGATGGATAGTACAGGTTGACACTGTTGTACCCTCGGACTGCCGGGCAGCTTGAACTTGTTTGGATGTTAGTCGAGGTTCTTTATCCAACATCCGCACATCTTGCGTTGAAATCTCTTGTCAATTTTTCTTTTCCGTCCACATCTAGGGAGATTAGCCACAGTGCCATGGGCTTTAAACTTCTTGATGACACTGCGCACTGTAGACACAGGAACATTCAGCTCTTTCGAGATGGACTTGTAGCCTTGAGATTGCTCATGCTTCCTCACAATTTGGTTTCTCAAGTCCTCAGACAGTTTTTTGGTCTTCTTTCATTTCTCCATGCTCAATGTGGTACACACAAGGACACAGGACAGAGGTTGAGTCAACTTTAATCCATGTCAACTGGCTGCAAGTGTGATTTAGTTATTGCCAACACCTGTTAGGTGCCACAGGTAAGTTACAGGTGCTGTTAATTACACAAATTAGAGAAGCATCACATGATTTTTCGAACAGTGCCAATACTTTTGTCCACCCTCTTTTTTATGTTTGGTGTGGAATTATATCCAATTTGGCTTTAGGACAATTCTTTTTGTGCTTTTTCATTTAAGACAAATTAAATGAAGATAATAATAGCAAAGAATTTGTGTTTGCAATCAGTTTCAGGAAGAAACTGAGTATTATCTGACAAAATTGCAGGGGTGTCAATACTTTTGGCCACAACTGTATATGCATAATACAATGCCAAAGATTTAACTCACTTCTTACATTATATGAGTGATATCTATTGTAAATTCTGCAATAGCTCAGAAACTGGCGAGTCCTTGCAGCACACAGAGTGACTGCAGAACTGCAGATGTATTATTTTAGCCTGAACAGTATAGTCCTCCATACAGTACTATGGAGTGTATGTGTTAAAGAGGCCCACTGAGACTTTTTTGCCAGGGGCCCACAATAACCTGGAGCCAGCCCTGCGGGAGTTATCTAATTTTTTAGTAGTTAACACTTTGACCAATGTTACTGAATGGTAGCGCTGATGACCAATTTTTTTTTCACTGTAGCATGCTGGGATTTCACTCTGAAATAGGAAGACACTCACCCATTCAAGTTTATGGGTGTGTGGAAAACATCGGAGATTACTCGGATGTAGTTCTGTGTACTAACAGAATAGAGATGATGGAGAAATGTTCTCCATCTGCTCCCCACACTCTCATCTGAGAAATTCATATCACACTATGCTGACACTCTGATCAAATGCGGATCAGAGTATGATCAGAGTGTCATTAACATAATCAACATGATTCTCTTAGGTGAGAGAATCTATGGTTTTGTGGCCCTGGCTTCTCTGAATCCAATAAGGGCTGTAAACAGTTCAGTTAAGACATCATAGGGGATTCGTTACCTGATTGGTAAAAATACTATAAATTCAATGAGTAAGTTAATTTGGCTAGTAATCAGTAGTAAGATATGGCAAATATAAGGTCTACAAGTGTAGTGCCAAACACGGCCTTCAGGCAGTATTATTTTGCTTTTCAAGTATTAAATTAGACAGTCTGTGTCCAGTGCGGAACACCCTTTCTCTAGGGCATACAGTAGCGGCCGAGTGGCTATAAAATGAGTACATTCTGGGTAATCTTGGAAATTGCTCTAGGACATTTATACCAACTGAACCAAAACATCAAAACTAGATTCCAACATAAACATGGGTTTCATTCAATAATTACAGCAATACCTTTCGTCTGATCTCAAGATTGCCCTTTTGCAACTGTAAATTTGTTGTTTAATTCATATAAAAATAAAATACCCAGTGGGTTACTTTGTAAATATCTGTAAATATGTAAATATATCAGAGAAAGAGTGCAGGGCACCATCAAGAATTATTAGCTATTAGAAGCAGGGGATCTGCCGATAGCATGTACATAACTGCAATCAACAAAAGAACGAAAGGCACGCTATGCCGGCGATCACCCAAAAGAGTCCAATATATAGTTCAAAAAAGTGTAAATACTTATTAACAACATATGTAGAAAAAACACACCATTAAAATCAATTAAAACTAATGCCCAAAAAGGAAAACATGGGGTTTTGCCCCACAGACCTAGATTCAAATATCATAATAAATACAAATCATAATGGGTATATATTGTTATCAATTTTTTGGCACCTGCAAAAAAATATACACCATATAATAAGGCAATATGATAATAGCACCTACAAAAACCTATAGACCATATGATAAGGCAATATAGTAATGGTAAGACCAATATTAAACGTTTATAAAGAATAAAGTTTCACCAATGGGGTAAAGAAATAATATATGCCCAATTACAAGAATGGCTAAAAATTAGCCATGTAGTAATGTGCAACAAATATAGTAGATACTACCCCACAGACAAGATTTAGGAGCTATAAGACAAAGCAAAGGGTTAAGCTGCAGAGCAAAATAGCTACCACACTGGAAAAATGATCCAAGTGGGGAGAGATGCAAAAGCGTCTATTGAGCATGACCAAAGGAGATACCAAAGACTGTATGGATGTGCCAAGAAGGTCCGGGGGCATAAGAGCCCAACGTGTGTCACCACATACAAGGTGGCTTCGTCAGGGGCAAGGAAGCGGTTAATAAACAGTGTGTGTTTTTTCTGCATATGCTCTTAATAAATATTTGCACTTTTTTGAAATATATATTGGACTCTTTTGGGTGATCGCCGGCATAGTGTGCCTTTCTTTCTTTTGTTGATATCAGTAAATATGGAATTATGTGACAATCTTGGGCAGACTCCAATGGTAAAGAACTGTAAGGGCCCTCTGATCCCATAGCTCATCATAAATCAGAATTATTTCTCTATAACAATAAAAAAGAAAAAATGATGAGCTGTGAGGTTTATTAGCTCATGCCTTTATGTAATTGATAATTGGAAACTGTTTTAGAACGTTAGTGGGCCCCCAATCCTATTGGGCCCTGTTGAAGCTTCGCAGATTGCACCAATGGTGTGTCCACCCTTGATGTGACCTCTTGAAAGATGGAAGCATAACATTTTATCATCACTTGAATTTAATTATACTTTAATTAAATGTTTTATGCATATCCATACATAATACGCATCTAATCTTACAGCAGTAAAAAATAACAAACCTGCCAACGATATAGGAATGCGAAGGCTAACTCTGAGATTGTATTTTAAGTCATTCTTCACAATACAATTACTTCTAGGAAGGGTGTACTGTTTCCAGTCATTCACTAGGTGATGCATGCTGCTCAGCACTAATAAATATGATGCAGTGAAATAACTGATACTTTTGCCCTGGAAACGAAAGTGGAAAGAGAAAACCCATTTCTTGCTGTGACCATGTTTGCGCAACGTCCTGTAGTTTAGAATACTCATATGTATTTAGTAAAGCGCATACGTGTCCTTGTACATTCCTGAATCTTTACATTCTGCACATCTTTAAGTCACAATCATTTTTCTAGCGGTTTTATTGCATCTTATATTGTATCGTTATTTTCCTGTCAAATTAAAGTATTTGCACTCCGGATTGACAACCACTTCTATGTTGCTTCCATCTCGGTTCAACGATCCTGATGCTGTCGACTGCTCACAGTAAAAATGCCATTTCTCTTTCTCCTTACAATTCTCTGTAGACAACTGGCCTCCTAATAAATCTTTTCTAACAGCTACAGTTTGTCTACCATACCATATCAACCCCTTCCCTTCATGTGATGTGCATGTCAGGTGCAGATGTATAGAACCGGCTCAGAAGCTGAACCTCCTCGTATATAGCTGATGGTATGTTATACAGCGGCCCCTGCCTCTAACATTAGTGAGGAGCCTAAATAACTGAATCACAAAAAAATACACTGGCGCTGACCAATAGAAGAAGCGGGCTGCTGGTAACTAGCCAGAATCTGTGCTCAAACTGTCAAAATAGACTGTGAATAAGGCCGGGGTCACACTGGCGTGGAATACGGCCGAGTGAGAGGCGCTAAAAGCACGCATTAGACACGGACCAATGATTCTCTATGGGGTCCCTCGCACCAGGCGTATATTTCTCATCCGTATTCTACGGTCCGTGCCAATTGCAGCATGCTGCGATTGTCAGCGTACTACGCCCGTAGTACGCCAATGCAAGTCTATGGGTGCGCAAAAAATACGGATTACACAGGGACCACACATGTGACTTGCGAGAAATACGCACCCGGTGTCTTTTAGCAAAGCCGGCAATTCAGTGCGCTATACAGTAAACTCACACTGACAGGTTTAATAAAGAAACAAAAGAATAGATATAGACACATAGAATACATATAGAATATATATATATATGCATTCTATGTGTCTATATCTATTCTTTGGTTTCTGTTAGAAACCCTGTCATAGGGCTCCATTATATGTCCATTTTGCAAGCCTGCGAGAAAATCTCGCCATACGGATTACATACGGATGCTTACATGCGCAAAATACGCGACCACACCTTGATTACGGATGACATACGGAGCACTGTTTAGGGGCCATTCATCCGTATTACGCATGTAAAATACTGACCGTATTTTGCGTTGGTTAGTGTGACCCCGGCCTAAATGTAAAAAGAAGGTACCGCGCCTAAATAACTGCTGCTTAACCCCTTAAGGACAAGGGGTATTTCCATTTTTGCGTCTCAGATTTTGCTCCCCTTCTTCTCAGATCCATAACGTTTTTATTTCTTCTGCTAATGTGGCCATGTGAGGGCTTGTTTTTTTGCGGGACGAGTTGGACTTTTGAACGACATGATCGGTTTTACCAAATAGTATACTGTTTTTTGTTTTTATTTTTTAACCAAATTCATTAAAAGCTAAAACTGACCCTCCATTATGATTCTCAGGTCATTACAAGTTCATAGATGACATACATGTATCGGTTCCTTTTTTATTTAAGTGGTGAAAAAAAAGCCAAATTTTGTTAAAATAAATAAAAAATTTTTCCAAGACCCGTAGCGTCTTCATTTTTCATGATCTGGGGCTATGTGAGGGCTTATTTTCCGCGCGCGGAGCTGACATGTATATTAATACCATTCTGCTGTACATATGATCTTTTGATCGCCCGTTATTGCATTTTATTGCAATGTTGCAGTGACCCAAAAAACGTAATTCTGGCGTTTTGCTTTTTTTTCTCTTTACACTGTTTACATTATTTACCGATCGGATGAAATCTTTATATATATATTGATAGTTTGGGCGATTTTGAATGCGGCGATACCAAATTTGTGTATTTTTTTAAATTGTTTTATTTTGAATGGGGCGAAAGGGTAGTGATTTGAACTTTGAAAAAGGAGGAGGAGAAGCCATGGCTGAGCTCCGGAGACACATAGAATATTTTTTAATGTGCTTCTCAGTGTTATATATCATATTAGACAACATATGATCAATGAAAATGAGGATATTAGTGAAGTGCTGGATTTTATACATTTTTTGTGCATTTTTAGTGTACCTTTACATACAGCAAGGTATGTATACTCACAGTCATGCAATTCATCCATAAGGAAAAATTTAAATTAAAGGAAAACTAATAAGATAGAAAAGGGTTAATTGGTATGGTCTCACAGTATAAGTGACAAACTGAAGTAAGGACTATTAGTTACACAGGTTTAGACAAATTAGGGCCCTATGTGAAATTCAAAGTGGAGTTCCGCATCATGATATACTGCACCAATAGCCCTGTACTAAATTTTTTGCTAAATACAACTGCTCAAAAAATAAAAATAATACTAAAATACCACTTCGTAGTTATTACTGAATGAAATATTCCAGTTCCAAAATTTTTATTCATTACATAGTGGAATGCATTGAGAACAATAAAACATAAAAATTATTCATGTAAATAAATATTAATATCCCATGGAGGTCGGGATTTGGAGCAATACTCAAAATTAAAGTGGAAAATCAAATTTCAGGCCTATCCAACTTCAGTGGAAATGCCTTGTAACAAAGTTGTGCTATGCTTAATGGTGTCAGAGATATAAAACCCAGATATTTTTCTCCAGCTTCACTAAGTGTGGTGAGGTGTTAGCAGGTAATTTGTATAATGGACTGCATTTTATGTGGACATCCACAGAGTGGGTGGGAGGATGTCCACTTTATCTTCACCCCAGGTTGTGGTCTGAGGCTTAAGTAGCTGGCATCCAGAGGCAGCAGTTGTTCAATGTCTGGAGAGGAACACTCCAGAGAGGTGTTTGTGGTCTGCTGATCCCTGAACCATGGGTCTTGCTAACCCTGAGCTGGTTGATACCCGCTAATACAAGGACTGTGCTTAGTGCTACCATTTTTGTTTTGTTATGCTTTTGTGCCCAGAGGGACTTGTTTACTTTATGCTTCATGTTGATTTATTAGATTTGGCTTAAACCAATGACATTCCTAAAGTGACAGTGTTCCTGTGTCTACCTACGGGTACAGCCGAGTGAGTCGATCTACCACAGGTGGTGTTAGTGCAGGCAGCATTCCTAGTGAACATGTGTGATGGCCACAAACCAGCATATGATGTCAAGCAAAATGTAGGACCTGCTCAAACATATAGCACAAGCAACTGCATCAACAGCATCAGCAGGAATTACAGCAGCAACAGATGGCACAACAGTATACAAGTAAGCTGCTTATATAACAGATGCACCAGCAGCAGATTGACTTTTCTCACAGAGGCGGATTGTGGAAGGCCGTCAGCCCCTCCCCCAAGTCCAGGTGATGATACATACACCTGGAAAGCGGTCAGAAGAGCTATGCAAAATATGACCCCGGTTGATGATGTGGAAGCATTTTTGACTGTGTTTGAGTGAGTAGCAGAGTGTGAAAAGTTACCACCAGAGCAGTGGGCAGAGTTGATGTCCCCCTATATAACTGGCCAGCCCCAAAAGGCTTTTTATGATTTGGCAGTCCAGGATGCATAGAAGTATACAAAATTAAAAACTGAAATTTTTACATGAGCGGAAGTGACTGTCAGTCAGAGCACAAAGGGTTGACCACTGGGCGTATTTGTGGAAAAACTGCCTCAATCCCAAATGTTTGATCTACTGCATCTTGGGCAAAAATTCCTGCAGCCAAAATCCACTCCAGCCCAGATGGTTGAGTGAGTTGTCGTGAATAGATTCATTCACTCCCTTCCTAGGCTGGTGCAGGCCTGGGTTGCCCAGGGAGATCCCCGGAATGCGGACAAACTGGTGGGCCTAATGGAGTCATACCAGGTGGTCAAGAGGACCCTAAGAAAGCCAACTGGTGGTGCATTCCAATAGTGGGGTACCCAGTGGGAGCCTTTGTCCTAAAATAGTGGTAGTAGAGCCACCAACTGTGTGAGTCCTAGATCCCAAAGGGTTGCTGAGAAACTGTCAAGAGCCGTTGGTAAAGACATGCTCTGCTGGAGATGTTGCAGTTCGGGACATATAGTCACTCATTGTACTTTGCTTTCCGAGGTGATGGATGGCAGCCTAGGGTGATGCTGCTCGTACTCTCGTACTATGCCTATCCCGCCTGCAGTGTCGATTATCAGTCCAGTTTTGGGGCTGCAGGTATATCCAGTGACAATAAATGGGGTGCTGGTGTTAGGACTCTTAGACTCAGGGAGCTTGGTGACCCTGATAAGGGCCACAGTCACCCCTCAGTTGATTTTAGGGAAACCCGTGAGTGTCTGCTGTATCCATGGGACGTCAAAGACTACCCCATCACCAGAGTGATAAAATCGAGCTAAGGCAGTGAGTCCCATTAGGTCTGGGTAGTCAAAGGTTTGCTACACCCCATAATAATCGGGCAGGACTTCAGCCTGTTCCGGCACTTGTGGGGAAAGGAGGGGATACCAAGTGATGCAGACAGGAGACAGCTCAACCCTGATTAAACCACATTGCAGTCGGAGGTAGATGAGTTCCCTTTGTGTGTTCTGGCTGGTGAAAATAATGAGATGGTTACCAGTGAGGTCCATATTCATTAACTGGGGGTTTCTGGGGGAATTTTTTTGGAACTGCTCAAATGCGGGATCTTACCCTAAAAGGGCATTTGAAAATGTGTTTGTGATAAATGGGGTTGCCCCTGAGCCGGGGGCCGACATCAGGTTTCCGTACTTTGCAGTTAATGAGGAGATGCTATATCGGGTCACTAAAAAGCAAGGGGAAGTATTAGAGCAGCTGATAGTCCAGGGACCCTATAGATGTAGGGTACTAGATCTGGCCCTTTCTCATGTCTTGGGGGGACATCTAGCTGTAGATAAAACACAAGAGCGAGTCCTTCAAATGTTCTACTGGCCTGGGTGTCACAGAAACATTGTTAATTTCTGCCGGTCCTGCCCTACCTGTCAGATAACTGCTCCCGTATTCCACTTCTGCAGTCCCCTAGTTCCGTTACCCACTATAAAGGTCCCTACTGACTGGATTTTCATGGACCTGGTAGGACTAATAGTTACGTCCACCCGAGGCCAACAATACATCTTGGTGATCATAGATTATGCAACACAATACCCGGAGGCGGTACCACTGAGGAACTCCTCAGCCAGGAATACAGCCAGAGAGCTAGTCCATATTTTCTCCCGGACAGGCCTGTGCAGGGAGATTCTGACAGACCAAGGAACATCGTTCATGTGGAAGGTAATAAAGCTGCATCACAGCTTCTATCACTAACCACCTCTCTAGGCCTTTCGCAGCTCTCAGCCTCTGGACACACAAGGACGGTAACACCCTGGATCTGGTCTTTGTCCTGCTCTGTTCAATCTCCCACCTAAATAACTCACCACTTACACTCTCTGACCACAACATACTCTCCTTCACAAATCCTCGCCCACCATAGCTCACTCCTACCTACCACACAATTAGAAATCTACAAGCCATTAACCCTCAGACACTTTCAGACTCCCTACACTCATCATTGTCCCCAATCTCCTCTTTTTCCTGTCCTGATCTGGCTGTTCATCACTACGACACTGTTAGAAGCACCCTTGACCTAGTAGCTCCCCTCACCCTCAGAACCTCCAACCACAGAATAAAACAGCCCTGGCTCACACTGTAAACTCAACTTCTCCAGCGATGCTCTAAGAGTGATGAACGCCTATGGAGAAAAACCCGCACACCAGAAGACTTCATCCACTTCAGATTCATGTTAAGAACCTATAACGCTGCCCTTCACCTCGCCAAACAGACCTACTTCACCACCCTGACCTCCTCACTAGCCAACAACCCCAAGAAACTTTTTGACACTTTTCACTCCCTTCTCAGGCCAAAAGCACAAGCCCCTATCACAGACATTTGTGCAGATGACCTGGCCTCCCACTTTACAGAAAAAATAGATAATATCCGTCAGGAAATCTGCTCCCAACCACCAAGTGCTGTGTCTCCCATCCCTTCCTGCATCTCCCCTGGCTCACTTTCCACATTTGATCCCATCGCAGAAGAAGAAGTCTCCAGACTCCTCTCTTCCTCTCATCCGACCACATGCACTACCGACCCCATTCCCTCACATCTCCTCCAGTCTCTCTCGCCAGTCGTCACAACTCACCTAATTACAGTCTTTAATCTCTCCCTCTCCTCGGGCATTTTCCCATCCTCCTTCAAACACACCATCGTTACTCCATTTCTAAAGAAACCCACTCTCGACCCATCCTGCACAAACAACTACAGACCAGTCTCCAATCTTCCCTTGATCTCCAAACTTTTGGAGCACCTAGTTTACTCACGCCTTACCCGTTACCTCTTCACTCACTCCCTCCTAGGCCCTTCACAGTCCGGCTTCTGTCCCCTACATTCGACTGAAACTGCACTCAAAGTGACCAACGCCCTTCTGAAAGCAAAACGTAAAAAAAAATTCTTCTTGACCTATCTGCAGCTTTCGACACTGTTGAGCACCATCTCCTACTCTCTAGGCTCCAGTCACTAAGCATTAAGGACACTGCTCTCTCCTGGTTCTCTTCCTATCTTTATGACCGCTCCTTCAGTGTTTTGTTCTCTGGCTCCACGTCATCTCCTCTTCCTCTCGCTGTCGGGGTACCTCAGGACTCAGTCCTTTGCCCCCTTCTCTTCGCTCTCTACACGGCCCCAATTGGACAGACTATAAACAGATTTGGCTTTCAGTACCATCTTTATGCTGATGACACACAACTATATACGTCATTCCCCGACCTTACCCCCGCTGTACTACAGAACGCCAGTGACTGTCTGTCCGCAGTCTCCAGCATCATGTCTGCTCTCTATCTGGAACTCAACCTCTCCAAAACTGAGCTTCTTCTGCTCCCACCGTCTACTAACCTCCCTAAATCTAACATTTCCCTCTCCATGGGTGGCACTATAATAACAACCTGGCAGCAGGCGCGCTGTCTGGGTGTTATGTTTGACACCAATCTCTCCTTCACATCCCATATACAATCTCTTGCCCACTCTTGCTGCCTAAACCTAAAGAGCATCTCTAGAATCTGCCCTTTTCTCACCATGGAAGCAACAAAAACCCTCACTGTCGAATTGATCCACTCCCGCCTGGATTACTGCAACGCTCTATTAATTGGCCTCCCCGTTACTCGACTATCCACTCTCCAGTCCATACTTAATGCAGCAGCCAGGGTCATCTATTTAGCTAATCGGTACTCGGACGAGTCTGCTCTTCGCCAGTCCTTACATTGGCTGCTCATTCATTATAGGATCCAATTCAAAGTACTTGTTCTCACCCACAAAGCTCTCCACAGTGCAGCACCCTCCTACATCTCTTCCCTCATTTCTGTCTATCGGCCTAACAGACCACTGTGCTCTGCAAACGACTTTCGACTAATCTCTGCACTAATCCGTACCTCCTACTTCCGACTCCAAGACTTCTCCTATGCTGCGCCAATCCTCTGAAATGCTCTACCCCAAGAAATTAGGACTATCCACAATTTGCATAGTTTTAGGCGCTCCCTCAAAACACATTTGTTCAGAGCGGCCTATCACGTTCACTAATCAAAGTCATTCTATGTGTAAGTGTGCATGAGTAACCCATTCAATATCTCCATCCATCCCTCACTCCCTCAAGATGGCTGGACCATCATTGTAAATACATCACTGTAAATACACACCTGTACTTTGTATCTCCCCCACCTGATTGCAGATTGTAAGCTCTCACGAGCAGGGTCGTCTTATTTTGCTTTAATTATTGTATTGTTAACGTTGTTACTTATGGCTTGTGCTTTAAAACTGTTAAACTGTAAAGCGCTGCGGAATATGTTGGCGTTATATAAATACAGATTATTATTATTATTATTATTATTATTATTAATAAAAGATTTTTGTAAAGCCCTCCAAATTACCAAACTCAGCACATCTGTATACCATCTGCAGATGGACAACCTTGTGGAAAGATTGAACAAGACCTTGAAGTCTATGCTGAAGAAGGTCGTGGAAAAGGATGGCCGGGAATGGGATTGCCTGTTACCGTACCTACTGTTCTCCATTAGTGAAATCCCAAAGGCCTCTATGGGGTTCTCACCATTTGAGCTGTTGCATGGGTGGCACACATGGGGACTTCTGGACATTGCAAAGGAGACCTTCAAAGCAGGGGTAACACCGCATCGAAGTAGGAGGGAGAGCCTCCTTCCAACCGAAGAGGCCCAAGCAAGGGTCTGCAATCAGTTGGCAAGACTGAGACAGTTTAGCTCTGGAGACCAGGTGTTGGTGTTGATCCCCACAGTTGAAGACAAGGTTACAAGATTAGCAAAAACCCAAAGAAGTGTACCATGGGGTAAGAAGAGGCAAAATACTTGGACTACTGTACATCGTGGGAAGGAGCGAGATAAAGCCGCAAGTAGACAAGGTGGAGGCAATACACAAGTGGCCACAGCCGTTCTCCAAAAAGCAGGTCAGGGCATTTCTGGGAATTGTGCGATACTATCAGCGATTTATCCTGAATTTCAACATGATAGCTGACCCCCTGATGGATCTTATCAAGGGCACAAAGTCGTCAATGGTCAAATGCTCCTCTGAAGCTTAGATGGCATTCCAGGGGTTGAAACTCGCCCTGTGCAGACAGCTGGTCTTTATCACACAGGATTTCACAGAAGTTTGTGCTCCAGACAGACGCCTCTGATGTCAAGGCGGGAGCAGTGTTGTCCCAGGACGTAGATGGGGACAAACATCCAGTCCTATACCTGAGTAGGAAACTCTCTGGGGAAAAAAAAGTATGCCATTGTAGAAAAAGACTGCTTGGCCATCAAGTGGGCAATTGGCAACCTGAGATACTATTTGGTAGGCAAAAAGTTCACCGTAGTCTCAGATCATGCTCCCCTGAGATGAATGAGGGAAAGGGAAGAATGTCCGGGTGACTAGATGGTTTTTAGCGCTCCAGGACTTTAATTTTCCTGTTACGCACAAGCCAGGGAACTTGCATGGAAATGCAGACGCCATGCCCACACTCCCCTGCTTAGCGAGTTAAGGTGTCTGGGGGAACAACATAGTAAATAAATATAAGCAATTCTTCACCTGCTGTGGATTTGTTCATTCTGCCTCCCAAAGAGTACATGAACACTTACACCAGGGTTTCCATGTATATATCTGAAATACGTGATTTAGACAGAACTCCCATAGGAAGATTCCCTATAATGAGGCAGATGGAGGCAATGTGGATGCCATAGGACCTGAGATCCGGCAGTGTGCATCTTTTTAGGCGTGCATAAAAGCACGGCCTACCACAGTTTTGTGCAACTATGAAAAGAGGGACAATGCTTCATTATAGTGACTGGATCCCTAGGGCTTTCGTTTGAATCAGGTCACTGGGAGATTTAGATGGAAACCCCAAAGTAAGTGCTCAGTATAGAGCGCAGGGTAAATGTGATCCCAAACGTGACATTTACCCAATGAAAGCTTCAACTCAGTCCACAAAAGAAGCACATCCACACTCAACTCCATCATCTGTTAATGGAAATATAGGGGCTTCCACGTTACTCCTAGCGCAAAGGCTCTGGAAAAGCAAAATGGCTCCTTGCCCCTCAAAACAAGTTCAGCGAATTCTACGCTCCCAAATCCAAATGCCCCCCCTCCCTAGCCCCAGAGTGCATAAGCCACCTTTAGTGTCCACATGTTTGTCAGGGGTATCATTTCCAAAATGGGATCACTTGAGGGGGGATTCTGCTCTCTAGCACGTAGGGGCTGTGTATACGGAGCCCGCAAACTATATGCCACATATGGGGTATTTCTACATTCAGCAGAAATTGTAGGACAAATTCTGGTGCCATTTTTACTCATTATCCCATATGAAAGTGTAAAATCTGGGGTTAAAACAAAATGTTTGTGGTAAAAATGTAATTATTTTTCTTCACTGCCCAAATGTATGAAATTCTGTCACACACCTGTGGCGTCAATATGATCACTGCACCCCTAAATTAATTCATCAAGAATTCTGTAAAATGGAGTCACTTATGAGGAGTTCTTCTTTTCTGGCACCTCAGGGGCTCTGCCAGTGGGTCATGGCACCCTCAAACCATAATAGTAAAATCTGCACTATAGTATGGCGCTCCTTCACTTCTGAGCTTTGCCCTGTGGCTCAAAAGTAGCCCCCAATTACATGTAGAGTTTTGGCGCACTCAAGAGAAATTGCACAACAAATTGAGATGTACATTTTTCCTATTAGCCAATAGAAAAATTGTAAAATTTGGGGCTAAAACAATGTTTTAAGTAGAAGAAATGTAATTATTTTTTTTCACCACCCAATAGTATAAATTTCTGTGACACACCTGTGGTGTCAATATGATCACTGAACCCTTAGATGAATTCTTTGAGAGGTATAATTTGTAAATGACATAACTTATGGGTGGTTTCTGCTGTTCTGGCACCTGAGGGGCTCTGCTAATGTGTCATGGCACCCTCAAACCATTCCAGCAAAATCTGAACTCCAATATGGTGCTTCGTCTTTTCTGAGCTTTGTACTGTGCCTCAAGTAGCTTTCACCCACACATTGTAACAGGTGTGTCATATGTGACAGACAGTCATCCTTGATCTGGCTATAGAACGTCATTGCGATTAGCTCAAGAACCTTCTTGATTTTTGCATCTCTGTTATGGAGCAATATCCTTCTTCTTCTAGGAGCCAACAGTTACCTCCACCTTCTGCTGCTAAATACACACCTTTGTTGAAGGTTTAAATACATTCAGTTTCTGCAGCATTGTGCTGGTGTTAGCTCAAATTTGCCTCTGTCTTGTTGGAAGTACTAGCAGTTGGTTATGTCTTCTCAGAGGACTCTTGGAGAATTGCTGGCATGACATCTTCATGATCTTCTCACGCTAAGTGTATCCCCTCATTCGTCCAATCTCTTTGTCTTTAGTTGCAGTGGGAGCTGACTAGTGACAGCACATCCCCTCCCATCCAGGGCCTATTGCTAGGGTCAGGCAGGGATTAGGTTCCTGCTCGTCAATAGGTGCAGAACCTATTTAGGGATTTTTAGGGCAGACAGAATGTTGTTAGATCTGCCTAGGGGTCTCCACTCCCACTTCCTTAGTGTTTGGGCTTCCCCCTCCCTCTCTCCGTTGTTGTGCACTTTTCTTCTTCCTCACTCAGCGTGACACACATAGAGTATTGACCCACTCAGGAGAAATTGGACAACAAATTTTGAAGTCAATTTTCTCCTGTTACCCTTGTGAAAACAAAAATATTGGTGCTAAAAGATCACTTTTATGAAAAAAAAAGCAATTTTTTTTATTATTTTCACAGCTCTACGATATAAAAATCTGTGGGGTTCAAGCTGCTCACCACACATCTAGATAAGTTCCTGGATGGGTCTAGTTTCCAAAATTGGGAGGGGTTTCTACTGTTTAGGCATATCAAGAGCTCTCCAAACCTGACATGGGGTCCGATCTCGATTTCAACAAATTTTAAGTTCAAAAAGTCAAACGATGCTCCTTCCCTTCCCAGCCCAGCCGTGTGCTCAAACAGTTGTCTTGCTCCACAAATGGGGTATCAGCATACTCAGGAGAAATTGTACAACAAATAATGGGGTTCATTTTCTCCTTATACCCTTGAGAAAATTAAAAAAATTGGATCCTAAGTAAAATTTTTGTGAAGAAAAGGTAAATGTTCATTTTTTCCTTCCACATTGCTTCAGTTCCTGTGAAGCACCTTAAGGGCTAATACACTTCTTGAATGTGGTGCTGAACAGCTTGAGGGTTGCAGTTTTTAGAATGGTGTCATTTTGGGTATTTTCTGTCATATAGACCCCCAAAGTCACTTCAAATGTGAAGTGGTCCCTAAGAAAGTTGGTTTTGTAAATTTTGTTGGAAAAATGACAAATCACTTGTCAGCTTTTTAACCTTATAACTTCCTAGAATCCTAACAAAAAGTTATGCTTCAAACATTGCTCTGATGTAAAGTAGACATGTTGGAAATGTTATTTATTAAGTATTTTGTGTGACATAACTGCAGCTTTGCCTTGATTTTTCAGATTTTCTTTTTACGGCATTTATTGTGCCTTAAACATGAACTTTAAAAATAATTCTGCAAGGAAATTACATATAATGAGTTAACTTTTGTCAAGTTCAAGTGGGTGTTATCAGACAGCAAATCTAAGGCCATGTGCACACATTCAGTATTTGCAGAGTATTTTACCTCAGTAAATTACAGACATGTTTCTATTATACTTTTACTTTAACTGTTCCAATCTTGGTTTCAGCTTACAAATAGTGTTGAGCATTCCGATACCGCAAGTATCGGGTATCGGCCGATATTAGCTGTATCGGAATTCCGATACTTAGTTCCGATACTTTTTTCATATCGAATACCGGAATCGGAAGTTCCCATAATGCTAGGAGCCCGCTCGATTTGATTCAGCCAATGGGGATCCTCAGAAGTGTGGGCACATCCTGTTAGGCATGTAGGCATGTTAACTACTGGCATGGCTGTGATTGGCTGCTGAAATGATGTCATGATGCACTATAAAAACCGCTGCAGCCGCCATTTCTGGTCACTCTGCTGTGAATTCAGTTAGGGACAGGCTGCTGTTGAAGACTGTGAGGGACAGTTAGAAATAGCGATTCTCAAAACACATATAGTGCTTAACCCAGGCTACATAAACCACCACTGTAGCTTGCTTTTCCCTAGCAGCGCTGTTTTCACAGCTGTCTGCAAGGGCTGTGTGAGTGCAGACCCACGCTGTGTAGTGTGTCCTGCAGGCACGTCTGCTTGTAGGCCGGCCAGCGTGTGTCTCTGCCTCATACACATTTTTCTTTTATTGCTGCTTTTTTTTTCTCCTGTATAGTGTGCTTCCATACGTATCCATATACGTTGGTTGCAAACACTAAAGGAGTGGACAGCGGAGCCTTTCAGCAGCCTTTCAGTGCTATAGCCCATTTCTCTGCACTGTTTTTGGCTGTCTGATAGGTCTCTCTGTGTGTGAGTGCAGCTCACGTTGCAGTGTGTTCTACAGCCACCGCTAGCTGTAGTCCGCTCAGCGTGCGTCACTGCCTCATACATAGTCCTTTTTTTGCTGCTAATTTAGCCAGATTTTTGCTCCTATATTAGGGTGCTTCCAACCGCATCCATTGTCATTGGTTGGTTGCAAACACTATATGGGATTAGATAGAGGAGCCTTTTTGCTGGCTTGTGCCCTTCAGGGCCAGCCAGACTAGTATCACCCTATTTTTTGGAGCCTCATCAATTGCATTGTAGGTTAGCTTCCTGCATTGTAATCGCTCCAAAAAGTTTGTGATACTATAGCTTTCAAACTTTGGTTACATCCTTTTCTCCCCCCCCAAAAAAAAAGGAAATAAAGTTCACCAAACACTCCACTTTACTGTTGTCTAGGCCACATTAGATCATATTAAAATGTAGTACACACACTCTTAGCCAAATTAGTGTTTCTTATACTGGTTAGCAGGTGTTCAGGAATAAGAACACTAAGCCACCCCTTTTTTACTTTTCTGCCTATCTTTATCAGTCTACCAAGATGAAGAAGGCAGGGAGTAAGGCACGTGGTCGTGGCCGTGGAGTTTCAGCAGGGAGAGGACGGGGGGATTCAGCAGGGAGAGGACGTGGGGATTCGGTGTCTGCTGCGGCCACCAGTGACCCGGCATCCCCCACTTTTACCAGGCAACAGTCCTTCATGCGCAGCTTTGTAGGACCTCGCCGTACCCCACTGCTGCGTGACGAACGAATTGAAGCCGTTGTCGGATGAATGGCAGCTAACGCATCCACTTCAATGACTTCCGCATCCTCCCAAGGCCAGAGCACTGAAGAGCAACCATCTGTCTCTTCACCACCTGCCAAATTGCCCAGGCAGTCTGAGAGCCCTGGACAGGAGCCATCTCAATCTTTACTTCTGTTCTCAGAATCTGTTGGCTTGGAAAGAGGTGGCCAGCCAAGCAGCATTCTAGAGCGTGAAGAAGAGGGAGTATGCAGTGATGCGCAACTGCTTTGTCCCTCTGAATCTGAAGAGGCGGGTGGGCCAGTGCCTATTGTCAGCACACCTCAGTGCTCATCTTATGATGATGAGACTCAGTTGCCAATTTCTGGTGCGTACGGTGCTGGCCAGACAACCCAGGACCAGCCGGTGCTTGAAGAGGGGAGTGGAGATGATGAGGTCCTTGACCCATCATGGCGTCAGCCACAGGAAGGTGGTGGGAGGTGGGAAGAGATTCCCTGAACGGCCAAAAGAGGAGGGAGAGGGCGGGGGCAGACTTGGTTGCCTGTAGCCTCCACTTTGGCACCCGTGAGGAGCAATCCTCTTCCAAAACAAAAAACGGGCGCTCCCAGGACTTGCAGTGCGTGGTCTTTTTTTGACACAGTTGCAGATGACATTTGCTTTGTCAAATGCAAGCTGTGTCATCAGAAAGTGAAACGAGGGAAAAATGTGAGCAACCTCAATACCACAAATATGTGGAAACATGTGCGTACCAAGCATGAGGTGGAGTTACACAGACACACTGAAGATGTAGGCCAACCTTCAGCAGCACCTACCACCTCTTCAGCTCGTGTTGGGGCCTCTTGTAGTGGAAAGAGCAGGAGACATTGCCTGACTCACCTCTAGGGAGAAGCTGCTGTTAGAGAACCCCAGTAACACAGGAACAAGTGTGGGTTGTGCAGACGGCATTTCGGAGCAGCAACTGGCGTGGTTGGAAGCCAGAGGAAATACTCGAAACAGAGTGAAGACACAGGCCTAATTGGAGTACGTTGACAGTTAGTAGTAGTCTAGAAACAATCGCAAACTGCCACCAAATAGGCCTCGGCCTACTACCTGATTTTCCCTGGGCTCCGACACCGCTAGTTGGTGCTCAGAAGTGCTGTCTGCACAGACAAAACACTCGCTCATGTGTAAGTGGGGTTCGATAACGTCAGCTGATCCCCTGCTGTGTGTATGGCAAAGTGTCCTGCTCCCTCCACAGTCAAACACACTCAGATTTACACCTGGCTCCAAGTAGGCCTCGGCCTACTACCTGATTTTCCCTGGGCTCCGACACCGCCAGTTGGTGCTCAGAAGTGCTGTCCGCACAGACAAAACACTCGCTCATGTGTAAGTGGGGTTCGGTAACGTCAGCTGATCCCCTGCTGTGTGGAGGGCAAAGTGCTGCTGCCTCCAAATTGTAACTACTTCAGATTTAAACATTCTCTGATTTGGCCTCTGTCTCTAGTATTTCCCCTGACTTCCAACACCGCCAGTTCCTGCTCACAGTTGCCGTCCACGCATTCCACACGTGTTTCTGTGTTACTGGGGTTCTGTAACGTCAGCAGATCCCCCAATATGTGCCCGCCACTGTCTCCTGCGCTGTCCACCTTCCCACTGCAAGCAGTGGGAATGTGGACAGAGCAGGAGACAGTGGCAGACACTCATCAGGGGATATGCTGACATTACAGAACCCCAGTAACTCAGGAACACGTGTGGATTGGGTAGACAGCTGCTGTACGCATAAACTGGCGGTGTTGGTGGTCACGTGAAATCCTGGAAACAGAGTGGAGACAGATGCCTAATTGGAGCACGTTGACAGTCTGTTGTAGCCTACAAACAATCTAAAACTGCCACCAAGTAGGCCTCGGCCTGCACCCTGGTTCTCCCTGGGCTCCAACAACGCTAGTTGGTGCTCGGAAGTGCTGTCCACACAGAAAAAAACACTCATTCATGTGAAAGTGGGGTTCGGTAACGTTAGCTGATCCCCTGCTGTGTTGAGGGCAAACTGCTGCTTCCTCCAAAGTCAAAATAACTCCGATTTACACCTGGCTCCTAGTAGGCCTCGGCCTGCACCCTGGTTCTCCCTGGGGTCCAACAACGCTAGTTGGTGCTCGGAAGTGCTGTCCACACAGAAAAAAACACTCATTCATGTGAAAGTGGGGTTCGGTAACGTCAGCTGATCCCCTGCTGTGTGGAGGGCAAACTGCTGCTGCCTCCAAATTCAAACAACGTCTTATCTTAAACTGCCTCCAAGTAGGCCTCAGCCTACAAAATGACTATCCCTGGGTTCCAACAACGCTAGTTGGTGCTCGGAAGTGCTGTCCACACAGAAAAACACACTCGTTCATGTGAAAGTGGGGGTCAGTAACGTCAGCTGATCCCCTGCTGTGTGGAGGGCAAACTGCTGCTGCCTCCAAATTCAAACAACGACTTATCTTAAACTGCCTCCAAGTAGGCCTCAGCCTACAAAATGACTATCCCTGGTCTCCAACATCGTCAGTTGTTGCTCGGAAGTGCTGTCCACACAGAAAAAAACACTCGTTCATGTGAAAGTGGGGGTCGGTAACGTCAGCTGATCCCCTGCTGTGTGGAGGGCAAAGTGCTGCTGCCTCCAAATTGTAACTACTTCAGATTTAAACATTCTCTGATTTGGCCTCTGTCTCCACTCTGTCTCTAGTATTTCCCCTGACCTCCAACACCGCCAGTTCCTGCTCACAGTTGCCGTCCACGCATTCCACACGTGTTCCTGTGTTACTGGGGTTCTGTAACGTCAGCAGATCCCCCAATATGTGTCCGCCACTGTCTCCTGCGCTGTCCACCTTCCCACTGCAAGCGGTGGGAATGTGGACAGAGCAGGAGACAGTGGCAGACACTCATCAGGGGATATGCTGACATTACAGAACCCCAGTAACTCAGGAACACGTGTGGATTGGGTAGACAGCTGCTGTACGCATAAACTGGCGGTGTTGGTGGTCACGTGAAATCCTGGAAACAGAGTGGAGACAGATGCCTAATTGGAGCACGTTGACAGTCTGTTGTAGCCTACAAACAATCTAAAACTGCCACCAAGTAGGCCTCGGCCTGCACCCTGGTTCTCCCTGGGCTCCAACAACGCTAGTTGGTGCTCGGAAGTGCTGTCCACACAGAAAAAAACACTCGTTCATGTGAAAGTGGGGTTCGGTAACGTCAGCTGATCCCCTGCTGTGTGGAGGGCAAACTGCTGCTGCCTCCAAATTCAAACAACGTCTTATCTTAAACTGCCTCCAAGTAGGCCTCAGCCTACAAAATGACTATCCCTGGGTTCCAACAACGCTAGTTGGTGCTCGGAAGTGCTGTCCACACAGAAAAACACACTCGTTCATGTGAAAGTGGGGGTCAGTAACGTCAGCTGATCCCCTGCTGTGTGGAGGGCAAACTGCTGCTGCCTCCAAATTCAAACAACGTCTTATCTTAAACTGCCTCCAAGTAGGCCTCAGCCTACAAAATGACTATCCCTGGGCTCCAACATCGTCAGTTGTTGCTCGGAAGTGCTGTCCACACAGAAAAAAACACTCGTTCATGTGAAAGTGGGGGTCGGTAACGTCAGCTGATCCCCTGCTGTGTGGAGGGTCAAGTGCTGCTGCCTCCAAATTGTAACTACTTCAGATTTAAACATTCTCTGATTTGGCCTCTGTCTCCACTCTGTCTCTAGTATTTCCCCTGACCTCCAACACTGCCAGTTCCTGCTCACAGTTGCCGTCCACGCATTCCACACGTGTTCCTGTGTTACTGGGGTTCTGTAACGTCAGCAGGTCCCCCAATATGTGTCCGCCACTGTCTCCTGCACTGTCCACCTTCCCACTGCAAGCGGTGGGAATGTGGACAGAGCAGGAGACAGTGGCAGACACTCATCAGGGGATATGCTGACATTACAGAACCCCAGTAACTCAGGAACACGTGTTGATTGGGTAGACGGCTGCTGTACGCATAAACTGGCGGTGTTGGTGGTCACGTGAAATCCTGGAAACAGAGTGGAGACAGATGCCAAATTGGAGCACGTTGACAGTCTGTTGTAGCCTACAAACAATCTAATACTACCACCAAGTAGGCCTCGGCCTACACCATGATTGTCCCTGGGCTCCAACAGCGCTAGTTGGTGCTCGTCAGTGTCTTTGTCACGGGGACTCCCTGTTGCCCAGCCTGGTTCCAGCACGCCTGCTGTTTCCGGGTAGTGTCAAGGTCACTATGCCACCAATCCGTTTCCTGTCGTCTTGCGGCCGGGTTAGCCGACTCTACGGTGCCTGCAGTTTAGGTGACTCCTATGTGGGCTGCGGGAACTGGCACTGAAGGCTGGATCCGTAGTGCCAATGGGACATGGACCCCCTGTAGGACTGTGGGTTTCAGTAACTGTGGCCGGCTTGCGGCCTGGCTACTTTGCTTTGAATGGGTACCTTCTGCTACCCACCCGGGTTCCAGCACTGTCTGCTGGTTCTCGCCAGAGCCTTTGGCCTAGGTGCCTCCATCTCGGTATCCGAAGTCCAGCACCGTCAGCTGGTCCTTGGCAGTGCTTTCTAGCACAGGTACCTAGTAACCGTGGTACAGCACCGTCAGCTGTTCCTCGGTAGTGCCATTGGCTCTTGTAGCTTTTGCTACCCATCTGGGTTCCAGCACCGTTAGCTGGTTCTCGGCAGTGTCTTTGGCATGGGTACTCCCTATTGCCCAGCCTGTTTTCAGCACGCCTGCTGTTTCCGGGTAGTGTCAAGGTCACTATGCCACCAATCCGTTGTCCTGTCGTCTTGCGGCCGGGTAAGCCGACTCTACGGTGCCTGCAGTTTAGGTGACTCCTATGTGGGCTGCGGGAACTGGCACTGAAGGCTGGATCCGTAGTGCCAATAGGACATGGACCCCCTGTAGGACTGTGGGTTTCGGTAACTGCGGCCGGCTTGCGGCCTGGCTACTTTGCTTTGAATGGGTACCTTCTGCTACCCATCCGGGTGCCAGCACTGTCTGCTGGTTCTCGCCAGAGCCTTTGGCCTAGGTGCCTCCATCTCGGTATCCGAGGTCCAGCACCGTCAGCTGGTCCTTGGTAGTGCTTTCTAGCACAGGTACCTAGTAACCGTGGTCCAGCACCGTCAGCTGTTCCTCGGTAGTGCCATTGGCTCTTGTAGCTTTTGCTACCCATCTGGGTTCCAGCACAGTCAGCTGGTTCTCGGCAGTGTCTTTGGCATGGGTACTCCCTGTTGCCCAGCCTGGTTCCAGCATGCCTGCTGTTTCCGGGTAGTGTCAAGGTCACTATGCCACCAATTCGTTGTCCTGTCGTCTTGCGGCCGGGTTAGCCGACTCTACGGTGCCTGCAGTTTAGGTGCCTCCTATGTGGGCTGCGGGAACTGGCACTGAAGGCTGGATCCGTAGTGCCAATGGGACATGGACCCCCTGTAGGACTGTGGGTTTCGGTAACTGTGGCCGGCTTGCGGCCTGGCTACTTTGCTTTGAATGGGTACCTTCTGCTACCCACCCGGGTTCCAGCACTGTCTGCTGGTTCTTGCCAGAGCCTTTGGCCTAGGTGCCTCCATCTCGGTATCCGAAGTCCAGCACCGTCAGCTGGTCCTTGGTAGTGCTTTTTAGCACAGGTACCTTCTGCTTAGTAACCGTGGTCCAGCACCGTCAGTTGATCCTCGGTAGTGCCATTGGCTCTTGTTCCTTCTGCTACCCATCCGGGTGCCAGCACTGTCTGCTGGTTCTCGCCACAGCCTTTGGCCTAGGTGCCTCCATCTCGGTATCCGAGGTCCAGCACGGTCAGCTGGTCCTTGGTAGTGCTTTTTAGCACAGGTACCTTCTGCTTAGTAACCGTGGTCCAGCACCGTCAGTTGGTCCTCGGTAGTGCCATTGGCTCTTGTTCCTTCTGCTACCCATCCGGGTGTAGGCACTGTCTGCTGGTTCTCGCCACAGCCTTTGGCCTAGGTGCCTCCATCTCGGTATCCGAGGTCCAGCACCATCAGCTGGTCCTTGGTAGTGCTTTTTAGCACAGGTACCTTCTGCTTAGTAACCGTGGTCCAGCACCGTCAGTTGGTCCTCGGTAGTGCCATTGGCTCTTGTTCCTTCTGCTACCCATCCGGGTGCCAGCACTGTCTGCTGGTTCTCGCCACAGCCTTTGGCCTAGGTGCCTCCATCTCGGTATCCGAGGTCCAGCACCGTCAGCTGGTCCTTGGTAGTGCTTTTTAGCACAGGTACCTTCTGCTTAGTAACCGTGGTCCAGCACCGTCAGTTGGTCCTCGGTAGTGCCATTGGCTCTTGTTCCTTCTGTTACCCATCCGGGTGCCAGCACTGTCTGCTGGTTCTCGCCAGTTTCTCAGGCTTCTTCTACCTTCTGCTACATTTCCAAGATCAAGCTTTTTGAAATTGTCTTTGGTAATCCTTATTGATCTCCATGACGACGACCCTGATGACAACGACCCTGAAGACCACACCAAAGAAGACCAGAAATATGACCCTAAATAATAAGACCAAGAGGACAAAGAACATGAAGACAACCACCAAGATACAGAACAAAAGACAGAAGAACAAGAAGCAGAAGAAGCAAAAGCAGAAGAACAGAAAGCAGAAGAACATTAAGCATAAGACTAAAAATCAGCATAGAAGAAATCAAAATTATAAGCAGAAGAAGACTAAGCAGTAAATGGGGGTGAGTCCGTTCTTCCTCGTTGTGCCCCTGGAAAATGCCTGCTGCTGCAGGCCAAACTGAACGCGGACAAAGCCTGTTGTAAATCTTTTGTGACAGGCAGAACGTAAGGTGTAATCTTATAACTTTTATAGATAAGTACTACAGGAATGCCTGTCACCATAAGAAAATGAAGACAAAGAAGAATAGGAAGAAGATGAAGAAATAGCATATTAAAATTAATAATAGCTGAATAAGAAGAATATGAAGAATGGAAAAAAAAATTAATGGGTAGAAGATGAAGAAGATGAAGATGAATAAGGTGAAGAAAAAGTTGATGAAAAAAATGCTACTGCTGCGGATCATGAAGGCGAAAGTGTGGGAGAAGTACAAAAGAAGGTGAAGAGCATGGAAGTTGTGAAACATACATATCTGACAAAATATAAAAAAGGTTAACATAGTCAATATCTTTTTAACTCCGAACGTATTGAAAAAAAAAATTGGAATTAATGCTATGCCATGTGATTTGAATAAACCACTATGCTTTTAATGTCTCCTCCACCTCCCACAATACATTCTACATGATTCTTATTTGTTTTCAATTATGTAGAATTAGCCAACAAGGAAATAAAGGGCTTTTTTTAATTCCGATACCAGAAGTCCCATTGACTTGAATGGAACTTCCGGTATCGGAATCGGTGATACCCGATATTTTTTTCGTATCGGGCGATACCATCCGATACGATATTTTTGGGTATCGAACGGTATCGCTCAACACTACTTACAAATACTGAGGTAAAAAGCTGACCAAATACTGAACGTGTGAACGTGGCATAACATGGAGAAGAAGTATACACCTCCAGTGAACACTCATAACACCCACTTTGCTAAAGCTAACTCAATAGGTGCAAAATACCGTGACTGCTAATATCTCCACAACAGACAGACAAATTAAAAACAAACAAAAATGTTTATTTGCGCTCTGCAGCTGCTATTATTACACCCTGTGTCATCCAGTTTAACATATAAAATTTGGCAAAAGGTCCTCTGTAAGTGTTGAAATAAATTCAGACTATAAAAAATATTTTTGCATTGTGTCACCAGTTTCTGAGACCTGTAACAAGTGAGGTCTTTGCATGATGAGCAATTTTTTTTAAAGCAGGTGAGGTGACCAAGGATGAGCGATTAGTGAAGTATTCAGACTCGCTGTACTCGTTACGAGTACCTCCTAATAATCGGGTACTCGTAACGAGTAGCAAGTCCAATGTAAGTCTATGGGAATTACGAGTTATGGGCTGTGTGTGTGTGCTGGGCTGGGTGTGGACTGTGCGAAGACTGTGCCGGGCTGTGCAGGACTGTGCTGGCCTGTGAGAAGATTGTGCCGGGCTGCGCGGGACTGTGCTGGCCTGTGAGAAGACTGTGCCAGGCTGTGCGGGACTATGCTGGCATGTGAGAAGACTGTGCCGGGCTGCGTGGGACTGTGCTGGCCTGTGAGAAGACTGTGCCAGGCTATGCGGGACTGCGCTGGCCTGTGAGAAGACTGTGCCAGGCTGTGCGGGACTGTGACGGGCTGTGTGGGACTGTGCTGGCCTGTGCAAAGACTGTGCCGGGCTGTGCGGGACTGTGCTGGTGTTACATGACCTGCTGCCACGCTCCCCGCTGCTCCTCCTGTGCCGCTCGTGGCCGCGTCCTCTGCTCCGCCTCACGAGCGCCGGCGCGCTCTCCGCTCCCGGCGCGCTCCCGGTAGGCGCGCGCATCCTCCTGCGTCCTCTCCTCCGCCGCCGCTGCCGGCCTTTCGTGCCCGCCGGGTGCGCCTGCGCACTGCGCGCCACTAACCCTGCTTTCACTGCTCCACCCCCTGTCCCCTCCTGACCCGGAAGCGCTGCTTGCCGCCCTATATCTAGCAGTTCCGCCTCCTGCTCGGTGCCTGACTATCCATTGTGCCTAGCACGGCTTATTCAGGTCCCCTCTGCTCTGCACTTCTCCTGCCTAGCGCCTTGTCCTGTTTCCTCTGTGCCCAGTCTCCCCTTGTGATTGCTCCTTCTGTTTTGTTTCCCTAGTGTCTGCTTCGTCACCGGTCTCCAGCTCCCGCCGCAGGGCCTACCTCTGTCTGCCTGGATCCGTACCTGCCTAACCTAACCTTGTGGCTATCCCTGTTCTCTCCCTACTGTGTCCCCGGGTACCAGCTTCCGCGGCGATAGTCTCTCCGAGGCTTGTCCCAGACGCTCCCTGTATAGGGGGTGGTCCACTTGGCCAGCTCGCCTCGAGGAGGTTCGTCGTCGCGGTCCTGCGGGTTCACTTCCAGTTCCCCTCAGTTCTCCAGCATAACAGTATAGTCAGGCCATGGACCCCGCTGGTGCTCCGACCCCAACCCAAAAAGAGCTCCTATTCTTAAGGGAGAATCAGGCAAGGATAATGTCCTTCCTTAAATCCATGGAGACCCGCTTGTCATCTCTACAGGCCTCTGATCCTGGGACCGCCTCCCAGCTGGGCAGTCTCCAACAGGAGCTGGCTCAGCAGCGAGACACCCAGGCCCATATATTGAATTATATGGCTTCCATAGATAATCGTCTCCTTGCCCTGCAGTCTGTTGCCTCGACTCCGGCCCAGGCAGCGGTATCCCATCCGCCGCCCCGTTTGGCAAAACCCCCGCGTTATAGTGGCGATTCTAAGTCGTGCAGGGGTTTTTTGAATCAGTGTCAGCTCCATTTTGAGCTATTGCCTCTACAGTACCCCACCGACAGAGCCAAGGTGGCCTTTGTCGTGTCCCATTTGGAGGGTGAGGCTTTAGCCTGGGTAAACCCCCTTTGGGAGCGTGATGACCCCTTGGTCTCCCAACTCTCCACCTTCCTTGACTCTTTTCGCAAGGTGTTCGACGAGCCGGGTCGCGTAGCCTCTGCTACCGAGTCACTTTTTAACCTGCAACAGGGCTCGCTCTCCGTGGGTCAATACGCCATTCGCTTCCGTACCCTGGCCTCCGAGGTTGGATGGAACAATGAGGCCTTGGTAGGAGCTTTTTGGCGGGGCCTCTCAGGTCGAATTAAAGATGAATTAGCAGGACGGGACACTCCAACCTCGTTGGAGGATCTAATTTCCCTGGCTATACGCATCGACTTGCGCTTCCAGGAGCGTTCTCGAGAGGCCGCCAGGGATAGGAGGTTTCCTCGTGTTCCAACCGCTGCCCGCAGCCCACCTCGCTCACGCCCTGCCCTGGCGTCGGCATCCCCCGCACCTGAGCCTATGCAAATAGATCGCCTCAAGCCAGTGGAGCAACGCCGCCAGGAGAGGTTCACTCAGGGTCTTTGCCTGTATTGTGGGAGTGCATCACACTTCTTGCGTTCCTGCCCTGTGCGTCCGGGAAACGCCTCCGCCTAGGACAGGTAAGAGAGGCCTCCCTAGGTACCAACGACTCCTCTCTACCCTTGACTCTTTCTGTTCTCTTGCACCTTGGTTCCAAGCGTTTCTCCGAGTGGGCTTACATAGATTCAGGTGCGGCTGGAAATTTCATTCAGCTTGAGGCAGTCAGGAGGCTTCGTATTCCGGTCAGATCCCTGGAGACTCCTCGGCAGATTGCATCGGTTGACGGCCAACCCCTGCGGGTGTCCGTTACACAGGTCACCGAAGAATTGGACCTTCAGATCGGCGCCTTGCATCTGGAGAGGATTGCCTTCTATGTGCTGCCGACCCTATCACACACTATCCTGTTGGGTCTTCCTTGGCTAAGAAAACACGAGCCAACCTTAGACTGGCGGTCTGGTGACGTCGTACGGTGGGGACAGTTCTGTCACAGAGGGTGTTTGCTTTCCGTCCAGCCAAGAGACTCCTCTCGGCCAACTTCGGTATCTCCAGATTTACCTTCGGCCTATTGGGCCTATGCGGATGTCTTCAGTAAGAAAGAGGCAGAGGCCCTGCCCCCTCACCGTTCCTACGACTGTCCCATCGATCTCGTTCCCGACTCTACTCCTCCCCGAGGTCGGATTTATCCGCTGTCACCATCAGAGACCCAAGCCATGTCCGAATATGTTCAAGAAAACTTGGCCAAAGGCTTCATTCGCCCGTCTTCCTCGCCCGCGGGTGCGGGTTTTTTCTTCGTCAAGAAGAAGGACGGAACCCTGCGTCCCTGTATTGACTATCGGGGACTCAACGATATTACAATTAAAAACAAATATCCGCTTCCTCTCATCCCGGAACTGTTTGATCGTCTCCGAGGGGCGCAAATCTTTACCAAATTGGATTTGCGGGGAGCCTACAACCTAATCCGCATCCGTTCCGGAGATGAGTGGAAAACGGCTTTCAACACCCGCGATGGCCACTATGAATATCTGGTTATGCCCTTTGGTTTATGCAATGCACCCGCCGTGTTTCAAGAATTCGTCAATGATGTCTTCCGGGACCTTCTCTATTCTTGTGTGGTGGTGTACCTGGATGATATTCTGGTATTTTCCTCGGACCTGTCTTCTCACAGAAAGGACGTCCGTCAAGTCTTGTCGCGCCTAAGAGAGCATCGTCTCTATGCCAAACTTGAAAAATGCGCCTTTGAACAGTCTTCTCTACCGTTTTTGGGCTACATCATTTCTAGTACCGGTCTACGGATGGATCCGGGAAAATTGTCGGCCGTATTAAACTGGCCGCGTCCCCAGGGAGTGAAGGCCATCCAACGATTCCTGGGGTTCGCCAATTACTACCGGCAGTTTATTCCACACTTTTCCTCCCTGACCAGCCCTATCTCCGCTCTGATCCGTAAGGGGGCTAATCCCCACTTCTGGTCTCCTGAGGCCGAAGACGCATTCCGCTCCCTGAAACAAGCTTTTGCAACGGCTCCCGTACTCCATCGCCCAGAGGTCAACAAACCCTTCACTCTGGAAGTAGATGCCTCTGCCATCGGAGCCGGTGCAGTTCTCTCCCAGACGGCACCCTCTGGTCGATTGGTCACCTGTGGCTTCTTTTCTAAGTCCTTCTCCACCCCGGAGAGAAACTATACCATTGGCGATAGAGAACTGCTCGCCATCAAGTTGGCCTTGGAGGAATGGCGGTACCTCCTCGAGGGAGCGGTCCACCCCGTCAGGATCTACACTGACCACAAGAACCTGGCGTACATCCGGACTGCGCAAAGACTCAATCCCCGTCAAGCCAGGTGGTCTCTGTTCTTTGCTCGGTTCGATTTCGAACTCCATTTTCGCCCCGGCGATAAGAACCTCAAGGCAGATGCCCTATCCAGGTCCTTTTTGGTTACCGACTGTGACGAAGAGCCTTCGCACATCGTGGATCCTAGCAAGGTCATGGTGGTTGCTCCTGTAAACCTAACTTCATTGCCGCCGGGTAAGACGTTTGTTCAAGAGAACAATAGGAGGCGAGTCTTACAGTGGGGTCATACCTCCAAACTAGCTGGCCACGGTGGTCTCAAGAAAACCCTCGCCTTCGTCTCTCGTTATTACTGGTGGCCCTCTCTTGCTCAAGATACCCGAAGTTTTGTCGCTTCTTGTCCGTCTTGTGCCAGGAATAAAGTTCCCCGACACTTACCCGCTGGTCTTCTTCACCCGCTCCCGGTTCCTTCGGCTCCCTGGCAGCACATCGCGTTGGATTTTATTACCGATCTACCTCGGTCTTCGGGTCACACGGTCATCCTCGTGGTTGTGGATCGATTCTCCAAAATGGCACATTTCATCTCCCTGCCTGGGTTGCCCTCCGCTCCTGAACTGGCGAGAATCTTCATTTCCCATGTCTTCCGGATTCACGGTTTTCCTCAGCATATCGTTTCGGATAGAGGAGTTCAGTTCACTTCACACTTCTGGCGAGCCCTGTGTAAACGCATGGATGTCACTTTGGACTTCTCCTCGGCCTACCATCCTCAAACTAATGGTCAGGCTGAGCGCACGAACCAGATTTTGATAAACTATCTTCGCCACTTCTCCAACGCCCACCACAACGACTGGTCCCACCTGCTTCCGTGGGCCGAATTTGCCTACAATAACCACATCAACGAGTCTACGTCTAAGTCTCCTTTCTTCATCGTCTACGGGCAACATCCCAGTGTACCTCTGCCGGTACCCCCTGTCTCGGGTGTGCCGGCAGCCGATCTTCTGACCGAGAAGTTCTCCAGGGTCTGGCAGGAAACCAAGTCTGCACTCGAGTTAGCGCAGGATAGAATGAAGAGACACGCAGACAAAAGGCGTCTGGATTCTCCGTTGTACCATCCCGGAGATAAAGTGTGGCTGTCCTCCAAGTTTGTTCGCCTCAAGGTCCCCTCATATAAGCTAGGCCCTCGGTATATCGGGCCTTTTGAGGTCATGGCTCGCATTAATAACGTTGCCTACAAACTAAAACTTCCCGCCTCACTGCGAATCCCCAATTCTTTTCACGTGTCCCTCCTGAAACCTGTCATTTTTAACCAGTTTCATGCCTCTGTTGGTCATTCTCCCCAGCCAGTCTCTGGCCAGGATGTCTTTGAGGTCCAGGACATCCTGGCCGTAAAGAGATCCAGAGGGAAGACCCTCTTCTTAGTTGATTGGAAAGGTTTTGGTCCCGAGGAGAGGTCTTGGGAACCCCGGCAAAACATCCAGGCTCCCCGCATTCTTGCCAGGTTCCTTGCCAGTCTCAAGAAGAGGGGGCGTAAAGAGGGGGGTACTGTTACATCACCTGCTGCCACGCTCCCCGCTGCTCCTCCTGTGACGCTCGTGGCCGCGTCCTCTGCTCCGCCTCACGACCGCCGGCGCGCTCTCCGCTCCCGGCGCGCTCCCGGTAGGCGCGCGCATCCTCCTGCGTCCTCTCCTCCGCCGCCGCTGCCGGCCTTTCGTGCCCGCCGGGTGCGCCTGCGCACTGCGCGCCACTAACCCTGCTTTCACTGCTCCACCCCCTGTCCCCTCCTGACCCGGAAGCGCTGCTTGCCGCCCTATATCTAGCAGTTCCGCCTCCTGTTCGGTGCCTGACTATCCATTGTGCCTAGCATGGCTTATTCAGGTCCCCTCTGCTCTGCACTTCTCCTGCCTAGCGCCTTGTCCTGTTTCCTCTGTGCCCAGTCTCCCCTTGTGATTGCTCCTTCTGTTTTGTTTCCCTAGTGTCTGCTTCGTCACCGGTCTCCAGCTCCCGCCGCAGGGCCTACCTCTGTCTGCCTGGATCCGTACCTGCCTAACCTAACCTTGTGGCTATCCCTGTTCTCTCCCTACTGTGTCCCCGGGTACCAGCTTCCGCGGCGATAGTCTCTCCGAGGCTTGTCCCAGACGCTCCCTGTATAGGGGGTGGTCCACTTGGCCAGCTCGCCTCGAGGAGGTTCGTCGTCGCGGTCCTGCGGGTTCACTTCCGGTTCCCCTCAGTTCTCCAGCATAACAGCTGGCCTGTGCAAAGACTGTGCCGGGCTGTGCGGGACTGTGCTGGGCTTTGCAGGTACTGTGCGGGTACTATGCCGGGCTGTGTGGGACTGCGCTGGGCTTTGCAGGTACTGAGTGGGGACTATGCCGGGCTGTGCGGGACTGTGCTGGCCTGTGTGAAGATTGTGCCAGGCTGTGCGGGACTGTGCTGTGCTTTGCAGGTACTGTGCAGGGACTATGCCGGGCTGTGTGGGACTGCGCTGGGCTTTGCAGGTACTGTGTGGGGACTATGCCGGGCTGTGCGGGACTGTGCTGGCCTGTGCGAAGACTGTGACGGGCTGTGTGGGACTGTGCTGGGCTTTGCAGGTACTTGCGGGGACTATGCTGGGCTGTGTGGGACTGTGCTGGGTTTTGCAGGTATTGTGTGGGGACTATGCCAGGCTGTGTGGGACTGTGCTGACCTGTGCAGGACTGTGCTGGGCTTTGTAGGTACTGTACGGGGACTATGCCGGGCTGTGTGGGACTGTGCTGGCCTGTGTGGTACTGTGCTGGGCTTTGCAGGTACTGTGCATGGACTATGCTGGGCTGTGTGGGACTGTGCTGTCCCGTGTGGGACTGTGCTGGACTGTGCGGGGACTGTGCTGGGCTGTGCGGGGACTCTGCCAGGCTGTGCGGGACTGTGCTGCGCTGTGCGGGGACTTTGACGGCTGTGCCGAATATTGTGAGGCGAGTAGTTAAATACTCACCAGGATTCGAGTACCGCAAGTACCGCAAGTACCGCATTACTCGCCGAGTACCGAATCCTAACGAGTATACTCGCTCATCCCTAGAGGTGACCAAAAAAATGCAATTCTGGCTTTTTTATTTTTAGTTCTATAGAGTGTTTACTGTAGGAGATCTTTATTCCATTTTCCGATAGTTGACACTGTTACAAATGTGGCAAAAATGGTTTATTTTTTTCTTTCTTTATTTTAATTGGAGAAAGGGAGGTTGAATTGTCATATATTTTTAAACTTTTTTTGGATTTTTTACATTATTTTTTTGTCCCCTTAGGGAATTTGAACTGGCCAGCATTCCACTTATTCGTCGTTGTTAAAGGTTCAAAGAGGTATTTAAATGGTTAACAGCCACGGCCATAGCTCGGCTCCTGCTGCAAACAGTAGGCCACGGTCACACGTTCAGTATTTGGTCAGTATTTTACATCTGTATTTGTAAGCCAAAACCAGGAGTGGAACAATCAAAGGTAAAGTACCATATTTTGCGGATTATAAGATGCACCCCAAATTTTGAAGAGGAAAATAGGAAATTAAATTTTTTTTACTAAAATGTTGGTGCCTCTTGTAATCCATGTCTTATTGCTTATGGGGGGTGGTGGCTGAGGTGAATCAGGATCCCAGGGTCGCTGCTGGAGGAGGCAAGAGTGGTGCATTGCTGCAGGCTGCTGTCTGGGATGAGAGGGTGTTCCGATGTGCGCCGATGCGGGTGAAAATGGCTGCAGTGCTCTGTGGTGTGGGGTGCGCCACTGATATTTTGTGAAAGCCCAAGCTCCCCCATATCTATTACTGTGATGCGGTGGCCACCGGGAAAATGGCAGCCAGGGCAGCGCATGCTCAGATTAAGATCTCGGCAACGAGATATTGGGTGCCGAGATCTTGTCTCCCAAGATCTCGTTGCCGAGTTCTCAATCTTAGCATGCGCCGCCCTGGCAGACATTTTCCCGGAGGCCACCGCTTTGCGGTACTGAATGTGCACGGGGCTCTGGGAAAATGGCTGCCGGGGGCGGCGCATTCTCAGATTGAGATCTTGGCAACGAGATCTCAATCTCAGCATGCGCCGAACCCAGTGGCCATTTTCCCGGAGGCCACCACATCGCTGTAATGGTTATGCGGGGAGCTCCGGGCTTTCACAAAATGCCGGGGAGCCTCTCACACCACAGAGCACCACAGTCATTTTCACCCGCAGCGGCGCACATCGGAACACCACCTCATCCCAGCCTGTGAACGCGCCACTCTTTCCTCCTCCAGCAGCAACCCTGGGACCTTGTTCCACTGGGGCCGATAAAGTATATCTGCATTATAAGATGCACCCCAAATTTTGGGGAAAAAAAGTGCATCTTATAATCCGAGAAATGCAGTATAATAGAAACATGTCACTACTTCTGTATTTTTTTTTACCGTGTCCTGGTTTTGACTTACCAATAATGAGGTAAAAACCTCACCAAATACTGAAGGTATGAATGTGGAGACTTCAGTATAGCCAGCATCAGCTGTGTGCGGAGAGAGCTTAATTCCTGATTCCCCTACAAATATGCAGACCCCTTTCCGGAACAATAATTCATGTCCAAATGCTTCAAAGGGTTAAAATTTAGAGTATTTGCAGAGCAGAAGGAGACAAGATAATCAAAAAACTAAAATTGGATCAATTATCTTCTCTGTTATTAAAATATGTCATGTATAACTAATTACTGGTGCATTGCTTTGTCACCATAGCAACTAAACAAAAATTAGCTGTCCAGAACTGATTAATTAAAGAAAGCAAATATCTCTGTGGTTACTATAGGTCCTCACTTGGTCCTTTAAATAAAGCTATTAAATAACATTTCCTAAATTAAAAATAAATATTAGAATGCTTGGTGTTCTCTGACATGTTTTGACATAAAAAATGTGCAAATCCCATGTGTAATGGGATTTTGTGAACCTTTTTCTCATAAAATCCAGTTGGGAAGCAAGGAGAATTATATGAAGCATGTTCTATAGTGCGTTACAGAACTCTCATATTCTGGGCCTTATTCGGATGGCTTCTCAATTGTTATGGTTAGTGTTTAAGTTTGTAAATATCTGTATGTTTTTTATCTACATTTTGGGATTTCAGTGGTCTGTTATATACCAGTTTAGAGTTTCCAACAAAGAAAACAGTTAAACATTTTACGTTGTGAACTATCTGGAAAAGGACATGTCCCAGTGCTACATTTAACCAATGTTCATTGTTGATACAAATGACCTTCTACCTCACTGTTCTATGTAGACATTGAGCACAAAACAAATCATGCTCTTTCACTTAAGGATTGTATTAGACTCTTCTCTAACATTAATATTTCCATCTCAATATCTTTGTACAGCAATCACCTTTACCACATGAAATGACAAGATCATTTTCAGAACCAAAAATGTTCTTGCAATTTCCAAACTTAAGAAAGTTTCAGAAAGAGAGGCAATAATAAATTCTATAATTGTGTGTATATTTTGCCACTATTTATTAGAAACAAATTCAATAATCTTATGAATAAAATTAGGATTTTTAACCCCCTCACTCCCAGCCTTTTTTTACCATCCTGACCAGGCCAATTTTTTTTAAATTCTGACCATCGTTATGGTGTGACTGGTGGTGGTGGATATTAAGTGTGTTTCTAGTCTGACCCTCAGAATAGAGGCCTCTAACTATCCCTGCACTTAGGATTACTCCTGAAGGTGGAGATGCCTGAGCCTCATTCCTTACTTTGATCCTAAGCAGCAATAGTGTAAAACGTGTATGGGGAAATGCAACACAAGACAGACAGGGCATACCTGAAACACAGTCACACAGTAAGCTCTCAGGGAAATAGACAAAGGGACATAAAGTGTAAAGTCTGAGAGGTAGCAAAGTAATATAAAAACTGTAAGGGGAAAGGAAAGGGTTAACCAAACACCGCTCGCAATTACTTTGGTAATGCCAGTACACCAACCTGTGCCCACCTCTCCTAGACCAGTAGAGGGAAAACTATTGCTGGCATCCATTGATTCATGGAGCCAACTAAATAGGGAAAGAGCAGACATGACTAATTATCCTGCAGAATGTGATCAGAGGCAATCAATAAGTTAAGTTCAGCAAAAATGTAACTCCTTCTAACCTGCCTAGGAGCTGTTGCTCTAGAAATCGATGCCTGAGTCACTCTGTGCTGACCATAACTATCTATGGAGACTCAAGGAATATTGTCTGAATTTGTGAAATCCAAAGATCCTGATGCCACCATGACAGTTGGAGCTGTTTGAGAAAAAATCTTTACAACAGTCAATTTAAGAAGTAATAATTATGGAGTGCTTAAAACTATCTGGGATTGTTTTTAGTGACATATTGTACATCATGTTAGTAATAAAATTTGGATAAAATTGAAAATTGCTTGCAAATTTTAAAATTTGAATTTTTATGCCCTTAAACCAGAGTGCGATGTCACACAAAATAGTTAGCAAATAACATTTACCACATGTCTACTTTACAGCAGAACAATTTTTGAAACATAATTTATTTTTGTTATGAAGTTATAATCCATATCCATTTTTTAGGGACCACCTCACATTTGAAGTGACTTTGAGGGGCCTACATGACAGAAAATACCAAAAAGGGAAACTATCCTAAAAACTGCACCCTTTAAGGTACTTAAATTCACATTCAAGAAGTTTACTAAACCTTTTGGTGCTTCACGGGAATTAAAGCAACAGGGAAGGAAAAAATGAATATTTCTTCCCACAAAAATGCTGTTTTAGCCCAAAATTTTGCATTTTCACAAGGGTTACAGGAAAAATTGCACCATTTTTTTCTGCAATTCTTCCTGAGTATGCAGATACCCCATATGTTGTGAAAAAGTATTATTTGGGTGCACAACAGGGATCAGAATGAAAGGAGCGCCATTTGAATTTTGGAAAGCAAAATTGTCTGGAATAGATAGTGGACGCCTCAGCTGCTGCACAACCTCATATTATACACTCCAGCTTCTGCAGAACCTCACACTACACACTTCAGCTGTGACAAAACATCATAATACATATCTCAGTTACTGCAAAACATTTTATGACACATTCCAGCTGCTATTGTTTAGTCAGCATCTGGATAAGTTTTTGGTGTTGTGCAACCTGTGGAAAAACAATAAAAACTGTTTGAACCAAAACTCCATTGCCTGCTACTTAATGCCTACCTGAGAGCGTGAAGGGAACACTAAAATACCACATTCTAGATATCTCTGAATGAAATATTCCAGTTGCAAATTTGTATTCATTGCATAGTACAATGTGTTCAGAACAATAAAACGTAACAATTATCAATGTGAATCAAAATGAATATCCCATGGAGGTCTGGATTTGGAATGATACTCAAAATCAAAGTGGAAAATCAAATTACAGGCTGATCCAACTTCAGTGGAAATGCCTCATTATGAGGAAAAGATGCTCAGTATTGTGTGTGGCCTCCACGTGCTTGTATGGCCTCTCTATTGTACAATGCCTAGGCATGCTCCTGATGAGGCGGCGGATGGTCTCCTGAGGGATCTCCTCCCAGACTAGGACTAAAGCATCCGCCAACTCCTGGAAGTATGTGGTGCAACGTGATGATGGTGGATGGAGCGAGACATGATGTCCCATATGTGCTCAATCAGATTCAGGTCTGGGGAACGGGCGGGCAAGTCCATAGCTTCAATGCCTTCATCTTGCAGGAACTGCTGACACACTCCAGCAACATGAGGTCTGGCATTGTCCTGCATTAGGAGGAACCCAGGGCCAACCGCACCAGCATATGGTCTCACAAGAGTTCTGAGGATCTCATCTCGGCACCTAATGGCAGTCAGGCTACCTCTGGCAAGCACATGGAGGGCTGTGCAGCCCTCCAAAGAAATGCCACCCCACACCATTACTGAACAACTACCAAACCGGTCATGCTGAAGGATGTTGCCGGCAGCAGATCGCTCTCCATGACGTCTCCAGACTCTGTCACATTTGTCACATGTGCTCAGTGTGAACATACTTTTGTCTGTGAAGAGCACAGGACGCCAGTGGTGAATTTGCCAATCCTGGTGTTCTGTGGCAAATGCCAAGCATCCTGCATGGTGTTAGACCATGAGCACAACCCCCATCTGTGGACGTTGGGGGCCTCAGACCATTGTCATGTTGTCGGTTTCTAACCTTTTGTGCAGACACATGCACATTTGTGGCCTGCTGAGGTAATTTTGCACAGCTCTGGCAGTGCTCATCCTGTTCCTCCTTGCAAAAAGGTGGAGGTAGCGGTCCTGCTGCTGGGTTATTGCCCTCCTACGGCCGCCTCCATGTCTCCTGGTGTACTGGCCTGTCTCCTGGCTGCCCCTCCAGCCTCTGGACACTACGCTGACAGACACAGCAAACCTTCTTGCCACAGTTCACATTGATGTGCCATCCTGGATAAGCTGCACTACCTGAGCCACTTGTGTGGGTTGTAGAGTTCGTCTCATGCTACCACGAATGTGAAAGCGCAACCAACCATTTGCACAACAGCATGTGAAATTGATTGTCAATCAGTGTTGCTTCCTAAGTGGACAGTTTGATTTCACAGAAGTTTGATTTACTTGGAGTTATATTCTGTTGTTTAAGTGTTCCCTTTATTTTTTTGAGCAGTGTATATACTGTACATATATATGTATTGCAACTAGACCCCTTTCTTCCAACAACAATAAGGAAGTATAAAAATAAGCATACTTGATATTGATAGCGCCATAAAAGTCCAATCTGTCAAAATAAAACATTAATAATCTAATTGGTAAACACCATGAAGAGAGAAAAAAATGATGCACCAGAATAGCATTTTTTCAATCACTGCAACAACACAAAAAATGCAATAAGGAGAGATTAAAATGTAGTATCTTCCCCAAAAATAAATTAAAATGACAGCTCGCCACACAAAAACAAAGCCCTAACACAATTTCATTGAAGTAAAAATTAAAATATTACGGGTCTTAGAGAATGACGACATTTTTTTAAAATAATTTTTTACCATGTAAATAAATAAAAAAATCATACAAATTCTGTTCCCGCTTAATTGTACCGATGTGGAGAATTATATTGTCTGTTCATTTTCAAAGCACAATGAATCCCAGAAAAAAGCTGAGTTTTTTTTTTCCCAATTTCACTGCAGTTGGAAATTTTTATCCTATTTTTCAATGCATCATGTGAAATGAAAGATGATATTCAAAACTACAACTTGTCCCACACAAAAACAAGCCCTCATATGGCAATGTCGATGAAAATATTAAAAAAAATATGGCTCGTGGAAAAAAGGAAGGAAAAGATGAAAATGCAAAATGGTAAATCACAATGTCAGGAAGTGAAATTGATGGGTAAATCTATTGTGGTACATTATTTCTATGGTTTTAAGCATTCCTAGGAGATGAAGTTTGAATGAGATGTATATTTTTGCCAAGATAACTTTTGTATTATTTAGTCTATTATCGTATATTTCTCTGCAAATACATTTTCGTTGTATGGAAACTTTATAGATACTGCATACTGTTTTTGGATTCTGCAGTATTACGTTGGATCTGCACATTCTTCATAAATAGATGATGTATCCCAGCAGAAGTTTCGCTTCATTACACATTGTCACCACTAATCTGAAGAGTTCAACATTGCAGCTTCTCTTTCCCAAAGAGGTTACAAGAAGTAATTGATTTGAAGAACAAGTAGGATACTTTTGCAGATTAGCACATTCTGTTTCTTGTTGACCATTTAATCAATGTCCATTACAGAGTCAGTCAGCTAAAACGTTCAGAATCCAGTACGCAGCCTCCAAACAGATATAATGCAATGAGAAAGGCAAAGTGCTAGTATGGTTTACTGTACTTCTAAGGCAGCAGCTCCATTTCCTGCCAATACTATACTTATTGTTGTGGTTACTAATGCCGTCAAATATGCAATGAAAGAAAAGCCCCACTATATACTGGAGACGTCCTATCACTATTAAATACCACTCATTTCCATTTTTCAATCTGTAAAAACCATATTGAACTCTTGACAGCTATATAGAGGAAGTGTCAAGTAGTCTCTTCACAAAGCATTGATTGACAAGTGCTCCCAACAGTGCGCACTTATCGCATTGCAATACTTACTACTTAGGGATAAGATAAAATGAAGATTTTTCATAATTTTGTAGAATTTACATAAGAAATTTCACTTGCGTAGTTTCTGACTTTCCTTGTCTTCACGAACATTTTTTTCCCAGTTTTCAAGAACACTGCTGACATCTATTAGGAGCTTTCCTTGTCTACTTCTGGTGGTTTAAACTGTGTCCTGGTTTTATTCTAATCCCGCAGGTGCTCAACAAAGCTCTAAAAACTATTCTGTAACAGGTCTTCGAAAGAAACAAAATTGGGGTTAAAGTGAGGTTATGCACAAGCTGACATACCACTTGTTTTGTTGTATGCTTTGTTACATGCTCTTCACTTGTTAGCGCTGTCTGCTAACATCTAATAGGAGCTTTCCTTGTTTACTTCTAGTGGTTGGAAATCGGTCCTGGTAATACTGTAATCCCACAGGCACATGACAGAGCTCGAAAAACTTACAGTAACAGGTCTCAGAAAGAAAGAGGGTTAAATCAAGGTTACATGCACACATTATTTGATTGTTGTTTCAAAAAACTAATGCAAAACCAAAGAACTGATCAGGAGCACAAGCTGCTGTAAAAGCAATGTGTAAAGGCACTGTCATACTGTTGCTATTAACAAACACTTACTAGGATAAAAACAAAATGAGCAATACATATTGTCACGATGGGATGGATTTACGCTTTTTTTATCAAAACAGTACAGTACCCTATGTTATCTATATATACTACTTATTTATTTACTTACTGCAGGGTATTTTCTCATTTTGTTTTTTACCTGGGTTGTGTTTGTTAATAGCCACAGTGTGAACGTGCACCTACACATTAAATTTACATCAACATGTGTTCCACCTCATTTTTTTTTACTTTGCTTTAGTTTTTTTTGTACTTTACTCTTACATAGGTGTAGCTCCTCCATTTTGGGCTGTGCATTTATTTTACATAGCTTCCATGGGCAGGTGTTTAGACATTCAGGCTGCGTCCTCATCTGCCGCATCTACTCACGTCCATTGGCACATAGGGCGATTTAAAGGGAATCTGTCACCGGAAGTTGGCGGCCTATGTAAATGGCCTGTGTCTGGTCCAATGGGCGGTGTTTCTTCTTTTTTTCTCTACCCCATCCGTGGCCCCCATCCGCGATATTTTCCAGAATTCTAGTAGTTCTACTCCATAGTTCACGCGTGTGCAAAGCAATCTTGCTTCGAGCACACGCAGTATGCTTTGCCCAAATGCCTGCAAAGCTGCAAATCTTTACTGCGCAAGCGCCAGTACACTATGTCCCAGAACACAGAGAAATACTTCTGGGACATAGTGTACTGGCACATGCACAGTATTGATTTTCGACTTTGCCCGCAGTAGGGAAAAGCATACTGCGCATGCGCGAAGCAAGATTGCTTTGCGTACATGCCAACTATGGAGTAAAACTACTAGAATTCCGGAAAAGATCGCGGATGGGGGCCATGGATAGGGTAGAGAAAAAAAGAAGAAACACCACCCATCGGACCGGACACAGGCCATTTCCATAGGCCGCCAACTTCCGGTGACAGATTTCCTTTAATACTAGAGATCGGACCATCATGATTGGGTACACCTTGGTTAGCTTTTACGCTTTTTTCTAATCAAAAGTGTTCACCTAATACCCAATGGTATATAATACTTACTTACTTATTTACTACATCTTATTTTCTCATTTTATTTTTTATCCTAGGTTGTGTTAATAGCCACAGTGTGAACGTGCAACTACACATTCCATTTACATCAACCTTTTTTTTTCCAGGTCATTTCTTCGGTTTTGCTAAAGCAAAGTAAAATAAACGCTAGGGCCCTGTCACACATAGCCCTGAGTCACAAGTTTTGTGACACAACAGCGATCTCACCAGCGAGATCACTGTGTGTGACAGCGATCAGCGACTGGCCCCCCTGCCGGTATCGCTGATCGCTGTAGGAAACCACTGGACATTTCTTTTGTCGCTGGTCTCCCGCTGGCCAGCACGCATCACTGCATGTGACAGGCGGGAGACCAGCGATCTGCTGGTAACTAACGTACACATTGGGTATCCAAGGGCCGTGCGTCCCTTGGATACCCGATGTGTACGTTAGTTACCAGCTCCATGCATCAGCGCACCGGTAACTAACGAACACAGCGACGCCGCGCCCTCGGCGTCACTGGTGCTGATCGCTCGTGAAGCTGCCTGTTTGACAGCTCACCAGCGATCACATAGCGACTTACCAGCGATCCTGACACGTTGATATCGTTGTCGGGATCGCTGGTGAGTCGCTATGTGTGACTCCAGCTTTACTCTCAGCAAAAATGTATGCAGCAGTTATTCTCTATGTGAAGAACAATAGCCATTGTACAGTACATACCCAAAAATAAGCATTTTAATTCTCAGTAGAAAACAGCTGAATACCTGAGATTATATTACATACATTTTTTTGGATAAACTGAAAACTATATTTTGTGATTCCCTGAGGGATATAACTAGAAAATTAATTACATGTCCCACAAACCTTAATCTAAAGATGCCTATAGCAATCTAAAATATAAGAAAGCTTGTCATAAATAACTTTGACATTTAGAATTATTTTCCTTTTCTAAATGGTGAATTTGAAAGGAAACTAATTTACAACGTAATTTGTGTTTACTAAATACAGATGACCTTCTAGAATGGAGGACAAAAAAGTCTAAAATAAAAAAGGACAACATTTATTATTTTACAAATTCTCTTTAAAATCTGACCTTGTAGAAAAATCATACAAGCATATGTTTGCTTTGTAAAACTTCCAACTCTTTGCTGAATAACAAACACATAATTGCTGTTGGACTGTCCAAAGCGCACAATACCGCCAAGTAAATGACTGAAGTTGAAACAAGCAACAATCATACATCCGTTTCTATAAACATCAAAAATGGTCTGATTTTTCTCTCCTGTCAACTGATTTGCCGATCTTGGCATCCATTTTTTTGTCAACTATTTTTAAAAACTGGAGGAGGTAAACTGTCTGAACTCTTCTTTTCCATTTACACATAGAAATGGATTAGATAAAAACACGTGGCAATAGAAAGGGAAATACGGATAAATTTGCTGCTCTGCAGGTATCCGATGGTGTTGAACAAAGAGCAAATATATTAATCTACGAGTTTCAGAGTTGAACAAATTCTTTCATCCAGATAAAAAGCTAAAAAACACACACCGAGGGTACAAAGAGCGACTCTTGGGTTTAAATATTCCCAAAACTAGAGACAAGTGGCACAAACACATCATCCCCTGGAGGTGTGTACAGATAGTTTTCAATAAAGGAGAGGAATAAAAATTGAAGACCATGCATTGTCATATAATTGAGGAAAAAACAAATGGCAGTAAAAGGATATTAGGATATTAAGGTCATAAAATAGTTGAGTTAAAGGATAATTAATAAAAGAAATAAAACATTTTTATAAATGGAAGGCGGTGGGAACAAAAACTGGGACCGAGAATCAAGTATGTAAGATAATGAATGCAGTGTGTATGTAAGAACAGCGTGCATAAGTGCAAGCCTGGGAGTTAAAGTGGCTCAATTTGAAAGAAAAATGTTAAAAAGGGATATAATTAGAGGTGGACAACTGTTAGATGATTAGAAAAAGGATCACCATAATACACAAAATGTGAAAGCAGGCTTTGAACTATAGATAGGAGTGTAATGAGACTAGGTGGAAACAGCGTGCACAATGTCCAAGCTCGTTATCTAGAAGTGCTAGAAGTAAAATGAACTGCTGAAATTAAGGGAATATGAAAAAAAAAATCAGATTAATCAGGATTATGCAGTTAAATAATAGTTGAAGTGAGCACCATAAGGCCGGGGTCACACTAACCGATGCAAAATACGGTCCGTAGTTTACATGCGTAATACGGATGAATGACCCCTAAATAGTGCTCCGTATGACAACCGTAAGCAAGGTGTGGTTGCGTATTTTGCGCATGTCAGCATCCGTATGTAATCCGTATGGCATCCGTACGCAATCCATATGGCGAGATTTTCTTGCAGCCTTGCAAAATGGACATTTAACGGTTTTGAGGCCTGCTAACTATTTAAATCATTAGCCTGCACCCTACTTATTGCCTCAGGAACAGGTGGCTGCCTCCATTCTGTCCATTTGTGACCTTGCCTTCACTAGGTGTGTTGGTGTTGTATGTGCAACATGGCAAACAGTCTGAGTTTCAACACAACTGAGCAGATTCTCTTCAACTGGCTTTTGTCACGCCGCTTTGGCCAACCATTCCCAGTGATAGTGGATTCGCGGAGGAGGAGACGGATGTGGGTCCATCCACTTTTGAGGCAACGACTCACAAGAGGGCATTTTTACCACCTCTATTCTTCTATGCGGGAGCATCCTGTAAAATTCTACCAATACTGTCGCATGAGCCTTGCAACATTTGATCGACTCTTGGAGACAGTGCGCCCTGAGATATCCTTTCAGGACACAAGGATGTGCAAAGCTATATCTGCAGAGGAGCGACATCTACTCATAATACGGTATGTACTACACAACCACATTCTCTATGTTCATAATGTGTTGGCCAAAGTATGTATTTTTGGTTTATTGGGCCTGTCTTATGCAGCCCTCAACCATGAGTTTCTCATTGGAAGATCTACCATTTCTGGCATAGTCAGGTCAACATGTATTGAAATCTGGACAAGACTACATCAAGTCGTCATGCCCGAGCCCAGGATGGAAGACTGGTTGAGGATATCAAGGGACTTTGAGGAGGAATGCAAGTTTCCTAATTGTATTGGGGCCCTTGATGGCAAACATATCCGGGTGCGTAAGCCGCCGAACTCTGGCTCCCAATTCTTCAATTATAAACAATACTTTTCTGTTGTATTGTTGGTTCTGGCCGACCCTCAATACAAGTTTATAATTGTTGACATTGGGGCCTATGGAAGGACGGGAGACTCTCGAGTCTTCAATACTTCCATTATGGCTCGGCAGCTACGCACCAACCATTTGGATCTACCACCACCACGCCAGCTACCAGGCTCCACTCAAGAATCAGTCCCTTATGTACTTGTGGCAGATGAGGTGTTTCAGTTAACACGCAATGTCATGAGGCCATATCCCCGGCGCAACCTTGACCACAGGCGCAGAATTTTTAACTTGCGCCTATCACGTGCTCGGCGACTGGTGGAGTGTTCCTTTGGCATTCTTTGTGCCAAATGGCGGGTACTCCTGTCTGCCATTCAGCTGAGTGAACTAAATGTTAATGAAGTAGTTAAAGCCTGTGTGGTTCTTCATAACTTCACCAGGATACATGATTGTTCCTCCTCTGCTGGTGTTGTGCGTAGGCCAGACAATGTGCGTAGGGTGAGACCACCTATCAACCCTCAACATAGACCGCTCTCTGGGCTCAAAGTGCGTGATATTTTCACTAATTACTTTATGTCACCTGAGGGGGAAACTTCTTGGCAAGAGCATGCTGTATCTATGTTATAATTTTTGGTTTTATGTGTGTCTAAATATATATATTTCTACCCCTTCTGATTCTATGACTGTTTAATTGTATTGGTAAGCGTATGTTAGTATGCTGATACGGTTTTTGAGAATTGAGACAGAGACCTAAACTATAGTAGACAAATTTTTACTTTTGCCTTTTTTTGTTTTGTTTTTTTTTAAAGGCAAACATATTATTGCCATATGATAACTGGGGCAATGGGCCAAATTGGCCTTTTTGCAGATGTGAACATTTTAGAAAAATACAATTTTCACACATATCCAAAAAAAACAGAATGCAATAACAAAATTGCTACATTAGACATTTTGAATCTAAAGGAAAAAAGAGGTGGTCTCCATCAGCAAAATTATATAAGAAAGATAAAACTAACATTTATTAGGAAGGTTTTCAAATCATATTAATAAGCCACCATGACAGGCAAGGCTACTTACGCGTTTCTGACACATATTACATGTCTTTAAAAAAGACAATATTTCACCGCGCTATACTGGGAAAGTCAAAGGATCAAAATAGACTACTCCCTTGATAATGCATAGAAAAGGCATGCTGTCCTTATTCAATTAGTCACTTTTTTGACAGCTAACTATATTCCCAAATCAAGGCGAACAGCCTGAAGAACATCACACTCTCTCTATGTATTATCAAGTGAGTAGTCTATATGATTTGAAAACCTTCCTAATAAATGTGAGTTTTATCTTTTTTATATAATTTTGCTGATGGAGACCACCTCTTTTTTCCTTTGGATTGGGATTTAGAGCACCAGTTGAACCACACTAGACATCTCCTGGGATCAGACCGCTTATGGACACTGATGTATGGTATGTGAAAAGAATTTGCATGTTTTTATGCTCTTATAAATTGTGGTAAGTTGGGGAAGGAGAAGGCAGAAGAGCAGCCTGTGGTTGCTGCTGGCTACTTTGCCCAACATCACCCTGTGTGGGGGCATACTGTTGCCCATGATGTGAGTAGTGTCCTTCCTCCTGGGATTGTTGGGGTACTGGCCAGAGTAATAATGAAGAGGGGCATCTTGTTGGCTCGGGTAGGCCCGTGTCTCATACCCACCAATACAGCCATGTCGTCCCCAACCAGGTTGGGACCAGCCTCCAACACTGGGTGGGAAAAAGTGGCCATATTGGTGGGGTTGGCTAGAGGCAGACATATGTTGCTGGTGTTGTAAAGGTTGTGTAGGGGGAGGAAGGGGGTGAGGTGTAGGCCCACGTATTTGAGGCTCCTCAGAGCCTGCTTGAGCAAGCATCTGTGTGGGTGGTCTCATGTGCATTAGATTTCTGGGGGAAAGCTGCCACCTCTCCAGATATTCAAACAGCTCATATAGGGTATTGGAGGGTGTGCTTTTATCTTTCTGAAAACATCCTCGAATACAGAGCCTCACCTCACGGGAAAGGGCACGTAGATAAAGGGCCAGGCTACGTGAGTATGCCTCCTCCCCATCATCTGTATTCACTCTAGCCAGATAGTTGAGGACCCCTGTGTCCACATTGGTCCAGGTATCTTGGACAGGGATCTGGCTCCTTCTTCGTCCTCGCCGGGATGTTCCAGCAGGCTGTGGGGAGCCCCGGATCCGGGCAGTTGGGCTGCTGCTCATGTTGCCCTCCTCCTCCAGTATGGCTGATGGTGCAGCAGCAGACGGTCCTGGTTGTGGGGTTTGTGGCGCAGGCAATGGGTTCTCCTGAGAGGATTCTTCACCCATGCTTCTTGTAGGGGGAGAAGATGGGCCAGCCACCTCATCCCCTACAGGATCAATGATGGGCCCTGTATCTGAGCCCGTTCCTCTAGCCGTAAGGTTGGACTGAGTTCTGTTATGAAATAGAACAGAGCCAAAAATACATCAATATTTTTGGCCCTGTAAAGTATCTGTGTAAGGTGGTGTGAGGTATCTACTTACGGTCTCAGATCCAGAATAGGGGTGAGGAAGGAGAGGCGGTCATAATAGATGTATTTTCGCTTTACGTGGCCCGCATCACCACTCCTGTACCGCTGCTGACATTCCCGCCTGTACTGATCACGGATGCTGCGCCAGCGTCTCATCACATCTTCCACTGCAATGTGACAGGAAATATTCTCAATTTAACATATTTGATCGGTCAAATTTGCAACCAGTAGTCTAGGCATGTCGCCTTCTGGGGTGTGCTTTCTACCCAGGGTGGCATATCTAATTGGGGTATCCAGGCCAGATACACAGGGTCACAATAGTTCATGTATCAAGTAACTACACTTAATAACTTGGTTGGCTAAGAGGATGAGGAGCTTGTGGCCTGGTCCAAATTATGGCAGTGTCAAACCATGTGTCACATCAAAATCTACCTGCCTCATGAGGAAAAAAGTACAAGCACAGGAAGGGGGGGCTGATTCTATATGCATTTTTTGATGTGAGGTAATTTTAATCATTTTTTGGCTTGTACTTACTCAGTTTCTGCTGATCCTCACGTGGCCGAACACCAAAATCATGGAACATCTGGCGACATATGCGCCTCCATGACGCCTCCATTCTTGCCCGGTTCGCATAATGGGCATCACGTTGGTCCCAGAGTTCTGGCCGCTCCTGCACCAGTACAATGAGCATCTCCACATTGAGGAAATATGGCGCCATGACACTGCTGTACTCCGTGGAGGCGTACTTCCTGGATGTCTGGAGCGCTTTTTGAGCTCATTTGCATGTCTAGGCTTCCTGATGATGGATTGGCCCATTTCCTGTCACCAGCCAAAAGACATGCGTATTTCTCGCAAGTCACACGTGTGGTCCGTGTGTAATCCGTATTTTTTGCGCACCCATAGACTTGCATTGGCGTACTACGGGCGTAGTACGCTGACAATCGCAGCATGCTGCGATTGGCATGGACCATAGAATACGGACGAAAAATATACGGCTGTTGGGAGCAAACCCATAGAGAATCATTGGTCCGTGTCTAATGCGTGCTTTTAACACCTCTCACTCATCCGTATTCCTCTCTAGTGTGACCCTGGCCTAACAGTTGGAAGAACAAATCAGAACTTTAACCCCTTAACCCCCGGAGCTTTTATCAGTTTTGCGTTTTCGTTTTTCACTCACCTCCTTCCCAGAGCCATAACTTATTTACTTTTCTGTCAATATGGCCATGTGAGATATTTCTTGCGGGACGAGTTGTACTTTTGAACGACACCTTTGGTTTTACCATAAGTGTACTAGAAAATGGGAAAAAAATTCCAAGTGGGGTGAAATTGCAAAAAAGTGCAATCCCACAGTTGTTTTTTGTTTTGCTTTTTTGCTAGGTTCTTTAAATGCTGAAACTGACCTGCCATTATTATTCTCCAGGTCATTACGAGTTCATAGACACCAAACATGTCTAGGTTCTTTTTTATCTAAGTGGTGAAAAAAAATTCCACCATTGCACCATATCCGATACCCGTAATGTCTCCATTTTTTGTGATCTCAGGTTGGGTGAGAGCTTATTTTTCGCGTGCTGGGCTGACGTTTTCAATGATTCTATTTTGATGCAGTTGCAATCTTTTGATCACCCTTTATTGCATTTTAATGCAATTTCGTGACGACCAAAATAACGCAATTCTGGCGTTTTGACTTTTTTTCTCACTACACCGTTCAGTGATCAGGCTAATCCTTCTTTTTATTGCTAGATCGGATGATTCTAAATGCGGTGATACCAAATATGTGTAGGTTGGATTTTATTTTTATTGTTTTTTTTAATGTGGTGAAAGGGGGTGATTTGAACTTTTAGCTTTTTTATTTTTTTATATTTTTAAAAACATTTTTCTTTAACTTTTGGCATGCTTCAATATTCTCCATAGGAGACTAGAAGCTGCCATAGCCCGGATGCCTCAGATCGCCTCTATGTAGTAGAATTGCTGACTTGCTATGAGCGCCAACCTCTGGGTGGTGCTCACAGCAATCCAGCACTGACAACCATAGAGGTTTCCAGGGGCCACCGGTAGGTGTATTTTCGGTGCGATTGTCGTAAGCACCATTTAAATGCTGCTGTCAGAGTTTGACAGCGGCATTTAACTAGCTCATAGCTGCGGGTGGATCGCGATTCTACCCACGGCTATTGCGGGCACATGTCAGCTGTTCAAAACAGCTGACATGTCCCGGGAAAGATATGGGCTCACTACAGGAGCAAACATCAAATGGAGGGAGTTTGACATTGACGTACTATTACACCTGATGTTGGAAAGGGGTTAAGGTTCAAATATGTGTTGTGACAAAGTCACTGATAAAGTTCTGGATAGCAGATGCGTTTGTGTTTGTGTGTGTAGGTTTGTGTGCTTGTGTTTACTTATCGGCTTAGCAATGAGGGTATCAGACTGCCACCTTTACATTACTAAAGGGCCTGTCACACTAAGCGATATCGCTAGCAATATCGCTATAACGTCACTGGTTTTTGTGACATTATAGCGATATTGCTAGCGATATCGCTATTAACCCGATAAAGTCCACCAATGCTACAATGGCACTTCCTTACCAATATACATAAACCAAGGAGGCAGTATTTAAACTAACTCCAAAAGAAGAGAACCATAGATAAATGACAAAATAAGTTTATTTGATCAATTAAAATACATAAAAATGCTACCTATATTCATATCAAACAAACATACCCCTAAGGAACAGCACAGTGGGGATACAAGAAACCTTAGAGTATTTACTTTGGCACGCCATGTAAAGGAGAATGAATAAATACGTCAGTATCTTAATGGAAAGAGGCTCCAGAAAGTACGATTAGCCAGAGGCATTACTAGTTATAGTGCCCTCCTTCCATATAGTCTACTATGAATGCAACTATACCGCCAATACATATTAAAGATAACAACAGGAAGGAAAAGAGGATAAAGAAAGAAAATCCCAGAGATGTAATCAAGGAACATTTTAATCATAATATCATATCCTTGAACCAGATGTGTAAAGTGAATATAATTATACTAAACATAAATAAGGTGAAAGTTATTCCCCATACTGCTATATTTGTAAAGCTACTATAAATAATTATTATATAACAATAATAATATGGGCTCATGCCGTACTGAGACAAATATATAATATGTGAATAAAGTGAAAAATATTACACTGTGACAAAAATCATAATAAAACACATAATAAAAAACCTCTTTCCTTCCTTTGGTGTTTCCATTAGGGATATAGACTTATTCCGTTCACAAATGGGCTTAAGGGAGCTGAGAGATGGTGCGCACACGCTTTGGGTCATCGCTCCTAGCACTTCCGACAGCGCTGCCATGGTGATAAGCGTAAGTTCCACTACGCCATTCACTTTAGCGCATGTTGGAAAGTGGCAAGTTACGTTAATGGAGTAGTATAACTCGCGTGTGCGCCGCTGACATCCTCAAGCCGACTTATGACTCATCATCACATCGTCACTCCTATTGGTCCTTCTCCATATATAACCAACTCCCCAATTCACTGAGTCACGCCCCCGGAAGAAGCAAGCAGGCGAAACGCGCGTTGGGGCGCGGGGACAGCACTGCAGGCCTTTTACACCTTTCTTTCTGATTAGTAAGTACACCTTCTTACATTATTGGCACTGTTGTTATCTTTAATATGTATTGGCGGTATAGTTGCATTCATAGTAGACTATATGGAAGGAGGGCACTATAACTAGTAATGCCTCTGGCTAATCGTACTTTCTGGAGCCTCTTTCCATTAAGATACTGACGTATTTATTCATTCTCCTTTACATGGCGTGCCAAAGTAAATACTCTAAGGTTTCTTGTATCCCCACTGTGCTGTTCCTTAGGGGTATGTTTGTTTGATATGAATATAGGTAGCATTTTTATGTATTTTAATTGATCAAATAAACTTATTTTGTCATTTATCTATGGTTCTCTTCTTTTGGAGTTAGTTTAAATACTGCCTCCTTGGTTTATGTATATTGGTAAGGAAGTGCCATTGTAGAATTGGTGGACTTTATCGGGTTAATTCAGTTTGTTACTGTTTTCTAACAGGTAGTCCTTGATATGGATTTAAAAGCCAGGGAAAGTGCCTGGAGTTCCAAAGCTGCTGATATTTTTTCAAGAAACACCCCCATTGTTTCGCAAGATACCTCTCATGAAACTAAAGATCTCATGCATAAGTATAGGAATATTTTATTAAAAAAAACAAGAATATGGTGGAATAGGTCCTCTTTGGAAAATTATCTGGACAAAAAATTGGTTCCTAGAGGATTGAGAGTGCAATTATATCCCACTTATGAACTTGGGGATCAGGATTTAAGCAAAAAATGGATGACAGCTGCAGCAAGATGTTCTTTTGAATTTATACAAATTTTAATAGACAGCAATACAGCATCTTTATTGGAAATGGATGGGGAACTAGATTCTCTGTCTAAATCCATCTCTAAGGATATGCCCAGTGATCAGTACAATAGGTGGTGTAAGGATCTAGAAGCCGATGTTTTGAAATGGGAAGACAAAGTATGCCAAGAAAAATTGAAAAAATATCAACGTGATGTTGAAGATTATGATTCGAATAAAGTTTATAGGTGGCAACTGGGTAGAACTACAGGTATCAGAAAAACTAAAATAACGAAAAAGTATTCTGATATCTCCAGTAATTCTGAATCGGAAAGTAATGCATCCAATAGTGATATGGAATTATCACGTGAGTTTACTTCTAAAGGCAATGAACGAGTACGAAAATTTCCTGAAATGTTTCACAAAGCACAAAAAGGAAGACATACTAGGGATCAATACCAGGTAATTAATTTATCTGATAGGTTTTGACCCAGGCACAGATGTCAGTGTTAAAACGAGGTTTGACTTTTTCCCCTTCCAAAAAATTAGACACGTTCACATCGGTGAAAGACACTCATCTCTTTGCGAGAAAGTTAATATTGAAAAGACTCCATTTTGTGAAACCTGAAGAACATTTTATGACGGCAACGGAAAAAGAGGCTCTAGAAACCCTTATCTCCTTGGAGGAAGAAAATCGGGCACCATTAGAGGTAAGTATGATCCCCACTTATCCATTTGTTAAGTCCAAAACATTTCCTTCCTTGGGGTTATGTCCCGCTGTAGATATTTTTACTAGATTGGTGTCAAGTGATATTGAACTACTGGCCAGAAAACAAGTAGGTGGCTCCAACCTAACAAAGGCTGAGAGGGAAGCTATTGATGAAATGAAACTATGGAAAGATGTAGTTTTTAAACCCTCGGATAAAGGGGGAATATAGTAATCTGGCCATTGGCACAATATGAAATTCAAGCCAATAAATTATTAAATGATCCTGAATGTTATCGTAGGCTGTCGTTTAATCCACTTTCCTCCTTTCAGAATTTGTTGGTGGAAATTTTGGACAAAGCTTTTATGCAAGGGATTATATCTAAGAAATTATTGGACCAAATTCGCAACAATAAACCTAAATTGCCTGCGTTATATTTAATACCGAAAATACATAAAAATCCGATGGACCCCCCGGGCCGCCCCATCGTTTCAGGTAACAATGGACCCTGTGAATTGATTGGACATATTGTAGACTATTTTCTCAAGCCGTTGGTGGTTGAGTTACCATCTTACATTAAAAAAATATATATAAAGTGCTCTCAGTGAGAGAAACAAAATAGGAATCTTGTGGGTATGATACCTTTTAATGGCTAACAAATAATAGTGAATGTTGTTACAAAGCAAGCTTTCGGGACTGCTTATGTCCCTTCATCAGGCTGATGAACCACTTTTTTCATCTTACATTAGGGACACCACGTCGGCCTTACAGAGATTGGACCAACTTTGTCTTGATCACAATACTCTGATTGTGACGGCCGACGTGGAGTCTCTTTACACGTCTATTCGCCATTCTGATGGTCTGAGTGCAGTGCATTTTTTTCTAAAGACTAGTTCGTTGGATGGCCCTCTGATAGAATTGATTATAATTTTGCTTGAATTTTTATTAACACATAACGTGTTTATTTTCAATGGCAAGCATTATCTGCAAACACAGGGTACAGCCATGGGGGCTTCCTGTGCCCCCTCTTATGCGAATTTATTTTTGGGGGCATGGGAGAGACATATTCCAGGGGGACCTCATCCAGGAAATGGACAACGTCCATAACTGGATGAGGTATATTGATGATATACTCTTTTTTTGGGATGGATCTGTGGATGATTTGAAGAATTTGTTCCATCATCTCAATAATAACAACAAAAATATAAGATTGAGTTTTCAACATGGCAGGGAGATAGATTTCTTGGATATAAAATTAAAAATTGATCCGGATGGTCTGCTTAATACCGATATCTTCCGAAAAGCCACGGCAACTAATTCATTTTTATCTGCAGATTCGTCCCATCAGATGTCTACCATTCGTGGAATACCGGTAGGACAATTTCTTCGAGCTAAAAGAATATGTTCACATGAAAGTAATTTTGAAAAACAGGCCATTGACCTCACCAGGCGATTTACAGAAAGAGGATACAGTAAAAGGATGATTAAAAAAGGCTATCTTAGAGCAGTGGGTACCTCTAGAGATAAACTGCTTTATGGACCTCCTCATCTCAAGAAACAAGAAGAACCTGATCAAATACGTTTCATCAGCACGTATAGCAACAGATGGAATGATTTGAAAGACATCATCTGTAAACATTGGAAGATTCTTTTGGCTGACCCGGTATTATCCAATATTTTACCTAGTCAACCTTCCTTTGTTGCAAAAAGATCGAATAACCTTAGAGATACTTTGGTTCATAGCCATTTTGAATCCTCAAGGAAGGTAGTGGAGGTTGGAATGCCAGGCTTCTTTCCCTGTGGCCTCTGTAAGGGCTGTTTAAATCATGTTAAAACCAATACCTTTTGTAATGCAGATGGATCTCGAGAATTTCGGATAAGAAAACATCTCAATTGTAGTTCAGTAGGAGTGGTTTATCATGCACAGTGTCCGTGCGGAAAAATCTATGTTGGACTTACTACAAGGGAATTGAAGGTAAGAACTAGGGAGCACGTGAGAGACATTGAGAAAGCAAAAAAGGTGGATGAGATCTCGTCTCTAAAACCACTCCCTAGACATTTTAAACTCCATCACAATTGTAATGCTACTGGATTGAAAGTTAAAGCTATAGATCAAGTTAATTTGGGTTCCAGGGGTGGTGATCTGGCTAAGACCCTTGCACAATGTGAGAGTAGGTGGATATTCCGTCTAGGCACTCTTAATCCCAATGGTCTTAATGAAACCTTGGGGTTTTCAGCTTTTCTATGAGATAGTTTCATACAAGGTATTTTTATGGGTTGGGTTGTATATAATTATAGATCTTTAAGGTTTTAATTTTTTATATTTTGTCTATTATACAGTGTATATCACAACATATTATGACTATAAAATTGGAGGAGGAATTGGAGGTCGGTCCATATTTCTTATAGGGGAAGAAGATCAAGAACATAAGGGAAATCCATTGGAATCAGTCTGGAGAGGAGTGTCTGGATGAATTAATACTATCACGTTTATTCATAATGATGTTCTGATGTTTTATGTGATGTATTTAATAAGTGGTGGCATGGATGGCCATGTTTTATATTTATATTTATTTATATATTATTTATATTATAGTCTCTTAGGCACTTCAGTGGATTAATAAGTAATGCGGTACTGTGGCTCAGTCGGTAGAGATGCTTGGTTGGTAACCAAGAGAGTCTGAGTTCTATTCCGTACAAAAAATTTTTTTATAATATCCTTTTTTATTATAGGAACTGTTTTTTTATTATGTGTTTTATTATGATTTTTGTCACAGTGTAATATTTTTCACTTTATTCACATATTATATATTTGTCTCAGTACGGCATGAGCCCATATTATTATTGTTATATAATAATTATTTATAGTAGCTTTACAAATATAGCAGTATGGGGAATAACTTTCACCTTATTTATATTTAGTATAATTATATTCACTTTACCCATCTGGTTCAAGGATATGATATTATGATTAAAATGTTCCTTGATTACATCTCTGGGATTTTCTTTCTTTATCCTCTTTCCTTCCTTTGGTGTTTCCATTAGGGATATAGACTTATTCCGTTCACAAATGGGCTTAAGGGAGCTGAGAGATGGTGCGCACACGCTTTGGGTCATCGCTCCTAGGACTTCCGACAGCGCTGCCATGGTGATAGGCGTAAGTTCCACTACGCCATTCACTTTAGCGCATGTTGGAAAGTGGCAAGTTACGTTAATGGAGTAGTATAACTCGCGTGTGCGCCGCTGACATCCTCAAGCCGACTTATGACTCATCATCACATCGTCACTCCTATTGGTCCTTCTCCATATATAACCAACTCCCCAATTCACTGAGTCACGCCCCCGGAAGAAGCAAGCGGGCGAAACGCGCGTTGGGGCGCGGGGACAGCACTGCAGGCGTTTTACACCTTTCTTTCTGATTAGTAAGTACACCTTCTTACATTATTGGCACTGTTGTTATCTTTAATATGTATTGGCGGTATAGTTGCATTCATAGTAGACTATATGGAAGGAGGGCACTATAACTAGTAATGCCTCTGGCTAATCGTACTTTCTGGAGCCTCTTTCCATTAAGATACTGACGTATTTATTCATTCTCCTTTACATGGCGTGCCAAAGTAAATACTCTAAGGTTTCTTGTATCCCCACTGTGCTGTTCCTTAGGGGTATGTTTGTTTGATATGAATATAGGTAGCATTTTTATGTATTTTAATTGATCAAATAAACTTATTTTGTCATTTATCTATGGTTCTCTTCTTTTGGAGTTAGTTTAAATACTGCCTCCTTGGTTTATGTATAGCGATATCGCTATGTCTGATACTTACCTCCGACCGCTCCCCTGCTGGTTATCGCTGATCGCGCGAGAATGTCCTGGACCATTCCTCGTCGTCAGCTTCCTGCTGGGGCTTCCTGCAGTGGAGACGAGCAACGCGTGGACGCGGACGGGAGGACGTCAGGATCGCCTTGTCTGACAGGTAAGTAGCAACCCCCGACCCCTGCGATGTCGCTGGTGAGATCTGCCTGTGTGGCAGCTCACTAGCGACCACTTAGCGATGCACCAGCGATCCTGACCGCGTCATATCGCTGGTCGGGATCGCTGGTGCATCGCTAAGTGTGACAGTACCTTTAGCCTAATGCTAGATGTCAATGACAGCTGCTGACACCAAGCCCTAATCCCATTACCATGATGCTACTACATCAGCATGAAAAAGGTGGTGTTGAACCAAGAGGTTACATCACAAAACATTTTTTATAGTATCTTTATTTAGCTTAAAAAATCCTTCATTGCTGTACAAAAATGCATACAAAAATGCAGCAAAAATGCGCATTTTTGCCATAGTGTTTTTCCTGTCAAGAGATGCAGAAACCTTGCAGAAATTTCTGTAAACAAATACTCAATGTGCGCACATAGCCTAAGGGTTGAGTTTTTATGGACAACCATAGAGCAGGTAGAAGGTTGTGCACCTTACTTCCTCCCCAGGGTGTTATCTGGGGGATAAATAGTCAGCCTCCAAAGCCATTCGGTGTTCAGTAGGACTGGTGAAAGGAACTCCAGCCCTTTATGTCCTGAGGAGGAAAAACTGAACCAGTGAGTGGTTACTATCCTGAGTCAGCAGAAAACTGCATATGCAGAGACTGTCTACCATTTTGCTTCATTCTCCCTGTCTTGACCAAAGGGCTGTTTTTATTTTCACTTCACATTGGTTTAAGCCACATGTCTAATAAACCAACGGAAGATTTAAAGAGACAGTGTACCTGTGTCTACCTTCATGTGCAGCAGAGTAAGCCAATCTACCACAGTGTAAAACAGTGAAAAAATAATCTACATAGGATAAAGGTTAAATTAATTGTAGAAAAAGATTCACTAATTGATGTATGATGTTGAATCAGAAAACGAAAAGATGTAAATTTGCATGCTTATTTTCTAACATCTTTTCTATAAGTTTAAAAAGAAACTTTTTATGGAATAAATATCTAAAAGGAGTAAAAGTAGGTAGCTATTAAAAAATTATCTATGTTTCAAATTGTTAATTAGAAGGAAAAACAATAGATATAATTAGGAGTATTTGATAGATCTAAAATTTAGAGAGGGAAGGAGAGGTCAAAAACAAATTTTTGAATAAATGCATAACATTTACAAATTAATGCACAAAATGCAGAATTGTGACATTTTAATATTACAATTAGTATATATGTAGAACTGCCAACAATTATTGTAGTGATTTAGGTCATGTTACAAACGTGCTACATGTCGTCTTCTTGAGTGGAGAGTATTTCCATGAGCTTTGATCATCATCATGTATGTATATAGTTACCTGCTAAATTACAGTTAACAATTAAAAACTGCTTCTTCTGGTCTCGGCATCCCTGTGTGCTGTTCCATCACTCGGGCGTTGTGCATTACTAGAATAACTGGCCTGGAGTAAAGAGACTAAAGAGCATATTAGCAGTGAGGAAGGAGAAAATATATGTGGAGCACCAGACAGCGTGCTACTGGGCGGCAGACTAGGTGAGTGGTGACCTGGCCTCTAAATTACAGTAAAAGGGCAGTTTCAGTTGGACCCTATTTTGCTGAATTTGCAGGGACCTGTAGAAGCGCAAGTTAAGTGCAAAACGTTCATTGTCCGCCATGTCTCTCCTTTGCAATCCCTGCAACTGCATTCACACTGCCAACAATAGTGCACTTGATGCCGCCATCCTAAATGAAATGAAAATAAATATGGACACATGTACCTTCAGACGGAGTGAGTGCTGATTTTCTTCTACTCTTTGAAACTTTATATAAAAACAGGTCAAACATTCACATTCACCTTCAATTTATTTACTAATCTAATCTAAGTTTTACATACTTTTGCTACTCACAGACATGTGACAAAAGACCATTTCCCTCAATATAAATATTTTTGAGTAATTTGTTCATTTGGTTCTATTTATCTACTTTAAAGGCTTGTGTGCTGTATGTATTTTTTTTTTATTTTATTTTTTACTCCATTTGAATCCACTTCTAACTTTGGCATGAAAACTGTATAAAATATCTACCACAAACTATGCTGTATGAAGAAAGTAGAAACCACGATAAGAAAGTTTAAAAGAACACACCACCCTAGAGTACGATTAGATAAGAAATAAGGGCCAGTATAGAAAAAGGCTACAGGTTATATTTCCTCTGATGTATATATGTATATATTCAGTTATCCATGCTGATTAAATAGAATATAGGCTAAGTGTTTTAGAATTTACTACTTTCACTGACATATTAGGAAGTATGTATAAATCATTAGCTGGATTTGTTATAAGCTTATTAGCATACTCAAATTTTCCCTTCTGGAACATTCTGTTGTAGATCAAAGTGTATTCCCAAAGCAAGGACATTTTTTGTGAATTATGTTATGGCAGACAAAATACCATAATCTGCTATTGAGAGTCTATTTGGACTATTCGTGTCTTTGTAAGAAATGATACCTAGCATTTTGCAGGATCAATCCTGACTTCTGATGACTTACTAAGCACAAGAAACTTGGCCTAGCTCAGTTCAGTAAATCAGACGATAAATGTTTCAGTATTGGTTCAATAAATGAACCCTTGGGACTTATTGGATAGACCTTGATTCTTCAGCAGTAATCAAAAAGACTACAGTGTCACTGTGTAGTTCTATCCCATTCCCATCAGAAAGAAGAGCTGCAGCTCTAATCTTATGCAAATGATGGGATCAGACACTAGAAAGTGTTTTGTGCACAGCAGAATACATAATATAGTGGAGTAAATTTACTGAATTAAGCGTTCACTAAATGAAAATATTTGGAAAGCACATTTTGTGTATTTAAATGGAATGTGTGATGTAAAAAAAAGCTATTAACCTGCAGATATAATGATAATTAATAATATTTTTTATTTCTATAGCACCAACATATTCCGCAGCACTTTACATTTTTGAGTGGACTTATACAGACAATAGACATTACAACATAACATAAATCAACAGATAGCAAAAGGAGTGAGGGTCCTGTTTGCAAGCTTACAATACATGAGGAAGTAGGGGAGACATGAAAGGTGAATAGTAAAAAGTGCTTGGTCCATAAATATACCGTATATACTCGTGTATAAGCTGACACAAAATACTGAAAAAACTTATTGACTCGTGTATAAGCCTAGGGTGGAATCCATAGACTATGCCCCCATGTGCTGCTCCATAGTTTATGCCCCCATATGCTGCTCCATAGAATATGCCCCCATATACTGCTCCATAGACTATGCCCCCATATACTGCTCCATAGACTATGCCCCCATATACTACTCCATAGACTATACCCCCATATGCTGCCCCATAGAAAATGCCCCATATGCTGCTCCATAGAATATGCCCCCATATGCTGCTCCATAGACTATGCCCCCATATGCTGCCCCATATGCTGTTCCATAGAATATGCCCACATATACTGCTCCATAGACTATGTTCCCATATACTGCTCCATAGACTATGCCCCCATATGCTGCCCCATAGAATATGCCCCATATGCTGCTCCATAGACTATGCCCCCATATGCTGCCCCATAGAATATGCCCCATATGCTGCTCCATAGACTATGCCCCCATATGCTGTGCCATAGAATATGTTCCCATATGCTGCCCCATAGGATATGCCCCATATGCTGCTCCATAGACTATGCCCCCATATGCTGCACCATAGAATATGCCCCCATAAGCTGCAAAAAAATGCCATACTCACGTCTCCTGGGACCATCGCCGCTGTCTAATGCTTCTTGTGTCAGTGACTGCTCAGCCAGCAGAGGGGCGGCGCGCACTAATCACGTCACCGCGCCCCCTGCTGCCTAAACGTCACTGACACAGGATGCAGCAGAGACAGCGGTGAGCAGCGATGAACCGGGGGACAGGTGAATATCGCTATACTCACCCATCCTGCCATGGTGTCTGCAGCCTCGCTCGCTTCTCCAATGTCTCCCTTCCTGTCTTCAGCGGTCACATGGTGCTGCTCATTACACTCATGAATATGCGCATATTCATGAGTGGTAATGAGTGGTACCACGTGACCGTTGAAGACAGGAAGGGAGACAGTGGAGAAGCGAGCGAGGCTTCAGAGACCGTGGCAGGACATGTAAGTATGATCACTGACACCCCCGCTCCCCCTCCCCCACCGACCCCCATGTATATGACCCATGTATAAGCTGAGAGGGGGACTTTCAGCCCCAAAAAATGGGCTGAAAATCTCGGCTTATACACGAGTATATACGGTAATAAATAGCAGGGCCGGCCCGAGAGATTACGGCGCCCTAGGCGAAACTATTTTGTTGCGCCCCTACTATTCTTGGCAGTAGATGAAAACTTGGGATATAAATTTAGGAGCAAAACAAACCACAACAACAATGATTAATTAACTCTCTCCTAACTCTTTAATCTTCTGAGAAGTTGTATAGGACAAATATATACAAAGTAATCAATAACACAAAACAAAAACGACCATAGGTAATTAAAATTTTTGTTTCCTTGCCTTTTTTTTTAAAAGGATGACACTAAGTCACCGAGATTAATTTGTTTAGCAACTTCAGATTCTATCGAAATTGTTGCCAACCCAACCAACCTCTCTTGCGTCATATTTGCCCTTAAATATGTACACTTTTCTTTCCATCCCTAAAACTTTTTGCCTTTTGAAAAGATTTTTTATAATTTTTTCTATTTTTTCTCTGGCGCCCCCTTTGGGTCGGCTCCCTAGGAGGCCGCCTAGTTCGTCTATACGTTCGGGCCGGCCCTGATAAATAGGGTATTCATGAAATGCTGCATGAACCGGTCACCAGCCACAAGTACAAGTACAGACACAGAGGGCTACTAAATGCACGTAGGGTGTGTGAACAGATGCTACCAGGATCCTGATTTTAAGAAAATTTTGTATGGGCAAACAGAGATAGTTAGATAAGTGTAGTGAAGCGATAGGCCGGTCTAGAGAAATGCATTTATAGGACACACTCAAAACTGTAGGAATAGGGAAATGATCTAATTGTCTTGGGTAGTGTATTCCAAAGAATTGGCGCAGCACGTGAGAAATCTTGGAGACTGGAAAGGGAGGTTTGGATTATTGAGGATGTTAGTCAAAGGTCATTAGAAGAATGGAGGGCATGGGTAGGGTTATAGTTAGAGATGAGAGAGGAGATGTAGGGTTGTGCTGAACCATGGAGAGCTCTCTGGGTGAGAGTGATAAGTTTATATTGAACTCTTCAGCGGATGAGCAACCAGTGCAATGATTGGCACATGTTAGAGGCTTCGGCGTAGCAGTTGTAAAGGAATATGATCCTGGCTGCTGCATTCAGGAATGATTGGAAAGGGGAGAATTTAGTAAGAAGGAGATAGATTAGTAAAGGGTAGGGATGAGCGATGCCGAACCCCGAACACAAAATTTTTCTCTGAAGACCGGTTTATTATTTAGGTTCAGATGCCTCATAAAGTTTGTTGAAAGACTGCAGTGCAGCAAATCAACAAACTTTTAGGCTGTGGCACTTCCAGAGTCACCACAGCCATGTTAAGTATTGGCATGACTGTGATTAGCCAATGCACCATGACACCCAGCCAATGTAAATGCCAGATCACGGATGCCGCCGCCATTTTGCTATGATTAGTGGAGGGACAGGATGCAGCTGAAGTGAAAGACAGTATTAGACTTTGTGTGTGCACGCTGCAAAAAAGCCTTTCTGCACCCCTGCCTGTGGAAATACTGTGCCTTTAATCCTCTGTGTGTACTGTTATGAATGGGTCACTGAGTAGGATAGCAGGCCCAGGCTAAGCCACAGAAAATCAGAGAGGTTGGTAGCTAAATGGATGCAGACCCCTGATCCTGTCCACACAACTAGCAGTAGCCGTGGAGCGTACTTACGATGATCCTAGACGCCTTGGCACAGCCGGAGAGCTAACTAAGCCTAAAGCAAGAAAGGGGAAATCTAAACTGCCCCGGAGCAGACCCCATAGGAATAGATAGCCCCAAAACATATATTGTTGGTGAGACAAGATGAAAACACAAACGCAGGCAGAAAAATAGACTGAGAAAACGATGGGGACCACACTGACTAGACAGGATAGGAAAGGAAAGACACTGTCTGCAATCATGTAAAAAACCCTGCAAAAAGTCCAGCACGTCTGATGCACAAAAACACTGAAGTCGCATGACTTCGCCCCCCACTATATCAGCACTCAGATATATTCTGAAAGCAAAGCAAGAAGAGACCAATATAAAAGGGGACAAAGCAAACTGGCACATGCAGTAACATGTGGGCGGTGATTCAGCAGAGCCCCAGTCGGAGCTAGCTGACCCGCACAAAGCAGAGATAAACAAAGCCAGATCAAATGCAAACAGAATAGCAAATGAACCACTTAGCTGAACATGCAGGGAAAGAGCAGGAGACATCAGACCTCAGGAGGCACAGGAAGAAAATCACCAGCAGGGATAGAGGGAGTCAGCTGTCTTAAATCCCAATCAGAAACCCCAGATCTCCAATCGTCTTCCTCATTATCAGGTGGCAAGCCTCTGTCAATCAGATCAGCTCCACTACCTCCAGTAACCACCAGAGGGAGCCCAGAAAGAGAACTCTCAATCTGACCAGCTCCACTATCTTCAGTAATCACCAGAGGGAAGCCAGAGAGAGAATTCACAACAGTGTACTCTGCACCCCTGCCTGTGGGAGTATGGTGCCAATAAGCCTCTGTGTGTACACTGCATCCTTGCCTGTGCCAAAAAGCTTCTGTGCAATAAACGAGGAATACGGTGGTTCAGAGTCTGCTCTGCCCAAGGTACAATCACACACAAAGGTGAAGCAAGAATGCATTATTGTGTCAACGTATTTCAAGCTTTTCAAACCTCTTCATCAGGACCAATCCACAAACCAGTGGTTTGGTCCTGATGAAGTTTGAAAACCTTGAAACACATTGACACAATAAACTACATTCATGATTTACCTTTTTAATGGATTGTACCTCGGGAAGCATGTATTCTGAACTACTGTATTCCTCATTCATTGTACTGTATCCCATTGGTGGTCCTGCAACAGCCCTTACATTCACAACTCTATCAGGTGAGCATATCTATAAGACTTTACACCACTTTGTTACCCTATTTGTTCTTTTTGTTTCTCCAGTTTTACCTTTTGCTTCAAAAAGCCTCTGTGTGTACTCTGCAGAAGTACTGTGCCTTAGAGCTTCTGTGTGTACTCTGCACCCCTGCTTGTGGGAGTACTGTGCCAAAAGCCTCTTTGTGTACTCTGCACATTTGCCTGTGGGAGTACTGTGCCAAAAAGCCTCAGTGCAATCTGCAACCCTGTCTGTATGAGTAGTAGGCCTAAAAACTAACTATACTCTACTACTGTGTCTGTATGAGTTGTGGCTAGGCATAAAAAAAAATCTTACGCTAGCGGTGTGCCTGTATGAGTTGTTGCCAGGCATAAAAAAATGAATTATACTCTACTGATGTGTCTGTACAACTTGTGGCAGGGCATAAAAAATAATTTTACTCTACCGCTGTGTCTGTACAAGTTGTGGCCCTGTCCAAAAAAAAATTATACTCTACTTCTGTGTCTGTATGAGTTGTGGCTGGACCTAAAAATAATGTTACTCTACTGCTGTGTCTGTATGAGTTGTGGCCAGGAGTAAAAAATAATTATACTATGCCACTGTGTGCGAGTAGTGTGCCTAAAAAAACCTTAAAAAAATTAGTAGACCATCAATGGAGGATGTGTTCCTGCTACATGCCCAAATACAGCACCTTTTTCTGGAGAATGCAGGTGACAGGACGTTATACATCATTTCGTAGGGCTGAATACTGCTACACGAATAGTGAGGCGAGAACATGTTGAGGTGGTGTTAGATTGGATGGCTGAGAGTGCCCCCAGTGCCTTTGCATTATCTTCCACTTAGTCTACTGCAGAAAGTGCAGTCTTGGTACCTGCAGATCATGGTCATCTGGCTTCCACCTCAACCCCTTGCAAATAAGGCAAACAGTCTGAACCCCAAGTCATGCAGCAGTAGATTCTGCTTTTTTATGACTCTACTGGCTGTGGTTTCATGGGAAAACCACCTGGCCCTGCCCTACAAGTGGCAGACATTTAGTGCATTGAGGATGAGTATGTGGTAGGGTTAGTGCACATGGTCAGCGGAACACGGCAGCACATCTATGATGATGAAAAAACACAGTTGCCAACTGCAGTCTGTTTCTGCAGTGTGCAAACAGGCAAGAAGGGCAGGGCTGATGATTGCGTAGAAGATAATGAAGTCCTAGACCCCACATGTAGCGAAGGACATCCTAGTGCCATAAGCAGTTCAGAAGAATTCAGAAGAAGAGAAGGTGGTCATGCTGCCCAGTAGCACAGCAAAAGAGGGAGCAGGGTGCAAAATCAAAGTGGCCGGCCCTTTGCCAGGACATCAGCTGTTACTGACCACTGCGCTGAGGAAATGAGAACAAAGCCAGCTCAAAGGAGTTCCCTGACATTGTATTTCTTTCGACTATGTGTTGACGACAAGACACAGGTTGTTTGCACACTGTGCCATCAGAGCCTGAAGCAAGGCATTCATCTTCTGAACTTGAGCACCACCTGCATGATGAGGCATCTGAATTACAAGCATGAGGTGCAGTGGAGAACACATCTGAAAAAAACAGAAAAGGTATGAGGCTCCTCCAGATCCATATTCTTGAGTGGGAGGAAGAGGCTGAGACCACAGCAGGGCAACAGGGCCACCTCCCCACAGAGAGAGACACCACCATCTCCAGTGTCACTGAATATCTCCACACCATCTCATGGAAGTATTCAGCTCCCCATCCTCAAACCCTCTAGAAAAAGAGGAAATGCCCCCTTAACCCATCCACAAGCTATGGTCCTGAATGATAGCATTTTCAAATTACTAGCCTTTGAAATGCCATTCTGGCTGCAGGAGACAGGCTGTTTTAAACAACTGATGGTGGTGGCTGTCACACAGTAAGTTGTTCCCAGCTGCCACTGCTTTTCCAGGTGAGCTATTCTTGCCATGCACACACACGTCGCGGACAAAATAAGGTGCGTATTGCGCAACGCCATCAGTGGCAAGGTTCATATAACCACCGATATGTGGACCAGTAAGCATGGACAATGGACCAGTAAGCAAGGACAATGACATTACATCTCTCTAACTGCCCACTGGGTAAATGTAGTGGTGACTGGGCCTGACTTGGATGGCATTCTAGTGCATGTCCTACCACCACTGAGGATTGCTGCGTGCTCCTTTGTCCAGGTTGCCTCTTCCACTTATTCCACTTTCTCCACTGGCTCCTCATCTGGTCACACTAAGATCTGCATAACCAACTTCTGCACAGCCAGGGGGAAATGACTGCAGGCTATTCTGAAACTCATCTGTTTGGGGAACAAATAAAACACTGCACAGGATATGTGGATGGGGATCAAGCAGCAGACACATGAGTGGCTGGTGCCGGTAAACCTCAAGCCCGGCCTGTGGAAGAAATCTCAAAGCTCTGGGCCTACCTAATTTGATGTATATCCCTTACCTGGTGCATGTGCTGAATTTGGTAGTGCAGAACTTCCTTAAAAATTACTTACATATCTAAGAGTTGCTGCTGAAAGTGCGAGCAGTGTGTGCATACTTTCAGTGATCTCACCCTATTGCTGCATGCCTGTCGGCGCTGCTGCATCACTTCTGCTTTCCCACTTACTGAAAAAGAGGGGGGAGTTTGAATCCAAACAAAACCAATGGTCATAATAAAATTGCTTTATTTAAATGGTAGGGCAAGGAACAAATACAACATGCTTCATAGCTGAATAATCATTGCCAATGGATAGAGACACAGTAAACCATGCTGCCAATAGTGCTAAAAAATATTGTCATATATAAAAGGCAAGTGCCACATGAAACATATATAGCAAAAGCCTAATCAGCAAATGTATCATAATAGAGTACCTATAGAACAATTTTAGCAAAAAAGCTGATAGGCAGCGAATTCAGTGAAGATCAGAATATACTTGCATACAGATAATGCATATTACCTGGAAGACGCAGTTATGGGCAAACAGAGGGTCCCTGTGAACATTCACAACATAATCAGGCCTGTCATCAACACATGGCTCAGATGGTGGATTCCTGTACCAACAGTGGCTAGGTAATCAACTGTTCAGCCAGGGGACAGTTTTGGAGGATGAGGATGAGGAACCATGTTCACTGGAGGATGGCACTTACATCAGTTCATGGGCATCAGTGGAGCATCGCTGGAGGAATACAAAGGACCCAGACCATACACCTCTTTCCAAGGACAGCTTGTCATTGTCTCTGGGCAGCCTGGCACACACATTCTTCTGTGCAAGCACAACGAGCAACAAGTTGCCCGAATTGTTACCACTGCTGATTACTAGGTGGACATCCCTCTGAATTCCTGCTATAAGGGCAACGTATCATCATTACCTCAGTCACTGGAACAAGATCGCAAAATGAGTGAATACAAGCGCACACTGGTAGAGGCACTACTGACGGTGTGGGGAAGCTAATATTCATTAAAAAGGAACTAAATGCATTGCCAAAGTGGGATGAAACATGTTTTTATTAGCAATTTGGAATAAAATAAAAATAAAGAGCAAGTGCTTGCTTTTTCTCTATTTAGATGCTGGTTGGGAGATTTCTCATGGAAGAATGTTCAAAATGCATTGTTAGGTGGGGTGGAGTATGGTTTAATAACCTGTTTAGAATTAAATAAAGAAGAATATTTTTTTTATCATCGGTAACTGTTGGCGTTTTCTCTTTTCACTTGGCTGTGAACCCAAAAAAAAGCTCTTTCAGACACGAGCTAATATATATCTATATTTTTTTTTACAAAATCTATTGACTATACAGGTCAGGTGTCAGAATAATCAAGATAAATAAAATAAATTATTTGTTATTACCCCATGTAAATTTATTCTAACCATATGATTATCATAATGTTACAATACTGAAGTAGCAGTGCTGGAAACCAGTGGCCGAAGGAACACAAGCAGGAACAGCAAGTGGTAATAGATGATCTTGGAGATAGCAAAGAGTTGTAGGAAACAATCCAGACACAAATGAGAACAGTCTGGGTAAGAACTTTCAGGCACTTGAGACTGGAACTAGACTAAAGGCCCTGTCACACTAAGCGATATCGCTAGCAATATCGCTGTAACGTCACTGGTTTTGTGATGTAGCAGCGATATTGCTAGTGATATCGCTATATGTGATACTTACCTCCGACCGCTCCCCCGCTGGTTATCGCTGATCGCGCGAGAACGTCCTGGACTGTTTCTTGTCGTCAGCTTCCTGTGGCGCCGACGAGTGACGTGTGGACGCGGGCGGGAGGACGTCAGGATCGCCGCGTCTGACAGGTAAGTAGCGACCCCCGACCCCAGCTATGTCGCTGGTGAGATCTGCCTGTGTGGCAGCTCACTAGCGACCACTTAGCGATGCACCAGCGATCCTGACCGCGTCATATCGCTGGTCGGGATCGCTGGTGCATTGCTAAGTGTGACAGTACCTTAACAGCTAGGCACAATACTCAAGCAATGAATGAGAGATCCATGTGGTTTTAAGTAGGCCCAAACAGGATACAAGATGGATTCCAGGGGTTCAGATTCTGCCATCTTAGTAAAGGGCAATTGCAGAACACAGCAGCAGTCTCTAGTGGCAAAGAGTGGAATTGAGTCACACTAGTGGTCAAACTGGAGAAGGAAAATAGAAATACTGACACATAAAGAGGATATAACCACATGTTTGAATTGCATTTACCAGTCTAAAAAATTAAATTGTGGCCAAAAATTAAGCAAACAAAAATGACTTGTGTTTAAATATTATACATTTAGGTATATATTATTACTTTCACATAATTGTTCTCGATATGCAAGGCAGACTTTAGTTTATTACAGAAAACCATAAAATGGAGCCATCATTACATGGTTCATGGACAAAGAGCATGTAATATTAAAAATCCTGCATCTGCCACATCATTACAATTATGCTGCACTGTTTTTCAATCACATTTCAGAAGACCGCATCAATGGAAGTCCAGATTCTTGGCTCCTCAAAGATCAACAGAAAAAATGTCAAGTGGCCTACTTGAAGCTCTATTGATCTCCATGAACTTCCATAAACAGACTTTCGGAGATAAAGAAAATTCCAGCAGGAAAGCCAGCAAAGGAGAATAGCACTTTTATTAACCATGGCCCATTGTTTTTTAGTAATGCATGCCCACCACCCTTTTTATCTTTTGAATTGTCTCTTATGACATTTGCTGGAATTTTGCAGGTTTATCCGGCACTTAAAGGGATTTTCCATGCATTAATTTCTCAATAGATTAAAATAATAAAAAGAGGTGTTAGTAATCTTCTGTAGTGCCAGGGACGCTTCTCCACTGCTTCTCTGGTCTTCATGACTATAGCACACATGACAGCAGTAGCCAATCACTTAGCCCAGCAGCTCATTCCATCCATGGTGAGATTAGTGATTAGCTGCAGCAGTCACATGCGCTTTAGTCTTGACATCACTACTGCAGCCCATAAACTAAGACCAGCATCGAAAAGGCATAAATGGAGCAGTAGATGGTGAGTGACAGCTCTTTTAGCTATTTTAGTCTAGCACAAGCCAATTGGATGATTCCTAGTAAACCCCATGTAAAAACACTAAACTAAGTTTAAAATCATATTCTTTGATTTCCTTATTTTCTCTTGTTCTATTTGACTGCAAAATAAAAAAGGAAATTTCTTTGACTCAAGACCTCAGCAATGCAGCAGATCTCTCTCTGCTCTGCCCTGATCAGGGTTCTAGCTCGTCATTAGGGCAGTCTCATACGTCCAGAAAATTCTGATACTGGAAAAACCAGTACCAGAGCTGTCCGTGTGGATACGTGGTACCTCCATGTGGCACACGTGTGGCAACCGTGTGCAGCATATGTGTGCCGCATCAGGACCACACAGACAGCCGCCAGGGAAGAAGCGCCACAGTAAGCGCTGTTAACCAGCTGCTGGTGCTGAACGCAGCTGTCATTCTTCTCTCCTGCTTTGCCGGCAACAGCGAGCAGGAGAGAAAGAATGAATGAAAACTCGACGTGGGATCCCCTTCTGTTTGTGAATCAACCCGGCAAAACTCACAGTTGGGGGCTGCTATTCTCAGGCTGGTAAGGGGCCATTGATCTTGGCCCCCCACAGCCTAAAAACAGCAGCCCCCAGCTGCCCAGAAAAGGCGCATCTAATAGATGCATCTATTCGGGAGCTTTGTCGGGTTCTTCCCACTTGCCTTGTAGTGTTGGCAAGTGGGGTCATAAGGGGTCAATGTCACCTTTCTATTGTAAGGTGACATTAAGCAGGATTAGTAATGGAGAGGTGTCAATAATACACCTATCCATTACTAATCCTAGAATTAATCAAGGGCTAAATAAACACACACAATAAGAATGTGACGAACATCCCACCGCTGCCACCAATACATCAGGAACAGCCCACCACTGCCACCAATATGTGATGAACGGGCGGGCCGCTGCCACCAAATTGTGACGGACAGCGGACCCTGTGCCACCAAAACGTCACAATCCCACCACAGACACGGGTTTGTCAGTGGACGCAGGGACGCGACGCACTGCCGGCACACGGCTATCACAGGCACAGTGGGGGCTTATCTTAGCTAACCCACCACCGGCACCACGTGACAAAAATACAGCAAGCTAATCTTGCTCTAACAATTTACCGCAGGGGGTATTTTGCATGCCCCACAACTGCTAAAATCCTTCCAAGAATTGCGGGGATTTATGTATATCCCAATTTCTCAATTCCACTTTGGAACTCGCAGCTCTCCGGCGCCCCCTTACCCTCAGGTCAGTCAGGGAACTACACCTAGGATAATTAGTTGCCGGACAGGCTGCTTGTTGTGCACGGGCAACTAGACTACTGCAGTAAGGGAATTATCAATGCTGTGGCCGCAGCCCCTCATTCAGCATGTACGACCCATCTGTACTGCCAGCTAGCCCAGCCAGACGCGCACACCACGCTGCCACCAGCCACGCTTTACTTAATCAAAGAGTTAATTAAGAGGGTTCGTGACAAACCCCCAAATTAGTAGCGATTATCTAAAAAAGGCGCATAGTTCGTTTCTTAGAGCATGGAGTCAAACTGATAATTTTACGATTTATTCCCCAAAGTCGGGCAGTGATTACAAATACAAAAGTTGTAATAAATTGAGACATTACATATGTACAAATACAAATCTAAAACAAATTGAACTCAGCACTGCGAGTACCTCAGATAAGCGCTAGAACAGAGGCCACACTACCTATCTGCAGAGAGAGAATTCCAAATTGGCTTCCAGGCTGACCAACTCCTTCTACATCTTTACTCTGGGTCCTGGATGGCACTTACCAAGTACAGGTAAAGGAACTGCATGACTGTGTCTGTCCTCTTTCTCCTGCGCCTGGCACACGGCTCTGCTACATCCTGCACTGCACACCATCTACCAACTCTTTCATGTGCCCTGCAACAATGGCCTTACCTGTGCAGGGCTTCTACATCTTAGCTGCACCACAACTTCTGTCCCAGAGAAGCACCACTGCAGCGCTGGTCAATCTACTCAGAAACCACAGGTGGCGTCACGTATCATTCACCTATAAACGTAATTCACCCCTTTGCATGGACGCCCAGGGCCACGGAACAGGTCACCACCACTGTGACACATCCCAGGGAGACACCGTCCCGGTACCGATTAACCCCACTGCCCTGCCTGGCCACCCACACTCCATGTCAAATTCATCTTGGACTGGGGAATTCACGATTTGACTTGGTAACCCATGCAGACTAATGTGAAGTGTGGCCTGCTGCATCATTCACTTTGGGTGGGGGTGCAGGAGACAATGAAAGGGGTTCTTCCTGACCAGGAGCCAGCACTTGACGACTCAGTGCTTGCATTTTTTGAAACTTCAGAAGAGGAGGGCATATTTGCTGGAGTCTGTTTTGGCAATGTAAGCCCAAACCAGTTCCTCATGCTCCGGCTTTAAAAACGGTTAATCTACTCCCAGAAAAGGTAGCCTTCCAGGCATTCCGTAGACAGACCATGACGCAGGCTCAACACCTCCTGCCTTAGCTGCTATTGTGCTTTTGCCACTACCAGCACATGCACCACCACCATCAGCACCAGCTGGCCCCCCCACACCCACGTCCGTGGCCTCTTCCACCAAACTTCCAAATTTAGCACAAAATAGACACAAAATAACATCACATATATGGTACTGTATCAGAAGCATACAGCTCTATTCAGTCAAAGGATAATTGTCAATCTCCATATATATTCCATCAGTCACACAGAGACACTCCCAGGCTCAGTATGGATTAGACAAGAATATAAAAAGTAGACAAAGTGTACAGTATCATCAGATAGCAGGTATATATAGCAAAGTTTAAACGTTAGCAATGTACGTCTATATATCATGTGTAGTGTTGAGCCACCCCGCTAGTGTTTTGATTCGCCGCACAGGAGGCAAGTTCGTCGAATGTTCGTCGAACCACACTGAAAACAATGGCAAGCAAACACAAACACATACTAACACATACAAAACAATTACAAAACACCTTAAAAGGTGTCCCAAAGCCGACAAAATGCTCAGAAGCCTAAAATAACATATGGAAAAGGGCAACTACGTTTACAAAAGAGGTGGAGGAGTAAAAGGAGGAGGTGGAGGAGACACAGATATAGGCTTGTCATGCCCTTATGAAGTCAAGAAAGTCTGGACTAAAAATGTAAAAACCAAACCCAAAAAAACAAAATCTGAAAACGAACACGATCATATACCGTCGTACTTCCCACCAATAAATTATGGCAACTGGCGATCGGGCGGCGTTATTCCCATGAACCTCCAAACAGCGTCCATGAAGCCAAAGTGTTTGCTTTCCAGGGGCAGTATGATTGCAAAGCTGAACCTTAAAGGAATGTCCAAAAGGGCACCACCAGGAATGGAGCCTGCGGCTTAATTGGACTCCACCCGGGAAACCACAACCATGCCACCTCCAAAAAAGATGCACACATTGAAAGCTTTGTCGATTGTGTGTGTGTGGTGTGGTATGTCCGTTTGTAGTTGTGCTAGCGATTTGTCAGCTTTATTCCGTTAACGAACGAGACTCCGTTATGCCCATGCGGTACGCGAAAAGCTTACTAGAGGGATACGCGAGGCTCTGGCAAGCGCGATCGAGCAATAACAGGGCTATCATGGCCTTCCATGTCCGGGGCTACATGCGCGCTACACTGAAAGGATCATCTTTTGTCGCTTACAGGTGCAGATAACCCGCTGAACACCGTTAGTGATGGAGATCTGGGATTCCAATAATTCACCGTGAACGATGATTTCCCAGTAAGTGCAGGTCAACAGCAATTCCTGATTTCGGCCTAACTGCCATTCCAGAAAAAATGCAAAACATTACCTGTCCAAACCACAGGTGCTGTTGCCTGCTTAACAGCTCTGCAGCCGTTCTCAGGCCCAGTATGGATTCTACAAGATTCGAGAAAGTTGATAAAGGGTACAGTTTCACCGGATAACACGTATATATGTTGCATAGTTTACACATTAAAAACCTATGTGTATCGATCAGGAGGCAGGCTCAGATGATCTAAGGTCCAGTATGGATTAGACCAGATTGTACAAAGTTGAGATAGGGAACATTATCACTGGATAGCAGGTATATAGAGCATAGTTTAAACATTTAAAATCTCCGTGTTCTCTGCATGGATTACACAACAATCTAAAAACTAGAAAAAAGGAAATGTATTTCAAGCGTACACCATGATACACTTTTGGTGGTATTTTTAAATCTTCATTTATATTTCTGTCTCAGTAAGACAGCCCAGACTCTCTGCAATAGGAAATTAGATGCATACAATTATTTACCTAAAGTCTAGTGATTTGTCATGTCGGACACTGTTCGCACCAGGGTGTCTGCCAGACAGCGGTAATACCCCATCCTACCACTTTGTTCTCAGCGGCACTGGTTGGTCTTCTGATCTGGCTTGGACTGGGTTAACCAGGTTGTCATTCTGCCTGAGGGCTTAGCCACGCCCTCTGTCTTTAAATTGTCCTGCGTGACTATGGGCGTCGCCGACTACAGCTCTTGCCTTGTGCTAGTGATACCGATCTGGAGTGGTGGTCTAAGGAGCATACTGTTTCTGGTGTAGTATATTCCGTTGTTGCCATTTTGCCTCCCTGTGTTGTATTTTTTGGTTGCCCTTGCACATTATTGTATTCTCCTGTGTGTACGCAGTGTGGTGCGTTTCCTTTATCCCTGTCCATACTTATTTGTGGGGTCTGGTGTTTGGTCTCCTCACTGGGTGGAGGGTGGTGGATTCAGCTTAGGGCTGGACAGGAGACAAGGACAGGGTGGAGGCCCAGGCAGGCACTCCTTCAGGGTAAACCCTGGGTTGAGGGACAGACAGGGTTTCCCCTAGTCTGAGGGACACCACAGGGGCCCTGTGGTTTTAGCCTATAGTTACCTAGGCTTTCCATGACATTATTGCAGAAATCTACCAATTACTATTCACGGGAACAACTTCAGTCACAATTCTCAGAGGCGATGCTGACCCTCAATTAATTAGTGTGTGGACACAGCAAAATCCTTTCTTTGTGAAGAAAGTGTTGCTGTATCGCAGTACCGTTGATCCCATCGCCGTTACTCATATCCATCCAATTTTGATCACAGGGAGAGGAGTAAAAATGGTGCTCACTGCCTATCATGACCTGTCACGTAACTTTGGAGTGCAAAACACAGAAGCCACAGGCCGTAGGCGATTCAATTAGATTGGCATGAGAGGGAGGGCACATTTAAAAATGTGCGCTGGAATGTCACACGTCGGTGGGTAGGAAAACTGTTAAAGCTGATGAGAAATCACCACTGCATCTCATTGTGAGTAGACATCCATAAGAAATGGAAGCCATTGATCATCTGAAGCTGGATCCCGGCCAGCGGGACAGGGCATAGCTACGTCTTAACCATCATCTTCTATCAGTTCACCAAATTTGAAGTGCCAGTCCCAGTGATGGATTTGACAGCCCAGACTACACAGCGGAGGAGCAGGGAGAGGTAAACATTGCAAATGCTGGGGCCCTGCCCAAGCAAGGGGGGCCCACTCGTGGGCATCAGCACTGACACTGGGCCCCTCATAGTACGGCGCTGTGTCTGACGGCGGGTGTGCACCACCACCGCAGAGACACTTGATTGCACTATGAGGGACCCTGTGCCAGTGCCCGCGCCCACGAGTCGGCCCACTCACCTGTCCAGGGCAATGGCACTCGCAAGGTGGTGACCCCAGCCATTGGGTGGAGGAGGCTGCCTAGTTAGGGAGGTTTACAAAATGGCATATGTTGATGTGGGACATTCACCTGCTGCTAAAGGTGAAATTGGTCAAGTCCCAGGAACAGGCGGACCAAAGATAACAATTTTTCTGGCAACCTATGTGTCATTAGGGTAAGGTGGGACAAAATCCTTGGAAACCCATGCATGGTTCATTTTAATGAAGGTTTGATCATCCACATTTTGGGTCAACAGACGGGTCCTTTTTTCTGTCAGTATTGATCCAGCAGCACTGAAGACTCTTTCCGATAGCACACTTGCAGCTGGGCATGCGAGCTCCTGTAAGGCATATTGTGCCAATTCAGGCCAGGTGTCCAGTTTAGCTGCCCAATAGTCAAATGGGAATGACCTGTGAGGGAGAACATCGACATGGGAGGAAAAGTAGTTTGTAACCAAGCTTGACAAGTGCTGTCTCTTGTCACTTTCAATCGATGCAGTATTACCAGTCGTGTGAGCGGGACTTGAAAAATCAGTCCACAACATGGTCAAGAAACCCCTGTCTCCAACGCCACTTCTGATGTGTCCACCAACAACACCGCTTCCAAGTTGCCCCCGGCCCCTACGGCTCGTGTGAGAACCATCACCGCTGCTGTGTGCTGGGAATGCCTCAACCCACCGGAGTAGCTTGTTTGTTAGCCAATATTAGGTCAAGGTTCTCCTGTGGCATGATGTTTTGGAATTTGCCTTTATAGCGTGGATCCAGGATGCTGGCCAACCAGTAGTCATCATAGTTCATCATTTTGGCAATGCGGGGGTCCCTTTTTAGGATCTGCAAGGCATAATCTGACATGTGGGCCAATGTTCCCGGGGTCAATGATGCACTGCGAGTGCTGGGTGGAGGAGCACTTTCTGGCAAATCCACATCCCTCCAGTCACGCACAAACCCTGTACCAGACCTTGCAAAGCCAACATTTTCTCTTGCCCCACGAGAAGCATCCTCCTCCCCTAAATAATCATCCCCATCATCATCCTCCTCCTCTTCCTCTTCTTCCTCCACCTTGTCCACGACAGTTCCCTGACCAGACAATGGCTGACTGTCATCAAGGCTTCCCTCCTCCTCTTCCTCCTCATCAACCTCGGCTGCAGACGCCTGCTCCTTAATGTGCGTCAAAGTTTGCATGAGCAGAGGCATAAGTGGGATGCTCATGCTTATGATGGCGTCGTCTGCGCTTACCAGTCGTGTGCATTCCTCAAAACACTGAAGGACTTTACAGAGGTCTTTCAGCTTCGACCACTGCACACCTGTCAACTCCATGTCTGCCCTCAAAGTGCCTGCCCGTGTATCCTCCCACAAATTCATTACGGCCTGCCTTTGTTCGCACAGCCGCTCAACCATGTGCAGGGTGGAGTTCCACCTTGTTGCAAGGTCCATAATTAGGCGGTGCTTGGGAAGGTGGAGCAATCGCTACAGCTTCTGCATACGACTGGAGTGTACCGGTGACCGGCGGATGTGCAAGCACAGTCTTTGAACCTTAAGGAGCAGGCCTGTTAAATCCGGATAATTAGTGAGAAAGCACTGCACCACCAGGTTGAAGATGTGAACCAAGCAAGGTATGTGTCTGAGTTTTGAAAGGGCTATGGCTGCCGTTATCACTAACTACCTTGCCTGCCTCAAGATGTAGACTGCCCAGCCATGACTCAGTTTGTCGCTGAAAGTAGTCGGCCAGTACCTCTGCGGTGTGTCTGTTGCCCAAACACATCATCTGCAACACAGCCTGCTAACGCTTTCCACTAGCTGATCGATAGGGGGACACCTCGTTTGCAACACTGTCAACTGCGGATGCAGTGCTCGTGCGACTGCGCTCTGTGGACCAGCTTTCGCTTCTGGAGGAGGAGGAGGAGGGTCGAACGCCTACAGCCAACTGTTTCCTATACCGTGGGCTAGGCAGCGTTGTGCCACCACCGCTGTCCCCTGTGGACCCTGCATCCACCACATTATCCCAGTGCGCAGTGCTGGACACGTAACGGCCCTGCCCATGCCTACTGGACCATGCATCAGTTGTGAGGTGCACCTTTCCACTCACTGACAGCTTGAGTGCATGGACAATGCGATCTTTCACATGAAGGTGGAGGGCTGGGATGGCTTTGCGAGAAAACAAGTGGCGACTGGGTAGTTCATAGCGTGGAACTGCGTAGGCCATTAGTTTGCGGAAAGCTGCGCTTTCAACCAACCGATAGGGCATCATCTCTAACGAGATTAGTTTGGCAATGTGGGTGTTCAAAGCCAGTGTACGCAGATGTGAGGATGAGTACTTTTTTGTCCTACTCATAGTCTCTGGTAGGGTGAGCTGGACTTGAGGGCTGGATATGGTGGAAGTAGCGGTGGACATGGCGGACTGAGAGAGGGTTGATGATGGTGATGGAGTTGGTGCTCTTTCTGATGGCCTAGATTCAGTCTTTCATTGCAATAACAGTGTGATTCCCTGAATGATTTGCCCTTGCGACGACAACTCAACATTTGCTGCTGGTGGTGTGCTAACCGGTGGACTTACAGTGGGGGAAACAATGTTGCGTTGCTGACTACCTTCTTTGGGAGCAGTAGCACATGTGGTACGTGAGTTTTGGTAGTCCATCCACGCTTGCAAGTGCATGGTGGTTAAATGTCTTAGCATGCAACTGGTATTCAAATTTTTCCCTTGGCTAAAGGTCTTTGCGCACTTCTTACAGATAACCTTTGCCTGATCATTAGGATTTTGTTCAAAAAAGTGCCACACTGCACTCTTCCTACTAGGGAAGATAGTTTGAGGCCTTGCACGCTGTGCTTTTTTGACCGTCTGGCCAAGCTGTCCTGCAATTTTTTGGGCTTTTGTAACCTGCATTTTATTCCCACACAAGACTTGGGGGCACAACAGCAACGAGAGTTAGCCGGGACTTAGTAGCAAGGAGTCCCCGAAGCAGGCTACAGCTGTCTGCCATACAAGTAGAGTTCAAAGGAACATCTTAAAGGAGGAACTTGGGTTTAACACACAAACATAAGTACTTAATTACAAGCGCCAACCCCCGCCCACTTCCACGGACTCTTCCACCACACTTCCTCATTTTTTGGAAAAATTTTCCCAAATTTTCACCAACTCTCTGGTACTGTAAAACAAGGTACAAGGTGTATATAGTACTGGGGAGAATTGGAATGTCTCTACACTTCAGGACACTGTAGGAATCAGTCAGGCCCTGTTTATTTAACACCGCAATATGACAGGCAGATTCTCTATGCTGTTAGAAAGGTTTATAGAGGACTGTGGAGAATTGGAATGTCTCTACACTTCAGGACACTGTGGGATTCAGTCAGGCCCTGCTTATTTAACACCGCAATATGACAGGCAGATTCTCTATGCTGTTAGAAGGGTGTATAGAGGACTGTGTAGAATTGGAATGTCTCTACACTTCAGGACACTGTGGGATTCAGTCAGGCCCTGTTTATTTAACACTGCAATATGACAGGCAGATTCTCTATGCTGTTAGAAGGGTGTATAGAGGACTGTGTAGAATTGGAATGTCTCTACTGTTCAGGACACTGTGGGATTCAGTCAGGCCCTGTTTATTTAACACCGCAATATGACAGGCAGATTCTCTATGCTGTTAGAAAGGTGTATAGAGGACTGTGGAGAATTGGAATGTCTCTACACTTCAGGACACTGTGGGATTCAGTCAGGCTCTGTTTATTTAACACCGCAATATGACAGGCAGATTCTCTATGCTGTTAGAAGGGTGTATAGAGGACTGTGTAGAATTAGAATGTCTCTACACTTCAGGACACTGTGGGATTCAGTCAGGCCCTGTTTATTTAACACTGCAATATGACAGGCAGATTCTCTATGCTGTTAGAAGGGTGTATAGAGGACTGTGTAGAATTGGAATGTCTCTACTGTTCAGGACACTGTGGGATTCAGTCAGGCCCTGTTTATTTAACACCGCAATATGACAGGCAGATTCTCTATGCTGTTAGAAAGGTGTATAGAGAACTGTGGAGAATTGGAATGTCTCTACACTTCAGGACACTGTGGGATTCAGTCAGGCCCTGTTTATTTAACACCGCAATATGACAAGCAGATTCTCTATGCTGTTAGAAGGGTGTATAGAGGACTGTGTAGAATTAGAATGTCTTTACACTTCAGGACACTGTGGGATTCAGTCAGGCCCTGTTTATTTAACACCGCAATATGACAGGCAGATTCTCTATGCTGTTAGAAGGGTGTATAGAGGACTGTGGAGAATTGGAATGTCTCTACACTTTAGGACACTGTGGGATTCAGTCAAGCCCTGTTTATTTAACACCGCAATGTGACCGGCAGAAATTGCGTGACCGGCAGAAATTGCCTAGTGTATGACAAACTACATGGTTTTTATAGAATTGAGCTGAACTGGAATCTCCCTACAGTGTAGGTTTGTAAGAACGGAAAAACTCCTCGACTTATCCTTACAGAGTCACACACAGATAGCTTCACTGTGGCCGTGATAACAGCCGTTACACGGTACTGAGAGAGGAGCGTGCACGTACACCGCTGTCCAGTGTATGTAAAATTGTCAAGCTCCGTGTTTTAGTATACTGACTGACACACGCTGTCTCTCTATAGTTTTGAATGTAATCAAACAGCAAATATACTAAACTGTTTGAAAACCTGACAAAACTATAAGGTGGAGGTCTGTAAGAAAGGAACAACTCCTCGACTTATCCTTACAGAGTCACACACAGATAGCTTCACTGTGGCCGTGATAACAGCCGTTACACGGTACTGAGAGAGGAGCGTGCACGTACACCGCTGTCCAGTGTATGTAAAATTGTCAAGCTCCGTGTTTTAGTATACTGACTGACACACGCTGTCTCTCTATAGTTTTGAATGTAATCAAACAGCAAATATACTAAACTGTTTGAAAACCTGACAAAACTATAAGGTGGAGGTCTGTAAGAACGGAACAACTCCTCGACTTATCCTTACAGAGTCACACGCAGATAGCTTCACTGTGGCCGTGATAACAGCCGTTACACGGTACTGAGAGAGGAGCGTGCACGTACACCACTCTCCAGTGTATGTAAAATTGTCAAGCTCCGTGTTTTAGTATACGGACTGACACACACTGTCTCTTTATAGTTTTGAATGTAATCAAACAGCAAATATACTAAACTGTTTGAAAACCTGACAAAACTATAAGGTGGAGGTCTGTAAGAACGGAACAACTCCTCGACTTATCCTTACAGAGTCACACACAGATAGCTTCACTGTGGCCGTGATAAGAGCCGTTACACGGTACTGAGAGAGGAGCGTGCACGTACACCGCTCTCCAGTGTATGTAAAATTGCCAAGCTCCGTGTTTAAGTATACGGCCTGACACACGCTGTCTCTCTATAGTTTTGAATGTAATCAAACAGTAAATATACTAAACTGTTTGAAAACCTGACAAAACTATAAGGTGGAGGTCTGTAAGAACGGAACAACTCCTCGACTTATCCTTACAGAGTCACACAGATAGCTTCACTGTGGCCGTGATAACAGCCATTACACGGTACTGAGAGAGGAGCATGCACGTACACCGCTGTCCAGTGTATGTAAAATTGTCAAGCTCCGTGTTTTAGTATACGGACTGACACACACTGTCTCTCTATAGTTTTGAATGTAATCAAACAGCAAATATACTAAACTGTTTGAAAACCAGACAAAACTATAAGGTGGAGGTCTGTAAGAACGGAACAACTCCTCGACTTATCCTTACAGAGTCACACACAGATAGCTTCACTGTGGCCGTGATAACAGCTGTTACACGGTGCTGAGAGAGGAGCATACACCACTGTACGGTGTGTGAAAAATGAACGCTCAGTAACTTACAAGGACAAAACAATAAAATCTGGATTGCTTTGAAAAAAGCAGTTTGCTCAGCAGTGGGCACACAGCAATGCAGCTACCAGGTAGCCTTAAAAGGCAGCCTAATAACCAACAGAGCTGATGCACCAAAATTTAGCCTCCCCTTGCACTGCACAGTGACTGGTGTGTTGTACAGGCAAAATGCTAGCAGCAGAATCAGTTTTTGGTATCTTCTTCCCTTCCTAACACTCTCCCTACAGAATCAGTAGCAACTCTCCCTATTCTGAGATCAGCATGAGTAACATGGTGGTTGGCGTCCCCACCCTTTTATACCCCCTGTGACGCCCCACAAAGCAAGCCAATCACTTGCATGCCCTTCTCCAAGATGGTGGTGACCGCTGCCTATGTCATCACGTTGCCCACAGAGTCCGTTCTTCCTGATTGGCTGCAAAAAGGGCGCTCAAGCATCTTTTGAAACGCGACTTTGGTGCTAAAGTCGCCGACTCCGTGGCCGACCTCACGCTAAGGTCGGGTTTCGTTTCATGAAACCCAACTTTGGCGAAAGTCGGCGACTTTTCAATTTTTTTCGACCCGTTTCACTCAACTCTACTCATGACGTATTGTACTTCATGATAGTGGAAAAATTTCTTTGATATGATTTGAGTTTATTTGTGGAAAAAATGAAAATTTGGAGAAAATTTTGCAATTTTCAAAATGTTCATTTTTATGCCCTTAACCCCTCCCCGACCAGTGACACAGCGTATGCGTCATGAAAGTCTGTGCCATGACTTTAAAGCTCCCATGCGGGTCGGGTGACCGTGGTCAATGAAAGGTCAGCCGATCCGCAGGTACAGGGGGCTTTGTACTTCACCCCCCTCGTGGCTGCGATCGCTCTGATTGGCTGTTAAAAGTGAAACAGCCAATCAGAATGATAGTAATATTTCATCAAGGACTCCTTGAGAAAGCCACGGTAGGTGAAACGTATGTTAGAGCTGGAGGTACACTGAGCCATTAATCACAGGTATTTATGATCTTATAATATTCTTTATGCATCAGACTTTAGGTCTGTTCACTATTTGCGCCTTATATTTATGGCACCCCTGAGGGTTCAGTCGCCACAGAGGTACTGTACCTCCTCCTGAGGTGTGGTACCCCACCATTCAGGTAAGGTGGAGACACCTGACCACACTCCAAAACCTGCATCCCATACAAAATAGTAGTGTAGGAAAGCACCTTTGGTGGCTCCCTGCTTGGAACACGAAGAGTGCTGGGAGGTGGGTGGAGCTTAGACTGCACAAGAGAGCAGGAGATTATTAGGACTAGGTCAGTCTGTGAGAGAAGATCCCCTGAGTGGGATGGATGGAAGGAAGTGCTGCAGCAGACCTCAGTGACCTTGGTCTGCTGGCACAGGGAAGATATATTTAGAAAGCCTAATTCTCCTTAAGAAAGAAAGATTTGTACGGAATGTAAGGAGAAGAAGAAAACTAAGGATTAGGGTTAGAGCAGAGCCCTTCCTCAAGTTCTCAGCGCATGGCCGGGTGTTGTGAGTTCATTCTCTGGTTCACCAGTTGTGAGTTCTCCTTCCAGACTCCCTCTGGTGGTAACAGGAGGTAGAGAGGCTGATTTGATCGGTGGAGATCTGCCACCTGAGAATGAGGATGACGATTGGATCTCAGGAGTCTCAGATTGGATTTAAGACAGCCGACGCCCTATTCAGTTGCTGGTGATTCCTTCTGGCTTGTCAGTTCTTGGTTTTCTGCTCTGTTCCAGTTATCTAAAGCTAAGCTTTTCTGCTAATGTTCACACTTGATTTTGTTGGTCTGTTCAGTTTTTTGGTGTGGTCAGCCAGCCCCTGCTGGGGGCTGTGCTGAATTTCCACTCTTATTAATCAGTATTTTGCCAATTGGCTTTTTGTCCCTTACTAGTTCGGTCTCTTTTTGCTCTGTCTCAGAATATTTCAGAGTGCTGATATAGTGGGAGAAGTCTAGTGACTTCAGGGTTAATTTTGCTATCAGAAATGTTGGACATGATTTTTGTAGGGGTTTTGCAGGTTTCAGACAGTGTCTTTCCTTTCCTTTCCTGTCTAGTTAGTTTGGGCCCCATCATTTGCTCAGCCTATTTTCCTGCCTGTGTTTGTGCCTTCATCTTGTTCCACCGTCAATACATGTGTGGGGGCTATCTATTCCTTTGGGGTCTGCTCTGGGGCAGTTAGTTTTCCCTTTCCATGCTTTAGGCTTATTTAGTCCTCCGGCCATGACGAGGCGTCTAGGAATATCGTAGGCACGCTCCACGGCTACTGCTAGTTGTGTGGTAAGATCAGGGATCTGCAATCTGCATAGTTACCAACCTCTCTGGTTTTCTGTGACTTGGCTTGTTTTGCTTTTTTCTCCTCGGTGACCCATTCATAACAGAATCACCAGCCATACTGCAGATTCTAGGGTACTCAAAAGCAGGAAAAAGTTGTTAGGAATAAAAAAAAAGGGTCAGAATTTTTTTTTTATATATATATATATTTTTTCCTCTTTTTTCTCTGGGGCCGTAGGAGGATTTTTTTTTCTCTCTTTCCTAATGGAGATTAAGCAATTGTCTGATCGTATGGCACAGCTGGCTGCTGAAGTGCAGAGAATTTCCACCTATCTCATTCAGTCACATGCTGCAGAACCTAAGATTCCTACTCCTGATGTGTTTTCTGGGGATCGGTCTAAATTTCTGAATTTTAAGAATAATTGTAAATTATTTCTTGCCTTGAAGCCTTACTCAATGGGGAGCTCTGTGCAGCAGGTTAAAATTGTCATCTCCTTGCTGCGCGGCGATCCCCAGGATTGGGCTTTTTCTCTGACACCTGAAAATCCTATTCTGACTAATGTGGATGCATTTTTTCAAGCCTTGGGGTTGTTGTATGATGAACCTAATGCTGTTGATCAAGCTGAGAGAACCCTGTTGGCATTAAACCAGGGTCAGGATTCTGCAAAGTTATACTGTCAAAAATTCCGAAAGTGGGCGGTCCTTACTACATGGAATGATAGTGCATTGGCAGCTCTCTTTCGGAAGGGTTTATCAGAGACCGTAAAAGATGTTATGGTGGGATTTCCTGTTCCCTCTGGTCTGGATGATTCTATGTCATTAGCCATTCAAGTTGATCGGCGTTTACGTGAACGTAAAACTACACGGGAGGCGCTGCCGCCTTTTGAACAAACGTCTGAACCTATGCAATGTGATGGGGTTTTGTCTAGGGCGTAACGTCAGGAGTATAGAAGGCGTAATAAGCTGTGTTTTTTCTGTGGAGACGCCTCTCATATTATTTCTGTCTGCCCAAAATGAGAGAAAAGTTTTGCACACACATTTGCTGTGGGCAGTATACAACCTAAATTTCTTTTGGCAATTACTCTGATCTGCTCCTTATCCACGTTTTCCACGAAGGCTTTTGTGGATTCAGGAGCAGCGTTGAATCTGATGGATTTGGACTTTGCTAAACGTTGTGGTTTTTCCATGATGCCGCTGCAGACGCCTATTCCTTTGAGGGGTATTGATGCTACTCCTTTGGCGGAGAATAAACCTCAGTTTTGGACCCAGTTGACAATGCGAGTTGCCCCAGACCACCAAGAAAATTGTAAATTTTTGGTGCTGCATAATCTGCATGATACTATTGTTCTGGGTTTTCCTTGGCTGCAAACTCATAATCCAGTTTTGGATTGGAAATCTGGGTCTGTGGTGAGTTGGGGTTGTCAGTGTGTTCTTAGGGACGCTCCTGTTTTCTCCACCTCTTCTCAGTCTCATGATATTCCTGATTATCTAGCCCATTTTTCTGATGTATTTAGTGAGAGCAAGTCTGCGTCTTTGCCTCCTCATAGGAGTTATGACTGTGCAATTGAGTTGATGCCTGGGTGTAAATTTCCCAAGGGTCGGCTTTTCAACTTATCAGTACCCGAACATGATGTTATGCAATCCTATATTAAGGAGTCATTGGAGAAGGGTCATATTAGACAATCCTCGTCACCTTTAGGTGCTGTTTTTTTTGTGGCCAAAAAAGATGGTTCATTAAGACTGTGTATTGATTATCGTTCCCTTAACAAGATGACGGTCAAATATCAGTACCCGTTACCTCTGATGTCTGATTTATTCTCCAGAGTTAAGAGTGCCTGCTGGTTTACTAAGCTTGACCTCAGGAGGGCGTATAATCTTATTCGCATCAAGCACGGGGATGAATGGAAGACGGCTTTTAATACTCCGGAGGGACATTTTGAGTACCTGGTGATGCCTTTTGGGCTCACTAATGCCCCTTCTGTCTTCCAGTCCTTTATGAATGATATTTTGAGTGACCTTGTGAATAAGTTTTTGATCATCTATCTGGATGATATTTTGATCTTTTCTAGTGATTGGGATTCTCATGTGGAACACGTCCGGACTGTGTTCCGTTTTTTGAGGGAGAATTCCCTGTTTGTCAAGGGATCGAAATGCCTCTTTGGTGTACAGAGGATTTCATTTTTGGGATTTATCTTATCTCCATCGACTATTGAAATGGACCCGGCCAAGGTACAGGCCATTTATGATTGGGTTCAGCCTACTTCTTTGAAGGCCCTCCAGGATTTTTTGGGTTTTGCTCATTTCTATCGTAAATTTATAGGTAATTTTTCTGGTATTGTCAAACCACTGACTGATCTGACCAAGAAGGGTGCTGATGTGCTGAATTGGTCTCCTGAGGCTATCTCAGCTTTTCTGGAGCTTAATCAGAGATTTACTTCAGCTCCAGTTTTACGGCAACCTGATGTCTCACTTCCATTTAAGGTGTAGGTAGATGCTTCTGAGATTGGTGCAGGAGCTATTTTGTCCCAAAAAGACCCTGTTACTTCTAAGATGAATCCCTGTGCCTTCTTTTCTTGAAAGTTTTCCCCATCTGAACGCAACTATGACGTCGGGAATCGGGAATTGTTGGCCATGAAGTGGGCATTTGAGGAGTGGAGACATTGGTTGGAGGGAGCTAGACATCAAGTTGTGGTCCTCACCAATCACAAGAATTTGATTTATCTGGAGTCGGCCAAACGCTTGAATCCTAGACAGGCTAGATGGGCCTTGTTTTTCACGTGTTTTAATTTTGTGGTCTCTTTTCTTCCGGGCACTAAGAATGTTAAGGCAGATGCCCTTTCTAGGAGTTTCTTTGCCGATTCTCTTAGTGTGACCGAGCCTACTACCATCCTAGGTGAGGGGGTAGTTCTCTCTGCCATTTCGCCCGATTTGAGAAATTTCAGGAGGATAAACCTGAGTGTTGCCCTATGGGAAAATTGTATGTTCCTGACCAGTGGAGAAAGAGAGTGATGTCTGAAATTCATTGCTCCGCATTGGCTGGTCATCCAGGTTTTTTTGGTACCAGAGATTTGGTGAGTCGGTCCTTTTGGTGGCCTGCCTTATCTCGTGACGTCAGGAATTTTGTACAGTCCTGTGGGACTTGTTCTCGGTCTAAACCCTGTTCTCGTTCCCTTGCTGGTGCCCAAGAGGCCATGGACGCACATCTCAATGGATTTTATTTCTGACCTTCCTGTCTCTCAGAGAATGACTGTTATCTGGGTAATTTGTGATAGATTTTTGAAGATGGTCCATCTTGTACCACTCCCAAAGTTGCCATCTTCCGCTGAGTTGGTGCCCTTGTTTTTACAACAGGTGGTTCGGTTACATGGGATTCCTGAGAATATTGTGTCCGACAGAGGAGTCCAGTTTGTTTCCAGATTCTGGAAAGCCTTTTGTTCCAATCTGGGAATTCAGTTATCCTTCTCCTCCGCGTTTCATCCCCAGACCAATGGACAGACTGAGACTACAAACCAGACCTTGGAGTCTTATTTGAGATGTTTTATATCTGCTGATCAGGATGATTGGGTCTCATTTTTGCCCTTAGCCGAATTTGCACTGAACAATAGAGCTAGTTCTGCCACTTAGATGTCACCCTTTTTTTTGTAATTTTGGGTTTCATCCTTGATTCTCTTCAGGGCAAGTGGAATCTTCGTCTTGCCCAGGTGTGGACACTGTGGTTAAGAGAATGCAGCAGATATGGTACCAAGTGGTGGATATGTTGTCACTCTCTCAGGAAAAGGCCCAGCGATTTTCCAACCGGAATAGGACCATTGGTCCCTGGTTTAAAATGGGTGATATGGTTTGGTTGTCTTCTAAGAATATTCCTATGAAGGTTGTATCTCCTAAATTTAAGCCAAGATTTATTGGTCCTTTTAAGATTTTGGAAATTCTTAATCCTGTTTCGTTTTGATTGGCTCTTCCAGTTACGTTCAAGATCCATAACGTATTTCACAAATCTCTGTTGAAGAGGTTTGTTGAGCCAGTGGTTCCTATGGCAGCACCTCCTGACCCTGTGTTGGTTGAAGGCAATGTGGAATATGAGGTACAGAAAATATTGGATTCTCGTTTGGTTAGGCGGATACTCCAGTATTTGGTCAAATGGAAGGGTTATGGTCAGGAGGATAATTCTTGGATCTCTGCCTCCGATATTCATGCCAATAGATTGGTTCGTGCTTTTCACCGGGCCCATCCTGATCGGCCTGGTGGCGTGGATGAGGGTTCGGTGACCCCTCCTCAAGAGGGGGTACTGTTGTGAGTTCATTCTCTGGTTCACCAGTTGTGAGTTCTCCTTCCAGACTCCCTCTGGTGGTAACAGGAGGTAGAGAGGCTGATTTGATCGGTGGAGATCTGCCACCTGAGAATGAGGATGACGATTGGATCTCAGGAGTCTCAGATTGGATTTAAGACAGCCGACGCCCTATTCAGTTGCTGGTGATTCCTTCTGGCTTGTCAGCTCTTGGTTTTCTGCTCTGTTCCAGTCATCTCAAGCTAAGTTTTTCTGCTAATGTTCACCCTTGATTTTGCTGGTCTATTCAGTTTTTTGGTGTGGTCAGCCAGCCCCTACTGGGGGCTGTGCTGAATTTCCACTCTCATTAGTCAGTATTTTGCCAATTGGCTTTTTGTCCCTTACTAGTTTGGTCTCTTTTTGCTCTGTCTCAGAATATTTCAGAGTGTATTTCAGAGTGCTGATATAGTGGGAGAAGTCTAGTGACTTCAGGGTTAATTTTGCTATCAGAAGTGTTGGACATGACTTTTGTAGGGTTTTTTGCAAGTTGCAGACAGTGTCTTTCCTTTCCTTTCCTGTCTAGTTAGTTTGGGCCCCATCATTTGCTCAGCCTATTTTCCTGCCTGTGTTTGTGCCTTCATCTTGTTTCACCGTCAATACATGTGTGGGGGCTATCTATTCCTTTGGGGTCTGCTCTGGGGCAGTTAGTTTTCCCTTTCCTTGCTTTAGGCTTATTTAGTCATCCGGCCGTGATGAGGCGTCTAGGAACATCATAGGCATGCTCCACGGCTACTGCTAGTTGTGTGGTAAGATCAGGGATATGCAATCTGCATAGTTACCAACCTCTCTGGTTTTCTGTGACTTGGCTTGTTTTGCTTTTTTCTCCTCGGTGACCCATTCATAACAGCCGGGGTCCGGTCCCTGAGGTTGTATGGATACTAATGGTCCTTCAGCAGACACCGGAGGAATAGAAGTTGTCACCACTTTATTCCCACACAAGACTTGGGGGCACAACAGCAACGAGAGTGATCCGGGACTTAGTAGCAAGGAGTCCCCGAAGCAGGCTACAGCTGTCTGCCGTACAAGTAGAGTTCAAAGGAACATCTTAAAGGAGGAACTTGGGTTTAACACACAACCACAAGTACTTCATTACAAGCGCTAGAAGGGAGACGTTCAGGAAAGGCATATGTTGGCGGAGTGTCGGAACAAAGTACTTCATCTTGCCTGGAGGTTGACTGAGCCCCTGACCTGGAGGACACAGCACCGAAGCGGGCACCTGTATGCACAACAGACTGTGAGTAAAGCTTTGGAACTACATGACCTGGTGTCCTCCGCTTATTCCTGCGCCAACCCACTCAGTACAGCTACATCTCTGTGCATGACCTCTCCATCTACACTGCCCTGGGACTACAGCCCTACCTGTGGAGGGCCACAACATCATTGCTGCACCACACCATCTGTCCCAGAGGATCTGTCTGCAGCATCGGCTTAACAACTGCATTGCCAAACATAACAGGTGGCGTCACGAATCATCCACTTATAAACTTTAATCATCAGCCACTCTATTCCTTTTACATGGACTCCCAGGGCCACGGACAGGGTCACTGCCACTGTGACAACTCCCATTGAAACCAACGGGCCCGGTACCGAGTACCTCGCTGCCCTGGAGGGCGACCCATATTGGTTATGGATTTTATATGATCACTGAATTTACTCTTGGCCTATGTGTTCAATATGTAATTATCTCCTTATATTATGGTAATGTAATATGTCCATTTTTCTGGTTTCCTTTTATTCTTTGTATTCAATAAAATTAATTTTTAGGCTTTATTAATTTGGACTTTAGTCTTTATTAATTTGGAGGTTATGTGTATGATTAGTGAATATCCATATATGCTATATCAATATTAAGTGAGTTGTTCTCACTAAGTTGTTGGTCTTGGTCATGAAGGGGTTAAATCAGAGAGTCAAATAGTTAATAAATAAAATTATACACATCTACTTTACATCAGCACAATTTTTGAAACATAATATTTTTTGTTAGGAAGTTATACGGGTTAAAAGTTGACCAGTGATTTCTCATTTTTACAACAAAATTTGCAAAACCATTTTTTTATGGACCACCTCACATTTGAAGTGACTTTGAGGGACCTATATGACAGAAAATACCCAAAAGTGACACGATTCTAAAAACTGTTCATTGTCTTCAGGTGCTACATGGGAATTTTTGGAATGTGGAAGGAAAAAACAAACATTTACTTTTCTTTCACAAAAATTCTCCTTTGGACCTATTTTTTTTTTTACTTTTACAAGGGTAAGAGGAGAAAATGGACCTTAAAATTTATGATGAGCATGCCGATACCTCATACAGTATTTGGGGGAAATCTACTGATTGGGCACAAGGCAGGGCTCAAAAGGGAAGAAGAGCCATTTCACTGTTTGAATGTAAAATTTGCTGACATAATTAGTGGACGCCATGTCATGAATGGAGAGCCCCTGATGTGCCTAAACAGTTGAAACCTAACAAGTGACACTATTTTGGAAACTAGACCCCTTAGGGAACTTATCTAGATGTGTATTGATCACCTTGAACCCACAGATGCTTCCCAGAAGATTTTAAAGTAGAGCCATGAAAACAAAAATAAAAATCCCAGATAAATCTTTTTTAGCTCCAAATTTTGCATTTTCATAAGGTTTAAAGGAGATATTGCTCAAACAATTTGTTGTTCAATTTCTCCTGAGTGTGACGATACCCAATATGTGGAGGAAAACAACTGTTTGGGTGCACAGTAGGGCTTGGAAAGGAAGGAGTGCCATTTGACTTTTTGAAAGCAAAATTTACTGGAATAATTAGTGGATGCCATGTCACGTTTGGAGAGCCCCTTATGTGCCTAAACAGTGGAAACCCCTGACAAGTGACACCATTTTGGAAACTAGACCCCTTAGGGAACTTGTCTAGATGTGTATTGAGCACCTTGAACCCACAGGTAATTCACAAAAGTTTATAACGTAGAGCCGTGAACAATCATATTTTTTTCCACAAAAATAATCTTTTCGTCCCCAATTTTTTTATTTTACCAAGGGTAACAGGAGAAATTGGACCCTAAAAGTTGTTGTGCAATTTCTCTTGAGTACTCCGATACCCCATATGTAGAAGAATACTACTTTTGAGGCACAGTGCAAAGCTCAGAAGGAAATAGGTGCCATGTTGGAGTTCAGATTTTGCTGGAATGGTTTGAGGGTGCCATGTCACATTGGCAGAGCCCCTGAGGTGCTAACACAGCAGAACCCACCATAAGTGACCACGTTTTACAAACTAAACCTCTCGATGAATTCAACTAGGGATGCAGTGATTATATTGACACCACAGGTGTGTCACAGACTTTTATACCATTGAGCAGTGACTGGGAAATGGGTAAAAATGGCACAAAAATGTGTCCGACAATTTCTACTGAATGTGGCAATTTCCCATGTAAGCTAAATACTTATGATCAGTGACCACAGTGGCTTGATGAACCGCCCCCTCCAAAAAATATTTCCATTCTTCAAAGGCTAATTTAATGGTGACACATTCCCACTTTATACAGTATTAGTCCCCACATAACCCCCTATATACACTATGAGCCTTCAAATAGCCCCTCTATGTACAGTATGAACCACCGCATCATCTTCTATGTACAGTATGAGCCCTGATATAACCTCTTATATAGATTAATGCACTCTGTCATAAATTATTGACACCTGCAAATCAAGTTATAATGACACTTACAGAGATTTTTTAATCTCTGTACATGAAGGCACGGTAGTCAGTATTATTCTAAAATAGTCAAAATGTATTAATTATAACAATATAAAAAGGGATAAAAAAGCAAACAATATCTGGATGGATCTGGATAGGTTGGAAACTTGGGTGGAAAAGTGTCAGATGCGGTTTAACAATGATAAATGTAAGGTTATACACATGGGAAGAATGAATCAATATCACCATTACACACTGAACGGGAAACCTCTAGGTAAATCTGACATGGAGAAGGACTTGGGGATCCTAGTTAATGATAAACTTACCTAGAGCAGCCAGTGCCAGGCTGTGGCTGCCAAGGCAAACAGGATCATGGGGTGCATTAAAAGAGGTCTGGATACATATGATGAGAGCATTATACTACCTCTGTACAAATTCCTGGTTAGACCGCACATGGAATACTGTGTAAAGTTTTGGGTACTGGTGCTCAGGAAGGATATAATGGAACCAGAGAGAGTACAAAGGAGGGCATCAAAATTAATAAAGGGGATGGGGAAACTACAATACCCAGAGAGATATACACAAAAGAAAATTAGAGTAAAAAAGATCCAAGAAAGAAATAGTAAAAATAGAGTACTTTTATTAATCTCATAAATATGAGTCACCAATACAAATTATTAAGAACAAGGTCACAATGATACAAAATTCCATTAGAGGAGGGATACAGGTGCAGAAAAAACACATGCAGTAGCACAATACAACCTGGCAAGGATACAATAAAGTGACAGTGCTTCAATTTATATCAAAATAGATAAAAACCCCTAGTGTGTGGCCATATCAAAAAGAGTACCTAATCCAGCTTAGTAGCACACATGTGAATAAAAAAAGCCGACCACAACACAGGTCATGATATTTAAATAATCTTACCCATGGTTGTCGTGTGCGCTGCATGTGTAGCCCCTATGCACGTTTCGCGTAGGCTTCTTCGGGGGGCTATGATGGTGTGATCTGTCCCTGCCTCCTTTATAAACCCCCGCAACAGCTGCAGAAGATCATGTTATTGGCGCATGTCACCATGATGCAGGACCCGGAGTTCGTGTCAACACTGGGCGCCAAGATGGCGGTGCGGCTCACCCGGGATCCCTGGTGACGTCACTGAGCCGCAAACGTCATGTAACGGCGCCGAAGATGACGCGCCGATAATGCCTGCCCAGAGGACATGCGCACTAAAGATCTCCTTACAGATGGAGCACCAAAGGTGTCTGCACAAAGAAATCTCCATACAGACACCGCAGGCAGCAAGAAAGACCCTTTCAACACCACAAGCACATATTATATAAAGACAAATATGTGAACAAATACTGTGCCATATTTCATTTTAGAAGACTATCATAGATTATGAATATAAATAGAAAAATTAGTGGAATGAATAAGGTGGAAACATTTATATATCAACGTCCCCACAGAATTGCCCAGTGTATACCATATATAACATTGTTCCAAAAAATATATATATTATGACAGAAATTATGTGCAATGTGAAATATATAATACATATCACAAAATATTAGTTCAAAAAATACAATATGCAAAGTGATACAACAATCTTAAACAATTATAAAGTGACAAGTACAAAAGAAAAAAAAGAAAAGAAAAAAATAAATAAATAAATAAAAAATGAAAAAATATAAAAATTAAAAAACACATCATTAGATGCATTAGATTTATATCTTGCAGTGCTGAGCCGATACTTCACAATCAAAGGTCTTGGTCCAGTTGCTGCATGCTGTAGGGGTCCACAGGAGGATATTAAAGAACGTTCAACAACACATAACAAAATAGCTATAAAAAAGAGACAAAAAACACTCACAATTAAAAATAAATCCAAAAAAAAGACACAAAATTATTCTAGAAAAACGAGGAGAAATTCAGTTGCTCATTTAAGCCCATCGGTCCTTGAGTGTCCAAAACCGCAATCCATCGGCATTCTCTCTGCATCAAAAGACGCACCGCATCCCCACCTCTAATTCCTAATCGAATGTGGTCAATCCCAAAGATTTGTAGATCATTGGATTGCAGTTATGCTTCAACTTAAAATGCAGAGGCAGCGATTTTAGACCCTCCACATCGTCCACATCACGGGCGGCTACAATATCCCTCACATGTTAACATGTTCTAATGCGTAGCTCTCGTGATGTTAACCCTATATATATCAAATTACAGCTACATCTTGCATAGTACACGACATGTGTAGTTGTACACGTGATATATTCATTAATAGAAAACTTCTTGGAGCCATCCGATGATGTGAACGATGTGGCACGTACATGATTTTTACATGCCAGGCAGCTTCTACATGGAAAAAATCCTGTCTTTTTATTCTCAATTCCAAACAAAGTTGGAGATTTTGTCACGTAGTGGCTCCTGACTAGCATGTCTTTGAGATTACGACTATGAAGAGCTGTCATCAAGGGTGTCACGGATACATTTTTACCCAATATAGGGTCTGTCATCAGTATTGGCCAATGTTTTATTAAAATTGTCCGCATAGTCTCCCATTGTTGATTTAGCGTGGAAATAAATCATATTCCTACATCACTGTCTTTACTCTTACTCTGTGGAACTAAAAGATCCTTCCTCTACGACTTTTTCTTTCTGGAATAACCCCTCTTAATGCTCCTTCTGCTGTACCCACGCTCTCTAAATCTGTCCCCAAGATCCAAGGCCTGTCTCTCGAACAATGCATTCGATGAACAGATTCTTCGAGTCCGGAGAAACTGACCCACCGGAATAGCATTAATTGTTGAATCCAAGTGTGCATATGAGGCATGTAATAAGGAATTAACTGACGTTTCTTTACAAAACATGTCAGTATAGATGGAACCATCAGAGTGTACCCTGAGCTCAATATCCAAAAAAGATAATCTGTCTTGATGAAAATTGTAGGTCAACCTAATGTTGGAGTCATTGCGATTCAGACCCACCATAAATTGATGTATATCCTCAGTGGTACCCTGCCATATAAACAGAATATCATCTATATAGCGAAACCATCCAAGGATCTGGGGGATGGCGTGTGCGCCCTCATGAAACAAACCCCTCTCCCAAAAACCAAGAAAGAGGTTTGCATATGAAGGCGCACACGCCACCCACATTGCGGTACCACGTGTCTGAAGATAGCAACGATCCCTGAATGTGAAAAAGTTAAGGGTGAGAATGAATCGCAATAAGTCCAACACCAGTTCCCTCAAATCAGCCTCCAAATTACTGGCTTCAAAAAATTGTGTAGCCCTGATCCTATCATCATGACCTATGCTTGTATACAAAGACTCTACATCTGCCACTACTAAAAGCATATCTGGATCAAGAGACAAACCATCGAGACGCCTCAGGACGTCCGTCGTGTCTCTGACATAGGAGGGCAGGGTTTCGACCTGTGGCTTGAGATAGTACTCGATGAATTTACAAACCGGGTCGCATAACCCTCCCATGCCAGAGACAATCGGACGGCCCGGGGGTGAGACTGGATCCTTGTGGATCTTGGGCAACAGATAGAACGTGGGCACAACAGGAAATTTAAAAGATAATCCCTCAAGAATCTTTTTTGAAATTATCCCCCTCTCCTGTGCAATCTCCAGAATCATCATCAATGCACTTTTAAAGGAAGCCAATGGATTTGTTGTTAAATGAACATAAGTATCTTTATTTTTTTTATTTTTAAGTTGTCTTAGTGCTTCCCTCTCATATTTTTCCACCGGCCAAATCACCACATTCCCCCCCTTATCAGCTGGTTTGATTACTACATCCCCAAGTTTTCTAAATTCATCCAAAGCTTTCCTTTGCTGATTAGTCAAATTGTCCCTATTTCTACTATTCTTGATCATTTTGAACTCATCCGTGACCAAATGTGTAAAAATTTCAACATGGGGACAAATTGATAAGGGAGGGAACGTGGCGGACCTGGAAGAAATCGGAGGAAAAGAAATACCTGCAGCACTGGAAGTGGATTCTCTCTACAGCTCCTCTAATGCTTCAAGGGCCTCTTGTTCTGTTATTACCCCTCCAGGAGTATCCGAGGATCTGGAATGAAGCTTTTTTAAAACCAGCTTGCGAGAAAACAAATGTAAATCCTTCAGCGCTGTAAAAAAATTAAAATTGTTACACGGAGAGAAAGATAATCCAAGCTCGAGGACCTCTATTTGTGTTTCAGTCAACACATGCATGGATAAATTTATTACCTGTAGAGCATTGGTTTTTGCTTTTTTATCAGCAGGAGGGGAAGATGGAGTTTTACGTTTCTGATTGTTTCTGGTCTTTCCAGAGCGAGAGTCTTTGAAAAAGTCTCTTCTGTCCCAGAGGGATCTTACTTGTTCAGAACTCTGGAGTGTCTCTTCAATCGAGGAGATTGATGAGAATGAGACAGATCGAGTTCTAGATCGTGACCTCAAGGTGGAGTTATTCTTATTCCACCTATATACTCGACCATTTTGTAAATCTGTCACATCTTGTTGATATTTTTTAGTTTTATTTTGCACAATCTCCTTTTCCCATTTTTGAGATTCTATATCCAAATCATTCTTTTATTTAGAAACCTCATCAGGACTGAGTTGTTGATTCATCTCATCCGGAATGGTTTTTAATTCTTCATCCAGTTCATCCATTTTTGTTTGGTTAGATTTAGCTAGTAATTCCATAAATTTCTTTGAGCATGATGATGCTGCATCTTCCCATGATTTAATAAAATCCTTTTCACTAACAGGAAATGAAGGGAAAACCTGAACTCTTAATATTCTAGGGATAAGGCCACACGTGATGTATTTCTCTAGGAATGCTTGTTCCACCACAAACGGGCTCTTTTGAGCAACAAATCTTTATATTACTTAAAAAGTTCTCCCCCATTCTTGGATTTATAGTCATTACCAGCACCTGACCCCTCATCAAACACTTGATCAAGCTGTGTGCGCCACGCTTTTTCGCGCTCGCAGAAATCCATTTGTCCATAATTGGAAACTGTGAAAACACAGATAATAATAGCAAACAAAAATCTACGGACAGTATACATATTATAGAAAGTGGCCCTGACCCAGAAGGACCCCCTCTTTGCATGCACTAGCCATGGAATTACTCACAGAATACCATATACACAAAAGAAAATTAGAGTAAAAAAGATCCATGAAAGAAATAGTAAAAATAGAGCACTTTTATTAATCTCATAAATATGAGTCACCAATACATATTATTAAGAACAAGGTCACAATAATACAAAATTCCATTAGAGGAGGGATACAGGTGCAGAAAAAACACATGCAGTAACACAATACAACCAGGCAAGGATACAATAAAGTGACAGTGCTTCAATTTATATCAGAATAGATAAAAACCCCTAGTGTGTGGCCATATCAAAAAGAGTACCTAATCCAGCTTAGTAGCACACATGTGAATAGAAAAAAGCCGACCACAACACAGGTCATGATATTTAAATAATCTTACCCATGGTTGTCGTGTGCGCCGCACGTGTAGCCCCTATGCGCGTTTCGCGTAGGCTTCATCGGGGGGGCTATGATGGTGTGATCTGTCCCTGCCTCCTTTATAAACCCCCGCAACAGCTGCAGAAGATCATGTTATTGGCGCATGTCACCATGATGCAGGACCTGGAGTTCGCGTCAACACTGGGCGCCAAGATGGCGGTGCGGCTCACCCGGTATCCCCGGAGACGTCACTGAGCCACACACGTCATGTAACGGCGCCGAAGATGATGCGCCGGTAATGCCTGCCCAGAGAACATGCGCACAATAGATCTCCTTACAGATGGAGCACCAAAGGTGTCTCCACAAAGAAATCTCCATGCAGACACCGCAGGCAGCAAGAAAGACCCTTTCAACACCACAAGCATATATTAAATAAAGACAAAGACAAATATGTGAACAAATACTGTGCCATACCCAGAGAGATTAGCAATATTCGGATTATTTAGTCTAGAAAAAAGATGACTGAGGGGCGATCTAATAACCATGTATAAGTATACAAGGGGACAATACAAATATCTCTCCAAGGATATGTTTATACCAAGGAAGGTGACGGTCACAAGGGGGCATTCTCTGCATCTGGAGGAGAGAAGGTTTTTCCACCAACATAGGATTTTTTACTGTTAGGGCAGTGAGAATCTGGAATTCCTTGCCTAAGGAGGTGGTGATTTCGAACTCAGTTGAGGGGTTCAAGAGAAGCCTGGATGTCTTCCTGGAGCGTAACAATATTGTATCTTACAGTGATTAGGTTCTTTAAAAGGATGTAGATCTGGGGATTTATTCTGACGGAATATAGGCTGAATTGGATGGACAAATGTCTTTTTTCGGCCTTGCTAACTATGTTACTATGTTAATATAGGTATCTTAACAAGCAACCCAGAGAATGAGAGTCAAAAAGTATATATCGTACTTAGTAGTTCAAAAGCATATGGTAAAGTGGTAATTGATATTTAATGTCCCCATGATTATTTCCTATAGTAAAGTGCAAGGAGTCCTGAGAAATTTTCAGATCTTAGTATGTATTGGCTTAAAGTAAATCAAAGTGCTAAGTGGAATTAGTAAATGTACACTACCATTCAAAAGTTTAGGGTCACTTAGATATTTCCTTATTTTTGAAAGAAAAGCACATTTTTTTCAATGAAGCTAACATTAAATGATTCAGAAATACACCCCATACATTATTAATGTGGTAAATGACTATTCTAGCTGCAAAAGTCTGTTTTTTTAATGCAATATCTTCATAGGTGTATAGAGGCCCATGTCCAACAACCGTCACTCGAGTGTTGTGATGGTACTTTGTGTTTGCTAACTGTATAAGAAGGCTAATGGATGGTTAGAATATCCTTGAAAACCCTTGTGCAAGTATGTTAGCACAGCTGAAAACAGTTTGGCTGATTAGAGAAGCTATAAACCTGACCTTCTTTTCAGCTAGAGGAGAATTGGGAGCATTACATTTGTTGGTTCCATTAAACTCTCAAAATGGCTAGAAAAAAAGCGCTTTCATGTGAAACTCGACAGTCTATTCTTGTTCCTAGAAATGAAGGCTATTCCATGCAATAAATTGCCAAGAAACTGAAGATTTCCTACAATGGTGTGTACTACTCCCTTCAGGGATGAGCACAAACAGGTTCTAACCAGAGTAGAAAGAGAAGTGGGAGGCCCCGCTGCACAACTGAGCAACAAGACAAGTACATTAGAGTCTGTTGTTTGAGAAATCAACGCCTGACAGATCCTCAACTGGTAGCTTCATTACATAGTACACGCAAAACGCCAGTGTCAACATCTACAGTGAAAAGGTGACTCTGGGATGCTGGACTTCAGGGCAGAGTGGCAAACAAAAAGCGATATCTGAGACTGGCTGATAAAAGGAAAAGATTAATATGTGCAAAAGAACACAGACATTGGACAGAGGAAGATTGGAAAAAAGTGTTATGGACAGACGAATCCAAGTTTGAGTTGTTTGGATCACTCAGAAGAACATTTGTGAGATGAACAACAACTGAAAAGATGCTGGAAGAGTGCTTGATGCCATCTGTCAAGCATGGCGGAGGTAATGTGATGGTCTGGGGTTGCTTTGGTGCTGGTAAAGTGGAAGATTTGTAAAAGGTAAAAGGGATTTTGAATAAGGAAGGCTATCACTCCATTTTGCAATGCCATGCCATACCCTGTGGACAGCGCTTGATTGGAGAAAATTTCATCGTACAACACGACAATGACCCAAGGCCCACTTCCAAATTATGCAAGAACTATTTAGGAAAGAAGCAGGCAGCTGATATTCTATCTGTAATGGAGTGGCCAGTGCAATCACCAGATCTCAACCCCATTGAGCTGTTGTGGGAGCAGCTTGACCGTATGGTACGCAAAAAGTGCCCATCAAGCCAAACCAACTTGTGGGAGGGGCTTCTGTAAGCATGGGGTGAAATTTCTCCAGATTACCTCAGCAAATTAACTGCTAGAATGCCAAAGGTCTGGAATGCTGTAATTGCTGCAAAGGGAGCATTCTTTGACGAATGCAAAGTTTGAAGGGGAAAATTATAATTTCAAATAAAAATCTTTTTTTTGAACCTTGTCAATGTCTGGACTAGCTTTTAAATTCATTTGTCAACTCATTTGATTAATAAAAGTATGAGTTTTCATGGAAAACACAAAATTGTCTAGGTGACCCCAAACTTTTGAACGGTAGTGTAGATCAGGATGTGGTCATGTATTTTATAGTGTTAGGAAAGTACCTTTAACCCCTTCACCTCCAAGGGTGGTTTGCACGTTCATGACCGGGCCAATTTTTACAATTCTGACCACTGTACCTTTATGAGGTCATAACTCTGGAACGCTTCCATGGATCCCGGTGATTCTGACATTGTTTTCTCGTGACATATTGTACTTCATGTTAGTGGTAAAATTTCATTCAAATAACTTGCGTTTATTTGTGAGAAAAACGGAAATTTGGCGAAAATTTTGAAAATTTCGCAATTTTCCAACTTTGAATTTTTATGCCCTTAAATCACAAAGATACGGCACACAAAAAACTTGATAACTAACATTTCCCACATGTTTACTTTACATCAGCACAATTTTGGAACCAAAATTTTTTTTGTTAGGAAGATATAAGGGTTAAAAGTTGACCAGCAATTTCTCATTTTTACACCATTTTATTTTTAGGACCACATCACATTTGAAGCCACTTTGAGGGGTCTATATGATAGAAAATACCCAAAAGTGACACCATTCTAAAAACTGCACCCCTTAAAGTGCTCAAAACCACATTCAAGAAGTTTATTAACCCTTTAGGTGCGTCACAGGAATTTTTTTGAATATTTAAAAAAAAATGAACATCTAACTTTTTTTCATAAAAAAAATACTTCAGGTTCAATTTTTTTTATTTTACCAAGGGTAACAGGAGAAATTGGACTGCAAAAGTTATTGTGCAATTTGTCCTGAGTACGCAGATACCTGATATGTGGGGGAGAACCACTGTTTCGGTGCATGGCAGAGCTCAGAATGGAAGGAGCGCCGTTTGACTTTTTCAATGCAAAATTGGCTGGAATTCAGATTGGACGCCATGTCACGTTTGGAGAGTCCTTGATGTACCTAAACTGTGGAAACCCCCTACAAGTGACCCCATTTTGGAAACTAGACCCCCCAAGGAACTTATCTAGATATGTGGTGAGAACTTTGAACCCACAAGGGCTTTACAGAAGTTTATAACGTACAGCGGTACATTAAAAAATCATATTTTTTCCACAAAAATGATCTTTTCACCCCAATTTTTATTTTCCCAAGGGTAACAGGACCCTAAAAGTTATTGTGCAATTTGTCCTGAGTACGCTGATACCCCACATGTGGGGGTAAACCACTATTTGGGCGCATGGCAGAGCTCGGAAGGAAAGCAGCGCCATTTGACGTTTTTGGCTGGAATTAAGATCGGACACCATGTCGCGTTTGGAAAACCCCTGATGTACCAAAACAGTGGAAACCCCCCACAAATGACACCATTTTGGAAACTAGACCCCCTAAGGAACTTATCTAGATGTGTGGTGAGAACTTTGAACCCCCATGGGCTTCACAGAAGTTTATAACATAAAGCCATACAATTAAAAAATCATATTTTTTCCACAAAAATGATCTTTTCACCCTCAATTCTTATTTTTCCAAGGGTAACAGGACCCTAAAAGTTATTGTGCAATTTGTTCTGAGTACGCTGATACCCCACATGTGGGGGTAAACCACTATTTGGGCGCATGGCAGAGCTCGGAAGGGAAGCAGCGCCATTTGACGTTTTTGGCTGGAATTGAGATCGGACACCATGTCGCGTTTGGAAAACTCCTGATGTACCAAAACAGTGGAAACCCCCCACAAATGACACCATTTTGGAAACTAGACCCCCTAAGGAACTTATCTAGATGTGTGGTGAGCACTTTGACCCCCCCCCAGTGCTTCACAGAAGTTTATAATGCCCGGGCGTGAAAATAAAAAATTCGTATTTTTTCCACAAACATGATCTTTTAGTCACCATGTTTTTATTTTCCCAAGGGTAACAGGAGAAATTGGACCCCAAAAGTTGTTGTCCAATTTGTCCTGAGTATGGTGATACCCCATATGTGGGAGAAAACTACTGTATGGGCACACGTCGGGGCTCGGAAGGGAAGTAGTGACGTTTTGGAATGCAGACTTTGATGGAATGGTCTGCGGGTGTCATGTTGCCTTTGGAGAGCCCCTAATGTACCTAAACAGTGGAAACCCCCCACAAATGACACCATTTTGTAAACTAGACCCCCCAAGGAACTTATCTAGATGTGTGGTGAACACTTTGAACCCCCCAGTGCTTCACAGAAGTTTATAACGCCTGGGCGTGAAAATAAAAAATTCGTATTTTTTCCACAAACATGATCTTTTAGTCACCATTTTTTTATTTTCCCAAGGGTACCAGGAGAAATTGGACCCCAAAAGTTGTTGTCCAATTTGTCCTGAGTATGCTGATACCCCATATGTGGGAGAAAACTACTGTATGGGCACACGTCGGGGCTCGGAAGGGAAGTAGTGACGTTTTGGAATGCAGACTTTGATGGAATGGTCTGCGGGTGTCATGTTGCCTTTGGAGAGCCCCTAATGTACCTAAACAGTGGAAACCCCCCACAAATGACCCCATTTTGAAAACTAGACCCACTAAGGAACTTATCTAGATGTGAGGTGAGCACTTTGAACCCCCAAGGGCTTCACAGAAGTTTATAATGCCAGGGCATGAAAATAAAAAAATCGTATTTTTTCCAGAAACATGATCAATTAGTCCCCAATTTTTTCATTTTCCCAAGGGTAACAGGAGAAATTGGACCCCCAAAAGTTGTTGTCCAATTTGGCCTGAGTACGCTGACACCCCATATGTGGGAGAAAACTACTGTATGGACACACGTCGGGGCTCGGAAGGGAAGCAGTAACGTTTTGGAATGCAGACTTTGATGGAATGGTCTGCGGGTGTCATGTGCGTTTGGAGAGCCCCTGATGTACCTAAACTATTGAAACTCCCCATAAGTGACCCCATTTTGGACACTAGACCCCCCACGGAACTTATCTAGATGTGTGGTGAGCACTTTGAACCCCCAAGTGCTTCACAGAAGTTTATAACACTCGGACGTGAAAATAAAAAAATCATTTTTTTCCACAAAAATGATATTTTTGCCCCCAATTTTTTATTTTTCTAAGGGTAACAGGAGAAATTGGACCCCAAAAATTGTTTTGCAATTTGTCCTGAGTAGGCTGATACCCTACATGTGGGGGTAAAACACTGTTTGGGCGCATGGCAGAGCTTGGAAGGGAAGGAGCACCATTTGACTTTTTCAACTCAGAATTGGCTGGAATTGAGATCAGACGCCATGTTGCATTTGGAGAGCCCCTGATGTGCCCAAACAGTGGAAACCCCCCAATTATAACTCCAACCCTAACCCCAACACACCCCTAACCCTAATCTGAGCCCTAATCCTAGCCCTAACCGTAGCCCTAACCCTAGCCCTAACCCTAACCTTGCCCTAACCCTAACCCTAGCCCTAACCCTAGCCCTAACCCTAACCCTAATGGGAAAATGGAGATAAATACTTTTTTTTGAATTTTATTATTTTTCCCTAACTAAGGGGGTGATGACGGGGGGTTTGATTTACTATTTATGGCGGTTTTTATATTTGGCAGCTGTCGCACGCTAAAAGACGCTTTCTATTGTAAAAATAGTTTTTGCATCACCACATATTGAGAGCTATAATTTTTCCGTATTTTGACCCACCGAGTCATGTGAGGTCTTATTTTTTGCGGGACGAGTTGACGTTTTTATTGGTACCATTTTCGGGCACGTGACTTTTTTGATCGCTTTTTATTCCTATTTTTGGGACGCAGAATGAACAAAAACCAGCGTTTCATGAATTTCTTTTGGGGGGGTGCGTTTACACCGTTCCACGTGCGGTAAAATTGATAAAGCGGTTTTATTCCTCGGGTCAGTACGGTTACAGCGATACCTCATTTATGTAATTTTTTTATGTTTTTGTCGGTTTTATGCAATGAAAACTATTTTATATAAAAAATAATTATTTTTGCATCGCTTTATTCTGCGAGCTATAACTTTTTTATTTTTTCGCTGATGATGCTGTCTGGTGGCTCGTTTTTTGCGGGACAAGATGACGTTTTCAGCGGTACCATGGATATTTATATGCGTCTTTTTGATCGCGCGTTATTACACTTTTTGTTTGGTGGTATGATAATAAATCATTATTTTTTGCTTCGTTTTTTATTTTTATTTTTTAAGGGGTTCGCTAAAGGGGTTAACTAATGGGAACATTTTATAGGGCGGGTCATTACGGACGCGGCGATACCTAATATGTGTACTTTTATTGTTTTTTTTTATTATTATTTCCAAAAAATGGATTTATTGGGGAATATTTTTTTTTTTTTTCTAATTTATTTGGCGATTTTTTTTTAATTATTTTAACACTTTTTTTTATTTTTTTTTTTACTTTATTAAATAGTCCCAGGTGGGACATCACTGTCCTGTGACAGATCGCTGATCTGTCACATCACAGATCACTGTGACAGATCAGCGATCTGACACAGGCACTGCAGAAGGCTTCCTCATGCCTGCGCTTTGCAGGCACTGAGGAAGCCAGCTTCCTCAGGCCCCCGAAGGCCCCCGTCGCCATCTTGGATTCGGGGGCCTGGAGGAAAGGAGCCCCCCGCAGCAGCGCTGCACATTGCGCTGCCGTGGGGGGCTCAGGGAAGCACGGAGGGAGCCCCCTCCCTGCCGATGCTTCCCTTTAACCCCCGGTACACCGCGATCATGTTTGATCGTGGTGTGCAAGGGGTTAACGTGTCGGGGGCGGTACGTGACCGCCCCTGACACATTGTGCCGGGTGTCAGCTGTGATAATCAGCTGACACCCGGCCGCGATCAGCGGCGCTCACCACATGGGCGCCGCTGATCGCGCTAGACGTACTATTCCGTCCATGGGCATAGGGGCCCAGGTCCCATGGACGGGATAGTACGTCGGATGGCAGAAAGGGGTTAAGTTCTTGTAACCCCATGTAAATATCAGTCTATGATATGATTAGTATACGGCTATAACAGCAGGTAATCAAAGATGGGAAATAATCTGATGTACAATTTATATTCAGTATAACTTAATGAAATTGTAAGGGACTCCTGTTTGCCTGGGCTGCCACCCCGACGTCGCTGTTTCGCCTTAGCTTCTTCCAGAGGGGGTAACTATATAGAACATGAGACCACACATAGTCACATATAAACTACAAGCCCTACAAAGCCCCTGTCATAACTCTCTTGTTAGGTGACCTGGGACCTGGGGCTCCTTCACTGTCCCTAATGCTAAGGGACACCTTAGCTCATCCTGTTCCCCTGGTTACTTTTGAAGGTGAAGATGCCTAGGCCACATACCTTGCTTATCTCCTGAATCCACCCTGTGTCTGTACCCCTCCCCCACCCAAGGAAGAGGGGAGTAGCAGTGTACCACTGTACACCAACCAGACAAACAAGGTAACATGAACAGGAGAAAGAAATTATCAGGCATATAAATAAACACTCACATAAAAAAGAGTAATGCACCGGGAAGTGCAGGATTGGGTAAAACCAAGAAGAAAAAAGGGAATTATCACACTCACAAATCAAAGTAACTGTCACATATAAATTCACCAAAGGCCAACTTTTAACCACCAACTACTATCCTCCCAGCCTTGCAGCATAAGCTAGCTCTAACGATGTATGTCAGTCGGGACCCAGATTATATAGAGGATAGGAGTGGCTAACCATGTTCAGCTGAGAGCCTTAGTTCCCTGAGCTCTCAGCATGGCATAATAACCAACCCATGTACTGTTCAAAGAAATTTGCACTATTTAAAAAGAAAGCTGTGGTCTTCTAGCTCCTCTCTGTCGCCCTAACCCTGTTACAGCCCTCTATATAGAGTATTAGCCCCACATAGCCCCAATATACAGTGTGAACCCTCACCTAGCCCCCTATATACAAGCACACATCCCATACACTTAGATTACATATCAGAATAAATACTTGATATATTTGCTCATATTTATGAATAATGGTGCAAACTACAAGGGACCACAAGAAAAAACAATGCACATTTCACATGTTGAGTATGTTGCTTCCTCAGTGTGTCCATTGTTTCTGTTATCATTATTTGGACTATTCTTTATGAATTTACAATGGCACGTAAACGCTTAGGCACCATTGAACAAAATTACTGTTATTGTGAACAGTTAAGCAAGTTGAAAACAAAATGAACTCTAAGAGGGCTAAAGTTAAAAGTGAAGTATTTCCTTTGTATTTTATGCAAAAAAAATTTTATATATTTTTTTATATTTTAAAACGCTCAAAAATGAAAATGGGCAGATTCAAAAGTTTAGGAACACTGCACGATTAGTACCTAGTGGCACCCTCTTTTGCAAGTATCACAGCTTGTAAACTTTATTTGTAGTCGGCCAAGAATCTTTCAATTCTTGTTTCTTCCGTGAGTTTCATGAGTCATTTGTATGCGCTGCTATTTTGAGGTCTAGCCACAGATTTTTAATGATGTTCAGATCAGGGAACTGAAAGTGCCATTGTAAGACCTGCAACTTGCGCCTTTTGAGGTAGTCTATTGTGGATTTTGATGTGTGTTCCACACACATTTCAAAAAATTGAAGTAAAAAAAAAAAGCTGAAGCTGAAAAGAGGATAATTTCTACAAATGGATAATGATTAGGGTTGATCAAATAGCTTCGGATAAATGCTTATCCGAATAGCTAAAGCAATTTCCAAATAGCTGTATTGGTAACCTGGATACTTGGAGTGCTCCGATAATCAGCTGTTCAGTGCCACAGCTGCATGTGTCGTGGCTGTTTCACAGTCACAACATATGCATGGAGAGCCTGTTTGGTGAAGGTGAACAAGCCATAACACTAGCAGGCTAATTAACGTCTGAAACCTTGGTCACAGTTATCTGAAGACACAAATGTCCAAGTGTGCCAAAACATTTGCATCAGCCCATTTTCTTTTCTGTAATTTTTAGCATGTAGAAAATTACAATATATTTTTCTTTTGCCTAAAATACAAAGGAATTATGTCATCTTTAACTTTAGAGATCATTTAATCTTCAACTTGCTTAGCTGTTCACATTAACAGTAATTTTGACCAGGGATGCCCAAACTTTTACATACCACTGTATATGTGTGTAGTTTTTATGGATATTGTGCTCACACTGCCGGGTTACCTATTATTATTATTTATTTATATAGCACCATTGATTCCATGGTGTTGTACATGAGAAGAGGTAACATCAAAATATAAATATTACTTACAGTAGGCAAACTAACAAAGGTAGGCCTCTTTCACACTTCAGTTTTTTGCCATCAGTCAAAATCCGCCAAAATTTGAAAATGGCGGATCCGCTTTTTCTTGTTGCGGATCCGCCATTTTCCCCATTGGGATACATTAGTGGCGGATTTTGACGGATGGTCGTCCGTTGCGTCCGATATTCGGCGGATCCGCAAAATTCTTTGCGGATTCTGTCTGAGGGGGACAGAGCTTGTAACATTTTTTTCGCCGTCAAAATGGCGGATGACGGCGGATGCGCCGTCATCCGCCATGCGGTAGAATGGGCGCCTATGGGCGGCGGAACCGCCGGGATCCGCGATTTTGCGGAATCTGCCGGCAGGATCCGCAAAATCGCACTGGACATGCCCAGAAAAAAGATACTTTTCCAGACAGTCCCAAAACTATATAAGGTGGGCTAATTGGGCCCAGACATGCAGTAGCAGTCAGCCAGCAAGCCTGCCAGAGGACACCCACCAAGCCTCTGCCAGAGGACACCCACCAAGCCTCTGCCAGAGGACACCCACCAAGCCTCTGCCAGAGGACACCCACCAAGCCTGCCAGTACTAGCTCACCTACAAGTGTGAGTATACCTATTTATGACATTTCTGTGTGTGTGTGTGTGTGTATGGCCTGCTAGTGTGTGGTCTGCGAGTGTTGCATGTCGTTTTTTTTTTTTTTTCATACTTTTTTTTTCTGTTGCTTGTGTACTGCATTTTATTTTCATACAACTGTAATTATATTGTATTTTTTATGCTGTGATTGAGTGGTGTATGGTATGTGGTGTAATTGGGCCCAGACAATCCGGCACCAGCAACACTGAAGACACCAAGCAAGATATCTGACTGCAGCCTGATAGAAGATTGAACTAGAGCTATAAAACCTGCCTGCCCAGCTGCAAGTCTACCACCTGCAAGACCCCTGGAGCGTGTGTGTGTGTGTGTATATGTATAGCCTGTGTGTGTGTGTATATATATAGCCTGTGTGTGTGTATATGTATAGCCTGTGTGTGTGTAATGCATTTTTTATTTTTTTTTTCCATTTTTTTTTTTTTCTGTTGCATGTGTACTGCATTTTATTTTCATACAACTGTAATTATATTGTATTTTTTATGCTGTGATTGTGTGGTGTAAGGCCGGTTTCATATTTGCACTTTATAGCGCAGCGATGACCCGCACACGGCTCCGCTAATCCCCGTCCCATCCGGTCATCGCCGCCTACTAGCGCACATGGATGCTTGGGATCTGCGCACCCTATGTTTAGTATGGGGTGCGCAGATGGTGCGCTGGCTGGATTTTACTGTGTGCTGCGCACTTTTGAAGGTGTGCCCTTGTGCACCAAATGCAGCATGTTGCATTTTGTCGAGCATGGCACACCTTCAAAAGTGCGCAGCACACAGTAAAATCCTGCCAGCGCACCATCTGCGCACCCCATACTAAACATAGGGTGCGCAGATCCCAAGCGACCATGTGTGCTAGTAGGTGGCGATGACCGGATGGGGCGGTGATTAGCGGCGGCCGTGTGCAGGTCATCGCTGCGCTATAAAGTGCAAATGTGAAACCAACCTAACTGGTATTGTATGTGGTGCAATTGGGCCCAGACATCTGGCAACAGCCACACTGAAGACACCGAGCCAGACATCAAACACCAGCCTGACTGCCAAACTCAGCTGCAAATCTTCCACCTGCAAGACTGTGCGTGTGTGTTTGTGTGTTTTCGTGTGTGTGTGTGTGTGTGTGTGTGTGTGTGGCCTGGCTGTGTGGTATGCGTGTTTGTGTGGGTTTTTTTATTTTATTTTCAGATTTGCAATTGTGGTGTTATTAATGTTTCTGTTGTAAATTGGTGTTTTTTATTTTTCATTTATTGTGGTATTTAAAATAAAGAGCAGAGTAGCTCCTATTTGTTGGAAAAAAAAAATAATAAAAAAAAAAAAAATAATAAACTGTTTTGAAAAAATCTCCTTTGTATCATTTAAAAAAAAAAAAGGTAAAATTAAGTTACCATAAAGGTACATTAAATTTTTGGTATACAAGTGTGGTTAAAAGTGAGAGATTGCAACATGAAAATAATCTGGGTATACACAGCTGAGTTTTTCAGGGAATTCAAAAACATGCAAACACAGTGTGGGTATACACAAATTAAACACCTTCAATCACTGGTTACACTCTCGGTGAGAGTTTGAGGGAATGCAAACACTGGTATACACAGCAATTACACCTTCAATCACTGGTTACACTTGGTGACACCTTCAATCACTGGTTACACTCTCGGTGAGAGTTTGAGGGAATGCAAACACTGGTATACACAGCAATTACACACCTTCAATCACTGGTTACACTTGGTGACACCTTCAATCACTGGTTACACTCTCGGTGAGAGTTTGAGGGAATGCAAACACTGGTATACACAGTAATTACACACCTTCAATCACTGGTTACACTTGGTGACACTTTTTCAGGGAATTCACATGCAAAAAAAAGTGGGTTTACACAAAATATTACACACCTTCAATCACTGTGGTTACACTCGGTGAGAGATAAGGAAATGTAGACATGCAAACACTTAAAATCATTTTCTTAATACTTGCAGATCACTTAATAATGAAGCGCCACCAAAAAAGCAGCAGACACGGCCAGCCAGACCGCAGAAGGGATGTTCAAAGAGAGCGCAGCAGAGATGAACACCCAGGCTGCGGCAGAGTACAGGCAACGATTAGTTTCCCTGTAAGTATAAAGGCCTGAAAGCTTAGTATGATCCTTTGTATAGTAGCTTAACAATTGTCTTTATACTTGCAGATCACTTCAGCAAGCACCACCAGCCAGGCCGCAGCGGAGACGGTCGGACAGGCCGCAGCGGAGACGGTCGGACAGGCCGCAGCGGAGACGGTCGGACAGGCCGCAGCGGAGATGGTCGGACAGGCCGCAGCAGAGACGGCCAGCCAACCTTTATTTTCCCTGTAAGTATAAAGGCCTGAAAGCTTATTATGATCCTTTGTATAGTAGCTTAACAAGTGTCTTTATACTTGCAGATCACTTCAGGAAGCACTGCAGCTGCCAACGCAGCTGCCCCAAACCATAATGTCTTCTCCTGAAAGCTCCCCCTCACATCATCAGCGAGCTGAGGTAAAAAAAAAATTTTTTTTATTTAAAATAATTTTTTTTTTTGGTTAAAAACACTATCCATGTATTATGTTTTAACAGGAAGATGATTCAGAGGAGCTTCCAGGAGGAGACGTGCATGGTGGAGAGACGCAAGGAGGGGATGCGCAGAGTGTAAGTTTAGCACATACACAGATACATAATGCTACACCCAACACAAACATTCATCACAGTGCACACACAATAACTACGCATCCATCCAAACAAATTTTTTTTTTGTTTACCACAGTCTTCAGAATCCTGGGCCCGCACTAGAGTGACTCCCAGGACATCCCAGGGTCGTCAAGGTGATGCATCTGTTGGTCGGCAAAAGGTAAGTAACCCTATTTGGATAATTGTTTAAATGAACATCATGTGTTTAAATAGAATGTAATTTTTTTTTGTTTTGTTTTTTATCTTCACAGGTTTCACAGCGAACTCCCCGGAGATATATGGAGGAGGGGATCATGATTGATACTGACGAACTCATCTGTGAGGTGGAAAACCGGGAGCTGCTGTGGAACATGGCAAACCGTCTAAACGCCGACCAACCAACCACCCGATGGCTCTGGGATGAGGTCTGTTCTTCAGTTATTGAGAACTGGGAGGAACTCAATGCGAGGGACAGGGATTTTGTGCGTAAGTATTACAACTTCAATAACTTATATTCCAGCATGTGAAGTGTCGAATACTAAACCCCTTTTTTTTTTTTGCTTCACAGGTGACAGGGTTATCATACGGTGGCGGTCGCTCCGGGATCGCTTCAAGAGGGACTACAACAAAGAGATGCAGACCCCGAGTGGATCGGGAGGACGCCGAGGACCCCAGTAAAAAAACTAAAGCCCTGGCGTTCCTGCGATCAACAATGGTGTGCAGAAGGTAAATATTCCCCAAACCATTTCTGTAGTAGAAATGTTTAACCAAATTTTTTTTCAGCAGACTTAGGCCTCTTTCACACATCAGTTTTTTGCCTTCAGGCGCGATCCGGCTTTTTTTGGAAAAAACGGATCCGGCAAAATGCAATGCCGGATCCGTTTTTTCCCCATTGACTTGCATTAGCGCCGGATCGCGCCGGATGGCATTGCGTTTCATCCGTTTTTTGCCGGATCCGGCAACTTGTCTCATTCCGGCGTCTTGAAAAAACGTCTACTGTAACGTTTTTTGTCTCCGGCGAAAAAGCCGGAAGCGCCGGATCCGGCGCTTCCAGCTTTTTGCTACAATGAAAGTCTATGGGCGCCGGAATGCGCCGGATCCAGAAAAAGACGGATCCAGCAACCGGATCCGGTTTTTTTAAGTCTGCGCATGCTCAGATCCAATTGGCCAGCCGCCAGGAACAGAGACGGATCCAGCAAAAAAACGGATCCGTTTCTACAGTTCTCCAAAATTTATGCCGGATCCGTTTTTTCTAAAAAAAGCCGGATCCTGCCTGACGGCAAAAAACTGATGTGTGAAAGTAGCCTTAAATTAAATATCAATATTTTTAATATACATTTTTTCTCCTTTTTTTTAGCACCATCTGCAGCACTCGGGAGTCTGCATCAGAGTTGCGTCCCTCTGGAGTGATCCCTAGTGAGACTGCCCCCGGTGACCACATCGAGGTATCCGACCCCTCTGTACCTACCCTCTTGTCTCATCCCTCTATCCCCTCCACCAGCACTGGAGCAGCAGGGCAGACTTCATCACATGAAGCTGCTGGTGACGACTTGTTCCCTGTTCCCCACCCCTCAGACACTGCCGCAACATCTCGACCAACTTTTGGTTCTGGCCGACAGCGTCTGAGGAGTCAGGAAAGGATGACCTTGTCTGACTGTTTGAGTCTAAACTCATCTGTCCAGCACGGTTTCCACACTTATGGAGAACGGTTATCTTCTGGGTTGACCATGATCAATCAAACTATCATGGAACTCAGAAGATACATGGAACAGATGAATTTAGAATCAAACCAGACACCGAGACATACCTTTTTTCAATCTGTTGTCCGGCAAATGGAAGGTTTAAGTACTCACCAGCAGATGCGTGTGATGCAAGCCTGTCAGAATGCTCTAGTGGAAGTGCTTGCTGAAGCATCTCATCCTCCCCCTGTCCATCCTTCCCCTGTCTATCCTTCCACGGTCCATCCTTCCCCCATCCATCCTTCCACCACCATCCATCATACAGCCGTCCCTCCTCCTACCACTCCCTCTCCTTTCTCTAGTTCCCCATTCCATTCTTCCCAGTACCTTCCTTCCCCATTGCATTATACCTCAATGCCCTCACTATACCCACCCCCACATACACCTTCAATGTACCCACAAACCTCGTCTGTCCATCCACTCCCATCCCAACCACATGTGTTAAACCCCCCTTCCACTTCTGGTCCTCACCAACTCCCTCCCCAGTCCTCTACCCCCCCTCGATGTGGTCAACCCTGTTAACCCCTCCAATACTATCTCCACCCAACATTATCACACTCTGATGTTTTCTTATCCAAAAAAAAAAAAAAAATTACAAAAAAGGTAATATATACCAAGAAAAAAAAGTTACAAAAAGTAATATATACCAAAAAAAAAGTTACAAAAAAGGTAATATATACCAAAAAAAAAACTTACAAAAAAGGTTTAAGATACCCAAAAAAAATATAGTTATTACAAATTCAGAAATAAACTGTTTTTTTTTTTCAAAAAACTTTATTGTGTTGTTTCTTTTTTGCTTCTTTCTATTGAAATATTCAAATTACACCAATGGTGTAAAAGGTAAACACAACACTTGGTAACACAACACACAACAATATTTCACAGTACACCGGTGGTGTACAAGGTACAAAAAAACTGGGTAATCTTTCACAGTACACCGGTGGTGTACAAGGTACAAAAAAAACTTGGTAACACAACATTTGGTACACAACACATGTGAACATTTCAAAGTGTGAAACGCTTGGTACACAACACTTGGTAAAATTTCAAAGTGTCACATTTTACGCTTGGTACCCAACACTTGGTAACATTTGTAAGTGCAAAACAACACTTGGTAAAACTTTATGCTTGGTACCCAACAATTGGTAACACGGCAAAGTGTAAAACTTAAAAAAAAAAAAAAAAATTGGTAGACCAAATCACATGGTAACAATGCTTGGGAAAACCAAATACTTGGTAAAATTTCAGTTAAAAAAAAAAAGTTACTCACAATTGGTATAGAAAATTATATCATGTCATCTTGCCAGTCCACTTGTCACTCTGGTGTCACAAAATAGTCTGCAAAGGTGTCCCTGATTCTTGCCACTGAGCCAGTACTCCGAAAAGTTTGCTGCTCATAATCCCACAAGGTGGTTTCAGACAGATTTTCATCGATGGAAACTGGTTCCTTTGAAAGGACAAAATTGTGCAGGATTACACAGGCCTTCACCACCTCATCCACAGTCTCTGTTTTCATTTTCATGGCCGTTAACAGAACTCTCCATTTGGCAGTTAAAATTCCAAACGTGCACTCCACCACTCTGCGCGCTCTGGTTAACCGATAGTTATAGATTCTTTTCCGGTGTGTTAATCCACGACTACCATATGGTTTAAGTAGGTGTTTAGAAAGCTGAAAAGCATCGTCGCCAACGCACACAAAAGGCATTGGTGGGCCTGTTGTTCCAGGGAGTGGTCTTGGAGGTGGGAAGTCAAAATTGTCTCCATACAAGCGACGGCCCATGGTGGAAATCTTGAATACCTGAGAGTCATTAGAACGACCGTATGCACCGATGTCCACGGCAATGAATTTGCAGTTTGCATCCGAAATGGCCATAAGCACAATAGAAAAGTATTTCTTATAGTTGTAAAACTGTGAACCAGATCCCATAGGTTTCACAATCCTGATATGCTTGCCATCCACGGCACCGATGCAGTTTGGAAACTGGCAGATTTGTTGAAACTTGTCGGCAATCTCCAGCCACCTCTCCTGTGTTGGCTCTGGGATGTATTCCTCCTGTAGAGAATCCCACAATGCCCGGCAAGTCTGTTGTACAATTCCAGCAATAGTTGAAATCCCAATCTGGAAATGGAGGGAGGTGAAGGATTCTCCAGTTGCCAGGAATCTGTTAAAAAAATGGAAAAAAAGTAAAATTAATACAAACTACAAGCCATAACATAACAATAAAATCCTGCAGAATCTGAAACATTTTAAAAGGTAGATAACTTACCGAAGGGTAACCATCAAACGCTCTGCCGGTGATATAGAAAACCGCATGTAGATGTCCCTTCTCCGGATTTGTTCTCCAACACGATCCACCAATATCTCAAAGAATTCCAGCCTCATGCGCATATAGTTGAAGAACTTGTCCGGATTATCCCTCAATTCCAGGTACAATGTGGAAAAAACGCCACGGGTGAACCTCTGCGCATTAATGGGATAAATCCACTGGTGCCATCTCCTCATACGCAGGATTCGCAATCTTCTTTTCTCCCTCTCGAGAGCAATAATTGCCAACCGATTCAAGTGAAGATCCAATTCCACACAGAAGCTGTCAATACTCGCAATAACTCCTTCCAGACTCTCACTAACTCCTTCCATCGCTGCCACTAGCTCTAAAACCTTTCAAAGAAATTGTATCACAACACCCTAGATATATTTCTCCCTAGTTTCCAGTATCCAATCATATTTGAGAGCATTTTCCAAGAGCGAATCATATTTGGGAGCATCCCATTTTGGAGGAGTGGAAAAACGGATCCGCAAGAAAACGGATTCAACGGATGTGAAAAACGGATGCCAATGGATGGAACGGATCCGTTTTGTTGAGGATCCGCACTAAAATCGGTATAGCGGATCCTTAAAAAACGGATCCGTTTCATCAGCTTGTATCCGTTTTTATACATTTTTTGCGGATCCGCCATTTTCAAATTTTGGCGGATTTTGACTGATGGCAAAAAACTGAAGTGTGAAAGAGGCCGTAGACTGGTACACAGGGAAGAGGACCCTACCCTTGAGGGCTTACATTCTATTGTCTTTCTACCTTTGGAATTTTATATATACTTTATACTGTGGTGCTAATAAAAATATGGATATCTTATAGCCTACATATTGTAATATATTGTTTATATGCTTTGATATAGTGTGGTCATTAGACCAAGGATGGAAAGTATTGCAAATATGAAATATGGTTCTTTGAATCCATACACTTTATTGCAATATACTATGGTGTAATATCATTAATGCTGAACTTTGACACTGAGCCACAAAGAATTTGCTCTGTGTCAATACCGTAAGACAAGGAATTGTTCTGTGGTCTTTGAAGCCCTGTGTGTTATGATGAGTCACCGAAGGAGGAAAAAACAAAATACCAGCTAAGTCCAGAAAAACCAGAGAGGTTGGCAGCTATCGGATTGCAGACCCCTGAACCTATCCACAACAACTAGCAGTAGCCGTGGGGGGTTCCTACCTTGCCCTAGACCCCTCGATCACAGCCGGAGAGCTACATATCCTAAAGACAGAAAGGGGAAAAACTAAACTGCCCCAGAGCAGACCCCAAAGCAATAGGCAGCACCCAACATATAATGACGGTGAAGCAAGATGAAAACACTAACACAGATAGAAAGATAGGTTGAGCAAATGATGGGGCCCAAGCTAACTACATAGGACAGGATAGGAAAGCTGCTGTCTGCCATCCGCAAAAACCGTATCAAAATGAGCCAACCGACTGATAGGAAAAACAGGCCCTGAAGTCGCTAGGCTTCAAAAGACTATATAAGCACTCAGGTATATTCTGAAGACAGAGCAAAAGATCAACAGATCAGAGACAAAAATGGAATTCAGCTCACCCCTGGCCGGGGATGGCAGAACTCCCAAAAAACAAGGCAAAACAAAAACAAAACTGAACAGTACAAAGCAGAGCAGAAAAACTTAGCTTTGAGATGCAGGAATCAGACTGGTCTCCAAGAATCCAGCAGGAAAATCACCAGCCAGGAAGAAGGGCGTCGGCAGCCTTATATCCAGTCCTCAATTCCAGCCACCCAGTTATCATCTAGCTGCCCAGGTGTTTGGTAATCAGTCTCACTACCTTCCTTCACCAGAGGAGGGAGTTCATCAGACCTCAATGGTGAAGGGAAAAATGAACTCACAACACCTGTCATAATCCTGATTTGTACACAAGTGACCACTGTGATATTTGTGTTGACAAACAGTGATAGATACTGAATACTTTCACTTGGGGGGTGGTTGATGGGAATTCTACAAGGAGCTTTCCAACTAATTCTGTGTGGTGTATTCTTACAATAGGAATAACAACTGTATAGATAATGAATATTTATGCTGCTTGAACAAGGAAGTCTTGTGCTCAATAATAGTATGATTCTCGATTGACAAGAGAGACCAAAATGTTATGGTCTCATGTAGCAATATTGGGTCATGCATGACATCAATAATTGAGGACCGATTGTGATACACATCTTGACATGTATGAGTGTGTGTCTGAGCTACGATAGGTATCCAGTTTTCAGAATAGGTGATTATGGAAGTCATGCTGCCCATCTTAGAGCATTATGCTATGAGCATGAAGAGTTAACTTTGTAACAAGCAACATATGTTGAACTTTGAACAGTGATAGACAACTTTGACAAGTTGACCAGAGGCAAACAGAGTTATAATCAGTAGCAAAACATTGTGCTATTGTTAAAAGACATGCTGATGGCAAATGAATCTCTGGTTGGTGCAAACAAACTAAGATTGTAGTAGTCTATAACAAACAGACCTTGAAGTCTTGTGCTGTTATCAAGACAACAACGTACTGTGCAGATTCAAGATTCTGATGCAGACTAAACATACTGCACAGTTGTAATGTGGGAGTCTTGTGTATAAAAAGGTGGACCCTATGTCAGCGAGGAGAGGGGACATTTCCAGGAAGGGACATTTCTAGAAGCTATCGTGGGTGCACAGTTTCTGTGATGACAAGACCAGAGTATTTTCCTTCTCACTGACACTGCGGTCCCTCCAGTAGAGAAGTGATGCTACAATGCTTGGTAATGTATAGTATGGATACTTATTTCTCTATGTACTATAATTCATAATAATTGTATGATTAACATGAAATTAATTAACAAGACAGGGTAATATTATATCTGCCATTCCATTAATTTGGTGTTTTATAATCATTGTATAATAAAATTGTGTTATATCCAAGTAGTAGCCTTCTTTAAAGCCATATCCGAACCTTATTGCTGAACAGTTGGCAATACATATACTCTATGTAATAAATTGTTATGTTTAAGAATGTAACTACTTTTTCTCCTTTTAATAATTACTAGAGTTGAGCGAAACGGGTCGAAAAATTTCAAAAGTCGCCGACTTTTGGCAAAGTCGGGTTTCATGAAACGAAACCCGACCCTAGGATGAGGTCGGCCATGAGGTCGGCGACTTACGCGCCAAAGTCGCGTTTCAAAAGTTTGTTTTGCGCTCTTTTTCAGCAAATCAGGATCCACGGACACTGTGGGCAACGTGATGACATAGGAACGGGTCACCACCATCTTTCAGAAGGGCATGCAAGTGATTGGCTTGCTTTGGGGGGCGTCACAGGGGGTATAAAAGGGCGTGCACGCCGACCGCCATGTTACTCATGCTGATCTCAGAATAGAGAGAGCTGCTGCTGATGATGATTTTGTAGGGAGAGCGTTAGGCAGGGAAGAAGACACCAAAAACTGCTTCTGCTGCTAGCAATTTTGCCTGTACAACACACCAGTCACTGTGTGTGCAGTGCAAGGGGAGGCTATATAGTGGTGTATCAGTGGTGTTGGTTGTTGGGCTGCCTTCTAAGGCTTCCTGACATTCCTGCATTGCTGTTTACCCACTGCTCCGCAAACTGCTTTTTTAAAAGCAATCCCAATTTTTTTTTTTGTCCTGCTGAGAAGAAAAAAAACTGCTTCTGCTGCTAGCGATTTTGCCTGTACAACACATCAGTCACTGTGTGTGCAGTGCAAGGGGAGGCTATATAGTGGTGTATCAGTGGTGTTGGTTGTTGGGCTGCCTTCTAAGGCTTCCTGACATTCCTGCATTGCTGTTTACCCACTGCTCCGCAAACTGCTTTTTTAAAAGCAATCCCAATTTTTTTTTTGTCCTGCTGAGAAGAAAAAAAAACTGCTTCTGCTGCTAGCGATTTTGCCTGTACACCACATCAGTCACTGTGTGTGCAGTGCAAGGGGAGGCTATATAGTGGTGTATCAGTGGTGTTGGTTGTTGGGCTGCCTTCTAAGGCTTCCTGACATTCCTGCATTGCTGTTTACCCACTGCTCCGCAAACTGCTTTTTTAAAAGCAATCCCAAATTTTTTTTTTTGTCCTGCTGAGGTACTGAGCATGCATTTTTTCACACCATACAGCGGTGTACGCTCCTCACACAGTACCGTGTAACGGCTGTTATCACAGCCACAGTGAAGCTATCAGTGTGTCACACTGTGAGAATAAAACGAGGACATGTTCCATTCTTACAGACCTGCACTCTAGGGAGATTCCCATTCTGCCCAATTCTACATACACCTTGTAGTTTGTGATACACTAGCCAATTTCTGCCTGTGACATAGCGCTGTGATATTCAGTGGGCCTCACACAATCCATAAGTGTCCAGTGTCCACAAGTGTGTGCAGAAATTCAAAATCTCCCTTATCCTCTAGTCACTTTGGTCACAGCTGTGCCAGCGAGCCTGTGACAGAGCGCTCAGATATTCAGTGGGCCTCACACAATCCAAAAGTGTCCAGTGTCCACAAGTGTGTGCAGAAATTCAAAATCTCCTTTATCCCCTAGTCACTTTGGTCACAGCTGTGCCATCGAGCCTGTGACAGAGCGCTCAGATATTCAGTGGGCCTCACACAATCCAAAAGTGTCCAGTGTCCACAAGTGTGTGCAGAAATTCAAAATCTCCCTTATCCTCTCGTCACTTTTGTCACAGCTGTGCCATCGAGCCTGTCACATAGCGCTCAGATATTCATTGGGCCTCACACAATCCAAAAGTGTCCAGTGTCCACAAGTGTCTGCTGAAATGCAAAATCTCACTTATCCTCTAGTCACTTTGGTCACAGCTGTGCCATCGAGCCTGTCACATAGCGCTCAGATATTCATTGGGCCTCACACAATCCAAAAGTGTCCAGTGTCCACAAGTGTCTGCTGAAACTCAAAATCTCACTTATCCTCTAGTCACTTTGGTCACAGCTGTGCCATCGAGCCTGTCACATAGCGCTCAGATATTCATTGGGCCTCACACAATCCAAAAGTGTCCAGTGTCCACAAGTGTCTGCTGAAATTCAAAATCTCCCTTATCCTCTAGTCACTTTTGTCACAGCTGTGCCATCGAGCCTGTGACATAGCGCTCAGATATCAGTGGGCCTCACACAATCCAAAAGTGTCCAGTGTCCACAAGTGTCTGCTGAAATTCAAAATCTCCCTTATCCTCTAGTCACTTTTGTCACAGCTGTGCCATCGAGCCTGTGACATAGCGCTCAGATATCAGTGGGCCTCACACAATCCAAAAGTGTCCAGTGTCCACAAGTGTCTGCTGAAATTCAAAATCTCCCTTATCCTCTAGTCACTTTGGTCACAGCTGTGCCATCGAGCCTGTCACATAGCGCTCAGATATCAGTGGGCCTCACACAATCCAAAAGTGTCCAGTGTCCACAAGTGTCTGCAGAAATTCAAAATCTCCCTTATCGACTTTTGTCACAGCTGTGCCATCGAGCCTGTCACATAGCGCTCAGATATTCATTGGGCCTCACACAATCCAAAAGTGTCCAGTGTCCACAAGTGTCTGCTGAAATTCAAAATCTCACTTATCCTCTAGTCACTTTGGTCACAGCTGTGCCATCGAGCCTGTCAAATAGCGCTCAGATATTCATTGGGCCTCACACAATCCAAAAGTGTCCAGTGTCCACAAGTGTCTGCTGAAATTCAAAATCTCCCTTATCCTCTAGTCACTTTTGTCACAGCTGTGCCATCGAGCCTGTGACATAGCGCTCAGATATCAGTGGGCCTCACACAATCCAAAGGTGTCCAGTGTCCACAAGTGTCTGCTGAAATTCAAAATCTCCCTTATCCTCTAGTCACTTTTGTCACAGCTGTGCCATCGAGCCTGTGACATAGCGCTCAGATATCAGTGGGCCTCACACAATCCAAATGTGTCCAGTGTCCACAAGTGTCTGCTGAAATTCAAAATCTCCCTTATCCTCTAGTCACTTTTGCCACAGCTGTGCCATCGAGCCTGTCACATAGCGCTCAGATATCAGTGGGCCTCACACAATCCAAAAGTGTCCAGTGTCCACAAGTGTCTGCAGAAATTCAAAATCTCCCTTATCCTCTCGTCACTTTTGTCACAGCTGTGCCATCGAGCCTGTCACATAGCGCTCAGATATTCATTGGGCCTCACACAATCCAAAAGTGTCCAGTGTCCACAAGTGTCTGCTGAAATTCAAAATCTCACTTATCCTCTAGTCACTTTGGTCACAGCTGTGCCATCGAGCCTGTGACATAGCGCTCAGATATCAGTGGGCCTCACACAATCCAAAAGTGTCCAGTGTCCACAAGTGTCTGCTGAAATTCAAAATCTCCCTTATCCTCTAGTCACTTTTGTCACAGCTGTGCCATCGAGCCTGTGACATAGCGCTCAGATATCAGTGGGCCTCACACAATCCAAAAGTGTCCAGAGTCCACAAGTGTCTGCAGAAATTCAAAATCTCCCTTATCCTCTCGTCACTTTTGTCACAGCTGTGCCATCCAGCCTGTCACATAGCACTCAGATATTCATTGGGCCTCACACAATCCAAAAGTGTCAAGTGTCCACAAGTGTCTGCTGAAATTCAAAATGTCCCTTATCCTCTCGTCACTTTTGTCACAGCTGTGCCATCGAGCCTGTGACATAGCGCTCAGATATCAGTGGGCCTCACACAATCCAAAAGTGTCCAGTGTCCACAAGTGTCTGCAGAAATTCAAAATCTCCCTTATCCTCTCGTCACTTTTGTCACAGCTGTGCCATCGAGCCTGTCACATAGTGCTCAGATATTCATTGGGCCTCACACAATCCAAAAGTGTCCAGTGTCCACAAGTGTCTGCTGAAATTCAAAATCTCCCTTATCCTCTAGTCACTTTTGTCACAGCTGTGCCATCCAGCATGTGACATAGCGCTCAGATATCAGTGAACCTCACACAATCCAAAAGTGTACAGTGTCCACAAGTGTCTGCAGAAATTCAAAATCTCCCTTATCCTCTCGTCACTTTTGTCACAGCTGTGCCATCGAGCCTGTCACATAGCGCTCAGATATTCATTGGGCCTCACACAATCCAAAAGTGTCCAGTGTCCACAAGTGTCTGCTGAAATTCAAAATCTCCCTTATCCTCTAGTCACTTTTGTCACAGCTGTGCCATCGAGCCTGTGACATAGCGCTCAGATATCAGTGGGCCTCACACAATCCAAAAGTGTCCAGTGTCCACAAGTGTCTGCTGAAATTCAAAATCTCCCTTATCCTCTAGTCACTTTTGTCACAGCTGTGCCATCGAGCCTGTCACATAGCGCTCAGATATTCTTTGGGCCTCACACAATCCAAAAGTGTCCAGTGTCCACTAGTGTGAGCAGAAATTCAAAATCTCCCCTGTCCTATACACACCTTGTACCTTGTTTTACATTACTATATAGTTTGTTGGATTTTGTCTACATTTCTACCAAAAATGAGGAAGGCTGGTGGAAGAGGCCATGGAATTGGGCGGGGGTTGGCAGCTGGTAATGATGGTGTTGGTGGTGGATCTGATGGTAGTGGCAAGAGCAAAATAGGACCGAATGCAGGAGGTGTTGAGCCTGCGTCATCGTCTGGCTCCATAAGGCTTCGAAGGCTTAGTTTTCTAGGAGTTGGCAAACCGCTTTTAAAGCCAGAGCATCAGGAAAAAGTTTCTTACATTGCTGACTCAGCCTCCAGCTCTATCGCCTCCTCTTCTTCAGTTGTAAAAAGTAAAAGCACTGAGTCGTCATTGGAGACATGTACCACACCTTTCCTTGTGTCCTTCACCCCAACCAAGATTGAAGGATGACGCAGGCCATACTACTGATTACTCCATGGAGCTGTTTTCACATACCATGCCTGGATTATCAAGTCAAATGGTGAATTACACAGGCCAAGATGAATCTGACATGGAGTGCACTGATGCACAGCCGCTGATGGATGATTCTGCTGGTACATTCACTCAGAGCACTACATTGTCCTCGCAGTGTACAGAGCCAGATTCTGACCCTGATGAGACTCAGGTGCCCCTTCCCGCACACTATACCACCATACACGGTGACACAGAGGAAGGTGCACATGACATTGAAGAGGAATTGATGGATGACCCAGGTGTTGACCAAGATTGGCATCCATTGGGGGAAGAGGGTGCCGCTGCCAATAGTTCAGAAGAGGAGGAGGAGCATCCGCCGCAGGCATCGACATCGCAACAGCTGTTTTCTGGCAGGCACGGAGCAGTCCAAAAATGGGTTACAAAAAGCCGAAAAGTTGCTGGACTGCTTGGCCAGACGGTCAAAATAGCACAGCGTGCAAGGACGCAAAATGTCTTCCATAGTAGTAAGAGTGCAGTGTGGCACTTTTTTGAACAAAATCCTAATGATCAGGCCAAGGTTATCTGTAAGAAGTGCGCAAAGACCTTTAGCCGAGGGAAAAATCTGAAAAATTTGAATACCAGTTGCATGCTTAGACATTTAACCACCATGCACTTGCAAGCGTGGACACAACACCAAACCTCATGTGCAACTGATCACAACGAAGGTAGTCAGCAACGCTACATTGTTTCCCCCACTGTAAGCCCACCGGTTAGCACAGCAGCAAATGTTGAGGTGTCGTTGCAAGGCCACAGCAGTCAGGGAATCCCACTGTTATATCAACGAAAGACTGATTCTAGGCCATCAGAAAGAACACCAACTCCATCATCAACCCTCTCTCAGTCCGCCCTGTCCACCGCTACTTCCACCATAATGCAGCTCTCAAGTCCAGCTCACCCTCCCAGACACTATGAGTAGGTCAAGAAAGTACTCAGTCTCTCATCCGCGTACACTGGGTTTGAAAGCCCACATTGCCAAACTAATCTCGTTTGAGATGACGCCCTTTCGGTTGGTGGAAAGCGCAGCTTTCCGCGAACTCATGGCCTATGCAGTACCACGCTATGACCTACCCAGTCGCCACTTCTTCTCTCGCAAAGCCATCCCAGCCCTCCACCATCATGTGAAAGACCGCATTGTCCATGCACTCAAGCAGTCAGTGAGCGGAAAGGTGCACCTCACAACTGATGCATGGTCCAGTCGGCATGGCCAGGGCCGTTACGTGTCCATCACTGCGCACTGGGTTAATGTGGTGGATGCAGGGTCCACAGGGGACAGCGGTGGTGGGACAGTGCTGCCTAGCCCACGGTATAGGAAACAGTTGGCTGTAGGCGTTCGACCCTCCTCCTCCTCCAGAAGCGAAAGCTCGTCCACAGAGCGCAGTCGTACGAGCACTCCATCTGCAGCTGCCACTGTTGCACACGAGGTGTCCCCCTATCGAGCAGCTAGTGGAAAGCGTCAGCAGGCAGTGTTTCAGATGATGTGTTTGGGCGACAGACACACCGCCGAGGTGCTGGCCGAGTACTTTCAGCGACAAACTGAGTCATGGCTGGGCAGTGTACATCTTGAGGCAGGCAAGGTAGTTAGTGATAACGGGCGTAATTTTGTGGCAGCCATAGCCCTTTCAAAACTCAGCCACATACCTTGCTTGGCTCACACCTTGAACCTGGTGGTGCAGTGCTTCCTCAAAAATTATCCGGAGTTAACAGCCCTGCTCCAGAAGGTGCGAAGACTGTGCGCGCACATCCGCCGGTCGCCTGTACACTCCGTTCGTATGCAGAAGCTGCAGCGATTGCTCCACCTTCCCAACCACCACCTCATTATCGACATTGCAACAAGGTGGAACTCCACCCTGCACATGGTGGAGCAGCTGTGCGAGCAGAGGCAGGCCATAATGCATTTGTGGGAGGATACATGGCCAGGCACTTTGAGAGCAGACATGGAGTTGACCGGTGTGCAGTGGTCGAAGCTGAAAGACCTCTGTAAAGTCCTTCAGTGTTTTGAGGCATGCACACGGCTGGTAAGTGCAGACGACGCCATCCTAAGCATGAGCATCCCACTTATGCGTCTGCTCATGCAAACTTTGACGCACCTTAAGGAGCAGGCTTCTGCAGCCAATATTGATGAGGAGGAAGAGGAGGAGGGAATCCTTGATGACATTCAGCCATTGTCTGCTCAGGGACCTCTCCTGGACGAGGTGGAGGAAGAAGAGGAGGAGGAGGAGGATGATGGGGATGATTACTTAGGGGAGGAGGATGCATCTCGTGGGGCAAGTGAAAATGTTGGCGTGGCAAGGTCTGGTACAGGGTTTGTGCGTGACTGGAGGGATGTGGATTTGCCAGAAAGTGCTCCTCCAACCAGCACTCGCAGTGCATCATTGACACCGGGAACATTGGCCCACATGTCAGATTATGCCTTGCAGATCCTAAAAAGGGACCCCCCGCATTGCCAAAATGATGAACGATGACGACTACTGGTTGGCCAGCATCCTGGATCCACGCTATAAAGGCAAATTACAAAACATCATGCCACAGGAGAACCTTGACCTAATATTGGCTAATAAACAAGCAACTCTGGTAAATCGGTTGCTTGAGGCATTCCCAGCACACAGCAGCGGTGATGGTTCTCACACGAGCCGTACGGGCCGGGGGCAGCTTGGCAGAGGTGTTCGTGGTGCACACAGCAGAAGTGGCGTTGGAGACAGGGGTTTCATGACAATGTTGTGGACTGATTTTTCAAGTACCGCTCACACAACTGGTAATACTGCATCAATGGAAAGTGACAGGAGACAGCAGTTGTCAACTATGGTTACAAACTACTTTTCCTCCCATATCGATGTTCTCCCACACAGGTCATTCCCCTTTGACTATTGGGCCACTAAACTGGACACCTGGCCTGAATTGGCACAATATGCCTTACAGGAGCTCGCTTGCCCAGCTGCAAGTGTGCTATCGGAAAGAGTCTTCAGTGCAGCTGGATCAATCCTGACAGAAAAAAGGAGCCGTCTGTCAACCCAAAATGTGGATGATCTAACCTTCATTAAAATGAACCACGCATGGGTTTCCAAGGATTTTGTCCCACCTTCCCCTGATGACACATAGGGTGACAGAAAAATGGCTTGCTTTGGTCCACCTCTTCCTGGGACTTGACATATTTCACCTTTTGCATCAGCTGAATGTCCAACATCAACATATGCCACTTTCTAAAACTCCCTAACTGTGCTGCCTCCCCCCCCATGGCCGGGGTCACAACCTAGCGCACGACACCGTGCGATTGCCGTTGCCCTGGACAGGTGGGTAGGCCGACTCTTGGGCGCGGGCACTGGCACAGGGTCCTTCATAGTGCAATCAAGTGTCTCTGACGGTGGTGGTGCACACCCGCCGTCAGACACACCGCCGTACTATGAGGGGCCCAGTGCCAGTACCGACGCCCACGAGTGGGCCCCCCTTGCTTGGGCAGGGCCCCAGCATTTGCAATCTTTACCTCTCCCTGCTCCTCCGCTGTGTAGTCTCGGCTGTCAAATCCATACTGTGCCTGACACCGTCTGAGCCTGCCTCCTGATGTATAGACATATATTTTGAATGTGTACGCTATCCATACATGTTATCCGGGGATACGGTACCCTTTCTAACCTTTGTGCAATCACGTGCAATCCATACTGGGCCTAACACCGTCTGAGCCTGCCTCCTGATGTATAGACATATATTTTGAATGTGTACGCTATCCATACATGTTATCTGGGGATACGGTACCCTTTCTAACCTTTGTGCAATCACGTGCAATCCAAACTGGGCCTAACACCGTCTGAGCCTGCCTCCTGATGTATAGACATATATTTTGAATGTGTACGCTATCCATACATGTTATCCGGGGATACGGTACCCTTTCTAACCTTTGTGCAATCACGTGCAATCCTTACTGGGCCTAACACCATCTGAGCCTGCCTCCCTATGTATAGACATATATTTTGAATGTGTACGCTATCCATACATGTTATCTGGGGATACGGTACCCTTTCTAACCTTTGTGCAATCACGTGCAATCCATACTGGGCCTAACACCGTCTGAGCCTGCCTCCTGATGTATAGACATATATTTTGAATGTGTACGCTATCCATACATGTTATCTGGGGATACGGTACCCTTTCTAACCTTTGTGCAATCACGTGCAATCCATACTGGGCCTAACACCATCTGAGCCTGCCTCCTGATGTATAGACATATATTTTGAATGTGTACGCTATCCATACATGTTATCCGGGGATACGGTACCCTTTCTAACCCTTGTGCAATCACGTGCAATCCATACTGGGCCTAACGCCATCTGAGCCTGCCTCCTTATGTATAGACATATATTTTGAATGTGTACGCTATCCATACATGTTATCCGGGGATACGGTACCCTTTCTAACCTTTGTGCAATCACGTGCAATCCATACTGGGCCTAACACCGTCTGAGCCTGCCTCCTGATGTATAGACATATATTTTGAATGTGTACGCTATCCATACATGTTATCTGGGGATACGTTACCCTTTCTAACCTTTGTGCAATCACGTGCAATCCATACTGGGCCTAACACCGTCTGAGCCTGCCTCCTGATTTATAGACATATATTTTGAATGTGTACGCTATCCATACATGTTATCCGGGGATACGGTACCCTTTCTAACCTTTGTGCAATCACCTGCAATCCATACTGGGCCTAACACCGTCTGAGCCTGCCTCCTGATGTATAGACATATATTTTGAATGTGTACGCTATCCATACATGTTATCTGGGGATACGGTACCCTTTCTAACCTTTGTGCAATCACGTGCAATCCATACTGGGCCTAACACCGTCTGAGCCTGCCTCCTGATGTATAGACATATATTTTGAATGTGTACGCTATCCATACATGTTATCCGGGGATACGGTACCCTTTCTAACCTTTGTGCAATCACGTGCAATCCATATTGGGCCTAACGCCGTCTGAGCCTGCCTCCTGATGTATAGACATATATTTTTAATGTGTACGCTATCCATACATGTTATCCGGGGATACGGTACCCTTTCTAACCTTTGTGCAATCACGTGCAACCATACTGGGCCTAACACCGTCTGAGCCTGCCTCCTGATGTATAGACATATATTTTGAATGTGTACGCTATCCATACATGTTATCTGGGGATACGGTACCCTTTCTAACCTTTGTGCAATCACGTGCAATCCATACTGGGCCTAACACCGTCTGAGCCTGCCTCCTGATGTATAGACATATATTTTGAATGTGTACGGTATCCATACATGTTATCCGGGGATACGGTACCCTTTCTAACCTTTGTGCAATCACGTGCAATCCATACTGGGCCTAACACCGTCTGAGCCTGCCTCCTGATGTATAGACATATATTTTGAATGTGTACGCTATCCATACATGTTATCTGGGGATACGGTACCCTTTCTCACCTTTGTGCAATCACGTGTAATCCATACTGGGCGTGAGAACGGCTGGCGAGCTGTTAAGCAAGCTACAGCACCTGTGGTTTGCACACGTAAGTTTTTCATTTTTTCAGGAATGACGGTTAGGCCTAATTCCGGAACTGCGGTTGACCTGCACTTATTGGGAAATCATTGTTCGCGGGTAATAATTGTAATCAGTGATCCCCATCACTAACGTTGTTCAGCGGGTTATCTGCACCTGTAAGCGACAAACGCTGGCCTTTTCAGTGTAGCGCACATGCAGCCACGGACATGTAAGGGCATGACACACCAGTTATTGGCCAATCTCATGTGCCAGAGCCTCACGTGTCCCTATAGTAAGCCGGACTCGGACCGTGGGGCATGACGGAGTCTCGTTCGTTAATGGAATTAAGCTTGCAATGTGTGCATCTGTTCTGTAGCTGGCATGGTTGAGGTTTCCCAGGTGGAGTCGAATTTAACCGTAGGCTCCACTCCTGGTGGTGCCCTTCTGGACATTCCTTTAAGGTTCAGCTTTGCAACCATACTGCCCACGTAAAACAAACACTTTGCCTTCATGAACGCTGTTTGGAGGGTCATGACTCGTGGGAATAACGCCGCCCAATCAGTTAACCTGCTAGAGAGATCCTTCGTTGCTCCCAAGCATGACATCACACTCCCTAGGAAGAAGGTAATGCCACTGTGGCGACTGTACTCCTGGGGGCGACACAAGTGCACTGATGCCCAGCCACTGCTCGATGAATCTTCTGGTACATTGACCCAGACCACTACATTCCCCTCGCACGCTACACGACCTGAATCTGACCCTGATGAAACTCAGGTTACCCTTCCCATATACAGTTCCATCTTACACGGTGACAAAGAGGAAGCTGCAGATGAAAGTGCAGGTTCGGCCCACCCGCCATCAGACACACCACCGTACTATCAGGGGCCCTGTGCCAGTGCCGTCGCCAACGAGTGGGCCCCCCCTGCTTGCTCAGGATCACAGCACTTGCAAAGTTGAAATACTGTGCAGTGAGATGGAAGATGGGGACGACGAGGAGTCCAGACAAGTACAGGGATTCCCTAGCGAGGAGACTTATTTGATTGTTTTCACTGTTGGGACAGCAATTTTTGGGGAGCACTATACTCTGGAGAATGATAGATGGGGCCCACCATACACTGGAACATTCCAAAGGTGGACATCAGACACTGGAGCAGCATTTACAGGGCCCATTATACACTAGAGCATTAGAAATGGGGCCCATTATGTTTGGAGCATTATTTGGGCCCATAAGACAGTGGAGCTTCATCCATGGGGACCAACATATACTGTAGCATTATGTGGAGCTCATCATATACTGTTTCAAACATTATATGGGACCAATGATTCTGTATGGAGAAATAGATGGGCCTCGTCATGAGATGTAAAAAGTGAAGTATTTTTCATTGTACTATACTGCTATTTCTCTGCCGTATCGGAGCATGATGAGTTGTGGTATGTGTTAAAGGGGCGCTCTTTCGCCCAGGGCACATGAAAACCTGCAGCCAGCCCTCCCCCCCACAACTTTAGCCAAATAACCCCCATTTTTCAGTGCGTAACTTGTATTATGAAGTTAATTAAGGTTGACAAGCTTAAGTAAGAAGAATTGATGCTTTTGGCATTCAAATGGGCACTGTAGGTGTGTTTCCTGTCCTCCTCTCACTGCCGACTTTTATTCCCCATTGACTTACATTGGGTTTCGTGTTTCGGGACTCACCCCGACTTTTCCCTATAATCGGACGATCTTGCTCGACCCGACTTTTGGAAAAGTCGGGTTTCACGAAACGAAACTCGACCCTAAAAAAACAAAAGTCGCTCAACTCTAATAATTACACATCCCTTACACGTATAAAAAAAATAAAGTCAACATACATTCCCCTTGCTCTCATTCTCCTGGAGCTCTGCTCTGGTGCACCAACTCTCCACAGAGCTGACGCGATGTAGTGACATTCTCATGTCTGCTGTCTCAGTTGCAAATGCTGATTGATGAAAGACGGTACTGGCGGCTCTGGTCTCCACCCATGTATTTACTGCTATCTGTATCCCAAGGACGGAAATAGCAGTGATATCAAGACGCAGGTGGGGGAATGTATGGTGCAACCCGTGGGCCACTGTTTTTGGTCATTTGGCTGTCTCGGTCCATGGGAACAGCCAGAGGGCCAGATGCGGTCTGCACTTTGCCCAGGTCTGTTCTATGTCATAATAACTGAACATTTTTGCCATGACTTTTTAGAAAGAGATTTGAAGCTTTAAGTTAAGCCAAACATGCTAGCAATTACATGGAAAAGTCACTGACACATGTTCACAACACTTTCTAAATGAATGTACATTCAGTTGTACCTAATACTATGTAATAGATACTATGCTACTGTAGCCGGAGTACTTCAATTTATAGAAAACACAGACTACACGATGAACTCAATAGTTTCTCTTGTAACTCAATTGCTTGTTCGTGTACCATTAATGTTTGCCTGGAAAGCAATTTGGAGGAGTACAAGTGAATTATTTTAACAGATCCTTAAGCAAGAATTGTGCACAAACAACTTAAGAGACTCTCACACCTTTGCAGCTACACTTAATATCGCAACTTTATAATATTCATAGTTCAATAAATATTGTCATTAACTGAATCTAAAGATAGATTTTAACTGTATCTGAATGCTTTGAGTTTGGGACTAAATAGGTAATGTATTTGTACTAGTCACTATTCTTTAACCCCTTTCTGACATGTGACGTACTTTTCCGTTCATGTGACCTGTCACAATTTGACCATGGACGGAATAGTATGTTATCACAATTGGCTGCGCTCATGGGGGGAGCGCAGCCGATTGCGGCCGGTGTAAGCGAATTCTCACAGCTGACACCTGGCAATAGGTGCCAGGAGTGGGAACAGACCGCTCCTGGCTCTTTAATCCCCAAAAATACTGTGATCAAACAAGATGGCAGCATTACGGGAGCCGGCGCCGGGCTGACAGCCCCTCTTTCTTTGGATCCAAGACCCCGTGGCGTGACGTGGGGTCCCAATTGTTGCCATGGTGAGCGGACGACATCCGGCTCACCAGAGCTAGGAAACTTGGGAAACTTGTTGATCATGCGAAGTGCATGATCAGCAAGTCTCCCTGTGTCAGCGTAGCGCTGACAGCTTCTATGGTATTCAGATGCTGCTTCATCTGCCTACTATAAAAGCGATCAGCATGCAACAAAAAATGCAAAAGTTAGGAAAAATAAAAAAATAAATAAAATAATTGTAAAAATATTTTTAAAAAAATCAAAAATTAGAATAAAAAAATCAATATATATTCTATCACTAAATAAGTATTTCAATGAAAAAAATCTAAACAATAAAAGTACACATATTTGGTATCGCCGCATCCACAACGACCCGACCTATAAAACTGTCCCACTAGTTAACCCCTTTAGTGAACACCATTAAAAAAACAAGGCAAAAAATAATGCTTCATCATCATACCGCCGAACAAAAAGTGAAATAACACACGATCAAAAAGATGGATATAAAGAAACATGGCACTGCTGAAAACATCATCTTGTCCTGCAAAAAACGAGCCACCATACAGCGTCATCAGTGGAAAAATAAAAAAGTTATAGCTATCAGAATAAAGCGATCCAAAAATAATTATTTTTTCTATAAAATAGTTTTTATTATATAAAAGCGCCAAAACATAAAAAATATAAATGACGTATCTCTGTAATCGTACTGACTCAAAGAATAAAACTGTCTTATCAATTTTACCACCCACGGAATGGTATAAACGCCCCCCCCCCCAAAAAAAAAAGAAATTCATGAATTGCTGGATTTTGCTCAATCTGTCTCCCAAAAATCGGAATAGAAAGCGATCAAAAAATGTCATGTGCCCGAACATGGTACTAAAAACGTCAGCTTGCCTAGAAAAAACAAGACCTCATATGACTGTAGGCCAAAATATGGAAAAATTATAGCTCTCAAAATGTGGGTCATGCAAAAACTATTTTTTGCAATAAAAAGCTTCTTTTAGCATGTGACAGCTGCCAAACAGAAAAACCCACTATAAGGCCTCTTTCACACGTCCTGATATTTCCGGTACCGGAGATGTCAGTTTCAGTGTGTGTAATGCTTGCGGCACACATTTGGAATGCGTGTGCCGCATCAGTACCACAAGGACAGGTGCCAAGGAAGAATTCTTACAGTAAGCGCTGTTCCCTATCGCTGGGTGCTGAACATGGCTCTCATCATTCTCCCCTGCTCTGGGTTGCAGGGGTCTTGTGGCTCCGGGGGTCTCCGCCAGTCTCAGCACTGGGTTGCAGGGGTCTTGTGGCTCCGGGGGTCTCTGCCAGTCTTAGCACTCGGCTGCAGTGGTCTTGTGGCTCTGGGGATCTCTGGCAGTCTTAGCACTGGTCTGCAGTGGCCTTGTGGCTCCGGGGGTCTCTGCCAGTCGTAGCACTGGTCTGCAGTGGCCTTGTGGCTCCGGGGGTCTCTGCCAGTCTTAGCACTGGTCTGCAGTGGCCTTGTGGCTCCGGGGGTCTCTGCCACTCTTAGCACTAGGCTGCAGTGGCCTTGTGGCTCCGGGGGTCTCTGCCACTCTTAGCACTGGGCTGCAGTGGTCTTGTGGCTCCGGGGGTCTCTGCCACTCTTAGCACTGGGCTGCAGGGGTCTTGTGGCTCCGGGGGTCTCTGCCACTCTTAGCACTGGGCTGCAGTGGTCTTGTGGCTCCGGGAGTCTCCGTCAGTCTTAGCACTAGGTTGCAGGGGTCTTGTGGCTTCACCTTATATTATAACTGTAAAGTGAATAATAACCATTAGGGACCCTGAACCATCGGCCACGGAGCCAGAGGGGATTTAGCAGAGTAGTTTGGGGGACATGTAGGTCTTTTTTTAATCGCTTTTTATTCTGCTGTTTGTGAGGTAGGATGTAGAAAAAGATGGCAATTCTGCTGATGTTTTCCATTATGTGACTGTACAGCCCCCTTAACACAACCTATCATGCTTTTCACAGATGCCACGTGTCCCCTATTTGACCTATGGTGCTGCTCTCATATCCGTCTTTTCCCAGCAGCACAGATGACAAGGGCTAACATAAGTCTATGGGTCCGTGTAAACATGGCGTCTGTGTGCCATACATATGCCGTCCGTGTGCCATCCGTGTTTAACATGGAAAGTATATGAGAAGCTTCTTAATTTAATTTCCATTATCTATACTGGAAAAACACAGATGGCACATGGATGGCTCACTGATTGAAAATACTGGTGACACCGATATCGGTGTAATATGTATGTGTTTTATATGGACATGGGGGCCCCACTTTGAATTTTGCCTAGGGCCCCAATTTGTCTAAAACTGGCCCTGACCATTGTGCTCCACAATTAGCACTAGCCAGAATGCCTTCATGCAGTGCTATCCACGGGGTTTCATAAACAATGGAATCAGCATTTCAAAGCACTGAACCCACTTATAGTGACAGCCACAAGGTTATTGATGTAAAATGTCGGATTTAGCTCTTATTTCAGAGTGTCTTTTATAAAGTGGTGACTACAGGTTCCCGCAAATACATTTTGAACCATAACACACAATTACAAGCGTTTGATTTAACAACCATATTTATTTATTTGCTATTGTCCTTTCATCTTTATCTACCAAGAGCCACAACCTTTTTTATTTTTCTTCAGTGCAGCCATATGAGGTCTTCTATTTTGCAGTATGGTTTATAGCTTTTAATGGCACCATCACATTCACCTTATGTTTGTCACGACTCCTCTACTCAGAGTGTCTCAGATTCAGTGATGGACAGCTCTGTCATCCTATTCTGTGCTGAGGCGTGCTGAGCTGTCGGTGCTTTAATTGACAGCTCGGTTGACCTATATGATACTGGGAAGTGCAGAGATTTCCACAGGTGCTCCCAGTTCTTTTCTTAGTAATTGCCTTGCTACTTAGGTGAGCTGTGTGGCCCAGATCATTGCCAGTCAAAAGCTTATGCTCTCTGATGTGTGTTTGCCTGATCCCTGTGCTGTAAGTTCTTATCTTCTGCTGTTGACCTTTGGATCATGTTCTGACCACCCGTTTGTTATTGCCTCTTTTCTTCTGATCTTCTGCTACTTAACTTTTGACCGTGTTTTGACAACCCGTTTGTTATTGCCCCTTTGCTCATCTCCTATTTCTCTGGTAATCTGACCCTGGAATGTGACCTGAATTGCGACTTTGTATTTTCCCTTGGTTTACTACGTGCTCTTTTGGTACTGACCCCATAATGTCTGACTTTGCTGACTCAAAGCCTGTCCACAGGTTGTGACTAGCGTGACAATATTTTTGTTGCTGAAAACAAAATTTGAAAAAAATCTAAAGTTGAATTCAAAAAGAGACAAAAGAAAAGTAATTCTGTCAATATTCACCCTGCTGAAAAAATTATGATCTTATTCTGTGGGTTAATATGATATTGTGTCAATACTAAATTTATATTGTCTTAACCCCTTCACGACCTCTGCCATACATGTACGTTTAAGGGGTTGAATGTTTTACCCCTTTAAGCTCCCTATGCTGCTAATGTATATATATATACATTTATATTGTGTTGATACATGATTTTGTTATTATGCTGTGTCTAGTATATGTATACCAACTTATTTAATGTAATATTGTTAATGGGCCACTAGATGGTGCACTGAGGTGTATAGAGGACAATAGAGGGTATAGTGAGAATGTAAATAGTTAACATAGAAGGGGTCATTTAGTTTAAGGGAAGAGAGCTTCCTGGTTAGGGACAGTGGGGGTGTGGACGCCCACAGAGCTTGGGTGGACTCTGGCCTGGGCAAGTTAAATACCCCACAATGTTATACAGAAGTGAGAGCCCAGTTATCCAGAACATGGGAAGCAGCTTCGCCACAGCTAGGGCAAGAAGCAGTAAAGTTACAGCTAAAGTACAAGTAGCATAGCTATAGCTACAGAAGTTACTAGAGAAAAAAATACACGGTAGGACAGATGGGCAGTTTACTCAATATGTGGCAGTTCCTAGCATAGGCAGACACCCTCATGGCCAGGGCAAAACGGCCAGGGAACTCTCAAAGGAAGCCAGGCTGCACAGGGAGAAAACCGAAGAGCGTACAGTGTGGTACACTCCAATCTCGAGCCGTGTGACAGAGCAAGTAAGGGAAGGAAGAAGTGATGTGCGATGTGAATACTGTTGTAAATGCTGTACTGGATCTGGATGTACTGCGATGTTCCGAGAGTTGAGTTTTGTATTTTGAATTATACTTCAGCTGTGTCTCTGATCATTTATCCAAGGCCAAAGGCGACCCCACGAAAAGGAGGGTAGACCTCATCTACACCAGGAATGCAGAGGTAAGTTAACTACACAAAAAATGTAGTGTGTCTGTGAAGGGAGGCAGCGCTTAGGTGCCCCGGTGTCCTTGGCCATGACTACGGTCCTGGCTGACCTTTTCATACTTTGAAAGTGGGTGTATGGAATTGACCCATGAGGTGAGCTCGTCCCATACTCGGCAGTTATTGACTGTGTATTAGGACCTGCCTCTAATAATCACGCTGATTCTTAACCTGTTAAATTCCATTGTCATCATGTGGACTGATGAATATCTTATGACATATGATGTTTTTTCTGGTTAGTTGATTTTGAAGGAATGTTTATAACCTTTTTAAACATGTGGTTTTGTGTTTTTGTTGTGATACCTGGTTTTGTGTTTATTGATCTATATTGACAATGGTGGATTATTGATACATTTATAGGTAGATTAACTAATGTTATTGAGCATGGTGCCATTTTGCACATGCCCCTAGGGTGCTAAACTCTGCAGCCTAGTTAGGAGAAAGCACAGGGCTTTCCTCTGTATCAATTTTAACTAGTCTGTTTTGAGATACTCATTACCATTGTCAGTTTTTCAAATTTTTGGTTATTGTTACCTGTTTGCTGATATCTACCAGTTTTTAATCTATGTTTTGCTTTGAGTTGCAATTTTAAAATACCTAATAAACTTAGCTTTTAGGGGATATTTTTTGTAAGACAATAATAATCCTTGGATTGTATAAAATTTTCTAAACGCCCTAAATTCTGCTGGCGGCATTAACAGCATGCTGGCAGAGGGGTGCGTCATTCTAGGCCCCCCCTGCTGTCGTGCTTATGAAGTGATGATGCCTATGGGTTGCTATGACAGCAGGTGATTTTTTTGAAGACCTCCATGCTTCTCATTATAGAGCTCCCTTGAAACCTACCCAGATGCTGGACTTCAAAGGAGACCATAATTTTTGCTATAAACAGCAATGATGTGGCAATGCTGTGCATAGCATAAGTGATCAGACGATTACAGCTTCAAGTCCTCTGAGGCCGGGATCACACATGCGAGAAACTCGGACGAGTTTCGCATCTTAATACCTGGCATTGCCTCCGGCACTCGGGCGCGGAGGGTGCGGCTGCATGTATTTCTATGTAGCCGCACGCTCCATTCCCGAGTCCCGGTGGCAGTGCTGGGTATTGACATGCGAGACTTGTCTGAGTTTCTCACATGTCTGACTCCGGCCTAAGGGGGACTAACAGGAACAGTGAAAAGTCGAGAAGAAAAAATTTAGAAAATATGAAAAAAAACATAAGTTCAAATCACCCTTTTTTTCCCACATTAAAAATAAAGATAAAAAAAATTACACACGTGGTATTGTGATGTTCCGAAAACTCCAATTTGTCAAAATATAAAAATAACCCGATTGGTAAACACTGTAGACGAAAAAATTAGAGAACAACAATATTATGGCACTTTTTTTAGTTGCTTTTATTATTTCAAATGCAACTATGTTTTGTTTTTTTTTACATTTTTCTAGTTTAACCTGGGTGCTTGAAAATACAATGTCCTGAATGGAGGTACAACACACAGCAATCTGTACTTTAATGTATTTTTTTCAGTGAGCTCATATTAAACCCTGCTTAAAGCACTAAATTGACCTACACAGGGACTACCATGGCAGCTGGCCAAACAAATAACTGCGACAGCTTCAACTGCCTCTGCACAGATTGAGAAAGCAATTCCTCCCTTGTGCCTATGGGTATTGACTCCTCTCTGACACATAAAAAGACACCAATACTGGATAATGGCCCTCCTGCAGATTTAGCACTGAGACTCAATAGCTTCGAGTTATGCCTCTGACCCTTATCAGAATGCCGCTTTCAGCTGATTAAGGCTGGAAATCTTTGACGTGTTGCGTAATATTTAAATGAAAAGGCTTTATATAACATTTTATACTCCACCCTCTGTGAATAAATTTATAGAAAACTAGTGTCACGAAGAATCAGGATTATTTGGTTTTCCTTACTAGTATTAAATATAATAAGAAGCATTAAATCACGTCTGATGGTACCATTTTACAATGATCTGGCCCTCGGATAAAATTATTTCTTGTGTCCTTGATGTTCCTCTGTGAAGATTTATTGCTGTAATGGAGCTCAAGCTTTACATTTTCCTTACTTGTATTTACTACATCACATTTCCACTAAAAGTACATTGGCTTAAAGCTCGGCAATGATTTTATCTGACCTATCCTCTGTACAGAACTTATTTGACCACAATTTCAGAACTTTCCATTTTGCCTCTACAGGGAATGGATATAAAACATATCAGGAGAAAAGTTCTGTTGGAATAATTTAGTGCCCCCTGAATACATATGAATGACTCTACAGGATAAAGATGCTACAAATCCTCAACATTGGATTTTCCTTCATATCCATTTCCTTCTGTATTCTGTTTTCTGACAGCGCAATTCCACTTTAAGGATAATAAATGAGATTACAGGTTGCTTTCTAATGAAAAATTAGATCATTTGTTGATACATGTGTTACATAAAGTGAGACAGAATCCCATTTTTTATGACTAATTCAATAACTAAGCATCAAGGGCACATAGTGTGACAGATTTATTTACTTCTTGCTTCGACCCAGTAATGAGAATATGTAATCCTTTGTTTGTGATGTTTTATAAGCGCATTTTATCTTGTAATCAACCAACACCCTGAACATTTCCCAAAGCAGTTGAGATTCATCTTCCAGAATCCACAAGAAAGAGTTTCCCCTACACCAGTGGATGGCACAACTTATCAGATTACAGTATGAAACAGTTGTTACATCGGAACATGCTTTTGTCCTTTTCTATTTTCTTAATGCTGGGGTATCTGAAGTGATGGACTGGTTGTAAAGATTTTAGCTGTGGCCATAACATATTATTAACTAAAACTGAAATATTAAATAATACATTTTCTTTTCAACATCTTTCCACTTTGGCTGAATAAATGGAATTTTGTACAAGGGCTCCATGATGTCAATAGGGAAAAAAATTAAATGCATTTCCTTTGATAGTTAAAAGGGAACCATGCCCTTTTAGTGAGTTTTTGAGGTGCAGATTGTGCCCCATTTCTGCACCTATTAACCACTTCACGACCTTGGACGTATCCAGGTTGGTAAGTACTTACCGACCTTGAATGTATGGACACACACGTGGTCAAAATTGTTGGTACCCCTCGTTTAATGACAGAAAATCCCACAATGGTCACGTATATAACTTGAATCTGACTGACAAACATAATAATAAATCAAAAATCTATGAAAATGAACAAATGAAAGTCAGACATTGCTTTTCAACCATGCTTCCACAGAATTTAAAAAAAATAAATAAATAAAACTCATGAAATAGGCCGGGACAGAAATGATGGCACCCCTGAAAATATTGTGACAAAAGGGACATGTTAAATATCAGATACTCACTGTGCTGTTTGGTGACATGGTGTGTATTACACTCAGCATGGACCAGAGGAAGCGAAGTAAGAGTTGTCTCAGGAGATTAGAAAGAAAATTATAGACAAATATATTAAAGGTAAAAGTTATAAGACCAAGCAGCTTGATGTTTCTGTGACTACAGTTGCACATATTATTCAGAAATTTAATCTCCATGGGACTGTTGCCAACTTCCCTGGACGTGGCCGCAGGAAGAAAATTGATGACAAATCAAAGAGACAGATAATACGAATGGAAACAAAAGAGCCCAGAAAAACTTCTAAACAGAATAAAGGAGAACTTCAAGCTCAAGGAACATCAGTGTCAGATCACACCATCAGTCGCTGTATGAGCCAAAGTGGACTTCATGGGAGATGACCAAGGAGGACACCACTGTTGAACAAAAATCATAAAAAAGCAAGACTGGAATTTGCCAAACTACGTGTTGACAAGCCACAAAGCTTCTAGGAGAATGTCCTATGGACAGATGAGACAAAAATTGAACTTTTTGGCAAGGCACATCAGCTCTATGTTCACAGACGGAAAAATTAAGCATATCAAGAAAAGAACACTGTCACTACTGTGAAACATAGAGGAGGCTCTGCTATGTTCTGGGGCTGCTTTGCTGCATCTGGCACAGGGTGTCTAGAATCTGTGCAGGGTACAATGAAATCTCAAGACTTTCAAGGGATTCTACAGAGTAATGTGCTGCCCAATGTCCGAAAGCTTGGTCTCAGTCGCAGGTCATGGGTCTTGCAACAGGATAAAGACCCAAAACACACAGCTAAAAACTCCCAAGAATGGCTAAAAGGAAAACATTGGACTATTCTGAAGTGGCCTTCAATGAGCCCTGACCTAAATCCTATTGCACATCTTTGGAAAGAGCTGAGTCATGCCGTCTGGATAAGGCAACCTTCAAACATGAGACAACTGGAGCAGTTTTCTCTTGATGAGTGGGCCAAAATACCTATCAAGAGGTGCAGAAGTCTCATTGACAGTTGCATGAATCGTTTGATTGCAGTGATTGCCTCAAAAGGTTGTGCAACAAAATATTGAGTTAAGGGTACCATCATTTCTGTCCAGAGCTATTTCATGACTTTTATTTATTTTTTTTTAAATTCTGTGGAAGGATAGTTGAAAAGCAATGTCTGTGTTTCACTTGTTCATTTTCATAGATTTTTTATTTATTATTACTTTTGTCAGATTCAAGTGACCATTGTGGGTTTTTCTGTCATTAAACGAGGGGTACCAACAATTTTGACCACGTGTGTGTATATAACAGTTATTTGTTTTTCCTTTTTAATGGGTCCTTGAAGTCACTTATAATGGTTCGGAGGGGTGTCCATAACAGTATAATCCCAGGTATGAAGAGGTAACCATTTCAGGTATGGCCCCCTGGTGTAGAGGTGTGTCCATCACAGTATGGCCCCCTGGTAGGAGAGTTAACCATCTTGGGTATGGCTTCCTGGTGTGGAGGGGTAACCATCTCAGGTATGTCTCCTGATGTGGGATGGTAACTATCTCGGGTATGGTCACCTGGCTTTGATGGGTGTCCATCACAGTATGATCCCCTGGTATGTAAAGTTGACCATCTCCAGTATGACCCCCTGGTATGGAGGGGTAACCATCTCAGGTATGGCCCCTGATGTGGAGTGGTAACCATCTTGGGTATGGCCCCCCTGTTTTGGAGGGGTGTCCATCACAGTATGACCCCTTGGTATGGAGGGGTAACCAGCTCAGGTATGGCCCCTGGTGTGGAAGAGTAACCAGCTTGGGTATGGCCCCCTGGTCTGGAGGAGTGACCAACTCGGGTATGGTCCTCTGGTGTGGAGGGATAACCAGCTTGGGTATGACCCCCTGGTATGGAGTGGTAACCAACTTTGGTATGGCCCCCTGGTGTGGAGGAGTAACCATCTCGGGTATGGCCACCTGTTGTGGAAGGGCAACCATCTTGGGTATGGCCTCCTGGTGTGTGCCTTTGTGCAGCTGCCAGGCATTGACTTGTGCTGCTACTTAAAATAAATTAATATTCACCTCTCTCCACACCCATGGGCAAGGAGAGAGGTGAATATTCATTTCTCTTAAGTAGTGGCACACGTAACCATCCTGCAGCTGCAGGAAGACTCCATCTGACACTTTGTGTGTCACTGAAGAGCAATGAATACTCACAGCTCTCTGTGCACACAGTCCGGCGTGCAGAGCAGTGAGTATTCTGGCAGCTGCCCTTCGGCTTGCAAGCAGCACATGATGTCTCTGCCATGCGCAGCTTACAAGCATAAAGCAGCTGCTGGCATCGTAACAAGTTGCTGCAAGGGAAGGTAACTGTAATTTTTTTTTAATGTTTTCTGATGGGGCCACGCATACCAGGGTGGGGGGGCCAGTCATACCATAAGGATGGGGCCATGTATACTAGGACGGGGATGGGGGTCAATCATACCAAGATGCTAGTAAAAAGAAATGAATATTCATTGCTCTGCACGTCCATATAAGTGGAATGCAGTGAATATTAATTTCTCTGTAGCAGCGGGCACATGAGTTAGCCACAGCAGCAGGTTCCTGCCTCTGTGACCCACTGCTCCACCAATGCCACTCCCCCACCTCCCCATTACAGCCAGAGCTGGTACATCCGGACTATAAGACACCCCACCATTTTACTCCACATTTTTGGAGGACAAAAATGTGTCTTATAGTCCGAAAAATACAGTAATAGTTTTTGAGGCATGACAGATGTCATTATACAGGTATTTAGACTGTGGCTACCTCTTTATTATGGTTTACTTTCCACATTCCCCATTATGAGATCCTCATTGCAGAATGTTTAGCGACTGTTTATTTCACTTTAGTTACCGTATTTATTATCAATCACAATTTGGTAGGGTTGCATTGATAAAATTAATCTGTCGTAGCTCTGGAATTTTGCTACTTGTATGCTCAGTCTTTCCATAGCATGTAGAACTGGGTGGTGGCTTTATTAGGCATGGTTGATGGCGGTCAAGTCCAAGGTGTCAAATGGCCTCTTTGGTGGCAGTTTATTAGTCAGGTTGGAGAAAAGTAAAAGTGGACTCATTTTAATTAATAGAGGATGTAAAACAGGCTCGGTTTGATGGCCAGCCTCAAGGACATTGTAATGGTGATGTCAGTCAGGGGTGGGCACAGTGGTTAAGCACAGGAGTGAGGATGTTATGATCATTGGTGTCCTGAAAGTTTACTGGCTCTGCTTGAATGGCAAGTGCGGCTGATCGCGGCCAGGTGTCAGCTGATTATCACAGCTGACACCCGGCAAAATGTGCCAAGAGCGGTCATGGACTGTTCCTGGCACATTAACCCCCGGCACACTGCGATCAAACATGGCATAGGGAAGCAGGGGGCAGCCCCCAACATGTAATGACGGTGAAGCAAGATGAAAAAACACTAACACAGATAGAAAGATAGGCTGAGCAAGCTAACTAAATAGGACAGGATAGAAAAGCTGCTGTCTGCAATCCGCAAAAACCCTATCAAAACATGAGCCAACAGACTGATCGGGAAAAAAGCCATGAAGACGCTAGGCTTCAAAAAGACTATATCAGTACTCAGGTATTTTCTGAAGACAGAGCAAAAAGGCAAAAGGAATTCAGCTCACCCCAGCAGGGAATGGCAGAAATCCAGAAAAACAAGGCAAAACAAACACAAAACACAAATGCAAAAAGCAGAGCAGAAAACTTGGCTTTTGAGGAGCAGGAATCAGACTGGTCTCCTAGAATCCCTCAGAGAAATCACCAGCAAGGCAGAAGGGCGTCTGCTGCCTTATATCCAGTCAGTAATTCCCGTCACCCAGTCATCATCATCCTGCTCAAGTGCTTGGTAATCAGCCTCACTACCTTCCTTCACCAGAATAGGGAGTGCATCAGACCTCAATGGTGAAGGGGAAAATGAACTCACAACAAAGGGGTTAATGTCACCATGCTATTGTAAGGTGACATTAAGCCCGGTTAATAATGGTGAGGAGTCAATAAGACATCTACCCATTTTTAATCTTATAGTAATAAAAAACACACACATTAAGAATAAAGTATTTCAATGAAATAACACACAACACAGTTTTTCATAATTTTTATTGTACGCCTAAATCTATTTGAAGCCATCGATCACCTGCAAAAAAATTGAAAAACAAACCAACATTATACTCCCTTATCCGAAGTAGTGTCTCTTTAATAACGAATGTCTCACGATGATCTCCCCTATAGAGCTGTCATATCAGCAGATGTGACTGCTCTATAGGCCTCCAATGACAAACTGACTGGTGATAACCATCCCACAGTGTGTCATTGGAGTTAAACCTCTCACTTTATGGCACTACAGCATGAGAAAATTCTCACGCTGTAGTGCCGCAAAGTGACAGGATGAACTCCGGTGACCTGTCGGCAGCAGAGTGATACAATGCGGAGGATTATCTCCGTAATTGTATCACTGGAGCCCCTGGAGAGCAGTTGCATTTGCTGATGTGACAGCTCTCCACTAGAGATTGTCTTGGGACATTCGTTATTAATTGGACTACATTGGACACAGGGAGTATATTGTTTGTTTATTTTTTTAATTTTTTTTCAGGAGAGCAAGGGCTTTGGGGATTAGCTGATTTTGGCAAATATGGACTATATATGTATGTATGTGGTGTGTGCTTTTTTTTTTTACATTCAACACATTAGCCGAATGATGGGACTACTACTGTCCCATCAATGGCTAATGGTGTCACTGTAACAGGCATAGCTGGATGGTATTAGTAGTCCCATTGGACGATGCCTGCACACACACACACACACTGACACAGCCCCGCTGACACCGCACACAGACCCGCACACACAAACATGCAGACCCCGCCCGCACACAGACATGCACACATTCTCCACCCACACACTTCCCTCCTCCCGGTCTGCAGCGTTTCTCACTCCCACATCCGCAGCAAAACCGCATATCTTTTTTACACCTGCCGTTTTGCTGTGGATGTGCCTGACTCAATGCAAGTCAATGGGTGCAGAAACGCTGCAGATCCACACAAAGAATTGACATGCTGCGGAAAATAAAACGTTACGAATTTGCATGTTTTTTTCCGCAGCATGTGCATAAGAAGACTCCAGTTCCAATAGATTAACATTGGCTATGCAATACACTGCGGATTTGATGCAAATCCATGCGTCCAAAAACGCTGCAGATATGCAATCAAATCTGAAACGTGTGCACACAGCCTTAAACTGTCCCACTAGTTAACCCCTTTAGTGAACTCCTTAAAGCATTGTTTTTTGCTTTGGTTTTTTTTTTACCATCATAACACCAAACAAAAAGTGCAATAACACGCGATCAAAAAGACGGATATAAATAAACATGGTACCACGGAAAACGTCATCTTGTCCCACAAAAAACGAGCTGCCATACAGCGTCATCAGCGAAAAAATAAAAAAGTTACAGCTCGCAGAATAAAGCGATGCAAAAATAATTATTTTTTATATAAAATTGTTTTTATTACCACCTACAAAGACCTCTCTGAGTTCAAAATGACCAGTTTTTAAATTACTCTATCGAGAAATCACAAAAAAACATTCTTTTGTGCAAAATGTATAATCAATTTTATTATTCATATAAAAATACATATAATTACAAAATCTAATGAGTATATATAAGGTGGAAGCAGCAAACCACTCGACACAATGTGCATCAAAAAACTACACACCAAGTTTTGACCAGTGGACAAGGTCTGGTCCAGGATATGAATGCAAAATCATATATTAATGCCTCATAATAAAGTGCCTGTGCATATAAATGCTCATGTCTCACAAAGAGAGTTAAAAAGTATCTATCATATATGAAAGCAAATGGGACAACGTTCCCTAAATACACTACTGACACCTATCAGATGCAAAAGGCCAAGAATCCTGTACGTCCTATGATTTGCAACCATGCCCAGAGAAGTCACATTAGTAGTGTGAGTGCACAGAAACAATGTCTCTTACCCATGTGGAAAGGTCGAGTGGTGCTTGTTTTTGTTGTATAAAAGTGCCAAAACATAAAAAGATATAAATGAGGTATCGCTGTCATGATTCTAACCCGAAAAATAATATTGCTTTATCAATTTTACCACAGGCGGAATGGTATAAATGCATCCCCCGAAAAGAAATTCATGAATTGCTGGTTTTTGAAAAATATTCAGAATTGAGAGTCCTCAGTGGTTGATACCTTTTCAATGGCTAACTGAAAACATGGTAACACATTGCAAGCTTTCGAGACTACTCAGGTCTCTTCATCATTGCTGGTTTTTGTTCATTCTGCATCCCAAAAATCCGAATAAAAAGTGATAAAAAAGTAATGTGCCCAAAAATGGTACCAATAAAAATGACAACTCGTCCCGCAAAAAATAAGACGTCACATGACTCTGTGAGCCAAAATATAGAAAAACTATAGCTCTCAAAATGTGGTGATGCAAAAACTATTTTTTGGAATAAAAAGTGTCTTTTAGCATGTGACAGCTGCCAAATATAATAACCCACTATAAATAGTAAATCATACCCTTTTATCACCCCCTTAGTTAGAGAAAAATAATAAAATAAAAAAATGTATTTATTTCCATTTTTGATTTGGGGTTAGGGTTGGGATGAGGGTTAGGGGTGTGTTGGGGTTAGGGCTGGAGTTAGAATTGGGGGGTTTCCACTGTTCAGGCACATCAGGGGCTCTCCAAATGCGACATGGCATCTGATCTCTATTCCAGCCACTTCTGTGTTGAAAAAGGCAAATGTCACTCCTTCCCTTCCATGTGTAGAAATAGTGGTTCCCTTCACATATGTGGGATCAGCCTACTCAGGACAAATTGCACAACTTTTGGGGTCTAATTTCTCCTGTTACCCTTAGGAAAATAAAATATTGGGGGTGAAAATATCATTTTTGTGGAAAAAAATATGATTTTTTTTATTTTCATGGATCTACGTTATAAACATCTGTGAAGTACTTGGGGGTTCAAAGTTCTCACCACACATCTAGAGAAGTTCCTTGGGGGGACTAGTTTCCAAAATGGGGTCACTTGTGAGGGGTTTCCACTGTTTAGGCACATCAGGGGCTCTCCAAATGCAACATGGCGTCCGATCTCAATTCCATCCAATTTTGCATTGAAAAAGGCAAATGGCACTCCTTCCCTGCCATGCGCCGAAACAGTGGTTCCCCCCACATATGGGGTATCAGCATACTCAGGACAAATTGTACGATAACTTTTGGGGTCCAATTTCTCCTGTTACCCTTGGTAAAATAAAAAAATTGGACCACCCTTGGGGGTAAAGGGGTTAAACAACTTTAACAGTGTAGGGGTTATTTTAACTCAACAGTCTTTTTATCATGTTCAACTTATCAAGACTCCACTGTCCTTTACACGCTTGCAGTCGGATGGGTGATGGGATGTCGGCGGAGCTCGGTGCTGCGTCTTCAGGCTTCCCAACACATGATCCCGCTTCTGACGGCAGTGGGCGGTCACCAGTTTTGCACGCTGAGCCCCTAGTCCATCGAACTGCAGGGGCCAAAGAGCCATGCTCTGCCCTACTCACGTCTCCCTGCATGCCTGTTGGTACTTGTGAGTCTTTTCTGCACCCATCCTGAATCTGTGCTCTGTGGTCAGGAGCCTTTCCCAACAAACTCCTGCTTGGCATGTTCTGGACTGAAGGCTCAGCGATGCTCCCCGGGTCCTCACTGCACCCGACCCTTAACACTGCCACGCAGCTTATTGCTTGCGGCGCAGGTCCTCTCTCACTCAGCCCTCTGGTGGGAAGCCTCTCTTTTTTTCCCATGCAAACCTTCTTATAATCACCTGACTCACCATGATCCCTCTCTGCAGGTCATGGGTCTCTCCTTCCTCAATTTCCTTCCCCCCTGAAACAGGCCCCAGCAGTTCCGGACCCGGTTCTTTATCAGCACCCACAGCCCCGTCTTCCTGCTTACACGCACACTGCAGTAGATTTGTTGAAAGGTCTATCAGAACAGACTGATCTGTAGCTCTCGCCCCTGACCCTAAACAAGGTATCGTCATGTATGACACTGACCGCAATCTGGTGGCGGCTCACACACCTAACATACATGGTCAACATGCTCAATTTAGTGGTTCAGCATTTTCTCAAAACCTTCACAGATCTGCCTAAGCTACTAGTGAAATTAAGCTATGTGTGTGCCCCATTCTGCAAGTCTGCTACAGGCGCAGCTGCTCTGACAGTGCTGCAGCAGCGTTTCCAACTTCCAGCTCACTGACTGGAATGCAATGTTACCACTATAGATAAGCAAATATTTCAATGTTTGGTTTCGATAGCGATTGCCAAATTTGCAATATTCACTAATTTATTTGTTGAACATAGCCGAATGCCATTCAAGCCAATGGGAGGCAAAAACAAACAAATACAAAACACCTTCAAATGGGTCCAAAAGCTGCCAAAACACATGAAATTATGGGCAGACACCAGGAAAGTGGGATCAATTCACCCACAGTGCAAATTTTAGAATGGCATGGCAGCAATCAGCCATGCATGATGTATCAGGGTCTGGGCCAGCACTTACAGCTTTGAATTAAAATTCAAATTAAGACGAGGGGGGTGAGCTGTCTTGGGAGCCATGATACTACATGCAACAGCTAAACCTGTTTTTATACTCAGTCACACAACGTCAGTTTCGTAGACTACTATTGTCAGAAAAATGTAAGGATAGTAACATGGATAGTTAACTCAAAGGATGTGGAGAGCTGCCAGTCTTAGAGGCCTACTGCTACAGGCAACACACATGAAGGAGACCCAATGAGGTATCTACACATTTCAAAAAATTAGTGGCAGACACTACCAAAGTGGCATCAATTTCACCAGAGTAGAACTAGAATAATGGGGACTGGCACCTCTTCCACTGCAACCAACTCAGCAGATGGAGACTATAATGAGCAAGGTTGTGGAACCACTGTGACATAGACCACGGAAAGCCTGGAGGGGCGTGACAAGGTGGCCTACCATATCTGACCTCAAATAAATTGCAGCAGGCGAAAACTGCGACCCAAGGAGGGACAAAGTGGTGGCACTAGGATGCTAATCCATGGCTGATGTGCAGAAAGTGGCAGCTGCCCCTCTAGAGCAGGTAGGCTGGCATAGCCTAAAGGAGGGATGAAGAATTCAGGCAGGCACTGTATGGACACTGGAACAACGGGTGCAGATGGAACTGGCTGAGGAACAGAAAAGCACTGGCAGGTGTGGGCTGGACCGGGAGTTGGACTGAGGATGGTAGGAAGGTGAGAAATCCAAACTAACATCCAGTAGGTTACAGGTGCCCTCCAGAAATGAAAGGTAAACTGGACACCTCTATCAGACATTATGTGAAGCAGTAGGACATGGAGACGAAAAATCTGAAGAATGAATTATTTTGCCAATGCTAGTGCATATGAAAGATCGGATAGTGGGATAAAATGAGCCATCTTGGAAAAATGATCCACCACCACCCAGATGACAATACATCCAGCAGACACTGGCAGTTCCATGATGAAATCCATGGAGATATGCTGCCAGGGAGCAGATGGCACAGGCAAGGGAAGCAACCGACTGGTAGAAGCTGCTTGGGAGTCTTACTTGGGACACAAAGGACAAGCAGAGATGAAATTTGAAACATCTTTGCACAGAGTCGGCCACCAATAGTGTCGAGAGATAAGGAGAGTAGTCTTCTTCTGTCCGGTGTGGCTCGCCTCCTTAGAAGAATGTCCCCAGAGAAGAACCCGCTTCCTGTCAGGTTCAGTCAGTTAAGTCTTACCGGAGGGTAGACGGGATAAGTCTAGTAGAGTGACTGTGATTATTTTGGAGGGTTCGATGATATGTTTAAGCTCCTCCTCCTGATCAGAGGCCTGGAAGGACCTGGAGAGCGCATCAGCCTTAACGTTTTTATCAGCCAGACGCCAGACAAAAGTGGAGTGTGAAGTTTAAACGAGCGAAGAACAAAGATCATCTGGCTTGATGGCGGTTAAGCCGCTGAGCAGACTGCACATAAGCCAGATTCTTGTGGTCAGTGTAAATTACCACACGGTACCACCACTCCTTCAGAGCCAACTTCAACGTGAGCACTTCTCTATTGCCAATAGAGTAATTACATTCTATTTCCGAGAAGAGTTTAGAGAAAAAGTCGCAGGACACCATGTGACCGGATGAAGACTTCTGAGTGAATACGGTTCCAGCCCCTGTGGAAGTTGCATCCACCTCCAGGAAGAACTGTTTGTTATGGTTTGGGTGATGCAGCACCGGAGTCGAGGAGAATGCCTGCTTGAAGGATACAAAGGATTCTTCTGCTTCAGGGGTCCATTCCTTAGGAATGGCTCCTTTGTGGGTCAGGGCAGAAATAGGAGCAGTCCAGGAAGGAAAATGCTAAATTGGTAATAATAATTTGCAAACCCGAGAAACCGCTGGATAGATCGTCGGGTCAGGGCAATTTCATGACAGTGGATATCTTCTCAGGATCCATCTTCAGACCAGTCTTAGAAACGATGTACCCCAGAAACGGAAGGGAGGACTGTTCAAAGACGCACTTTTCATATTTGGCGTTGAGACAGTTAGTTCTTAACTTAGTAGAACCTGGTCAATGTCCCTCCTGTGTGTTGGCAGATCAGGAGAGAATACAAAGATGTCATCCAGGTGTAGAGCAAGTCCCGGAAGATGTCGTTCAGTTCTTGTAAGACGTCTGGAGCATTACAGAGTCCAAATAGCATAACGAGATACTCGTAATACTAATGTCCATCGTGGGTATTGAAAGCCACCTTCCAATCATCTCCCCTGCAAATTCAAGCCAAGTTGTATACCCCTCATAGGTCAAGATTCGTGAAGATTCTGGAACCCTTCAGGCGATCAAACCACTCGGAGATCAGGGGTAGGGGGTAGTTATTTTTTTACCGTGATTTGGTTAAGGCCCCTGTAGTCAATGCAGAGAGCCATCCTGTTCTTCACAAAGAAAAACCTAGCTCCTGTCGGAGATGAGGATTTCCAGATAAATCCTCTAGTGAGGTTCTCTTCTATATACTCATACATAGTGCGATTCTCAGCCTGGGGTACTGATATATTCATACTGGTGGAGGTGAGGTGCCCAGCAGGACGTCAATCGGGCAGTCATACAGCCTATGAGGTGGCAAGGTCTCAGCCTCTTTGTTGAAAATGTCCGCATACGTCCAATATGCCATGAGAAGGCCAGGCAAATTAGCAGGAGACGTAGAAGACCGGATAGGATAAATGGGAGCAAGGCACATTTCATGACATCTTGAGCCCCATCGGGTACTTCTCCAGACCTCCAGTCCAGAACAGGTTCATGTTTTTGAAGTCACAGGAGAAATAGAAGTAGCGGATAAGAAAGACCAGACAGCACATGAGAAATCTTCTCCGAATGCAACGTCCCGACCTGAAGATCCACGGGCTCCTTGATGAACTGGATGGCCTCGGAAATGGCTTTCCATCCACTGAAGAAATCACCAACGGATCCGGAAGACGTAGGACAGGAATCTTATACTAATCGACCACAGCCTGTTGAACAAAGTTACCCCTGGAGCAGGAGTCCAGGTGGACCAATTCAACAAAAGACTCTTTGCCACAGGAGACAGATACAGTCACGGTCAATGATGGAGAGGTAGATGTCTTGCCCAGGGTAGCCTCTCCTACTGACCCTAGGCACTGGTGTTTCCTGGTCTCTCGGGGCAGGACCAAATTAGGTGTTTGGAGCTACCGCAGTAGAAGCATGTCCCTTTGGCCCAACAAATCTCTTGGTGGCACTTGCATAGCTTCACCTGGTCAATCAGTATAGGTTCAAGTGAAGAAATTACAGAAAGAACTTGCTTAATGATCGGTCATTGGAAGATGTGAGCCTGGTTTACCGATCTTCTCTCATGGTTCACCACTTTGGTCCATTATTGGAACCTAACGTAATGTCAATTCTGTTTGTGAGAGACACCGGGTCATCCAGAGAGGTGGGTGTCTCCCGGCCTGCCAGTTTGTCCTTGATTCGCCCGGGGAGACCTTCCCAGAAGGTTGCCACCAGATCCTCATTGTTTTAAGCGAGTTCTGAAGACAAGGTACGGAAAAGTACCGCATACTGGACCACAGAGAGGTTACATTGGTGTAACCGGAGCAGAGAAGAGGTTTCAGAAGAAACATGAACGGGCTCATCGATGACCTTATGAAAGGCTTCCAAGAAGGACTGTAGGTTTGACACTAACGGATCCCCTCTTTCCCACAGAGGATTGAGCCTGTAACAGCTCTGCTGGCATCGCTGCATGGCCTCCCATTCCCCACTCACCAACTTGCTCACTGCTCCAGGCCATGCTGTGAATTCTGTTTACTGCCAGCTCCTTGCCTTGTCTCCTGTCTGCTGTGTTCATGTTTCCTGACTGTGTATAGGGGGGCGGCGCCTGAACTCTCTGCTTCTTATGGAGTCAGGGTGCACCTGGCTTATGTGTCCCTGACCAATTACCTATAGCCCTCTACTATTTAGGGCTGCCCCACCCACTGAACCTTGCCTGAGCAATGTCTAAACTCAGTATCTTGCTACTGAGCCTGCCAGGCCGTCTCCTGTGTATCTCCTTCTCTGGAGGTTTTCCCCTTGCCTTGCTTGGTACTCTCTGTCTGCCCTCTAGGAGGCAGAATATCCTGGTCTCTGTGGCTTGTCCTAGCCCTGTCTCTGTACTTGGCCTACTACTTCTCTGTCTGCCCTCCAGGAGACAGAATATCCTGGTCCCTGTTCCATTACTCCTTGTCTTGTCTTGGTCCAGCCTTGCTTTGTATCTGTCTCCTTGGTCCTATACCTTTTCTCACACCTATGCCTTGTCTGAACTCTGTCCTACCTCTCTCTGTCAGTCTCCTTAACTGTGGTTTCTTTCCCTGCTGTATCTTTCCTGGCACCCTCCCTGTCTGCTTGTGCTCTGTACTCTAGCGTTTCCGCTCTGTTCTGTCTGTGCTCCGCTCCTGATGCTGCAGAACCTCTTGCTGCAGCTTCTCTCTGCAGACCTTGTTGTTCAGCTTTGCTCTGCTCCTGCTACTGCAGAACCTCTTGCTGCAGCTCCTGCAACTCTTACTTCTCCGCACTCCTGCGGCTCCGCCTACTCCACACTCCTGCCTGTATCCTTACCTGCACCTCCTGTGTGAACAGGTCCAAACCTGTTCCTTCATATTCCACTTCTTCCTGCCTGTATCCGTACCTGCATCTCTTATGTGAACAGGTCCAAAACCTGTTCATATACCACTCCTACCTGCCCTGTGTCTCTCCTGTGCCAGCCTGATCTGTGTCTCTCCCGTGCCAGCCTGCCTGTGTCTATCCCATGCCAGCCTGCCCTGTGTCTCTCCTGTGCCCACTTGCTAGTGTCTCAAGCCCTGCCCGCTTGCCAGTGTCTCGAAGCCGTGCCCGCTTGCCAGTGTCTCAAAGTCATGCCCGCTGCCAGTGTCTCGAGGCCGTGCCCGCTTGCCAGTGTCTCGAAGCCGTGCTCGCTTGCCCTATGTCTCAAGCCGTGCCAGCCTGCCCTGTGTCTCAAGCCGTGCCTGCCTTGTGTCACAAGCCGTGCCTGCCTGCCCTGTGTCTCAAGCCGTGCCTGCCTTGTGTCACAAGCCGTGCCTGCCTGCCCTGTGTCTCAGCCGTGCCTGCCTGGGTACCAACCGTGCTTGCCGTGCCTACCTGCCTGCCTGTCAGTCGCACCTGTCCAAGTGCCTTGTCCCCGAGTGGGATCAGCAGCCACAGCCAGACACCACCCTGGAGTGGCACCTGGCAGCTACCTGCCACACAAGCCTGACCTCACCATCAGAGGCTCCAACGAAGACCAAGGTAGCTGTCATAGTCATGCCCCTTCCAGGGTAGTCTGGATTGTGGCACAGTGGGGCAACAACCCCCCGGCTTTTGCCAACCTGCCAAAGTGTGAGTGTGACAGAGCCAAAGCCTAAGGAAGACCTAAAGGGGCATGAATAGGAGCCTCACCCAATCAGACCATGGACATGCAGCAGCTAACGCACCGCAGTCTGTGGAAAGGCAAGGGAGGTGATCCAGGTGCTACTCCAAGACTGACCTTGCGTAGATGGTGGCTGCCCACTAGGAGCGGATACCTGGAATGGCCCGGGGGATTTTCCAACAGATAGAAAAGATGACAGGAACCGCAGGTGCAGACAGGACAGTGACTGAGAGATGAGCACTGGTGGTTGCTGCTGGCTCTGCTGATGTTGAGGTGAGCACTGGCAGGTGCAGCTGGCTCAGCTACTGTTGAAGGAAGCACTGGTGGGTGCAGCAGACTGAGATTCTAGTACAGGGACCTGAGAACTGACAAGCGTGTTAGGAACAAACTCACAACATTGCACAGGCACCTCCATGTTGGAGAAGGCCGCTTAAATAGTAAGAGACCTCCAGCTATTGGCTGTGGACATGTTAGAGGAATGCGCACCGCCCCATTAAGAAAGAGGAAGTGTTTGCACACGTCCTCTATGCACAGTGCCTGGAGACCTGCCAGGGGTGCATGCACCCTGGGCAGCAGCAGACCTGGAAGGAGCAGGATGGGAGCCTTGGCAGTGAGTACGCTGAAGTCTCTGCAGGGAGAGAGGGACTGCAGGCAGAGATGCGGGTGCTAAAGTGTCAGAGATATGTCCATGCAGGGCCGGCATTAGGGGCAAGCAGCCCAGGCAGCTGCCTAGGGCCCCCGCTCCCCCAGGGGCCCCCAGCTAGTAGTACATCATGTAGATGCTATGGGGCCCATGAGGCAGGGGGGCCCATCTGCTGCCAGCGCCATCTCCCCCCGCCACGCATTGAACTATACCAGCATCTGCCGGTACAGTTCAAAGCAATGATGGAGAAAGAGCATCAGCTGCAGCTCCCTTTCCCATCATTCCCCGCTCTGCCTCTGACACTGCAGGTGCACGATGACATCATCGTGCACTCACTGTGTGCCAGGCAGAGCAGGCTGAGACAGGAGCCGGGAGCAGTTCGGGCAAGAGGAGAGGTGAGGAGTGTGGTTTTTAATGCAACAGTGAGTACTGGACTGTGGGGCCATTCTCGGAGGGGGGATGCGGCCTGGTCTATATACCATGGTGCTGTGCTGTATACCATGTGGGGCTGTGCTGTATACCATGGTGCTGTGGTGTATACCATGTGGGGCTGTGCTATATACCATGGTGCTGTGCTGTATACCATGTGGGGCTGTGCTGTATACCATGTGAGGCTGTGCTGTATGCCATGGTGCTGTGCTGTATACCATGGGGCTGTGCTATATACCATATGGGCTGTGCTATATATTTTGTGGGGCTGTGTTATGTACTATGTAGGCTGTGTTATATACTTATACTATGTGGGCTGTGTTAGAATCATAGAATCATATTCTATTCTATTCTATATCTATACTATTCAAAATCTATGATACTATGTAGGCTGTGTTATATACTATGCGGCTGTGTTATATACTTTGTGGCTGTGCTATATACTATGTGGTTATGTTATATACAATGGGGGTACACTATGCATTATATTCTATGGGGAGGCTGTGTTATATAATATGGGGGCTACATTATATTCTATGGGGAGGTGGGCTGTATTATATTCTATTCGGGGCTACATTATATTCTATGGGGGGCTGTATTATATTTATTATATTCTATGGGGGGTGATCGCATTGTACTCTGAGGGGGTTACATTATATTATATGAGGAGGCTACATTGTATTCTATGGGGGGACTGCATTATATTCTATGGGGGGCTATATTATATTGTATGGGGGCTTCATTATACTTTGAGGGGGCTACATTATATTTTTTTGGGACTGCATTATACTATATGAGGAGGGCTACAATGTATTCTATGGAGGGGCTACATTAAAGTATATAAAGGGCCACACTATATTCTATGGGGGGCTGCATTATACTCTGAGGGAGCTGCCATATATTCTATGGAGGGGCTGCATTATACTATATGAGGGGGGCTGCATTATATTCTGTGGGGTGGCTGCATTATGCTCTGTGAGGTGGCTGCATTATGCTCTATGGGGTGGCTGCATTTTACTATATGTGGGCTGCATTATACTGTATCGAGGACTATGGGGAATACATTATGCTATATGAAGAACTATGGTGTGCATTATATTATAGGAAGTGAATTGTACTTCATGGATGACTGGCAGTGTATTATACTATATGGAGAACTATGAGGAGTGTATTATACTATGTGGAGGACTGAGCAGTGTATTTTAATATATGGAGGAGTGTATTATATTATATGGAGGACTGAATAGTGAATTATACTATATGGAGGGCTATGAGGAGTGTATTATACTATATGGAGGACTATGAGGAGTGTATTATACTATATGGAGGACTATGGGGAGTGTATTATACTATATGGAGGACTATGGGGTACATTATATTATAAGGAGAACTATGGGGTGTAAACTGTAGATGTGCTGCTGATAACACGATACTGTATGGAGACAACTGTATGGGGACAGACTGATCCATTAGTGATCATTCTGTCCCCATCATTCTTTCTCAGATGATGGAAAGAGGCTGGGAAACAAGTGTTGAATGACTTCAATATTGTCGATCACACTCATTTAGCGGCCTGAACTCATCGCATGTAAATACAATCGAAATGCTTCTGTGTGATGTGCAATATGTTAGCATTTTGGGCCCCATTTTAAACTTTGCCTAGGGCCCCACTTTGCCTAAAACCGGCCCTGCTACCATGGGTCTTCCCATCCTGTTCTTCTGTTCAGCACTTTTTCCATCCTTTTTAACATTTACACTTGTTAACTTTTACACTGCCCCTTTAGATCTCTTTAGAGTCTGCTGGAAAAATGAAGGTCTGTGCAGGGTCTGCTAGAAAAAAGCTTGGATTTCCCATTGACTTCCATTAAACTCATTACTCAAAATGAGCATGCGAGTTTTAAGAATTGCTCAGTTCAAGCAACGAAGACCCGAGCATTTTATTGCTCTCTCATCTCTAGTTATTAATATAATATGAGGAGGGGACCTCTTTAAGTATCCTATACAAGCTTAACATTGGTGGGGTTAGAGGGACAGATTTATGAGCTAGGATAGGACTGCCAGCAAATAGGGAACTCGAACACAACCGAGAGGCAACACCAAAGAATGTCAGCAGCATGATGGCCAAACTCAGAAAGCAGGAAGATATCGGAGAGGATGAGAAAGTCAATGGACAAGGGACTAAGGGCAAAGGCCGCTGCGGTGGTAAGAAAATATAACAATTACCGTAGTTGTTCAAAAGGTAGTAAGATAATTTCCAGTGTCTTCTTAATGATTATCATAATAAATGTTACACAGTATATACAAGTTTTTGTTAAAAAAAAAAAGAAGTTTATTAAAAAGCTCTTGAACTTTTCATTTATAGAAGCTTTATTTATAGAAAACTAGAAAACACTAAGGTGGCAGAGGACCTGAAAAAGTTGAAGGAAAAGTTTTGGCTAGCTGCCTTAAAAGAATTTGTATACATTTTAATTAACTTCATCATACCATGATTAAAAAAAAAAACTGGGAATGTGTGTTCATCAAAAGGTTCCATTTGATTTTTCTATAATACCTTTAGAGGACTTTGAAATTAAATAACTGGCACCACATTTTGTGTGAAAAAAAAACCCCTCTAGCTGCCCACAACCCTGGGAATTTTTCTGTGGACCTCTTTAGCCCTTGTGCAGCTAATAACAATGGTAGGAGATGTCCTGGATTCTTGCCAGTGAACAAAATTTTAGAATGAGCTGGACAGCTTGCATTGGTTTCGTGTGTTTTTAGAGACCGGAGAGGTTTGGAGTTCCCTGAATTAATAGATCCATGCTCCCTGCGTAATAAAATACTAAAGAGGAAAATAAAGAGGAACATTTAAGTATAGAAAAAAAATCTGTAAGGAGACACTGTATCAAATAGGTACTCATAAAAACCTTTAAGGAACGTAAATCCATCAGGATCTTCCTGTTCTGTTATTTACTGTTGTCTTTTCAGCTGCTATTTTTTACTATAATTGGATGTCAAACTGCCTTTTAACCTTTTGGCATCTGTTGAACTTTATCTTAGGCAATAAATTCTCCAAAGGGAGTTTGTTTTGCTTCAACTTTACCAATTTTATATTTAACCAGGATAAAAGACCAGAAAAAGTCAGCCAGAGTTCTAATACGGAATCTAAGAGCAGCATTATATAGGGGCAGAGAGTCTGATATCAGCAATATATCACTTGTTTGGCTGCTTGGTGTAATTTGAATAGAAGCCCTGTTTTCTCTGCTGTGGATGCAACAGTGGTCAGAACGCAGAGCTGAGTATAACCGTACTAACACTGATTGGCGGCTTCCTGTTTACACTTGTCAGCAAGTTGCCAGTAGGTGATGGTGGCTGGGTTACACAGATTACCCTGACTGACTTAAATGTGACGCATAGTCCAACAGTGATAATCTCCTGCTGACAAAACACTGATTGTATTGAAACAGCAAACAGCTGAGCAAGTGACACATCCCTGGAATTAGGCTCTCTATCCCTATATTATGCTTCTCACAGATTAAATAGCAAAAATCTGCTAACAGATTACCTTTAAATGTAGAAAAGCTTCAATAACATTACGTTCTATATACATCAACATGGGATTAAGACTACATATCATTTACCAGTGCCAATACTCAATTTTGTAAGAGGGAACCTGCCAGGTCATTTGTTTATCCAACCAATGGGCAGCATGAATCCGAGACAGGCTCCCTGTCATGATCCAGGTTGGATTATGACAGATAAATGCACAAGTAACCTTTTTTTTCCTTTAAGCTGGTTGCTTAAAGTTAGTTTGGCCATTAGGGTCATTACACAGTGGTGTCTTTGTTCTAGTTTGCCCCCGGTGGTGGTTAGCGTTATTACACGGGAATCACTAACAGGTGTGATTGCTCTGGCTTACCTATAAAGGAGTGTCAAGTGCTCTCACTCACTGTTGGTGATATTGGTCATTTCCAACCAAGTCTGGTGAAGGAGGGAGCTATTGAGAGGAGTTCCTTGCAGCTCAGGCAGAGCTCTGGTGTAGTAGCATCAGGTGGAAGCTGAATTCTGGTGGTGGAGGCTGTGGCTGGGAGCAAGAGCAACAGAGCAAAGCTAAGTGGTGTTATCCCTGTTTGTACCTTTCCTTTTGTGTGTTTTAGTGCAGTGGTGGGATTAGTTTCTGCACCATCCATTTCACTAGAAAGGGCTAGGTGCAGGGCAAGCTAGGGTTTTTAGGTATCCTGCTCGTCGCCAGGTGCGGAACCTGCATAGGGACTGTCAGGAGTGTAGAGACACTGACTCAGGGGAGTGCAGGAGGTCTCCACGTCCCCGTTCCCTATCGCAGGGCCCTCCATTGTATCAGCTTCCCTGGTGTTTCCCTTTATTCTGAAATTCGCCCTGCTTGAGGTGGTGTATCCAGATTCACGTGTAATACTGAAATTCACCTGCTGGAGGCGGTGTATCTGGCTGCACGTTATATTGTTTAAATTCGCCCTACTGGAGGCGGTGTATAAAGGGTCAAGCTTGTCATAGAAATTCGCCCTGCTGGAGGCGGTGTGTCCAGTCACACGTGACCATCACACTTCCTCATTAAAGTGATTTTTATTTACCTATAATTTAACATAGACTAAACTGGAAACCAGAAGGGTGAGACTATTTGGGTGGGTCTGTGCCAGTTTCTCAATGCCTTGCTCAGTTTAATTTATGTCTCACTCTATAGTGAGATACCTGTTAATCTAGATCATTGGCCTCCCAATTCCCAGCTCTTTTTTAAGCCTAGGTTCACATTAGCGTTTGAGTCTGCAGCGTATCATCCGCATGCGCAAACACATGCAAAAATGCATGCAAAAGGCATGTTTATGTAGCTTTTTTATGCGCATCATCTTACGCATGTCGGAAAAATGCTGCGTGTGCATTCGTTTTTGCATGCGTTTGCGTTGTTTATGTGCATGCGTTTGATATGACATCAGACAAATGGGCGTGTCTCATGGGATTTCTATATGTATTTTGAATAACGCATGCGTATGGAACGCATGTGTATACATGTCCTTGCGTATGCATGTGTTCTCATAGACAGTAATGCATTTTTTACGCACTCATCTGCATACCTGCGCATATTTACGGATTTGTGTTGCGTTTGCCGGACCCTGCCGCACACCGCTAAACGACGCATCTGCAAGTAAATGCATGCAAATGCGTGTCCCTGCGTACACCATATTAAATATACAGTATGTACGCATGACGCATGCGGATCTATGCGGATCAAACGCTGTGCGCACAGACGCAAATGTGAAACCAGCCTAACTTGTTACAGAAGTCTGCACTGAGGGAGCCTGTCCAAAATTGGTGAATCACCTGATAGATTCCTTTATCATAAAAGAATCCAACTTTTCTCATAATCAGTTGGCATCACCAGCTTTTGCTGAGAAGCCATTTAATACTTTGATTCTTTCTAGTGATAATAAACAATGTGGTAGAAAATCCTGAGCTTTCAATCCATAATTAGAAAGAGCCTCTCAAAAACAAGGTAGAAGTGAAGCAAAGGAGTTAAAATCTATAACAAAGAAGCTAGAAACCCAACAGTAAAATAAAGTGTCGGCAACAAAGGCATTTGATTTAGAAGACGGATTAAGAAGATTGATTATTAGAATCTTAGGATGGAAGTAACCGTGACGTTTATTCAGAACTGGCTTCAAGAGACTCTGCCTAAAGAGACATTTGTGATTGAGCAAGCATGATTTACATCAAGACCTGCTGTAACAAGAAATTATCAATGACCAAAATTGACAAATGTGTTGGATTCGTCAGACAGAGATGCCATATTGAGAAATGCTAAAACAATTCCCCAGATTCTGTACAATGGGAACCAAACGGGAATCTTTCAGGAGACTCAAAAGAATAGGCAGACATTCAATTACATTAAAGCTAAGCTGATACAAGTAGTTAATAAATTCTTGATGTTTCAGTCAAGTTAAGAGTTGTCTATCAGTAAATTGTTTAGCTTTCCCATTGAAGTCATTCAATGTTTAGTTTCTTCTGGTTTATATCATACTTTTGGTGGATATTCTTCTTGTATGTGCTATGACGGGAAATTACCCACAGCCAATATTATCAAATGTGTTGTTTTCATCAAACAGAGATGCCACATTGAGAACTAGAATGGCTTCACAGATTCTATACAATGGCAAGCAAATTAGAGTTTTTCTAGATTTCTTGCAGGAGACTCAAACAAGCAGCCAGTCAATCAATGATGTTACATCTCAGGAAAAGCAGTTAATGAATGCCCCATGATGTTTCCATCAAGTTGAGAACTGCATATCAGGATCAGGATCAGGTTATATATTATTGCCTCTCCTATTGATCCTGTAAAATGTTTAGTTTCTTCTGGATTGTCTGTAATTCTTTTTGTGGCTTTTATATCTGTAAGATCAGTGATGTTCCCCTGGATATAATGCACTGTATTTTGACAATAGCAGTAATTGAATCTTGTCTAGATGTTTTCACTTCATTCACCTTGCATTTAAAACACAGGCAGTCATATACTTGTTAAACTTACACTGAGTGGCCACTTTATTAGAGACACCCATCCAGTAGCATATTGCACATTCTTTAGCCTTAAGAACCACAGCAGTTCTTCATGGCATAGATTGTACAAGGTGTTGAAAACTTGCTGGAGGCACTGACATGCACTGATGAGCCTCTTCTCCTTGATCTCAGAAATGCTCTATAAGATTTTCATCTGTGGATTGTGAAGGCTGGGGAGCAAGGCTCCTGAAACCAGTCTATGGATATTTAACCCTTGTGACTTGGTGCATCTTCTTGTTTAAGGTGTCTGTCTACTATAGGGTAAAAATTTGAAATAACGCAATTAAATTTGTCATTTCCTGTTCTTAGGAAAAGCTTATATCCTAATGTCAATCCATAGGTTTTAGAGAATCTAGGTTGTTGTGTCTAGAAAATTTTACGTAACCCATTACTCCACATCCACCAGTCTGAACTGCCGACACATAACAGAAACGTTTCATTGAATTTAAACTGCTTGTGACAAATCCTGACCTTATCATCAGAATGGGGAAACAAAAAGCTGGATTAGTCTGACCAGGTAATGTTTTACAACTGCTTAGGCCTCTTTCACACTTCAGTTTTTTGCATCAGTCAAGATCCGCCAAAAGGACGGATGGCGGATCCGTTTTAGTACTGATGCCAACGGATGTCACCCGTCCGGTTTTTTGACGGATCCGACAAATGAAGAATTTTAAAAGAATCGCAGCCTGGAAAAGGAGAGAGAGAGAATGTTTTTTTTTCCGGCACCCAGAAGGAATTTCGGGTTAAATGAGTGTCTGGAGGATCCGCCACAGAAAAAAACGTTGCAAGCTCCGTTTTGAAATCTTTGAGGATGGTGACGGACAGGAACTTTTGGCGGATCCGCAAAAAAAACGGATGCAACGGACGGCAATCCGTCACAATCAGCCAATAATGGAAGTCAATGGGGAAAAAAACGGATCCTCAAAAGAAAATTGCGGATCCGTTTTTTTCAAAACCTGGCGGATTGTGACTGATTGTAAAAAACTGAAGTGTGAAAGAGGCCTTAGTGATCAAATATTTGCACTCTGTTGTCCACTGCAGTATTGCCCTTTTATTTTGCTTTTTCCAATTATAGCCTATGCTTGCTATAGAATAACAAGTTGTATGTTTTGGACACATTAGTTCAAGTTGGGGACTGGAGTAAGATTTGTGACTTAGCAAATGCAACCACTCTTCATGAATTTGTCAAGTGGAGGTTGCCACACCCCACTGTGACCCCTTGCCTCCATAGCTCTGCCCATGTTGGTGTAGCTGTCAACTCTAGCATGAACGTTTTTCATAGCAGAATTTCAGTGTAACAGATTTGATGAATTAGGGCCACAGTTTTTTTAAATACTGGCCAAACCTATCTTTTTCCCAAATACATTGCCTTGTTCAAAATCAATCGGATTTCTCAATTTCCTCAATCGAATATTATAGTGGTTACATTTGACCTGGAATGGTTAGGTTATTTTTAAGCACATTAAGGTAACTAGCGCTCTCTCTAGTTATATTCTCTATACAGTAAAGCCATTTAATAAGATAATTTTTCACGTAAAAAGTGGATTAAACATGGGTTTCACTATTGTCACCAGTGTCGGACTGGCAGTCAAGAGCCACCTAGTAACATTGACTTTGGGGGGCCCACCTGCATGCAAATATTACAATTCTCTGACTCACAAATTTACCTATGCTTCTATATAATAGTAAACTGGGTGGTTTGGTTAAAGAGTGATGATATGCTGCTTTTCAGGAAATCGAGGAAACAACTCGATTAGATAATATAGAAGGTGATGATGATGATAATACAGCAGTGATGATGGTGATGAGTGGCCAAATGCATCATTGAATTCTAGTTTAATTCAAAGTATTGTACTTAGAAAGCTGTACTTTGAAAGATGTAATAGGGAAGAGGCATGGATCAGACTAAAGTCTTGATCAGACTCATGGATCTAATATATCTTCAGCTAAGGGCAATCAGGTGTAATTGCCTCCTGTCTTCATCTTCACATCCTCAACACACATTGAAAGCTATCCCCTATGGAGAATTTAACTGAGCCAGAAGATTATCTTCTGACACTAAAACATTCCTCCAGGAGAGCACAATTGTTAACAGGCGCTTGCGTGATAGGGAGTATAGTGATAATCTCAAATGTGCTTTCAAAAATGTTTCTCATAAACCAAGGGTATAATTTTCCCAAAAGTCCTGTTTTTCAACTAACCAGAATTCTGTCGTCACTTTCTTTACACTATAGAGTCCACAGTACTGTCAAATTAAGGCTATTGTCAAAATAAATACTTATTGGTTGTCAATCAAGATGATAAGTTGCAGCAAATTATTGATGCTGGATGTAGATATGTTGCCAGAAGGGGTCTGAGCCTGGGCAATTCTCTTTCTCCTAGTCTTATTCGACACCCACATACTACCAGCTCATGGTTGTCAGTCACGGGCTTTCACAGGTGTGCGTGCAGCAGATGCAATGTCTGTACATAAGCCTTGGATAAAAGTATATCCTGTCAGTCGTCTCTTGCTGCTGTTTATAATATTACATCTTTTATAAACTGTAACACCCAATATGTCATATATTGCATCTGCTGCAAATTCAATATATTGGATATACCATCTGCAAACTTAAAAAGATATATATATATATATATATATATATACAGTCATATGTAAAAGTTTGGGCACCCCTATTAATGTTAACCTTTTTTCTTTATAACAATTTTGGTTTTTGCAACAGGTATTTCAGTTTCATATATCTAATAACTGATGGACTCCGTTATATTTCTGGATTCAAATGAGGTTTATTGTACTAACAGAAAATGTGCAATCTGCATTTAAACAAAATTTGACCGGTGCAAAAGTATGGGCACCCTTATCATTTTCTTGATTTGAACACTCCTAACTAATTTTTACTGACTTCCTGAAGCACTAAATTGGTTTTGTAACCTCATTGATCTTTGATCTTCATAGCCAGGTGTATCAAATCATGAGAAAAGGTATTTAAAGTGGCCACTTGCAAGTAGTTCTCCTATTTGATTCTCCTATGAAGAGTGGCATCATGGGCTCCTCAAAACAACTCTCAAATGATCTGAAAACAAAGATTATTCAACATAGCTTTTCAGGGGAAGGATACAAAAAGTTGTCTCAGAGATTTAACCTGTCAGTTTCCACTGTGAGGAACATAGTAAGGAAATGGAAGAACACAGGTACAGTTCTTGTTAAGCCCAGAAGTGGCAGGCCAAGAAAAATATCAGAAAAGCAGAGAAGAAGAATGGTGAGAACAGTCAAGGACAATCCACAGACCACCTCCAAAGACCTGCAGCATCATCTTGCTGCAGATGGTGTCACTGTGCATCGGTCAACAATACAGCGCACTTTGCACAAGGAGAAGCTGTATCGGAGAGTGATGCGAAAGAAGCCGTTTCTGCAAGCACGCCACAGAGTCACCTGAGGTATGCAAAAGCACATTTGGACAAACCAGTTACATTTTGGAAGAAGGTCCTGTGGACTGATGAAACAAAGATTGAGTTGTTTGGTCATACAAAAAGGCGTTATGCATGCGCTGTATTGTTGACCGATGCACAGTGACACCATCTGCAGCAAGATGATGCTGCAGGTCTTTGGAGGTGGTCTGTGGAGTGTCCTTGACTGTTCTCACCATTCTTCTTCTCTGCCTTTCTGATATTTTTCTTGGCCTGCCACTTCTGGGCTTAACAAGAACTGTACCTGTGTTCTTCCATTTCCTTACTATGTTCCTCACAGTGGATACTGACAGGTTAAATCTCTGAGACAACTTTTTGTATCCTTCCCCTGAAAAGCTATGTTGAATAATCTTTGTTTTCAGATCATTTGAGAGTTGTTTTGAGGAGCCCATGATGCCACTCTTCATAGGAGAATCAAATAGGAGAACTACTTGCAAGTGGCCACCTTAAATACCTTTTCTCATGAGTTGATACACCTGGCTATGAAGTTCAAAGCTCAATGAGGTTACAAAACCAATTTAGTGCTTCAGGAAGTCAGTAAAAAGTAGTTAGGAGTGTTCAAATCAAGAAAATGATAAGGGTGCCTATACTTTTGCACCGGTCAAATTTTGTTTAAATGCAGATTGCACATTTTCTGTTAGTACAATAAACCTCATTTGAATCTAGAAATATAACTGAGTCCATCAGTTATTAGATATATAAAACTGAAATAGCTGTTGCAAAAACCAAAATTGTTATAAAGAAAAAAGGTTAACATTAATAGGGGTGCCCAAACTTTTACATATGACTGTATATATATATATATAAACATATGAGAAAAATTGGGTTATGATATACATACCCTACCTATAGGATACTCTCAAGCAATAATGAGAACCATCTAAGAAACAGAGAGCTTATTTGATCCCATTAACAACAATGTACTCCAAAAAGTTTTTAGTAATCAAAAGATAAGCTTCCGAAAAAGTGCAAATTGTCTTTATTAAGTGTAACAATGATATTAATATAAAAAAAATCAAAGACTAAAAATTAGCGTAATAAGGAACAAGCGGGCAACGATACAACCATAATGCCATGGAGGGCGTTAAAATGAATGTAAGTAGGCATGTAAACATACATCAATTGCTAAAGTGCATAGTGCAATATACAGCAGCATAATGTAGCCAATTAACATGTGTGTATGCAAACGGTAAAGACAGGCCAGAGTAGGGGAGAGGGTTAGAGATTAATAATCCCACAACATCACACTGAACAACATGTACCAGTGCTAACACTGACACATCAGCAATTCTGCTCAGTAACGATCAGTGTGCAGTAACTCATTGTATGGTATATAGCCAAAGTCCATCCTTACCCATGCCAGAAAGCCCAATCCAGAGCGCAGATGCCCCGACGCACGTTTCGCTGTGGCTTCGCTGTGGCTTCCTCCCGAGCCTTTCCCATTTTGCCTTTTATGGCTTTGAAAAAATATGTAATCCCTTTCGAGGAGATGATAAACACAAATTATTAAATACACGGGAAGCTTTTTGGATTTTGAAATTTGATACAAAATATCCAAGGGGTATGAATTCAAGGAATGATTTATTCTATATTTACTAATTTTCTTTTGTGTTTTCAGGTATTTGCATGCTCTAACATATTGTGCATATTAATGTAATTACCTACTTGTTACTGATTGGTTGTTTTTTTCTATTTAAAACTTGTGTAATTCATTAGCTATATTCTGCTGTTTACGCGCCAGAAATACATCAGGTGTCCTCTATGGTTTTAATCATGGCTTAACATGCCGAAATAAAAGTTTGATATTTTATGCTACGGGTTGGAATGATAGATTAATCCTTTCCCCCTCTTTCTTCTAACAGATCACACTAATATGTGGCTCTCACGCCTGAACCTACAACCAGTCATGGTTGTGTGTGACAATGGCTGCAACCTGGTGGCGGCTGAGAAGGCCTGTGGTGGAGTCCCAATGATGTTGTTTTTTATCGCTGAAGATGTTTAAATAAAGAGAGAATTTTTATTGAAAAAGGATTTCTGTGCCGGAAGTCTTCTGTTTCTATTTGCCTACATGTGGTAGTCAGCCACTGATCTCCAGGCATGGACGGTCTCAGGGATATTCTGGTGAGTGAAGCTTTCTCTTCCCTTTCCCTTTATGTTATATGGTGGCTGAGAAGCTTGGCAACCTCGCACACGTACCATGCCTGGCCCATGTACTCAACTTAGTGGTTCAGCAGTTTCTCAAAACCTACCCAAGATCTGCTTGAGCTACTTGTGAAATTACACCTCGTGTTTGCCCATTTCTTCAAGTCAGCTACAGCTGCTGCTGCTTTGGCAGTCCTGCAGCAGCATTTGCAACTTGTAGATCACCGACTGGTGTCTGATGTAACTACACTTTGGTACCGAATGTTCACTATGTTTGCAATTCTTTGTGATCATCAGAGAGCAGTAGTTGAATACCAGCTACACCATTCCCATCAGTATTCCGATCAGCCTCCGTACATTAGAGCTGGTGAGTGGGCATGGATGTCTGACATTTGTGCAGTTCTCCAAATCTGTGAATGCTTGACCAAGAGTTTAAGAGGTGATGACACCATAATCGTCATAACCATTCCGCTTCTCTGTCTACTGAAATGTTCACTGCTCAAAATGAAAGAGGAGGCTTGCAGGCTGATAAATATAAGATGAAGTCTTCTTGGTGGGGAAAGGGAAGTCATGGCTGTTTGCAGTCTTGCCAACATGGCTGAGTTTATGCTGTGCTGCCTTTCCCATGACCCCAGTGTAGTACGCATTTTGCCCAACACTAACTACTGATAGGTCACGCTTCTAGACCCAAGCTACAAGGAGAACTTTCCATCTTCCCGTGGTGGAGAGGTATAATAAAATGTTGCAGTACCAGAAAGCCCTAGTTGAATAATTATTTAATCAATTCCCATCTGAGAATGCCGGCAGCAGAAGTCACTGTTCCTGAACAACCAAGGAGTAGAGGCGAGGGAGATGCAGCAGAGTCAGGGGAACACTATCAAAGGTCTGGGACAGTTTTCTTAGACCCTCCCATCACCCCGGCCCTGATTCACGTGATACTCTGCCAAGGAGGGGAAAGTTTTGGAAGATGCTGATGGAGTACCTTGTCAAAAGTACCAGCATCCTCCGTGATTCCTCTGTGCCTTACAACTATTGGGTTTCCAAGCTAGACATGTTGCATGATCTGTCTCTGTATGCCATAGCGTTACTGGCCTGCCCCACTGCTAGAGTTTTGTCAGAGTGTGTTTTCAGTGCCGCCGGGGGTATTATATCTGATAGGTTCATCTGCCTGTGAACTGAAAATGCAGACAGGCTGACTCATTAAAATGAACAGAAAAAAACAAAGAAACATAATGATTAAATACCCTGCAGTAAATAAATAGCATAGTGCATGAAAATAATATACCGTACCATCCCACCTCTTCACGGTGACTGTAATTGGGATAGTCCTAACTATAATATTAAAAACCTTAACATTTGTCAAGTGACATGCATGCAGATAACAAAAGGGTGGACACTGACAGCTTGGGGCCCCTGTGCAAGAAATGTGTCTAGGCCCCCTCCTTTTATGGTGACAAAGCTACATATATACACTCACTGGCCACTTTATTAGGTACACCATGCTAGTAACGGGTTGGACCCCCTTTTGCCTTCAGAACTGCCTCAATTCTTCGTGGCAGAGATTCAACAAGGTGCTGGAAGCATTCCTCAGAGATTTTGGACCATATTGACATGATGGCATCACACAGTTGGCGCAGATTTGTCGGCTGCACATCCCTGATGCGAATCTCTCGTTCCACCACATCCCAAAGATGCTCTATTGGATTGAGATCTGGTGACTGAGGAGGCCATTTGAGTACAGTGAACTCATTGTCATGTTCAAGAAACCAATCTGAGATGATTCGAGCTTTATGACATGGCGCATTATCCTGCTGAAAGTAGCCATCAGATGCCTGTTCTTAGCTGAGAGGAGTGGTACCCAGTGTGGTCTTCTGCTGCTGTAGCCCATCTGCCTCAAAGTTCGACGCACTGTGCATTCAGAGATGCTCTTCTGCCTACCTTGGTTGTAACGGGTGGCAATTTGAGTCACTGTTGCCTTTCTATCAGCTCGAACCAGTATGCCCATTCTCCTCTGACCTCTGGCATCAACAAGGCATTTCCGGCCACAGAACTGCCGCTCACTGGATTTTTTTTCTTTTTCGGACCATTCTCTGTAAACCCTAGAGATGGTTGTGCGTGAAAATCCCAGTAGATCAGCAGTTTCTGAAATACTCAGACCAGCCCTTCTGGCACCAACAATCATGCCACGTTCAAAGGCACTCAAATCACCTTTCTTCCCCATACTGATGCTCGGTTTGAACTGCAGGAGATTGTCTTGACCATGTCTACATGCCTAAATGCACTGAGTTGCCGCCATGTGATTGGCTGATTAGAAATTAAGTCTTAACACACAGTTGGACAGGTGTACCTAATAAAGTGGCCAGTGAGTGTATGTATATACAGTATATTACATAGTCTCCTTTATTACGTATATTGCTATCCCTTATACAGTGCACTCTCTTGCTATGTACAGCACCATCCCTTACATATTGGATTATATAGAGCCCTGTTTTTATTACATACTGTCCTGTCTTGTTAGCTGTACAATGCAATGATGGCTGATGGAGCATGGGAATGCTTCTTTTCCAATGGAGGAGCTGATGGACTGGTTGTCTGGACACCAGCTCCTCCATCAGCATTCATTTCATATCTTACAAGAGAGCGTACTATGTAATAAAAGAAGGCACTGTGAAAACAAGAATAACAAGAATACACTATGTAAGAGACAGCACTGTACATAACAGCAGAGAAAGCTATATAATAAGGGACGACACCATATATAACTAGAGAGGATGGTATGTAATAAGGGATGGTGTTATACATAACAAAAGAGGAAACTATGTAACTAAGGATGGTGTTATACATAATAAGTGAGTACACTATATACTAAGGGACTGTGTTATACATAATAAGTACACTACATACTAAGAGACTGTTTTAGGCATAATAAGTGAGTACACTATATACTGAGGGACTTTGCTCTACATAAGCAAGTACACTATAAATTAAGGGACTGTGCTATACATAAAAATGACTACACTATATACTGTACTAAGGGATGCGCTCTACATAATAAGCGAGTACACTGCATACTAAGGGACTGTGCCAAATATAATAAGTGAGTACACTATAGACTAAGGGGTTGTGCTATGTATAATAAGTGAGTACGCTATATTCTAGGGGACTGGGTTAAATATAGTAAGCGATTAAAACATCTTCCTCGACCTCCCACTGTTCCTAAATCCATTTTAAATCCCCTTCTCAATCCCCCACACCCCTCATTGTCCTCCTCCCCTCGCATCCCATGATTGTTCTCTCCCCTAGCCCCATCAATGACTTCTCCCCCAGCACCCCATAATTGCTATTTCCACCTCCATCATTGCCTTCTCCCCACCACCCCCATCATTGCCCATACCATCACCTTCATCCTTTCCTCTTCCCCTATCACTCCCATCATTGCCCTTTCCACCACCATTGTCCTTTCCACTACCACCATCAATGCCTTTTACCACACCACCCCCATCATTGTCCATTTCACCACCTCCATCATTTCCTCCTCCACCACTTCCATTATTGTCCTTTCCACCACAACCATCATTGTCCTTTCCACCTCCGCCATCATTGCTCATTCCACCACCTCCATCATTTCTTTCTTCGCCACCACCCCATCATTGCCCACTCCCCCACCATGCCCATCATTGCCTTCTTCCCCACCACCTCCATCATTGCCTCCTTCCCCACCACCCCCATCATTGTCCTTTCCACTGCCTCTATCACTGCCTTCTCACACACCACTACCATCATTTCCTCTTCCCCCACCACCCCCATCATTGTCCTTGCCACCCCCTCCATCTTTGCTTTCTCCCCCATCACCCCCATCATTGCCCTCTCCTCCACCTACACACACAGCATCAATCACCTCTACAAACGCTCTCCCACTGCCGCAACATCACCGTCAGATTCCTCTCTCTGACAGCCGCTGCATTGGTGCTGAATGATGACATCATCCAGCCACACCGCTGAATGCTATGTGAGACAGGAAGCTGGAAGGATTGCTGCAGCTCCACTGCCATTTTCTCTTGTAGGCTGTGGAGTTGCAGTCATCTCTCCCTGCCCGCCGCACATGATGGCAATCTGGCCAGGGGCCCCTCAGAGCCTCAGGGCCAGATAAACAGGCCAGATGGCCCTTATTATTAGCGGCCCTGCAGGGGCCCCCCAGAGCCTCTGGGCCCTGGTGCAGCTGCACATGCGGTATGTCCACCCCTGAGATAAGAGCTGAGAAGGACTGACCCAACTAATGGACACACAGCCATGATATACCACATCAATATAATGCCCAGCTCAAAGGAAAGGCAGGCTTTTCTATGAACTGGGTATTTATTCATCATGTTTCTGTCTTTGTTTTTTTTCTGTTCAGTGGCTAAGTGTGAACATGCGCTTACACGCTGCATGCACACCAGTTATATCTCAGTTCATACCTTGTTTTTTTCTTTCTGTTTGCATCATGTGCATAAAAAGGTGTGGTCTTCCTTTCCTTTAAGCTGGGCGTTATATTGATGTGGTCTTCCATGGCTGTGTGTCCATTAGTTGGACCCAGTCCTTCTCAGCCTTTATCTACATGCATGTCCCTTGCTCTACAAGGTGGTAAGACAAATATTTCACTATCAGCAAATTGACGAACTATTTTCTTGAAACACAATCAGAAATAAATATTTGTCAGATCACCTGTTTCCTTGAAACATAGTCAGGGATGGATATTTGCAATGCAGAAGAAGGAGGAAGCATATTTGGAATATGGCAAGCAGTAAAGATGCATGACAAAGATGACGGTGACAATGATGACATGGGCTGGCTGAGGAGAAGGATGAGCAGGAATGGAAGAGGGAGGATGACAATGTGAGGCTCGCGCTGACTGCTGGCCACCCTGCTTTTCCCAAATAAGCAGGCAATGTCACTTCATATACTGATTCCAAGAATATACAAGCCGGGTCATTCACAGTTTATTTGGCTCTTACAGAGCTTGCAGTCTGCTAAAGAATAATCTGGTGACAATGTGAAAAAGAAATTCCACATTCATGAAACCTGTACATACAACTCACGGCCACCCAGGGGTGAGATTCAGCCAGTTCTCCCCGGTTCAATGGAACCGCTTGTTAAAAAAGCAGCCGGTTCTCTGAACCGGGGAGATTCAGAGCTGCGATCTGGTACTGCCACTCAGGGCCGGCCACGCAGCAAATTGTGCGGGGGCTGTACATGATGGAGAGGGGTGAATGGAGCTGCACATGAAGGAGGGGGGTGAATGGGGCTGCACATGATGAAGGGGGGTGCAGGGGCTGTACACGATGGAGGGGGTGTGGGGGCTGCACATGATGAAGGGGGTGCAGGGGCTGTACATGATGTAGGGGAGTGAATGGGACTGTACTTGATGAAGGGGGGTAAATGGAGCTGCACATGATTGAGGGGGGTGAATGGGCTGCACATGATGGAGGGGGGTGAATGGGGCTGTACATGATAAAGGGGGGTGCAGGGGCTGAGCTTGTACATAATGATGGGGGTGCGGGGGCTATACATGATGGAGAGGCATGAATGGAGCTGCGCATGATGGAGGGGGATGAATGGGGCTGCACATGATGAAGTAGGGGGAGTGAGGCTGCACATGATGGAGTGGGGGAGTAGGGCTGAACATGATGGAGTGGGGTTGCACATGATGGAATGGGGGAGTGGGGCTGTACATGATGAAGTGGGGCTGTACATGATGGATTTGGGCTGTACATGCTGGAATGGGGGAGTGGGGATGCACATGATGAAGGGGGAGTGGGGCTATACATGATGGAGTTGGGCGACACATGATGAAGTGGGGTGAGTGGGTGTCATGTGTACCTGTCCTGTGTGACACGACCCACAGGTCGGTAGCTGAAACAACAAGACAAAAGGAGAACACCGGGGAAACAGTTACAACGGTGGGCCCTGCAATAGGGAACGGGGACTTGGAGACCTCCTGCACCCCCTGTGGCAGTGTCTCTGAACACTCCTATTGTATAGAAGTTTTAGCGTGGGCCCCGTGGACCAAATTATCAGTCTGCTCATAGCAGGGACATGCCCCCTCACCTCGGGGAACATCAGGCAGCACCACGGGGACACCAATTCCTCCCACCTGCCTGGGTGCATCCGCATATATGAGCAAGTCCTGCTCCCTTGCAGGGACTCCAGGGGGCATATTCGCCAAAGCCGCAAATTGGGGTTCTGGTTGAGCCAGAGGGGAGGCCCCAGACCCTGATAACTGCTGCTGCTGCTCTAACACACCATGCAGCTCCTCACTCTCCTCAGTGAGGACTAGAAGCAGTTGATCACAGGTCTGTACTTGGCCCATGGCTCACCAGATAAAATGGTAATTGTTGGTTATAAACTGTCACGTGTACCTATCCTGTGTGACACAACCCGCAGGTCGGTAACTGAAACAACACGACTATCACATAAACCTGTCCTGTGTGACACAACCCGCAGGTTGATAACTGAAACAACAAGACAAAAGGAGAACATCGGGGAAACAGTTGCAACCGTGGGCACTGCAATAGGGAACGGGGACGTGGAGACCTCCTGCACTCCCCTGAGGCAGTGTCCCTGAACACTCCTAACATTCCCTATACAGGCTCTCCACCTGTCGCTGAGCAGGATACCTGAATCCCTCACTATCCCTGAACCTATCCCTTGCTAGGGAACTGGATAGTGTAGACACTGGTCCCACCGCTGCACTAATACACACGAAGGAAAAAGGGGAAAACACCAAAACACTTATCTTTCACTGCTGCAGTCACCAGGCAGCAGAGTGCAGCACCAGATCAGCTTTCAGCAGTAGCTCGAACCCTCAGAGCCAGCTGCTACCTTCACCATCTTCAGCAGTGGCTCGACACCTCAGAGCCAGCTGCTAACTTCACCATCTTTCTCTGCTGCAAACACTGGGCAGCAGAGTTCAGTACCAGTTTCAGCAGTGGCTCGACACCTCAGAGCCCGCTGCTAATTTCACCAGGTTTCAGCAGTGGCTCAACACCTCAGAGTCAGCTGCTCACTTCACCGTGGTTGGAATCCAAAAAGGAACTGATATAACCAACACCAGCTGATAAACCATGTGACCTTATATAGCAAAGGAGGAATGGTCACATCAGCAGGAACCAAAAACATGTAATAACCCCAGTGACCACCGCTGGCAAAAACCCATATTAAGGCCCCAAAGGCCTGAAAGGGAAAAAAAAGGTTTAAATGAGGGAATCCATAATCTGACACAGATCCAAGAATTGGACTGTGACAGTGGGGCTGTACATGATGGAGTGCGGCTGCACTTGAAAAGGGGGGTAAGGGGTGTAATGTATAATAATTAGATCTGTCTCTTTAAGCAAGCCAGACTTATGGGACTTGGGGGGTGGAGACAAGAGGGATGAGAAGGGAAGTTTCAGTTTCACTTCTGGTAGCATGGGAATGCAAGTGTTATGCTGTGTGCTGTAGGATGAAGAATAAAACATATCTAAAGTTTAATACCTTGAATTCTTCATAACGTGTGGATATTACAACTGGCGACGAGGATGGGATATAATCACCTACTGCTGTGAGTACGGACTCTATTTTACCGCTTCACACGCCAGCACCACTGAGAGACGCTATCATGGCTGACTACTTGCACACATTCCCACAATTCGATATGACTGATGTCATTAATCTCTCCCATAACTGGAGAAAATGGCTAAACAGATTTGAGAATTTCCTAGAAGCCATGGACATAAAGGAGGAGAAAAGAAAGAGAGCTTTGCTCCTGCATTGTGCAGGCACAGGAGTCTATGACATATACAGTACGTTACCTGCAGCAGAAACAGACACATACAGCAACTGCACTAAAGCTCTCACTCGCTACTTCAACCCCAAACAGAACATCAGATATGAAAGATATAAATTCAGGATTGCCAAGCAGCTTCCAGAAGAGTCCATAGACACTTATGTCACACGGCTGAAAGAGTTAGCACATGGATGTGCCTTTACAGATGTAGATGATGAAATCTTAACTCAAATAATTGTCACCTGCTCGTCTAATAACCTAAGGCGTAAGGCTCTGCAGCAGGATATCTCTCTACATGATTTGCTCAAAATGGCCCGTGCTATAGAAATAGCAGATCATCAGGCTACCGTAATGGAGAATGGGGATAAATTACATGTGCATAATCTCAAACAGAAAAATTAACCAGACAAACAAGCCCAGAAACAGAAGAAATGTTATAGATGTGGACAGGATTTCCCTCACCACCAGAGCAAATGTCCAGCTATGGGACAAACCTGCAGTAAATGTGGAAAAGGGAATCATTTTGCAGCTGTTTGCAAATCAGCGCACTACAAGCCTCCGCTGCCTATGACAAAATCTGCAGATGTAAAAGTGATAAATCAGGACACAGAAGAAATGTCTGCGACTGAGAACTATGTGTTCACTACCTCTGTCACTGGTTCAGTACAGTCTCCCTGTTTTACACTCTCAATCTGCAACACTGACATTACCTTTACAATAGATACAGGAGCTTCAGTGGATATCATAGATGGCACTACATATGAACAATTGAAAACAAGGCCAGTCTTACAACAAGTGCAGACTAAAATCTTTCCTTAAGGATCTAAAACACCTCTAGCTATAATGCGACAATTTGATGCTGAAATTAGATATAAAGAAAACAGGCAGAAAACCACTTTCCACACATTACAAGGATCGGGAGGCTGTCTTCTCAGCTATCACACTGCCTTGGAGCTAGGGCTCATCCAGATTATTCATACCATAACTGACCCTGTGGATATGGATGTACAAACTATGGTGAACAGCTTTCCCTCCCTATTTAGTGGTTTGGGAAAACTAAAGGACTCTCAAGTACACCTTCATGTGGATGACAATGTTCGTCCAGTAGCCCAGCCTCACAGGCGTATTCCATTTCACCTGAGACAGAAGGTAGAAAAGGAACTCCAATTGCTCATGGATGAGGACGTTATTGAAACTGTTACTGGTCCCACTCCGTGGGTCTCTCCACTTGTGGTAGTTCCAAAACCAAAGACTCCTGATCAAGTGAGACTGTGTGTTGACATGCGCCTGCCCAACACCGCTATCCAGAGGGAAAGACATATCTCACCTACGATTGATGACATTATTCATTTATTAAATGGAGCCACCGTCTTCTCAAAGCTCGACCTCAATAAGGGATATCATCAATTAGAACTGAGTCCAGAGTCCCGATACTTGACCACATTTTCCACACATGTGGGCCTCAGAAGATACAAAAGATTGACTTTTGGAGTCTGCTCAGCAGCAGAAATTTTTCAGGATGCAATAAGGAGTGTCATTCAACACATCCCAAATGCCTTTAATTACAGTGATGACATATTGGTTTTTGGTAAAACTCAAGCTGAGCATAATCGTGCTCTATATGTTATCTTCGAATGTCTGCTTTCTGCTGGACTCACTTTAAACAAAGAGAAGTGCGAGTTTGACAAGGGTTCATTAGAATTCTATGGTCACATCTTCTCGGCAAAAGGAGTACAACCAGACCCCAAGAAAGTGGAAGCTATCAGAACAGCCTCAATTCCACAGGATGCCAGTGAAGTGCGTTCTTTCCTTGGAATGGCAAGTTACTGTGCTAGATATATTCCGAATTTTTCAACAATCAGCAATCCACTACGGGAACTTACAAAACAAAGTTGTATTTTTCAATGGTCTCAAGACTGTCAGGCCTCTTTTGAAACAATTAAAAATGAACTCTGCTCGACAACCAGTATGGCTTATTTTGATCCAGCTCTTCGAACTGAACTGATTGTGGACGCCAGTCTCGTGGGACTGGGTGCTATTCTTGCGCAGTACAAGGATAACAATCAAAATCCTCACATCATTTCTTATGCAAGTAAGAGTTTAACAAACACTGAAAGAAAATATTCTCAACCTGAAAAAGAAAGCTTGGCAGTTGTCTGGGGATGTGAACACTTTCACTTATTTCTCTATGGAGCTCCCTTCACCATTGTCACAGATCATCAAGCACTTCTTACAATTTTTGGAAATCCCAGAGCTAAAATGCCTGCACAAATTGAACGATGGGGCCTACGTCTACAGGACTACAACTATAAAATTGTTCACAAACCTGAAAAATACAGCAATCCGGCTGATTATCTTTCAAGACATCCTACTAATGATGATATACCTGTGCATTCCTCCATTGAAGAATACCTACGTTTTGTTACAGATCATGCCGTGCCAAAAGCACTTTCTCTTGATCAATTTATAAATGAAACAACAAAAGACAAGACACTCTGTGCCCTAATACAAATCATCCAAAATCGAAGGTGGCATGAAATTCAAAAGGAAAAATTTCCTGATTCTGAGATTGATCTGAAAGAGTTAAAACTATTCTCAAACGTACGTGAGGAATTATCAGTCACTGAAGAACACCTCATTCTTCGAGGTACCAAACTAGTTGTACCTAAAACTTTGCGTAACTTAGTCATACAGATAGCACATGAAGGTCATTTAGGAATTGTTGGCACAAAGAAGTTACTCAGAGAAAAAGTGTGGTTCCCAAATATGGATCACTTGGTGGAAGAAAAGATTAGACGCTGTTCTACTTGTCAATTAATCACTCCATCATCAAACTTAGAGCCATTACAAATGTCTCCGTTACCCACTGCTGTCTGGGAGGAAGTGGCAGTCGATATACACTCACTGGCCACTTTATTAGGTACACCTGTCCAACTGTGTGTTAAGACTTAATTTCTAATCAGCCAATCACATGGCGGCAAATCAGTGTATTTAGGCATGTAGACATGGTCAAGACAATCTCCTGCAGTTCAAACCGAGCATCAGTATGGGGAAGAAAGGTGATTTGAGTGCCTTTGAACGTGGCATGATTGTTGGTGCCAGAAGGGCTGGTCTGAGTATTTCAGAAACTGCTGATCTACTGGGATTTTCACGCACAACCATCTCTAGGGTTTACAGAGAATGGTCCGAAAAAGAAAAAAAATCCAGTGAGCGGCAGTTCTGTGGCCGGAAATGCCTTGTTGATGCCAGAGGTCAGAGGAGAATGGGCATACTGGTTCGAGCTGATAGAAAGGCAACAGTGACTCAAATTGCCACCCGTTACAACCAAGGTAGGCAGAAGAGCATCTCTGAACGCACAGTGCGTCGAACTTTGAGGCAGATGGGCTACAGCAGCAGAAGACCACACTGGGTACCACTCCTCTCAGCTAAGAACAGGCATCTGATGGCTACTTTCAGCAGGATAATGCGCCATGTCATAAAGCTCGAATCATCTCAGATTGGTTTCTTGAACATGACAATGAGTTCACTGTACTCAAATGGCCTCCTCAGTCACCAGATCTCAATCCAATAGAGTATCTTTGGGATGTGGTGGAACGGGAGATTCGCATCAGGGATGTGCAGCCGACAAATCTGCGCCAACTGTGTGATGCCATCATGTCAATATGGTCCAAAATCTCTGAGGAATGCTTCCAGCACCTTGTTGAATCTCTGCCACGAAGAATTGAGGCAGTTCTGAAGGCAAAAGGGGGTCCAACCCGTTACTAGCATGGTGTACCTAATAAAGTGGCCAGTGAGTGTATATGGACCATTGCCAAATGGCCAATACATTCTCGTAACAATTGATGAATATTCTTGATACCCTGTCATTTCATTTATCTCTTCAACATCTGCTAATAATGTCATACCAGAGCTGGACGACATTTTCTCAGCATATGGTATTCCAAGAGTGGTTAAAACAGACAATGGACCTCCATTCAATGGACATGTGTTTACACAATTTTCTGAATACTTGGGATTCAATCACAGGAAAATCACACCTTGCTGGCCGCAAGCCAATGGAATTGTGGAACGTTTTATGCGCACTCTGGGGAAACGTATCAAGGCAGCGAGTCTGGAGCACATCCCACTGAAACAGTCATTATACAAATTCATGCGTAATTACCGCAATACGCCACACTCCACTACTAATGCTGCTCCAGCTCATTTAATGTTCAGCAGAACCCTGCGTATACGTCTCCCTGATGTGACCAGCCATCCCCGACCGAGTGACTCCTCAGTGAGATCCACAGATTTCTCCAACAAACAAGCCATGAAACGTTATGCAGACAGAAGGCGAAGGACACAGTCAAGTGCCATCGAAAGAGGGGATGTCGTGGTGGTATGTCAAAGACCAACCAACAAGACCTCACCTGTATATAGTCCTGCAAAATATTATGTTACTAAAAGGAAAGGCAGCATGATCACAGCTGAACGAGATGGACACTCCATAACGCGAAATTCTTCATATTTTAAAGTCGTACCGCAGAATGATGACAATGAACTCTCTTTGGTGGAAGATTTGATATCCGATGGTGGAGAGGACCAACAAGAGGTAGCTGGTCCATCAATAATGAACCCTCTCAATGAGCCCAGACGTTATCCTACACGAGAGAGAAGAGCTCCATCGAGGCTTATTGAAGAAGTGTAACTACAGTTTTGTTTGTTTTGTTTTTTTTTTTTGTGTTTGTTTCTCTGATTTTGGAATTGAACAAATAAGACAAAACGGACATATGATTTCTTTGGACGTTTTCATGTTGCTGCATTTATCAGTAATATGGGTTATTTATAGTAAAAAAAAAAAAAAAAAAAAGGGGATGATGTAATGTATAATAATTAGATCTGTCTCTTTAAGCAAGCCAGACCTATGGGACTTGGGGGGTGGAGACAAGAGGGATGAGAAGGGAAGTTTCAGTTTCACTTCTGGGTAGCATGGGAATGCAACTGTTATGCTGTGTGCTGGAGGACGAAGAATAAAACATATCTAAAGTTTAATACTTTGAATTCTTCATAACGTGTGGATATTACAAGGGGGATTGCACATGATGAAGTGGGGGGTAAGGAGGACTGCACAGGATGAATTGGGGGGTAAGGGGGACTGCACATGATGAATTGGGGGGTAAAGGGGACTGCACATGATGTGGGGGTAAGAGTGACTGCACATGATGATGAGGGAGTGGGGCTGCACATGATGAAGTGGGGGTAAGGAAGACTGCACATGATGAAGTGGGGGGTAAGGGGGACTGCACATGATGAAATGTAAGGGGGATAGGGGGCTGCAAATGATGAAGGGGCACTGCAGATGAAGTGAGGGGTGGTAGGGGACTGCAACGGATGAAGTAAGGGGACTTTAAATTAAAGTGGGGGGACTGCAAATGATGATGTGGGGGAGAGGACGGGAGTGCAAATGATGAATTCAGTGTGAGAGACGGGGCAAAGCAATTTAATTGACGGTGGGGGGCGAGGAGAGCAAATGATGAACTGAAGGTGGGGGCTGGGGAGAGCAAATGATCTATCTGGAGAACAAATAAAGAATTTTGAGCGTGGGGGAGTAAGTGATGTATTGAATGTGGGGTACAGCAGTTGATAATGAATAGAGGGTGGGAGAGAAAGACATGACAATGAATTGAGGTGGGAAGGGCATGTAAATATAATGAATCGGGGTTAGGGTTAGAGCGGGAGGTACATAATGGGGGGCATTGAGGTTGAAGTGCCTGGTAATGAATTGGGGGAAAGAGTACAGGTGCTAATTAATTTATATATTAAATGGGGAAAGTGGCATTTATAGTTAGTCGGTGCACAGTGGTGGATTATAATTTGTATTTGGAATGGTGGGTTGCATAATAACCAATTATGTATTAACGGTGGGTGCATATCTGTATTCAGATGTGTAGTGTAGAGGAAAGTGGGAAAAAGTGGGGAATGTGCTCTGGAAGTGATGCTCTAGGTAACTGTTATTTTATAGCAACAACAACAGAAACAAAGCAGTCACAAAGTCCAAAAAGGTACTGACAACTTTATTAGGACAAATAGCCAAATATACCAAACAAACTGAAAAAAGTGGGGCTAAAAGATGGAATCAGATGAATTCCAACAAATAAAATTGCCCAAGGTGGGCAGACCCTCATATGGGAGCACCTGCAAGGTATATATATATATATATATATATATATATATATATCCATATAGTACAGAAAACGAGACAGTATGTGCTTACAGATAGCATATGTATATAGGGCTGTATAAGCCACCACCCATGTCAGTAAACATTATCATCATCAAATCATATATTATTAGCTAAATATCCCCAGAATCATCCATTATCATGACATAACAGGGTAGACACAGAACCTAAGCACATAGAGCCAGTATCGCAATAACTAAACGGTAATTACCTTATGCAGAGCGGAGCCCCGTACAGGACCAGCCCACCCATCCCTAAAACTGTTATTTTATGCAGAGACAAGTCCAGGCTGGAAGTGGTGGTGGTCTGTGCTGGATGAAAAAGAAAACAAAGATGAAGGACTTCAGCTAGAGACATCACTGGTGAGTCAGTGTGTTACCTGTACACTGACAGTAAATATAGAGTTCCTGTATACAATTGCACTTAGTATTGTGTTTTTATTTAATGATCAGTTGTCAGGCAGACTCCGCAGCCGCAGCCGCAGAGCAGGGACTCACCCGCACTGTAGGGGGGCCTGGGGTCAGGTACGGCCAGGAAGCTCAGACAAACAGGACCTGGGGATGCTGAAGTTTAGCAAGCAGTGAAGGACCTACGGTCATGTGACTGAAAGGGGCGGGGCTTAACATCCTGCTTCCAGAGATCGGCAGGACACAACTACAGGAATGCTCAAAGTCAGGCAAATGTGGGTCATACACAGAGATAGCAGTAACGTACCAGGGATGAGACAGAACGGATAGTCAGAGCCAAGCAGATGTCAAAACCAAACAGACATAGAAGGTACCAAGCAGAATCAAACAAGCAGTATCCAGAGAACAGACCGAGTCAAAACCAAAGTATCAGGCAACCAGAACACAGCACAAACACACTCAGGGGGTCAACACACTCTGCCAAGGGCGAAAGTATAACTGATGGGGAATGGAGCTTCCTGAGGCTATAAGAAGCCTTCCCAGAACCAAGGAGAGGCCACAATAATAAGCCCCAGGTGTGCAGGTAAGAGTCTACACTGAGATCATAACATTAACCCCAGAAGTGCAGGTCCACCAGCACTGGTTCCAGACATTAACGCCAAGCGTGAGGGTCCAACCTGCACTGGGATCATGACATCAGTATTGTAGTATTCAGTCACTATCAACTGTTGGTAATATGTGGTCTGGTCATGGTGTGGCGCTATGTGCTCCTTGTATGTGGTATTATTCAGTCACTATGTGGTGGTTATATATGGTCTGGCCATGGTGTGGCGGTATTTGTTCCTTGTATGTGGTATTATTCGGTGACTATGTGGTGGTAATATGTGATCTGGTCATGATGTGACGATATTTGTCCCTTGTATGTGGTATTATTCAGTCACTATGTGGTGGTAATATGTGGTATGGCGAATGTGTGGTGGTATTTGTTCCTTATATGTGGTATTATTCAGTCACTATGAGGTGGTAATATGTGGTCTGGTCATGGTGTGACAATATTTGTCCCTTGTATGTGGTAGTAATGGTTGTTTAAAAAAAATGGAAATGTATGTGACTCATTCCCTTAAAGAAAAATACATAAATATATATTTATTTTTATTAGTTTAGAGTAGAGTAGGGCCCGGCCGAAAGAGTCTACCATGTAGTGGTATCAGCTTAAAAGTTATTTTGCCCAGAACAAAAGCTGCTGGTTATATGTGTGATCTGGTGTTTGGTGGGAACTTTAAAATCAGAATGTAGTGCACAGCCTGGCCAGCCGGTCAGTCAAGTGAGACGGCTGCATAGAAATATATGCAGCTGTCACACTCGGGTCAGGAGAGCCACTGGCCAGAATGTGCACTGTTCTGATCTCATTCCAATTTATTTTTTTTCAATTGTTTGACTGAGCCTCTGCTTGTATATGTTTGAGGGAAAAGGTGGGTGTAAATGGGTGTGGCTAAAAAATGGGTGTGGTTTTCCTACACACAAACACAGAACCTGTTGTTAAAAATTTGAATCCCACCCCTGCGGCCACCCCCTCTAATTCTAACAGACCTTTTAGTTACTATTGAGCCTTCTTCACCAACAGCATGTGCTGCATCATCTGCTCTACAAATGACTGCAGACAGAGCAAGTTTTGCTCCACAGCATCTTTTAGCTGCATGTCACCTGTGGTATGTATTGCCAAGGTCAGTACACTGCTCTTCTAAAGACATAACCTTCTCGGCATTCCTGTCTAGTTGCCCAGTTTTATCCACCACAGAATCAATTATCATCATCCTGGTTTCAACTTACAGCTGCCTCTGTGTAGGAAATGGTATGAGCTCCTTGCCCTCAAGCCTGATTCCACATATCGAGATTTGCCCTGGCTTTGGGTGAGGGCACTAGGGGGCGAAAAATAAAGGAGTGTCATTAATAGAATGGAAATTTAGCTCTGTACAATTTTAAGTGTTATAGTAGCAGAAGAGGTAGACTGAGAAGAACACTGACTTTGGCACAAGGTGTTGCATTTAAAGGCTTCATTAACCCCCTGACCCATAGAAAAAAAATGCAATTTAGCCCAAAATACTTCTTTGTAACACTTTTTACATTCAGGCTTTTTTTTTATCTTTTACCAAGATGTTGCAATGGTAGAACACTTATCTAATAACAAATGTCATTGAAGGTTACAATTAAATAATGAATAATGTATTCTTGATTAAGAAAGGTTGAACTTGATGGTCGGTTTCCTTTTTAAGCTCTGTAACTATGTAGTACAGTATATTCAGACAAGGTAAATTAAGTTTGATAGTGCCTAAGAGCTGAATTTATAGTTTGGACAATATGCCACAACATAACTACTGAAAAAAAGTAGTTTGGTAGCCAGTAGAAAAAAAATATAAAGTGCTCTCAGTGAGAGAAACAAGATAGGAATCTTGTGGGTGTGATACCTTTTGATGGCTAACAAATAATAGTGAATGATGTTACAAAGCTTTCACACCACTTATCTAATCTTACCTAATTAAGGATTCTCTCTTTAAGCTAAAGGGCCTGTCACACTAAGCGATATCGCTGTGTGTGATACTTACCTAGGACCCGCTCCCCCGCTGGTAATCGCTGATCGCGCAAGAACGTCCTGGACTGTTTCTCGTAGTCAGCTTCCTGCAGCGCTTTCTGTGGAGAGACGAGCGTGGAGCCGGGCAGGAGGATGTCAGGATCGCCTAGTGTGACAGGTAAGTAGCGATCCCCGACCCCTGCGATGTCGCTGGTGAGATCTGCCTGTGTGGCAGCTCACTAGCGACCACTTAGCGATGCACCAGCGATCCTGACCGCGTCATATCGCTGGTCGGGATCGCTGGTGCATTGCTAAGTGTGACAGTACCTTTAGTGTTTGTTTATTGAAATGTCCATGTATCACACCATGCCTGTATTCTTTACTGTATATAATTAGGTTTCTTCAAATATTTTTTTTATATATCAGCAGGATGGAGGGACATAAGCTGTCCCGAAAGCTTGCTTTGTAACATCATGCACTATATTTTGTTAGCCATTATAAACATAACTTCTGTACATGTGTTATCTAGTGTTACACTTATTGAGTTATCCCAAACTCCTCTCTTGTGGTCCCGGGTCCAGTTTTATATTATGTGCTTAGATATTAAAGGTTTTAAAGACAATGGTTTCATTATTGCTGTCAGAGATGGCCTTTATGGATGATGTTGGCCTTTACATGTAATGGAAATATTTATTAGCACTTCCTTGTAGGAAATCACAGTATGTGATGAACAATTTGTATTTCAATAAATGTAATATACTATGATGTCACATCATATTTTCAAAATGCATACACGACAGCATGAAGCCAATGTAATAACTTTTTATAGAAACTATACCACTCTTGCCCATGGATTGTATGTGGCATGATATTACAGTTCTGTCCTATTTACTTCCGCATATGATTAGTGCAATACAGCCGAAGTCCAACAGAATACTTCACTTCTTTATTAGAACTTGCAGCTGAAGGCCCCATGCTTGGGGTCCTCAAAATAGTTACCAATTATCAGCCAGATACAGCAGTGATGATGGTGTAAGGAGGTGGCAGGCCCCCTCTGTTACGCCCTCTCCTCTTTCCGTGTGACCTTCCCCCGTGCACTTTTATGTACATATTTTATGTACCTGTATGTTATGTGTTTTATACTGTAATGTCACATATGTGTTTCCTGCCTTGATTATGCTGTGTTTACCCAGTTCTAATGTTCCCTATAGTAATGTTCCTAGATATATTGTCATCTGTATAGAGTTAGGGATAGTAAGTAGTTCAGTTGGTGAGCTGGGTCAGCAGCAGAAAGTCGGGAGGAAGCTGCTGTCCCCAGTCAGAAGCTCAGGTACGTTAGCCCTGAGCAGATGTGCAATAAGGGATGGGGCACTGCCAGAATCCCAGATGGGAGAGATCTGTTGCCCCGGATAAAAGGACCTAAAGGAGGACACAAGGACCAAAAGAAGGACTCAAGGATCTAAAGAAAGACTCAAAGACTTAACAGGACTGAAGGATCATAACATGGGCCCCAGGACTCTGCAAGGGCCCCCGCTGAAGGGGTTTTTAGTGCCCAGATCCCAGCGAGTGGACTTATGCGAACTTCGGCTACTGCAGCCATTGTGGGTACAGCCGTAGCAAGTGTCAGGGAGAGAGCAGGAAGCCAGTGTTGAACTTGTCATTTTGCTTACCTTTCATCCTCATTCATTAAGAGTTATTTCCCTGTTGGAATACAGCTGCAGTCTTGAACTCTCATTGCCTGGACTACAGTGACCTGAGGAAGAGAAGGTAACTTGTGGGGAAAAGCTGTGTCGGTCCCTTTAATCTATGTACAAGGGGCCGGGGGTACTCGCTGACCATTTGCTCAGTGGACTCTGTCTGTGTACTGCACCTTTAAGTAACTCAGCCATAACTACTCCCCACCCCCCGTCGCCATTGCTACAATGTGATAACAATAAAACATGTTTGGCACGCAACCATGGAACCAGGATAATGATGAATCCAAACAACGGGTACATGGTCAATAGAACTAAACTTTGTAAATGAAGTAGAATATGGCTATGGGACCGACTAAGAGACTAAAACCAATAACACAGAAATCAGATATTGAAACCAGGATATGTCAAGGTCCGAATCAAGTGAGAGGTCAGAACTTGGAAATTCAAGGATCAGTGTTCACTAAGCAGAGACAGAACCATAAGGAACTTGGAGCAGCTACTTGTAACAGGTCATAAACGGGACAAAAAGATACTGCAAAGGTATAGCAAGAGCAAGCTGATGGTTAAAACCAGGAGTACCACAATGGCTGCCAGTTGTAAAGTCCAAGGATTTTAGAATAAATAAATTAAAGCAATGCCATGGCATGGTATAGAACTACACGTACCATGCATGTTACTTTAAAGGTCTAGGCAGGAATAACTAGTTAACTAGTAGTCAGGAACAGGTGAAGAACTATAAGTACTAGGTAGGCTTGCCAACTCGATTTTTTATTTTTTCTGGATAGTTTGCCAAAAACATGGACAGTCAATAGTTTTTAATGGCTCATTGGAAAACCATAATTAATCATTAAAACTTTAGGTAAGATATGCCAGCAGCCTTTAATTCTAATACAAAATCATTAGCTGCATTCACTGTGTATGATAAATACAGTAATAAAAATCTCTACATGTTTCTCTAACTTCAAAAAAAATCACAGACACATCAAGATTTTTGCAAGCAGGGGAAAAAAGTGTACTATTTTTGTGAATTGTCCAAGAATATCTGGATGGTTGGCAACCAGATAAGGTACCTATAGATTTAGCCAGGAACATAGATATAGCCAAGAGTTAAAGGGGTATTCCCATCTTCAAAATGTTATCCAAATATGAATAGGTATAACAATAATAATAATAGAAAATACCTACAATTAGAAATGTAATATTGTTCTTCTGATTCGCTACGCTGCTTACCCCATGTGCAAGGGCATTGCAGTACAACCACTAACAGTTAACTAACGAAATAACAGTCCCTATATCAGTGGTTGTAACCATGGATATCTAAGCAATTGCAATGCATTGCACATGGAGTAAACAACATTGCTAATCTTTGTATTGAAAGGTGACATCAAGCCCAGAGGTTAGTAATGGAGAGGTTAGTATACAGATGCCCCCATTACTAACTCCATAGTGATATTGCATAAAACAAAACACACACCAAAAATAAAGTCTGAGAACTACTGAATTTTGTCTGGGAGGGGGCCAATATCCATGGCCCTTTCCTTGGCTATTAATATCAGCCCAAAGCTCTCATCCTAGCCTTTGCTAGTTATTAATTATAGGGGGACCCTAGATAATATTTTCCGGGGGTCCCCCATTTTCATAACTAGTAAAGGCTTAGTAAACAGCTGTGAGCTGCTAATAATAGCCTGGGAAGCCCCATTGGTATTACTTCTTTCCCAGGCTATAAACATCTGCCCCCAGTCATCCTCTTTCCTTCCACTGATTACAAAAATGTCGGTGTATTAAAAGACTCTTTTATAAAATAATTTAGCATACAAAAAAATACGTGTACAGTAAGCTACACAAGCACTGCACTAATTATATATGTGACTGACATCTTTATATCTATCAGTTCCATTTGTACATATCTATTCAATTCTGTCGGGTCACGCTGTGCTTTTACTGTATCAGAAGATAAATTGCCGGCTTTTCAAAGGACATCTGTGTGTAAAAATAGGACATAACTCTCATAATCAGACTGTTCCATGCGATTTTTTTGCAGTTTTCCTCGCAGATGAGTATGAGCCCTAAGAGTAAAACTATAAATAACAGTCTAAGAACTAGGAAAGATATATATCTTTGTACCATGTTAGCCAGTAGATAGAAGAATATTTAAAACTGAGGACTCTCAATTCTAAATAGTCTAAGAACTAGAAAGAGTGCAAAGAAGAGCAACCAAGTGTATCAAGGGATGGATGAACTGCAATGCCAAGACACGTCAAAAACTTGGAGATATTCAGTTTGGAAAATTGAAGGCTCTTGGGCAATCAAATTACAATGTACAAATCTATGAATGGACAGTACAAAGACCTTGCTAATGACTTTTACACCTAAGCTTGCAACAATTAGAAAAAGCATCCTCTACATCTAAAGGAAAGAAGGTTTAGTCATCATCACAGACAAAGATTCTTTAATCCAAGGGCAGTGAGACTATAGAACTCTCTGCCAAATGATGCTATGGTTACTCCCTTCAGTGATGTAGATCCAAGGAACCAGTCAGATTTGAAAATATGGAGTTAGGAAGGAATATTTTTCCTAATATGAGGCAATTAGCATCTGCCTCATGGAGTTTGTCTGGATCAACAAGTAGGGTATAGATATAATCGTCATGGACTTGTGTCTTCTTTCAACCATGAAACTATGAACAAAGCAACGCGAAGCAGCAACCACAGGAATTATGGGCAGTTCACAAACTATTTTGTGCTATTAGACCCAAGTATAAAAGGCTTGGAGACCAGGGTGCAAACTAGGACCAAGGCAGCTCGAGGCAAAGTCCACAAGGACATGGAGCAAACTGAACTACGGTACATTATGAATTTCTCTAGAAGGCCTTGAAGAGCTCATCAAAAATAACTGCTGTACAACAGAGTTCAGAACCTGAACCTGATTTTTTTGAAGCTTGAAAAGCTGATACAAAATGCTTTGATTGCAATTTTTAGCCTTTTACAGTTCATAGTAAATGCTACCAATGTGTTCATATTAATATTATGGGCAATGATCATTTATAAATTTAAATCTTAATGTTTTATCATGTTTTTCCAAAGTGTCCGTAAAAAGATATTGACTGTGTGTGATTTCTGGATAAGTTTTCATAAAAAATGAAAAATCAAGTTGGCACCGCTGAACATGACATAAACTCAAAACTCACACAAAAGAGCATGTGCTAAGGCACGAAGTGTGATGAGCATCAGCACAGTACATACATTCTGCCTACGTGGTCATTTATGTAAAATATGGTTGATGTATTATGTATCCCCTTAAATGTCACTTGGTTTTCATACAGTAAATTCTCTGTATTAGTAAAGCTGAATAATTATATTACAACTTTATCACACGTGTGTTTTCACTTTTATGCAAGACTAGTTGTGCAATAAAAAACATCTATTAAACTATCAGTAATCATGATAAAAGAGAGAAAGAAAGGGGGTAATGAGATACAATCATTAAAAATATTTAGAGTGTCTAAAATCCCTGGGATATTTGCTTGGTGTATGTAAGGATTTTTCATACCTGAAAAGCTTAAAGGACATTACCAGTGTCAATGTTGGATACCCTTATTATTACTATTATTACTACCTTCATGCAATTTTTGCAATATATTTTTTTTTTTTTTTTACTTTTTTATTCCAGGATATTTGTTTTGTGTTTTGCTTTTGGTTTTCTCTGATCCTCTTAAATGTCAAAGATTTTAGTTGGAAGTTGATGATTGACTTCTTATTTACGGATTCTGGTTTTCCTGCACATTCTTGTACCTAATAAATATATACAGTGTATAATAAATTTTCATGTGTTGCAAAAAAGTAATATGGTCCATATCACATGGATTTGGGGTTAGTTCAGTTGTACTGCTATACTAGCCTTATATTAAATGCATGTGCCATTCCTAGAAGGAGAATAAATTGGACGTGACAGATTGTACACTTACCTTCTTTCCGCTGTGTGCCATAGTAGTATGGCATATATAGAAGCTTTGAAATGTAATAAAACAGCAATAATAGAATCAAAAATTCAAGTGCCCAGTGAGACCAGAAAAACTTAATAAAAAAAAAGAGTAGAGGGGCAATTCATTAAGACTGGCGCAGTGCATGCCAGTCATGATGAAGGGCCCACTGGAGTACAGTCACCTATTTCATTATGCTGCATGCACTACTTAAAGGGAATCTGTCACCCCATCTTAGCCCTATCAGCTGCCGGCACCACCATCAGGGGCTTATCTACAGCATTCTCTGACCTTTCCCGGCACCTGCGCACTGCAGTACTTTTTTCTGCCCTCAACAGGGCAGAGAAGTACGCCTGCACAGGAACCGTGGGACCGCGACACCCATCGGACTGGACCAGATGCCAGGGTGAGTATAATCTAGCTTGCTTTTCTTATCTTTCAGGTTACATCAGGGGCTTATCTACAGCATTACAGAATGCTGCAGATAAGTCCCTGATGGTGGTGCCAGCAGCTGATAGGGCTAAAATGGGGTGACAGATTCACTTTAATAGATCAGGTCCATCTGATACTCAGCGTATGCTCACTCCAGAAATGTATGCCTGTTGGGCGTATGGATGATGAATTTGACAGGTGAAGATGACCAAGCCCCATCCTGCCCATAGTCAAAAGTCTCAATATTTTTGAGCAACTGCCAAATTACACAAAAATGTTGTAACTTATTAACGTGTTTATGCCAGATTTCTGGCATAAGCACATTAATGAAACACCCCTAAGGTATATTAGAAAAAAGAGGAAAAAAAAATTCCCTTAAAAGTGTTTGGTCTGGAAAAAAACATATTTATTATTGCCACAACCATAACAACCTGAACTATAAACTTACTAAATTATCAATCCCCTTCCAATCCTCAAAAAATTAAGAAATAAAGCTTAGACAGTTCTATTTACCACAAAGTAGTATTAATAAAATCTACAGTCTGTATGCAAAAAATTGTAGGGCTCATTTGCACTTGCTAATAATTGGAAACACAGGCTCCTAGGAAGCACTAACAGAACTGCAATTACCCTCCGAGTTTGCAAAATGCTCGTTACTTTGAGGGAAATTTATTTTTAACTCTGTGTGACACATCCATATTTCAGTAAGATTTTTTTCTCGGACATCACGCGGACCTACAGAATTTTGTTCACCTGTAAACACAGCCATTTTAAAAACAAATCCACGCATCTGGTCCCTGACAGAATGTCCTATTCTCATTCATCTGGCAGATCAGATTTAATTAAAGTCTATTGAGATCCTTATAAAACCCATGTACCTTGGAAGACATACAGTATATATTCGTGTATAAGCCGACCCATGTATAAGCGGACCCCCCTAATTTTGCCATAAAAAACTGGGAAAACTTATTGACTTGTGTATTAGCCGAGGGTGGAATCCATAGACTTTGCCCCCATATGCTGCTCCATAGTTTATGCCCCCATATGCTGCTCTATAGTTTATGCCCCCATATGCTGCTCCATAGTTTATGCCCCCATATGCTGTTCCATAGATTATGCCCCCATATGCTTCTCCATAGTTTATGCCCCCCATATGCTGCCCCATAGACTATGCCCCCATATACTGCTCCATAGACTATGCCCCCATATACTGCCCCATAGAAAATGACCCATGTGCTGCTCAATAGAATATGCCCCCATATGCTGCAAAAAAAAGCCATACTCACCTCTCCTGGGTCCATCGCCGCTGTCTGCCGCTTCTTGTGTCAGTGACTGTTCAGCCAGCAGAGGGGCGGTGTGCACTAATCACGTCACCGCGCCCCCTGCTGCCTAAACGTCATTGACACAGGATGCAGCAGAGTCAGCAGTGAGCAGCGATGGACCGGGCGACAGGTGAATATCGCTATACTCACCCATCCTACCACGGTCTCTGCAGCCTCGCTCGCTTCTCCACTGTCTCCCTTCCTGTCTTCAGCGGTCACGTGGAACCACTCATTACACTCATGAATGTGCGCATATTCTTGAGTGTAATGAGCGGCACCACGTCACCGCTGAAGACAGGAAGGGAGACAGTGGAGAAGCGAGCAAGGCTGCAGAGAACGCGGCAGGACAGGTATGATCTCTGACACCCCCGCTCCCCCTCCCCGCCGACCCCCAGGTATATGACCCATGTATAAGCCGAGAGGGGGACTATTGGCCCAAAAAAAGGGCTGAAAATCTCGGTTTATACACGAGTATATACGGTACTTACTTTACATACTTTATACTTCAGAGTTCTATCTGTTTTTAATTAATTTTTCACTGATCTATTGTTAAAGCACCACTCTAGGGTTTTTTGTTTATTTCACCGCTGGGTGGCATTAATCCATGCTCCCAGCCTCTAATGACATACTTACCAGCCCCCATCTTGTCTTCTGTATTCTACAGTTTGTGTGCTGCTGGAACAGTCCGGTATTTAATGGGCGAGCCAAAATTTGTTTCTGAAAGAAAGTCTATGAGTCCCAGAACAAGGTTCTTATAGACTTACATTAACCCCTTAACGATTGCCAATACGCATTAAAATGGCGGTCATTAAGGGTACTTATTCCCTCACTGCCATATAAAAATGGCGATGGGGAATAAGGGAATAGAACCACTGTATTTGACAGCTGAAACCCTACCATATCGATCCCGGATGGTTTGTGACCGTTCGGGGCCAATTAACCCCTTAAATGCTGCTGTTTATCGTGACTGTGGTATTTAAGTTGTTACAAGGGGGTCACAACATTCATTCTCTTTGGGGCTTCCAGAAAAAAACAAGTGCAGCTACTGAGGGAATGAATGGATCAGTGGTCAAGTCAGACATGCCACTTCAGTCTAATGAGGACAAAAAGTTCCACATTATGCTGATTGGGTCAAAGTAGTCAGACCTCCACCAATCAATACGTTATTAATTATCCTGTGGAGAGGTGATTACTTTTTTCACAGGAAAACCCCTGTAAGTGCATCTCTGCCGCTGTGTTCCAATTATCTAATCTCGATAGGAAATTTAAGAATTTTCTAAAAATTAATATCAGAGAGAAGAAATGACCACCATACACAACACAATTCACTATACCAAGACCAATAATACCACATACAGGGAAAAAATACACCACACCTTAACCAGACCACATAGTGAACGAATAATACCACATACAAGGGACAAATACAGCCACACCATGACCAGACCACATATTACCACCACATAGTGACCAAATAATACCACATACAAGGAACAAGTACACCACCCCATGAACAGACCACATAGTGACCGAATAATACAACATATTACCTACATGTAGGGACCAAATAATACCACATACAAGGAGAAATACTGCCACACCATAACCCGACCACAAATTACCACCACATAGTGACCAAATACTACAATAGTAATCATGAATACAAACCACAATACTAACAACCCTGTTATTACCACCAGTGACATTATACACATTAGCTCTGTATATAGTGTCAGTTTATATGTAATACAGTGGTCACTAGTGACATTATACACAGTAGCTCTGTATAAAGTGTCCGTGTACAGGTAATACAGTGATCACCAGTGACATTAAACACAGGAGCTCTGCATATAGTGTATAGTGTACAGGTAATACAGTGATCACCAGTGACATTATACACATGAACTCTGTACACAGTATAAAGTGTATAGTGTGTGTACATGTAATATACTGACTCACCATTGATGTCTGTAGTTGACGTCCTTCATCTTCGCTTTTATTCTTCATCCAGCATAGACCGCCATCACTTCTTCCAGCCAGGACTCGTCTCTGCAAAAAAAAAACACAGTCATCAATAGCTGATCGCTTCCAGAGCACTTTCCCCACTTTTTTCCTGACTTCTACACTATGTCAGAGGAAGAAAAAAGTGAAGTAGTGCCGCCCTGCACAGTAACAGGACCTCCCTTTTTTCCCTCCATGGAAAACAATTTCCTAAAAAGTAAATTACACTACAGTAGTAATAATGTCCCTAATTGGACCCTAAAGAAATTATGTTCCCACATGTCACCATAAACTAATACAGCATGTTCCTCATTTTGGCCCCCAAACAGTAATTAAGTCCTTCATTCTGGCCCCCTTTATTTAATAATCTTGCTGAGCCTGTGCCCCTTTATTTTTTAATATGCCCCAGCCTATCCCCCTGTGTCCCTTGTTCAGCCTGGCCCCCAGATATTCATCCTGCCTGACAGCTATCCATATTGGACCCCATATGTCCTTTGTCCTGCCCCCCATATATCTCTCCTGCATCCCCATATATCCTTCCTGGTCAATTGTCCTGGCCCCCCTCATAAATCAATCCTGGCTCCTCAATATATCTATCCTTTCCTCCATATATATGCACTGGTCCCTTGTACTGTCTCCCATGTATCTATTCTGGTCCCCCATCTATCCATCCTACCCCCCCATATATATCCATCCTGGCTCCCCCATATATATCCATCCTGGCTCCCCCATATATATCCATCCTGCCCCATATACATCTATCCTGGCTCCCAGATATATATCCATCCTGGCTTCCCCATATACATCAATCCTGGCCCCCCTATACAGTATATGCATCCTGTCTCCTCCATATATCCATCCTGGTCCCTTGTCCTGCCACCCATATAAATCCATCCTGGCCCCCAATATATGCATCCTGGATCCCCCATATACGCATCCTGCCCCCATATAAATGTATCCTCCCCCTCATATATATGCATCCTGGTCCCTTGTCATGTCCCCCATAGATCCATCCTGGCCATCCATATATCGATCTTGCCCCCCATATATATATGCATCCTGGCTCTATCATATATCCATCCTTGCCACCCATACATATGCATCCTGGCTCCCCCCATATATCTGCATCCTGTCCCCCCAAATATCCATCCTGACCTCCCATATATACAGTGGGGAAAAAAAGTATTTAGTCAGTCAGCAATAGTGCAACTTCCACCACCTAAAAAGATGAGAGGCGTCTGTAATTTACATCATAGGTAGACCTCAACTATGGGAGACAAACTGAGAAAAAAAAATCCAGAAAATCACATTGTCTGTTTTTTTTTTTCATTTTATTTGCATATTATGGTGGAAAATAAGTATTTGGTCAGAAACAAAATTTCATCTCAATACTTTGTGATATATCCTTTGTTGGCAATGACAGAGGTCAAACGTTTTCTGTAAGTCTTCACAAGGTTGCCACACACTGTTGTTGGTATGTTGGCCCATTCCTCCATGCAGATCTCCTCTAGAGCAGTGATGTTTTTGGCTTTTCGCTTGGCAACACGGACTTTCAACTCCCTCCAAAGGTTTTCTATAGGGTTGAGATCTGGAGACTGGCTAGGCCACTCCAGGACCTTGAAATGCTTCTTACGAAGCCACTCCTTCGTTGCCCTGGCGGTGTGCTTTGGATCATTGTCATGTTGAAAGACCCAGCCACGTTTCATCTTCAATGCCCTTGCTGATGGAAGGAGGTTTGCACTCAAAATCTCACGATACATGGCCACATTCATTCTTTCATGTACCCGGATCAGTCGTCCTGGCCCCTTTGCAGAGAAACAGCCCCAAAGCATGATGTTTCCACCACCATGCTTTACAGTAGGTATGGTGTTTGATGGATGCAACTCAGTATTCTTTTTCCTCCAAACACGACAAGTTGTGTTTCTACCAAACAGTTCCAGTTTGGTTTCATCAGACCATAGGACATTCTCCCAAAACTCCTCTGGATCATCCAAATGCTCTCTAGCAAACTTCAGACGTGCCTGGACATGTACAGGCTTAAGCAGTGGGACACGTCTGGCACTGCAGGATCTGAGTCCATGGTGGCGTAGTGTGTTACTTATGGTAGGCCTTGTTACATTGGTCCCAGCTCTCTGCAGTTCATTCACTAGGTCCCCCCGCGTGGTTCTGGGATTTTTGCTCACCGTTCTTGTGATCATTCTGACCCCACGGGGTGGGATTTTGCGTGGAGCACCAGATCGAGGGAGATTATCAGTGGTCTTGTATGTCTTCCATTTTCTAATTATTGCTCCCACAGTTGATTTCTTCACTCCAAGTTGGTTGGCTATTGCAGATTCAGTCTTCCCAGCCTGGTGCAGGGCTACAATTTTGTTTCTGGTGTCCTTTGACAGCTCTTTGGTCTTCACCAGAGTGGAGTTTGGAGTCAGACTGTTTGAGGGTGTGCACAGGTGTCTTTTTATACTGATAACAAGTTTAAACAGGTGCCGTTACTACAGGTAATGAGTGGAGGAAAGAGGAGACTCTTAAAGAAGAAGTTACAGGTCTGTGAGAGCCAGAAATCTTGATTGCTTGTTTCTGACCAAATACTTATTTTCCACCATAATATGCAAATAAAATGAAAAAAAAACAGACAATGTGATTTTCTGGATTTTTTTTTCTCAGTTTGTCTCCCATAGTTGAGGTCTACCTATGATGTAAATTACAGACGCCTCTCATCTTTTTAAGTGGTGGAACTTGCACTATTGCTGACTGACTAAATACTTTTTTTCCCCACTGTATATATGCATCCTGGCTCCCTCATATATCTGCATATTGCCTCCCCCACATATATGCATCTTGGACCCCCATATATCAGCACCCTGCCTGCCCAATATATATGTATCCTGGCCTCTCTATATCTATCCTGCCCCCCCATATATCCATCCTGGCTCCCCAATATACAATCCTGGCCCCTTGTCCTGCTCCCCATTTATCCATCCTGCACTGGGGAGATGGGTGCACTGAGGAGATGGGTGCACTGGGGAGATGGGTGTACTGGGGAGATGGGTGCACTGGGGAGATGGGTGCACTGGGGAGATGGCTGCACTAGGTAGATGGCTACACTGGGGAGTTGGCTACACTGGGGAGTTGGCTACACTGGGGAGATGGCTACACTGGGGAGATGGCTACACTGGGGGGATGGGTGCACTGAGGAGATGAGTGCACTGGGGAGATGGCTGCACTAGGGAGAATGGCAAAAATCGCCGATGTGAAAGTAGCCTAAGTGTCTGCATTAGTCATACTCACCAATGGGGGAAGCAACACTAAGGCTGAGTTCACACATCACATTTCTTTCGCGTTTTCGCAGCGGTTTAAAACGCGCGATTTTGCCGCGAAAACACGAAAAATAAGCATCCCATGCAATCCTATGGGATTCCGCAATGTTGTGCTAATGCTGCGTTTTTTTCCATGGGGGAATCATTTCGCGGTAAAAAACGCAGCATGCTCATTAATTTAGCGGAATCGCGGCGATCCCGCACCCATAGGATTGCATTGTTCCACTTACTTCCCGCATGTGGCTGTGCCCACCATGCGAAAAGTAAGCAGAACATTTGCGGATGGTACCAATGGTCCGGAGGAGAGGAGACTGTCCTCTGGGCTTTGGGTCCAATATCCCTGTAAAAATTAGAACTAAAATAAAAAATATTGTTATTCTCACCTTCCGGCGTCCCGCGCAGCCTTCCCGTCTCTCTCCACGCTCTCGGTCCCAGTAATCCTTTGCGAGAATGACCGCGATGACGTTGAAAACTCGCGGCAGCATGGCGTCTCACGGTCATTCGAGATGACTCGCAGGAGCGTGACGTCTCGCGGTCATTCGCGCAAAGGATTACTGGGACCGGGAGCGTGGAGAGAGGCGAGAAGGCTGCGCGGGACGCCGGAAGGTGAGAACAACAATAATTTTCATTTTTTTTAATTTTTTTTGACATTTTATCTTTTACTGCTGATGCTGCATAGGCAGTCTCAGTAGTAAAAAGTTGGTCACACTCATCAAACACTATGTTTGACGAGTGTTACCAACCTGTCAATCAGTTTTCCAAGCGATGCTCCAGATCGCTTGGAAAATGCTAGCATTCTGCAAGCTAAATACGCTTGCAAATCGCTAGTTTTTCTGTGGGAAAATCGCAGGAATTTAAAATGTGATTTTCGCGCAGAATGGAATTCTGGAATTCTCGCGGTAACATCCGCAAGAGTTCCGCTACGTGTGCACATAGCCTAAAAGTGTCTAGGGCAGCATAAACTCTAAATACGTCCCTGTATGTGTATATATATATATATATATATATATATATACACACCAGTGTATACACACAATGATATACACACTAATACACACACACCAGTGTATACATTCATATGCACACAATGATATACACACTAGAACACACACAGCAGTGTATACACTCATATGCACACAATGATATACACACTAAAACACACACCAGTGTATACATTTGTAATCACACTCATATTCACCCACAATGATATACACACACCAATGTATACACTCATATACACACAATGATTTACAAACTAATACACACACACACCATTGTATACACTCATATACACACAATGATATGCACCCTAATACACACACCATTGTATACACTCATGTATACACACAATGATATACACCCACAGTGATATATATACACACACACACTAGTGTTTACACTCAAACACAAATTGATATACATGCTAATACACACACACACAACAGTGTATACAGTGGGTAAGGAAAGTATTGAGACCTCTTTAAATTTTTCAATCTTTGTTTCATTGCAGCCATTTGGTAAATTCAAAAAAATTCATTTTTTCATTAATGTACACTCTGCACCCCATCTTGACAGAAAAAAAACAGAAATGAAGACATTTTTGCAAATTTCTTAAAAAAGAAAAACTGAAATATCACATGGTCAAATAGTACTATTCTCCTACATATGGAATATCAGCGTACTCAGTAGAAAATGGGGTATATTTTCTTCTGTTACCTTACTGAAAATAAAAAAATTGTGGCTAAATTTACATTTTTGTGGGTAAAATGTGATTTTTTTTTTAATTTTCGCAGCTCTACATTATAAACTTCTGTGTTCAATGTGATCACCACAAAACTAGATACATTCCTTAAGGGGTCTAGTTTTGAAAATGATGTCAGTTGTGGGGGATTTCCACTGTTTGAGCACATCAGGGGCTCTCCAAATGCGACATGGTGCCTGCAGACCATCACATCATAGTCTGCATTCCAAAACGTAACTTCTTCCCTTCCAAACCTTGCCATGCTCCTAAACAATGGTTTTCCACCACATATGAGGTATCATCAATTTCTCCTGTTACCTTTGAGAAAATAAAAACATTTTTGGCTAAAAGTACATTTTTGTGGGTAAAATGTCATTTTGTATTTTCACAGCTCTAAATTATAAACTACTGTGAAGCACCTGGAGGTTCAAGGTGCTCATGACACATCTAGATAAGTTTCTTGAGGGCTCTAGTTTCCAAAATGGGGTCACTTGTGGGATGTTTCTACTGTTTAGGCACATCACAGGCTCTCCAAACGCTACATGGCGTCCGCTCTCGAGTGCAGTAATTTTTGCTTTCAAAATGTCAAACGGTGCTTCTTCCCTTCCGAGCCCTGCTGCGCATCCAAATAATAGCATTCACCAACATATTGGATATCAGAGTACTCAGTAGAAAATGCACAACAAATTTTGTGGTCCATTTTCTTCGTTACCCTTGTGAAAGTAAAAAAATTGTGGCTAAGTTTACATTGACAAAAAGTCAAATGGTGCTACTTCCCTTCCGAGACCTCTCGTGCACCCAAACAGTGGATTTACCCCAAATATGGGGTATCGGCATACTCACGAGAAATTGTTCAACAAATTTTAGGGTCCATTTTCTCCTGTTACTCTTGTGTAAATAACAAATTTGGAGCTATTTTTGTGAAAAAAGTTAAATATTCATTTTTTCTTCCACATTGTTTTAGTTACTGTAAAACTCCAGAAGGGTTAATACACTTCTTTAATGTGGTTTTGAGTATTTTGATGGGTGCAGTTTTTAGGTTAGTGTCACTTTTGGGCATTTTCTGTCATATAGGCCCCTCAAAGTTATTTCAAATCTGATGTGGTCCCAAAAAAATGGTTTTGTAAATTTTGTTGGAGAAATCAGAAATTGCTGATCAACTTCTAAATCTTATAACTTCCTAACAAAAAAAGTTATGAAAATGATGCAGATGGAAAGTAGACATGTGAGTCATGTAAATAACTATTTTGTGTATCATAACTTTCTGAGTCAATGGCATAAGAATTGAAGTTTTCTAAATTTTTGCCAAATTTCCGATATTTTCACAAATAAATGCAAGTCATATAGAACAAATTTTACCAATATTATGAAGGACAATATGTAATAAAAAAAAAACAGTCTTAAGGCTCATTTACACGTCAGTATTTGGTCAGTATTTTGTATCAGTGTTTGTATGCCAAAGCCAGGAATGGAAGTTAACAAGAAAAAAATATAATTGAAAGACTGATGTCTGTTTTTTGTTTTGGAGACACTCCTGGTGTTGGCATACAAATACTGATGAAATACTGATCAGAAATACTGATGTGTGAAAGAGGCCTTAGAATCAGTGGGATTCGTTGAAGCGTTCCTGAGTTCTAACCACATAAAGTGACACTGGTCAGATTTTAAAAAAAAATGGCCTTGTCATTAAGGTCAAAATTGGCTCAGTCACTTAGGGGTTAAAAGCTTGTGACCACTACCTCTGACTATTGGTCATTCAGAAGCTGTAGTCACAAGATGGTGGAGCAGCGCAGAACATGACGGCTGGTGAGTATATCACTAGGGGCATGGATCATGGATTAGTGTGACCAATCCAGCGTTGGAATAAAAAATACACTGGAAAAGTACTATAAGAGACAATGGATAAATAAAAGTATAGATAGTGTAAGGCTAAGTTCACATGAGGATATAAAAAATTGTCAGTTTCATCCAGAAAACTCAGACAATTTTTTCTCAGTTGTCATGTGTGCAGTTCGTATGCAATCTGTTTTTTTACAACAGCAGTCATTAATAATTTATAGGATCATTTTCAGTTTCCTATGTTAAAGAATTGCAATGTATCCATAAAATTGGATGTTATATGGTGAGTCGATATGGCATCCGATTTTGTGGCATATCCATAGACTTGAACGGGTGAGTCTCATTCACGAAATTCTCACGGTGATCAGCTATGAAGACACTCAGCTTGAACTGTCATGACCTCATCACTGGCATTTTCTCACGGTCCTGAGGTCACAGCAGTTCAGCCCGGTTGCAAGAACAGCTTCAGTGAATAGTGGTGATGTCACTGATGCTGAGCTCCTTCACAGCCTGACCCGCGCTGAACTCTGGAGCGTGGGAAAATCAACTGCCATTTTCCCACACTCAAGAGGTCATCACAGTTTAGGCTGTGAGGGAGCGCAGACTCAGTGAAGTCATTGCTAGTCACTGAGTCTTCACTGGCAGCATCTCATTCATTCACCAGTAGTTTGCACACTATACTAATTGTATTTGTCATTGACATGTATATATCTACAGTACCTATTCTATATGGATTTACTGTAAGTAATCCATCTCTCCTTTCCTGTTGGCTCCTAGAAAACCAAGAACAAAACACAAAACACAAATAACCTAAAATAAAAAGAATAGACTGCAAAAAATGCATGAAGGTAATAATAATAAGGGTATTTAGTTAACATAATTTTGATCCAAATAATGTACAAGCCATCCCGCCACATCACGGCAACCCTTGTGGGACAGTCCTAACTCTAGTATTAAAATCTTTCCACTTGTCAAGTGACGTAAATGTGAACAAGGACGGAGGGACTGAACCACCAGTAAAAGCATAGGCCAGACAGGATGGATTTCCCAACTCAGAAACAGGGCGGTCACACCCTTAGGGTATGTGCGGATTTTGCTGGGGATCCGCAGTGGATTTGCCTCTGCGGATCCGCTTCAGATCCGCAGGCATTGTACAGTACAATGCAAATCAATGGAATTTCAAAATCGCAGTGCACATGCTGCAGATTTTTCTGTGCGGATTTGCTGCGGTTTTATGTCAATTCTTTCTGTTCCGTTGTCCAGGTGTCAAACCGCAGGGGAAAACCGCTGTCAAATCCGCAGGTAAACCGTAGGGCACTTTACCTGCAAATCCGTGCGGAAAAATCCGCAGCTCAATCTGCACAGTGTGCATATACTCTTATATGCACAGAATGCTATTGAACTGATTAAAAAAAAAAGTAAGTTAATGTGTATGCAACTGTAAATACATATTAACACATGACCATTACACAGAGAAAACCAAGAACAAAACACAAAACACAAATAACCTAAAATAAAAAGAATAAACTGCAAAAAAATGCATGAAGGTAATAATAATAAGGGTATTTAGTAAACATAATTTTTCTCAAAAGAATGTACAAGCCAACATTTACATTTTGCATACACATTAACTTACTTTTTCAGCTCAGACCCCAGGTCCAGGTTTTTTATCCTGTTGGCTCCTGCAGTGATTTTATAGAAGCCGGCAAATGAATTACAGGCTATTCTTCTATATATCTCTCTCTGCAATATTAATATATATATATATATATATATATATATATATACAGTGGGGAAAAAAGTATTTAGTCAGTCAGCAATAGTGCAAGTTCCACCACTTAAAAAGATGAAAGGCGTCTGTAATTTACATCATAGGTAGACCTCAACTATGGGAGACAAACTGAGAAAAAAAAATCCAGAAAATCACATTGTCTGTTTTTTTTTCATTTTATTTGCATATTATGGTGGAAAATAAGTATTTGGTCAGAAACAAGCAATCAAGATTTCTGGCTCTCACAGACCTGTAACTTCTTCTTTAAGAGTCTCCTCTTTCCTCCACTCATTACTTGTAGTAATGGCACCTGTTTAAACTTGTTATCAGTATAAAAAGACACCTGTGCACACCCTCAAACAGTCTGACTCCAAACTCCACTATGGTGAAGACCAAAGAGCTGTCAAAGGACACCAGAAACAAAATTGTAGCCCTGCACCAGGCTGGGAAGACTGAATCTGCAATAGCCAACCAGCTTGGAGTGAAGAAATCAACTGTGGGAGCAATAATTAGAAAATGGAAGACATACAAGACCACTGATAATCTCCCTCGATCTGGTGCTCCACGCAAAATCCCACCCCGTGGGGTCAGAATGATCACAAGAACGGTGAGAAAAAATCCCAGAACCACGCGGGGGGACCTAGTGAATGAACTGCAGAGAGCTGGGACCAATGTAACAAGGCCTACCATAAGTAACACACTACGCCACCATGGACTCAGATCCTGCAGTGCCAGACGTGTCCCACTGCTTAAGCCTGTACATGTCCAGGCACGTCTGAAGTTTGCTAGAGAGCATTTGGATGATCCAGAGGAGTTTTGGGAGAATGTCCTATGGTCTGATGAAACCAAACTGGAACTGTTTGGTAGAAACACAACTTGTCGTGTTTGGAGGAAAAAGAATACTGAGTTGCATCCATCAAACACCATACCTACTGTAAAGCATGGTGGTGGAAACATCATGCTTTGGGGCTGTTTCTCTGCAAAGGGGCCAGGACGACTGATCCGGGTACGTGAAAGAATGAATGGGGCCATGTATCGTGAGATTTTGAGTGCAAACCTCCTTCCATCAGCAAGGGCATTGAAGATGAAACGTGGCTGGGTCTTTCAACATGACAATGATCCAAAGCACACCGCCAGGGCAACGAAGGAGTGGCTTCGTAAGATGCATTTCAAGGTCCTGGAGTGGCCTAGCCAGTCTCCAGATCTCAACCCTATGGAAAACCTTTGGAGGGAGTTGAAAGTCCGTGTTGCCAAGCGAAAAGCCAAAAACATCACTGCTCTAGAGGAGATCTGCATGGAGGAATGGGCCAACATACCAACAACAGTGTGTGGCAACCTTGTGAAGATTTACAGAAAACGTTTGATCTCTGTCATTGCCAACAAAGGATATATCACAAAGTATTGAGATGAAATTTTGTTTCTGACCAAATACTTATTTTCCACCATAATATGCAAATAAAATGAAAAAAAAAACAGACAATGTGATTTTCTGGATTTTTTTTTCTCAGTTTGTCTCCCATAGTTGAGGTCTACCTATGATGTAAATTACAGACGCCTCTCATCTTTTTAAGTGGTGGAACTTGCACTATTGCTGACTGACTAAATACTTTTTTTCCCCACTGTATATATATATATATATATATATATATAATATGTGTGTGTGTCACTGACATCCTAACATCTATCTATATACTGTATATATATGTATTCTATGTGTATATCTCTAGTGTTTTGTGAGCTGTCAGTGTGATTTTACTGTATACCGCACATGAATTGCCGGCTTTTCAAAGGACACCGATGCATAAAAATCAGACAGCAATTGCATGGTGCGAGTGCTGTGCGATTTTTTTCTTGCACCCATTGACTTGCATTGGCCAGTCTAGTTCGAGATACGCAGCAAGGTCACATGCACACATTCAGTATTTGGTGAATTTTTTACCCCAGTATTTGTAAGCCAAAACGAGGAATGGGTGAAAAACACAGAAGTAGTGCAAATGTTTCTATTATGTTTTTGGCTTACAAATACTGGGGTAAAAAAAATCGCCAAATACTTATTGTGTGCGCATGGCCCAATACGCAGCATGCTGTGATTTTTTTCTCAGTCCGACCATTGAATAACATTGGTCCGAGTGCAATCCAATTTTTTATCGGATTTTTTATCGGATTGCACTCGTCCGTATTTCTTGCATATGGGTATGAGCCCTGTGAGAAATTGACATGCTGCAAATTTGAAACAGGTCAGTTTATGTTGCAATAAAAAAGAAGCATGGTGGGCATGAGATTTCTATATCCAATCGATATCCAATCCACCAAATACACAGAGACAAAATAGCACCAAAATCTCAATCTTGTAGAAATCATTCAGACAACACAAGGTTTAACCTCCTGCTGATTAGTTCCCATGCTGGCGAATGACTAAAGGTTTGGTATTGGTTACAAGTGAACAAGTTAAATGATGTTGCTAAAATGATAAACATTATTGGCTCATTATTGACAGAAACCACAGCCTATAGCAATCATTCTGAACTCTACTATTGTATTTCTCATGTAGGACTCAAACTGCTTCTGCTTGTTACATCTTATCAGCATGGTGCACCTTGTATGAAGCTGTCTATGGTCATTTATTGAAGCACAGTTATATGTATCACTGCGGTGTACTCCTTTCAAATGCTCAGTAGTCTCCGAGGGCCCCCAGCTAAGATACTGGATCTGGACCTGAAGCTCTACATGTTTCAGAGCACAGCACAGATAATTTGACTTCCACATAACAAGCTATATCCTTTAATCGGGAAATGAATTTCTAAAGCCCCAGGCACTTAATCTTGTGGTACCTGTTGAATTTGGTGTTGCTGTTGCTGAAAAATGTAGCCATTTATAGGTCACTAACTTCAGGTCTTATGTATCAAATATAAAAGCAAGCAATAAAAATAACAGGAAAACTAACCTTATTTAAAGTCTATTATAAAAAATAGAAACAATTTCATACAACGGATGAAATAGGTATTGAAAATGTCACCAGTTTTCCCAGTAAATATATTTCTAAAGGTGCTAATTACATGAAATTCTCACGAGATGTTGGTTACAATCCATCCAATCCACAAAGGCAAAAAAATCAAACCATGAAGATCCATAAATTAAATTATGTGTAATAATGAGAAATGACACAGGGAAAAAGTATTGAACAAGCTTACTGAAATGTATTTAATACTTCATACAAAAGCCTTTATTGTTGGTGACAGCTTCAAAATGCTTCCTGTATGGAGAAACTAGTCACAGGCATAGCACAGGTGTGATTTTGGCCTATTCTTCCACAAGGACACTCTTCAGGTCAGGAGATTGGCTGTTGCATTCTAGGAGCTTTAATTTCTTTCTCTGAAGCCAATTAAAAGTTTCCTTGGCTGTGTGTTTCGGGTAATACATTACCACAGTATATGTGGTAATATGTGGTGTGAGGTAGCGCTGTCATTCAAGGTTGGGGACACTCGCTTGGCAGCCAAATAATCAGATCCAGCACGGGTTTTCCATAAAACAACAACAGTCCATGCGGTTTATTCAGGCATCATAAACCATGACCAGTAACTTAAAGTTCATATAAACAGCATAGCGTCCATGACAGAGCTTCACTCTGTTTATCTTGTAGTCATACAGGTTGTGCAATGTCCAGCACACAGGCTCTCGAGCCCCACAGTTATATCCCCTGTCAAGGTTTAACTTCTCATAGCTGCTTCTCAGTGAAGATGTTCATTCCTTCTCCCTGGGGAACTGTCAGACACATGCAGCCATTATGCACACAGGCACTAAGGAAGGCTTACACATCTTCCAGCGAGACCTTCCAAACGGACCAACCGGGTCCCAGCATTCACACATGTGACCTACCCTGGCCACCTTATATGGTCCGTAGCCACGTCCACTGGGTCACATGGCTATGACCTCATCACAGGTCCTACAAGCATTCATACATTATTTAGTATGGCATTCTAGACACACCCCTGGGTGGATTTGTAGGTAGCTCTCCCTAACACATTGGCACGGAACCTCAGCAGTATCACTGTTGATCAACACATACACAAGTCTTCATCTCAAGGCCACCCACCATGAGATACATTACAATCATTCAGCATCCTACTCCAATCAGGACACTGAAAATGCTTATACGCCTGTCCTGGACCACCCACATAGCGCCCTCTAGTGGACACAGTGGTCACTACACCACAGTGGTTATAATACAAGGTAATATATGACTGATATATCCTATACTATGACCTTTTTCCATTGTTGTGGAGTACAGGTATACATTGGCGATTTGGTTGGAAAAAAAACACAAAAAGGTATTCAGAGGTGCAATAACTATTTAGTACCCTGTACTTACAGTGGGGAAAAAAAGTATTTAGTCAGTCAGCAATAGTGCAAGTTCCACCACTTAAAAAGATGAGAGGCGTCTGTAATTTACATCATAGGTAGACCTCAACTATGGGAGACAAACTGAGAAAAAAAAATCCAGAAAATCACATTGTCCGTTTTGTTTTCATTTTATTTGCATATTATGGTGGAAAATAAGTATTTGGTCAGAAACAAAATTTCATCTCAATACTTTGTGATATATCCTTTGTTGGCAATGACAGAGGTCAAACGTTTTCTGTAAGTCTTCACAAGGTTGCCACACACTGTTGTTGGTATGTTGGCCCATTCCTCCATGCAGATCTCCTCTAGAGCAGTGATGTTTTTGGCTTTTCGCTTGGCAACACGGACTTTCAACTCCCTCCAAAGGTTTTCTATAGGGTTGAGATCTGGAGACTGGCTAGGCCACTCCAGGACCTTGAAATGCTTCTTACGAAGCCACTCCTTCGTTGCCCTGGCGGTGTGCTTTGGATCATTGTCATGTTGAAAGACCCAGCCACGTTTCATCTTCAATGCCCTTGCTGATGGAAGGAGGTTTTCACTCAAAATCTCACGATACATGGCCCCATTCATTCTTTCATGTACCCGGATCAGTCGTCCTGGCCCCTTTGCAGAGAAACAGCCCCAAAGCATGATGTTTCCACCACCATGCTTTACAGTAGGTATGGTGTTTGATGGATGCAACTCAGTATTCTTTTTCCTCCAAACACGACAAGTTGTGTTTCTACCAAACAGTTCCAGTTTGGTTTCATCAGACCATAGGACATTCTCCCAAAACTCCTCTGGATCATCCAGATGCTCTCTAGCAAACTTCAGACGGGCCCGGACATGTACAGGCTTAAGCAGTGGGACACGTCTGGCACTGCAGGATCTGAGTCCATGGTGGCGTAGTGTGTTGCTTATGGTAGGCCTTGTTACATTGGTCCCAGCTCTCTGCAGTTCATTCACTAGGTCCCCCCGCGTGGTTCTGGGATTTTTGCTCACTGTTCTTGTGATCATTCTGACCCCACGGGGTGGGATCTTGCGTGGAGCACCAGATCGAGGGAGATTATCAGTGGTCTTGTATGTCTTCCATTTTCTAATTATTGCTCCCACAGTTGATTTCTTCACTCCAAGCTGGTTGGCTATTGCAGATTCAGTCTTCCCAGCCAGGTGCAGGGCTACAATTTTGTTTCTGGTGTCCTTTGACAGCTCTTTGGTCTTCACCATAGTGGAGTTTGGAGTCAGACTGTTTGAGGGTGTGCACAGGTGTCTTTTTATACTGATAACAAGTTTAAACAGGTGCCATTACTACAGGTAATGAGTGGAGGAAAGAGGAGACTCTTAAAGAAGAAGTTACAGGTCTGTGAGAGCCAGAAATCTTGATTGCTTGTTTCTGACCAAATACTTATTTTCCACCATAATATGCAAATAAAATGAAAAAAAAACAGACAATGTGATTTTCTGGATTTTTTTTTCTCAGTTTGTCTCCCATAGTTGAGGTCTACCTATGATGTAAATTACAGACGCCTCTCATCTTTTTAAGTGGTGGAACTTGCACTATTGCTGACTGACTAAATACTTTTTTTCCCCACTGTATGTGTGACCACCTTTACTCATAGTTTTTACATTGCTGTATATTATGTTAATTTTTTGCTGCAATTTTTCAGGCAAATTTCCCCTGAAAAAGATGTCATGTGCACGTACCCTAAGTCTATGTTCACATGCAGTGGTTTTTTGCTGTGTTTTTATGCAAATGTAATGCTGCCTTTTGCGGTACTAGCAAAAGCTAAAAGATTTCCAAAATCTCATGCACACGCTTGTTTTTTTTCCTGACTGACTTTGAGAACCAACTGCAACATTTTTCAAATCTCTAGCATGTCAATTCTTGCAGCAAAAAAACAGTGTGAGGGCCCCCCTGTTTTTGGCAATCAGCCAAGCTAAAGCTCACAGCTAGGGACTGGTATTCTCAGGCTGGCAACCGGCCATGGATATTTACTCCCCTGTAAGGCAGTGACCCATATTACAGCTAGGGGGCACTGTATGTGCTCCTCAGAATACGCACGGAGGCGTATTGAGGCCATAGGACTGCATGGCAGTCGTAGGTGTATCTGTGATTATGATGGCTAAAACAGTGACTGGCAGGATTGTGAATGGCCGGTATGTGTCGCAGAGGTCCTCTGCGCTGTAAGCCCGAAATAATATTCTTGTGCTGGGACTTATAGTTTCATGAGTTTTGCTTAGTTATAATAAAGGGGCTTATAGGGTTAGTCAGAGAGCTGGGCGGGAATCACTAACCACACATACACTGCCCACCTTTGGGGGTGGTTACAGGTACATAATTTGACCAGGGTTTGGGTCACATGTTTAGAGTGTATGGACCTGAATTGTGAGAGTGTGTAAGGTCCTGGAAGGTCTATGTGTTGGAAGGTCCCAGGTTGGGATGGACTTCCTGAAGAGCACATAATGAGGCCTTGGACCTGGAGACCTTTGTGTTGGACAGTCCCAGGGGGGACAAACATCCTAAATAGTGCATGGAGAGACCATGTATGCAGAATCTGTGATGGCACTGCATTGGGGGAGCTACCGTCCGTCTGAGGATCTGGAACTGTCAGGTGGCCTCGTGAGTAAGGCATTGTCCGGGACAGTGATCCCAGTTCAGCAGATTAGCTGGAAGAGAGAGTACTGACAGGAGTCAGTGTGTGGAGGAGTAGCTCCTGGAAGGTAACCCAGAGTATGGGGAACTGTGTGCATTGACAGGGGATCAGTTAATAAACTGTGCGGTCACCTATGGTAACTGGACAGAGTGTGGTCCAGCATGTTTAGAGACTGCAACCTAATGTCATCTGTTGGTGCCCGGTGTGTTCCATGGTTATTAATGAACTGTTCGGCGTGTGGTCGCCCACAGTAACTGGACAAAGAGGCCCGGCGTGTTTAGTGACTGCGTTTCAAAGCTGTGTACTAAGAAGTGTTATGGACTATGTGTTAAGCCTGTGAAGTGTAGCATGGCCCACAGTGGTTTATGATGCTTGAATAAACCAAAATAGACTGTTTATGTGAAAGCTGTGCCTGTCTACGTTTATCCTGTGTCCACAAACACAAGCAGTAAGTGCTGTCTTACACCCCCAGCTTAAAAATAGCAGCCTGCAGCCGCCCAGAAAATGCACATCTATTAGATGTTCTGACAAGCCTACAGCCTGCAATGATCCTCGGTCTACTGAACCACCGCACGACCTGCTCTACCCTCTCCTACTGTATCCTCACTCATCCCTGTAGACTGTGAGTCCTCGCGGGCAGGGTCCCCTCTCCTTATGTACTTGTGTGTCCCTTGTCTTACACGTTTATTATACTTGTCTATATATTTCCCCTTTTCACATGTAAAGCACCATGGAATAAATGGCACTATATAAATGCATAATAATAATAATAATAATAATAATAATAATAATAATAATAATTAGATGTGCCAATTCTGGCTCTTTGCCCAGCTCTTCCCATTTGCCCGGTAGCGATGGCAAGTGAGGTTCATATTTGTGGGGTCACATTTATATTGTCTGGTGACATCAAGCCCACAGCTTAGCAATGGAGAGGTGTCTGTAAGACATGTATCCATTACTAATCCTGTAGTTATATGGTAAATAAAGACAAAGCAAGTATAAAGTCCTTTATTTAAAATTAAGCAAAACACACTTTTCCATTTTTTTTAAACAACAAACACAGTTATATTCACCTAATGCTCATTCTACTGAATCCCTCATTTCGTGTAAAAAAAAAAATAAATAAATAAAAGATCAGCAATATCCCTTACCTGTCCGTTATTCTGTCCAACACCGTAATCCATGGCTGGGAGTTAAATAGTTTTCAACCTGGATGTGCTAAGATGCGAACGTCCAGGCTGAGAACTACTGGTGAGTGAGCTGCTGCAAGCACAACATCAGTGACCAGCAGTGACATCATCAAGGTTATCGCCGATCAATGAGGCTGTGTTCCCAGCCGGGCTGAACTGCAGTGAACTGTGGGAAACAGTCACTGAGTTAACCACAGATCACTGTGAGAAATTCTAACAGTGATCTGCTGTGAACTCACTGAGCTGAGCTGCGGTGACCTCATCAAAATCCATGGCCCATTACCAGCGTAAGAATACCAGCCCCCAGTTGTCAGCTTTAGCTTAGCTGATTGTCAAAAATGGGGGGGGCCCCATACCATTTTTTAAACTTATTTATTTAAATAATTTAAAAAAACAGCATGGGGACCCCTCTATTCTTGATGACCAGCCTTGCTAATGCTAACAGCTGAGGGTTGCAGCCCCCAGCTGTCAGTTTTACCTGGCTGATTATAGAAAATACAGGGGAACTCACAATGGATTTTTTATTTATTTATAGGCAACAGGTGATGAATAATCCAATCAGCTGCCGCCTGCTCTCACTGGTATTAGTGGCAGCTGGTGTAGGCTGATGGGAGTAATAGTCCTATCATTTGCCAACTGCTGTCACTGTTATCTGAATATAACTCTCATCACTCTTCCTTGCTCGCTCTGATCACCGGTAGAGCAGGGGAAAATGATGCGAACCATCTTCAGCACCTGGTCCTGGGGAACAGCGCTTACTGTACTGCTGATTCCCTGGTGCCGGTGTGTGTGTGTGGCACTAATGCAGCACACGGTTGCCACACGTGTGCCACAAGTATTATACACACGGACACAGATTGTGGTGGCCTGTGGGTGGGGCTTTATGTGGTGCTCTGTGGGGTGCAATCAGCACAGTCAGTGATGAGATTGTGCTGCAGCATCAAGCAACTGTTTCACCACATTAGAGTGCTGGATTCACAGCTAAATGGGTCAGCAATGTATTATGTCAATGATTTCACTCAAGCTTCTATATGCTACAAAGAAACAAGAGCAGAAATCCCTTTGTTTTTGTTTACTATGCATAAGAGATATCAGAGACCTCATAAGAGTTATTATCCTCCTAGTAGTTCAGAGAGAACTGAAAATTAGAGATAGAGCCTGCAGAAGGGAACACTATATAATGGTCAGAAATAGTGGTATTCCAAATGTGACAGCTTATCTTGAAAAATTATATAAATGACAGGTATGTGTTAAAGGTTATATGCTTAATACCTAGCAGAGGGTGAGATCTTTTAAAGGCAAAAATAAAAGAAGTTACATAAAGTATCTGATGCATCTATTGTTTGCACTAGTAACAACTAAGGATCATTCTGTTTCCCAGAAAAGCTGAACCTTTTAGTCTTTGAGACATCGTGAAGATTGTCACTAATCTTTAAAAAACTGACCTTTCCATGAAAGATCAATGTCTAAAGTACATCTATAGTGAAAGAGTGGCCTGATTCATGTCAGCATAGCAGAGATTAGTCTGCATTTTGTAGATTGCACAGGAAGAAAAGGAAATTTATCAAAATGGAGAATTATAGTTTTTGACATACACTCACTGGCCACTTTATTAGGTACACCATGCTAGTAACGGGTTGGACCCCCTTTTGCCTTCAGAACTGCCTCAATTCTTCGTGGCAGAGATTCAACAAGGTGCTGGAAGCATTCCTCAGAGATTTTGGACCATATTGACATGATGGCATCACACAGTTGGCGCAGATTTGTCGGCTGCACATCCCTGATGCAAATCTCCCGTTCCACCACATCCCAAAGATGCTCTATTGGATTGAGATCTGGTGACTGAGGAGGCCATTTGAGTACAGTGAACTCATTGTCATGTTCAAGAAACCAATCTGAGATGATTCGAGCTTTATGACATGGCGCATTATCCTGCTGAAAGTAGCCATCAGATGTTGGGTACATTGTGGTCATAAAGGGATGGACATGGTCAGCAACAATACTCAGGTAGGCTGTGGCGTTGCAACGATGCTCAATTGGTACCAAGGGGCCCAAAGAGTGCCAAGAAAAAATTCCCCACACCATGACACCACCACCACCAGCCTGAACCGTTGATACAAGGCTGGATGGATCCATGCTTTCATGTTGTTTACGCCAAATTCTGACCCTACCATCCGAATGTCGCAGCAGAAATCGAGACTCATCAGACCAGGCAACGTTTTTCCAATCTTCTACTGTCCAATTTCGATGAGCTTGTGCAAATTGTAGCCTCAGTTTCCTGTTCTTAGCTGAGAGGAGTGGTACCCAGTGTGGTCTTCTGCTGCTGTAGCCCATCTGCCTCAAAGTTCGACGCACTGTGCGTTCAGAGATGCTCTTCTGCCTACCTTGGTTGTAACGGGTGGCAATTTGAGTCACTGTTGCCTTTCTATCAGCTCGAACCAGTATGCCCATTCTCCTCTGACCTCTGGCATCAACAAGGCATTTCCGCCCACAGAACTGCCGCTCACTGGATTTTTTTTCTTTTTCGGACCATTCTCTGTAAACCCTAGAGATGGTTGTGCGTGAAAATCCCAGTAGATCAGCAGTTTCTGAAATACTCAGACCAGCCCTTCTGGCACCAACAATCATGCCACGTTCAAAGGCACTCAAATCACCTTTCTTCCCCATACTGATGCTCGGTTTGAACTGCAGGAGATTGCCTTGACCATGTCTACATGCCTAAATGCACTGAGTTGCCGCCATGTGATTGGCTGATTAGAAATTAAGTCTTAACACACAGTTGGACAGGTGTACCTAATAAAGTGGCCAGTGAGTGTATATGCTATTGAGAGCCCAGCTTTCATCTACAGAAAACAATGCATTATCATTAAAGGGAAACTGTCACCCCATTTTTCGACTATGAGCTGCCGTCACCGCCATCAGGGGCTTATCTACAGCATTCTGTAATGCTGTAGATAAGCCCCCGATGTAACCTGAAAGAGAAGAAAAAGGAATATACTCACCCCGGTGTTCGGTCCGGTCCGATGGGTGTCACCATTCGGTCCGGTGCCTCCCATCTTCTAACAGTGACGTCCTCTTCTTTGCTGCCTGTCATGGCTCTGGCGCAGGCGCACTGCTCTGCCCTGTTGAGGGCAGAGCAGAGTCATGCAGTGCGCAGGCGCCGGGAGAGGTCCGGCGAATGTGCACTGCAGTATTCTGCTCTGCCCTCAACAGGGCAGAGCAGTGCACCTGTGCTGGAGCCAGGACAGACAGCAAAGAAGAGGATGTCACCGTTGGAAGATGGGAGGCGCCGGACCGCAACACCCATCGGACCAAGACCGGACCTCCCCCCTCCCGGTGAGTATAATCTAACTCATTTTTGTTATCTTTCAGGTTACATCGGGGACTTATCTACAGCATTTCAGAATGCTGTAGATAAGCCCCTGATGTCGGTGCCGGCAGCTCATAGTCGAAAAATGGGGTGACAGGTTCCCTTTAAATGAGCAGCTAGCTCTGGAAGAGGTTTTCTTCCAGGATATCTCTGTACTTGGCCGCATTCATGTTTCCTTCAATTGCAACCTGTCATCCTGTCCCTGCAGCTGAAAAACATTCCCATAGCATGATGCTGCCACCACCATGTTTCACTGATGGGATTTTATTGGGCAGGTGATGAGCAGTGCCTGGTTTTCTCCACATATACCGCTTAGAATTATCACCAAAAAGTTCTATCTTCGTCTCATCAGACAAGAGAATCTTATTTCTTATAGTCTGGCAGTCCTTCATGTGTTTTATAGGAAACTATGTGGGTTTTCATATGTCTTGCACTGAGGAGAGGCTTCCATCGGGCCACTCTGCCATAAAAACAAAAACCAGCAAATAATTCCAGCGGATGCTTCCTACTTGGCCATAAAATCCATTTTATTTTTATCTTTTAAAATAGTTCCATGTGGCAGAAACCCAAATATATACAGGGGGTCAGAAGAAAAAAAGGGCACACTGCTGCTTTATGCGTGCAGACTACGCGTTTCGACCTTACTAGGTCTTCTTCTAGGTCTAGTCCTAGTAAGGTCGAAACGCGTAGTCTGCACGCATAAAGCAGCAGTGTGCCCTTTTTTTCTTCTGACCCCCTGTATATATTTGGGTTTCTGCCACATGGAACTATTTTAAAAGATAAAAATAAAATGGATTTTATGGCCAAGTAGGAAGCATCCGCTGGAATTATTTGCTGGTTTTTGTTTCTATTGCAACATGGGTGTGCCTCTCCCATTACAACTCCGTGCGGCTTCCTGGCAGTGAGCAGAACCACTAAGGACGTCTAACTGGGTGAGCTGGCTATAATTTTTCTTGTTTGACTCTGCCATAAAAGCCCGACTGGTGGAGGGCTGCAATGATAGCTGACTTTGTGGAACTTTCTCCCACCTCCCTACTGCATCTGTGGAGCTCAACCACAGTGATCTTGGGGTTTTTCTTTACCTCTCTCACTAAGGCTCTTCTCCCATGATTGCTCAGTTTGGCTGGTTGGCCAGGTCTAGGAAGACTTCTGGAGGTCCAAAACTTCTTCCATTTAAGGATTATGGAGGTCACTGTGCTCTTTGGAACCTTGAGTACTGCAGAAATTCTTTTGTAATCTTGGCCAGATCTGTGCCTTGCCACAATTCTGTCTCTGATCTCCTTTGACCTCATGATTCTCATTTGGTCTGACATGCACTGTGAGCTGTGAGGTCTTATATAGACAGGTGTGTGCCTTTACAAATCAAGTCCTATCAGTTTAATTAAACACAGCTGGATGCCAATGAAGGAGTAGAACCATCTGAAGGAGGATCACAAGGAAATAGACAGCATGTGATTTAAATATGAGTGTCTGACCAAAGGGTCTGAATACTTATGATCATGTGATATTTCAGTTTTCTTTTTTAATAAATTTGCAAAAATTTCTACATTTCTGTTTTTTTCAGTCAAGATGGGGTGCAGAGTGTATATTAATGAGAAAAAAATGAACTTTTTTGAATTTACCAAATGGCTGCAATGAAACAAAGAGTGAACAATTTAAAGGGGTCTGAATACTTTCTCTACCCACTGTATTCCACTTGCCAGCTTGCACCACAAGCTAACTCCATAGCCCCAGCCTAGGGGTCATTGCGAAGTTCAGATCCCTATATAGGAGTTAGCTACTAGTGCCAAGCGTGTTCATGGTAGCCCTCTTTAGAGCTGTGAAGTGAACACATACAGTAATCCCGTTAAATTTCTATATTGCTATATTTTAGACATCATTTGAACGTATTAAGAGTTTGCTTATGTAAAAATTTGATAATCAAATTCTAATGAATAATGGATTCAAAAATCTATCTAACAAGTGAAAAAACCTTATTTTTAAAATGCAAACACTTTTATGGGTATGCATGACAATGTTCGAAGTAAGACAAAAGCAAAAAGTTAACAAAAATGAAACAAAACTCTCTAGTAGGGGTACAGAAAAAAGGAGGCTTGGCAAAATAACCACTTCATTATCCCAGTAAGGCCCTAACTGCACCTCTGGCTCTGACTAACAGCCAGCCCTAATGCAGAGCCAGGGTCGGTCAGGGCTGGGGACGCGGTTACAGGTGACTTAACTGCATTGGCACTGCTCCAGTAACTGAAACTGGAATGCTGCGGAGGGAATAAAGATCCTTTTCTCCCCGCAGCATTCAGCTAAGTGTGGGCAACAGGCAGATTAGTAACCCTATATATGCAGGTTGATAGCATTTATTCTGGTAACAGGTTCCCTTTAATGGCAAATTTTGGTGCATTTTATCCATTAGTTTAAATTACATGATAACTTAAATGCAAATGTTGATATGGTTATAAAATAGTAAATATGGGCATATTGGTTTTGTCCAACTAGGCAGTAATACTAACAGCTCCTAATGCTTTTATCATACAACAAGGCTGTTAATATAAAAGTGTCAATCAAAATGGGAAAATATTCTAGCTGATAATGGTCCTGAATTTGATGGAGGAGTCATAAATGTGACGCTTGTCACTAGTCACTAATAAGCTGTGAGGGTGGGTAGTCAAAAAGTCTGAGGTCAAAGCCAAGAGAGTACGTCATAGAGTGAGATGAGATGAAGGTGTAGTTAGGAAACAGTCCAAGGTCAAAATTGCAAGAAGGTAATGGATCATGACAAAAGGGCAAGGCAAACTCATGGTCAAGACAAATCCAAGGTCGAGCAGCAAAGATCAGAATACCAGACAAGGAGCACAAAGCAAGCACACACTATATGAGCAAAACCAAAATTGGCAGCAATCAAAGGCAGAGAGCTGGTTAAATAGCCAAGTAATTACTCTGGACAAGAGACACATAGATGAAGTCCTGGCACATCCTGGTCCTGATTGGACAGCTAAGCTTTAATTTTAGACAGTGACAGTTCAGCATGCCCCAGCATTCATTTGGACAGCTGAGCTGTCCATCACCATACTTAAAGCTCAGTATCCCTCATTCCTGAAGTGGATAGCGGAACTGTCATTCACTGCGTCCAGTCACTCAGGAAGAATCATGACAGTACCCTCTCTTTTAGGGGACCACCAGACCTGCAGGTTTCACGGTAGTGATGCAGGATTTCTCCGTGAAAGGGGCATATTCCCTATCCTTTAAGCTAGGGGGGACGCTTATCTATTTCTGTCCCTCGGATTACCCCAGAATGTGGGGATGCCAGGGTCACATGCCTTGCTATGCTCCTGAGTTATCCCTATCTGTTCCATCCCCCACCTAGGATGGCCTGTATTCAAAGTGTATAGAATTATACTAACCAGACAGACAAGGTAAGACAAACAGTGATAAATGAATACTGCTATCATACATAATTTACTCACCAAATGACAGAGTGGAACACAGAGGAGGGTATGGTATATGAAACCAAATACGAGAGGTTGATGATGAACATGCAAACAAACTTCACGCAGAAATTGCAAGAACAACTCTCCAAACGCCAACACCAAACACCGAACAACTCCTCCAACTCCAAACCAGGCAAGATGAACTATCACTGGCAATTTTCAAATGCCTGTGGCAAGCATATATACCCAAGGGGAGTGTCCAATACAGATCAACTGAGGCAATCCATGATGGAAAGCTCCTGGAGATCAACTGTACTGATTAACCTTAGCAATGACAGAGCAAAGAAAATATGTACTGTTTAGCAAAATAGAGAGGCAATTCTAACCAGTGCAGGAGTTTGGGTAACCAGAAACCGTGATCTTCTGGCCCCTCTCTGTCATGGTATCCCCGCAACTCCCGGTTTCACAGAAAATCTATGATGGAAGACCCTTCACAAAACTAACCGGGACTCAGGATCTCACTTCAGGTCCGTATCCCCTCCAATGAACAAGGTATTGGAGGGACAATCTAGAAGAGGTAAATTCTTTCAACAGGGACTTGTGAAAAACATTCGGAAGTGAAGGAGGAAGCTTTATTCTAAAGGCAACTTGGTTGATTGCCTCCAGAATTTCATACAAGCCAATTGTAATCTGATACTTGTCACTACTCACTGATAAGCCATGAGACTCAGTAGTTAAGAAGTCTGAGACCAAAAACAAAGAGCGTGCATCAGAGACTGAGGGGTGAGACGAAGGAGTAGTCATAAAACAGTCCAAAGTCAATATTCCAAGAAGGTAGCGGATCAAGACAAAATGTCTAGACAAATGGATGGTCAAGACAAATCCTAGGTCAAGCAGCAAAGATCAAAATACCAGACAGGAGCACAGAGCAAGTTCACACCTCATGAGCAAAGCTACAATTGGCAGCAATTAAAGAAATAGTTAAATAGTCAGGTAATTATTCTGGATAAGAGACACATGGCTGAAGCCCCGGAATAGACTTGTCCTTATTGGACGACTAACCTGTCACGCCAGACTCTGACAGCTCAGTACTCCCCAGCATCCAATTGGATGGTTGAGCTGTACATCAGCATATTGACAGCTCAGCTTGCCCCATTCCTATATTGGACAGCAGAACTGTCATTCACTGCATCAAGACAATCATGAACAATTGTGAGTGACACTATTTTTTTGGAAACAATCCTGTAAAATGTTAACATGTCCCTGAGGAAAAGGATAGGAGATAAACTCCATATAAGCATGAAAATTCCTGTCTAGTTTGAAGCATTCCTGAGACGTAAAGATCCCTGTTTTACCAACAATATTTGATTGTATGATTTTAAATATTAAAGAGAAGTAAAAATCAAATATTACCTTGTTTTGAAGTTTAGAATGCCACAACCACTCCAAGTCTGCTCAAAGAGAATTCAGTACCAATTGTTTGGCTACAACAGTCAGCACTAGTTGTTAGCACTGCAGTCTTGCAGCGCTGGGGTCCTGGGTTCAAATTCTGCCAAAGACAATGTCTGCAAGGAGTTTGTATGTTCTTCTTGTGACGTCCGTCAGCTGCGAGTCTGAGCTGCACATAAGACAGCACCCCGAGAAACCCCGAGACCCTTTACCCCCATACAGGGATTTGGAATTACAGCTGAGCCCAAGAGGTAGCTGCCTATGAGAGCAGCGGACCGGAGCAGAATGGTCGCCAGGAAGGAGCTAAAAACCGGGACCAAAAGCGTAGTCAGGAGTCAAAAGTCAGAAACCGGGCGAGCAGCAGAGGTACAAAAATCGGCAGGCAGTAGCAGAGTCAAAATCCAGGCTAAGGTCAGAGTCAAAAAGCGGGCAAGCAACAGAGGTACAAAATCAGCAGGCTGTAGCAGAGTCAGAAATCCAGGCAAAGATCAGAGTCAAAAGTAGCGATTAAACACTAGATCACTGGGGAAACCAAGACCTTCTGTAACAACCCTGCTGGCATCACTGCATGGCCTCCCATCCCCGCACTCCAGCTTAACTTAACTCACTGCTCCAAGTCATGTGGTGATTTCTGTCTGCTGCCAGCTCCATGCGCTATTCCTCTTGTTTTCCTGCTTGCTCTCCATGTTTCCTGACTGTGTGTATAGGGGGGCGGCGCCTGACCTCTCTGCTTCTTATGCAGTCAGGGTGCAGCGGTCTAATCTGTCCCCGACCAATCACCTGGAGCTCTTTACTATATAGGGTCGCAACACCCACTAACCTTTGCCTGTGCAATGTCTATACTCAGTTAGCTCCTTGCTACTGAGGAAGCCAGGCCCTGTCCTTTGTTTTCCTTCTTTGAGAGGCTTTACTCCTAACATTTCTAGTACACTCCGAGTGCCCGCCAGGAGGCTTATATCCTGGTCGCTGTCTTGTCCTAGCTTTGTCTGAGTACTTGCCTGGTGCATCTTTGCTCGCCCTCCAGGAGGCAGAATATCCTGGTCCCTGTATCCTTCGGTCCCTGTACCTTGTCTTGTACTGTCTCTGTCTGAACTCTTACCTCTGTCTGTCAGTCTCCTTGTCTGTGGTTCCTTTCCCTGCTGTGTCGTTCCCTGTGTCCTCCCTGTCTGTACCTTGCACTCTTGCAAGCTCCGCCTACCTTGCAATCTTGCAAGCTCTGCCTACCTTGCACTCTTGCAAGCTCCGCCTACCTTGCACTCTTGCAAGCTCCACCTATCTTGCACTCTTGCAAGCTCCGCCTACTTTGCACTCTTGCAAGCTTCGCCTACTCCACACTCCTGCGGCTCCACCTACTCCGCACTCCTTTGGCTCCACCTACTCCGAACGCCTGCTTTTTTTCATATTCCACTCTCTCCTATCCGTACCCGTACCTGCATCTGTTCCTCCATATTCCATTCCTTCCAGCCAGTACCCGCTCCTGCTGTGTGAACAGGACCCCATCTGTTACTTTGCACACCACACCTGCCTGCCCTGTGTCTCAAGCCGCGCCTGCTTTCCCTGTGTCTCAAGTCGTGCCTGCCTGCCCTGTGTCTCAAGCCGTGCCTGCCCTGTTTCTCAAGCCGTGCCTGCCTGCCCTGTGTCTCAAGCCGAGCCTGCCCTGTGTCTCAAGCCGTGCCTGCCTGCCCTGTATCTCAAGCCGTGCCTTCCTGCCCTGTGTCTCAAGCCGTGCCCGCCTGCTCTATGTCTCAAGCCATGCCTGCCTGCCCAGTGTCTCAAGCTGTGCCCACCTGCCCTGTGTCTCAAGCCGTGCCCGCCTGCCTTGTGTCTCAAGCTGTGCCCGTTTGCCCTGTGTCTCAGCCTGCTTGTCACTTGCACATGTCCAGGTGTCCTGTTCCCGAGTGGGATCAGCAGCCACAGCCAGACACCACCCTGGAGTGGCACCCAGCAGCTACCTGCCGCACAAGCCTGACCTGATCATCAGAGGCTACAGTGAAGCTGCCGTAGTCACACCCCTTCCAGGGTAGTCTAGTTTGTGGCACAGTGGGGCCACAACCCCCCGGCTCGCGCCAATCAGCCTAGGTGCGAGCGTGACACCTTCTCTGGAGGCCTGCTGGACAGGTTCCAAAGTATTTGAAGGATAGGGCTATCCCTCACAGGCTCACAGCCTGATGACCTAATCTGGACCACCCCCAGAACCTGGCCAGATGGCGATGCACCAACCCCTTCACCTCTGACAGAAGAGCAAAGCCTGCGCCCACCAGACGCCTGCGCAGGGACCCCTTCTCTGTCACCACCATCACCCATAGGAGAAACACGGTGATGCTCAACGACAGAGGCATGCGTCAAAGGAGCAGGCCAACATGAGGGCATAGCCCTCCTATCGCCGGCACCACCAGTCGAAGGAGTCCGGCGCCTCCCAGCGGCCGAGGCAGGAATACCAGCCCCTGAGTCAGATGGTGACGTGACAGTCTTCCGCCTCCCAGTGGCTGAGGCAGGAACACCAGCTCCCGAGTCTGACGGTGACATGACAGTCCGGCGCCTCCCAGTGGCCGAGGCAGGGACACCAGCCCCCGAGTCCGACGGCAACGTGACAGTACCCCCCCTTCTAAGAGTGGCCTCCGGACCCTCAAAACCCAGTTTGTTGGGATGAAGGAGATGAAACTTCCTGATTAAACCCTTGGCATAAACGTTACTGGTAGAAACCCAGGACCTTTACTCCGGACCGTAGCCCTTCCAATGCACCAGATACTGTACGGATCCTCTCACTAAGCAGGAGTCAAGGATTCTTTGGACTTCATATTCCAAGGCACCCCCGACCAAAACAGGAGGAGGAGGGCACTTGACAGGACGAATCGGAGAGCGGTACAATTTGAGAAGGGACTTATGGAATACATTAGGCAGTTTAAATGACTGAGGGCGTTTCAGACGAAAGGCTACTGGGTTAATTACCTCAATAATTTCATATGGACCAATAAACCTGGGACCCAGTTTGGCAGACGGCACTTTAAGCTTAATATTCCTGGTAGAAAGTCAGACTTTATCTCCAACTCCCAGGTGCGGGCCCTTGGAGCGCCGTCTATTAGCAGAAGAAGCTTGTCTAGTCTGAGCCCCATTTAAGTTTACGATGACTTTTGACCAGATAGTTTTTAACTGATGTATGGATCTTTCTACCCCAGGGAGCTCTGACATCTTAGAAGAGAATGATCCAAAGTTCGGGTGCAGCCCATGATTACAGTATAAAGGGGCAGTCTTGATGGACTCCTGGTACTAATTATTCATGGCAAACTCTGCTAACGGCAGGTGTTCCACCCAATCGGACTGATGCTCAGAGACATAACAACGTAGATACTGCTCAAGACCTTGGTTGGTGCACTCGGTTTGACCATTGGTTTCAGGGTGATAGGCAGAGGAGAAGGACAATTCAATTCCAATCCATTTACAGAATGCCCTCCAAAATTTCATAACGAACTGGGTACCCCTGTCGGACACAATATTCACAGGAGCACCATGCAGTCATGCAACATGAGTAATGAACAGTTTGCTCAGGGTCTCGGAATTAGGTAATCCAGACAGAGCAACAAAATGACACTGCTTGCTGAATCTATCTACAAGATACACTTCTTCCCTTCTGAGAGCGGTAAGTCAGTAATAAAGTCCATGGAGATATGAGTCCAAGGACCCTCAGGGGTAGGCAAGGAATGGAGCCACCCAGCAGGGCGATTATGGGGAGATTTAGCGTGAGCACAGGTTTCACAAGCCAGTACATAGTCCTTACAGTCCTTTACTATAGTTGGCCACCAAAAATTCCTGGTTAGAAGTCTGATGGTGTTATTGATACCTGGATGCTGTGACGACTCCTGGAGTGGACCCTCTGGGTCGTGACACCAACCCTCCCAGGGTGAGCTGACCTAGTGAAGACCACCCCCTGTACAGGGAGTGTCAGGGGCAAGCCCCAGGGGGTGAGGCACCATGACTGCTGGCACCAGGTGGCCGGCTCACAGGAGACATGAGTGGGTGAGTGTGTCTGCAGGAACGTGTAAAGCGTGGACACGGGAACACGTGGTGTACAGAGACTTCGTTCGTCCGGGTGTGAGTGAAGCAGGATGCGTGCAAGGAGCACGTCAGAGCACTGAGTCAGGCAGCAGGTATGCCAAGAGGTGTAACAGAGTACAGGAGCAGGGTGTGTGCCAGAGGGCACAACTGAGCATAAGACAGAGCGCAGGATTGGTACGTGTGCCAGGAGGCACAACAGAGTAAGAGACTGAGTACAGGATCAGAGCATGTGCCAGGAGGCACAACAGAGTATGAGACAGAGCACGGAATCAGAGTGTGTGCCAGGAGGCACAACTGAGGATGAGAGAGTACAGGGTAAGAGCGTGTGCCAGGAGGCACAACCAAGTATGAGACAGAGTACAGGGTCAGAGCATGTGCCAGGAGGCACAACCGAGTACGAGACAGAACACAGGGTCAGAGCGTGTGCCAGGAGGCACAACCGAGTACAAAGCAGAGTACAGATTCAGAGCATGTGCCAAGAGGCACAACAGAGTGCAAGGCAGGGGACCTGAATACAGCGCACAGCCAGGCAGGGACACGGCAGACCAAGCCAGGAAGCACAACAATAATCAGGCACCTCCCCTAGGGGGAGGTCGTCTGATATAGCACATGACTACTACTGGTTCCGGGTCAGGACCTAGCCAGAAAGCACATGACCACTACAGGTTCCAGGTCAGGTCCTCCATTACCATAGAGAGGACCGAGCCCTATACAGCACTGACAGGAGCGCGCAAGCGCAAACATGACATGTAGGAGGAGACCCGGGGACGAGAGCTGCGCGTGCGCACCCGACGGGACCCCCGGAGTGACCGCGGCTCCGGAAGAGATGACGTCGGGACCGAGGTCCCGCCCCCAGGTGAGCACGGCGTGACAGATGCCCTGCAAGGACAGAATCATGTGATTCCTTCAGAACTTGAAGGCGGAATGTGGCCGGGACAAATAGTTTTTGGGGAGGAGTAGTGTCAGGGGCTTGTTCTGGGGATCTACGGATTTCTTCCAGAAGATCCAAAGACACAGCCAAAATAGCTATCCCCTTAGCTAATATTGGAGTTGATTCAGAGTCCTCGACCTTTGAGGGGCAAAAACTTTGAGAAAGGGTATCAGCCCTTACATTCTTAGAACCTGGTCGGAAAGTGATCACAAAATCAAATCTAGAGAAGAACAAGGCCTACCTTGCCTGTCTAGGATTCAGTCTTTTTGCTGACTCCAAGTAGGTCAGGTTCTTGTGGTCAGTAATTATAATATTCTTATGTTTGGCACCTTCGAGGAAGTGGCGCCATTCCTCGAAGGCCCATTTGATTGCCAATAATTCCCAGTTACCAATATCATAATTCCTCTCGGTGGAAGAGAATTTTCAAGAAAAGAAGGCACATGGACGAAGTTGAGCGAGGGATGCAGTGCCTTGCGATAGCACTGCTCCTACTCCAACATCAGAGGCATCTACCTCTACAATAAAGGGGCGGACCAGATCAGGCTGAACTAATATCGGGATAGAGGAGAAACATTCCTTTAATACAGAAAATGCATGAAGTGCTTCAGGCTTCCAGTTAACCACATCAACCCCTTTCCGAGTCAAATCAGTGAGTGGTTTGGCTATCTCAGAAAAACCTTTAATGAAATTACGATAGTAGTTGGTGAAACTTAGAAATCGCTGCAGCGCCTTTAGAGACTTGGGTTGTACCCATTCCTTAATGGATTGCATCTTAGAAGGATCCATGCGAAACCCTTTAGCTGACACAATGTATCCCAGATACTGTACCTCCTTAGCCATGAAAACACATTTCTCTAGTTTGGCGAATAAAGAATGCTCTCTAAGTCTCTGCAGGACAGACCAGACATTTTGGATGTGCATCATAAGGTCAGCAGAATAAATCAGGATGTCATCGAAATAAATGACTACATATACCCCACAGATGTCTCTGAAGATATCGTTCACAAAATTCTGAAACACTGAAGGTGCATTACTGAGCCCGAACGGCATTACGAGGTACTCAAAATGGCCGAGGGGTGTGTTAAACGCGGTTTTCCACTCATCTCCCTTTCTTATACGAACAAGATTATATGCTTCTTGGAGGTCAAGCTTAGTAAACCAACGGGCTCCCAACAGCTGATTAAAAAGATCAGGTATGAGTGGAAGCGGATACTGGTTTTTCACAGTGATTGCGTTTAACTCACTGTAATCAATGCAAGGTCTGAGACCTCCATCTTTCTTTTCCACAAAAAAGAACCCGGCCCCAATTGGTAAGGTGGATGGTCTAATAAACCCTTTTCGTAAACTGTCTGCTTTGTAGTCTTTCACGGCCTGACGCTCTGGAAAAGAGAGATTAAATATTCTCCCCTTGGGGAGACGAGAATCCGATATCAAGTCTATGGGGCAATCGTACTCTCTGCGAGGGGGTAGTTTCTCTGATTCTAATATAGAAAAAACATCCTCATAATCCCTGAATGCATAAGGTACAAAGGGAGGTTTGACTTTAGCTTGGTTCACTGATAGCGATATACAGTTGTCCTGACACTCTGGGCTCCAGAGCACGATATCACCCAAGTGCAAGTTTATGACTGGATTATGTTTGTGCAACCATGGCATACCCAGAACAACTGCGGATGATAAATTATTGATAACAAAAAATGACACATGTTCAGCATGTAATGATCCCACTGACATTGATTTCCTCAGTGACAAACTCCACTTCACCCTGGACGATAGATGTGCCATTAATCGCAGTGGTTTTAATGGGGGCATTAAGCCTTAGCAGTGGTGCGCCAAGATTCCTTGCTACCAGGAAATCTATGAAGTTCCCTTCTGAACCACTATCTACATAAGCCTCCAAACACATAGATTTCTTAAGGTAGGACAAAGAAATAGGTAAAAAGACTTTGGCCGCATCAGCGAGCAATACCTGGGAACCTGGGCAGGCATGACCAGAACTACCCAGGTGCTGACGTCCCGGGAGTGAAGACTTCTGATGTCCAGCATTTTCCCAGAGGTCTGCAGACTGTGGCTTGTGCAGCATGTTAGTGCAAGATGATGGGAGTGATCCTCCACAGGGCTGAGCAACGAAGCAGGCAACAGGTGCTTTAGCCACAGAATCAACTCAGAGAAAGAGAGGCAGGAGAAAAAAAATTCAGTGAAAAAATTAAGGTAATGCTTTTGTATATATCCTGGATATATATAAAAATGATTTTGGGCCAGAGATAATGTGACATCCATCAGTTGCGAGTCTGAGCTGCACGTAAGACAGCACCCCGAGAAACCCCGAAACCCTTTACCCCCATACTAGGATCTGGAATTACGCGTACAGCTGAGCCCAAGAGGTAGCTGCCTATGAGAGCAGCGGACCGGAGCAGGACGGTCGCCAGGAAGGAACTAAAAACCGGGACCAAAAGGGTAGTCAGGAGTCAAAAGTCAGAAACCGGGCGAGCAGAGCAGCAGAGGTACAAAAATCGTCAGGCAGTAGCAGAGTCAAAATCCAGGCTAAGGTCAGAGTCAAAACCAGGCGAGCAGCAGAGGTACAAAATCAGCAGGCTGTAGCAGAGTCAGAAATCCAGGCAGAGGTCAGAGTCAAAAGTAACAATTAAACACTAGATCACTGGGGAAACCATGACTATCTCTGGCAGCCTGCAGGACAGGCTCCAAAGTATTTGATGGATACGGCTATCCCTCACAGGCTCACAGCCTGATAACCTAATCTGGACTGCCACCAGAACCAGGCCAGACGGCGATGCACCAACCCCTTCACCTCTGACAGAAGAGCAAAGCCTGCGCCCACCAGATACCTGTGCAGAGGCCCCTTCTCTGTCACCACTATCACCCACAGGAGAAACACAATGATGCCCAATGACAGAGGCATGCGTAAAAGGAACGGGACCACATGAGGGCATAGCCCTCCTATCGCCAGCAAAACCAGTCGAAGGAGTCCGGCACCTCCCAGCGGCCGAGGCAGGAACACCAGCCTCTGAGTCCGATGGCGACATGACAGTCCGGCGCCTCCCAGTGGCCGAGGCAGGGACACCAGCCCCCGAGCCTGACGGCAACGTGACAGTTCTTGTGGTTTTGTGGATTTTCTGTGGGTACTGTGGTTTCCTCCCATAGTCCAAAGACATATTTAAAGGAAATCTAGATTGCAAGCCCCAATGCAGACAATGATGATAAATGATAATGTATGCAAAGTGCTGTGGAATTAATGGTGCTATATACTTACATTTCAATTTCTGAAACAAAGTACAGTCAAACATGTGCTATTTTAATCACTTGCCAAAATGTAATGCAATAGTAATAGTACGGCCGGGGTCACACTTGCGACTGCAATATGAGAAACTCGCACGAGTCTCTTGCATCAATACCCGGCACTGCCGCCAGCACTCGGGACCGGAGTGTGCATCGCATTGTATTTCTATGCAGCTCAGCGCTCCGATCCGAACCGCTGGTGGCAATGCTGGGTATTGATGCGAGAGACTCACGCGAGCTTCCTGCATTGCACTCACAAGTGTGACCCCAGCCTACGTCACATGATGGGTGCTGGTGTATGAAGCTAGCTCAGGAGCTTTGACACAGCTAATATCTGCTTGCCATGACAGCAACCCTAGCTGACTACAATTGCTGCTGGTTAACCATTTTCATGCTGCTGATAATCACTTACAGGAGCATTTGTTCAGTACAATTGACAGTGCGCTTATTCACTCGCTCCCATCAGCCATCTATGACACCCCACAAGTCATTTTGGCTGTCAATTTAGCCTCCCTATGAAAGCATACAAATGACAATTAATAATAAACTCTAACTAATGTTCTCTAATATTATTGTTTGCACAAATATTTTTATGGTTTTAGCTATAACATTTCTTCTGTTGGATAGTTAAACTCTTGTTTTTATAATCTTCATTTCTTTGACTCGTCAGATGATCAATTGATCCCCATCTACATTAATTTTTATTCTCAATAATCTAATTACTAACTGTCCACTCCTGAAGTCCTATAACCTGAAGGATAAGTAATGGAAAAGTAAATGCCAATATTTACACACTGGAAATAACCCTGACTGTGTACAAACTAAAAAAAAAAAGCAGAATGTCCTTGAAGATCATTCTGAAATGTCAGCAAACCTTCAGCTTTTGTGAAATTGTGACTCTCATCAATTTGCTGTAAACAGTCAAAAGGGAATTTACTATGCATTACACTGCACATAATGAATACTGTTTCTAGCTACTGGGAAAATCACCAAATCAACAGAAATGGTGAATAAGAAGAGGTCATCTCCTGCTGGACCACCTTTGTTATCTACCAAGCAAAGAGATAATTCAATGTCTATCAATTGAATTCTGTATCCCATGATACGTGTCATAAGGAAAGGACTTCACTGATATCACAAGAACAATGAATTCACAGTGATTGATAATCCCTTGTGAAAATGCAGGTCTTTTCTGCAAACTTCAATGGGAGCAAACCCAGAAAATGTTCACCTAAAAGAACAAAAAACGTAATCAGTATTTGAACAGTATTGCAAATGTGCACTTCTAAATATCGTTTAGTTTTTAAGTTTCCCTTTAAGCAGTACACTTTGGAAATGATAGAGTTAATATCATACTGTGCAGACAGGTGTCTCTGTAATTGAGCTTGATGGCCTCTATAGTTTGTGATTTTAAATATTTCTTTTACAGATTTTTCATCTTAGAGGGTTCACTGCTTGCAACGATCATAAATCAGGAAAATCTTGCTGCCTGCAGTCATCATAGTGGTGTGATTGCTGTTTACCGAAGTCTACCGCTCCGATTGAGTTAATTGCTTTCATGAGTGACTCAATCGACAGTCAGACTATTCTTACTTCCCAATAATACTTCCTATAAATGTCTGGAGGCTAGCCTTTACAGTTTAATCTCTAGTCTATTAATCAGTGGTCTCTGACTCTTTAATCAATCATGCACCCATAACTCTATAATGTTGAGCAAATTGGACATTTATCTATCAGTCTGGATCTGGTTGCTTTCTTAGCCTTCTTCAGTTGCCTTCATGATGTCCTTGAAATTCTCTGATGAGAACAGTAGAGACGGTTGTTTTAGGATAGAGTACCAAGGTGTTAGCAGTACATCCTTGGCAAGTTGGAGACTCCATGTATTACACTTGTTTTTCAGCTATTTCCCACAGATGTATGATTGGATTGAGTTCTAAGGAACTTGAAGTTGCCACCTTGATCGCTTTGTTATGTTTCTCAAAGCATTTCTGAGTCCTGACAAATTTCTACAGTGTAGCAGGGAGCAATATCCAGATGAAAGAAGTCACTGCCAATATCGAATTCTGATGCTATGAAGAGTTATTTTTGGCCCATAGTTTCCATTGTCAGTCTGACCCATCTACAGCTAAAGGGGCTCATACACGTATGATATACTGAGAGTTCTCACTTCTTTCTATTGTCTATACACCAAAGAGGATACAATAAATACTGACCAGGGTAAAGGATAAAATCATATTTTTATTGGGCAAACAATAGAAACAAGTACATATGGTAAGATATTTAAAACGGAGAAAGAAGCACACATGAGACAATAAGGTGGAAAACCCACACCAAAAAGTAATTTGTGTGACTAAAAGCACAAGGTAGGTAAGTCTGAGTACATTTTTCTGATACCATAAGAGGGTTTAAGAAAAATACTAATAATAGTAAAAGCACAATATAACCAATCAGAGTATAAAAGTAAGTAGAGGGTATCACATATTCAGTATATAGTTATATTAAGAATAATACACATATTCCATATAAAGAACAAAGCTAGTGCAGACAACAGTATACAATTTAATTAAATGTCTAATATGAAAAAAGTGCAAGCATACAGTGGGTATGGAAAGTAGTCAGACCCCTTTACATTTTTAACTCTTTGTTTCATTGCAGACATTTGGTGAATTCAAAAAAGTTCATTTTTTTCTCATTGGTGTACACTCTGCACCCCATCTTGACTGAAAAAAACAGAAATGTAGAAATTTTTGCAAATTTATTAAAAAATAAAGATTGAAATATCACATGGTCATAAGTATTCAGACCCTTTGCTCAGCATTGAGTAAAAACACCATTTTGAGCTAGTACAGCCATGAATCTTCTTGGGAATGATGCAACAAGCCTTCACACCTGGATTTGGGGATCCTCTGGCATTCTCCCTTGCAGATCCACTCCAGTTCCATCAGGTTGGATGGTGAACGTTGGTGGACAGCCATTTTCAGGTCTCTCTAGAGATGCTCAATTGGGTTTAGGTCAGGGCTCTGGCTGGGCCAGTCAAGAATGGGCACAGAGTTGTTCTGAAGCCACTCCTTTGTTATTTTAGCTGTGTGCTTAGGGTCATTGTCTTGTTGGAATTTGAACCTTCAGCCAAGTCTGATGTCCACAGCAATCTGGAAGAGGTTTTCATCCAGGATATCTCTGTACTTGGCCGCATTCATGTTTCCTTCAATTGCAACCTGTCGTCCTGTCCCTGCAGCTAAAAAACACCCCATAGCATGACGCTGCCACCACCATGTTTCACTGTTTGGATTGTATTGGGCAGCTGATGAGCATTGCTTGGTTTTCTCCACACATAACACTTAGAATTATCACCAAAAAGTTCTATCTTTGTCACATCAGACCAAAGAATCTTATTTCTCATAGTCTGGGAGTCTTTCATGTTTTTTTTAGCAAACTATATGGGTTTTCACATGTCTTGCACTGAGGAGAGGCTTCCATCAGTCCACTTTGCTATAAAGGACCGACTGGTGGAGGGCTGCAATGATAGCTGACTTTGTGGAACTTTCTCCCATCTCCCTACTGCATCTGTGGAGCTCATCCACAGTGATCTTGGGGTTCTTCTTTACTTCTCTCACCAATGCTTTACTCCTACCATTGCTCAGTTTGGCTGAATGGCCTGGTCAAGGAAGACTTCTGGTGGTCCAAAACTTCTTCCATTTAAGGATTACGGAGGTCAGTGTGCTCTTAGGAATCTTGACTACTGCAGAAATTCTTTTGTAATCTTGGACAGATCTGTGCCTTGCCACAATTCTGTCTCTGATCTTCTTGGCCAGTTCCTTTAAAGTGAACCTGTTACCAGGTTTGGCCGATATAAGATGTGGCCATCTCCTTTTAGGGCTTATCTATAGCATTCTATAATGCTGTAGCTAAACCCCCAATCCGATCTGAAAGTAAAGTACTGCAGCACACAGGCGCTGGGCCTATTTGACCTTTCCTGGTGCCTTTTCACTGCAGTACTTTGCTCTGCCCTCAACAGGGCACATAAGTGCGCCTGTGCAGGAGCGCGATGCCAGGGAATCATGAAGCAAGCAGGAGGCGGCGATCATGCGAAGATGGGAGGCGTGGACCCGGACCTGTGACACCTATTGGACCGGACTGCCCCCCGGGTGAGTTTAATAAAACTTATTTCTCTTATCTTTCAGGTTGGATTGGGTGCTTATGTACAGCATTATATAATCCTGGAGATAAGCTCTAAAAGGCGGGAGCCGTATCTTATATTGGCCAAACCAGGTGACAGGTTCGCTTTAACTTCATGATTCTCATTTGGTCTGACATTTATTGTGAGCTGTTAAGTCTTATATAGACAGGTGTGTGCCTTTACAAATCAAGTCTTATCAACTAATTAAACAGCTGGACAATGAAGTAGAACCATCTCAAGGAGAAACACAAGGAAATGGACAGCATGTGGCTTAAATATGAGTGTCTGAGCAAAAGGTCTGAATACTTATGATAATGTGATATTTCAGTTTTTCTTTTTTAATAAATTTGCAAAAATTTCTACATGTTTGTTTGAATTTACCAAATGGCTGCCGTGAACCAAAAGAGAAAAATTTAAAGGGGTCTGAATACTTTCCGTACCCACTGTACATGCCAATATGGATGCCTATAAAGTGAGGGTCACATTTATAATAAGAGGCTCATATCTAAAGAGTAGCCACAGGTCTGAGCTTCCGCCACACCCAATATACGTTTCTCATATAGATGCTTCCTCACCCGTTCATCATCCCATATAACTGTACAGTATGTCATCTCACATTCTTCCTACATACTGTAGACACTAGTCTTGTGAATTTGTGACTTTCTCTGTCTATGCGCTTTCTAAAGAGCAGGGCCGGCTCCAGGTTTTTGTGGGTCCAGAGCGAAAGAGTCTCTGTGGTTACCTTTAACACATTCCACGATTCATGTTGCACACTTAAGAAATATACTGTAGGTATAGTATAGTGCCAAATAGTTCACTTACTGCTTACATTACATGAGTGATATCTATTGTACAATAGCTAACAAACTGGAGATTCCTCACAGCGCACACTACACTATTAATGGACCCATATATTGCTCCATACATTATAGTGGGCCCCATATAATGCTCCATACAGTATAATATGAACCACATAGTGTTCCATAAAGTATATTGGGCCCCACATAATGCTTCATATAATATAATGTGCTCTATATAACGCTCCATACAGAATAATAGTCACTATATAATAGTTACATAGTTACATAGCATTTAAGGTTGAAGGGAGACTTTAAGTCCATCTAGTTCAACCCATAGCCTAGCATGTTGATTCAGAGGAAGGCAAAAAAGCCCATGGGGCAAACACTAAGCTCCACATTGGGGAAAAAAATTCCTTCCCGTCTCCACATACAGCAATCAGACTAGCTCCCTGGATCAACGCCCTCTCAACGAATCTAGTATATATACCCTGTAACATTATACTTTTCAAGAAAGGCATCCAGGCCCTTCTTAAATTTTAGTAGGAAATCACTCATTACAACATCATATGGCAGAGAGTTCCATAGTCTCATTGCTCTTACAGAAAGAATCCACATCTGTGATTATGCTTAAACCTTCTTTCCTCCAGACATAGAGGATGCCCCCTTGTCCCTGTCTCAGGTCTAAGAGTAAAAAGATCATTAGAAAGGCCTTTGTACTGTCCCCGCATATATTTATACATTGTAATAAGATCACCCCTAAGCCTTCGTTTTTCCAAACTAAATAACCCCAGTGTAATAATCGGTCTTGGTATTGCAGACCCCCCAGTTCTCTAATAACCTTGGTCGCTCTTCTCTGCACACGCTCTAGTTCAGCTATGTCTTTCTTATACACCGGAGACCAGAACTGTACACAGTATTCTAAGTGTGGTCGCACTAGTGACTTATATAGAGGTAAAATTATGTTCTCCTCATGAGCATCTATGCCTCTTTTAATGCATCCCATTATTTTATTTGCTTTTGCAGTAGCTGCCTGACACGGGCCACTAAATGTGAGTTTGTCATCCACCCATACACCCAGGTCTTTTTCAGTGTCAGTTTTGCCCAGTGTTTTACAATTAAGCACATAATTATACATATTATTTCTTCTGCCCTTACATTTATCCCCAATAAAGCTCATTTGCCATTTATCAGCCCAAGCTTCTAGTTTATATAAATCTTCCTGTAATATTAAATTGTCTCCTCGGGATTCACTACCCTGCACAGTTTAGTGTCATCTGCAAATATTGAATGACCCATGCAGTACAATGGGCCCCATATAATGCTTCATACAGTATAATGGCCTCATATACAGTTGTGGCCAAAAGTATTGACGCCCCTGCAATTCTGTCAGATAATACTCAGTTTCTTCCTGAAAATGATTGCAAACACAAATTCTTTGGTATTATTATCTTCATTTAATTTGTCTTAAATGAAAAAACACAAAAGAGAATGAAGCAAAAAGCAAAACATTGATCATTTCACACAAAACTCCAAAAATGGGCCTGACAAAGAATTGGCACCCTCAGCCTAATACTTGGTTGCACAACCTTTAGCCAAAATAACTGTGACCAACCGCTTCCGGTAACCATCAATGAGTTTCTTACAATGCTCTGCTGGAATTTTAGACCATTCTTCTTTGGCAAACTGCTCCAGGTCCCTGATATTTGAAGGGTGCCTTCTCCAAACTGCCATTTTTAGATCTCTCCACAGTTGTTCTATGGGATTCAGGTCTGGACTCATTGCTGGCCACCCTAGGAGTCTCCAGTGCTTTCTCTCAAACCATTTTCTAGTGCTTTTTGAAGTGTGTTTTGGGTCATTGTCCTGCTGGAAGACCCATGACCTCTGAGGGAGACCCAGCTTTCTCACACTGGGCCCTACATTATGCTGCAAAATTTGTTGGTAATCTTCTGACTTCATAATGCCATGCACACGGTCAAGCAGTCCAGTGCCAGAGGCAGCAAAGCAACCCCAAAACATCAGGGAACCTCCGCCATGTTTGACTGTAGGGACCTTGTTCTTTTCTTTGAATGCCTCTTTTTTTCTCCTGTAAACTCTATGTTGATGTATTTGCCCAAAAAGCTCTACTTTTGTCTCATCTGACCAGAGAACATTCTTCCAAAACATTTTAGGCTTTTTCAGGTAAGTTTTGGCAAACTCCAGCCTGGCTTTTTTATGTCTCGGGGTAAGAAGTGGGGTCTTCCTGGGTCTCCTACCATACAGTCCCTTTTCATTCAGACGCCGACGGATAGTACGGGTTGACACTGTTGTACCCTCGGACTGCAGGGCAGCTTGAACTTGTTTGGATGTTAGTCGATGTTCTTTATCCAACATCCGCACAATCTTGCGTTGAAATCTCTTGTCAATTTTTCTTTTCCGTCCACATCTAGGGAGGTTAGCCACAGTGCCATGGGCTTTAAACTTCTTGATGACACTGCGCACGGTAGACACAGGAACATTCAGGTCTTTGGAGATGGACTTGTAGCCTAAAGATTGCTCATGCTTCCTCACAATTTGGTTTCTCAAGTCCTCAGACAGTTCTTTGGTCTTCTTTCTTTTCTCCATGCTCAATGTGGTACACACAAGGACAGAGGTTGAGTCAACTTTAATCCATGACAACTGGCTACAAGTGTGATTTAGTTATTGCCAACACCTGTTAGGTGCCACAGGTAAGTTACAGCTGCTGTTAATTACACAAATTAGAGAAGCATCACATGATTTTTCGAACAGTGACAATACTTTTGTCCACCGTCTTTTTTATGTTTGGTGTGGAATTATGTCCAATTTGGCTTTAGGACAATTCTTTTTGCGTTTTTTCATTTAAGACAAATTAAATGAAGATAATAATGTCAAAGAATTTGTGTTTGCAATCATTTTCAGGAAGAAACTGAGTATTATCTGACAGAATTGCAGGAGTGTCAATACCTTTGGCCACAACTGTAATGCTCCATAGAAAATAATGTGCCCCATATAATGCTCCATAGAGAATAATGGCACCCATATAATGGTCCATACAGTATAAGCTGCCCCATATAATGCACCATACAGTATAATGGGTTCCATATAGTACATAATGTCCCATATAATACTCCATACAGGATAATGTACACCATGTAATGATCCATAATGTATAATGGGCCCCATATAATTCTCCATACAGTATAATAGCCCCAGATAATGCTCCATACAGTATATAATGGTCCCATATAGTGCTTCATGCAGTATGTAATGGCCCCATATATTGCTCTATACAGTACATAATGACACCATATAATGCTCCATATAGCATTATGTGCCCCATATAATGTCCCATACAGTATAATTGTACCATATATTGCTCAATATAGTAAAATTGACCCTATATAATGCTTCATACAGTATAAAGGTCCAATATATTGCTCCATACAGTATAATGGCACCATATATTTCTCCATACACTATAATGGCCCCATATATCTAATATATAAAGCTCAAGTGTGTGTATGCATGTGTGTATGTCCAGGATTGGCATCTGCACCATCGCAGCTACAGCGACAAAATTTGGCACAGTCACATGTCTGGACCCCGAGAGTGTCCTAGGCTATGTTGTGAGGCAAAATTTTAACCCTGCGCATTCCAATTCACCAAACAATTTTGCCCCTATCTACATAATGGGGAAAAAAGTGTGTGTATCAAGCCCCGCCCCTCATTATGATGTCATAATGGTTGCCATGGCGATGCTTATGTCATCATAGGTTGCAAGCCCCGCCGCTCATTATGATGTCATAATGGTTGACTATGGGATGGAGGATGTGTGATGGGTATATGGGCACTGGACAATGGGATGGAGGATATGTATGACGGGTATATGGGCATGGGACTATGGGATGGAGGATATGTATGATGGGTATATGGGCATGGGACTATGAGATGAAGGATGTGTGATGGCTATATGGGCACTCCACTATGGGATGGCAAATATGTATGATGGGTATATGGGCATGGGACTATGGGATGGAGGATGTATGATGAGTATATGGGCATGGGACTATGGGATGGAGGATGTGTGATGAGTATATGGGCGCTCAACTATGGGATGGAGGATATGTATGATGGGTTTATGGGCACGGGCCTATGGGATCATGGATATGGATGATGGGTATATGGGCACGGGACTATGGGATGGAGGATAATTATAATTTGCTATAACTAACCACAGTTAGTTACTATGCCCGGGCAGCGCCGGGCTCTTCAGCTAGTTGCTACATAATTACAAAAATAAACAATCAAATACTCAGCTTTCCTCATTCCCCGCTGCTGCGGGTGCCTCAAAGTCTTATGACACTTTGCACTGCTCAGAAGAGGGGCAATTTAATGACATCATCACACCCTGTGACGTTACTGAGAGTCAGAAGATGCTGAAGAGACCGGAGAAGTGCGAAATGGGGTAAGATGAGTATTTGAGGGGGGTGTTAAGATTAGGTCACTGAGGAGGAAAGCAAGACCAAGCTAAGCCACAGAAAACCAGAGAGGTTGGTAACTAAGCGGATTGCAGACCCCTGATCCTATCCACACATCCACACAACTAGCAGTAGCCGTGGAGCGTACCTACGATGATCCTAGATGCCTTGACACAGCCGGAGAACTAAATAAGCCTAAAGCAAGAAAAGGGGAAATCTAAACTGCCCCAGAGCAGAGCCCAAAGGAATAGATAGCCCCCAAAAATATATTGTTGGTGAGACAAGATGAAAACACAAACGAAGGTAGGAAAAAAAAACTGAGCAAACGATGGGGCCCACACTAACTAGACAGGACAGGAAAGGAAAGACTCTGTCTGCAATTACGCAAAAAACCCTGCAAAAAAATGTCCAACACGTCTGATAGAAAAAATACTGAAGTCACTAGACTTCGCCCACTATATCAGCACTCTGGTATATTCTGAAAGCAGAGCAAAAAGAGGCCAATCTAATAAGGGACAAAAACAAACTGGCACAAGCAGTAACATAAGGATGAAAATTCAGCACAGCCCCAGCCGGAGCTGGCTGACCACAAAATACTGAATCAGACAAAACCAGATCAAATGTGAACAACAGCAAAAGAACACTTAGCTGAGCATACAGGGTTCTGAGCTGGAAACTAAGACCTCAGGAGGCAGGAAAATTTCACCAGCAGGGATAGAGGGAGTCGGCTGTCTTAAATCCAGACAGAAACTCCAGATCTCCAGTCATCCTCCTCATTATTAGGTGGCAGGCCTCTGTTAATTAGATCAGCTCCATTACCTCCAGTAACCACCAGAGGGAGCCCGGAAAGAGAACTTGCGACCCCTCTGTCAATATAACCAGCTTCACTATCTTCACTAGTAACCAGAGGTAGGCAAGAAAGCGAATTCACAACAGGGGGGCCCCCAACTAATGGGCCCCATAGCCAGGGCTGGCATTTGGACCAGGAAGACCAGGCAGATGCCTGGGGCCCCCACCTACAAAGTGGGCCCCCTGCATCTGCAGTCCATTTATGAAGTTCCCAGAGGGAGTACAGCAGTGAATAATGCTGTGCATTGCTCTGTATTCCGGAGCGTCTGTCTCGCAAAGCCTCTTGAGCCACCCTGTCTCTTTCTCCCTGCAGTCAGGTTAAAAGTTGAGAGTGAGAGGGAGGGGTCGATTACAGCAGAGTGACAGCGCAGGAAGATGCCTGAAGCTCTGTCTCCTCCTGAGTCCTGATCATGGCTGCTCCAAGCACTTTCCTGAAAATGGATATGCTATTGCCTAAGTGAAACCACAGAACCTGGTAAGTAAGAGCAGCAATAACAAGTCAGAGTGCAGTGATTTCCTCACTGTGGTCCCAGAGTTCTGTGCTGATTGCTGTAGGATCAAGATTCACAGCCACATACAGCAGCGATCAGCATCAGCTCTGAGCACAGTCACTAATCACTGCTTGTAATGTGACAGGGTGACCTCCTGTCACTACTGTCTGGATGACACAAGACAAGGATATTGTCTGCTGAATCAGGGGATTTATGATATAGATATAAGTGAATTCCCATGTGAAATAATAAGGGTAAACCCATACACATATATATAGTGCAGGTGTGCATATGAATCAGCGTTTTTGGTGCATTTTTTTTTTGCTGCCAAAGCCGGCTCTCTTGGCAGTAAAAACACTGCTTTCAAAACACCCTTTTTTTTAGCTTATGTGCAGACGATCCGGAAATGGCAGCACTTTGGACGCAGCGGACATGTGCTCCTTCTAAAGTGCTGCCATCTTTTGAACGCAGGTGATTCCGCATGTGTTCATTGATCTATGTGGAATCATCGTGTCCAATACATTGTACGGGTGAGATTTCTCTTGCAGAGACTCGCATCTTTGCAAGATAAATTGACATGCTGCGATCTGCGTCTGGAGAGTCATGCTGCATGTCTGTCTCTGTGGGTGAGATGCAGGCGTATGTGCACGCATAGTAGACATGGAATTTCTAGAAATCCCATCCACTATGCTGTAACATCTGGCCGCTGCGGGTTGGACGCTGTGGATGTACGCAGCATCCAGATTTTACTGATTGTGGACACAGACCCTTAGAGATTTTGCTGTTTTTTTAGCATAGTATTCATTTTGTCTACAGTACATGTTTAATAAAGTTAGTTTCATTCACCAAAAACACAGCGAAAAATAGCATTGAAACATTTGCACCTTTTCTAAAATTTTTTCATTGCTTTCTACGGGTGAAAAAAATTGCTAAAAGAAGTGACACGCTGCAGATTTAAAAAACGCTGCAGTTGTGAAATTCAGTCAGGAGAAAATAAAAGGGTGTGCAGGAGATTCCTGAAAATCTCAGTCTTTGCTTGTGCTATAAAATGCTGTAAACTTCTTATTTGCAGAAGAAAAAGCTGCAAAAATTCTGCCTATGAACGTGGCCAAGATCTGCTTTTTAAAGTGCCAGCAAAACATATGAGAATTCCGAAATCTCCTGCATGTGCTTGTTTTTTTTCTGACTGAATTTCTGAACTGCAGCGCTTTTTAAATCTGCAGCGTGTCACTTCTTTCAGTGTGTTTTCACCCGTAGAAAGCAATGAAAGAATATAAAAAAGAATGCTGCAGATATTGCAACAGCAATTTTCGCTGCAATTTTTTAAGTGGTTTTTGTGAATTTAACTATTAAGTCTCGTTTACATGTTTAGTATTTGGTCAGTATTTCACATCAGTATTTGTAATGCAGAAACAGCAGTGGAACAATCAGAGGAAAAGTATAGTAGAAACACATCACCACTTCTGGATTTCTCACCCTCCTGGTTTTGACTTGCACATACTGATGTGAAATACTGACCAAATACTCAACGTGTGAACGTGTTCTTAAACATACTGTAGACAAAGCAAACATCCTCACTTTAGTAAAAGCTGAAAAAAGTGTAAAGAACACCAGAAACAAGCTGAAAAACAGGTGTTTTGAACGCAACATTTTTACTGCCAATAGAACAGGTTTTGGCTAGAGATGAGCGACTTTGCCTTTTTTGGGTCGAGTCAGGTTTCATGAAACCCGACTTTCTCAAAAGTCAAGTCGAACAAAATTGGCTGACTATAGGGAAAAGTCGGAGGTCTGACTGAAGCACGAAACCCAATGCAAGTCAATGGGGAAGCAAAGTCGGCAGTGGAGGACAGTAAACACACCTACAGTGCCCATTTCAATGCCAACAACATCAATTCTTATTACTTAAGCTTGTCAGCCTTAATTTACTTTATAATAATAGTTACACATTGAAAACTGGGGGTTATTTGGTTAAAGTTGTGGGGGGGGGTAGGGCTGGCTCCAGGTTTTCGTATGCCCTGGGCGAAAGCGTGTCAGTGTGCCCCTTTAACACATACCACAATTCATGATGCTCCAATATGGCACAAAAATATAGGTATAGTACAATGAAAAATACTTCACTGCTTATATGACATGACTGATATCTATTTTAAATTCTACAATAGCTCAAAAAACGGACAGTATATTACTCCATACAGTATTATGGGTACCGCATAGTGCGCTATACAGAGTAATGAGGCCCATATATTTCTCCATACAGAATCATTCGTCCCATATAATGTTTGAAACAGTATATGATGAGCTCCACATAATGCTACAGTATATGTTGGTCCCCATGGATGATGCTCTAGTGTCTTTTGGGCCCAAATAATGCTCCATATATAATGGGCCCCATTTCTAATGTTCCAGTGTATAATGGGCCCCATAGATGCTGCTCCAGTGTCTCATCTGCCCCATTTAAAATGCTCCAGTATATGATGGGCCTCATGGATGATTATCCAGTGTCTTATGGGCCAAAATAATGCTCCATATATAATCTGCCCCATTTTGAATGCTCCAGTATATGATGGGCCCCATGGTTGATGCTCCAGTGTCTTATGGGCCCAAATAATGCTCCATATATAATCTGCCCCATTTAGAATGCTCCAGTATATGATGGGCCCCGAGGATGATGTTCCAGTGTCTTATGGGCCCAAATAATGCTCCATATATAATGTTCCCCATTTAGAATGAACCCAGGTATGTGAAAAGAGCTCCATGGAGTAATCTGAAGTGTGGGCTGCCGCATCCTTCACTTTTGGTGGGGGTGAAGGACACAAAGAAAGGTGTTTTTCCTGACCAGAAGCCTGCACTGATGACTCAGTGCTTGCAGATTTTGAAAGTTCAGAAGGGGAGGCAATAGAGCTGGTGGCTGTTTCGGCAATGTAAGCCAAAACCTGTTCCTGATGCTCCGGCTTTAAAATCAGTTTACCTACTCCCAGAAAAGGGAGCCTTACAGGCCTTCCGGAGCCAGACCATGACTCATGCTCAACACCTCCTGCCTTAGCTGCACTTGTGTTTTGGCACTACCAGCAGATGCACCACCACCACCATCAGTACCAGCTGGCCCCCCCACGCCCACGTCCGTGGCCTCTTCCACCATACTTGCTAATTTTTGTAAAAATGTACCCAAAATACCAGCAGATATATGGTACTGTATCAGAAGCGTACAGCTCTATACAGTCTAGGGATAATTGTAAATCTCCATATATATTTCATGAATTATACACAGATGCTCACAGGCTCAGTATGGATTACACAATAATATAAAAAGTTGAAAAAGGTTACAGTATCACCAGATACAAGGTTTATATAGTATAGTTTAAACATTCTGAAACTCCATATATATTTCAGGAGGCAGACACAAACGCTCTCAGGCCCAGTATGGATTCGACAAGAATATAGAAATTTGACAAAGGGTACAGCATCAGCAGATAATAAGTATATATAGTATAGTTTAAACATTCTACATCTCAGTATATATTTGAGGAGGCAGACACAGATGCTCTCAGGCCCAGTATGGATTACACCACAATATAAAAAGCAGTAAAAGGGTAATGGATCAGAAGCGTACAGCTGTATACAATATAGGGGGCATTGTAAATCTCCGTATATATTTCCATAGTCAGAAACAGACTCTCACTGGCTCAGTATGGATTATACCAGAATATAAAAAGCAGTAAATGGTTAATGTATCACAAGTGTACAGCTGTATACAGTGGTGGTATAATCTTAAACCTCCAAATATATTTCCTGAGTAACAGAGAGACGTTCACAGGCTCATTATGGATTACTCCAGAATCTAAATAGCTTAAAAAAGGTACTGTATCAGAAGCGTAGAGCTGTATACAGTGTTGGGCAAATTTGAAATCTCGTCATATATTTCCGAAGTCACCCTCAGACGCTAACTCAGTCTGGATTTGACCATAATGCAAAATGTTGAAAAAAAGGTACTGGATAACAAGATAGCAAGTATATATATATTATAGGGTACAATTTAAATCTCCATATAGATATTCCCGTAGTCACCCTCAGACACTCACTCAGTATGGATTTGACCGTAATACTAAATGCCGAACAAAGGTACTGTATAACAAGATAGAAGCTGTATATAGTATAGGGTAAAATTTTTATCTCCGTATATATAGAAGGAGGAAACCAAACACGCTCACTCAGTATGGATTATACCATCATAAAAAATTTAGAACAAAGGTACTGTATCAGCAGATACCAGGTGTATCCAGTCTAGGTGTAATAGTAAATTTCCACCTATATTTCCGCAGTCAGATACAAACACTCACAGGCTCAGTATGGATTACACCAGAATATGAAAAGTAGAAAAAGGGAAATGTATTCGAAGTGTACACATACATATACATTGTTGGGGTAATTTTAAATCTTCGTATATATTTCAGTCTCAGTAAGCCAGTCCAGACTCTCCGCTACTGGAAACTAGATGGATACAAGTACAGACAGAAAGTCGAGTGCAGAAATTTGGGAATTACTAATCACTGGAAAACCTCCCTGTAGATTTCGCAGAGGCGATGCTGACCCTCAATTACTTTGTATGTGGAGACAGCGAAAATTGTTATTTGTGAAGAAAGGATTGCTGTATCGCAGTAGCGTTGATCCCATCACCGTTACTCGTCTCCATCAAATTGTGATCACAGGGAGAGATGTAGACATGGTCCTCTGTTGTGAGTTCATTTTCCCCTTCACTACTGAGGCCCGAGGAACTCCCTCTTCTGGTGAAGAAAGGTAGTGAGCCTGATTGTCAAACACCTGGGGCTGATGATGATGACTGGCTGAGTGGAGTTAATGACTGGATATAAGGCTGCCGACGCCCTTCTGGCCTGCGGGTGATTTCTCTGTGGACTTCTAGGAAACCAGTCTGATTCCTGCTCATCTAAAGCTAAGATTTCTGCTTTGCCTTTTTGCATTAGTGTTTTGTTTTCCTTGCTTTTCTGGATTCTGCCATTCCCTGCTGGGGTGAGCTGAATCTCCTTTTGCCTGTTGCTCTGTCTTCAGAATATTCCTGAGTACTGACATAGCTTTTTTGAAGCCTAGCGTCTTCAGGGCTTTTTTTACTGTCAGTTGGTTGGCTCTTATTTTCATAGGGTTTTTCACGGATTGCAGACAGCAGCCTTCCTGTCCTTTCCTATCTAAGCTAGCGTGGGCCCCATCTTTGCTCAGTCTATCTTTCTGTCTGTGTTTTGTTCTTTCTTCTTGCTTCACCGTCATTATACGTGGGGGGCTGCCTTTTGCTTTGGGGTCTGCTCTGGGGCAGTTTAGATTTCCCTTTCTGTCTTTAGGCTATGTAGTCCTCCGGCTGTGATCGAGGGGCCTAGGGCATCGTAGGAGCCCCCCACGGCTACTGCTAGTTGTGTTGATAGGTTAAGGGGTCTGCAATCCGATAGCTGCCAACTTCTCTGATTTTCTTGACTTAGCTAGCATTTCTATTTTTGCCTCCTACGGTGACTCATTCATAACAGAATCACCCGCCATACCGCAGATTCTAGGGTACTCAATAGCAGGAAAGAATTGTAAAAAAAAAGCGTGCATATTTTTTCCTCTATATCTCTGAGGCCGTAGGGGGAATTTTTTTTCTCTCAATGGAGATAAAGCAATTGTCTGATCGTGTGGAGCAGCTCGCTGCGGAAGTGCGGGGAATTTCCGCCTACCTTGCTCATTCACATGCTGCTGAACCAAAGATTCCTACACCTGATGTATTTTTTGGGGATCGGTCTAAATTTTTGAATTTCAAAAATAATTGTAAATTATTTTTTGTCTTGAAGCCTAACTCGTCAGGGAGCTCCGCGCAGCAGGTTAAAATTGTCATCTCTTTGCTGCGTGACGATCCCCAGGATTGGGCGTTTTCTTTGAAACCAGATGATCCTATTCTGACTAATGTGAATGCATTTTTTCAGGCCTTGGGGTTGTTGTATGACGAACCTAATGCCATTGATCAGGCTGAAAAGACCCTGCTGGCATTGAACCAGGGTCGTGATTCTGCAGAATTGTACTGTCAAAAATTCCGAAATTGGGCAGTACTTATTACCTGGAATGATAATGCCTTGGCTGCTCTCTTTCGGAAGGGTAAAACCTGCAAAAGACAAAGTGAGCAAAAACCCTGCTGTAACTAAATAAGTAAAAGCAAAAGTGCATCTAAATAATACAGAGTTTTTAGTAATACTGTTTTTGATCAAAAGTAGCATGAAAGCCATCCCACCACGACAAGGTAACTCTGTTCGGGATAGTCCTACACTGTCTAATATTAAAAACCTTGCTTTGTGTCAAAGTTGACCTCAATGTGTGAACAAGGGCAGACAAAAGGACTGGGTCCCAAACAGTAGACACCAGTCTGGGGAAGCCTTATATACAATTTCCAGCTCAGGAGAGGGAGGCCACACCCCAGCTTGCACAGAATGCAAAAAATACAAAGAAAAAACACAAAAATTGAGCTTGGTTTGAGATGATACACATGCAGCGTATAAATGTATGTTGACATTGGCCATAAAACATAAAACCTGCAAAAGACAAAGTGAGCAAAAACCCTGCTGTAACTAAATAAGTAAAAGCAAAAGTGCATCTAAATAATACAGAGTTTTTAGTAATACTGTTTTTGATCAAAAGTAGCATGAAAGCCATCCCACCACGACAAGGTAACTCTGTTCGGGATAGTCCTACACTGTCTAATATTAAAAACCTTGCTTTTAGGGGTGGGCGAATCTACTCGTTAGGACTCGTTACTCTGCGAGTAGTAGGGGACTCGCAGGAGTCGGTACTCTGCGAGTTTCCAAGTGATTACTCGCACAGTAACGAGTCCAATGCAAATGAATGGCAATCCTAGTTTTTGCAGAGTTTCTTAGCGATTTTGTGTCAGCAGCTGGACACAAAATCGCTAAGAAACTAGGATTGCTTGTATTAAACTGTGAAAAAACTAGCTAGGAGTTCGTTCTCTCTCTCTCTCTCTCTCTCCTCGCATCTCCATTCTCCTCCTCCCCAGCACAGGAATCGCTGCAAAACAGAGAGAGAGAACTCCTAGCTAGTTTTTTTAACAGTTTAATACAAGCAATCCTAGTTTCTTAGTGATTTTGTGTCCAGCTGCTGACACAAAATCGCTAAGAAACTCTGCAAAAAAAAAAAATCTGCATCCCCATTCTCCTCCTCCCAAGCACAGGAATCGCTGCAAAACTCGCATCCCCATTCATTAACATTGGACTCGCTAGACTTGCAACGAATAGCAAGTTTCCAAGTCGGACTCGTTACAGCCTAGCGATTCTGAATATTTCAGGATTCGCCCATCCCTACTTGCTTTGTGTCAAAGTTGACCTCAATGTGTGAACAAGGGCAGACAAAAGGACTGGGTCCCAAACAGTAGACACCAGTCTGGGGAAGCCTTATATACAATTTCCAGCTCAGGAGAGGGAGGCCACACCCCAGCTTGCACAGAATGCAAAAAATACAAAGAAAAAACACAAAAATTGAGCTTGGTTTGAGATGATACACATGCAGCGTATAAATGCATATTGACATTGGCCATAAAACATAAAACCTGCAAAAGACAAAGTGAGCAAAAACCCTGCTGTAACTAAATAAGTAAAAGCAAAAGTGCATCTAAATAATACAGAGTTTTTAGTAATACTGTTTTTGATCAAAAGTAGCATGAAAGCCATCCCACCACGACAAGGTAACTCTGTTCGGGATAGTCCTACACTGTCTAATATTAAAAACCTTGCATTGTGTCAAAGTTGACCTCAATGTGTGAACAAGGGCAGACAAAAGGACTGGGTCCCAAACAGTAGACACCAGTCTGGGGAAGCCTTATATACAATTTCCAGCTCAGGAGAGGGAGGCCACACCCCAGCTTGCACAGAATGCAAAAAATACAAAGAAAAAACACAAAAATTGAGCTTGGTTTGAGATGATACACATGCAGAGTATAAATGCATGTTGACATTGGCCATAAAACATAAAACCTGCAAAAGACAAAGTGAGCAAAAACCCTGCTGTAACTAAATAAGTAAAAGCAAAAGTGCATCTAAATAATACAGAGTTTTTAGTAATACTGTTTTTGATCAAAAGTAGCATGAAAGCCATCCCACCACGACAAGGTAACTCTGTTCGGGATAGTCCTACACTGTCTAATATTAAAAACCTTGCTTTGTGTCAAAGTTGACCTCAATGTGTGAACAAGGGCAGACAAAAGGACTGGGTCCCAAACAGTAGACACCAGTCTGGGGAAGCCTTATATACAATTTCCAGCTCAGGAGAGGGAGGCCACACCCCAGCTTGCACAGAATGCAAAAAATACAAAGAAAAAACACAAAAATTGAGCTTGGTTTGAGATGATACACATGCAGCGTATAAATGCATGTTGACATTGGCCATAAAACATAAAACCTGCAAAAGACAAAGTGAGCAAAAACCCTGTTGTAACTAAATAAGTAAAAGCAAAAGTGCATCTAAATAATACAGAGTTTTTAGTAATACTGTTTTTGATCAAAAGTAGCATGAAAGCCATCCCACCACGACAAGGTAACTCTGTTCGGGATAGTCCTACACTGTCTTCTATTAAGAACTAGAGTTGAGCGAAACGGGTCGAAAAAATTCAAAAGTCGCCGACTTTTGGCAAAGTCGGGTTTCATGAAACGAAACCCGACCCTAGGATGAGGTCGGCCACGAGGTCGGCGACTTACGCGCCAAAGTCGCGTTTCAAAAGTTTGTTTTGCGCTCTTTTTCAGACAATCAGGATCCACGGACACTGTGGGCAACGTGATGACATAGGCACGGGTCACCACCATCTTTCAGAAGGGCATGCAAGTGATTGGCTTGCTTTGGTGGGCGTCACAGGGGGTATAAAAGGGCGTGCACGCCGACCGCCATCTTACTTCTGCCGATCTTAGTATAGGGAGAGGTTGCTGCTGATTCTGTAGGGAGAGAGTTAGGCAGGGAAGAAGACAAAAAAACTGCTTCTGCTGCTAGCGATTTGGCATGCACAACACACAAGTCACTCTGTGCAGTGAAAGGGGAGGCTATATTGTGGTGTATCAGTGGTGTTGGATGTTGGGCTGCCTTTTAAGGCTTCCTGACACGCTGGCATTGCTGTTTACCCACTGATCCGCAAACTGCTTTTTTAAAAGCAATCCAATCTCCGTTATCCTCTCGTAACTTTGGTCACAGGCAGCTGTGCCATCGAGCGTGTCACATAGCGCTCAGATATCAGTGGGCCGCACACAATCCACAAGTGTCCAGTGTCCAAAAGTGTACGCAGAGATTCAAAATCTCCATTATCCTCTCGTCACTTTGGTCACAGGCAGCTGTGCCATGGAGCGTGTCACATAGCGCTCAGATATCAGTGGGCCGCACACAATCCACAAGTGTCCAGTGTCCAAAAGTGTACGCAGAGATTCAAAATCTCCATTATCCTCTCGTCACTTTGGTCACAGGCAGCTGTGCCATCGAGCGTGTCACATAGCGCTCAGATATCAGTGGGCCGCACACAATCCACAAGTGTCCAGTGTCCAAAAGTGTACGCAGAGATTCAAAATCTCCATTATCCTCTCGTCACTTTGGTCACAGGCAGCTGTGCCATCGAGCGTGTCACATAGCGCTCAGATATCAGTGGGCCGCACACAATCCACAAGTGTCCAGTGTCCAAAAGTGTACGCAGAGATTCAAAATCTCCATTATCCTCTCGTCACTTTGGTCACAGGCAGCTGTGCCATCGAGCGTGTCACATAGCGCTCAGATATCAGTGGGCCGCACACAATCCACAAGTGTCCAGTGTCCAAAAGTGTACGCAGAGATTCAAAATCTCCATTATCCTCTCGTCACTTTGGTCACAGGCAGCTGTGCCATCGAGCGTGTCACATAGCGCTCAGATATCAGTGGGCCGCACACAATCCACAAGTGTCCAGTGTCCAAAAGTGTACGCAGAGATTCAAAATCTCCATTATCCTCTCGCCACTTTGGTCACAGGCAGCTGTGCCATCGAGCGTGTCACATAGCGCTCAGATATCAGTGGGCCGCACACAATCCACAAGTGTCCAGTGTCCAAAAGTGTACGCAGAGATTCAAAATCTCCATTTTCCTCTCGTCACTTTGGTCACAGGCAGCTGTGCCATCGAGCGTGTCACATAGCGCTCAGATATCAGTGGGCCGCACACAATCCACAAGTGTCCAGTGTCCAAAAGTGTACGCAGAGATTCAAAATCTCCATTATCCTCTCGTCACTTTGGTCACAGGCAGCTGTGCCGTCGAGCGTGTCACATAGCGCTCAGATATCAGTGGGCCTCACACAATCCACAAGTGTCCAGTGTCCAAAAGTGTACGCAGAGATTCAAAATCTCCATTATCCTCTCGTCACTTTGGTCACAGGCAGCTGTGCCATCGAGCGTGTCACATAGCGCTCAGATATCAGTGGGCCGCACACAATCCACAAGTGTCCAGTGTCCAAAAGTGTACGCAGAGATTCAAAATCTCCATTATCCTCTCGTCACTTTGGTGACAGGCAGCTGTGCCATCGAGCGTGTCACATAGCGCTCAGATATCAGTGGGCCGCACACAATCCACAAGTGTCCAGTGTCCAAAAGTGTACGCAGAGATTCAAAATCTCTATTATCCTCTCGTCACTTTGGTCACAGGCAGCTGTGCCATCGAGCGTGTCACATAGCGCTCAGATATCAGTGGGCCGCACACAATCCACAAGTGTCCAGTGTCCAAAAGTGTACGCAGAGATTCAAAATCTCCATTATCCTCTCGTCACTTTGGTCACAGGCAGCTGTGCCATCGAGCGTGTCACATAGCGCTCAGATATCAGTGGGCCGCACACAATCCACAAGTGTCCAGTGTCCAAAAGTGTACGCAGAGATTCAAAATCTCCATTATCCTCTCGTCACTTTGGTCACAGGCAGCTGTGCCATCGAGCGTGTCACATAGTGCTCAGATATCAGTGGGCCGCACACAATCCACAAGTGTCCAGTGTCCAAAAGTGTACGCAGAGATTCAAAATCTCCATTATCCTCTCGTCACTTTGGTCACAGGCAGCGGTGCCATCGAGCGTGTCACATAGCGCTCAGATATCAGTGGGCCGCACACAATCCACAAGTGTCCAGTGTCCAAAAGTGTACGCAGAGATTCAAAATCTCCATTATCCTCTCGTCACTTTGGTCACAGGCAGCTGTGCCATCGAGCGTGTCACATAGCGCTCAGATATCAGTGGGCCGCACACAATCCACAAGTGTCCAGTGTCCAAAAGTGTACGCAGAGATTCAAAATCTCCATTATCCTCTCGTCACTTTGGTCACAGGCAGCTGTGCCATCGAGCGTGTCACATAGCGCTCAGATATCAGTGGGCCGCACACAATCCACAAGTGTCCAGTGTCCAAAAGTGTACGCAGAGATTCAAAATCTCCATTATCCTCTCGTCACTTTGGTCACAGGCAGCTGTGCCATCGAGCGTGTCACATAGCGCTCAGATATCAGTGGGCCGCACACAATCCACAAGTGTCCAGTGTCCAAAAGTGTACGCAGAGATTCAAAATCTCCATTATCCTCTCGTCACTTTGGTCACAGGCAGCTGTGCCATCGAGCGTGTCACGTAGCGCTCAGATATCAGTGGGCCTCACACAATCCACAAGTGTCCAGTGTCCAAAAGTGTACGCAGAGATTCAAAATCTCCATTATCCTCTCGTCACTTTGGTCACAGGCAGCTGTGCCATCGAGCGTGTCACATAGCGCTCAGATATCAGTGGGCCGCACACAATCCACAAGTGTCCAGTGTCCAAAAGTGTACGCAGAGATTCAAAATCTCCATTATCCTCTCGTCACTTTGGTCACAGGCAGCTGTGCCATCGAGCGTGTCACATAGCGCTCAGATATCAGTGGGCCGCACACAATCCACAAGTGTCCAGTGTCCAAAAGTGTACGCAGAGATTCAAAATCTCCATTATCCTCTCGTCACTTTGGTCACAGGCAGCTGTGCCATCGAGCGTGTCACATAGCGCTCAGATATCAGTGGGCCGCACACAATCCACAAGTGTCCAGTGTCCAAAAGTGTACGCAGAGATTCAAAATCTCCATTATCCTCTCGTCACTTTGGTCACAGGCAGCTGTGCCATCGAGCGTGTCACATAGCGCTCAGATATCAGTGGGCCGCACACAATTCACAAGTGTCCAGTGTCCAAAAGTGTACGCAGAGATTCAAAATCTCCATTATCCTCTCGTCACTTTGGTCACAGGCAGCTGTGCCATCGAGCGTGTCACATAGCGCTCAGATATCAGTGGGCCGCACACAATCCACAAGTGTCCAGTGTCCAAAAGTGTACGCAGAGATTCAAAATCTCCATTATCCTCTCGTCTCTTTGGTCACAGGCAGCTGTGCCATCGAGCGTGTCACATAGCGCTCAGATATCAGTGGGCCGCACACAATCCACAAGTGTCCAGTGTCCAAAAGTGTACGCAGAGATTCAAAATCTCCATTATCCTCTCGTCACTTTGGTCACAGGCAGCTGTGCCATCGAGCGTGTCACATAGCGCTCAGATATCAGTGGGCCTCACACAATCCACAAGTGTCCAGTGTCCAAAAGTGTACGCAGAGATTCAAAATCTCCATTATCCTCTCGTCACTTTGGTCACAGGCAGCTGTGCCATCGAGCGTGTCACATAGCGCTCAGATATCAGTGGGCCGCACACAATCCACAATTGTCCAGTGTCCAAAAGTGTACGCAGAGATTCAAAATCTCCATTATCCTCTCGTCACTTTGGTCACAGGCAGCTGTGCCATCGAGCGTGTCACATAGCGCTCAGATATCAGTGGGCCGCACACAATCCACAAGTGTCCAGTGTCCAAAAGTGTACGCAGAGATTCAAAATCTCCATTATCATCTCGTCACTTTGGTCACAGGCAGCTGTGCCATCGAGCGTGTCACATAGCGCTCAGATATCAGTGGGCCGCACACAATCCACAAGTGTCCAGTGTCCAAAAGTGTACGCAGAGATTCAAAATCTCCATTATCCTCTCGTCACTTTGGTCACAGGCAGCTGTGCCATCGAGCGTGTCACATAGCGCTCAGATATCAGTGGGCCTCATACAATCCACAAGTGTCCACTGTCCACAAGTGTGTGCAGAAATTCTAAAACTCCCCTGTCCTATAGACACCTTGTACCTTGTTTTACATTACTATATAGTTTGTTGGATTTTGTCTACATTTCTACCAAAAATGAGGAAGGCTGGTGGAAGAGGCCGTGGAATTGGCCGGGGGTTGGCAGCTGGTAATGATGGTGTTGGTGGTGGATCTGATGGTAGTGGCAAGAGCAAAATAGGACCGAATGCAGGAGGTGCTGACCCTGCGTCATCGTCTGGCTACATAAGGCCTCGAACGCTTAGTTTTCTAGGAGTTGGCAAACCGCTTTTAAAGGCAGAGCATCAGGAAAAAGTTTTGTCTTACATTGCTGACTCAGCCTCCAGCTCTATCGCCTCCTCTTCTTCAGTTGTAAAAAGTAAAAGCACTGAGTCGTCATTGGAGGCTCATGTTCATGAACCACACCTTTCCTTGTGTCCTTCACCCCAACCAAGATTGAAGGATGATGCAGGCCATACTACTGATTACTCCATGGAGCTGTTTTCACATACCATGCCTGGATTATCAAGTGAAATGGTGAATTACCCAGGCCAAGATGAATCTGACATGGAGTGCACTGATGCACAGCCGCTGATGGATGATTCTGCTGGTACATTCACTCAGAGCACTACATTGTCCTCGCAGTGTGCAGAGCCAGATTTTGACCCTGATGAGACTCAGGTGCCCCTTCCCGCACACCATACCACCATACACGGTGACACAGAGAAAGGTGCACATGACATAGAAGAGGAGGTGATGGATGACCCAGTTGTTGACCCAGATTGGCATCCATTGGGGGAAGAGGGTGCTGCTTCCAATAGCTCAGATGAGGAGCATCCACAGCAGACATCGACATCGCAACAGATGTTATCTGGCAGGCCCGGAGCACTCCAAAGACAGGTTCCAAACATCAAAAGAGTTGCTGGACAGCTTGTCCAGAGGGTCAAAAGATCACAGCGTGCTAGGCCGCAAAATGTCTGCCAAAGTAGGAAGAGTGCAGTGTGGCAGTTTTTTGAACAAAATCCTCATGATCAGGCCAAGGTTATCTGTAAGAAGTGCGCAAAGACCTTCAGCCGAGGGAAAAATCTGAAAAATTTGAATACCAGTTGCATGCTTAGACATTTAACCAGCATGCACTTGCAAGCGTGGACACAACACCAAACCTCAAGTGCCACATGTGCAACTGATCACAACGAAGGCAGTCAGCAACGCTACATTGTTTCCCCCACTGTAAGCCCACCGGTTAGCACAGCAGCAAATGTTGAGGTGTCGTTGCAAGGCCACATCAGTCAGGGAATCCCACTGTTATATCAACGAAAGACTGATTCTAGGCCATCAGAAAGAACACCAACTCCATCACCATCATCAACCCTCTCTCAGTCCGCCCTGTCCACCGCTACTTCCACCATATGCAGCTCTCAAGTCCAGCTCACCCTCCCAGACACTATGAGTAGGTCAAGAAAGTACTCAGTCTCTCATCCACGTACACTGGGTTTGAACGCCCACATTGCCAAACTAATCTCATTTGAGATGATGCCCTTTCGGTTGGTGGAAAGCACAGCTTTCCGCGAACTCATGGCCTATGCAGTACCACGCTATGACCTACCCAGTCACCACTTCTTCTCTCGCAAAGCCATCCCAGCCCTCCACCATCATGAGAAAGACCGCATTGTCCATGCACTCAAGCAGTCAGTGAGCGGAAAGGTGCACCTCACAACTGATGCATGGTCCAGTCGGCATGGCCAGGGTCGTTACGTGTCCATCACTGCACACTGGGTTAATGTGGTGGATGCAGGGTCCACAGGGGACATCGGTGGTGGGACAGTGCTGTCTAGCCCACGGTATAGGAAACAGTTGGCTGTAGGCGTTCGACCCTCCTCCTCCTCCTCCTCCAGAAGCGAAAGCTCGTCCACAGAGCGCAGTCGTACGAGCACTCCATCTGCAGCTGCCACTGTTGCACACGATGTGTCCCCCTATCGAGCAGCTAGTGGAAAGCGTCAGCAGGCTGTGTTGCAGATGATGTGTTTGGGCGACAGACACACCGCCGAGGTGCTGGCCGAGTACTTGAAGCGACAAACTGAGTCATGGCTGGGCAGTGTACATCTTGAGGCAGGCAAGGTAGTTAGTGATAACGGCCGTAATTTTGTGGCAGCCATAGCCCTTTCAAAACTCAGCCACATACCTTGCTTGGCTCACACCTTGAACCTGGTGGTGCAGTGCTTCCTCAAAAATTATCCGGAGTTAACAGCCCTGCTCCAGAAGGTGCGAAGACTGTGTGCGCACATCCGCCGGTCGCCTGTACACTCCGTTCGTATGCAGAAGCTGCAGGCACTTTGAGAGCAGACATGGAGTTGACAGGCGTGCAGTGGTCGAAGCTGAAAGACCTTTGTAAAGTCCTTCAGTGTTTTGAGGAATGCACACGGCTGGTAAGCGCAGACGACGCCATCCTAAGCATGAGCATCCCACTTATGCGTCTGCTCATGCAAACTTTGACGCACCTTAAGGAGCAGGCATCTGCAGCCAATGTTGATGAGGAGGAAGAGGAGGAGGGAATCCTTGATGACATTCAGCCATTGTCTGCTCAGGGACCTCTCCTGGACGAGGTGGAGGAAGAAGAGGAGGAGGAGGAGGAGGATGATGGGGATGATTACTTAGGGGAGGAGGATGCATCTCGTGGGGCAAGTGAAAATGTTGGCGTGGCAAGGTCTGGTACAGGGTTTGTGCGTGACTGGAGGGATGTGGATTTGCCAGAAAGTGCTCCTCCACCCAGCACTCGCAGTGCATCATTGACACCGGGAACATTGGCCCACATGTCAGATTATGCCTTGCGGATCCTAAAAAGGGACCCCCGCATTGCCAAAATGATGAACGATGACGACTACTGGTTGGCCAGCATCCTGGATCCACGCTATAAAGGCAAATTACAAAACATCATGCCACAGGAGAACCTTGACCTAATATTGGCTAATAAACAAGCAACTCTGGTAAATCGGTTGCTTGAGGCATTCCCAGCACACAGCAGCGGTGATGGTTCTCACACGAGCCGTACGGGCCGGGGGCAGCTTGGCAGAGGTGTTCGTGGTGCACACAGCAGAAGTGGCGTTAGAGACAGGGGTTTCATGACAATGTTGTGGACTGATTTTTCAAATACCGCTCACACAACTGGTAATACTGCATCGATGGAAAGTGACAGGAGACAGCAGTTGTCAACTATGGTTACAAACTACTTTTCCTCCCATATCGATGTTCTCCCACACAGGTCATTCCCCTTTGACTATTGGGCCGCTAAACTGGACACCTGGCCTGAATTGGCCCAATATGCCTTACAGGAGCTCGCTTGCCCAGCTGCAAGTGTGCTATCGGAAAGAGTCTTCAGTGCAGCTGGATCAATCCTGACAGAAAAAAGGACCCGTCTGTCAACCCAAAATGTGGATGATCTAACCTTCATTAAAATGAACCACGCATGGGTTTCCAAGGATTTTGTCCCACCTTCCCCTGATGACACATAGGGTGACAGAAAAATGGCTTGCTTTGGTCCACCTCTTCCTGGTACTTCACCTATTTCGCCTTTTGCATCAGCTGAATGTCCAACATCAACATATGCCACTTTCTAAAACTCCCTAACTGTGCTGCCTCCCCCCCCATGGCCGGGGTCACCACCTAGCGCACGACACCGTGCGAGTGCCGTTGCCCTGGACAGGTGGGTAGGCCGACTCTTGGGCGCGGGCACTGGCACAGGGTCCCTCATAGTGCAATCAAGTGTCTCTGACGGTGGTGGTGCACACCCGCCGTCAGACACACCGCTGTACTATGAGGGGCCCAGTGCCAGTACCGACGCCCACGAGTGGGCCCCCCTTGCTTGGGCAGGGCCCCAGCATTTGCAATCTTTACCTCTCCCTGCTCCTCCGCTGTGTAATCTGGGCCGTCAAATCCATACTGTGCCTGACACCGTCTGAGCCTGCCTCCTGAGACATATATTTTGAATGTGTACGCTATCCATACATGTTATCCAGGGATACAGTACCCTTTCTAACCTTTGTGCAATGACGTGCAATCCATACTGGGCCTAACACCGTCTGAGCCTGCCTCATGCTGTATAGACATATATTGTGAATGTGTACGCTATCCATACATGTTATCCGGGGATACGGTACCCTTTCTAACCTTTGTGCAATGACGTGCAATCTATACTGGGCCTAACACCGTCTGAGCCTGCCTCATGCTGTATAGACATATATTTTGAATGTGTACGCTATCCATACATGTTATCCGGGGATACGGTACCCTTTCTAACCTTTGTGCAATGACGTGCAATCCATTCTGGGCCTAACACCGTCTGAGCCTGCCTCATGCTGTATAGATATATATTTTGAATGTGTACGCTATCCATACATGTTATCCGGGGATACGGTACCCCTTCTAACCTTTGTGCAATGACGTGCAATCCATACTGGGCCTAACACCGTCTGAGCCTGCCTCATGCTGTATAGACATATATTTTGAATGTGTACGCTATCCATACATGTTATCCGGGGATACGGTACCCCTTCTAACCTTTGTGCAATGACGTGCAATCCATACTGGGCCTAACACCGTCTGAGCCTGCCTCATGCTGTATAGACATATATTTTGAATGTGTACGCTATCCATACATGTTATCCGGGGATACGGTACCCCTTCTAACCTTTGTGCAATGACGTGCAATCCATACTGGGCCTAACACCGTCTGAGCCTGCCTCATGCTGTATAGACATATATTTTGAATGTGTACGCTATCCATACATGTTATCCGGTAATACGGTACCCTTTCTAACCTTTGTGCAATCACGTGCAATCTATACTGGGCCTAACACCGTCTGAGCCTGCCTCATGCTGTATAGACATATATTTTGAATGTGTACGCTATCCATACATGTTATCCGGGGATACGGTACCCTTTCTAACCTTTGTGCAATGACGTGCAATCCATATTGGGCCTAACACCGTCTGAGCCTGCCTCATGCTGTATAGACATATATTTTGAATGTGTACGCTATCCATACATGTTATCCAGGGATACGGTACCCTTTCTAACCTTTGTGCAATCACGTGCAATCCATACTGGGCGTGAGAACAGCTGGCGAGCTTTTAAGCAAGCTACAGCACCTGTCCAGACAAGTACAGGGATTCCCTAGCGAGGAGACTTATTTGATTGTTTTCAATGTTGGGACAGCAATTTTTGGGGAGCACTATACTCTGGAGAATGATAGATGGGGCCCACCATACACTGGAACATTCCAAATGTGGACATCAGACACTGGAGCAGCATTTACAGGGCCCATTATACACTAGAGCATTAGAAATGGGGCCCATTATGTTTGGAGCATTATTTGGGCACATAAGACAGTGGAGCTTCATCCATGGGGACCAACATATACTGTAGCATTATGTGGAGCTCATCATATACTGTTTCAAACATTATATGGGACCAATGATTTTGTATGGAGAAATAGATGGGCCTCGTCATGAGATGTAAAAAGTGAGGTATTTTTCATTGTACTATACCGCTATTTCTCTGCCGTATCGGAGCATGTATTATGAAGTTAATTAAGGTTGACAAGCTTAAGTAAGAAGAATTGATGCTTTTGGCATTCAAATGGGCACTGTAGGTGTGTTTCCTGTCCTCCTCTCACTGCCGACTTTCATTCCCCATTGACTTACATTGGGTTTCGTGTTTCGGGACGACCCCGACTTTTCCCTATAATCGGACGATCTTGCTCGACCCGACTTTTGAAAAAGTCGGGTTTCACGAAACGAAACGCGACCCTAAAAAACCAAAAGTCGCTCAACTCTATTAAGAACCTTGCTTTGTGTCAAAGTTGACCTCAATGTGTGAACAAGGGCAGACAAAAGGACTGGGTCCCAAACAGTAGACACCAGTCTGGGGAAGCCTTATATACAAATTCCAGCTCAGGAGAGGGAGGCCACACCCCAGCTTGCACAGAATGCAAAAATTACAAAGAAAAAACACAAAAATTGAGCTTGGTTTGAGATGATACACATGCAGCGTATAAATGCATGTTGACATTGGCCATAAAACATAAAACCTGCAAAAGACAAAGTGAGCAAAAACCCTGCTGTAACTAAATAAGTAAAAGCAAAAGTGCATCTAAATAATACAGAGTTTTTAGTAATACTGTTTTTGATCAAAAGTAGCATGAAAGCCATCCCACCACGACAAGGTAACTCTTTTCGGGATAGTCCTACACTGTCTAATATTAAAAACCTTGCTTTGTGTCAAAGTTGACCTCAATGTGTGAACAAGGGCAGACAAAAGGACTGGGTCCCAAACAGTAGACACCAGTCTGGGGAAGCCTTATATACAATTTCCAGCTCAGGAGAGGGAGGCCACACCCCAGCTTGCACTGAATGCAAAAAATACAAAGAAAAAACACAAAAATTGAGCTTGGTTTGAGATGATACACATGCAGCGTATAAATGCATGTTGACATTGGCCATAAAACCTGCAAAAGACAAAGTGAGCAAAAACCCTGCTGTAACTAAATAAGTAAAAGCAAAAGTGCATCTAAATAATACAGAGTTTTTAGTAATACTGTTTTTGATCAAAAGTAGCATGAAAGCCATCCCACCACGACAAGGTAACTCTTTCGGAAGGGGTTGTCAGAAGCCATAAAAGATACTATGATGGGATTTCCTGTTCCCTCTGGTCTTGACCATTCTATGTCTTTAGCCATTCACGTTGATCGGCGTTTACGCGAACGCAGAGCTGCACGAGAGGTGTTGCCACCTGTTGAACAGATGTCTGAACCTATGCAATGTGATAGAGTTTTTTTCCAGAGAGCAGCGTCAGGAGTTCAGAAGGCGTAATAAGTTGTGTTTTTTCTGTGGAGATGCCTCGCATATTATTTCTGTCTGTCCTAAACGCGAGAAACGCTTTGCACACACGTTTTCTGTTGGTGGTGTTCAACCTAAGTTTCTTCTGGCTATTACTCTGATCTGCTCCCTGTCCACATTTTCCGCCAAGGCTTTTGTGGATCCGGGAGCAGCTCTAAACCTAATGGACTTGGATTTTGCTAAACATTGTGGATTTCCGATGACACCTCTGCAGACGCCTATCCCTTTGAGGGGGATTGATGCTACTCCTTTGGCTAAAAATAAACCTCAGTTTTGGACCCAGGTGGTAATGCGGGTCGCCCCAGACCATCAAGGAAATTGCAGGTTTTTGGTGTTACATATTCTGCATGATACTATTGTTCTGGGGTTTCCCTGGTTACAAATTCATAATCCAGTTTTGGATTGGAAATCTGTGTCTGTGGTGAGTTGGGGTTGTCGGTGTGCCTTTAGTGAGGCTCCGGTGTTTTCCACCTCTCCTCAGTCGCATGATGTTCCTGATTATTTGGCGGACTTTTATGATGTATTTAGTGAGAATGAGTATGCGTCTCTGCCTCCTCATAGGAGTTATGACTGTGCTATTGAACTGAGCCCGGGGTGTAAATTTCCCAAGGGTCGGCTCTTCAATTTATCTGTACCCGAGCACGAGGCTATGCGATCCTATATTAAAGAGGCGTTGGAGAAGGGTCATATTAGACCATCCTCGTCACCCTTAGGTGCCGGTTTTTTTTTTGTAGCCAAAAAGGATGGATCATTAAGACCTTGTATTGATTATCGTGCTCTCAACAAAATTACTGTTAAATATCAGTACCCGTTACCCCTGATTTCTGATCTATTCTCCATAGTTAAAGGTGCTTGCTGGTTTACCAAGCTTGACCTTAGGGGGGCGTATAATCTTATTCGCATGGGGATGAATGGAAGATGGCGTTTAATACTCCGGAGGGACATTTTGAGTACCTGGTGATGCCTTTTGGGCTCACTAATGCCCCTTCTGTCTTCCAGTGCTTCATGAACGATATTTTCAGAGATTTTGTTGATAAATTTTTGATTATCTATCTGGATGATATTTTGATCTTCTCCAAGGATTCGGATTCTCATGTGGAACATATTCGGACTGTGTTCCGGATCTTGAGGGAGAATTCCCTGTATGTCAAAGGATCTAAATGCCTTTTTGGAGTACAGAGGATTTCTTTTTTGGGATTTATTTTGTCCCCGTCAACTATTGAAATGGACCCGGCCAAGGTACAGGCCATTTACGATTGGGTTCAGCCCACTTCTTTGAAGGCCCTCCAGAAGTTTTTGGGTTTTGCTAATTTTTATTGGAAATTTATAGCAAAATTTTCTAGTATTGCCAAGCCATTGACTGATTTGACTAAGAAGGGTGCTGATGTGATAAATTGGTCTCCGGAGGCTGTTTCTTCCTTTCAGGAGCTGAAGCGAAGATTCACCTCCGCCCCGGTTTTGCGGCAACCTGATGTCTCACTTCCGTTCCAGGTAGAGGTGGATGCTTCTGAGATTGGTGCAGGAGCTGTTTTGTCCCAAAAGGATCCTGTAACATCTAAAATGAATCCCTGTGCTTTCTTTTCCCGAAAGTTCTCCCCATCTGAACGTAACTATGATGTGGGGAATCAGGAACTGTTAGCCATGAAATGGTCATTTGAGGAGTGGAGACATTGGTTGGAGGGAGCTAAGAATCAAGTCGTGGTCCTCACTGACCACAAGAATTTGATTTACCTAGAGTCGGCTAAGCGCTTGAACCCTAGACAGGCTAGGTGGGCCTTGTTTTTTACACGTTTTGATTTTGTGGTTTCTTTTCTTCCTGGAACTAAGAATGTCAAGGCAGACGCCCTCTCTAGGAGCTTCTTTGCTGATTCTCCTGTGGTGACCAAGCCTGCTACCATCTTAGGCGAAGGGGTAGTTCTTTCTGCCATCTCGCCCGATTTGAGATGTGCTCTGGAAGAGTTTCAGGACGACAAACCTGAGCGTTGTCCCAGTGGAAAGTTGTATGTTCCTGACCAGTGGAAGAAGAGAGTGATGTCTGAAGTTCATTGCTCTGCTTTGGCTGGTCATCCAGGTATTTTTGGTACTAGAGATCTGGTGAGTCGGTTTTTTTGGTGGCCCTCCTTGTCTCGTGATGTCAGGAATTTTGTGCAGTCCTGTGGGACGTGCTTCCGGTCTAAATCGTGTTCTCGCTCTAGTGGGTTGTTGATGCCTTTGCCTGTCCCCAAGAGGCCATGGACCCATATTTCAATGGATTTCATCTCTGATATGCCTGTCTCTCAAAGGATGACTGTTATTTGGGTGATTTGTGATAGGTTCTCTAAGATGGTTCATCTTGTACCACTCCCTAAGTTGCCATCTTCCTCTGAATTGGTGCCCCTGTTTTTACAACAGGTGGTTCGCTTGCACGGGATTCCTGAGAACATTGTATCTGACAGAGGAGTCCAGTTTGTGTCTAGATTTTGGAGAACTTTCTGTTCCAAGCTGGGAATTCAGTTGTCCTTCTCCTCTGCTTTTCACCCTCAGACCAATGGGCAGACAGAGAGAACAAACCAGACCTTGGAGTCATATTTGAGATGTTTTATTTCTGCTGATCAGGATGATTGGGTTTCATTTTTGCCTTTGGCCGAATTTGCTTTAAATAATAGAGCTAGTTCTGCCACTTTGATGTCTCCTTTTTTTTGTAACTTTGGGTTTCATCCTCGATTTTCTTCAGGGCAGGTGGAGCCCTCTGCCTGCCCAGGGGTTGACACTGTGGTGGAGAGAATGCACCAGATCTGGGACCAAGTGGTGGATAAGTTATCTCTCTCCCAGGAAAAGGCCCAGCGGTTTTCCAACCGACATAGGACCATTGGTCCCCAATTTAAGGTTGGTGATATGGTGTGGTTATCATCAAAAAATATTGCTATGAAGGTGGCTTCTCCTAAGTTTAAGCCTAGATTTATTGGACCTTACAAGATTTTGGAGATTATTAATCCGGTCTCTTTTCGTTTGGCTCTTCCTGTCACATTTAAAATCCATAATGTGTTCCATAAATCTTTGTTGAAGAGGTTTGTTGAACCTGTTGTTCCGGGGGTTGCACCTCCAGACCCTGTATTGGTTGAAGGTAACATGGAATATGAGGTAGAGAAAGTACTGGATTCCCGTCTGGCTAGACGGAGACTCCAGTATTTGGTTAAGTGGAAGGGTTATGGTCAGGAGGATAATTCCTGGGTCTCTGCCTCTGATATTCATGCCAACAGATTGGTGCGTGCCTTTCATCGGGCTCACCCTGATCGCCCTGGTGGCGTGGTTGAGGGTTTGGTGACCCCTCCTCAAGGGGGAGGTACTGTTGTGAGTTCATTTTCCCCTTCACTACTGAGGCCCGAGGAACTCCCTCTTCTGGTGAAGAAAGGTAGTGAGCCTGATTGTCAAACACCTGGGGCTGATGATGATGACTGGCTGAGTGGAGTTAATGACTGGATATAAGGCTGCCGACGCCCTTCTGGCCTTCGGGTGATTTCTCTGTGGACTTCTAGGAAACCAGTCTGATTCCTGCTCATCTAAAGCTAAGATTTCTGCTTTGCCTTTTTGCATTAGTGTTTTGTTTTCCTTTCCTTGCTTTTCTGGATTCTGCCATTCCCTGCTGGGGTGAGCTGAATCTCCTTTTGCCTGTTGCTCTGTCTTCAGAATATTCCTGAGAACTGACATAGCTTTTTTGAAGCCTAGCGTCTTGAGGGCTTTTTTTACTGTCAGTTGGTTGGCTCTTATTTTCATAGGGTTTTTCACGGATTGCAGACAGCAGCCTTCCTGTCCTTTCCTATCTAAGCTAGCGTGGGCCCCATCTTTGCTCAGTCTATCTTTCTGTCTGTGTTTTGTTCTTTCTTCTTGCTTCACCATCATTATATGTGGGGGGCTGCCTTTTGCTTTGGGGTCTGCTCTGGGGCAGTTTAGATTTCCCTTTCTGTCTTTAAGCTATGTAGTCCTCCGGCTGTGATCGAGGGGTCTAGGGCATCGTAGGAGCCCCCCACGGCTACTGCTAGTTGTGTTGATAGGTTCAGGGGTCTGCAATCCGATAGCTGCCAACTTCTCTGATTTTCTGGACTTAGCTAGCATTTCTATTTTTGCCTCCTACGGTGACTCAATCATAACAGTCCTCACTGCCTATCATGATGTGTCTGGTCACTTTGGAGTGCAAAAGACAGAAGCCACAGGCCATAAGTGATTCTATTGGATTGGCATGAGAGGAGACATTGAAAAATTGTGGCAGGAACGTCACACGTCTGTGACTAGGAAAACTGTGAAAGCTGATCATAAAGCACCACTGCATCCGATTGTGTGTTGACGTCCATTACAAATGGTAGCCATTGATCATCTGAAGGTAGAGGCCAGCAGGACAGGCCATAGTTACATCTTAACCATCATCAATCAGTTCACCAAATTTGTAGTGGCCATCCCTGTGAAGGATTTAACTGCCCAGACTACACAGCGGTGGAGCAGGGAGAGGTAAGTATTGCAAATTGCAAGTGCTGTGGCCATGAGCAAGCAGGGGGGGCCCACTCATGGGCGATGGTACTGGAACAGGGCCCCTCATAGTAGTAGTGTGTCTGACGGCGAGTGGGCCCCCCCACCATCAGAGACACTGTATACTATGAGGGGCCCAGTGCCAGTGCCGTCGGCCAAGAGTGGACCCACCCACCTGTTCAGAACAATGGCGCTTGCCCGGGTGCACCAGGTGGTGACCCCAGCCCTTGAGGCGGAGCAGCCCAGTTTGGGAGGTTTTAAAAATAGCATATGTTGATGTGTAGGCTGTACATACAGCAGCTGCAAATGGAAGAATTGGACAAGTCCGAGGAAGAAGAGGACAAAAGTGAGCCAAATTTCTGGCAACCTATGTGTCATCAGGGGAAGGTGGGACAAAATCCTTTGAAACCCATGCATGGTTAATTTTAATGAAGGTTAGATCATCAACATTTTGAGTCAACAGATGGGTCCTTTTTTACATCAGGATTGATCCAGCAGCGCTGAAGACTCTTTCAGATAGCACACTAGCAGCAGGGCAAGCGAGCTCCTGTAAGGCATATTGTAAGGCATATTGTGCCAATTTAGGCCAGGTGTACAGTTTACAGGCCCAATTGTCAAAGGGGAATCACCTGTGAGGGAGAACATCGATATGGGAGAAGGAGTAGTTTGTAGGCATAGTTGACAACTGCTGTCTCCTGTCACTTGCAATCGATGCAGTATTACCAGTCGTGTGAGCGGTACTTGAGAAATCAGTCCACAGCATGGTCATGAAACCCCTGTCTCCAACGCCACTTTGGCTGTGTGCACCACGAACACCTCTTCCATTTTGCCCACTGCGGCTCGTGGGAGAACCAGCACCGCTGCTGTGTGCTGGGAATGCCTCAAACAAACGGTTTACCAGAGTTGCTTGTTTGTTAGCCAATATTATCTTTAGGTTCTCCTGTGGCATGATGTTGTGTAATTTGCCTTTATAGCGTGGATCGAGGATGCAACCAGTAGTCGTCATCCTTCATCATTTTGGCAATGCAGGGGGCTTTTTAGGATTTGCAAGGCATAATCACACATGTGGGCCAATGTTCCAGGTGTCAATGATGCACTGGCAGTGGTGGGTGGAGGAGCACTTTCTGGCAAATCCACATCCCTCCTGTCACGCACAAACCCTGTACCTGACCTTGCATTGCCAACATTTTCTCTTGCCCCCTGAGAAGCATCCTCCCCAAAATAATCATCCCCCTTCTTCCTACAGCTCGTCCAGGACAGTTCCTTGACCTGACAATGGCTGACTGTCATCAAGGCTTCTCTCCTCCTCCTCCTCCTGTTCCTCCTCTGCTGCAGATGCCTGATCCTTAATGTGCATCAAACTTTGCATGAGCAGACGCATAAGTGGGATGCTCATGCTTATGATGGCGTATTCTGCGCTTACCAGCTGTGTGCATTCCTCAAAACACTGAAGGATTTTACAGAGGTCTTTCAGCTTTGACCACTGAACACCCGACAACTCCATGTCTGCCTTCAAACTGCCTGCCTGTGTATCCTCCCACAAATGCATTACAGCCTGCCTATGTTCGCACAGCCTCTCAACCATGTGCAGGGTGGAGTTCCACCTTGTTGCAACGTCTATGATTAGGCGGTGCTTGGGGAGGTGGAGCAATTGCTGCAGCTTCTGCCTATGACTGGAGTGTACAGGTGAGTGACGGATGTGCGAGCACAGTCTTCGCACCTTATGGAGCAGGGCTGTTAACTCCGGATAATTATTTAGGAAGCACTGCACCACCAGGTTCAAAGTGAGAGCCAGGCAAGGTATGTGTGTGACTTTTGCAAGGACTATGGCTACCACAAAATTCCGTCCATTATCATTGACTACCTTGCCTGGCTCAAGATGTAGACTGCCCAGCCATGACTCAGTTTGTCGCTGCAAGTAGTCGGCCATAACCTCTGCGGTTTGTCTGTTGTCGCCCAAAGACACCATCTTTAAAACAGCATGCTGCCACTTACCAATAGCTGTCCGATAGTGGGACACCTTGTGTGCAACACTAGCAGCTGTAGATGGCGTGCTTGTGCGACTGCGCTCTGTCGATGAGCTTTCACTTCTGGAGGAGGAGGGTCTAATGCCTACAGCCATCTGTTTCCTATACCGTGGGCTAGGCAGCACTGTTCCACCGCCGCTGTTCCCTGTGGAGCCTGCATCCACCACATTAACCCAGTGCGCAGTGATGGACACGTAACAGCCCTGGCCATGCCTACTGGACCATGCATCTGTTGTGAGGTGCACCTTTCCACTCACTGATTGTTTGAGTGCATGGACAATGCGGTCTTTCACATGCAGGTGGAGGGCAGGGATGGCTTTTCAAGAAAAGAAGTGCTGACTGGGTAGGTCATAGCGTGGGACAGTGTAGGCCATGAACTCTCAAAAAGCTTCGCTTTCAACCAAACGCAAGGGCATCATCTCTAATGAGATCAGTTTGGCAATGTAGGCGTTCAAAGCCAGTGTACGCGGATGAGAGGATGAGTACTTTCTTGTCCTACTCAGAGTGTCTGCTATGGTGAGCTGGACTTGAAAGCTGCATATGGGGGAACTAGCGGTGGACCGGACGGACTGAGAGGGGGTTGGTGATGGTGTTGGTGGTGATGGCCTAGATTCAGTGTTTCGTTGCAAAACCATTGTGATTCCCTGACTGCTTTGGCCTTGCAACGACACCTCAACATTTATTGCTGATGGTGTGCTTACCGGTGGCGGTGGTCTTACAGTGGGGGACGCGATGGAGCGTTGCTGGCTACCTTCAGTCGGAGCAGGTGCACATGTGGTACCTGAGGTTTTGTAGTCCGTCCACGCTTGCAACTGCATGGTGGTTACATGTCTAAGCATGCAACTGGTTTTCAAATTTCTGAGATTTTTCCCTCGGCTAAAGGTCCTTCTGCACTTCTTACAGATAACCTTTGCCTCATCAGTAGGATTTTGGACAAAGAAGTGCCACACTGCACTCTTCCTACTATGGTATAAATTTTCAGGGCTTGCACGCGTGCTAATTTGACTGTGTGGCCAAGCTGTCCTGCAACTCTTTTGGTTTTTGTTCCACGTTTTTGGACAGCTACGGGCCTGCCAGATTACCGCTGCTGTGATGTCGATGCCTGCTGCGGATCCTTCTCCTTATCTGAGCTATTGCCAGCGGCACCCTCTTCCCCCATTGGATGCCAATCCGGATCAACAACTGGGTCATCCATCACCTCCTCTTCAATTTCATCTGCACCTTCCTCTGTGTCACCGTGTAAGGTGGTATAGTATGCGGGAAGGGGCACGTGAGTTTCAAAAGGGTCAGATTCTGGCTCAGTAGACTGCGAGGGAAATGTAGTGCTGTGGGTCAATGTACCAGCAGAATCATCAAGCAGTGGCTGTGCATCAGTGCACTCCATGTCAGATTCATCTTGGACTGGGGAATTCAGGATTTTACTGGACAACCCAGGCATGGTATGTGAAAAGAGCTCCATGGAGTAATCTGAAGTGTGGGCTGCCGCATCCTTCTCTTTTGGTGGGGGTGAAGGACACAAGGAAAGGTGTTTTTCCTGACCAGAACCCTGCACTGATGACTCAGTGCTTGCAGGTTTTGAAAGTTCAGAAGGGGAGGCAATAGAGCTGGTGGCTGTTTCGGCAATGTAAGACAAAACCTGTTCCTAATGCTCCGGCTTTAAAAGCAGTTTTCCTACTCCCAGAAAAGGGAACCTTACAGGCCTTCTTGTGCCAGACGATGACGCAGGCTCAACACCTGCCTTAGCTACTATTGTGCTTTTTGCATAACCAGCAGATGCACCACCACCACCATCAGTACCAGCTGCCCCCCCGCCCACGTTCACGGCCTCTTCCACCATACTTCCTCATGTTTGTGAAAATGTAACAAAAATACCAGCAGATATATGGTACTGTATGAGGAGTGTACAGCAGTATAAGGTGTAGGTAAAAATTTAAATCTCCGTATATATTTCCTTAGTCACAGACGCTCTCCCAGTATGTATTTGACCGTAATCCAACCAGCAGATATACGGTATTGTATCAGAAACGGACAGCTCTATACGGTGTATGTATGGAAAAATGAAAATCTCCGTTTATATTTTTACGGAGTCACACCCAGATAGCATGTATTTGTCCGTGATACCTGCCGGTACACGGTAGTGTGTGAGGAGCGTACAGCTCTATATGGTGTATGTATGGAAAATTTTAAATCTCCGTCTATTTTTTTACGGAGTCACACACACACACACTGTCTCTGTATTGATTTGACTGTTAGACAAACGGCAGATATACGATACTGTTTGAGAAGCGGACAGCTCTATATGATGTATGTGTGGAAATTTAAAATCTCCATCTATTTTTTGACCAAGTCAACAGCAGATATACAATACTGTTAGAGAAGCGGACAGCTCTATACGGTGTATGCAAAAATGGAAATGTCCGTCTATGTATTTTCGGAGTCTCACACATACATGCTGTCTCTGTATAGATTTGACTGCCATACAAACAGCAGATATACGATACTGTTTGAGAAGCGGACGGCTCTATATGGTGTATGTATGGAAAATTTTAAATCTTCGTCTATTTTTTACGGAGTCACACACAGATAGCATGTATATGTCCGTGATACCAGCCGGTACACGGTAGTGTGTGAGGAGCGTACACCTCTATACGGTGTGTGAAAAAATGAATGCTCTGTAACTGTGCAGAAAATCAGAATAAAAGTTTTTTTGCTTTGAAAAAAGCAGTCTGCACAGCAGCGTGCAAACAACAATGCAGCTATCATGTAGCCTTATAAGGCAGCCTAATAACCACCAGCGCTGCTGCACACACAAAAATCCTCCCCTGTCACTGCACACTAACTGTACAGTTGAAATCGCTATCAGAAACACAGTTTTTTTTCTTTGTTGCCTAACGCTCTCCCTATTGAGAATCAGCAGCAGTAATCTCTCCCTATGCTAAGATCTGCAGAACTAAAATGGCGATCGGTGGTCAGGGCTTTTATAGCCACTGTGACGCCACCCAAAACAAGCCAATCACACGAATGCCCTTCTCTAAGATGGTGGTGGCCACTGCCCATGTCATCGTGTAGCCCACAGTGTGTGTCCTTGATGATTGGCTGAGAAAAGGCACTGGAAGCATTTTGGGAAACCCGACTTTGGCGCGCAGGTCAGCGACGTCATTGCCGACCTCTCGCTATGGTCAGGTTTCAATTGGCAAAACCCGACTTTAGCGAAAGTCGGCGACTTATGAATTTGACCTACCCGTTTCGCTCAACTATAGTTTTGGCTACTGAAAAAAATGCATGTGAACATAGCCATTGCGTTTCAGAGTAAGACTGTCTGTGGTGTTACATAGGACTGCAGGTGACATCTACTACAGTATCTGTTCTCAGAGAGTTACTACTGCTCTCTCTGGTGTTACATACGATGAGGTCACAGTCATGTGACTGGTCATGTGAGGCAGGAGGGCTTCTGTTCTGGAGTGTGCTGTGCATAGAGGGAATTGTATGGTGATCGGTACACAGTCCCTTCTGAAATGACAGGTGGGCGTGGAGGATGATTTGCAGTGCGGGGAAAACTACAATCCCGCAGGTGGAAGCGTCAAAATCGGGACTGTCCTGCTGGATCCAGGACAGTTGGGAGCCCTGCTGTGTTATCTGCAGTGTTAAAAAAAATTAAGAGGGGATTGGGGGAAAACTCTTTGTCTTGGGGCTTGGGCCCCCCAATCTTTTCTGACCCTAGCAACGCTCCTGGTGTAATGCTAATAGTGGCAGACCCATTGGCTGATATAAGGCCCCTGAATATGGGGGCCACAGTGCCAGCACAGGCTCCTCTGCCACCTGTATCCGCATCCTGCTCATGTAATGTAACCTAAATGTGTGATTTTACAATGATAGCATTTGGGGCCCCACTTTAAACTTTTGCCTATGGCCCCACTTTGTCTAAAACCGGCCCTGCCCATAGCGTGCCATGTCCCTGACAGTGAGTGAGTTCCCTGTTTATCAAGGACCCTAGCACTTGCCCACATTTTCAGCGTGAGTTACTTTAAAATAAATTATGTTATTATAAACAATGTCATAAGATGTTTTTCACAATTAACTTAATTTAGAAATCTGCAAACCAGTCACAGTATAACAATCTAGCCAGTTTGATAACATTAGAATCTAACCAGCTCATATATACAGTTGTGTGAAAAAGTGTTTTTCCTATTCTTTTTCATGTTTGCCACATTTAAATGTTTCAGATTATCAAACAAATTGAAATATTAGACAAAGATAACACAAGTAAACACAAAATGCAGTTTTAAATTAAGGTCTTTATTATTAAGGGAAAAAGAAAGCTAAACATACAGGGCCCTACATGAAAAAGTAATTGACTCTAAACCTAAAAACTGGTTGGGCAACTCTTAGCAGCAACAAGTGCAATCAAATGTTTGCAATAACTGGCAATGAGTCTTTTACAACACTCTGTATGAATTTTGGCCCACTCATCTTTGCAGAATTGTTGTAATTCAGCCACATTGGAGGGTTTCCAAGCATGAACCACCTTTTTAAGGTCATACCACAGAATCTCAATTGAATCAAGGTCAGAACTTTGACTAGGCCACTCCAAAATCCTAATTTTGTTTTTATTAAGGTATTCAGAGGTGGACTTGCTGGTGTGTTTGGGATCATTGTCCTGCTGCATAACCCAAGTGAGCTTCAGCTTGAGGTCACAAACAGATGGCTAGACATTCTTCTTCAGGATATTTTGGTAAACAGCAGAATTCATGGTTTCATTTACCACAGCAAGTAATCCAGGTCCTGAAGCAGAAAAACAGCACCAGACCATCACACTGCCACCATCATATTTTACTGTTGGTATGATGTTCCTTTTCTAAAATGCTGTGTTACATCTACGCAAAATGTAGTAGGACATACACCTTCCAAAAAGTTCAACTTTTGTCTTTTGTCTTATCAGTCCACAGAGTATTCTCCCAAAAGTCTTGGGTATCATCAAGAAGTTTTCTGGCAAAACTTAAAAGAGTCTTTATGTTCTTATTACTCAGCAGTGGTTTTTGTCTTGGAACTCTGCAATGCAGGATATTTTTGCTCAGTCTCTTTCTTATGGTGGAGTAATGAACACTGCCGTTACTAAGGCCTGCAGTTCTTTGGATGTTATTGTGTGGTCTTTTGTGACCTCTTTGATAAGTCGGTGCTGTACTGTTGGGGCAATTTTGGTCAATTACCGGGAAGGTTGAAAACTATTCCATGCTTTGTGCCATTTGTGGATAATAGCTCTAACTCTGGTTCTCTGGAGTACCAAAGTTTTAGAAATAGCTTCATAAACTTTTACAGACTGACACAAAGCTAGGAGGGATAGCTAATACTAGAGAAGAGAGAGAGAGGATTCAAAAAGATATAAATAAACTGGAAAAGTGGGCAGCAACTAACAGAATGGTTTTTAACAGGGAAAAATGCAAAGTACTACATCTGGGCAATAAAAATGAAAAAAAGCATATACCGAATGGGAGGAATAGGGCTAAGCAACAGCACATGTGAAAAAGACTTGGGTATACTAATAGATCACAGACTGAATATGAGTCAACAGTGTGATGCAGCAGCAAAAAAGGCAAATGCAATTCAAGGATGTATTAACAGAAGGATACAGTCTAGATCATGTGAAGTCATTATTTCCCTCTACTCCTCTTTGGTCAGACCTCATCTGGAATATTGTGTCCAGTTTTGGGCACCACATTTTAAAAAAGACATCAACAAACTGGAGCAAGTTCAGAAAAGAGCGACCAGAATGGTGACCGGTCTGCAAACCCTGTCTTATGAGGAAAGGTTGCAGGATTTGGGAATGTTTAGTTTGCAAAAGAGAAGACTGAGAGGAGACTTAATAGCTGTCTACAAATATCTAAAGGGCTGTCACATTGTAGAAGGATCAACTTTATTCTCATTTGCACAAGGAAAGACTAGAAGCAATGGGATGAAACTGAATGGGAGGAGATACAGATTAGATATTAGAAAAAACTTTTTGACAGTTAGAGTGATCAATGAGTGGAACAAGCTGCCACGAGAAGTGATGAGTTCTCCTTCAATGGAAGTCTTCAAACAGAGGCTGGACAGACATCTGACTGGGATGATTTAGCGAATCCTGCTTTGAGCAGGGGGTTGGACCAGATGGCCCAGGAGGTCCCTTCCAACTCTACGATTCTATGAGAGATCTCAATTACTTTGTTTCTCATTTGTTCCAGAATTTATTTGGATCGTATTAATGTCTAGATTTTGAGGAGTGTTTTGGTCTACTTCACTTTGTCAGGCAGGTCATATTTAAATGATAAATTGATTGAGAAAAGGTGTGCAGTAATTAGGTCTGGGTGTTGTTAGGGAATTTGAACTCAGCTCCCCAAAGAGGTGATAAACCACAGTTAATTTACATTGAAGAACAAAAGGGTAACAATGTTTTGAGCTTTTAACTTTTAAGCTCCATATCTCATTATCCACTTCTGCTTTGAACTTGAGACTGCCATTATTTTATAATTTTAATCATCTTGGATATCTCACACTTAAATTTCACTTGCAATGGTTTAGCATATGATTAGTTGTGCAGATTCTTGTCATGTCACTGCATTGTTACTGTTTGCTCCTAAAGATCTAAATTTTAATTTTTACTATTCTGCTACTGTTTTGTAAATCCACCTTAGGCTTTAAACACTGCCTGAATTCTTCTTGGAATGCTCTCTATCAGATTCAAACATGTGTTGACTAAAATTTGATCTAAGGTCTCTTTTACACGTTCCCAAAGTTGGTTTATACTGGTCGACTCACTTGGGTATGCATACAGATTTTTCTTCAATTCTACCCAAAAGTGTTTGATTGGGCTGAGGTCTGGGAACTGTGGGGGCCATTCAAGCACCTCTACTTGATTGTCATTGAACAATTTCTTCGCCAATCTCGACTTATGCTTTGTGCTGTTGTCCTGTTGGAACACTATGTCGTCCTTTTTATACCCATAGTATTTGAGTATATGAAGTAACATATCTTGTAGGATACTCACATACACTCACTGGCCACTTTATTAGGTACACCTGTCCAACTGTGTGTTAAGACTTAATTTCTAATCAGCCAATCACATGGCGGCAACTCAGTGCATTTAGGCATGTAGACATGGTCAAGACAATCTCCTGCAGTTCAAACCGAGCATCAGTATGGGGAAGAAAGGTGATTTGAGTGCCTTTGAACGTGGCATGATTGTTGGTGCCAGAAGGGCTGGTCTGAGAATTTCAGAAACTGCTGATCTACTGGGATTTTCACGCACAACCATCTCTAGGGTTTACAGAGAATGGTCCGAAAAAGAAAAAAAATCCAGTGAGCGGCAGTTCTGTGGCCGGAAATGCCATGTTGATGCCAGAGGTCAGAGGAGAATGGGCAGACTGGTTCGAGCTGATAGAAAGGCAACAGTGACTCAAATTGCCACCCGTTACAACCAAGGTAGGCAGAAGAGCATCTCTGAACGCACAGTGCGTCGAACTTTGAGGCAGATGGGCTACAGCAGCAGAAGACCACACTGGGTACCACTCCTCTCAGCTAAGAACAGGAAACTGAGGCTACAATTTGCACAAGCTCATCGAAATTGGACAGTAGAAGATTGGAAAAACGTTGCCTGGTCTGATGAGTCTCGATTTCTGCTGCGACATTCGGATGGTAGGGTCAGAATTTGGCGTAAACAACATGAAAGCATGGATCCATCCTGCCTTGTATCAACGGTTCAGGCTGGTGGTGGTGGTGTCATGGTGTGGGGAATTTTTTCTGGGCACTCTTTGGGCCCCTTGGTACCAATTGAGCATCGTTGCAACGCCACAGCCTACCTGAGTATTGTTGCTGACCATGTCCATCCCTTTATGACCACAATGTACCCAACATCTGATGGCTACTTTCAGCAGGATAATGCGCCATGTCATAAAGCTCGAATCATCTCAGATTGGTTTCTTGAACATGACAATGAGTTTACTGTACTCAAATGGCCTCCTCAGTCACCAGATCTCAATCCAATAGAGCATCTTTGGGATGTGGTGGAACGGGAGATTCGCATCAGGGATGTGCAGCCGACAAATCTGCGCCAACTGTGTGATGCCATCATGTCAATATGGTCCAAAATCTCTGAGGAATGCTTCCAGCACCTTGTTGAATCTCTGCCACGAAGAATTGAGGCAGTTTTGAAGGCAAAAGGGGGTCCAACCCCTTACTAGCATGGTGTACCTAATAAAGTGTCCAGTGAGTGTATATCTCAGCATTGAGACCACCATCAATCCTGATCAAATATCCAATGCCTTTGGCTGTGAAACAACATCATCAGTCTTCTTCCACCAAATTTGACATTTCCTTCAATTTCTCAATCCGTTAGCCTCTTCTTCACTTGTATTTTTTAGACCTATTTGCACCTATCAGAGTCTAGTCTACTGACTTTCGTGTCATCACTCCAAATCACCCGTTTCAAATCTTTAAATGTCTACTTTTCATACATGTTTGCAAACTCGAATCAATGCTTCTTATGACAATATTGAAGTTGAGGCTCCTTTACCTTTTTTCAGACGACAATAACAGACTTGTTAAATGTGTATCGCACGGTGCTTGTATCTACATCTGTGAGCTCACTATTATGAGCAAATGAGCCACCTCCACTGCCGTGTTTGTAGCGCCAGAACTGATAGACTTTGGGATGAGCTGACTTGTTGACTCCGATATTTTGCCCTGATGTTCACCTTTCGGTTTCTGAATGGATGGATGGACCTCATTTTGTATTTTTCCAACTGTCATGGCACTCACCTGATGCAGTTTGCAATTTTTTTGGCCAAAAGACCGCTATCGATGAGATGGATGATGATGTTTCTCTTTTCTTGGGAAATTGTCTTCACAAGACAAGCTGAAGGCTCCTATCAAAGCAACCTGGGCTTCCTTAACATCTCAGCAGTGCCACAAATTGATTGCCTCCATGCCATGCCATATTGATGCAGAATTGATGCAAAAGGAGCCCTGACCAAGTATTAAGTGCATTTACTGAATATACATTTCAGTAGTCCAACATTTCAGATTTTAAAATAATTTTTTTAAGCTGGTGTTGTAAAGTATTTTAATTTACTGAGATGATGACTTTTGTGTTTTCACTGTCTGTAAACCATAATCATCAACATAAACAGAAATAACACTTGAAATAGATCACTCTGTTAGTAATGACTCTATCTAATATGAATATCACTTTCTGCATTGAAGAAATTAAATAAATTAACTTTTTGATGATATTCTAATTTTGTTAGAAGCACCTGTGTATAACAAATCAGATCTGAAGCTTTTAAGGGAGACGTATCAATAAAGCTTTCAGACAGCATATACTATTGACATCCTTAAATCTTTAACCCCCTCATACCATGGCGATTTTCCATTTTTTCGTATTTTCCTCCCTTTTCTTCCAAAGGGCATTTTTTCATGTTTTCATCAATATAGCGACATGAGGGCTTGTTTTTGGCAAGTAATTTTGAAAATAATATTCATCCTACCACGTAGTGGATTGGAAAATTTGTAAAAAATTACAAAAAAGTGCAATTTCACAATTGCTTTTTTTTTTTATTTACCATGCTCACTACAGTCATATGTTAAAGTTTGGGCACCCCTATTAATGTTAACCTTTTTTCTTTATAACATTTTTGGTTTTTGCAACAGCTATTTCAGTTTCATATATCTAATAACTGATGGACTCAGTTATATTTCTGGATTCAAATGAGGTTTATTGTGCTAACAGAAAATGTGCAATCTGCATTTTAACAAAATTTGACCGGTGCAAAAGTATGGGCACCCTTATCATTTTCTTGATTTGAACACTCCTAACTACTTTTTACTGACTTCCTGAAGCACTAAATTGGTTTTGTAACCTCATTGAGCTTTGAACTTCGTAGCCAGGTGTATCAAATCATGAGAAAAGGTATTTAAGGTGGCCACTTGCAAGTAGTTCTCTTATTTGATTCTCCTATGAAGAGTGGCATCATGGGATCCTCAAAACAACTCTCAAATGATCTGAAAACAAAGATTATTCAACATAGCTTTTCAGGTGAAGGATACAAAAAGTTGTCTCAGAGATTTAACCTGCCAGTTTCCACTGTGAGGAACATAGTAAGGAAATGGAAGAACACAGGTACAGTTCTTATTAAGCCCAGAAGTGGCAGGCCAAGAAAAAATCAGAAAGGCAGAGAAGAAGAATGGTGAGAACAGTCAAGGACAATCCACAGGCCACCTCCAAAGACCTGCAGCATCATCTTGCTGCAGATGGTGTCACTGTGCATCGGTCAACAATACAGCGCACTTTGCACAAGGAGAAGCTATATGGGAGAGTGATGCGAAAGAAGCCGTTTCTGCAAGTACGCCACAAACAGAGTCGCCTGAGGTATGCAAAAGCACATTTGGACAAACCAGTTACATTTTGGAAGAAGGTCCTGTGGACTGATGAAACAAAGATTGAGTTGTTTGGTCATACAAAAAGGCGTTATGCATGGAGGCTAAAAAACACAGCATTCCAAGAAAAACACTTGCTACCCACAGTAAAATTTGGTGGAGGTTTGGGGCTGTGTGGCCAATGCTGGCACTGGGAATCTTGTTAAAGTTGAGGGTTGCATGGATTCAACTCAGTATCAGCAGATTCTTGACAATAATGTGCAAGAGTCAGTGACGAAGTTGAAGTTACGCAGGGGATGGATATTTCAGCATGACAATGATCCAAAACACCGCTCCAAATCTACTCAGGCATTCATGCAGAGGAACAATTACAATGTTCTTGAATGGCCATCCCAGTCCCCAGACCTGAATATCATTGAACATCTGTGGGATGATTTGAAGCGGGCTGTCCATGCTCGGCGACCATCAAACTTAACTGAACTGGAATTGTTTTGTAAACAGGAATGGTCACAAATACCTTCATCCAGGATCCAGGAACTCATTAATAGCTACAGGAAGCAACTAGAGGCTGTTATTTTTGCAAAAGGAGGCTCTACGAAATATTAATGTCACTTTTATGTTGAGATGCCCATACTTTTGCACCGGTCAAATTTTGTTTAAATGCAGATTGCACATTTTCTGTTAGTACAATAAACCTCATTTGAATCCAGAAATATAACTGAGTCCATCAGTTATTAGATATATGAAACTGAAATAGCTGTTGCAAAAGCCAAAATTGTTATAAAGAAAAAAGGTTAACATTAATTGGGGTGCCCAAACTTTAACATATGACTGTATATGGTAAAACTGACCTGGCAATATGATTCTCCAGTTCAATACGAGTATGCAGATACTAAACAAGTATATATTTTTTCTTTAAGCGGTAAAAACAAAATTCGTAAATTTGTAAGAAAACTTTTTTTGCTTTTGTCGCCATTTTACGAGATTTGTAGCATTTTCATATTTCAGGATATGAAGCTATGTGGGGGCTAATTTTTTGTGTCCTGAGCTGATGTTTTTATTGATACCAATTTGGGGTAGATGTTTTGATTGCCTCTTGTTGCATTTTGTTGCAGTTTGCAAACGCCAAAAAACATAATTCTGGCATTTTGATATCTTATTTCGTCGCACCTTTTATTGGTCTTTTGATGAATCAGACTTTTATGAAGGTAGCGATACCAAATATGTGTGTATTTTTATTTTAAAATAGTTTTAATTTTAATGGGGCAAAGTGGGTGATTTGAACTTTAGTGGGTTTTATTTTTTTTTTCATATTCTTAAAAACTTTTTTTTCACTTTTTACTGGATTTAATATTAGGGGACTTAAATCCGTGATCATCTGAACGATTGTGCTATACCAAGGAGGGTATCAGCTCTGCTGTCACAACTCTGTTGACAGGTGTCCTGGGACCAAGGGCTCCTTCCCTGTCTTTAATGCTAAGGGAACCCTAGTTCGCCCTGTTCCCCAGATTACTTCTGATGGTGAAGATGCTGGGGCCCACATACCTTGCCTTAGCTCCTGAATCCGCCCTCAGTCTATACCCTTCCCCCACCCTGGGAAGAGGGGAGTACTAGTGTACCATGATACACCAACCAGACTGACAAGGTAATACGAACAGGGATAATGAACATTATCAAACATACAAATATGAAATAGACAGCAAAGGAATACATCGGGGAATGAAGGATGGGGTTAAACCAAAGTAGGAACAAAAAGGGAATTATCACACACTCAAAACCTAGCAACAGTCACAGACAAATCCATCAAATGCCTTTCTCCAATAATAACCACCATCAACCTCCAGCCATGCAGCATAATCTACCTCTGACAATTAATGCTAGCCAGGACCCAGTTTATATAGGAGGTAGGAGTGGCTAACAGTGCACAGCTGAGAGCCTTAACACTCCAGGAGCTCTCAACTGAGCAGATCAACCCCTGCACTACCCAAATAAATTAACAGATGCTGCTGTTTTCTGGCTCCTTTCTGTTGCGGTAAACCTGTGACACCTGCTATGTATAGCACAAATTACAATCTATTATGACCACCAGCCATGTGCTGACTTTCACAGGAATATTGTGATAACAGACACGGGATCTTCAGCAGACCCCTGGCTGTCATGACAACCCATAGCCAATGCAAGCGCAGAATGACACGCACCCCTGTCGTCGCATGTTAAATACCACTGTCAGAGATTGACAGTGGTATTTAACAGGTTAACAGCTACAGGTTGAGTGGAGCTCCACCTGCAGCTCTTAAAGGCACATGTCAGCTGATTAATTCAGCACTTATGTGCGGAAAAAGATGCGGGCTCAGCTTGCTTGTTGTGAAGGGATTAAAGTGGTTGTCTACTACTTGGAAAACTCCCTTCTCAATCTGCCCCCAGTAAAATAAAAACATGCATGACCACAGTGCTGGCACCATTCCAGCGGTGGCAAAGAGTCAAAGCGCAGCCGCAGCCCTGAGTTCCTGTTAATGTTTGATACGTCCAAAGGCGGGAACAGTGAAGCCTGCTCTGATTTGGGCACAGGGCTCAAATGTTGTCACAATCATCATTTGAGCCCCAGAAGATTGAGTGCTAAAACACTGCTGAAACTGCACTAGCACGGGAGGTGAATATGGATGTTTAATTTTAATGGGGTCAAACACTCAGATTGAGAAGGTATTGACTGAGTAGTGGACAACCCCATTTAACATGTTCTTGAACATGCTTTAAGACTGTTCATTATTCTGTTTCAACCTGTAAAAAAGAACAGCTCATAAATAAAAGCTTCAATACATATATTCATGCATAAGTAGACATGTAGCAATTGCTTGGCTATATTATTGATTTTACAGTTGACTGCACTTCAGTATTCTACAACTGTTTGCATTTGTACATATATTATTAGCATAAAAAAAGAAAAAAAATGAAAATCTTCATCTGACTTCTTTGGCCTCTGCCATTTCATTTATGTAGATTAATCAATTTCATTTATTGTATGTTAGATTGCAATCTATGTTTCTCGTTTCTCCTGAAACCAATTTTTAAATAGGAGAGATAGCATTTCATTTTTCCATGTTGGGATATTTGCAAGCTTTTTTCATATTTGTGACAAAACCTGCAGGCAGCCATGAAACGACAATCTTAAAGCAGCCATAAGCTTTCATAACACCCAGATGTCTTTTGTGCAGGGCATTCAAAGTAACTGCTTTGATAGGTGTCAGTGTTGTGCAACAGCATATTCTGGTCCTGAAAATAAAGTAGAACAGAGCTTGCACTCTCAAAATCTTTTAGACATTGACACATATAGCCCTGTATTCTTAGCAGGGCGATTGATAGCATCAAAGATCCAGGGCTAAGGCCCCGATCTTCTTGCTGATGTTGATGCAGTTCAATCCCATCAGAGAACCAGGAGCCACAAGTTTCCAGCTCCATCACTGTAAGTCTTGTAGGCATGGTGATGACATTACATTGTGCCACCTCTCCAGGTCCAATGTAGACATCAAAAGAGTAGACAAAAGATGAGGTAACAACAATCATAATCATGAGAGCACTAGATGGTGGCCCGATTCTAACGCATCGGGTATTCTAGAATATATATGCAGTTTATTTTTGAAGATTTAATAATAATGCAATAATGAACCCCCCAATCCTGATATGTATGGTTCTCTCACCCCAAATCCTGATATGCATGCTACCCCTCAACCCCCTATCCTGATATGCATGGTCCCCTGACCCCCCAATCCTGGAATGCATGGTCCTCTCACCTCTCTTTCTTGGTATGCATGGTCTTCTTACTCCCCTTTTGGGGTATGCATTTTCCCCTCACCCCCCAATCCTGGAATGCATGGTCCTCTCACCCCCCAATCCTGGTATGCATGGTCTTTCTTCTCACCCCTCTATCCTGGTATGCATGGTCCTCTTACCCCCCTTTCGGGGTATGCATGGTCCACTCACCCCCCTTTCTTGGTATGCATGGTCCTCTCACACCCCAATCCTGGTATGTATGCTCACCGTCACCCCCTTTCCTAGTATGTATGGTCCCCTCACCCCCCAATCCTGGTATGCATGGTATCCTCACCCCCCTTTCCTGGTATGCATGGTCCCCTCACCCCCCTTTCCTGCTATGCATTGTCCCCTCACCCCCCCAATCCTGGTATGCATGGTCCTCTTACCCCCCCTTTTGGGGTATGCATGGTCCCCTCACCCCCCAGTCCTGGTATGCATTGTCCTCTCACCCCTCAATCCTGGTATGCATGGTCCCCTCACCCCCAATCCTGATATGCATGGTCTCCTCACCCCCCTTTCCTGGTATGCATGGTCCCCTCACCCCCCTTTTTTGGTATGCATGGTCCCATCACCCCCCTTTCGTGGTATGCATGTTCCCCTCACCCCCCTATCCTGGTATACATGGTCCCCTCGCCCCCCTTTCTTGGTAGGCATGGTCTCCTCACCCCCCAATCCTGGTATGCATGGTCCCCTCAACCCCCTATCCTGGTATGCATGGTCCCCTCACCCCCCAATCCTGGTATGCATGGTCCCCTCACCCCCCTATCCTGGTATGCATGGTCCCCTCACCCCCCAATCCTGGTATGCATGGTCCCCTCACCCCTCAATCCTGGAATGCATGGTCCCCTCACCGCCCAATCCTGGTATGCATGGTTCCCTCACCCCCCTTTCCTGGTATGCATGGTCCCCTCACCCCCAATCCTGGTATACATGGTCCCCTCACCCCCCAATCCTGGTATGCATGGTCCCCTCAGCCCCCAATCCTGGTATGCATGGTTCCCTCACCCCCCTTTCTCGGTATACACGGTCCCCTCACCCCCATTTCCTGGTATACATGGTTCCCTCACCCCCCTTTCCGTGTAGCCGCGACCAATCAGCGTCGCGGCCCTCTGTCCGCGAACAATCAGCAACGCGGCCCTGTAGCCGCGACCAATCACTGCCGCGGCCCTGTACAAAAATAATATTAAAAAATAAAAAGAAGTTATTCTCATCTTCCGACGGCCTCCTGTCTTCTTTCCACGTGCCCGGCCTCGCGTTCCCAGTAATGCTTTGCGGCTTAGACCGCTGATGACGTCGGTATTCTTTCTCGCTCTCGCGAGAGTGACGTCATCAGCGGTCTAAGCCGCCATGCATTACTGGGAACGTGGGCCGGGCGCGTGGAAAGAAGACAGGAGGCCGTCGGAAGGTGAGAATAACTTTTTTTTATTTTAATTCTCTTTTTTACAGATTAAGGCCTGCGCCTGCCGCTGATCGGTCGGCGGCAGGCGCAGCTTACCGTTACAAACAGCTGCGCCTGTCGCTGATTGGTTGCGGCCTGACGGTCGCGACCAATCAGCGGCCTGCGATTTCGGTTACAGACAGACACGATAAGGCGTATATATATATTTATATAGATAATCTTTCAGGTTTTTTTCAATATTATGGTCTTGTGGAGACATTTCACACTAGATATGGGGTTTGTGGGCAACAGAATAATGTATATATGGGACTGCTTTGATATAACATTGTATATAGGGGACTGTGGAGACATTATTCTATATATTGAGAGGTTTTGGGGATATCATATTATAAATAGGACACTTTAGAGACATTATACTCTATATAGAGAGGCTGTAGAGACTGTGGAGACATCATACTGTATATAAAGGGCTGTGGTGACATAATCCGGTATATAGGGGCCTGTGGGGACAATTATTGCATATATAGAGTGCTCTGGGGACATCATTCTATGTAAAGAAGGGCTGTGGGGACATCATACCATATATAGGGACTGTGGAAACATCACACTATATATAAGGGGCCAGTGGACAATCTTGCAATGTAAATGGGCTGTGGGGCCATCAAACTGTATATAGGGGGCTATGGGGCCATTATTATATACTAGATTAAGGCCCGATGCTATCGCATCGAGAGGATAGTGACACACCTCTTGCCATGTTAACCCTCAATACACACACACACCTCCTCAACACACACTCCTCTCACCTTTCACCATCTCCACTCACATCCACTCACTCTTTCACTCCACATACGACCCTTTCTCTCACTCCATCTCTCATACTCACACTGTCATCGTCGCTGCTCCATGATCCCCGACATCTTCTTCCGCCGGCGCCATCCTGGATCCCGACGTTGTCCACGCCGGCGACATGTTCTTGCGGCCATGCCATCTTGAGTATTCTGAAATCCTGCGAGTGGACATTAGTGGCTCACCATTGTCATTTTGAAACACGACTGCTACATCACTGACAGTGGGATTATTGTTGCGTTGAGGGTCTTGAGTACGATCTTGTTTAATAGCCATAGTGATGTTTGGCATGACAGTTCCGTTTTGTAGAGATTTAATTTTTTCTTGTTCTTCCACATCACGTAACATTTGATAAGCTTCCACAAAAGGATTAATAGTTTGGATTTGAAGGGCAATAATGTTCATCAATGTAGGATGACATTTTTGATTTTCTTTACATCGTAAGCGTTGTTCGTTTGCGGTAGTGGTATCGAGAATGTAAAGTTGGGCAAATGCGCGTTGCTGGTCATCTGAGGGATGTAGTGTTCCAGTTCTATGATAGATCTGGCCATGTATGTGGAAACAGTATGGGCCATATCCAGGAGGTGGTGAAATATTTGCACCCATGGAGGCAAAAGCAAAGGAACTGTTAATACTTTGAATATTATCCATGAAATTTTTGCTAAATTCACTTTGCCCTTTCAGCAAACGTGTAAAGACATCAGGATATTGTAGTATGGGTACATGGACTTTACCCTTCTGACAGCAGAGCGTAAAGTTGTTATCAGAAGGTATCTCTGCTACAAAATGCAAAGCTTCGCAATGCTCACATACATGGGTCATGTCACCACAGCTGTGTTCGGTAATACTATTTTCATCATTAGTGAAAATGTGATGTTGTTGTAGAAGTGCATGTCTATCCGATGGGGTGCGCCTAGTTTTGAGACCAACGTATATTTGTCTTGGTTGCACTTTCTGCAGGCTAACTGCAGCTTGTATGTGAAGAAACTGTGCATTGGTATTGACTAATGGTGGTATTGATAGGGCAGAAACAGATTGCTGATTAGTTATGTCAGTGAACGGCATATAGGATGAAGTGTGGTAGTAACTTGTTCCACATGCTGATGTGGAAGCATCCTGTTGTGAGTCTACTAATAATGATGAGGAAGAAGCCGTCTGTTGTTGGCGGTGATGGTGTGTAGAGGCTTCTTCAGCCAATGTAATAGATTTAGAGTTAGGGGATTCGTGTGTGAGACGACGGCGTTTATAAGCCTTAATCATGTCAAGTCGATGCTGTTTTTCCTCAGGAGTCTCATTAGCATGGCATTGTTTTTGTCGTAGTGCTAAAGCTGCTTTCCTTTCACTGGCATTGGCATACTGTGCATCGGTATTGAATGGTGGTATTGATAGGGCAGAAACAGATTGCTGATTAGTTATGTCAGTGAACGGCATATGGGATGAAGTGTAGCAGTAAATTGTTCCACATGCTGATGTGGAAGCATCCTGTTGTGAGTCTAATAATAATGATGAGGAAGAGGCCATCTGTTGTCGGCAGTGACGGCGTGCAGAGGCTTCTTCAGCCAATCTTATGGATTTAGAGTTAGGGGATTCGTGTGTGAGGCGACGGCGTTTATAAGCCTTAATCTTCTCAAGGCGATGGTGTTTTTCCTCAGGAGTCTCATTAGCACGGCGTTGTTTTTGTCGTAGTGCTAAAGCTGCTTTCCTTTCACTGGCATTGGCATACTTTTTGTTATAACTCATGTTGGCACAGGTAAAGGAGTCTATTTGGCAGTTATCTGGCAGTGAAGAAGGCGTCCTGGAGTATTGTAGAGTAAACAGATACTAATTGACGCTGTAATTGCCCAGCAGTAGTTATGAAGTGGTAGTGGCAAATTGGCCCTGTAGTTAGACACCGGCAGAGGAGCAAGGCAGCAGTAGTTATGGCGGTAGAGGCAAATTGGCCCTGTAATTAGACACCGGCAAAGGAGCAAGGCAGCAGTAGTTATGGCGGTAGAGGCAAATTGGCCCTGTAATTAGACACTGGCAGAGGAGCAAGGCAGCAGTAGTTATGGCGGTAGAGGCAAATTGGCCCTGTAATTAGACACAGGCAGTGAACAGTCAGAGGAGCAAGGCAGCAGTACTTATGGTGGTAGAGGCAAATTGGCCCTGTAATTAGACACCGGCAGAGGAGCAAGGCAGCAGTAGTTATGGTGGTATTGGCAAATTGGCCCTGTAATTAGATACCAGCAGAGGAGCAATGCAGCAGTAGTTATGGCAGTAGAGGCAAATTGATCCTGTAATTAGACACCGGCAGAGGAGCAAGGCAGCAGTAGTTATGGCGGTAGAGGCAAATTGGCCCTGTAATTAGACACCGGCAGAGGAGCAAGGCAGCAGTAGTTATGGCGGTAGAGGCAAATTGGCCCTGTAATTAGACACCGGCAGAGGAGCAAGGCAGCAGTAGTTATGGCGGTAGAGGCAAATTGGCCCTGTAATTAGACACCGGCAGAGGAGCAAGGCAGCAGTAGTTATGGCGGTAGAGGCAAATTGGCCCTGTAATTAGACACCGGCAGAGGAGCAAGGCAGCTGTAGTTATGGCGGTAGAGGCAAATTGGCCCTGTAATTAGACACCGGCAGAGGAGCAAGGCAGCAGTAGTTATGGCGGTAGAGGCAAATTGGCCCTGTAATTAGACACCGGCAGAGGAGCAAGGCAGCAGTAGTTATGGCGGTAGAGGCAAATTGGCCCTGTAATTAGACACAGGCAGTGAACAGTCAGAGGAGCAAGGCAGCAGTACTTATGGCGGTAGAGGCAAATTGGCCCTGTAATTAGACACCGGCAGAGGAGCAAGGCAGCAGTAGTTATGGCGGTATTGGCAAATTGGCCCTGTAATTAGACACCAGCAGAGGAGCAATGCAGCAGTAGTTATGGCGGTAGAGGCAAATTGATCCTGTAATTAGACACCGGCAGAGGAGCAAGGCAGCAGTAGTTATTGCGGTAGAGGCAAATTGGCCCTGTAATTAGACACCGGCAGAGGAGCAAGGCAGCAGTAGTTATGGCGGTAGAGGCAAATTGGCCCTGTAATTAGACACCGGCAGAGGAGCAAGGCAGCAGTAGTTATGGCGGTAGAGGCAAATTGGCCCTGTAATTAGACACCGGCAGAGGAGCAAGGCAGCAGTAGTTATGGCGGTAGAGGCAAATTGGCCCTGTAATTAGACACAGGCAGTGAACAGTCAGAGGAGCAAGGCAGCAGTACTTATGGCGGTAGAGGCAAATTGGCCCTGTAATTAGACACCGGCAGAGGAGCAAGGCAGCAGTAGTTATCGCGGTATTGGCAAATTGGCCCTGTAATTAGACACCAGCAGAGGAGCAATGCAGCAGTAGTTATGGCGGTAGAGGCAAATTGATCCTGTAATTAGACACCGGCAGAGGAGCAAGGCAGCAGTAGTTATGGCGGTAGAGGCAAATTGGCCCTGTAATTAGACACCGGCAGAGGAGCAAGGCAGCAGTAGTTATGGCGGTAGAGGCAAATTGGCCCTGTAATTAGACACCGGCAGAGGACAAAGGCCGCATTAGTTATGGCGGTAGAGGCAAATTGGCCCTGTAATTAGACACCGGCAGAGGAGCAAGGCAGCAGTAGTTATGGCGGTAGAGGCAAATTAGCCCTGTAATTAGACACCGGCAGAGGAGCAAGGCAGCAGTAGTTATGGCGGTAGAGGCAAATTGGCCCTGTAATTAGACACCGGCAGAGGAGCAATGCAGCAGTAGTTATGGCGGTAGAGGCAAATTAGCCCTGTAATTAGACACCGGCAGAGGAGCAAGGCAGCAGTAGTTATGGTGGTAGAGGCAAATTAGCCCTGTAATTAGACACCGGCAGAGGAGCAAGGCAGCAGTAGTTATGGCGGTATAGGCAAATTAGCCCTGTAATTAGACACCAGCAGAGGACAAAGGCAGTAGTTATGGCGGTAGAGGCAAATTAGCCCTGTAATTAGACACCGGCAGAGGAGCAAGGCAGCAGTAGTTATGGCGGTAGAGGCAAATTAGCCCTGTAATTAGACACCGGCAGAGGAGCAAGGCAGCAGTAGTTATCGTAGTATAGGCAAATTAGCCCTGTAATTAGACACCGGCAGAGGAGCAAGGCAGCAGTAGTTATGGCGGTAGAGGCAAATTGGCCCTGTAATTAGACACCGGCAGAGGAGCAATGCAGCAGTATTTATGGCGGTAGAGGCAAATTAGCCCTGTAATTAGACACCGGCAGAGGAGCAAGGCAGCAGTATTTATGGCGGTATTGGCAAATTGGCCCTGTAATTAGACAACAGCAGAGGAGCAATGCAGCAGTAGTTATGGCGGTAGAGGCAAATTGATCCTGTAATTAGACACCGGCAGAGGAGCAAGGCAGCAGTAGTTATGGCGGTAGAGGCAAATTGGCCCTGTAATTAGACACCGACAGAGGAGCAAGGCAGCAGTAGTTATGGTGGTAGAGGCAAATTGGCCCTGTAATTAGACACCGGCAGAAGAGGAAGGCAGCAGTAGTTATGGCGGTAGAGGCAAATTGTCCCTGTAATTAGACACCGGCAGAGGAGCAAGGCAGCAGTAGTTATGGCGGTAGAGGCAAATTGGCCCTGTAATTAGACACCGGCAGAGGAGCAAGGCAGCAGTAGTTATGGCGGTAGAGGCAAATTGGCCCTGTAATTAGACACCGGCAGAGGAGCAATGCAGCAGTAGTTATGGCGGTAGAGGCAAATTAGCCCTGTAATTAGACACCGGCAGAGGAGCAAGGCAGCAGTAGTTATGGCGGTAGAGGCAAATTAGCCCTGTAATTAGACACCGGCAGAGGACAAAGGCAGTAGTTATGGCGGTATAGGCAAATTGGCCCTGTAATTAGACACCGGCAGAGGAGCAAGGCAGCAGTAGTTATGGCGGTATAGGCAAATTGGCCCTGTAATTAGACACCGGCAGAGGAGCAAGGCAGCAGTAGTTATGGCGGTAGAGGCAAATTAGCCCTGTAATTAGACACCGGCAGAGTAGCAAGGTAGCAATAGTTATGGTAGTACAGGCAAATTGGTCCATTAATTAGACACCGGCAGTAAACAGGCATAGGACCAAGGCAGCAGTAGTTATGGTGGTACAGGCAATGCCAAGCGTCCGCACAGCAAGTCGGCGTGAGGTAAATGACGCAATTTCACGAATGCAAGATGGCGTTGGCGAAATCTCGCGAGATTTCGCCGACGTAGTTAACACCTCTTGCCATGTTAACCCTCAACACACCACACCGCCTCAACACACACTCCTCTCACCTTTCACCTCCACTCACTCTTTCACTCCACATACGTTCCTTTCTCTCACTCCGTTTCTCATACTCACACCGTCATCGTCGCTGCCCCGACATCTTCCTCCGCCGCCGCGATCCAGGATCCAGACGTTCTCCAGGCCGCCGACATGTTCTTGCGGGACGCCATCTTGGATTTCGTGAAGTCCCGCGATAATCCATCTTTTTGGATCCCGATGTCGTCCACGCCAGCGACATGTTGTTGCGGCGACGCCATCTTGAATATCGCGGGATTTCACGAAATCCAAGATGGCGTCCCGCAAGAACATGTCGGCGGCCTGGAGAACATCTGGATCCTGGATCGCGGTGCAGGAAGATGTCGGGGCAGCGACGATGACGGTGTGAGTATGAGAAACGGAGTTAGAGAAAGGAACGTATGTGGAGTGAAAGAGTGAGTGGACATGAGTGGAGGTGAAAGGTGAGAGGAGTGTGTGCAGAGGCGGTGTGGTGTGTTGAGGGTTAACATGTGCGTGTGTGTGGTGACGTCACCGGTTACAACTGGACGGAAGTTGTTACAACCAGAAGCTGGTTAGGGCATTTATTATTATAGATATATATATATATATATATATATTGTGAGGCAGCACTGTTGTTCAGTTAGGGTATCCTTGCTAGGCAGCGAACAAAACACATCCGGCACCAGGTTTTCCACAAAACCAAAACAGTCCAGCAGCATAAACCTATAGAAGCAGCATAAAGTTCTTATAACAGCATAGCGTCCATTACAGAGTTCAGCTCTGTAGTCATACAGGCTAAACATGCACAGGCTTTCTAGCCTTGGTTATCTCACCCACGTCAGGGTCACTCATGGTTCCTTCAGCATACTGCAGATGTCCATTCCCTCCAGGGAACTCCCAGGCACATGCAGCCATTAACACAGCGTTCACTTGCTGTCAGAAGGCAGCCCCCATCTCTCTCTCAGACAGGGCCTTCCACACTGGACCAACCAGGTCCCAGCATTCACCACATGTGACCTACCCTGGCCACATTATATGGTCCATAGCCACGCCCACCGGGTCACATGACTATGACCTCATCACAGGTCCTTCAACCACTCACACTCTTTACAACAGTGTTCTTTAAACACACCCCCTGGGTGGGTTTGTAGGTAACCAGGCTCGCCCATCTCTCTAGTTACCTGTAGACTTCTCCCTGACAACTTGAAGCAACATCTCAGCAATGTCCTTGCTGATCAACACACATACATAAGTCTCCATCTCAAGGCCACCCACCTTGAGATACATAACCGTCCTTCAGGATTCTGCCACTCATCCTCTCTCTTGGGACATCCACACAGCGCCCCCTAGCGGACACAGTGGTTACTACACCACATACCTTGCCCCTCTGTTCAAACTTGTGGGGTTGAACACACAACATCACATCAGGCTCTCGAGACCAGGCACTCATTACACCTTGCCCCACAGGTCAAGAGAACCATCTCCTTCTATCATACGGCCTCATCTCTACGTTAGGCCTCCCCCGCCCCCTGCGGTCAGAATATCGGCTGTTGTGAGTTCATTTTCCCCTTCACCGTTGATGTCTGATGAACTCCCTCTGCTGGTGAGGAGAGGTAGTGAAATTGATTGGGTTGGGAAGAACCTGTCATCTGAACAGGTGGAGCCTGATTGGACACCCGGAATCACTGAGTGGATATAAGGCAGCCGACGCCCTACAGGGGTGCTGATGATCCTTTCTGCTCTGAGCTCTTGCAAACCAGTTCAGTACCTGTCTTCTGAAAGCTAAGTGTTTGCTCTCTTATTTTTCCATGAGATTGTGTCTGTTTACTTAGTGTTTGTGTTCTGCCTGCCCTTGTTGGTACAGGCTGAGCTCCATTTTTGTCTCTGGTCAAGTTGATCTTTTGTTCAGTCTTCAGAATATACCTGAGTGCTGATATAGTGATATTGAAGTCTAGTAACTTCAGGGCCTTTTTTCTATCAGACGTGTTGGACATTATTTTGGCAGAATTTTTGCGGATTGCAGCCGGCATCTTTTCTGTCCTTTCCTATTTAGTTAGTTGGGCCCCATCATTTGCTCAACCTGTCTTTCTGTCTGTGTTTGTGTTTTCATCTGCTTTTCACCAACAATACATGTTGGGGGCTGTCTATTGCTTTGGGGTCTGCTCTGGGGCAGTTTAGATTTCCCCTTTCTTTCTTTAGGCTTATTTAGTTCTCCGGCTGTGAATGAGGGGTCTAGGGCACCGTAGGAATCCCCCACGGCTACTGTTAGTTGTGTGAATAGGATCAAGGGTCTGCAATCCAATAGCTACCAACATCTCCGGTTTTCTGGACTTAGCTTGTATTTTTGTTTTTTCCTCCTTCGGTGACTCATTCATAACAGAATCACCAGCCATACCGCAGATTCTAGGGTACTCAATAGCAGGAAAGAATTGTAAAAAAAAAAAAGTGTTAGAATTTTTTTTTTGTGTATATTTTTTCCTCTATGTCTTTGAGGCCATAGGGGGATTTTTTTTTCTTCTCAATGGAGATGAAGCAATTGTCTGATCGTGTGGAGCAGCTTGCTGCTGAAGTGCGGGGAATTTCCGCCTATCTTGCTCATTCACATGTTGCAGAACCAAAGATCCCTACTCCTGATGTGTTTTTTGGGGATCGGTCTAAATTTTTGAACTTTAAGAATAATTGTAAATTATTTTTTGCCTTGAAGCCTAACTCATCAGGGAGCTCCGCGCAGCAGGTTAAAATTGTCATCTCTTTGCTGCGCGGCGATCCTCAGGATTGGGCGTTTTCTTTGAAACCTGATGATCCAATTCTAGCTAATGTGAACGCATTTTTTCAAGCCTGCTATTGATCAGGCTGAAAAGCCCCTGTTGGCATTGAGCCAGGGTCAGCATTCTGCAGAGTTGTACTGTCAAAAATTCCGAAAGTGGGCGGTCCTTACTACTTGAAATGATGGTGCCTTGGCAGCTCTCTTTCGGAAGGGTTTGTCAGAAACCGTAAAAGATACTATGGTGGGATCTCCTGTTCCCTCTGGTCTTGACGATTCTATGTCATTAGCCATTCTGGTTGATCGGCGTTTGCGCGAACGCAAAACTGCATGAGAGGTGTTGCCACCTGTTGAACAAATGTCTGAACGTATGCAATGTGATAGAGTTTTGTCTAGGGCGCAACGTCAGGAGTTCAGAAGGCGTAGTAAACTGTGTTTTTTCTGTGGAGATGCCTCGCATGTTATTTCTGTCTGCCCTAAGTGAGAGAGACGTTTTGCACACACATTTGCTGTGGGTGGTGTTCAACTTAAGTTTCTTCTGGCAATTACTCTGACCTGCTCCCTGTCCACATTTTCCGCTAAGGCTTTCGTGGATTCGGGAGCAGCTCTGAACCTGACGGACTTGGATTTTGCTAAACGTTGTGGATTTCCTATGACACCTCTGCGGACGCCCATCCCTTTGAGGGGTATTGATGCTACTCCTTTGGCGAAGAATAAACCTCAGTTTTGGACCCAGGTGTTAATGCGGGTTGCCCCAGATCATCAAGAAAATTGCAGATTTTTGGTGTTGCATAATCTGCATGATACCATTGTTCTGGGGTTTCCCTGGTTACAAATCCATAATCCAGTTTTGGATTGGAAATCTGTGTCTGTGGTGAGTTGGGGTTGTCGGTGTGCCCTTAGTGACGCTCCTGTTTTCTCCACCTCTCCTCAGTCGCATGATGTTCCTGACTATTTGGCTGATTTTTATGATGTATTTAGTGAGAATGAGTCTGCGTTTTTGCCTCCTCATAGGAGTTATGACTGTGCAATTGAGCTGAGCCCTGGGTGTAAATTTCCCAAGGGTCGACTATTCAATTTATCTGTACCCGAGCACGAGGCTATGCGATCCTATATTAAGGAGTCGTTGGAGAAGGGTCATATTAGACCATCCTCTTCACCCTTAGGTGCTGGGTTTTTTTTCGTGGCCAAGAAGGATGGTTCATTAAGGCCTTGTATTGACTATCGTTCCCTCAACAAAATTACTGTTAAATATCAGTATCCGTTACCCCTGATTTCTGATCTATTCTCCAGAGTTAAAGGTGCTTGCTGGTTTACCAAGCTTGACCTCAGGGGGGCGTATAATCTTATTCGCATTAAGCATGGGGATGAATGGAAGACGGCGTTTAAAACTCCAGAGGGACATTTTGAGTACCTGGTGATGCCTTTTGGGCTCACTAATGCCCCTTCTGTCTTCCAGTGCTTCATGAATGATATTTTTCGAGACTTTGTGGATAAATTTTTGATCATCTATCTGGATGATATTTTGATCTTTTCCAAGGATTGGGACTCTCATGTGGAACATGTTCGAACTGTGTTCCAGATTTTGAGGGAGAATTCCCTGTATGTCAAGGGATCGAAATGCCTTTTTGGGGTACAGAGGATTTCATTTTTGGGATTTATTTTGTCTCCGTCAGCTATTGAAATGGACCAGGCCAAGGTACAGGCCATTTATGATTGGGTTCAGCCCACTTCTTTGAAGGCCCTCCAGAAGTTTTTGGGTTTTGCTAATTTTTATCGTAAATTTATAGCTAATTTTTCTGGTATTGCCAAACCATTGACTGATTTGACTAAGAAAGGTGCTGATGTGCTGAATTGATCTCCGGAGGCTGTTTCTTCCTTTCAGGAGCTGAAGCGAAGGTTCACTTCTGCTCCGGTTTTGCGGCAACCTGATGTCTCACTCCCGTTTCAGGTAGAGGTGGACGCTTCTGAGATTGGTGCAGGAGCTGTTTTGTCCCAAAAAGATCCGGTAACATCTAAAATGAATCCCTGCGCTTTCTTATCCCGAAAGTTCTCCCCATCTGAACGTAACTATGATGTGGGGAATCGGGAACTGTTAGCCATGAAATGGGCATTTGAGGAGTGGAGACATTGGTTGGAGGGAGCTAAACATCAAGTCGTGGTCCTTACTGACCACAAGAATTTGATTTACCTAAAGTCGGCCAAACGCTTGAATCCTAGACAGGCTAGGTGGGCCTTGTTTTTCACACGTTTTGATTTTGTGGTCTCTTTTCTTCCGGGCACTAAGAATGTCAAGGCAGACGCCCTCTCTAGGAGTTTCTTTGCTGAGTCTCCTGTTGTGACCAAGCCTGCTACTATCTTAGGTGAGGGGGTAGTTCTTTCTGCCATCTCGCCTGATTTGAGACGTGCTCTGGAAGAGTTTCAGGAGGACAAACCTGATCGTTGTCCCATTGGAAAATTGTATGTTCCTGACCAGTGGAGGAAGAGAGTGATGTCTGAAGTTCATTGCTCTGCATTGGCTGGTCATCCAGGTATTTTTGGTACTAGAGATTTGGTGAGTCAGTCTTTTTGGTGGCCAGCCTTGTCTCGTGATGTCAGGAGTTTTGTGCAGTCCTGTGGGACTTGCTCCCGGTCTAAACCTTGTTCTCGCTCTAGTGGGTTGCTGATGCCTTTGCCGGTGCCCAGGAGGCCATAGACCCATATTTCAATGGATTTTATCTCTGATATGCCTGTCTCTCAGAAAATGAATGTGATTTGGGTGATTTGTGATAGATTCTCTAAGATGGTCCATCTTGTACCACTCCCTAAGTTGCCATCTTCCTCAGAGTTGGTGCCCTTGTTTTTGCAACAGGTGGTTGACTTGCACGGGATTCCTGAGAACATTGTATCTGACAGAGGAGTTCAGTTTATTTCTAGATTTTGGAGGACTTTTTGTTCCAAGCTGGGAATTCAGTTGTCCTTCTCCTCTGCGTTTCACCCTCAGATCAATGGGCAGACGAAGAGAACAAACCAGACTTTGGAGTCGTATTTGAGATGTTTTATTTCTGCTGATCAGGATGATTGGGTTTCATTTTTGCCCTTGGCCGAATTTGCTTTAAATAATAGAGCTAGTTCTGCCACTTTGATGTCACCTTTTTTTTGTAACTTTGGGTTTCATCCTCAATTCTCTTCAGGGCAGGTGGAGTCTTCTGCCTGCCCAGGTGTTGACACTGTGGTGGAGAGAATGCACCAGATCTGGGACCAAGTGGTGGATAGGTTGTCTCTCTCCCCGGAAAAGGCCCAGTGGTTTTCCAACCGTCATAGGACCATTGGTCCCCAGTTTAAGGTGGGTGATATGCTTTGGTTGTCATCAAAGAATATCTCTATGAAGGTGGCTTCTCCAAAGTTTAAACCTAGATTTATTGGACCTCACAAGATTTTGGAGATTCTTAATCCTGTCTCTTTTCGATTGGCTCTTCCTGTTACATTTAAGATCCATAACATGTTTCATAAGTCTCTGTTAAAGAGGTTCGTTGAGCCAGTAGTTCCCGTGGTGGCACCTCCTGACCCTGTATTGGTGGAAGGTAATGTGGAATATGAGGTTGATAAGATACTGGATTCTCGCCTGGCTAGACGGAGACTCCAGTATTTGGTTAAATGGAAGGGTTATGGCCAGGAGGATAATTCTTGGGTCCCTGCATCCGATATTCATGCCGAAAGATTGGTTCGTGCTTTTCATCGGGCCCATCCTGATCATCCTGGTGGCGTGGATGAGGGTTCGGTGACCCCTTCTCAAGGGGGAGGTACTGTTGTGAGTTCATTTTCCCCTTCACCATTGATGTCTGATGAACTCCCTCTGCTGGTGAGGAGAGGTAGTGAAATTGATTGGGTTGGGAAGAACCTGTCATCTGAACAGGTGGAGCCTGATTGGACACCCGGAATCACTGAGTGGATATAAGGCAGCCAATGCCCTACAGGGGTGCTGATGACTCTCCCCTCTCCAATCTGTCTTGAATGCTGCAGCCAGGATCATATTCCTCACCAATCGTTACACCGATGCCTCTACCTTGTGCCAGTCATTACACTGGCTACCCATCCACTCCAGAATTCAGTATAAACTTATTACCCTCACCCACAAAGCCCTCCATGGCTCAGCACCACCCTACATCTCCTCCCTTGTTTCAGTATACCACCCTACCCGCGCCCTCCGTTCTGCTGATGACCTGAGGGTAGTATCCTCAATAGTCAGAACCTCCCACTCCCGTCTCCAAGACTTTACACGTGCCGCGCCAATTCTTTGGAATGCACTTCCCAGGTCAATACGATTAGTCCCCAATCCCCACAATTTTAAGCGTGTCCTGAAAACGCATTTATTCAGACTGGCCTATCGCCTCAACACATTAACCTAACCTATCCCTGTGTGGCAGAGCCAAAAGTTTTACCATAACCAGGTTCCCAGCATCATGTTCCCACATGCTTTATGCATCCATTAGCCCTCTGTGTCTGTACTGTTACACACTTAACATTATGGCTGGTCCATACAATCAGAGCAACTGTTACCACCCACCTTTCGTGTCTACCTCTTTCCTCATAGACTGTAAGCTTGCGAGCAGGGCCCTCACTCCTCTTGTTATTTGTTATAATCTACTGTATGTGATTTTTGTTATGCTGTAATGTCTATTGTCTGTACAAATCCCCTCTGAAATGTAAAGTGCTGCGGAATATGTCGGCGCTATAAAAATAAAATTATTATATTATTATATTATATTATTATCCTTTCTGCTCTGAGCTCTTGCAAACCAGTTCAGTACCTGTCTTCTGAAAGCTAAGTTTTTGCTCTCTTATTTTTCCATGAGATTGTGTCTGTTTACTTAGTGTTTGTGCTCTGCCTGCCCTTGCTGGTACAGGCTGAGCTCCATTTTTGTCTCTGGTCAAGTTGATCTTTTGCTCAGTCTTCGGAATATACCTGAGTGCTGATATAGTGATATTGAAGTCTAGTGACTTCAGGGCCTTTTTTCTATCAGACGTGTTGGACATTATTTTGGCAGAATTTTTGCGGATTGCAGCCGGCATCTTTTCTGTCCTTTCCTATTTAGTTAGTTTGGCCCCATCGTTTGCTCAACCTGTCTTTCTGTCTGTGTTTGTGTTTTCATCTGCTTTTCACCGACAATACATGTTGGGGGCTGTCTATTGCTTTGGGGTCTGCTCTGGGGCAGTTTAGAGTTCCCCTTTCTTTCTTTAGGCTTATTTAGTTCTCCGGCTGTGAACGAGGGGTCTAGGGCACCGTAGGAACCCCCCACGGCTACTGTTAGTTGTGTGAAGAGGATCAGGGGTCTGCAATCCGATAGCTACCAACCTCTCCGATTTTCTGGACTAGCTTGCATTTTTGTTTTTTCCTCCTTCGGTGACTCATTCATAACAATCGGTCCTGATCTTTGGCCCTCCAGTTACAGTCTGTCTGCGTCATCAGACACTGTCTAGTTACCACATTCCTCTCCCTGTTTGTTCCGTTCCCCGACCAGCTCCCCCGGTTGGTACGGTCATCAGTCTTAGGCTAGTTTCACACTTGCTTTTTTTTGCAGCGCGTTTTTCCCGCAAAAAAACGCATTGAAAAAACGCATACATTAGGCTGGTTTCACATTTGCGTTTTTTAGTGCTGGAAAAAAACGCACACCTGCGCATGCGTTTTTTCCCCTATATTTAACATGGGTGCGCATACCTGCGCGCTGGTAAGCGCATGTATGCGATTTTCATGCGCTGCTTTTTTTGGGGTGTGCGTTGGGATTTTCCAGACGCAGCATGTTGCATTTTTTGGCCCTGCAAAAAAGCGCATGCGCACATATGCGCACGTTTTGCGCTAAAAATGGCCATTATAGCCTATGGATGCGCATATGTGCGCACTGGCATGCTCATGTATGCGTTTTTTTGCATATGCGTTTTTTTTTTAAACCATGGAATTTAGGGGTTTGGGTTAGAGTTAGGGTTAGTTAAGGGGGTTTAGGGTTAGGGTTATGGTCAGGGTCAGGGTTAGGGTTGGGGTTTGGGTCAGGGTTAGGGTTAAGTATGGTTTTGTTAAGGATTAGGGTCATGGTTAGGGTCAGGATTAGGGTTAAGTATGGTTTTGTTAAGGGTTAGGGTCAGGGTTAGGGTTAGGGTTAGGGTTAGGGTCAGGGTTAGGGTTAGGGTTAGGGTTAGGGTCAGGGTTAGGGTCAGGATTAGGGTTAAGTATGGTTTTGTTAAGGATTAGGGTCATGGTTAGGGTCAGGATTAGGGTTAAGTATGGTTTTGTTAAGGGTTAGGGTCAGGGTTAGGGTTAGGGTTAGGGTTAGGGTCAGGGTTAGGGTTAGGGTTAGGGTCAGGGTTAGGGTCAGGATTAGGGTTAAGTATGGTTTTGTTAAGGATTAGGGTCAGGGTTAGGGTTAGGGTTAGGGTCAGGGTTAGGGTTAGGGTTAGGGTTAGGGTTAGGGTCAGGGTTAGGGTTAGGGTTAGGGTCAGGGTTAGTTAGGGTTTAGGGTTTGGGTTAGGGTTAAGTATGATTTGGTTAAGGGTTAGGGTCAGGGTTAGGGTTAGGGTCAGGGTTAGGGTTAGGGTTAGGGTCAGGGTTAGGGTTAGTAAAGTCATGGTTTGGGTAGTGTGAGGGGCCACCTAAAAATGTTGGAAAAAAACGCAAACGCGGTAAAAACGCGCTAAAAACGCATACAAACGCATAAAAACGCTGCGTTTTTTTCATGCATGCTCATAAAAATGCTTGAAAAAAACGCAGCAGTTGTATGCTTATGTATGCGTTTTTTCAATGCGTTTTTTTGCGGGAAAAACGCGCTGCAAAAAAAAGCAAGTGTGAAACTAGCCTAAGCATACAACTGCTGCGTTTTTTTCAAGCATTTTTATGAGCATGCATGAAAAAAACGCAGCGTTTTTATGCGTTTGTATGCGTTTTTACCGCGTTTGCGTTTTTTTCCAACATTTTTAGGTGGCCCCTCACACTACCCAAACCATGACTTTACTAACCCTAACCCTGACCCTAACCCTAACCCTAACCCTGACCCTAACCCTTAACCAAATCATACTTAACCCTAACCCAAACCCTAAACCCTAACTAACCCTAACCCTAACCCTAACCCTGACCCTAACCCTAACCCTAACCCTGACCCTAACCCTTAACAAAACAATACTTAACCCTAACCCTGACCCTAACCCTAACCCTAACCCTGACCCTAACCCTTAACCAAACCATACTTAACCCTAATCCTGACCCTAACCCTGACCCTAACCCTAACCCTAACCCTGACCCTAACCCTTAACAAAACCATACTTAACCCTAATCCTGACCCTAACCCTGACCCTAATCCTTAACAAAACCATACTTAACCCTAATCCTGACCCTAACCCTGACCCTAACCCTAACCCTAACCCTAACCCTGACCCTAACCCTAACCCTAACCCTAACCCTGACCCTAACCCTTAACAAAACCATACTTAACCCTAATCCTGACCCTAACCATGACCCTAATCCTTAACAAAACCATACTTAACCCTAATCCTGACCCTAACCCTGACCCTAACCCTGACCCTAACCCTAACCCTAACCCTGACCCTAACCCTAACCCTAACCCTAACCCTGACCCTAACCCTTAACAAAACCATACTTAACCCTAATCCTGACCCTAACCATGACCCTAATCCTTAACAAAACCATACTTAACCCTAACCCTGACCCAAACCCCAACCCTAACCCTGACCCTGACCATAACCCTAACCCTAAACCCCTTAACTAACCCTAACTCTAACCCAAACCCCTAAATTCCATGGTTTAAAAAAAAAAACGCATATGCAAAAAAAACGCATACATGAGCATGCCAGTGCGCACATATGCGCATCCATAGGCTATAATGGCCATTTTTAGCGCAAAACGTGCGCATATGTGCGCATGCGCTTTTTTGCAGGGCCAAAAAATGCAACATGCTGCGTCTGGAAAATCCCAACGCACACCCCAAAAAAACGCAGCGCATGAAAATCGCATACATGCGCTTACCAGCGCGCAGGTATGCGCACCCATGTTAAATATAGGGGAAAAAACGCATGCGCAGGTGTGCGTTTTTTTCCAGCGCTAAAAAACGCAAATGTGAAACCAGCCTTAGCTGGGCCTACTGTCTGGCCTGAGTCTGACTCATTCAACATCTCACAGGAACTACGGTCTCTCAACGTGATCCTGCCAGTCGAACTACCACTTGCCGACATTCTTCGGCCATCTGCCCTGTCACTTCTTGGTGGAACCCTTTGGGTCCTTACATCTTGTTGGGTTGGAGGCGGCCGCCACCTGGTATTCCATACTTCATTATTAATTTGCCGGTGGTCCAGCCTCAACTGCTCAATCTCTTGCAGGTACCCCACTCGATACTCCAAGAGCAACCAAAATTTTCTCAGGCTTTCCACGGAGCCAACCACCAGGACAGGAATCCTACCCTCTTCACTGGATACCTGGTCTTCATCATCAGGAGGGATCCTCACCCTCAGCACACCGGAGATATTCACAAGGTCTTGTATTACCTTCCCGGATCTTCCAATGATTCTCCCAATCAGAGCTTTGGGTACCGGAACCACATCTTTCCGCTAACCCAGCCGATCCATAGCCTCCCTTGCTAGGCTTTGAGCAGCTTTCACATTACTCCGCCTGACCAGCTGTTTGGCGTGGAGACATTGTAGATGCAACTCCTTCAGGACAGCTACTCCGTTTGATGTATCTTCTCTGGCTGATACTATCACCAACTGCCGAGTCTCAGGTGCCCAGTGCACCTTACATGCTTTGACCGCCTCTTTGAAAGCCTCATGCACAACTTCCTCAGCACAGGCTTCTTGCATGTCCACTGGTACATCAATCACAGACTGGAAGGTCGTGGTCTTGCTCTCTTCCTGGACCAAAGGCTCTAGCTTTACCACGGACACTTCCCTCACTACCGTTGACCCGACCGGGTAACTGTCTTCTTCAGTTCTTAACTCACCAACTTCACACAATTTGATCACTTCATGACCCTTTGCCATGATGGCTACTGGCAGTTCTGTCTTATTATCACTCGTGCTCACCCGCGGTAAGTCTTCGTCCAACTTCTCCCGCAGAAGACTTCTTACTATTCCTCTGAGTTCCTCCATCTTTTCCTTGAGGTTCTTGTTCACACTTTGCCAGGTGGACAGGTGATCTCTGAGCTCCAAGACTTCTTTCTCGAGCCCCTCCACCCCGTGCTCGGCCATTTGTCTCAGGACTCTTTCTCGTTTGAGATGTTCTTCCACTGTCTCTTTTATCAACTGTATCTCATGATCTTGTTCCCTTTTGGCCAGCACGTGTCGCACCACTACTTCTTTGATTATATTGTCAAAAGGTACCACTAGGTCAATCCCGTCAGCCGAGTGAACCGTCCCGTTACCGTTTAACTGTGTTTTTACCCCAGTTGTCTCATCTCCCAGCCCACAATCCGTCATATCACGAGACATCAGGTCTGTAAGGCCTCTTTCACACATCAGTTTTTTGCCTTCAGGCGCGATCCGGCTTTTTTTTGGAAAACTGGATCCGGCAAAATGCAATGCCGGATCCGGTTTTTCCCCATTGACTTGCATTAGCGCCGGATCGTGCCGGATGGCATTGCATTTCATCCATTTTTTGCCGGATCCGGCAACTTGTCTCATTCCGGCGTCTGGAAAAAACGGCTACTGTAACATTTTTTGTCTCCGGCGAAAAAGCCGGAAGCGCCGGATCCGGCGCTTCCAGCTTTTTGCTACAATGAAAGTCTATGGGCGCCGGAATGCGCTGGATCCAGAAAAAGACGGATCCAGCCACTGGATCCGTTTTTTTTAAGTCTGCGCATGCTCAGATCCAATTGGCCAGCCGCCAGGAACAGAGACGGATCCAGCAAAAAAACGGATCCGTTTCTACAGTTGTCCAAAATTTATGCCGGATCCGTTTTTTCTAAAAAAAGCCGGATCCTGCCTGACGGCAAAAAACTGATGTGTGAAAGTAGCCTAAGTTGGGCAGATGTACTTCTTCTTCCGGTCAGTTCTACCTCTGACCTGTCCACGTCAGGAGCCGTCACTGTCTTAGTGTCTGCTGGCCCCACAGTCGAAACGTCTCCATTGTCCGACCATACATTATCAAACAAAAAAAAATCCCGGCTCCTCTCCAAGGCATACACTAAGTCACGTGGTATCCCGCCCCCATGGCACTCACCACCTTTGGTCCCCGCAAACATTACTCTGTCTACTGCATAGTTCACCATGACCCCATGTTTACAGCGAACCCTGGCGTTTTTCTCGGTCAGAGATAAAACGAGAGGCGTTCCTGCCAGTCACCTGACTCTCTGAGTCCAGTCTACTAGAGACTCCTTACCGGTGCAGCATCACGGTACACACCTGTGGCCCGTCATTATCCGGAAAATACATGTCGCACTCCTCAAAACTCATACAAACACACTGCGGTTCCCCAGACATACCCACTGAGGCAACCAGTGCTGCCATTTCCTGAACCACCCCAATTTGGGTTGCTGCCCCCTCCTGGGACTCCACCCCTTTTTGGGTTACCACCCCAATTTGGGTCACCACCCCCTTCTGGGACTCCACTTCTTTTTGGGTTACCACCCCAATTTGGGTCACCGCCCCCTTCTGGGACTCCACCCCCTTTTGGACTACACCCCGATTTGGGCCACCGCCCCCTTTCGGCACTTCCCCATATCCATTATACTGGTCTTCTCAGACCACAGTTCACACATCACAGTTTATGTCTTTTAATGATACCACACAAGTTCATGCTGGCACCACCACAGCTCCTGCTGTCACCGATCACCAACACCACCGGCTGCTGTTCACACACAGCGGCTGGTGTCCTCTTCGTAACCCCGCCGAGTTTCAGGAAGCCGCTTGTCCCCTTCGTAACCCCGCCAAGGGCCCTGGAAGCTGCTTGTCACCTTCTTGACTCCCACTGAGCCACCGCAGGCTGAGTTGAGAAAAGAAAAAAAACACCACACAAAAACTCACGTGTCCTTTCTGTGTACTATTCAGGACGTACCGTCTCCGCCAGAGACCGTCCAACACACAGGGCGCACCGGGTGCTATTCAGGGAGCCGACCCTCCTCCCAGGGTTTCCCAACACACCGGCCTCACCAGGTCCAGGGGCTTAGCGAGTGCTCTTCAGGACATCCATCTCCTCCTGAGACTGCCCAACACTCACGCCTCACCAGGTCCAAAGTCATACCACGTGCTCCAGGGATCCGATTCTTCTCCCAGAACCTCCCAACACTGACCCTCCAGGACCTTGCTCACTGAACCCTCCAGGTACACAGTCTTTCACACTGACCCCGGTCAGTACAACATGAACACCTGTCTGTTATCTGTGTTGGCCACACAGGTCCTCGGATACCTCTTCTCCACAGAGGCACCCTATAGCAATCACCAGTCTCTTTCTCACTGACCCCGGTCAGTACAACATGGTTTTCACGATCGTCACCTGCTGGCCGCGCAGGTTCTCGGACCCCTCTACCGCAGAGGTATCCTATAAGTCTCTTTCTCCTGGGGAAATGGCCGCACTGGACTCACCGATCCGGACAGTGCCTTACTCACTAGGCCGCCCCACGGTTCCAGAACCACAGCCAGGCAGTGGCTTCCCCAACCGTCAGCCTTCCTGGCTCAGCATTGCCCTTAGCAACCGACTTTGCAGACCTCTTCCGTTGCTCCCAGCAACAAGGCTACTACAATGCCCATAGCTTTCTCCACCAATTGTGAGGTAGCGCTGCTATTCAGTTAGGGGATCCTCGCTAGGCAGCGAACAAAACACATCCGGCACCAGGTTTTCCACAAAACCAAAACAGTCCATGCGGTTTATTCAGCAGCATAAACCCATAGAAGCAACATAAAGTTCTTATAACAGCATAGCGTCCATGACAGAGTTCAGCTCTGTTACTCTGTAGTCATACAGATTAAACATGTACAGGCTTTCAAGCCTCGGTTATCTCATCCACGTCAGGGTCACTCATGGTTCCTTTAGCATACTGCAGACGTCTATTCCCTCCAGGGAACTCCCAGGCATGTGCAGCCATTAACACAGCGTTCACTTGCTGTCAGAAGGCAGCCCCCATCTCTCTCTCAGACAGGGCCTTCCACACTGGACCAACCAGGTCCCAGCATTCAACACATGTGACCTACCCTGGCCACATTATATGGTCCATAGCCACGAACACAGGGTCACATGACTATGACCTCATCACAGGTCCTTCAACCACTCACACTCTTTACAACAGTGCTCTTTAAACACACCTCCTGGGTGGGTTTGTAGGTAACCATGCTCGCCCATCTCTCTAGTTACCTGGAGACTTCTCCCTGACACCTTGAAGCAACATCTCAGCAATGTCCTTGCTGATCAACACACATACATAAGTCTCCATCTCAAGGCCACCCACCTTGAGATACATAACCGTCCTTCAGGATTCTGCCACTCATCCTCTCTCTTGGGACATCCACACAGCATCCCCTAGCGGACACAGTGGTTACTAACCACAACATATATATAACAACATATATATACTGTATATATATATATATATATATATATACAGTATATATATACATATATAATATATAAAGCTCAAGTGTGTGTATGTATGTATGTATGTATGTGTGTGTGTGTGTCTGTGTGTGTCCGGGATTGGTATCCGCACCGTCGCAGCTACAGCCACAAAATTTGGCACAGTCATAAGTCTGGACCACGAGAGTGTCCTAGGCTATGTTGTGAGGCGAAATTTTAACCCCGCGCGTTCCAATTCACCAAACAATTTTGCCCCATCTAAATAATGGGGAAAAAGTGTGTGTGTATCAAGCCCCACCCCTCATTATGATATCATAATGGTTGCCATGGCGATGCTGATGTCATCATAGGTTGCAAGCCCCGCCGCTCATTATGATGTCATAATGGTTGACTTTGGGATGGAGGATGTGTGATGGGTATATGGGCACTGGACTTTGGGATGGAGGATATGTATGATGGGTATATGGGCACGGGACTATGGGATGGCGGATATGTATGATGGGTATATGGGCACGGGACTATGGGATGGAGGATATGTATGATGGGTATATGGGCATGGGACTATGAGATGAAGGATGTGTGATGGGTATATAGGCACTCGACTATGGGATGGCAAATTTGTATGATGGGTATATGGGCATGGGTCTATGGGATGGAGGATGTGTGATGGGTAAATGGGCATGGGACTATGGGATGGAGGATGTGTGATGGATAGAGTTGAGCGACTTTTGGTTTTTTAGGGTCGAGTTTCGTTTCGTGAAACCCGACTTTTCCAAAAGTCGGGTCGAGCAAGATCGTCCGATTATAGGGAAAAGTCGGGGTCGTCCCGAAACACGAAACCCAATGTAAGTCAATGGGGAATAAAAGTCGGCAGTGAGAGGAGGACAGGAAACACACCTACAGTGCCCATTTGAATGCCAAAAGCATCAATTCTTCTTACTTAAGCTTGTCAACCTTAATTAACTTCATAATACAAGTTACGCACTGAAAAATGGGGGTTATTTGGCTAAAGTTGTGGGGGGGAGGGCTGGCTGCAGGTTTTCATGTGCCCTGGGCGAAAGTGCGCCCCTTTAACACATACCACAACTCATCATGCTGCGATACGGCAGAGAAATAGCGGTATAGTACAATGAAAAATACTTCACTTTTTACATCTCATGACGAGGCCCATCTATTTCTCCATACAGAATCATTGGTCCCATATAATGTTTGAAACAGTATATGATGAACTCCACATAATGCTACAGTATATGTTGGTCCCCATGGATGAAGCTCCACTGTCTTATGTGCCCAAATAATGCTCCAAACATAATGGGCCCCATTTCTAATGCTCTAGTGTATAATGGGCCCTGTAAATGCTGCTCTAGTGTCTGATTTCCACCTTTGGAATGTTCCAGTGTATGGTGGGCCCCATCTATCATTCTCCAGAGTATAGTGCTCCCCAAAAATTGCTGTCCCAACATTGAAAACAATCAAATAAGTCTCCTCGCTAGGGAATCCCTGTACTAGTCTGGACTCCTCGTCATCCCCATCTTCCATCTCACTGCACAGTATTTCAACCTTGCAAGTGCTGTGATCCTGAGCAAGCAGGGGGGGCCCACTCGTTGGCGACGGCACTGGCACAGGGCCCCTGATAGTACGGTGGTGTGTCTGATGGCGGGTGGGCCGAACCTGCACTTTCATCTGCAGCTTCCTCTTTGTCACCGTGTAAGATGGAACTGTATATGGGAAGGGTAACCTGAGTTTCATCAGGGTCAGATTCAGGTCGTGTAGCGTGCGAGGGGAATGTAGTGGTCTGGGTCAATGTACCAGCAGATTCATCGAGCAGTGGCTGGGCATCAGTGCACTTGTGTCACCCCCAGGAGTACGGTCGCCATAGTGGCATTACCTTCTTCCTAGGGAGTGTGATGTCATGCTTCGGAGCAATGAACGATCTCTCTAGCAGGTTAACTGATTGGGCAGCGTTATTCCCACAAGTCATGACCCTCCAAACAGCGTTCATGAAGGCAAAGTGTTTGTTTTACGTGGGCAGTATGGTTGCAAAGCTGAACCTTAAAGGAATGTCCAGAAGGGCACCACCAGGAGTGGAGCCTACGGTTAAATTCGACTCCACCTGGGAAACCTCAACCATGCCAGCTACAGAACAGATGCACACATTGCAAGCTTAATTCCGTTAACGAACGAGACTCCGTCATGCCCCGCGGTCCGAGTCCGGCTTACTAGAGGGACACGTGAGGCTCTGGCACATGAGATTGGCCAATAACTGGTGTGTCATGCCCTTACATGTCCGTGGCTGCATGTGCGCTACACTGAAAAGGCCAGCGTTTGTCGCTTACAGGTGCAGATAACCCGCTGAACAACGTTAGTGATGGGGATCACTGATTACAATTATTACCCGCGAACAATGATTTCCCAGTAAGTGCAGGTCAACCGCAGTTCCGGAATTAGGCCTAACCGTCATTCCTGAAAAAATGAAAAACTTACGTGTGCAAACCACAGGTGCTGTAGCTTGCTTAACAGCTCGCCAGCCGTTCTCACGCCCAGTATGGATTACACGTGATTGCACAAAGGTGAGAAAGGGTACCGTATCCCCAGATAACATGTATGGATAGCGTACACATTCAAAATATATGTCTATACATCAGGAGGCAGGCTCAGACGGTGTTAGGCCCAGTATGGATTGCACGTGATTTCACAAAGGTTAGAAAGGGTACCGTTTCCCCGGATAACATGTATGGATAGCGTACACATTCAAAATATATGTCTATACATCAGGAGGCAGGCTCAGACGGTGTTAGGCCCAGTATGGATTGCACGTGATTGCACAAAGGTTAGAAAGGGTACCGTTTCCCCGGATAACATGTATGGATAGCGTACACATTCAAAATATATGTCTATACATCAGGAGTTAGGCTCAGACGGTGTTAGGCCCAGTATGGATTGCACGTGATTGCACAAAGGTTAGAAAGGGTACCGTATCCCCAGATAACATGTATGGATAGCGTACACATTCAAAATATATGTCTATACATCAGGAGGCAGGCTCAGACGGTGTTAGGCCCAGTATGGATTGCACGTGATTGCACAAAGGTTAGAAAGGGTACCGTATCCCCAGATAACATGTATGGATAGCGTACACATTCAAAATATATGTCTATTCATCAGGAGGCAGGCTCAGACGGTGTTAGGCCCAGTATGGATTGCAAGTGATTGCACAAAGGTTAGAAAGGGTACCGTTTCCCCGGATAACATGTATGGATAGCGTACACATTCAAAATATATGTCTATACATCAGGAGGCAGGCTCAGACGGTGTTAGGCCCAGTATGGATTGCACAGAGGTTAGAAAGGGTACCGTATCCCCAGATAACATGTATGGATAGCGTACACATTCAAAATATATGTCTATTCATCAGGAGGCAGGCTCAGACGGTGTTAGGCCCAGTATGGATTGCACGTGATTGCACAAAGGTTAGAAAGGGTACCGTATCCCCAGATAACATGTATGGATAGCGTACACATTCAAAATATATGTCTATACATCAGGAGGCAGGCTCAGACGGTGTTAGGCCCAGTATGGATTGCACGTGATTGACAAAGGTTAGAAAGGGTACCGTATCCCCGGATAACATGTATGGATAGCGTACACATTCAAAATATATGTCTATACATCAGGAGGCAGGCTCAGACGGTGTCAGGCACAGTATGGATTTGACGGCCCAGACTACACAGCGGAGGAGCAGGGAGAGGTAAAGATTGCAAATGCTGGGGCCCTGCCCCAGCAAGGGGGGCCCACTCTTGGGCGTCGGTACTGGCACTGGGCCCCTCATAGTACGGCGGTGTGTCTGACGGCGGGTGTGCACCACCACCGTCAGAGACACTAGATTGCACTATGAAGGACCCTGTGCCAGTGCCCGTGCCCAAGAGTCGGCCTACCCACCTGTCCAGGGCAACGGCACTCGCACGGTGTTGTGCGCTAGGTGGTGACCCCGGCCATGGGGGGGGAGGCAGCACAGTTAGGGAGTTTTAGAAAGTGGCATATGTTGATGTTGGACATTCAGCTGATGCAAAAGGTGAAATAGGTCAAGTCCCAGGAAGAGGTGGACCAAAGCAAACCATTTTTCTGTCACCCTATGTGTCATCAGGGGAAGGTGGGACAAAATCCTTGGAAACCCATGCGTGGTTCATTTTAATGAAGGTTAGATCATCCACATTTTGGGTTGACAGACGGGTCCTTTTTTCTGTCAGGATTGATCCAGCTGCACTGAAGACTCTTTCCGATAGCACACTTGCAGCTGGGCAAGCGAGCTCCTGTAAGGCATATTGTGCCAATTCAGGCCAGGTGTCCAGTTTAGCGGCCCAATAGTCAAAGGGGAATGACCTGTGTGGGAGAACATCGATATGGGAGGAAAAGTAGTTTGTAACCATAGTTGACAACTGCTGTCTCCTGTCACTTTCCATCGATGCAGTGTTACCAGTTGTGTGAGCGGTACTTGAAAAATCAGTCCACAACATTGTCATGAAACCCCTGACTCCAAAGCCACTTCTGCTGTGTGCACCACGAACACCTCTGCCAAGCTGCCCCCGGCCCGTACGGCTCGTGTGAGAACCATTACCGCTGCTGTGTGCTGGGAATGCCTCAAGCAACCGATTTACCAGAGTTGCTTGTTTATTAGCCAATACTAGGTCAAGGTTCTCCTGTGGCATGATGTTTTGTAATTTGCCTTTATAGCGTGGATCCAGGATGCTGGCCAACCAGTAGTCGTCATCGTTCATCATTTTGGCAATGCGGGGGTCCCTTTTTAGGATCTGCAAGGCATAATCTGACATGTGGGCCAATGTTCCCGGTGTCAATGATGCACTGTGAGTGCTGGTTGGAGGAGCACTTTCTGGCAAATCCACATCCCTCCAGTCACGCACAAACCCTGTACCAGACCTTGCCACGCCAACATTTTCACTTGCCCCACGAGATGCATCCTCCTCCCCTAAGTAATCATCCCCATCATCCTCCTCCTCTTCCTCTTCTTCCTCCACCTCGTCCAGGAGAGGTCCCTGAGCAGACAATGGCTGAATGTCATCAAGGATTCCCTCCTCCTCTTCCTCCTCATCAACATTGGCTGCAGAAGCCTGCTCCTTAAGGTGCGTCAAAGTTTGCATGAGCAGACGCATAAGTGGGATGCTCATGCTTAGGATGGCGTCATCTGCACTTACCAGCCGTGTGCATTCCTCAAAACACTGAAGGACTTTACAGAGGTCTTTCAGCTTCGACCACTGCACACCGGTCAACTCCATGTCTGCTCTCAAAGTGCCTGGCCGTGTATCCTCCCACAAATGCATTATGGCCTGCCTCTGCTCGCACAGCCGCTCCACCATGTGCAGGGTGGAGTTCCACCTTTTTGCAATGTCGATAATGAGGCGGTGGTTGGGAAGGTGGAGCAATCGCTGCAGCTTCTGCATACGAACGGAGTGTACAGGCGACCGGCGGATGTGCGCGCACAGTCTTCGCACCGTCTGGAGCAGGGCTGTTAACTCCGGATAATTTTTGAGGAAGCACTGCACCACCAGGTTCAAGGTGTGAGCCAAGCAAGGTATGTGGCTGAGTTTTGAAAGGGCTATGGCTGCCACAAAATTACGCCCGTTATCACTAACTACCTTGCCTGCCTCAAGATGTACACTGCCCAGCCATGACTCAGGTTGTCGCTGAAAGTACTCGGCCAGCACCTCGTCGGTGTGTCTGTCGCCCAAACACATCATCTGCAACACTGCCTGCTGACGCTTTCCACTAGCTGCTCGATAGGGGGACACCTCGTGTGCAACAGTGGCAGCTGCAGATGGAGTGCTCGTACGACTGCGCTCTGTGGACGAGCTTTCGCTTCTGGAGGAGGAGGAGGAGGAGGGTCGAATGCCTACAGCCAACTGTTTCCTATACCGTGGCTTGGCAGCACTGTCCCACCACCGCTGTCCCCTGTGGACCCTGCATCCACTACATTAACCCAGTGCGCAGTGATGGACACGTAACGGCCCTGGCCATGCCGACTGGACCATGCATCAGTTGTGAGGTGCACCTTTCCGCTCACTGACTGCTTGAGTGCATGGACAATGCAGTCTTTCACATGATGGTGGAGGGCTGGGATGGCTTTGCGAGAGAAGAAGTGGCGACTGGGTAGGTCATAGCGTGGTACTGCATAGGCCATGAGTTCGCGGAAAGCTGCGCTTTCCACCAACCGAAAGGGCATCATCTCAAACGAGATTAGTTTGGCAATGTGGGCGTTCAAACCCAGTGTACGCGGATGAGAGACTGAGTACTTTCTTGACCTACTCATAGTGTCTGGGAGGGTGAGCTGGACTTGAGAGCTGCATATGGTGGAAGTAGCGGTGGACAGGGCGGACTGAGAGAGGGTTGATGATGGTGATGGAGTTGGTGTTCTTTCTGATGGCCTAGAATCAGTCTTTCATTGATATAACAGTGGGATTCCCTGACTGCTGTGGCCTTGCAACGACACCACAACATTTGCTGCTGTGCTAACCGGTGGGCTTACAGTGGGGGAAACAATGTAGCGTTGCTGACTACCTTCGTTGTGATCAGTTGCACATGTGGCACTTGAGGTTTGGTGTTGTGTCCACGCTTGCAAGTGCATGCTGGTTAAATGTCTAAGCATGCAACTGGTATTCAAATTTTTCAGATTTTTCCCTCGGCTAAAGGTCTTTGCGCACTTCTTACAGATAACCTTGGCCTGATCATGAGGATTTTGTTCAAAAAAGTGCCACACTGCACTCTTCCTACTTTGGCAGACATTTTGCGGCCTAGCACACTGTGATCTTTTGACCCTCTGGACAAGCTGTCCAGCAACTCTTTTGATGTTTGGAACCTGTTTTTGGAGTGCTACGGGCCTGCCAGATAACAGCTGTTGGGATGTCGATGTCTGCTGTGGATGCTCCTCATCTGAGCTATTGGAAGCAGCACCCTCTTCCCCCAATGGATGCCAATCTGGGTCAACAACTGGGTAATCCATCACCTCCTCTTCTATGTCATGTGCACCTTCCTCTGTGTCACCGTGTATGGTGGTATAGTGTGCGGGAAGGGGCACCTGAGTCTCATCAGGGTCAGAATCTGGCTCTGTACACTGCGAGGACAATGTAGTGCTCTGAGTGAATGTACCAGCAGAATCATCCATCAGCGGCTGTGCATCAGTGCACTCCATGTCAGATTCATCTTGGCCTGGGTAATTCACCATTTCACGTGATAATCCAGGCATGATATGTGAAAACAGCTCCATGGAGTAATCAGTAGTATGGCCTGCGTCATCCTTCAATCTTGGTTGGGGTGAAGGACCCAAGGAAAGGTGTGGTTCATGAACATGAGCCTCCAATGACGACTCAGTGCTTTTACTTTTTACAACTGAAGAAGAGGAGGCGATAGAGCTGGAGGCTGAGTCAGCAATGTAAGACAAAACTTTTTCCTGATGCTCTGGCTTTAAAAGCGGTTTGCCAACTCCTAGAAAACTAAGCGTTCAAGGCCTTATGTAGCCAGACGATGACGCAGGCTCAACACCTCCTGCATTTGGTCCTATTTTGCTCTTGCCACTACCATCAGATCCACCACCAACACCATCATTACCAGCTGCCAACCCCCGCCCAATTCCACGGCCTCTTCCACCAGCCTTCCTCATTTTTGGTAGAAATGTAGACAAAATCCAACAAACTATATAGTAATGTAAAACAAGGTACAAGGTGTCTATAGGACAGGGGAGATTTTGAATTTCTGCAGACACTTGTGGACACTGGACACTTTTGGATTGTGTGAGGCCCACTGATATCTGAGCGCTATGTCACAGGCTCGATGGCACAGCTGTGACAAAAGTGACTAGAGGATAAGGGAGATTTTGAATTTTTGCAGACACTTGTGGACACTGGACACTTTTGGATTGTGTGAGGCCCACTGATATCTGAGCGCTATGTGACAGGCTCGATGGCACAGCTGTGACCAAAGTGACTAGAGGATAAGGGAGATTTTGAATTTCAGCAGACACTTGTGGACACTGGACACTTTTGGATTGTGTGAGGCCCAATGAATATCTGAGCGCTATGTGACAGGCTCAATGGCACAGCTGTGACCAAAGTGACTAGAGGATAAGGGAGATTTTGAATTTCAGCAGACACTTGTGGACACTGGACACTTTTGGATTGTGTGAGGCCCAATGAATATCTGAGCGCTATGTGACAGGCTCGATGGCACAGCTGTGACAAAAGTGACGAGAGGATAAGGGAGATTTTGAATTTCTGCAGACACTTGTGGACACTGGACACTTTTGGATTGTGTGAGGCCCAATGAATATCTGAGCGCTATGTGACAGGCTCGATGGCACAGCTGTGACCAAAGTGACTAGAGGATAAGTGAGATTTTGAATTTCAGCAGACACTTGTGGACACTGGACACTTTTGGATTGTGTGAGGCCCAATGAATATCTGAGCGCTATGTGACAGGCTCGATGGCACAGCTGTGACAAAAGTGACGAGAGGATAAGGGAGATTTTGAATTTCTGCAGACACTTGTGGACACTGGACACTTTTGGATTGTGTGAGGCCCACTGATATCTGAGCGCTATGTGACAGGCTCGATGGCACAGCTGTGACCAAAGTGACTAGAGGATAAGGGAGATTTTGAATTTCAGCAGACACTTGTGGACACTGGACACTTTTGGATTGTGTGAGGCCCAATGAATATCTGAGCGCTATGTGACAGGCTCGATGGCACAGCTGTGACAAAAGTGACGAGAGGATAAGGGAGATTTTGAATTTCTGCAGACACTTGTGGACACTGGACACTTTTGGATTGTGTGAGGCCCACTGATATCTGAGCGCTATGTGACAGGCTCGATGGCACAGCTGTGACCAAAGTGACTAGAGGATAAGGGAGATTTTGAATTTCAGCAGACACTTGTGGACACTGGACACTTTTGGATTGTGTGAGGCCCAATGAATATCTGAGTGCTATGTGACAGGCTCGATGGCACAGCTGTGACAAAAGTGACGAGAGGATAAGGGAGATTTTGAATTTCTGCAGACACTTGTGGACACTGGACACTTTTGGATTGTGTGAGGCCCACTGATATCTGAGCGCTATGTCACAGGCTCGATGGCACAGCTGTGACCAAAGTGACTAGAGGATAAGGGAGATTTTGAATTTCAGCAGACACTTGTGGACACTGGACACTTTTGGATTGTGTGAGGCCCACTGATATCTGAGCGCTATGTCACAGGCTCGATGGCACAGCTGTGACAAAAGTGACTAGAGGATAAGGGAGATTTTGAATTTCAGCAGACACTTGTGGACACTGGACACTTTTGGATTGTGTGAGGCCCAATGAATATCTGAGCGCTATGTGACAGGCTCGATGGCACAGCTGTGACAAAAGTGACGAGAGGATAAGGGAGATTTTGAATTTCTGCAGACACTTGTGGACACTAGACACTTTTGGATTGTGTGAGGCCCAATGAATATCTGAGCGCTATGTGACAGGCTCGATGGCACAGCTGTGACCAAAGTGACTAGAGGATAAGTGAGATTTTGAATTTCAGCAGACACTTGTGGACACTTGACACTTTTGGATTGTGTGAGGCCCAATGAATATCTGAGCGCTATGTGACAGGCTCGATGGCACAGCTGTGACAAAAGTGACGAGAGGATAAGGGAGATTTTGAATTTCTGCAGACACTTGTGGACACTGGACACTTTTGGATTGTGTGAGGCCCACTGATATCTGAGCGCTATGTCACAGGCTCGATGGCACAGCTGTGACAAAAGTGACTAGAGGATAAGTGAGATTTTGAATTTCAGCAGACACTTGTGGACACTGAACACTTTTGGATTGTGTGAGGCCCAATGAATATCTGAGCGCTATGTGACAGGCTCGATGGCACAGCTGTGACAAAAGTGACGAGAGGATAAGGGAGATTTTGAATTTCTGCAGACACTTGTGGACACTGGACACTTTTGGATTGTGTGAGGCCCACTGATATCTGAGCGCTATGTCACAGGCTCGATGGCACAGCTGTGACAAAAGTGACTAGAGGATAAGGGAGATTTTGAATTTCAGCAGACACTTTGTCATGGTCACGTGTGTCTGGTCGCAGATGATACCGCAAGGCGAACCCATAACACACGTGACCCTGGATACACCGCCTCCAGTGGGGCGAATTTAAATAATAAAGCGTGCAGGTGGATACATCGCCTCCACCTGGCGAATTTAGGTATTACACGTTATAAATATATTTCTGGAAACACCGCCTCCAGTAAGGCGCATTTAAATAATAAGGGGGGAACCTGGGTAACTTTAACAATGGTGGGCCCTGCGATAGGGAATGGGGAAATGGAGACCTCCTGCACTCCCCTGAGTCAGTGTCCCTACACTCCTCACATTCCCTAAACAGGCTCCGCACCTGTCGCCGCATGCGTACCTTAACGCCCTTGCTCGCCCTGACCCTAAACCCTCTCTAGGGAATGGGTCGGTGCGGAGACTAATCCCACCACTGCACTAATAACACACATGAGGAAAGAGACAATACAGGGGAAACACCACTTATCTTTGCTCTGTTGCGTGCGCTCCTAGCAACAGAGCCCACCACCTGTGTGCATCTTCTCCTCCACCCTGATCCATCACATAACTGGATCCGTCACCATCGTGCAGCCTGGGAGCAGAGTCCATCACCACTTGCAGCAGTCCAATACACAGAGTCCCAAGATGAGTCCAGCCTCTGCCAAGAATCCAAGCATGCTCGAGTCCAGTTCTCAGCAACCAAGTCGAACATGCTGAGTGCAACTCTCTTCCTAGTCGCCACTCCTCTAAGCCATGCCCGCACTTCCCGCCGACACCATAAACTGCGACTACACCAAGCCATGCCAGTCCTTCCTGCAGACACCATTAGCTGGCACTCATCCTCTCTGGCTGACTGCAGGACTCCTATCCAGCTCCATCCTTCCACCAGGCTCTCCAACAACTCAGCAAGAAATATCACCAGCAGTGAGTGAACACCCTGAGCACACCTTTATAGGGAGTCCCACCTGATCCATAATTAAGTGAACATTAACCTAAACCTAAGGTGCGATACCGCTAACCACCACCGGGGACAGTCAAAACACCTTTGAACTCAACCAAAGTAAAAAAAGTTCACTTTGTGCTTTTAATACCGCCAGATCCAACACTGGATCATGACACACTTGTGGACACTGCACACTTTTGGATTGTGTGAGGCCCACTGATATCTGAGCGCTATGTCACAGGCTCGATGGCACAGCTGTGACAAAAGTGACTAGAGGATAAGGGAGATTTTGAATTTCAGCAGACACTTGTGGACACTGGACACTTTTGGATTGTGTGAGGCCCAATGAATATCTGAACGCTATGTGACAGGCTCGATGGCACAGCTGTGACCAAAGTGACTAGAGGATAAGTGAGATTTTGAATTTCAGTAGACACTTGTGGACACTGGACACTTTTGGATTGTGTGAGGCCCACTGAATATCTGAGCGCTCTGTCACAGGCTCGATGGCACAGCTGTGACCAAAATGACTAGAGGATAAGGGAGATTTTGAATTTCTGCACACACTTGTGGACACTGGACACTTATGGATTGTGTGAGGCCCACTGAATATCACAGCGCTATGTCACAGGCAGAAATTGGCTAGTGTATCACAAACTACAAGGTGTATGTAGAATTGGGCAGAATAGGAATCTCCCTAGAGTGCAGGTCTGTAAGAACGGAACATGTCCTCGTTTTATTCTCACAGAGTGACACACTGATAGCTTCACTGTGGCTGTGATAACAGCCGTTACACGGTACTGTGTGAGGAGCGTACACCGCTGTATGGTGTGAAAAAATGCACGCTCAGTACCTCAGCAGGACAAAAAATTGGGATTGCTTTTAAAAAAGCAGTTTGCGGAGCAGTGGGTAAACAGCAATGCAGGAATGTCAGGAAGCCTTAGAAGGCAGCCCAACAACCAACACCACTGATACACCACTATATAGCCTCCCCTTGCACTGCACACACACAGTGACTGATGTGTTGTACAGGCAAAATCGCTAGCAGCAGAAGCAGTTTTTTTTTCTTCTCAGCAGGACAAAAAAAAAATTGGGATTGCTTTTAAAAAAGCAGTTTGCGGAGCAGTGGGTAAACAGCAATGCAGGAATGTCAGGAAGCCTTAGAAGGCAGCCCAACAACCAACACCACTGATACACCACTATATAGCCTCCCCTTGCACTGCACACACAGTGACTGATGTGTTGTACAGGCAAAATCGCTAGCAGCAGAAGCAGTTTTTTTTTCTTCTCAGCAGGACAAAAAAAAAAATTGGGATTGCTTTTAAAAAAGCAGTTTGCGGAGCAGTGGGTAAACAGCAATGCAGGAATGTCAGGAAGCCTTAGAAGGCAGCCCAACAACCAACACCACTGATACACCACTATATAGCCTCCCCTTGCACTGCACACACAGTGACTGGTGTGTTGTACAGGCAAAATCGCTAGCAGCAGAAGCAGTTTTTGGTGTCTTCTTCCCTGCCTAACGCTCTCCCTACAAAATCATCAGCAGCAGCAGCTCTCCCTATTCTGAGATCAGCATGAGTAACATGGCGGTCGGCGTGCACGCCCTTTTATACCCCCTGTGACGCCCCCCAAAGCAAGCCAATCACTTGCATGCCCTTCTGAAAGATGGTGGTGACCCGTGCCTATGTCATCACGTTGCCCACAGTGTCCGTGGATCCTGATTGGCTGAAAAAGAGCGCAAAACAAACTTTTGAAACGCGACTTTGGCGCGTAAGTCGCCGACCTCGTGGCCGACCTCATCCTAGGGTCGGGTTTCGTTTCATGAAACCCGACTTTGCCAAAAGTCTGCGACTTTTGAAATTTTTCGACCCGTTTCGCTCAACTCTAGTGATGGGTATATGGGCACTCGACTATCAGATGGAGGATATGTATGATGGGTATATGGGCACGGGCCTATGGGATCGTAAATATGTAGGATGGGTATATGGGCACTGGACTAAGGGATGGAGGATAATGATAATTTGCTAAAACTAGCCACAGTTAGTTACTATGCCCGGGCAGCGCCGGGCTCTTCAGCTAGTAATATATAAAGCTCAAAGTGTGTATGTATGTATGTATGTGTGTGTGTGTGTGTGTGTGTGTGTGTGTGTCCGGGATAGGCATCCGCACCGTCGCAGCTACAGCCACAAAATTTGGCACAGTCACACGTCTGGACCCCGAGAGCGTCCTAAGCTATGTTGTGAAGCGAAATTTTAACCCCGTGCATTCCAATTCTCCAAACAATTTTGCCCCTGTCTACATAATGGGGAAAAAGTGTGTGCGCGTCAAGCCCCGCCCCTCATTATGATGTCATAATGCCCCTATCTACAAAATGGGGAAAAAGTGTGTGCGTATCAAGCCCCGCCCCTCATTATGATGTCATAATGGTTGACTATGGGATGGAGGATCTGTGATAGGTATGTGGGCACTGGACTATGGGATGGAGGATATGTATGATAGATATATGGGCACGGCATTATGGGATGGAGGATGTGTGATGGGTATATTGGCACTGGACTATGGGATGGAGGATATGTATGACAGATATATGGGCACGGGACTATGGGATGGAGGATGTGTGATGGGTATATGGGCACTGGACTATGGGATGGAGGATATGTATGATGGGTATATAGGCATGGGACTATGGGATGGCGGATATGTATGATGGGTATATGGGCATGGGACTATGAGATGAAGGATGTGTGATGGGTATATGGGCACTCGACTATGGGATGGCAAATATGTATGATGGGTATATGGGCATGGGACTATGGGATGGAGGTCGTGTGATGGGTATATGGGTATGGGACTATGGGATGGAGGATGTGTGATGGGTATATGGGCACTCGACTATGGGATGGAGGATATATATGACGGGTATATGGGCATGGGCCTATGGGAAGGAGGATGTGTGATGGGTATATGGGCACTCGACTATGGGATGAAGGACATGTATGATGGGTATATGGGAACGGGACTATGTTATGGCGGATAAGTAAGATGGGTATATGGGCACGGGACTATGGGATGGAGGATATGTATGATGGGTATATGGGCATGGGACTATGAGATGAAGGATGTGTGATGGGTATATGGGCACTCGACTATGGGATGGCGAATATATATGATGGGTATATGGGCATGGGATTATGGGATGGATAATATGTATGATGGGAAAATGGGCATGGGACTATGGGATGGAGGATGTGTGATGGGTATATGGGCACTCGACTATGGGATGGAGGATATGTATGATGGGTATATGGGCACGGGCCTATGGGATCGTGGCTATGTATTATGGGTATGTGGGCACGGGACTATGGGATGGAGGATAATTATAATTTGCTATAACTAACCACAGTTAGTTGCTATGCCCGGGCAGCGCCGGGCTCTTCAGCTAGCATATACTGTATGTATATATATATATATATATATATATCATGGGCTAGGCAATCATCATATTATATATTCAGGACTATGGGGACATCAAAGGGTATATAGGAGGCCTGTGGGGGACTTAGAATGTATATAGGAAGCTGTAGGAACCATCATACTAATCATACTATATATTGGGGGATAATGGTATCAGCATTTTGTATATAGAGGACCTGTGGGGGGCTCATAATGTACTGTATATAGGGAGTTGGTTGGACATTGTACTCTATATAGTGGGCTTTGTAAGTCTCTTATTCTATATAGCAGACCATCATAGTATATATTAGGAGCTGTGGAGATTATCAAATTATAAAGAGAGCTATGGGGGCCTCCTCCCACTGTATTTAAGCCTTTTGATGTATATAGGAACTGACTATGGGGGACCATCATACTGTATGAGTTGTGTGGACATCTTATTGTATATAAGGTGCTTTGGGGGCCCCATAATGTATATATGTGGCTTTCAATGACCACTATACTGTATTTAGGGATCTGTGCAGGCCTCATCATGTATATACAGTAGTAGGCTGTGTGGACATCATACTATACAGAGAAGACTATGAGGTTTCATACTGCAAATAGAAATCTTTGGGGGCATCATAATGTACATAGGGCAAATGTGTGGACAATCACATTGTATATAAAGGGCTCTAGAGCCGTTACAGTGTTCATGCAGACAAGTGGAGGGAATCATACTAACTATAAGGGCTAAAGTTATTTCTTTGCATTTTAGGTAAAAAATACAAATTTATTGTCATATTTTACATTTTAAAAAATGCAAACAGGAAAATGGGCCAATGCAAAGGTTTGGGCACCCTGCATGGTTAGACCTAGTAGCACCCCCTTTTGCAAATATAACAGCTTGTAAACACTTTTTGTAGCCAGTCAAGAGTCTTGTTTGAGGCACTTTCATCCATTCTTCCTTGGAAAATTCTTCCAGTTTTGTGAGATTCCTTGGTCATCTTACATGCACATCTTACATGGTCATTTTGAGGTCAAGCCACAGATTTACAATGATGTTCAGATCATGGGACTGTGAGGGCCATTGTCATACCTTCAGCTTGCGCCTTTTGAGGTAGTCTATTGTGGAATTTGACGTGAGTTTAGGATCATTATCTATTTATAGAAGCCATCCTCTTTTCAAGGACAGCTTCTTTACAGATGATGTTTTGTTTGCATAAAGAATTTGTTGAAATTTCATTGAATCCATTCTGTCCTATACCCATGAAATGTTCCCCGTTCCATTGACTGCACCACAACCCCAAAGTATGATTAGTCAACCTCCCTGCTTAATGGTTGGCGAGATGTTCTTTTCCAGAAACTCTGTGCCCTTTTTTCTCCACACATACAGTCATGGCACCCTTGAAATTGTTCCAGAAGATGAAGTATTTCTCCATGAAAATTATTACAATTACACATGTTTAATTCCTTTGTGTGTATTGGGACAACACAAAAAAGGCAATTTTTTTTTTCTCAATATTCTTTTTGAAACCCTGTAGACTATTTGCAACAAAAGTTTTGACGATTCTGTAATCAAGAGTCAATGTCTTAGCAATTTCTAGAGCACTGCCTCTCTAAGACTTTAAACAATTTTTGACTTTTCAGAATCAGCTGAACCTCTTTTGGCCTATTTTACCTGAGGAAAACAAGCTGCCTAATAATGCTGCACACCTTGAAGTATCCTGAGGCCACACCCTTGCTCAATATACAAGTACACATCACCTGATCTGATTCATGATTCATTCAATAAGCATTTCAGTCTATACAGCTGGGAGTTGAAAAGTACGCACACAATTACGACATGGTCAAAATACTCAGTTGACTAAAATTTGTGCACGCAGTGTATTGTTCTTTGTATGGTGTGTTTTGCTATATAGAGGTAAAAGTCATATAATAATATTATGTATTCACGATGTAGTGGCAATGGTAGTGAATAATTTGGTAGCGGTATTATATTGGTCTTGAATAGTAATAATTTTGGCACTATAAGTCTTTGAATAATGTATTTTATGGTATTATACATGTATAGTTCCTCCTTTAAGTGGTCGTATGAGGAATGAAAGGGAAGACATGTACTTTGGTGCTTGGGCCCTGATTTTTAAGACCCATTTTTTAGCATACTTTAGGTTAGGGTAGATAATAAAGGCAGACTATGTTATCTTGGACTAATCTCTTCTGTCTTGCAGAAAGTGAAACTATAGCAGGATGCCAATTTTAATCTTTGATATGGAGCTCCCTGTCTTCTATGTTCAACACTTATGCACAAAGATTATGCATATGAAAATGCTAATTTAATTAAATTTCACTCTAGTCTCGCAGAGATAACACCATTCACCTTGGGAAACGCTAATTACTAAATAAACAAAATGCATAATGACAATTGTGATAGTCATGTGACCTTCACACATCACATGCTAACTAGTGTTGAGGGATACCATCTGATATCGTGAAACGACCCAACCGTTCAAGGATCGTATTTCAAAACATTAGTCCACGATTAGATGTAAGAACCTTTTACTGCCCTTTTACTAAAAAAAGTGAGGCTTTTTGGATTCATGAGCTCCAGACATTGACCCCTAAAGGGTTAAATAGGGATTATGACTTCCAATCATTTCTGTTTTGAATTATCAAGAAATATATGATGTGTTGCTGTATATTTTATTCTTATACTTTTTTTCCTTTTTCAGAATCTACAGCACTAAATATATGTACACCTTATGGAGAGTTCTAATTACTTGCTCTTCACTGAACCACCACATCCCCAAAGTGTAATATAGAGCCGTCTGGATTATTCACAGCCGTTCTAGCATGCACAGAATTCACCACTATTCACATGATATGCTGTTTTTCCCCCTTTCACGAACGTTAGTATGGGGAAACTTTTCTCTGCTACACAGGACACTTCCTGTTAGTGGAATGCTCACAGCACTTCTGGAATGCACAGTGATGTCATCACTGAGACCTCCCACTCCCTCCTCCTGCCTGGGGATCGCATTAGGAGTGCACAGCAATGTCATTTCCGGTCTCATACTTCCTCTTCAGCCGCCATCTTGGCCCCTATTTATAGAAGCAGCAGACACTGGAAACTGCTCCTCTGACCTGCGGTGGATGCCATGTCATTGCCCTACATGCTGCATACTGACCGGATCGGTAAGCACTTCAATTCTACCCCTCCCCCACCGCTTTAGGACACTGCCTCATTGCTCTGTCTGCTAACAAGGAGCAGTCTCCATTTTGATCCCACAGACTCTGCAAAGCTTTGCCTTTTGTCCCTACTCCCGGGGGGTATGTACTCTTTAACTCCTCCTGTCACCTCTCACAATGTACTATAATTAATGGCATACAATAGGAGATTTTTTATCTCTCACCACACAGGACCACTTACCTTTTGGCTCTCCCTCTTTTGAGCATTATGCAAATGACAGCAGTACAATACATAGGTATGTTTACTCTGCATTTAATGAATGATTCATCTTATTGGTATTATTATCTTGGCTTTTTGGGCAAAAAATGCTCTTTTTGAAATATAATCATGTATGTGCTACTAATGTCTGATATGTTACGGACATCATCTGCAACCTTCTTTGTGTCCCAGGTACTCTGATTATTGTATATACTTCTGTTATTTTGATTATTTCAATTATTATTTTTTGCAGTACTGTGATGAAGGTCAATGTGATTGAAACGTCTATACTGTATGTACTGTATATTGAAAATCACTTTTTCACTGGAAATCATATATACTGTGTGTGCCAAGTTTCTATATTCAGGGTAGATAATAAAGGCAGACCATGTTATCTTGGACTAATCAATTCTGTCTTACAGAAAGTGAAACTATAGCAGGATGCCAATTTTAATCTTTGATATGGAGCTCCCTGTCTTCTATGTTCAACACTTAAGGCCCTTTTACATTTAGCGATGCAACAGCGATCCAACAAGCGATCCGACCCGGTCAGGATCACTGGTGCATCGCTAAATGATCGCTAGTGAGCTTTCATACAGAAAGACCTCACAGCGATGCAGCAGCGACGCAGCGCACGATACTTACCATTCACACACAGCGATCCTGCGTCCTCCCGCCCGCCTCCACGCGTCGCTGGACGTCACAGCAGGAAGCCCAGCAGGAAGCACCCGACGAGAAATGGAGCCGGACATTCTCGCGCGATCAGCGATGGACAGCGGGGGAGCCGGTCGCTGGTAAGTATCACACATAGCGATATCGCTAGCAATATCGCTATAACGTCACAAAACCAGTGACGTTTTAGCGATATTGCTAGCGATATTGCTTAGTGTAAAACCCCCTTTATGCACAAAGATTATGCATATGAAAATGCTAATTTAATTAAATTTCACTCTAGTCTCGCAGAGATAACACCATTCACCTTGGGAAACGCTAATTAACAAATAAACAAAATGCATAATGACAATTGTGATAGTCATGTGACCTTCACACATCACATGCTAACTAGTGTTGAGCGATACCATCCGATATTGTGAAATATCGGATCGGATTGGATCGGACCGATACCCAAAAAGTATCGGATATCGCCGATTCCGATACCGGAAACCAATGCAAGTCTATGGGACAGAAATATCGGAATTAAAATAAACCCTTTCTTTGCTTGTAGGTTAATTCTACATGAAGAAAAGCAACTAATAATAATGTAGAATGTATTGGGGGATGTGGAAGAGACATTAAAGGCATAGAGGTTTAGCCCAATCAAATGGAATAGCAGGAATTAATTTTTTTTTTTAAGACGTTTGGAGTTACAAAGATATTGACTATGTTAACTTTTTTATATTTTGTTAGATATGTATGTTTCACTACTTCCATGCTCTTCACCTTCTTTTTTACTTCTCCCACACTTTCGCCTTCATGATCCTCAGCAGCAGCTTCTTTTTCATCAACTTCTTCTTCACCTTATTCATCTTCTTCATCTTCTTCTTCACATTCTTCCTATCATTCTTTTTTTTACATTCTTCATATTCTTCTTATTCAACTATTATTCTTCTTAATATTCTACTTCTTCATCTTCTTCCTATTCTTCTTCATCATATTCCTATTTGTGACAGGCATTCCTGTAGTTGTTATCTATAAAAGTTTGAAGATTACACCTTCCATTCTGCCTGTCACAAAAGATTTACAACAGGATTTGTCCGCGTTCAGTTTGGCCTGCAGCAGCAGGCATTTTCCAGGAGCACCACGAGGAGGAACGGACTCACCCCCAGACACTGCTTTGTCTTCTTCTGCTTGTAATTTAGATAATATCTTTTGCTCTGATTTTTAGTCTTATGCTTAATGTTCTTCTGCTTTTTGTTCTTCTGCTTCTTGGTCTTCTGCTTCTTTGTCTTCTGTCTCTTGTTGTTCTGTATCTTTGATTGTCTTCATGCTCTTTGTCCTCTTGGTCATCTTCTTCAGGGTCATCTTTTTCGTCTTCTTCGGGGTGGTCTTCTGGGTCGTTGTATTCAGGGTCATCGTTTTCGTAGTCGTCGTCTTCTTTGAGGTGGTCTTCAGGGTCGTCGTCTTCAGGGTCATCGTCAGGGAGATCCAGAGTGATAACCAAAAACCATTTCCAAAAGCTTGAACTTGGAAATGTAGCAGAAGGTACAAGAAGGCTGAGGAACTGCCGAGAACCAGCTGACGGTACTGGAACCCGGATGGGTAGCAGAAGGAACAAGAGCCAATGGCACTACTGAGGACAAGCTGATGGTACTGGAACCCGGTTACTAAGCAGGAGGTACCTGTGCTAGAAAGCACTACCAAGGACCAGCAGACGTTGCTGGAACTCGGATACCGAGAAGGAGGCACCTAAGCCACAGTCAATGTCAAGAACCAACTGACGGTGCTGGAACCCGGATGGGTAGCAGAAGCTTCAAGAGCCAATGGAACTACCGAGGACCAGCTGATGGTGCTGGAACCCGGAGGGGCAGCAGAAGGAACAAGAGCCAATGGCACCACCGAGGATTAGCTGAGGGTGCTGGAACCTGGTTACTAAGCAGGAGGTACCTGTGCTAGAAAGCACTACCAAGGACCAGCAGACGTTGCTGGAACTCAGATACTGAGAAGGAGGCACCTAAGCCAAAGGCACTGCCGAGAACCAGCTGATGGTGCTGGAACCCGGAGGGGCAGCAGAAGGTACCCATGAAAAACAAAGTTGCAAGGCCGCGAGCCGGCCGCAGTTACCGAAACCCACAGTACTACAGGGGGTGCTTGTCCTATTGGCACTAAGGAACCAGCCTTTGTTGCCAGATCCCGAAGCCCACATAGGAAGCCCATAAACTGCAGGCACCATAGACTCGGCAACACGACAACGTATTGGTGGCAAAGTGACATTCCACTACCCGGAAACAGCAGGCATGCTGGAACCAGGCTGGGCAGGAGGTAGTACCTGTGCCAAAGACAATGTCCGGAAACAGCTGGCGGTGCAGGAACCCAGTGAAAATACTACAAACAGAGAGGAGACAGAGGCCTAATTGGAGCAAGTTTAAAATCTGTAGTTGTGTGAGTGTGAACAGAGCAGGAGAAATTACTAGACACACAGCTGGGGATCAGATAACATTTCTGAACCCCGATAACACTGGAGCATGTGCAGACGGCACTTTTGAGCAGCAACTGGTGATGTTGGAGCCCAGGGTCAATCAGGGTGTAGGCTGAGGCCTAATTTCATCAAGTTTAATATCTGTTGTAGACTACTACTGATTTTAAAAGTGCTCCAATTAGGCCTCTGGCTCCACTCTGTCTCTAGTATTTACCCTGGCCTCCAACACCGCCAGTTGCTGCTCAGAAGTGCGGTCTGCACAATCAACAATTGTTCCCATGTTACTGGGGTTCAGTAACGTCAGCTGATCCCCTGATGTGTGTCCGGCAATGTCTCCTGCTCTGTCCACATTCCCACTACTGGAGCCAGAGGCCTAATTGGAGCAAGTTTTATATCTGATGTAGTTTGAATGTGGAGGCAGCAGGAGACTTTGCCGGACACACAGCAGGGAAGCAGCTGGCGTTACTGAACCCCACTAACACTGGAGCATGTGTTTTTCTCTATGCAGACGGCACTTCTGAGCACTCTAATGGTAAAAATTCCCTCTGCTTGCTGTCTTCTGCAACATATTCAAATGGTACAACTTCCCACCTCTGATTGCTGTCTCATCTGCTGCAATAGACTCTAATGGTAAAAATTCCCTCTGCTTGCTGTCTTCTGCAACATATTCAAATGGTACAACTTCCCACCTCTGATTGCTGTCTCATCTGCTGCAATAGACTCTAATGGTAAAAATTCCCTCTGCTTGCTGTCTTCTGCAACATATTCAAATGGTACAACTTCCCACCTCTGATTGCTGTCTCATCTGCTGCAATAGACTCTAATGGTAAAAATTCCCTCTACTTGCTGTCTTCTGCAACATATTCAAATGGTACAACTTCCCACCTCTGATTGCTGTCTCATCTGCTGCAATAGACTCTAATGGTAAAAATTCCCTCTGCTTGCTGTCTTCTGCAACATATTCAAATGGTACAACTTCCCACCTCTGATTGCTGTCTCATCTGCTGCAATAGACTCTAATGGTAAAAATTCCCTCTGCTTGCTGTCTTCTGCAACATATTCAAATGGTACAACTTCCCACCTCTGATTGCTGTCTCATCTGCTGCAATAGACTCTAATGGTAAAAATTCCCTCTGCTTGCTGTCTTCTGCAACATATTCAAATGGTACAACTTCCCACCTCTGATTGCTGTCTCATCTGCTGCAATAGACTCTAATGGTAAAAATTCCCTCTGCTTGCTGTCTTCTGCAACATATTCAAATGGTACAACTTCCCACCTCTGATTGCTGTCTCATCTGCTGCAATAGACTCTAATGGTAAAAATTCCCTCTGCTTGCTGTCTTCTGCAACATATTCAAATGGTACAACTTCCCACCTCTGATTGCTGTCTCATCTGCTGCAATAGACTCTAATGGTAAAAATTCCCTCTGCTTGCTGTCTTCTGCAACATATTCAAATGGTACAACTTCCCACCTCTGATTGCTGTCTCATCTGCTGCAATAGACTCTAATGGTAAAAATTCCCTCTGCTTGCTGTCTTCTGCAACATATTCAAATGGTACAACTTCCCACCTCTGATTGCTGTCTCATCTGCTGCAATAGACTCTAATGGTAAAAATTCCCTCTGCTTGCTGTCTGCTGTGTCATCTGCTGCTTTACCATCTAGAAACATAGTTTAATGTGTCTGCTAATTCTTTGTTATAAATCATTTGGTGCATTGTACTTAAAACTCACTGTTGCATTTCCATGACTGGGATCAGTGTAGATCTTATCTGGTGGAGGTGTTAAAATAGATGTTGCCAGGCTGAATGTCTTTGATCATCCCAAAAAAAAAAAAAAAAAAAACCCTGGTGTGCTGACCCCAGCTGCCAAATTATCCTCAACCAGTTCCCACAATCCATCTCTTCAGACCCTGCAGTCTGGACTATAAATTTAGAACCATCCATAGGGGTGCACGCATCACAGAAGCAAAGCGTCACGAAGATAAGCGTCGGGATACAGCAGTTATTACATGGCAGTTAGTCAGGACAGGAGTCAGGTAACCCTCACTCTGCTGTCCCTTTTAACCATGTGCTTTATTCCTATCCTCCTATGTTCTCTTGCAATCCACTTTCACCGACCAATCCCCCCTCCATCACGACTCATATACATCAGCTCCTCTCTCTTTGCTTCTCCCATGTACAGCTCCCATGCACTTCTCACCTTCTTAAAAAGCCTCAGCCCATCTTGCCCAAACACACTGCACATAAAATCTTCATACAATTCCAAAAACTACTTGCTCTTTATCTTCCTGCTCCTACTGATTTCAGGGGACATCTCCCCCAACCCCGGTCCACCATCCCCCAACCTCAACCCCTACCCTACCTCACATCGAAACCTTAATAATCTTACTAATATCACTTGCACTCCTTCATCTCCTTCTTTCAATTGTGCCCTTTGGAATCCACGGTCTGTATGCAACAAGCTTCCTTTCCTACACAATTACTTTCTGAAAAACTCTCTGAATTTGTTGGCCCTCACGGAAACCTGGATTCAGGATTCTGACACTGTCTCTCCTGCTGCCATTTCCCATGGTGGCTTACAATTCTCCCATTCCCCGAGACCGACAAATAGACCTGGTGGTGGAGTCGGCATACTCCTGTCCCCACAATGCACTTTCCAGGTCATCCCCTCCCATCACAGAAGAAGAAGTCTCCAGGCTCCTCTCCTCTTCTCGTCCAACTACATGCACAACCGACCCCATTCCCTCACATCTCCTCCAGTCTCTCTCCCCAGTCGTCACAACTCACCTAACTACAATCTTTAATCTCTCCCTCTCCTCTGGCATTTTCCCCTCCTCCTTCAAACACTCTATCATTACTCCATTACTAAAGAAACCCACCCTTGACCCATCCTGCACAAACAACTACAGACCAGTCTCCAATCTCCCCTTCATCTCTAAACTCTTGGAGCGCCTGATATACTCACGCCTTACCCGTTACCTCTCCACTCACTCCCTCCTAGACCCTTCACAGTCCGGTTTCCGCCCCCTACATTCGGCAGAAACTGCACTCATCAAAGTGACCAACGACCTTCTGACAGCAAAACGTAATGGTGACCATTCTCTGCTCATTCTTCTCGACCTTTCTGCAGCTTTCGACACTGTTGACCATCCTCTCCTACTCTCTAGGCTCCAGTCACTAGGCATTAAGGACACTGCTCTTTCCTGGTTCTCCTCCTATCTTTCCGACCGCTCCTTCAGTGTTCTGTTTTCTGGCTCCACTTCATCTCCTCTTCCTCTCACTGTTGGGGTACCTCAGGGCTCAGTCCTTGGCCCCCTTCTCTTCTCTCTCTATACAGCCCCAATTGGACAGACCATCAGCAGATTTGGCTTTCAGTACCATCTTTATGCTGATGACACACAACTGTACACATCATCCCCTGACCTTACCTCCGCTGTACTACAGAACGCCACTGACTGTCTGTCTGCAGCCTCCAACATCATGTCTGCTCTCTATCTGAAACTCAACCTCTCCAAAACTGAACTTCTTCTGCTCCCACCATCTACTAACCTCCCTAAATCTGACATTTCCCTCTCTGTGGGTGGCACCATAATAACACCCCGACAGCAGGTGCGCTGTCTGGGTGTTATGTTCGACTCCGATCTCTCCTTCACCTCCCATATACAATCTCTTGCCCGCTCATGCCGCTTACACCTAAAGAACATCTCTAGAATCCGCCCTTTTCTCACCATGGAAACAACAAAAACTCTCACTGTCGCCCTGATCCACTCCCGCCTAGACTACTGTAATGCGCTATTAATTGGCCTCCCTCTCACTCGACTCTCCCCTCTCCAGTCTATCCTTAATGCAGCAGCCAGGGTTGTCCATCTGGCTAATCGTTTCTCAGACGCGTCCGCTCTTCGCCAGTCGTTACACTGGCTGCCAATTCATTACAGGGTACAATTCAAAGTACTTGTTCTCACCCACAAAGCTCTCCACAGTGCGGCACCCCCTTACATCTCCTCCCTCATTTCTGTCTATCGGCCTAACCGACCGCTGCGCTCTGCAAATGACTTTCGACTAACCTCTGCCCTAATCCGTACCTCCCACTCCCGACTCCAAGACTTCTCCCGTGCTGCGCCAATCCTCTGGAATGCTCTACCCCAAAATATTAGGACCATCCACAATTTGCATAGTTTTAGGCGCTCGCTCAAAACTCATTTGTTCAGAGCGGCCTATCACATTCAGTAATCAAAGTCATGTTTGTGTGTGTGTAGCCCATTCACTATCTCCATCTAACCCCCACCCCCTGAAGATGGCTGGACCGTCATTGTAAATACATCATTGTAAATACAAACCTGTGCTTTGTATCCCCCCCACCTCATTGTAGATTGTAAGCTCCACGAGCAGGGTCGTCTTATTTCGCTTTAATTATTGTATTGTTAACGTTGTTACTTATGACTGTTGTGTTTGAAACTGTTCAACTGTAAAGCGCTGCGGAATATGTTGGCGCTATATAAATAAAGATTATTATTATTATAACAACTGGCGGTGTTGAAGCCCAGGTTCAATCAGAGTTTAGGCTGAGGACTAATTGGAGCAAGTTTTATATCTGATGTAGTTTGAATGTGGAGGCAGCAGGAGACTTTGCCGGACACACAGCAGGGGAGCAGCTGACATTACTGAACCCCACTGACACAGGAGCTAGTGTTTTTCTCTGTGCAGACAGCACTTCTGAGCAACAACTGGCGGTGTTGGAGCCCAGGATCAATCATGGTGTAGGCTGAGGCCTACTTGGAGCAAGTTTAATATCTGATGTAGTTTGAATGTGGAAGGAGCAGGAGATATTGCCGTACACACAGCAGGGGAGCAGCTGGCGTTACAGAACCCCACTAACACAGGAGCTAGTGTTTTTCTCTGTGCAGACAGCACTTCTGAGCAACAACTGGCGGTGTTGGAGCCCAGGGTCAATCAAGGAGTAGGCTGAGGACTAATTGGAGCAAGTTTAATATCTGATGTAGTTTGAATGTGGAGGGAGCAGGAGACATTGCCGTACACACAGCAGGGGAGCAGCTGGCGTTACTGAACCCCACTAACACAGGAGCTAGTGTTTTTTTCTGTGCAGATGGCACTTCTGAGCAGCAACTGGTCGTGTTGTAGCCCAGGGATTACAGTTCAGGTGGTAGAAACATGAACACAACAGGAGACCTGGATACTGATGCCAACTAATTATTTATTCTGGAAGAGGACTGGCAAATTCCGGCGAGATCCAGGCCTTGTTCATTTTCAGAAAAGTAAGCCGGTCAACGTTATCGGAGGATAGTCGCGTGCGACAGTCTGTTAGTACCCCACCTGCGGCACTAAAGACGTGTTCTGATTCAACGGTGTTATGAGGCTTTGTAAGTTGTCCCGGTAGCGAGGATCTAGGAGGGTGTACACCCAATAATCAGCCGTACTGAGAATGTGGGCGATGCGGCGGTCGTTTCTCAGGCACTGCAGCATGAAATCAACCATGTGCTGCAGACTCCCAACTGGCCAAGAAACGCTGCCCCCTGCTTGAGGCGTCATCTCTGCCTGTTCTGCATCACCCCACCCTCGCTCTACATACTGACTACTAGAGCATTGTGTACCTTCCTCCTCCATTGACTTCTCCTCATCCTCCTCACAAAGTGTCCCCTGCCTAGGCCTTTGTGAGGAACCACGTTGCGCAGACTGTCCAGAAGCAGATGGCATTTGTGACTCCTCATCCTCCACTTCTTCCAAAACCTCCTCCCTTAGTGCTTGCAGTGTTTTTTGAAGCAGACAGATAAGGGGGACAGTCATGCTGAGCTGACTAGTGCATCATCTGCACTCGCCATCCGCATGGAATCATCGATGGCAAGCAAAACGTGGCAGATGTCCTTCATAGAAGCCCACTCAGTGGTGCTGAAGTGTGACCGGTGCACAGTGCGACTTGTTTGCGCCAGATGCATCTGGTACTCCATTACTGCTGCCTGCTGCTCACACAACCGCTCCAACATATGTAACGTTGAATTCCACCTGGTGGGTAGGTCACATATGATGCGATGTTCCGGAAGGCGGAATCGGCGCTGCAGAGCTGCAATGCGCGATCTTGCCATGCTGGAACGCCGCAAGTGAGCGCACTCTATGCGGACCTGGTGCAGCAGTGCATCAAGATCCGGATAGTCCCTCAGAAAGCTCTGCATGACCAAGTTGAGCATATGTGCCAGACATGGGATGTGAGTGAGGTTGCCTAGGCCCAGAGCTGCCACCAGATTTCGGCCATTGTCACACACTACCAAGCCTGGCTGGAGATTCGCTGGCACAAACCACACACATCGCTTTCCTGCTTGATGGCATTCTATAGCTCCTGTGCTGTGTGGCTTCTGTTCCCCAAAGATATTAATTTCAGTACGGCCTGTTGACATTTGACCATGGCTGTGCTCATATCGGGTAAGCGTTCACAGGTCCATGTGGAGATAGACCGTGACGGCTCCTGCAGCGTTGATTCTGAGGAACTAGAGTATGAGGAGGAGTCAATGTGTACAGACTGGATTCCTGCAATCCTTGGAGTTGGCAGAACATGTACAGCGCCACTCTCAAGATCTGTACCCGGCTCCACAACATTAACCAATGGGCAGTGAGGGAAATGTATCGTCCCTGTCCATGGTTACAGGTTCACGCATCGGTGGTCAGGTGGACCTTGCTACTGACGGCGTTTAGTAGCTCATGTTTAATTTTTCCCTCAACATGCTTTTGCAGGGCAGGGACGGCTTGCCTACTGAAATAAAAGTGGCTGGGCACAGTGTATTGTGGGACTGCCAATGCCATGAAGTTACGGAAGGTGTCAGTCTCCACCAGCCTGAATGAGAGCATTTCAAGGGCCAGTAGTTTTGCAATGCCAGCATTCAGAGCCTGTGCTCGGGGATGGTTTGCCGAGTATGGCCGCCTTTTCTCCCATGCCTGTGCAACCGATGGCTGTAGAGTGGCCTGGGAGTGTGAGGATGACAGGGAACATGGTGCTGTGGGTGGAATGTCACTGGGTCTCTGGACAACAGTGCCAGAGGTCCTTCCATGGCGATCCTGTGAGGAAGCCGAACCAGCTGTGTGTGAGCTGGCGGAAGAGGCTACAACACAAGCTGAAGAGGTGGTAGGTGGTGCTGTAGGTTGGCCTTCGTCTTCAGTGTGTCTTTGTAACTCCACCATGTGCTTGGTCCGCACATGTTTCCACATATTTGTGGCATTGAGGTTGCTGACACTTTTCCCTCTTTTGACTCTATGATTACACAGCTTGCATTTGACAATGAAAATGTCATCTGCAACTGTGTCAAAAAAGGACCACGCGCTGCAAGTCCTAGGAGCGCCCGTTTTGGGTTTTGGAAGAGGAATGCTCCTAATGGGTGCCGAAGTGGAGGCTACAGGCAACCAAGTCTGCCCCCTCCCTCTCCCTCCTGTTTTGGCCGTTCGGGGAATCTCTTCCTAAGAGCTGCTCCCACCACCTTCCTGTTCCTCACACCATGATGGGTCAAGGACCTCATCATCTACACTCCCCTCTTCAAACACCTGCTTCTCCTGAGTTGTCTCGCCAGCACCGTACGCAACAGAAAGTGGCACCTGAGTCTCATCATCTGATGTGTACTGTGGTGTGCTGACCATAGGCACTGGCCCACCCGCCTCTTCAGATTCAGAGGGACAAAGCAGTTGCGCATCACTGCATACTCCCCCTTCTTCACATTTTAGAATGCTGTTTGGCTGGCCCCCTGTTTCCAAGCCAAGAGATTCAGAGAACAGAAGTAGAGATGGCTCCTGTCCAGGGCTCTCTGACTGCCTGGGCAATTTAGCAGGTGGTGAAGAGACAGATGGCTGCTCTTCAGTGCTCTGGCCCTGAGAGGATGTTGAAGTAATTGAAGTTGATGCGTTCGCTGCCATCCATCCAACAATGGCTTCAATTTGTTCATCCCGCAGCAGTGGGGTACGGCGAGGTCCTACAAAACTGTGCATAAAGGACTGTTGCCTGGTAAAACTGGGGGATGCTGAGTCATTGGTGCCCGCAGCAGGCACAGAATCCCCACGTCCTCTCTTTGCTGAAACTCCACGCCCACGACCACGTGCCTTACTCCCTGCCTTCTTCATCTTGGTAGACTGATAAAGAAAGGCAGAAAAGTACAAAGGGGGGGCTTAGTGTGCTTATTCCTGAATAGCTGCTAACAGGTATAAGAAACACTAATTTTATAAAGTGTGTGGACTAAACATTAATATGAGATAATGTGGCCTACACAACTGTCAAGTGGAGTGTTTGGTGAACTTTATTTATGTGTTTTTTTTTCAAAAAAACAAAAAGGATGTGACCAAAGATGTGAAAGCGATAGTATCACAAACTTTTTGGAGCTATTACAATGCAGGAAGGTAACCTACAATGCAATAGATGAGGCTCCAAAAAATAGGCTAATACTAATCTGGCTGCAGCTGCAGGGCACAAGCCAGAAAAAAGGCTCCTCTATCTACTCCTATATAGTGTTTGCAACCAACCAATGTAGATGGATACGGATGGAAGCACACTAATAGGAGAAAAAAATCAGGAAAAATGAGCTGCAATAAAGCAAAAAAAGGACTATGTTTGAGGCAGTGACGCACGTTGAGCGGACTACAACCAGAGGTGGCTGCAGAACACACTACAATGTGAGCTGCACTCACACACAGAGACCTCACAGACAGCCATGAACAGTGCAGAGAACTGGGCACTAGCACTGAAAGGCTGCAGAAAGGCTCCGCTGTCTAGTCCTATAGTGCTTGCAACCAATGTAGATGGATACGGATGGATGCACACTAATAGGAGAATTAATGAAAAATGAGCAGCAATAAAACAAAAATAAATATGTATGAGGCACTGACGCACACTGAGCGGCCTACAACCAGAGGTGGCTGCAGGACACACTACAGCATGAGCTGCACTCACACAGACCTTGCAGACAGCTGTGAACAGCGCTGCAAGGCAAAAGAAAGCTACCATGATTGATAATGTAGCCTGGGTAAAGCACAATATTATATAGCAAATCGCTATCTCTAACTGTCCCTCAGAGTCTTGAACAGCAGCCTGTCCCTTACTGAATTCACAGCAGAGTGAACCCTAAATGGCGGCGGCGGCTTTTATAGTGCATCATGACATCATTTCAGCAGCCAATCACAGCCATGCCATTAGTTAACATGCCTAGATGCCTAACAGGATGTGCCCACACTTCTGAGGATTCCTCATTGCCTGAATCAAATCAAACTGGCTCATAGCATTATGGGAACTTCCGATTCCGGTATTCGATATGCAAAAAGTATCGGAACTCAGTATCGGAATTCCGATACCGTGAATATCGGCCGATACCCGATATTTGCGGTATCGGAATGCTCAACACTAATGCTAACCTTATTTTTTCAAGTAACCATATTTTCTTGCTCTCTACTAAACTAATTTCATGTTGCCTCCAACAATCTTACTTATTAAAATGTACATTTTGAAGTTTAAATTGAAATTGTTTTACCAGATCTTAATCCTTAGACTTGACACAACATATCATTTTTATTTACCTGATGCTGTTCAAAAAAATAAAAATCATAATAAAAATAACATTAATGATAATAATAATTTTATTTATAAACCGCCAAAATATTCCGCATCACTAGACAATTCAGAAAGGTCATATGCAAACAATATCAAACATTATAGAATAAAGCTGCGTATGCATTTATTTTGCACAAATCTTGTGCAAGAGCATTCCTAAGAATGATTGTTTTAATAATATTCACACAATCTGAACAGGCTATCAATCCCCTGATGTACAAGCAAAACACTCATTCATTGGGTGAAATGATCCTATGGCTAAGGCTGGGTTCACATAGCGTTAATGGGCTGCATTTAACGCATCTGTTACACAGCGGCATTAACGGATGCGTTAATTCACCCATACACAGCTATAGACGAGCGCATCGCTAACGCGTCATAATCGGCATGCGCTAGCGATGTGCTGTCATTCTTTGACGGAGTCTCGGACGCAGGCTGCAGCATCTGACGCTCCATCACTGCTAGCACAGCGAGAGGACATAACGTGATCGCGTTATGTCATAGCCTTAACGCAGTCCGCCAGCGCTATGCATTTAACAGACTGCTGTTAATGCTATGTGAACCTGGCCTTACACAAAAGATAATTGCTCTTGGCAGGGCATCATCCAGTGTTAACAGGACCCACCATGCCTGAGAACAATGGCAGTCTATGTGCACTATTACAGATCGCTGTAATAGGCTGTGTGGTGGAACCACTGTGTCAAAGCCCAAGGAAGACCAGGTGGGGTGTGACCAGGAGCCTCACCCAATCCGACCACTGATATATAGCGACTAATAACACCACTGTTCGTGGAGAGACAATGGAGGCTGAGATAGAAGCACTTGGACCTGAGAACTAACTGAGTGTTAGGAAAAACTCACAACATTGCACAGGCACCTCCATGTTGGAGGTGCTTTAAATAGTAAGTGACCTCTAGCTATTGGCTGAAGACACTTTAGAGGAACGCATGTGGCCCCTTTAAGAAAGAGGAAGTGTGCACACATGCGCCCTAAGCACAGTGCCTGGGGACCTGCTTGCGGTGCATGCACCCCGGGCAGCAACAGACTGGGAAGGAGCAGGATGGCAGCCATGTCTGTGAGTATGCTGGTGCAGGGAGAGAGGGACTGCAGGTAGGGAAGCAAGTTTAGTGCATATCTGAGAACAGTCTGCCTATGTGAACAGGCTGTTAAATGACAATTGATCAGCAAACAAGTAGCTGATTAGTTCTCGTTTAGCCACTGGTCAGTTAGTGCAAACAGATTTTAACAAATAAGGCCTGATTCATCACAAAATTTAAGCCATTATTCATTTGTAAATAGCTTAGAAAAGTAGCATATTTTGGTGCAACAGGTGGCTGTGGTAAAATCATGAGGCTTTTGACATTCTCATGCCATTTTTTCCCAGTCCCAACAATATGGGCAGAGTTAGGGTGGGATGAGGCGACCATCACTCATCAATCGCTATGCCATACATCTTACTCCAGTAGGGACTGGAGTAGGATCTGTGGCGAGGTGCACACAGTAGTAGATGCCACTCATCTGGTACTCCTGATTGATGAAGAGGCATATACCTTTTTATGAATCAGGAACTACTGACTCCAGCAAATCTCACTACAACAAATCTCATCATCTGGACACTGGTCTAGATATGTATCAGAAAGTAGGGTTGACACATATGGTTAAAAGCACTTGTGTATGATCCTGTAATTTTAAAATAAATAAGGAATTTCTTCTAAACTTCATGAACTGGTTACCAGCAGATATCTGTCTATGCGTCAATCTCAATTTTACAAATGACCAGATTTTGAAAAAAGTCTAGGAAGAGAGACCCAAGAACAGTTAGGTTAGTGAGTTCATGTGATGGGCCTGCTAAATAGATTTATTTCTAAGGCACACTTAAAACTGTGGACATTGGGAATTAACTGGGTAGTGCACTCAAGAAAACAGGCGCAGTCTGGGAGATGGGAATAATTGCTGGCAGCGGATTATTCAGGATACTCTCCAAGCGTGTGACAATAGAGCTTCTTTATTCAGGAACTAACAGGAACAATATACAGTATGATAAGCTTAACAGATCAGGAATAAATCATTTGTGTGTCTCTCTGTTCAGCATTTTCAGCAGGCTGCTTCTCTCATACACAGACACAGGAAGAACAGGAAATACAGTCACATGCTCTCCCTGTGTGTGCCTCTGGGAGTTTTTTTGTTCTAACTTTATGAACAGCATACAAATCTAGCAGCTAAACACTCATAGACAAGAATTGAGTAGTTGCACCAAACATATTCCAATTCCCCCACTCAACAACTGCTTATTCTTTTAGTCCCATTGCAGTTCTGAAGTCCACAAACTTGGCTCTTGATAACGGCTTTATCATACCATCAGCTATCATCTTGTCAGACTCGTAATAAACAAACTCGAGTACACTACGCTCCACTAAGTCACGTAAGTGGTGATGTTTTACATCAATGTGCTTAGTCCTTGCACCAATCTTCTCAATGCTGGCATGTTTAATGCATCCTTGTTTGTCCTCATCCTGTTGGTTGAGCTAATGGCTTGCCGAAATCTTTCAAAAGTTGTTTCAACCAAATTACTTCTTGACTTGCATAAAAAGAAGACATATATTCTGCTTCTGTAGAAGATAATGCGACTGACACTTGTTTTCTGCTGGACCAAGAAATTGAATTTTCTCCTAACTTGAATAAGTAACCACTTGTTGATTTCCGATCACTTGAATCTCCAGCCCAATCTGCATCCATATAACCTCTGAGAGTGAGATCTCCTAATGCAGATATCTTAAGATTTAGCCTTTGAGTTTCTTTAAGATATTGAAGAATTCTCTTAATTGCATTCCAGTCTATTTGGCGTGGCTTGCTTACACGTCGGCAAAGAATTCCAGCTGTGGCTGTGATAGCCGGACGAGTTGTGGTTGCTGTGTACAGAAGCGCCCCCACTGCTTTTCTGTAACTCTCATTGCTGGGTAGCAGATCTTCTTCTCCTTCCAACTTTAAATAGGACGGATCCTTTGGTGTTGACACACCTTTGGCTTCTGATATTCCAAACTGGTTTAGAATTGCAGAAATTTTAGAACTCTGGTTGAGAAGAAAACTCCCATCTTCCTCTCTCTAGATTTGGATTCCCAAATAATATGTCCAAGGTCCTTAGTCTCAAAGTGCTGGTTGAGAATTTCACCTAGCAATTTTCTTTTGCATCTTGATGACATGTGATTACATCGTCTACATATAGGAGAACATGCATCCACCCCTTTGCTAAATTTTTTGTATATTAACATGGATCATCTTGAGATCTTTTAAATCCTTCATCCATCAAAACTTTGTTCATTTTCGAGTTGACTGCTTAGGTCCATAGAGAGATTTTTGCATTTTACAAACAAGGTGCTCTTCACCATTTTTAATATATCCCTCGGGTTGGCTCATGTACAACTCTTCTTCAATGTCACCATGTAGGAAGGCTGTTTTGATTTCAAAATGTCTCATTGTCATTTCTTGAACTGCAGCTAGGGACATTAACACCTTAGTGACCGCCGATACGCCTTTTAACGGCGGTAATTAAGTGAACATAAACCACAGCGCCGCTAATTCACGGTGCTGTGGAGAAAGTGAATAGCGCCCCCCAGTGTCGGATTTTCTTCAGGGTCTCGGCAGCCGGGGGTAGCCGAGACCCCAGAGATCATGAATCGGTCAGTTTTTACCGACCCCGCTTTTGCACAAAAAATAAAAGCCGCGATTTTGCATTAAATTTCTCTTTCCTCTGATGTGATCACACATCAGAGGTGAGAGAACTAGGGTCCCCGATCCCCCCCGGTACCTCTCCATGGTCCCGCGTCCCGCCGGCGTCCACCAGTGGGACTAGGCTATGGTTAGGGCTAGGGCTAGGTTTAGGGCTAGGGCTAGGGCTAAGGCTAGGGTTAGGGCTAGGGTTAGGGTGAACTAGGATTAGGGTTAGAATTATGATTAGGGATTAGGGTTGGGGTTAGGGCTAGGGTTGTGTTGAGGTTAGGGTTGGAGCAATAATTGAGGGGTTTCCACTATTTACCATCTTTGGGGGTCTAAAAATTGGGGTCTAAAAAATCACTTTTGTAGAAATAAAAATTACTTTTTATTTTCACGGCTCTGCGTTTATAAACTTCTGTGAAGCGCTTGGGGGTTCAAAGTGCTCACCACACATCTAGATAAGATCCTTGCGGGGTCACTTGTGGGGGGTTTCCACTGTTAGGCCCATCAGGGGCTCTGCAAGCGCAACATGATGCCCTCAGACCATTCCATCAAAGTCTGCATTCAAAAATGGCACGCCTTCCCTTCCAAGCTCTCCCATGCGCCCAAACAGTGGTTCCCCCCACATATGGGGTATCAGCATAATCAGGACAAATCGCACAACAACTGTGGTGGTATGATTTCTCCTGTTACCCTTGTAAAAATAAAATTTTGGGGGCGAAAATATCATTTTTGTGGAAAAAAAATGGATTTTTTATTTTCACGGCTCTACGTTATAAACTTCTGTGAAGCACTTGATGGTTCAAAGTCTAACCACACATCTAGATAAGTTCCTTAAGGGGTCTAGTTTCCAAAATGGGGTCACTTGTTGGAGGTTTCCACTGTTTAGGCACATTACGGGCTCTCCGAACGCAGCATGGCATCCGATCTCAATTCCAGCCAATTCTGCGTTGAAAAAGTGAAACGGTGCTCCGTCCCTTGCGAGCTCTGCCATGTGCTGAAAAAGTGGTTTACCCCAACATATGGGGTATCGGCGTATTGAGGAGAAATTGTACAACAAATATTGTGGTTGATTTTCTCTTTTAACACTTGTGAAAATAAAAAAAATTGGTTCTGAAGTAAATTTTTTGCAAAAAAAAGTTAAATGTTAATTTTTTCCTTCCACATTGCTTTAGTTCCTGTGAAGCACGTAAAGGGTTAATAAACTTCTTAAATGTGGTTTTGAGCACCTTAAGGGGTCTAGTTTTTAGAAAGGTGCAACTTTTGGGTGTTTTCTGTCATGTACACCTCTCAAAATGACTTTAAATATGATGTGGTCCCTAAAAAAATGGTTTTGTGAATTTTGTTGTAAAAATGAGAAATCGCTGGTCAACTTTTAACACTTATAACTTCCTAACCAAAAAAAATTTTGCTTCCAAAATTGTGCTGATGTAAAGTAGACATATGGAAAATGTTATTTATTAAGAAATCTGTGTGACATATCTCTCTGATGTAAGGGCATAAAAATTTAAAGTTTTAAAATTGCAAAATTTTCAAAATTTTTGCCATATTTCCATTTTTTTCATAAATAAACACAAGACTTATCGAATAAATTTTACCACTATCATGAAGTACAATATGTCACGAAAAAACAACCTCAGAATCAGCAGGATCCATTAAAGCGTTCCAGAGTTATAACCTCATAAAGTGACAGTGGTCAGAATTGTAAAAATTGGCCTGGTCATTTAGCTGTAAAATGGCTCTGTCACTAAGGGGTTAAAGTTCTGAATGTGGTTTGCGTTGCAACTGGAGAAAATGTAGCATCACAATCTTCACCATACTTTTGCGAGTACCCTTTTGTGGCCAATCTTACCTAACACTGGTGAACTTTACCTTTTGAGTCATATTTGAATTGAAGACCCACTTACATCCGATAGCTCTTTTTTCTTATGGTAGCTCAGTAAGCTCTCATGTCTGGAGTTGGTGAAGGGACTCCATCTCTTCATTAGCAGCATTTATCCACTTCTGCTTCTCGTGGACAGACAGTTTTTGCATCTCTTGTCATAACTGTGGCTCTGGTTTAGGAAATGTTCTGACCATATAAGAAAGGGGTCTAGCTGGGATACCTTTGTTTGACCTTTCTGATCTCCTGACTGGAGGTTGACTTGGTTCTTCTGTGTCTTCAGAGCTTATTCACACTCCAGTGTTTTCCTTTTTGCAGTCTGGGTTTGGTGATTGAGATTTTTCTTCTTGCTTCTTAGGTTGAATAACTGGTGTAACTTCATGGAATTTGAGCAATACAGAGTTTTCATCAATCATGACATCTCTGCTTATTGTTACTGTGTTGGTTTCTGGGTGCATGATTCTGTATCCCTTTTGAGTTTCTCTATAGCCCACCAGGACTCCTTGCTTTGCATGTGATTCCCACTTGGAGCATTTTTCTTTGGGAACATACACAAACATTTTGCTTCCAAATATCCTGAAATGCTTCAGGTTAGGCTTCTCGCAGTTCCATAGCTCAAATGGAGCTTTATTTGTGGCTTTATCTGGCAGTCTGTTTTGAAGACAGCAAGCTGTCATGATGGCTTCTCCCCAATACGTTTAGTTAGATTCACATCAAACAACATACTTCATCCACTTTCACACAGAGTACGGCTCTTTCTCTCTGCAATGCCCTTTTGTTCTGGGTTGTATGGATTGGCAGTCTGGAACATGATTCCGTTCTTTTTCAAAATGGTTTGCATCTTACCACTTGTATATTCGGTTCCATTAGGCTAGTTTCACACTTGCTTTTTTTTGCAGCGCGTTTTTCCCGCAAAAAAACGCATTAAAAAAACGCATACAAATGCATACAAACGCTGCGTTTTTTTCCAGCATTTTAATGCGCATGCAGGAAAAAAACGCAGCGTTTTTGCGCGTTTGTATGCGTTTTTTGTGCGTTTGCGTTTTTTTACAGATTTTGGAAAAACCCCACAAAAAAGAAAAAACAACCATTCAACAACACACAAGACCAATGGGACTTCATTGTGGGTGTGGTATGTTAATATATATACACCCTGTCTACAGTATTCTTCACATTTGCTTGATTCTTCTCGTGACCATGGATCTGCGCTGGAAGAGTTTTCACTTCAACTTGGATTTGGACATCGCGATGGCTCAGGCGTATGCAGTTGCTTGCCATGAACAAAGGAAGAGAGAGAGGCAGCGAAGACGGCGGCGTATGTGGATACATCCGATTGTTGAACTCCGGGAGAGCCGTGGGGCATACCATACCCTCTACAGCGAGCTCCAGTCAAACCCGGAGAAATTTACAGATTATATCCGGATGTCCCACGAAAGTTTCATGGATTTGCTTGCTCGTGTCCAACAATCCATCCGGAGACAGGACACACAGCTCCGTCGTGCGATTCCTCCTGAGGAACGGCTACTGGTGACATTACGGTATGTTTTAAAAACAAAGGGGTGTGGTCTGATGTTTTTTTTTGTAAATTTAGTATTCAAAACCTTGGGTAATTAGTTTTCGTGAATGTACTAATATTTTTTTTATAGTTTTTAAAAATAATATACATAAATATTAATTTTACTTCTTTGTCTGTTCACAGATTCCTGGCGACTGGAGAAACCCTATCCTCACTACACTTCCAGTACCGTATTGGAATCTCTACCTTGTCTGGAATTGTTGCTGACACCTGCCGGGCTCTCTGGAATGTTCTTTGCCCAGAATTTATGCCCCTGCCCACCGCTGAAAAGTGGATGGAAATTGCTGACAAATTCTGGACAGTATGCAATTTTCCCAACTGTTTGGGAGCTGTTGATGGGAAACACATACGGATCATCAAACCCCAAAGAACGGGATCTGAGTACTATAATTACAAAAAGTACTTTTCAATAGTACTCATTGCAATTGCGGATGCCGGATGTATGTTTGTAGCAGTGGACATTGGAGCATTTGGCCGTGGTAATGACTCGCAGGCTTTTAAAAACTCAGACATGGGCCGGAGGTTGTATGGCAACCAATTTAATTTCCCTATGCCACGGCCTCTTCCTCACACCGAAGCTCCGCCACTGCCCTTTGTAATGGTTGGCGATGAGGCTTTTCAAATGTGCGGAAACTTACTGAAACCCTACTCCAGCCGAGACTTGGACCACACCAAAAAAATTTTTAATTACAGGCTGACCAGGGCCAGAAGAACTGTCGAGTGTGCTTTTGGGATTCTTGTTTCCAGATGGCGAATTCTGGGCACGGCCATTAATCTTAAACTTGAAACAGTCGATGAGGTGGTGAAGGCCTGTGTGGTTCTACATAACTTTGTGATGGCTAAAGAGCACCCGACCTTTGAACTGGACGATGATGCTCCTAACCCATTGCCTGAATTCACTCAGCACACTCTCAGGTCATCCGTTGAAGTTGGCCAAATGAGGGACAAATTTGCGGCCTACTTTATTTCTGATGTAGGACGGGTGCACTGGCAAGATGAAATGGTGTAATGTTGTTGTTTATGGTAATAAAAATCCTTATTTGATACCATTACTGAGTGCACTATATTTTTTAAACTCCGATTAATTAAAAAACTTCCCATGTATAACTGAATTTTGTTATGTTCACACACCTGGGCAGGTAAATACACATACGAGTTAAAATGCAGCATTGCTAGTCTGCGTGAAATATATTGGAATGAGCAAAGCTGCAGGCCATGAATCAGGAAACCATTTTTTTTCAAGATAAAATTGTGCAAATAGTTTAAAACAAAGTATGTGATTTTCTCAAAACACAACACTCAAAACCCAACCCCAATGAAAGTCCATGGGGAATACAAGTCAGCATTGAGTGGATGAATGTAATCTGCTCCATTAAAAGTTATTACACTAGGCCTTTGAATTGACTATACTAGGCCGTGGTATTTCAAATATGAGTATACTAGGCCTTGGGGCTAGTAGTATAGTAATATGTGAAATACCACGGCCTAGTATAGTCATACCAAGGCCTACTGTTATAACTCGATTTTTAACAACTAGCATCTTGTTTCAACAAAAACAAACTGGTGAAACTAGAAAGAAACTTATTTTTTAGACAAGTTTCAACAGTTTGTTTTTCATGAAACCAGATTCTATTTGGTAAAACTAGAGTTATTACACTAGGCCTTGGAATGACTATACTAGGCCGTGGTATTTCAAATATGAGTATACTAGGCCTTGGGGCTAGTAGTATATGTGAAATACCACGGCCTAGTATAGTCATACCAAGGCCTACTGTAATAACTCGATTTTTAACAACTAGCATCTTGTTTCAACAAAAACAAACTGGTGAAACTAGAAAGAAACTTATTTTTTAGACAAGTTTCAACAGTTTGTTTTTCATGAAACCAGATTCTATTTGGTAAAACTAGAGTTATTACACTAGGCCTTGGAATGACTATACTAGGCCGTGGTATTTCAAATATGAGTATACTAGGCCTTGGGGCTAGTAGTATATGTGAAATACCACGGCCTAGTATAGTCATACCAAGGCCTACTGTAATAACTCGATTTTTAACAACTAGCATCTTGTTTCACCAAAAACAAACTGGTGAAACTAGAAAGAAACTTATTTTTTAGACAAGTTTCAACAGTTTGTTTTTCATGAAACCAGATTCTATTTTGTAAAACTAGAGTTATTACACTAGGCCTTGGAATGACTATACTAGGCCGTGGTATTTCAAATATGAGTATACTAGGCCTTGGGGCTAGTAGTATATGTGAAATACCACGGCCTAGTATAGTCATACCAAGGCCTACTGTAATAACTCGATTTTTAACAACTAGCATCTTGTTTCACCAAAAACAAACTGGTGAAACTAGAAAGAAACTTATTTTTTAGACAAGTTTCAACAGTTTGTTTTTCATGAAACCAGATTCTATTTTGTAAAACTAGAGTTATTACACTAGGCCTTTGAATGACTATACTAGTCCATGTTATTTCACATATGACTATACTAGCCCTTGGGTTGGTTTTTAACATGTATTTACCCATCAGTGTTTGTGAGTGGCGCAAACAACATTAATGAAACTTATTAATGGTGAACCACAAATGTAAATTTATTTTTTATCACAAAAAAAAAATTTAAAAATTATTTTTTACGGCGTTTGGGGGCAGATGGTTTCAATTTGGGGGTGTGCAGGGAATATGCAACACTTGCAGTTGAAGACGGTGTTTGAGGGGAAGGGGCAACAAAACTTGTGGGGGAAGGTAGTCCAGTTAAGGGAATTAAACTTGGAACACTTGTAGGAGAGGAAATCTGTTCAGTTACATTAGTTGTAATGGCATGTCGCCGTAGGCTTGTGTGCCTGGACCGACTTTGGCCCAATGCCCGCCTTGATTGATTTCGCCTTGAAGTAGGGGCAAATATGGAATGTAGGTCCCCCGTCTGCTGGTATGGCTGCTGCTGCTGAGGTGGCGGCTGCTGCTGCAGAGGTTGCGGCTGCTGCTGAGGTGGCGGCTGCTGCTGAGGTGGCGGCTGCTGCTGAGGTGGCAGCTGCTGCTGAGGTGGTTGCTGCTGCTGAGGTGGTTGCTGCTGCTGCTGAGGTGGCGGCTGCTGCTGAGGTGGTTGCTGCTGCTGCTGAGGTGGCGGCTGCTGCTGAGGTGGCTGCTGCTGCTGAGGTGGCGTCTGCTGAGTTGGCTGCTGCTGCTGAGGTGGCTGATGCTGCTCTTCTTGTTCAGTGCTCGTCCTTGCAGGAGGACTGGTGGCGGCAGTGATGGCCCAGGTTTGCAGAGTGGTGGTGGCAGGGCTACTACATGTTGTTGTAGCGGCAGGGCTGTTCCATGTTTGCCTAGTGGTGGCTGAGCTCCACGCATGCATGGGATTGGCGGTGGTGCTCCAGACAGGAGCAGCGCTTGCCATGGTGGTGTCGGTGAAGTGACCAGCTGCACTCAGACTTGTGGTGGTGTAACGGTGGGTGTCCAGCCTTTGAAGAGAGGTGTCCGTGCAGTGGTATGCAGCACAAGTCGGTAGTGAGGTGAAGCGAGTCAATGGTGGCACAGGTGGAAAGGACACCACTGCCTGCTGACCGTACCGATTATGCTGCATAGCCTGCAAGAAAGCATTGTTGCAGGCCTGCAGCACATTCAGCTGTTGATCAGGACTAAGGTGTTCCGCCATGCCCTTTTCAATCTTACTAAAAAAATGGTGTGCTGGTCTGTTGAGGTCGGCCTCCAGACGGTCAAGGCGCTGTTCTACAGAATTGAAGCGGTGTTCAAAGTGGTTAAAACCACGTTCCATCAGTGCAAAACCGCTTTCAACTCTGTCGGACAGTGACTTGAGGCTGGAATTAAATGTCTCGCTCAAATGCATAAACTCGGGCAAGACATTCCTGTCCAAGGCCCTCTGCCGCTGGCGGGTAGTGCCCGCATAACCAGTGGCAGAGACCTGGGACAGGGGAACACCTGATGGCCCAGCTTCCTGGTCACCAGCTGTGTGTGTGTGGGACCTGCAAGGTGCTTCCTGGCTGTCGGATGGCTGGGACGGGTCAGAGGACGTCCGACGAAGGACCGCTCCAGGGCCAGGTTGCAGGGTGCTGCTCCAGGTGCTGTGGAAGAAAGGAAAATCATTACTACCATGCCTTTACAAGAAGCATCAGCTGTGGATTAGAAAAACACAGATTAATAAAAATAAAAACCCAAAATGTATAATACTTACGATCTTGTGGCAAGGACCGGTCTTAGGAACTGCAACGCGTGATAGTGACGGTATCTAGTTCTGGTCCTTGACGCAGATCCACTGCGAACCTGGCCCTCAGCACGAACATCACTGTTGAAGCGGTCCTTGATCGAACGCCAACGTGTTCGGACTTTGTCCACTGTTGATAAAAAAAAACAGTGCCGTCAAGTACAACAGTCACTGCTTCACAATTTAGCAATACAATACTCAAAGCAGTCACTGTACACCCCGATGACACTGTTGGGTTTCCTGCTAGAATACACCTAGCACGAAACCCAACAGTGCCGTCAAGGACAACAGTCACTGCGGCACAATGTAGCAATACAATACTCAAAGCAGTCACTGTAGACCACGATGACACTGTTGGGTTTCCTGCTAGAATACGCCTAGCACGAAACCCAACAGTGCCGTCAAGGACAACAGTCACTGCGGCACAATGTAGCAATACAATACTCAAAGCAGTCACTGTAGACCACGATGACACTGTTGGGTTTCCTGCTAGAATACGCCTAGCACGAAACCCAACAGTGCCGTCAAGGACAACAGTCACTGCGGCACAATGTAGCAATACAATACTCAAAGCAGTCACTGTAGACCACGATGACACTGTTGGGTTTCCTGCTAGAATACGCCTAGCACGAAACCCAACAGTGCCGTCAAGGACAACAGTCACTGCGGCACAATGTAGCAATACAATACTCAAAGCAGTCACTGTAGACCACGATGACACTGTTGGGTTTCCTGCTAGAATACGCCTAGCACGAAACCCAACAGTGCCGTCAAGGACAACAGTCACTGCGGCACAATGTAGCAATACAATACTCAAAGCAGTCACTGTAGACCACGATGACACTGTTGGGTTTCCTACTAGAATACGCCTAGCACGAAACCCAACAGTGCCGTCAAGGACAACAGTCACTGCGGCACAATGTAGCAATACAATACTCAAAGCAGTCACTGTAGACCACGATGACACTGTTGGGTTTCCTGCTAGAATACGCCTAGCACGAAACCCAACAGTGCCGTCAAGGACAACAGTCACTGCGGCACAATACAGAGCAGGGAAATACTCACTAAACGCCTTTTTGGCGGATGCTGTGGCGCTGTCCCAGCCATCCATCAACGCTGCGGCCACCTCATTCCATAGCCGCCGTGTCACCACATTGTCCTTGTACAGCCGGTCACGGCTGTCCCACAACGGCGAACGCTCCTGGACCAGGCTGATGAGCTGCTCATTATCCAGGTAGACGTCTTCATCCCGTTGTGGAACCTAGACAAAACACATTCATTAGAATAATCAAATTTAAATTGACTAAAAAGTTACAAAAAAAGAAAAAAAAAAAAGAGTAAAAATAGAAGATAAAAAAAAAAAAAAAACATTACAAATCATTTGATACTTACATTACGTATCACCACCGGGACTTGGCTTCGCTGCTCCTGCTGTTCGCCCTCACTATTCCCGTCCGCAGATGATGATGACGATGTCTGAAAGTTGAAAAAAACGTAAGAGATTTGGAGAAGCAGCAGATATACTTACCAGATGCACGAAAATAATCACCTCACGGTCTGCTTGCGCCAATTCCTGCCGCGATGGGGAATACTCCGATTCTGAAGACATACTGCATGTAAAAATAATAAAAATCATTAGTACATACATAATTTAAAAGGACAGGCATATAATGTAATATACTCACATTCTTCGCTGATATAATGTGTTCTTGGTTGAATGTCTGCTCTTCAATCTGTCTAGTGTAGTAGTGGCAGAGTTTTGGCAGGCACCTCCTTTATATAGCCTTTTTTTTTTGGACTTTAGAAGATTCTAACTAGGATAAAAAGTGGACACCACCCAAAAAACGCTGCGCTAAAAAAGCGCATACCTGCGCATGCCAGTGCGCACGTATGCGCATCCATAGGCTATAATGGCCATTTTTAGCGCAAAACGTGCGCATACGTGCGCATGCGATTTTTTCAAGGGCCAAAAAATGCAACATGCAGCGTCTGGAAAATACCATCGCACACCCCAAAAAAACGCAGCGCATGAAAATCGCATACATGCGCTTACAAGTGCGCAGGTATGCGCACCCATGTTAAATATAGGGGAAAAATCGCATGCGCACGTATGCGTTTTTTTCCAGCGCTAAAAAACGCAAATGTGAAACCAGCCTTATCTGCACCCAGGGCTTTTGGCATTCTTCCAAATTTGTTAAACACTACAGCAAGATATTCTTCAAGTTTCTGTGGAACTTTATCCTTACTATGAAGCAGGTAGGTGACTGTGCATCTGGAGTAGTCAACAATAAATGTGAGAAAATAACTCTTCTTGCTAGGAGTTTGAACACTCACTGGACCACATACAGCTGTATGTATCAGATCCAGAGGCTGTGCAGATCTAGTGGTGCTTATTTTAGGAAAGGATTTTCTGGACATTTTCGCTTTAAGACAGCTAGTGCACTTCATCATTTGACTACACTGGCTGATTTCAATACCATTTGCAAGTTGGGCTATTTTCCTTATTGCTTCTGGGTCTCTGTGCCCAAATGTCTGTGCCATACAGGGATACAGATCTTATGTAGATCTTGTCTAGCATTGTACACTCTTTCTTTGCATTTTAGGCCTCTTTCACGCTTCATTCTTTTAACGTCAGTTCCAAACCGTCAAAGTGTGAAAAAACTGATCCGTTTCTACTGTGCAAAAAATGGATGTACCGGATCAGTTTTTTGGACGGATCCGCTGCAGCCGACAGTGTATGAAATTTAAAGGAACAGAACTCTGGAAAGGAGAGAGAGAGAGAATTTTTTGTGTGTGCCTGAACGGCATTTAGGGTTAAATTACATGAATGGAAGCTTTTCCGGGCATGCACAGTTTAAAAAAGCAGGTCCGCCACAGAGAAAAAACATTACTTTGTCCGTCTACTCCGCATGGCGAATGCTGAAATACAAATGGATCCGTCAAATTACGGATGCAACGGATGACCATCCGTCACAATTCGCCACTAATGCAAGTCTATGAGAAAAAAACAGATTCCGCCAGAAAAAACGGATGATTTTTTAAAAAAAGGGCAGATTTCGACTGACGTAAAAAAAACTGAAGTGTGAAAGAGGCCTTAGTTGATAAAATTCATCTTGGATTTTTCCTTCTGCAAGAGATTGATCCTTCTTTGAGATGATGCAGCTGTTATCTCTAAAAGTAACTACATTCCCCTTTTGCCGTGAGCTTCTTTACTGACAGAAGATTGCTTTCAAGGCTGGGAACATAGAGAACATGCTTTATTGGGATGTTTCTGCTTTGTGCTGAGGAAACTGGACAGTGGAGGTAGCTATCTCCTACTTCTTCTGAATTCATATAGTGACCATTATCTAAGATGACTTTTTTAATTGCTTTCATTAAGGTCAGTGAAGAAATCCTTGTTATGTGTCATGTAGCTGCATGCACCAGAATCTATACACCATATATGCTTTGCAGATGGGCCTGTACTGGCATTAAATGCAACTTCAACACATGCAGAACCTTCCTTTACAGCTGTTGTAACCCTTTGATGACTGTTCTGCTTTTTAAGCTGACTCAGTCTTGCTTTCCAAATTCTGCAGTCTGCTTTAAGGTGGCCAGGCTTTTCACAGACAAAGCATTAATAAGTTTCTTTTAGATTGCTCTTATATTTAGGAAAATTCTGTGTCTTTAAAGGAAATCTGTCACCCCATTTTTTGAGTATCAGCTGCTGGCACCGCCATCATTCTGTAATGCTGTAGATAATCCCCCAATGTAACCTGAAAGAGAAGAAAAATGAGTTAGATTATACTCACCCAGGGGCGGTCTGGTTTTGGTCCGATGGGTGTCACGGTCCGGTCCGGCACCTCCTATCTTCTAACGGTGACTTCCTCTTCTTTGCTGCCTGTCGTGGCTCCAGCACCGGCGCACTGCTCTGCCCTGTTGAGGGCAGAGCAGAGTCCTGCAGTGCGTAGGTGCAGGGAGAGGTCCGGCGTCTGCGTACTGCAGTATTCTGCTCTGCCTTCAACAGGGCAGAGCAGTGTGACTGCATAGGAGCCACGACAGGCAGCAAAGAAGGGGACGTCACTGTTAGAAGATGGGAGGTGTCGGACCGCGGCACCCATCGGACCAATACCAGACTGCCCCCCGGTGAGTATAATATAACTCATTTTTCTTATCTTTCAGGGTACATCTGGGGGTTATCTACAGCATTACAGAATGCTGTAGATAAGCTCCTGATGGTGGTGCCAGCAGATGATACTCAAAAAATGGGATGATAGATTTCCTTTAATTCTGTTTCTGCTCTGGATTCATTACTGATGCTTACATGCTGCGTTTTTCTCTTCAATTCATCCACAAGTTTGTGTTTAAAATACTCTAGTGTCAACTCATCATCTGGCTGTGCATCTAGTGCAGTCATGAGTGTGTCATAACTCTCTGGAAGACTACTTAATAGAAGTGCAGCAACATGAAAATATTTAATTTCTTCTCCAATCCTGAGACGCTTCACAATCTCTAGGGTGTTTCTTATATAGTCCTGCATATTCTGTCCATCACTTAGCTTAGACTAATACAGGTTTCTCATGACATAAAGCTTATTGCTGAGATTTGATCTTTCATGCACTTTCTGTAACACATCCCACATCTCCTTTGTAGTTTACATTTGCATATATGCACAATCTGATTATCATCTACACTGAGGTATATATCATGCTTTGTGCTTTCTGATCCTTCTTTAGCCAATCATCTGGTAATGGATGAGGCACTTGTTCCTGAGTATATTTCCACGTACCTTCTCATGTGAGCAGCATCTTCACCTTGAACTTCCAGGAATGGTAGTTCTGGTTAGTGAGGCCTGGCACTAAGAACTTGACAGGATTTCTGCTAGTGAACATCTTATCTGTTGCTCTGTGCTGCTTTTACTTTGGACTTCTGTTGCTGTGTTACTCTGGGGTTCTGTGTCACTCTGGGCCCATAATCTGTTGGTAGCGGATTATTCAGGATACTCTCCAAGCGTGTGACAACAGAGCTTTTTTATTCAGGAAAAAACAGAAACAATATATGATAAGCTTACAGATCAGGAATAAATCATTTGTGTGTCTCTTTGTCTCTATCTGTGCATCATCTACAGCAGGCTGCTTCTCTCATACACAGACACAGCAAAAACAGAAAACACAGTCACATGCTCTCCCTGTGTGAACCTCTGTGAGTTATTTTTTGTTCTAACTTTATGAACAGCATACAAATCTAGCAAGTAAACACTCAGACAAGAATAGAATTGTTGCACCAAACATATTCCAACAATAATCATTTTCATTATTGAAAATGCTAGCCTTAGCGCATTAGCAAAATGAAGATGCAAGGTGGTGCAGCGCTGTGGAGAGTTTTGTGTGTAAGTCTGATGAGGTTATGTTGATTTCTTTAGCATATGCACTAACAGTGCAATGACTGCTACACAATGGAAATATCATTGTAGTGACAGGATGAAAACATGAGTGTGACTGCTGCATTCAGGATACCTTTTGAAGGGGAAGTGTTTAGTAAGAGGAAGACCAATTAGTAGTGAGTTGTTGTGCCCAAAATTAGAATGAATCATACATACAGTAAAAGTTTTTTTTCCCTTCAATATCGGAAAAGATCAGTGAGTTTTTTGTGGCTTAAGTGACATGAGTATATAAATGATTGATTGGATGTGGAGAGAAAAGGAAAGCTCTAAATCAAATGTAATCCCAAGACAGTGAGATGGCTTGTTGGGAGTTATGGTAGTACCACAGACAGAAGTGGAAATGTCAGGTGTAGGTACATTTGTAAAGGGAGGAAATACAAAACTGCTGATGGTTTGTCTGATAAGATCTCTGTAGAAGGGAGGAGTTGTACTTGCATACAAATGAGCCCTATGGAATCTAACAGTAAAGGTGGGTTTTACACATAGCGATATCGCTAGCAATATCGCTATAACGTCACCGATTTTGTGACGTTATAGCAATATTGCTAGCGATATCGTTATGTGTGATACTTACCTCCAACCGGCTCCGCTGCTGTCCATTGCTGATCGCGCGAGAATGTCCGGCTCCATTTCTCGTCAGCTTCCTGCTGGGCTTCCTGCTGTGACGACGAGCGACGCGTGGAGGCGGGCGGGAGGACATCAGGATCGCTGTGTGTGAAAGGTGAGTATCGTGTGCTGCGTCGCTGCTGCATCGCTGTGAGGTCTACCTGTGTGACAGCTCACTAGCGATCATTTAGCGATGCACCAGTGATCCTGACCGCTTATCGTATGGACTCTTTTGGTTATACAAAGGACTTTGGCTTATTTTTTACAATTTTCAATATTAATCCAATATGCAATATTACCATCAAGAAACATTTTTGGACTGAACAGAAGGAGCATGACACTTTCCCATAAACAGACATCCATAATTTCTATAGTGGTTTTGATTCCGTGAACAAATTGTGGCATTGGATTTGGAAAAATTGGAGGCTAACATTATTCCCAGAACCACCAACCAAGAGGCTAATTTTAAACCAAAGAACTCCTGCTACTATCCCATCCAATCTCTCTTTGAATATGGATCATTTCTAGAAAAAGATCTTTAGAACTTACGCAGTAATACATTTATGATTCCATCCAACTCTAATCTTACTCCCAAATTACAAAAAGCTTTGTCTGAGTTGACACATATGACTGAAATTATTGTCAAGATATTGGCGAAAGGTGGCATGGTCGTTATTATGGACTTGATATATACAGGGCACAACTCTTGCAAATGCTCAGCAATTCTATCACCTATTTCAAACTTCCTTCTAAACTCACAGCAAATTTTTCCAAATTTGCTACTGATTTAATACATGAAGGTTTTTAATATGACATTAAAAAAACACAGGTTGATTTTCTGATTGTAGAGAACTCAGTTAATCCTACATTACATGTGCTTACTAAGGTGCATAAGGCTATGGCAGATATATTGACAATATGCTCCTCATATGAAGTGGGGATGTATCTGCCATACCTCCTTTTCTTGAAAATGCCTTTCATTTAAAATGTAAGTTTTCATACCATTCTTTAGACATCACTTTTCTTAATTTACAATTACGAGAAATTCCTAACAAGTTAATATGAACTTCCATGTTCTGTTAGCCCCTTTCTGGTAACACTATTCTGCATGCAACAAGTTGCCACCCAAAACATGGAAGGTGAATTTATCAGAATTATCAGAAATTGAAGTGATCATTCAAATGCAGCTTATGAAATTGATAGATCACAAGATAGACTGTGAGATCATGGCTAATCTAATTGGATGATGAATAGAGGTAAAAATATTGCATAAAAGAAAAAATGTTTAATTGCAATAGATCACAATTTGGAAAAAATGATTTAGGAGATTCTAAACCTACATTATCTTTAAGTACAGCTCTCAATTTCCCTTGATTAAAAATATTATCATTAAGTATTTGTCTGTATTATTTGAGGATAGTAACTTATCTACACTATTAGAAAATGGCTGCCACATTGTAGCAAAAAAAGTTTCTTCACTGAGGAATATTATTTTGCCCACTTTTTTCTCAGGCTTCAATACCTGTAAGAAATCATGGCTAGATTACAAAAGTTTTTACAAATGTGGAGCCAAAAAAGTGCAATACTTGCAGCTATGCTTTAAAATGTACCCAGTTTACTGACACAATGAAATCCCAAACATTTTTAATATCAAGCAATTTTGAAAACGTTATTCATATAATCAGATGTTCCATATGGCAAAAAATATATCTTGTTCACACAGCATAAAAATTAAAGGTCTGTACCAATGAACACCTGAATGATGTAGTTAATATTAACAATTTAAATTTCAATATTTGTTCTGCAGCAAAACATTTTATACTTCACCATCAGTGTTAGACTGCTTCATTCCAAGGTTTAGGTATTGAGAAGGTTAACAAACTGGCATGTGAAGGTGATGTTAGAAGATTACTATTAACCAAAGAGGCCTTTTGGATATTCAATCTTGGCTCTAGAGTCCCTGATGGTCTGAACTTGCGACGAGAGATCTCGTATCATTAATAATGTATGTGTATAATAATTATAGTGGTTTGAAAAAACCACTATATTGTAATCCGAACGCTGCTAACTTATTCTTCTTATTATTATTAAGTTGATTTCCGCAATTAATGCGGCCCGAACCGCTACACGCACAGACTCCGTTGAGGTGTCGTTTCGAAGCCAGCGTCCATGAGAGGTGTGCTAAGTATTTTTCGTGTCGATCGGATTTGTAGTTTTTGCGCAATTTGCGTTTGAAAATTTTTTTTCCCGTCATTGGAATGCACTGTCTCCAATGCATTTCAATAGGAAATGGCAAAACGTGCCCTGAGGCGATTGAAATGGCAGTTGAGCTCATTGATATGCGCAGGCAGACCCAGTTACTATGCCAACGCCTACGAACTTCACCTGAACCCCAGCACAGAGCCTCTGCCACATAATATCAGCTCTTAAAGCGAAACTCACAGCACAAATGCAAATCTAGCTTCATCACATGACACATGCCCCTGAGAGAGAATGTGTGCGCCAAAGTGGATTTAAAAGAAGCCCAGTGAGCCAAACTAGCTCTTAAAGGGCCAATGCGCCAAAGTGATTGTTAAAGGCCCAGCGCACCCAAATGAGTCTTAAAGGGCCGACACACCAAATCGGAGGTTGATCGACCCCGGCCTCCAAATCGGAGGCTGATCGACCCCGGCCTCCAAATCGGAGGCTGATCGACCCCGGCCTCCAAATCGGAGGCTGATCGACCCCGGCCTCCAAATCGGAGGCTGAGCCACCCCGGCCTCCAAATCGGAGGCTGATCGACCCCGGCCTCCAAATCGGAGGCTGAGCCACCCCGGCCTCCAAATCGGAGGCTGAGCGACCCCGGCCTCCAAATCGGAGGCTGAGCGACCCCGGCCTCCAAATCGGAGGCTGATCCACCCCGGCCTCCAAATCGGAGGCTGAGCGACCCCGGCCTCCAAATCGGAGGCTGAGCGACCCCGGCCTCCAAATCGGAGGCTGAGCCACCCCGGCCTCCAAATCGGAGGCTGAGCCACCCCGGCCTCCAAATCGGAGGCTGAGCCACCCCGGCCTCCAAATCGGAGGCTGAGCGACCCCGGCCTCCAAATCGGAGGCTGATCCACCCCGGCCTCCAAATCGGAGGCTGATCCACCCCGGCCTCCAAATCGGAGGCTGAGCGACCCCGGCCTCCAAATCGGAGGCTGAGCGACCCCGGCCTCCAAATCGGAGGCTGAGCGACCCCGGCCTCCAAATCGGAGGCTGATCCACCCCGGCCTCCAAATCGGAGGTTGATCCACCCCGGCCTCCAAATCGGAGGCTGATCGACCCCGGCCTCCAAATCGGAGGCTGATCGACCCCGGCCTCCAAATCGGAGGTTGATCCACCCCGGCCTCCAAATCGGAGGCTGATCGACCCCGGCCTCCAAATCGGAGGCTGATCGACCCCGGCCTCCAAATCGGAGGCTGATCGACCCCGGCCTCCAAATCGGAGGCTGAGCCACCCCGGCCTCCAAATCGGAGGCTGATCGACCCCGGCCTCCAAATCGGAGGCTGAGCGACCCCGGCCTCCAAATCGGAGGCTGAGCGACCCCGGCCTCCAAATCGGAGGCTGAGCGACCCCGGCCTCCAACTCGGAGGCTGAGCGACCCCGGCCTCCAAATCGGAGGCTGAGCGACCCCGGCCTCCAAATCGGAGGCTGAGCGACCCCGGCCTCCAAATCGGAGGCTGAGCGACCCCGGCCTCCAAATCGGAGGCTGAGCGACCCCGGCCTCCAAATCGGAGGCTGATCCACCCCGGCCTCCAAATCGGAGGCTGAGCGACCCCGGCCTCCAAATCGGAGGCTGAGCGACCCCGGCCTCCAAATCGGAGGCTGATCCACCCCGGCCTCCAAATCGGAGGCTGAGCGACCCCGGCCTCCAAATCGGAGGCTGAGCGACCCCGGCCTCCAAATCGGAGGCTGAGCGACCCCGGCCTCCAAATCGGAGGCTGAGCGACCCCGGCCTCCAAATCGGAGGCTGAGCGACCCCGGCCTCCAAATCGGAGGCTGAGCGACCCCGGCCTCCAAATCGGAGGCTGAGCGACCCCGGCCTCCAAATCGGAGGCTGAGCGACCCCGGCCTCCAAATCGGAGGCTGAGCGACCCCGGCCTCCAAATCGGAGGCTGATCCACCCCGGCCTCCAAATCGGAGGCTGATCCACCCCGGCCTCCAAATCGGAGGCTGATCCACCCCGGCCTCCAAATCGGAGGCTGAGCGACCCCGGCCTCCAAATCGGAGGCTGAGCCACCCCGGCCTCCAAATCGGAGGCTGAGCCACCCCGGCCTCCAAATCGGAGGCTGAGCGACCCCGGCCTCCAAATCGGAGGCTGAGCGACCCCGGCCTCCAAATCGGAGGCTGATCCACCCCGGCCTCCAAATCGGAGGCTGAGCGACCCCGGCCTCCAAATCGGAGGCTGATCCACCCCGGCCTCCAAATCGGAGGCTGATCCACCCCGGCCTCCAAATCGGAGGCTGATCCACCCCGGCCTCCAAATCGGAGGCTGATCCACCCCGGCCTCCAAATCGGAGGCTGATCCACCCCGGCCTCCAAATCGGAGGCTGATCCACCCCGGCCTCCAAATCGGAGGCTGAGCGACCCCGGCCTCCAAATCGGAGGCTGAGCCACCCCGGCCTCCAAATCGGAAGCTCATCGACCCCTGCCTCCAAATCGGAGGCTCTTTGACCTCGGCCTCCAAATCGGAAGCTCAACGACCCCGGCCTCCAAATCGGAAGCTCAACGACCCCGGCCTCCAAATCTTACCCAGAGTGGCCCCGCCCACCAAATCAGACCCAGAGAGGCCCTGCCCACCAAATCGGTCCCTGAGGGGCCCCGCCCACCAAATCGGACCCTGTGGGGCCCCGCCCACCAAATCGGACCCTGAGAGGCCCCGCCCACCAAATTGGACCCAGAGTGGTCCCGCCCACCAAATTGGACCCAGAGTGGTCCCGCCCACCAAATTGGACCCAGAGTGGTCCCGCCCACCAAATTGGACCCAGTGGGGCTCCGCCCACAAAATCAGACCCTGATGGGCCCCGGTCACAAAATTGGACCCTGATAGGCCCCGGCCACAAAATCGGACCCTGAGGGGCCCCAACCACAAAATCGGACCCTGAGGGGACCCAACCACAAAATCGGACCCTGAGAGGCCCCGCCCACCAAATTGGACCCAGAGTGGTCCCGCCCACCAAATTGGACCCAGAGGGGCCCCACCCACAAAATCAGACCCTGAGGGGCCCCAACCACAAAATCAGACCCTGAGGGGACCCAACCACAAAATCGGACCCTGAGGGGCCCCTGACACAAAATCGGACCCTGAGGGGCCCCGGCCACAAAATCGGACCCTGAGGGGCCCTGCCCACCAAATTGGACCCTGAGGGGCCCCGCCCACCAAATCGGACCCTGAGGGGCCCCGGCCACAAAATTGGACCCTGAGGGGCCCACCCACCAAATCGGACCCTGAGGGGCCCTGGCCACAAAATTGGACCCTGAGGGGCCCACCCACAAAATCGGACCCTGAGGGGCCCCGGCCACAAAATCGGACCCTGAGGGGCCCCACCCACCAAATCGGACCCTGAGGGGCCCCGGCCACCAAATCGGACCCTGAGGGGCCCCGGCCACCAAATCGGACCCTGAGGGGCCCCGGCCACAAAATCGGACCATGTGGGGCCCCACCCACAAAATCGGGCCTTGAGGGGCCCCACCCACAAAATCGGACCCTGGGGCCAAAGTGGCCCCTGAGAGGCACCCACAGTTAAAACGGATCCTGAGTTGAAAGTCTTGCAGGGGCATCAGGCAAGTCTCTCTTAAAGGGGCAGCCTGGGCACCATTTCAAACCACTATCTGTACTTCCTTCAGGAAATACACATCTAGTATTACAATTATAATGCGCCAATCACAAGTTATTCAGTTGATTTCCGCAATTAATGTGGCCTGAACCGCTACACGCACAGACTCCGTTGAGGTGTCATTTTGAAGCCAGCATCCACGAGAGGTGTGCTAAGTATTTTTCGTGTCGATCGGATTTGTAGTTTTTGCGCAATTTGCATTTGAAATTTTTTTTTCCCATCAATGGAATGCACTGTCTCCAATGCTTTTCAATGGGAAATGGCAAAACGTGCCCTGAGGCGATTGAAATGGCAGTAAAGCTCATTGATATGCGCAGGCACACCCAGTTACTATGTCAACGCCTACGAACGTCACATGACGCCCCAGGACAGAGCTTCTGCCACATAATATCAGCTCTTAAAGCGAAACCCACAGCACAAATGCAAATCTACCTTCATCACATAGAATCATAGAATCATAGAATTGTAGAGTTGGAAGGGACCTCCTGGGCCATCTGGTCCAACCCCCTGCTCAAAGCAGGATTCGCTAAATCATCCCAGTCAGATGTCTGTCCAGCCTCTGTTTGAAGACTTCCATTGAAGGAGAACTCACCACTTCTCGTGGCAGCCTGTTCCACTCATTGATCACTCTAACTGTCAAAAAGTTTTTTCTAATATCTAATCTGTGTATCCTCCCATTCAGTTTCATCCCATTGCTTCTAGTCTTTCCTTGTGCAAATGAGAATAAAGTTGATCCTTCTACAATGTGACAGCCCTTTAGATATTTGTAGACAGCTATTAAGTCTCCTCTCAGTCTTCTCTTTTGCAAACTAAACATTCCCAAATCCTGCAACCTTTCCTCATAAGACAGGGTTTGCAGACCGGTCACCATTCTGGTCGCTCTTTTCTGAACTTGCTCCAGTTTGTTGATGTCTTTTTTAAAATGTGGTGCCCAAAATTGGACACAATATTCCAGATGAGGTCTGACCAAAGAGGAGTAGAGGGAAATAATGACTTCACGTGATCTAGACTGTATGCTTCTGTTAATACATCCTAGAATTGCATTTGCCTTTTTTGCTGCTGCATCACACTGTTGACTCATATTCAGTCTGTGATCTATTAGTATACCCAAGTCTTTTTCACATGTGCTGTCACTTAGCCCTATTCCTCCCATTCTATATATGCTTTTTCCATTTTTATTGCCCAGATGTAGTACTTTGCATTTCTCCCTGTTAAAAACCATTCTGTTAGTTGCTGCCCACTTCTCCAGTTTATTTAAATCTTTTTGAATCCTCTCTCTCTCTTCTCTAGTATTAGCTATCCCTCCTAGCTTTGTGTCATCAGCAAATTTAATCAGTTTACCCTCAATTCCTTCATCTAAATCGTTGATAAAGATGTTGAACAATACAGGGCCCAGGACAGAGCCCTGTGGTACCCCACTTGAGACATTCTTCCAACTGGATGTGCAGCCATTTACGACCACTCTTTGGGTCCGATCACTAAGCCAGTTATGAATCCACCTAACAGTTGCCTTGTCCATTCCATACTTAATCATTTTTTCAATAAGGATTGTATGAGAGACTTTGTCAAATGCTTTGCTGAAGTCAAGATATACTATATCTACAGCATTTCCTTGATCCACCCAATCAGTGATACCGTCATAGAAGGAAATTAAGTTAGTCTGACATGACTTATTAGTTACAAACCCATGCTGACTCTGTTTAATCACTTCATTCTTATCCAGGTATTGACATACATGTTGTTTAATAATTTGTTCAAAGATCTTTCCTGGTATAGAAGTCAGACTCACCGGCCTATAGTTACCTGGGTACACCTTCTTCCCCTTTTTGAAGATAGGAACAACATTTGCTCTTCTCCAGTCTTCTGGCACTTCTCCTGTTCTCCAAGAATTTTCAAAGATTATAGAGAGGGGTTCAAAAATTTCTTCTGCTATCTCCTTCAGTACTCTGGGGTGTAATTCATCTGGACCTGGAGACTTGAATTCATTTAGGCTAGCTAAGTGTTTCCTCACTATCTTTCTGTTTATAGATATCCTGGATCCTTCTATTCCCTTAATAGGACAGTGAATAACAGTTGATGTTACATTTCCTTTCTGAGAGAAAACAGATGCAAAATAGGAATTTAAAAGTTCAGCCTTCTCAACATCCTGTCTTACCATTTCATCATTTTCATCCTGTAAAAATCCTATAGCATCTTTGACTTTTCTTTTACTTTTGACATATCCCCAAAATCCTTTATTATTGCTTTTGACATCTCTTGCAAGCCTCAATTCATTTTCAGCTTTAGATAATCTGATTTGTGCCCTGCAGGTTCTGCAGACAGCATTATATTCTTCTTTAGATATGCCTCCCTCTTTCCATTTTATAAACATTTTATTCTTCCTTTTTAGCATGTGCTTAAGTTCTGTGTTCATCCATCCTGGTTTCCTTAACTGCTTCCTATTCTTCCCTCTTTTCGGAATTGTTAACAACTGTGCTTTGAGAATTTCATTTTTCAAGATTTCCCATCCTTCCTGGACATTTTTGTCTTTAAGGATATCCAGCCATTGGATCCCTCCAATTCTCTTTCTGAATCCCTTAAAATCTGCCTTTCTGAAATCTAACCTTGACGTCTGAGTCTTCACAGGTCTTCCGCCTCTAGTTATCCAAAATTCTAAAATAGCATGGTCGCTACCTCCTAGGGTCCCAGCCACTTTTACCTCCTCAACCATTTCCTCCCTGTTTATAAGGATTAGATCCAAGGTAGCAGTTCCCCTTGTTTTCTCCCTTACCTTTTGGAAGATAAAGTTGTCAGCAAGAGAGGATAAGAATTTCCTTGACCTGTTAGTTTTGCCTGAGAGAGATTCCCAACAAATGTCTGGATAGTTGAAATCTCCCATGACAACTATGTCATATTTTTTGGAGAACTTGGCCATTTGATGCATAAAGAGTTCATCCATATCTTCAGCTTGCACAGGCGGCCTGTAGTAAATGCCTACAATGGTGTCCTTTCCATTGTTCTGTCCTTGTATTCTTACCCAAACAGTTTCCACAGAACTCCCAGTCTCTGAAGCTTCAATCTCTGTGCAGATATACGCGTTTCTAACATACAATGCGACACCCCCTCCTCGTTTATCAAGTCTGTTTCTTGCAAATAAGTTGTATCCTTCTAGTCTTGTATTCCAATCATGTGTATTGTCCCACCAAGTTTCAGTGATTCCAATGACATCATATTTCTTTTCCTGTGTTAGTAGTTCCAATTCTCCTTGTTTGTTGCCCATGCTTTGTGCATTAGTATAGAAACATTTTAGTTTGTGATTGGTTTCTCTTTCTCCAATATTTTTATTAATTAGATTCTTTCGTCTTTGTTCTTCCTTTCCACTTCTAATAGCAGAGTTCTCAATAGCATTTGTCAGGTGTATGGCTTTTTCTGGTCTTTTGCTTCCCTTCCCATGTTGTTCTAGTTTAAAGCTCTCCTTACAAGTGTAGCAAGGCGACTTCCAAATACATGCTTTCCAGTCTTCGTAAGGTGCACCCCATCTCTAGCAAGTAGTCCATCGTATAAGTAGTTCACTCCGTGATCCAGAAATCCAAATCGTTGCTGACGGCACCATCGACGTAGCCAGTTGTTCACCTGCAGAATCTTATTCCACCTCCTTGTTCCATGGCCATCCACTGGGAGGATGGAAGAGAAGACCACCTGCGCTCCCAGTTCTTTCACTTTCTTGCCTAAGTCTTCAAAGTCTCTGCAGATGGTTTCCAGGTCGTTTCTTGCAGTGTCATTTGTCCCCACATGTAGTAGCAGGAATGGGTAGTCATCTGTAGGTCTGAAGAGTCCTGATATCCTGTCAGACACATCTTTAATTTTTGCACCTGGAAGACAACACATTTCTCTTGAAGTTATATCCGGTCTGCAGATAGCGGCCTCTGTTCCTCTCAACAGGGAATCCCCCATGACCACCACTCTCCGTTTCTTCTTCACAACATTTTTCTTTCTCCATCCAGGAGGACTCTGAAGGCGTACAAGGTTGCTGCTTGTTGGCAAAGTCTTATCCTGATGTATTTCTTCATTGTTTTCCTGCGTGAGAGCCTGGTACTGGTTTCTGAGCAGTATGGGTGCTGACTGCCTCCTGATCCTCCTGCTTCTCTGGGTCACATGTCTCCATTCCTCTGTTTCTTCAGGTGCACTTCGAATTTCTTCTCTTTCTGTAACATGAAGAGATAATTCTGCTCTGTCCAAGAACTCTTCACCTTCCTTAATGATCTTCAACGTAGCTAACCTCTCTTCGAGATTTTGCAACTTTTCCTCCAACAGGGACACAAGCTTGCATTTGTGGCATGTGAAGTTTGGCTTTTCCACTGGTAAGTCTGTGAACATGTAGCAAGAAATGCAGCTCACCAAATGGCTCCTGGCCTCTTCCATCTTGAGATTTCTTAAAAACGATGAAGGAGACTCTTCACTTATCCCAGAAGGCACTGGGAATATGCAAATGATCTCCTCAAGACTCTTCCCCTGGTTTTCCGATTTCCTCTTTTCAGCTGCAACGGCCAAAACCCAGTGATCGTTGAGCTCGCGGAGACTCTTCACTTATCCCAGAAGGCACTGGGAATATGCAAATGATCTCCTCAAGACTCTTCCCCTGGTTTTCCGATTTCCTCTTTTCAGCTGCAACGGCCAAAACCCAGTGATCGTTGAGCTCGCGGAGACTCTTCACTTATCCCAGAAGGCACTGGGAATATGCAAATGATCTCCTCAAGACTCTTCCCCTGGTTTTCCGATTTCCTCTTTTCAGCTGCAACGGCCAAAACCCAGTGATCTTTGAGCTCGCGGAGACTCTTCACTTATCCCAGAAGGCACTGGGAATATGCAAATGATCTCCTCAAGACTCTTCCCCTGGTTTTCCGATTTCCTCTTTTCAGCTGCAACGGCCAAAACCCAGTGATCGTTGAGCTCGCGGAGACTCTTCACTTATCCCAGAAGGCACTGGGAATATGCAAATGATCTCCTCAAGACTCTTCCCCTGGTTTTCCGATTTCCTCTTTTCAGCTGCAACGGCCAAAACCCAGTGATCGTTGAGCTCGCGGAGACTCTTCACTTATCCCAGAAGGCACTGGGAATATGCAAATGATCTCCTCAAGACTCTTCCCCTGGTTTTCCGATTTCCTCTTTCCAGCTGCAACGGCCAAAACCCAGTGATCGTTGAGCTCGCGGAGACTCCTCACTTATCCCAGAAGGCACTGGGAATATGCAAATGATCTCCTCAAGACTCTTCCCCTGGTTTTCCGATTTCCTCTTTTCAGCTGCAACGGCCAAAACCCAGTGATCGTTGAGCTCGCGGAGACTCTTCACTTATCCCAGAAGGCACTGGGAATATGCAAATGATCTCCTCAAGACTCTTCCCCTGGTTTTCCGATTTCCTCTTTTCAGCTGCAACGGCCAAAACCCAGTGATCGTTGAGCTCGCGGAGACTCTTCACTTATCCCAGAAGGCACTGGGAATATGCAAATGATCTCCTCAAGACTCTTCCCCTGGTTTTCCGATTTCCTCTTTTCAGCTGCAACGGCCAAAACCCAGTGATCGTTGAGCTCGCGGAGACTCTTCACTTATCCCAGAAGGCACTGGGAATATGCAAATGATCTCCTCAAGACTCTTCCCCTGATTTTCCGATTTCCTCTTTTCAGCTGCAACGGCCAAAACCCAGTGATCGTTGAGCTCGCGGAGACTCTTCACTTATCCCAGAAGGCACTGGGAATATGCAAATGATCTCCTCAAGACTCTTCCCCTGGTTTTCCGATTTCCTCTTTCCAGCTGCAACGGCCAAAACCCAGTGATCGTTGAGCTCGCGGAGACTCTTCACTTATCCCAGAAGGCACTGGGAATATGCAAATGATCTCCTCAAGACTCTTCCCCTGGTTTTCCGATTTCCTCTTTTCAGCTGCAACGGCCAAAACCCAGTGATCGTTGAGCTCGCGGAGACTCTTCACTTATCCCAGAAGGCACTGGGAATATGCAAATGATCTCCTCAAGACTCTTCCCCTGGTTTTCCGATTTCCTCTTTTCAGCTGCAACGGCCAAAACCCAGTGATCGTTGAGCTCGCGGAGACTCTTCACTTATCCCAGAAGGCACTGGGAATATGCAAATGATCTCCTCAAGACTCTTCCCCTGGTTTTCCGATTTCCTCTTTTCAGCTGCAACGGCCAAAACCCAGTGATCGTTGAGCTCGCGGAGACTCTTCACTTATCCCAGAAGGCACTGGGAATATGCAAATGATCTCCTCAAGACTCTTCCCCTGGTTTTCCGATTTCCTCTTTTCAGCTGCAACGGCCAAAACCCAGTGATCGTTGAGCTCGCGGAGACTCTTCACTTATCCCAGAAGGCACTGGGAATATGCAAATGATCTCCTCAAGACTCTTCCCCTGGTTTTCCGATTTCCTCTTTCCAGCTGCAACGGCCAAAACCCAGTGATCGTTGAGCTCGCGGAGACTCTTCACTTATCCCAGAAGGCACTGGGAATATGCAAATGATCTCCTCAAGACTCTTCCCCTGGTTTTCCGATTTCCTCTTTTCAGCTGCAACGGCCAAAACCCAGTGATCGTTGAGCTCGCGGAGACTCTTCACTTATCCCAGAAGGCACTGGGAATATGCAAATGATCTCCTCAAGACTCTTCCCCTGGTTTTCCGATTTCCTCTTTTCAGCTGCAACGGCCAAAACCCAGTGATCGTTGAGCTCGCGGAGACTCCTCACTTATCCCAGAAGGCACTGGGAATATGCAAATGATCTCCTCAAGACTCTTCCCCTGGTTTTCCGATTTCCTCTTTTCAGCTGCAACGGCCAAAACCCAGTGATCGTTGAGCTCGCGGAGACTCTTCACTTATCCCAGAAGGCACTGGGAATATGCAAATGATCTCCTCAAGACTCTTCCCCTGAGAGAGAATGTGCGCCAAAGTGCACCCCCGCCCACCAAATCGGACCCTGAGGGGCCCTGCTCACCAAATTGAGCTCTGAGGGGGCCCGCTCACCAAATCGGACCCTGAGGGGCCCCTACCACAAAATCGAACCCTGAGGGGCTCTGCCCACCAAATTGGACCCTGAGGGGCCCCACCCACCATATCAGACCCTGAGGGGCCCCGCCCACCAAATCGGACCCTGAGGAGCCCTGCCCACCAAATCAAACCCTGAGGGGCCCCGCCCACCAAATCGGACCCTGAGGGATCCCGCCCACCAAATCGGGCCCTGTGGAGCCCCACCCACCAAATCGGACCCTGAGGGGCCCCGCCCGCCAAATCAGACCCTGAGGGGCCCCGCCCACCAACTTGGACCCTGAGGGGCCCCCACCAAATTGGACCCAGAGTGGCCCCGCCCACCAAATCAGACCCAGATGGCCCCACCCAACAAATTAGACCCTGAGGGGCCCCGGCCACCAAATTAGACCCTGAGGGGCCCCATCCACAAAATTGGACCCTGAGGGGCCACGGCCACCAAATCGGACCCTGAGGTGCCCCGACCACAAAATTGGACCCTGAGGGGCCACGGCCACCAAATCGGACCCTGCGGGGCCCTCCCGCCACTTTGGACCCTGAGAGGCCCCACCCACCAAATCGGACCCTGAGAGGCCCCACCCACAAAATCAGGCCCTGAGGGGCCCCGGCCACAAAATCGGACCCTGAGGGCCCCCACCCACAAAATTGGACCCTGAGGGGTTCTGGCCACAAAAATCGGATCCTGAGGGGCCCCGGCCACAAAATCGGACCCTGAGGGGCCCCAACCACCAAATCGGACCCTGAGGGGCCCCAGCCACAAAATCAGACCCTGAGGGGCCCCACCCACCAAATCCGACCCTGAGGGGCCCTGGCCACCAAATCGGACCCTGAGGGGCCCCGGTCTACCAAATCGGACCCTGAGGGCCCCGGCCACAAAATCGGACCCTGAGGGGCCCCACCCACAAAATCAGGCCCTGATGGGCCCCACCCACAAAATCAGACCCTGAGGCCAAAGTGGCCCCTGAGAGGCACCCACAGTTAAAACGGATCCTGAGTTGAAAGTCTTGCAGGGGCAGCAGGCAAGTCTCTCTTAAAGGGGCAGCCCAGGCACCATTTCAAACCACTATCTGTACTTCCTTCAGGAAATACACATCTAGTTTTCTATGATATGTCTTTTTTTAATTTATTGTTTGATTTTAACATGTGGATTTAATTAACTTGTTACTCATCACATAACTGTTTTTCCGCAACTAACTGCTATTGGTTGTCTGGAATCTTTATGGTTGTTGGGAAATGTTTCCCGCTAAGCTTTGGCAAAGAATGTAGGCTAGCATTCTAAATGTGGTCCCTTTTTGCCTTCCTGCTTCCGTTCACGTCTTGTTGTTTTGGTTTAAGGATTTTTTCAGCAAATAAAATGTAAACTTACACCGAGGAGCTGGGACAAGCCTATTCTTTCTTCTTTTCTGTCAACATGTATGGCCTGAATGTGGTTTTGTGCACACTTGATCTCCTTGCAGCAGTGAGCTGGCTTTTTTTTTCTGTTTTTCCTAATATGAGGACATACTATTAATGATATACGCATTATGAAAATCTGTCACCAGGTATTTGTAGCCTCATCTGATACCAATATAAAGTAGGTGCTTCCACAACTAGGTCACTTACTGTGTTTTTTGTTGCAATTTTAATTAACACTACTTGATCAACAGCAGCTCTCCTAGTCCTTTCAATTATGAGATTCTGCTATGTAGTCCTTGAAATTCATAAGCACTGCTTATCCCGACCCTCACCATTGATTAACAACTTTCTGCCTATGAAAAGTATAGGTAGAAAGTTGTCAATCAATGGTGTGTTTGGGGTTAGACAGGACTCATTATTGAGAGGACCAGCAGATCTGCAGCAGATAAAGAAGAGATTATCAAAAGTATAGCAAGTAACCCAGTAAGTAATACAACGCGAGATTCAGAGTCTCTGCCCTTAAGGCCCTGTCACACTTAGCGATGTACCAGCGATCCCGACCAGCGATATGACGCGGTCAGGATCGCTGGTACATCGCTAAGTGGTCGCTAGTGAGCTGCCACACAGGCAGATCTCACTAGCGACATCGCTGGGGACGGGGATCGCTACTTACCTGTCACACCAGGCGATCCTGCGTCCTCCCGCCCGGCTCCACGCGTCGCTCGTCTTCACAGCAGGAAGCGCCACAGGAAGCTGACGACGAGAAACAGTCCTGAACGTTCTCGCGCGATCAGCGATAACCAGAGGGGAAGCCGGTCGCTGGTAAGTATCAGACACAGAGATATCGCTAGCAATATCGCTATAACGTCACTAGTTATAGCGATATTGCTAGCGATATCTCTTAGTGTGACATGCCCTTTACTCTATGCTATTCTCAAATTGAGAAGCACCAAGCTGGTTAAAGATTTCCTTTAAACCAAAAACTCTTTCTTATCTGCTTTACAAAGAATAAAACCAACCTCTTCCATTTCAAGGAACACATTATACACTGGATAAGCGTTCACACAAAGATGCATATCTAGATCACAAAAAATAGCTTTGTGATTTCTCAAACCTGAAAATATTATTCTAAACAGATAAATATGACTAGCGTGTGATATATAGGATGAAGGGTTTCAGTATAACACTCAACAAATAAATCATCTTTAAATTATTTAGTTCCTTATGGCCATAAATCTTAGTAATTAAATGTCCATGCTTTTACTGGTTGTCCTATATGGTTGTAACCTTTGCTCTTCCTCTTTTATATTGTTTTTCTTTATTGTTTTGTATATGATAATACTTTGCTACTGGAGTTATCTTTATAAGCAATTCCAGTGTCACAGTTAAGGTACTGTCACTAGTGTTGAGCATTCCGATACCGCAAGTATCGGGTATCGGCCGATACTTGCTGTATCGGAATTCCGATACCGACTTCCGATATTTTTTCAATATCAGAAGTTGGCATCGGAATCGGAAGTTCAAAGTTGATTGACAGCCTGACGTCATCATGATGCGCGGTGTGTGCGCATCATGATGCGCCGTCATTTCGGGCCTTCCGGGGGTCTCTGCCGGCCTGCCGGGGGGCTGTGTGGACTGCCCGGGGTCTGTACCGGCCTGCCGGGGGGCTGTGCCGGCCTGCCGGTGGTCTGTGCACCCTGTGGGGGTCTGTACCGGCCTGCCGGGGGGCTGTGCCGGCCTGCCGGGGGGCTGTGCTGATGTCCGGGGGTCTGTGCAAGCATCGTCCGATGGGACTACAAGTCCCATCTGGCGATGCCTGCTACCATGACAGTGATTGACACATTAGCCAATGATGGGACAGTAGTAGTCCCATCATCCGGCTAATGTGTTAAATGTTAAAAAAAAAAAAAAAATACTACATACATACTACATGCATGCTACATACATACTACATACATACCACATACATACTACATACATACTACATACATACTACATACATACCACATATATACATACATAACACATATATACTACATGCATGCTACATACATACTACATGCTACATATATACTACATACATACTACATACATACATACTACATATATACTGCATGCTACATACATACTACATGCTACATACATACTACATATATACTACATGCATGCTACATACATACTACATGCTACATACATACTACATACATACTACATGCATGCTACATACATACTACATATATACTACATGCATGCTACATACATACTACATATATACTACATGCATGCTACATACATACTGCATGCTACATGCATGCTACATACATACTACATACATACTACATGCTACATACATACCACATATATACTACATACATACTACATACAATACATTCATACAATACATACATAGACATACAGTACATATAACATAGAGTAACATACTTACCAATACTTGTCACATTGTTCCCCGAAGCCATTGTCTTTTACGGAATAAATATTAACATAACAAACCACAAAAATACTCACCCACGATCCGAAGCAGTCCACGAGTGTGTCCCACGACGATCTTGGGTAGAGAACTGCAGCATCAGCTGTTGCTGCCGTTCTCTACGGGCTGCAGGAATCCAATGACGGAAGGTAGGTATCCTTCCGCACTGTATTCCTCCGCCACTTAAAAAAAAAAAAGTCCCTAGTCTCACTTTATGCCATTGCTGTGTGGGAAATTCCCACGCAGCAATGGCATAAAGTGAGACTAGGGACTTTTTTTTTTTTTAAGTGGCGGAGGAATACAGTGCGGAAGGATACCTACCTTCCGTCATTGGATTCCTGCAGCCCGTAGAGAACGGCAGCAACAGCTGATGCTGCAGTTCTCTACCCAAGATCGTCGTGGGACACACTCGTGGACTGCTTCGGATCGTGGGTGAGTATTTTTGTGGTTTGTTATGTTAATATTTATTCCGTAAAAGACAATGGCTTCGGGGAACAATGTGACAAGTATTGGTAAGTATGTTACTCTATGTTATATGTACTGTATGTCTATGTATGTATTGTATGAATGTATTGTATGTAGTATGTATGTAGTATATATGTGGTATGTATGTAGCATGTAGTATGTATGTAGCATGCATGTAGCATGCAGTATGTATGTAGCATGCATGTAGTATATATGTAGTATGTATGTAGCATGTATGTAGCATGTAGTATGTATGTAGTATGTATGTAGCATGTAGTATGTATGTAGTATATATGTAGTATGCATGTTGCATGCATGTAGTATATATGTAGTATGTATGTTGCATGTAGTATATATGTAGTATGCATGTTGCATGCATGTAGTATATATGTAGTATGTATGTTGCATGTAGTATATATGTAGTATGAATGTAGCATGTATGTAGTATGTAGTATGAATGTAGCATGTATGTAGTATGCATGTTGTATGTATGTAGCATGTATGTAGCATGTAATTTTTTTTTTATTTTTTTTTTTTTTACATTCAACACATTAGCCGGATGATGGGACTACTACTGTCCCATCATTGGCTAATGTGTCAATCACTGTCATGGTAGCAGGCATCGCCCGATGGGACTTGTAGTCCCATCGGATGATGCCTGCACAGCCCCCCGGCAGGCCGGCACAGCCCCCCGGCAGGCCGGCACAGCCCCCCGGAGCCTGCACAGCCCCCCGGCAGGCCGGCACAGCCCCCCGGCAGGCCGGCACAGCCCACCGGAGCCTGCACAGCCCCCCGGCAGGCCGGCACAGACCACCGGAGCCTGCACAGACCCCCTGGCAGGCCGGCACAGCCCCCCGAAAGGCCCGTACAGACCCCAGAGAGGCTGTACAGGGAAAAACAGGATTTTTCTTATTCCGATACCGGAAGTCCCATAGACTTGAATGGGACTTCCGGTATCGGAATCGGCGATACCGATACTTTTTTTTAAGATCGGCCGATCCATTCCGATCCGATACTTTGAAGTATCGGACGGTATCGCTCAACTCTAACTGTCACACTAAGCGATATCGCTATAACTTGTGACATTATAGCGATATTGCTAGCGACATCGCTGTGTCTGATACTTACCTACGACCCGCTCCCCCGCTGGTTATCGCTGATCGTGCAAGAGCGTCCTGGACTGTTTCTCGTCATCAGCTTCCTGCGGTGCTTCCTGTGGAGAGATGAGCGACGAGCGTGGACGAGGGCGGGAGGACGCAGGATCGCCTAGTGTGACAGGTAAGTAGCGACCCCCGTCCCCAGCAATGTCGCTGGTGAGATCTGCCTGTGTGGCAGCTCACTAGCGACCACTTAGCGATGTACCCGTGATCCTGACCGCGTCATATCACTGGTCAGGATCTCTGGTACATCGCTAAGTGTGACAGTACAGTACAGTACCTTTAGTGTTATAGAAATCGAGGCTGTAGAGACTATAATCTCACCAGTGTCATATGCAAAAGAAAGCCGGTATGGTATTGGCTAAATGCTACACAGTTCTTAAACAATCATTTTCAAGGTAATGTTTTACCAGCCAGCACCCTTAAAAGTTCAAGTCAGAGGCTATCAGGAAGACAGGGTGAGCTCCAATTATTGTGGCAGTGTAGTTCTAGTAAGGAATTAAATATACAGTGCCAGAATATGTTTGGTCCACTGCCTAAATGTGTCTCACGGCTTGTAAGTAAAAACAATGTTTCTACGTTCATGAACTTATGCAAATTGTCTCTTCAGAGAGGAAGAAGACTAGAACTCTAGTGCACCTATTGGAAGTAGCAATCCTAAAAGTCAATGTCGACCCTTTAGCGAGCCTTGTTGCATGACTTAGGATAAAAGCCAAGCCAGAATCTCAATTTGCAGACACTGTGTTTCGGGGTACTGCCCCTCGTCAGTGCAAAGTGTGAGATCTGGTTTGGCTGTGAGAGAGGCGTCTGACCGATGTCCAAGAAGTATCATTTCTCCTTGCGGAGAATGACATGCTAAGCTTGTTGAGATGAGGAGACTTAAAGCTGCAATGCTCCTCTGGGAAATAAATTTGCATAATTAGCATATTTCCCAGAGGAGCATTGCGGCTTTAAGTATCTTCATCTCGACATGCTTAGCATGTCATTCTCCGCAAGGAGAAATGATACTTCTTGGATATAAGTTCATGAACGAAAGCTAGCAATGCTATTCACTATAGACCACATTTTCTTGATTGAGATTCCATTGAAATCATCCTATAATCAGAAATAATAATGAATAAAAAATAAACAGTGCTGTAGGCATGGATAATCGTTTATCATTTGGTCTGCAGAATGTTCTAACTTACATGACGCCTGGAGAGGTCGATTACCCGTGACCTACCAACATCCCCCCCTTTCCCCTCCCCCACTTCCAATAACAAACGACAGACCACATTTCTCTTGGATGTTGAAAGGACACAGCAGCAGCCAATTTATTAATATATATTTCACTCAAAGACACTTGGTGGGGTCCTCGAAATTCCAAAGTTGTAAGGTCTGGAGATTTACCCCCGGGTATTGTCCCTTCCCCCCGCTTTACTCCTGGCCGTGTTTTCTTTTAGCTCAGGGGCACCATGAGTCCAGGGGAAGAGGTTGCCTCCACCGTTAACTGTATAGCCAAATCACAACCATGTGACCCCGACATACCATCGCCGGGTGTCACCAATTTCCACGTTAGTGTGACCCTGACATTCCATTGCCGGGTGTCACCCACCTATCACCAGACCACCATCACATAACCGTCCAATGAAGGGGATTCGTGCCTTTTAACGGATCCCCAACCCCAAATTTTTACTAACTTCGAAGACCCACCAACGCCACACCGAGAGCACCCCACCCGCTAGCATTGCTGTGGCCCCACGTATCCTTTCCTGCAACCCTCTGATCCACAGAGCCGTTCCAAAGTTGTTCAAGTGCACGCAATCTGTCCTCCAAAATTCTTTCCCCAGGTTCCCATGGCATATAAATTCGTGAACCACACCCACAGCTGCTCCAAATCTCTCTTTATGTTGCAAACTAGTTGCTTCCCAGGGTGGACTCCCAGGTCATTCTTCCCTACCTGCAAAACTAATATATCGGGAGCTCCATGATGAAGAACTGCTGTTTGATACTCGTGTGGATTACCCTGCCCCAAGTTGAACACCAAATTCCATCTGTCTCCTGTCCGTCAGTCTGTCTGCTCGTAGCGCTCCCAAGTGAACCTGAGAATGAGCTAGTATCCAAATTAGTAGCGCAACTTGCTCTGTGAGAGAACAAACAAAAGTTAATGCACTGTTTTAGCTAACTGAAACTTCAGCCATGTGATATCCAGGAGGTCATACGTAGGACCGGTACCGTTGTGACTCCCACCAGTCAATTTTTATTATGATTCCTGGACTTAAACCTCCTCTCGCTGCCTCCGTAGCAGCCCCTATTTGAAAAGAATGACTTCCCTAATTGTGCGTCTCCATAACCGCTTCCACCAATCACTTTTTGAAACACCTGACAAACTGATATTTCGACAAGAATGACCTATCCTCATGAGATAACAGGGGTCCTCCGTGTCTGGGCCTGGAGGCCATGAAAATACCACCACATAGCCACGGGCATCCAATAGAATCCTCCATCTTTCCCAACATAACCTTTCCTTTTGCCCTTTGATTAGTCTTTGACTTTCCAATCCCAAATTCCAACCCTCTGTGTGTGGCTATAATATCACCAGCTAGAATACCCATGTCTGTCTGACTAAAAATTCCTTGTCAAATCAGTTCTATTCCGAAGGGGAGGGGGGGTAGCAACAGAATGCATAACTGTATTGTGTCATCCTTCAAAACTATTATCCTGTCTGTATTGTAGCCAGCTGATCAATTTCCAGGTTTCGGTCTAGAAACGCCCATATGTGCAATAGTTGGGTCTAGAAACACCCATATGTACAATAGCTGGGCAGTAATAGTTTTTTAAATCTACCTGTTACTATTCCTGAAATAGTGCTGAGTATATAGGGGAAGATATGATAAATATAGAGTAATTAAAAGCTGTACCCAATGTAACATCAACTTTATAACCGACTATTAAATAACCTTCATAATAACGGGACATAATTGAAATAAACCAAGGTTACTTGTTTTTCGCGCACTGATTTACCCGCACTTGCTGGGTCCAGGTCATCGGGGCTAGGCATATTGTCGTACCTGTTCATGTTTTTGTCTACATTACCCCTAGCTGCTCCCCGGTAGTGAAAAGGAAACTGGGAGGAGGTTTATTCCATTTTGTGTTAATGCACTTGACCACTTCTTTCTTTAGTTGCTTCCCCTGACTGACGGTCCTCAGATTAGGCATACAGCTCTTCAGGTTATTGCACCGGATTACTGCTTGTCCAGAGGTCAGCCTTAAAGAAACAAGACTTGGTCAATATAACAGTCACGATTCGTGCCGCAGCATCCCCAACACACATGAACAGCCAGAGGGGGTCCTCTAACTTTTTAGCTCGCACACCGGGACCACGATAATTATTACGATTTTTTTTTTCCCGTCCTGGACAAAGGCATTGCCATGAAATAGAAAAATTATGCCGAGCGCACTATAACATTGGACTATACCCCTTAGTCACCAAGCCCGGTGTTGCCTCATTCCTCACCCACCATATTACTTAAATTAGGGAAATTCATATAGGATAAAGACCCCGCTCATGGCTCTGTCCACTCTAATGGCTAACACTGTTGTGTTTGTGCCTCTGCTAGCTCTCATTAATGACCAGCACGTTTGTGTCCATGGCTGTACCTGCCTTCAGTAATGCCGCCACTTGTGCTATTCTCTGATTCGTAAGCGAATGGTGGGTATACAGTAAAGCTGTTAAGGTTCTGTAATGACAATGTAGCACCACTTTAGGGAGCCATCAAGCATGGCGCAATATATAACTATACATATAGGGGAAGTGCTATATATACAGCAGTCCACTCATATTTTGTGGGACTCCTATAATTCCTGGGTATAGCTATACATGTAGAGGAAGTGCTATGCATACCGGGGTACCCCATATACCGGGGTACAGCTGTAGCACAGGGGGTACAACATATATAGGGTGAATGCTATATAAGCCGGGGTACAGGCCTATATATCCTGAGGTGTAGTTATACTCAGGGGTACACCATACATAGGCGAGTGAATATATATTTACATACATAGGGGAAGTGAATACATGTCTGGCAGCACTGGCATAATCCCCCTTTACAGCTTCCCCCCTTCTCCTCCTGTGTAATTATACCCTTTCTCACTTCCCACAGGAACGTGCATGTAGAACCCCCCTGAATACAGCCTGGTGTAATGTGACACCCACAGCAAAGGTTAGGGCACAAGGTGGGAAATCCCTTTGTTCCTTTAAACCTTAAGCAATATGGTCCCATCAGTAAAGGCGTTATTTATAGTACAGTCATGGCCAAAAGTTTTGAGAATGACACAAATATTAATTTTTACAAAGTCTACTGCATCATTTTTTCTAATGGCAATTTGCATATACTCCAGAATGTTATAAAGAGTGATCAGCTTAACAGCAATTACTTGCAAAGTCAATATTTGCCTAGAAAATGAACTTTATCCACCAAAACACATTTCAACATCATTGCAGCCCTGCCTTAAAAGGACCAGCTAACATCGTTTCAGTGATTGCTCCATTAACACAGGTGTGGGTGTTGATGAGGACAGGGCTGGAGATCAATCTGTCATGATTAAGTAAGAATGACACCACTGGACACTTTAAAAGGAGGCTGGGGCTTGGCATCATTGTTTCTCTTCTGTTAACCATGGTTATCTCTAAAGAAACATGTGCAGTCATCATTACACTGCACAAAAATGGCCTAACAGGGAAGAGTATCGCAGCTAGAAAGATTGCACCTCAGTCAACAATCTATCGCATCATCAAGAACTTCAAGGAGAGAGGTTCCCTTGTGCCAAAAAGGCTCCAGGGCGCCCAAGAAAGACCAGCAAGCGCCAGGACCGTCACTTAAAAGTGTTTCAGCTGTGGGATCGGGCTACCAGCAGTGCAGAGCTTGCTCAGGAATGGCACCAGGCAGGTGTGAGTGCATCTACACGCACTGTGAGGTGGAGACTCTTGGAGCAAGGCCTGGTCTCAAGGAGGGCAGCAAAGAAGCCACTTCTCTCCAGGAAAAACATCATGGACAGACTGATATTCTGCAAGAGGTACAGGGAGTGGACTGCTGAGGACTGGGGTAAAGTCATTTTCTCTGATGAATCCCCTTTTCGATTGTTTGGGACATCTGGAAAACGGCTTATTCGGAGAAGACCAGGTGAGCGCTACCACCAGTCTTGTCTCATGCCAACTGTCAAGCATCCTGAATCCATTCATGTGTGGGGTTGCTTCTCAGCCAAGGGAATGGGCTCTCTCTCAGTCTTGCCTAAAAACACAGCCATGAATAAAGAATGGTACCAGAATGTCCTCCAAGAGCAACTTCTCCCAACCAGCCAAGAGCAGTTTGGCGATCAACAATGCCTTTTTCAACATGATGGAGCACCTTGTCATAAAGCAAAGGTGATAACTAAATGGCTCAGGGAACAAAACATAGAGATTTTGGGACCATGGCCTGGAAACTCCCCAGATCTTAATCCCATTGAGAACTTGTGGTCAATCATCAAGAGACGGGTGGACAAACAAAAACCTTCAAATTCAGACAAAATAAAAGCATTGATTTTGCAAGAATGGACTGCTATCAGTCAGGATTTGATCCAGAAGCAGAAGTTGATTGAGAGCATGCCTGGGAGAATTGCTGAGGTCCTGAAGAAGAAGGGTCAACACTGCAAATATTGACTTGCTGCATTAACTCATTCTAACTGTCAATATAACCTTTTGCTACTCATAATATGATTGCAATTATATTTCTGTATGTGATAAAAACATCTGACAAACACACATAAAAACCAGAGGCCAGCAGATCATGTGAAAATATAATATTTGGGTCATTCTCAAAACTTTTGGCCATGACTGTATATATACACAAACCCACGCCATACGCTGTACTGAATTATCTGATATATTAGTAATGCATTATGTAACATATCTGTAGATCCGCCACCTGTATTATACAAAAGCACATATATATATATATATATATATATATATATATATATATCCTAGCCATGTACTACAATCGGCTATGCTTGTTCCAGAAGAATCTAGAAAATTGGATATTGATATATTAGCAATGAATCCTACAGAAATCTGTATATACCATCGCGTATTATAGCCAGTGTCTATGATATATAATAACAATAATATATAAAGATATTAGGAATACTCATATAATAATAATCTTTATTTTTATATAGCGCTAACATATTCTGCAGCGCTTTACAGTTTGCACACATTATCACTATCCCTGATGGGGCTCACAATCTAAATTCCCTATCAGTATGTCTTTGTAGTGTGGGAGGAAACCGGAGTACCCGGAGGAAACCCACGCAAACACGGGGAGAACATACAAACTCCTTGCAGATGTTGTCCTTGGTGGGATTCGAACCGCTAACCACTAAGCCACCGTGCTGCCCTTCATATAGACATATATATAAATATTTAAATAAAGACCCCTATATAACAAAGGTATAATACATATTGTACGTCCGCCCAGTAATAATTGTTACGTATGCCTTGTATTACACAGCAGAGTCAATACATTTGCTTTAATAAAACAATGTCAATTGTGTTATACTGGGGAAGTTATTTAAAATGTATCTATAGAAGCGCCATGCACTGTAATGCTATATATACCCCTGCACTAAATTGCAGTATGTATATACTGTATACGCCATGCATTATATTGAAACTCACATACATTCACCATGTACTACATTATAATACATATACGTAATTGCTATGCCCTATATAGCAGTATCTATAGTATCTATATATGACCGCCATGCACCAAACTACAATATCTATAGATACCCCATGCACTATATTGCCGTATCTATATCTACACCAAACACCAAAGTGCAGTACCAATATATATACACCATATAGTATATAGATATATACACACATCTGCCATGAATAAGATAACAGCATTGTGTATATATACAGTATATATACAGTATATATATATATATATATATATATATATATATATATATATCTATGTACCATATATGTGCAAAGATATACGTCTTTCCTGTATATATGTACCCGTGTCTGCTGCCAGGCACACAGGAGAGTATCTGTCATGTAACATATAGAAAACCCCGAGGACAAACATCTCCCAGGATATAATGATCCTACATACAGTATATATACAGGATCAGATACTGTAACAGTGCATGGCGTAAAGCTAAATGTGCTCATCACCCCCAGAAGACCTGATATTCAGAATATTATACTCCCTGAAGCAGCAAAAATGTTTCCTGTTGTCTTTCTTTGTTGTGAGATGATGAAGGGAATAGCAGGATTTCTGTAATTTCGCATTCTTGTTCATCTTCCCTGCGTGTCTGTGGAGAGAGAGACCCCCCTCAGCCCTATCCCTTCCTTTTAACCCCTTCCTACTATCCCTCCTCCACTTGCCCTGTGTCATTTCCTCCTTGTCTATCATCCAATCCCCTTTCTCCTATCTCCCTCTGCACCCCCCACCCCCCTTCCTTTCCCCTGGTCACTTACTCCCTTCCAGTGTCATGCCCGTGTCTCCCCCTATGCTGATGCTCATGTCCGCCGGGTACTTTCTTGGATTTGTTCACTTCAATAGTTCTAGTTAAACATTGTTCATGGTTTTCATTGACATAGTATTTTCAATATTGTTGGTTTTAATACAAACATTCTTTTGTTTTGTTGTTTTTGTTACGTTTTCCAGATTCCCCAGTCTTTAATAATTTTATTGATGTTGCATCTCAAAACTATTTCTCCTAGCATTTGATTTTAATTACAGGGCTAACTGCGAAATAATTCTAATCATAAAACAAACAAAAATGATATTTTAAAATAATGTGTTACTTGGATAATTTCACGCACAATCCCAAAAACATGCACAATAAAAAAACACAGTAAAAATGACTCGTATAGTGTTTTTGGAGACCTCCAAGTGCTATGTCAAGAATGCCATGACAGCTTATCAATAAAATCAGACGTTATACCTGCTGAAAAGATAGGAGGGCACTGAAAGGTAGACCAAGTCAGACTAATCCAAATAAATTAAACTAAATGCACGAAAAAAGATATGTAATGAACCTAGAATCCTTGAATTACAACTAAATAAACAAGGTTACATATAATATCAGGAAAGAAATTCACTGTAATCTAATTCCGCCTTTCCTAGATGACATTCGGAATTTACTGCAATTATTTAGGGACATCATAAATGCAGCAGGGATTCATGGACTCTGGATAGGTCACAGAAGAGTAGATTTATTAGAGGCAGAATTCAAAAAATAATATTGGAAGTTAATGGAATTACAACAAATCTAGCAAAGTAAATTGTAAAGGAAGAATTATCAAAATAAATTACGGTATTCAAAAGCTCTGCAGTGATAAAAATAAGTAGATAAATTCATCTATAATACTGTAGTATATAAAATCATGAAATTATCATCCTTATGAAATTTAGTTTTAATTAAATTATGTTCAGGATATAATGAATCATAGAAATATGGTAGCCCCATATCCAAGGAATTAAGGTGCAGCAAAGTCAGTAACATTAGTGGACTTTTGACAAGAATGTCATGAATGTAATACAGCCTTGGTAAAAACAGAATCCTCGATGAAATTTAAAATATGCCTGCTGGTTTACCAAATTTGTTTCAAAACGGAAAAATTCACTCCAGTTAAAGTGGCATAGTGTCAGTAATTTATTGTGTGTAATAAAACACATACGTGCTATTAACCCTAACATTTTTGGGCTCCTGAGCAAGAAGTGTGTCCTCTCTTCCTCAGTTCTTTACAAGATCCTGTACTATGTGCTGTATCCTATCTCTGATTCATGCTTTACATTGGATTTTTCACATTTGGTTTTAATTATTATGTCACATGATTTGTGTCAATTGTTTTCTTTGGGTGGCTTTGTGTATAAAGTCTTTTTGTTCTCTGTGCCATGCAGCTTTGAGAAAAAACACTGTGTTCGAAATGTGTAGAGCTGTTACCATTCCTCATGTGAACTGTTTATAACATGATTCTATTTTAAACAGTAAAAAAAATTTTTTGATCAATTAGGAAGCTGGAGCAAATTTTTCTTTTTCATTACTGACACGTGAGACTACACGAGCCCCGTGCTTCCACACACCATAAGCCGCTTCAGGTGAGCTGGTTTTTCCTTTTTCCTGCTCCTGTGTGTGTTTTCCAGCAGCCACAAGCAAAATTAGTCACTGTTCCAACTATCTCCCGGATCTGCATGAACATAAACACATAAAACACAGCACGCAGCAGACACTTTGGCTTATATCCCAGGGTTTGATTAAGGGTGTGGACTTTTAACGCTACCTGGGAATGCAGTGGTGACCACACTTGACCGGCAAGAGGTATAAACCCAGGCTGGGCACAGGGGACCTTCAGGCAAGATGAAAGAATTTTCTTACCTTACTATGGAGCTGTACAGTCTCCATCCCATAAGCTTAGATCACAGCCGACACCCCGGTCTCTCCGGTCAACAGAGTACCCATGTGTTTGGTCCACAGCCCTATGTTGGGCGCCAGATGTAATAGAAATTAGATATGTGCGTGCTGCATCCATTCCCAATTAGGCTAAAAAATTGATCACTCAAGAATGACACTGCACACCTTGGTGACAAAATAACATTCCATCAATACTGATGCTTTATTTTAGGACATATGTCTTTATAGTTGCATATAGAAAGGGGAAGTTAGTTAAGGATCATATACTCAAGCTTCTCTGTTATTAGTTATCTAAATATATAGAATACTAGCTGAAGAGCCCAGCGCTGCCTAGGCATAGTAACTAACTCTGGTTAGTTATAGCAAATTATAATTATCCTCCATCCCATAGTCCCGTGCCCATATACCCATCATACATATCCTCCATCCCATAGTCGAGTGCCCATATACCCATCACACATCCTCCAACCCATAGTCCCATGCCCATATACCCTTCATACATATTCTCCATCCCATAGTCCCATGCCCATATACCCATCATACATATTCTCCATCCCATAGTCCCATGCCCATATACCCATCATACATATTCGCCATCCCATGGTCGAGTGCTCTTATACCCATCACACATCCTTCATCTCATAGTCCCATGCCCATATACCCATCATACATATCTGCCATCTCATAGTCCCGTGCCCATATACCCATCATACATATCCTCCATCCCATAGTCCAGTGCCCATATACCCATCACACATCCTCCATCCCATAGTAGCGTGCCCATATACATATCCGCCATCCCATAGTCCCGTGCCCATATACATAGCCGCCATCCCATAGTCCCGTGCCCATATGCCCGTCATACATATCCTCCATCCCATAGTCCAGTGCCCATATACCCATCACACATCCTCCATCCCATAGTCAACCATTATGACATCACAATGAGCGGCGGCGGGGCTTGCAACCTATGATGACATCAGCGTCGCCATGGCAACCATTGTGACATCATAATGAGGGGTGGGGCTTGATACGCACACACTGTTTCCCCAGTATGCAAATAGGGGCATTATGACATCATAATGAGGGGCGGGGCTTGACGCGCACACACTTTTTCCCCCAGTATGTAGATAGGGGCAAAATTGTTTGGTGAATTGCAACACACGGGGTTAAAATTTCGCCTCACAACATAGCTTAGGATGCTCTCGGGGTCCAGACGTGTGACTGTGCCAAATTTTGTGGCTGTAGCTGCAACAGTGCGGATGCCTATCCCAGACATACACACATACATACACACATACATACATACATACATACACACACACTTTGAGCTTTATATATTAGATTGTGGTGCAACAGGCTGATTAAGCAATTAATGTATAACTGTCGCCTTTCCTGCAGTTAGGACAAGGTTGAGACATCTAGTGTTCAGTTCCTCTTCATCTCTGGAAAGTCCCAAGACATTGTCTCGTCCATGGTGGCCATTTTAAGCAATTGATTATAGTGTATATATTAGCTGTTAGTATATATGCAAGTGAAATACATTTCCATCACAGCATGCATGGGTGTGTAGCTCTGCGGAACAACACTACATCACCATCAACGATTGGGCCTCCATTCGATACATGTGCTGTGTTGCGCTGCTTCGAGTACTCCACCAACATGGCTAGCGCTGATGATGCCACCATCAACATTACTATTCAACTTCTATGCCTGCTTGAAAAATGCTTCAGGTGAAAATGAGGTTGTGGCACAGGAGGACAAGGAGGAGGAACAGGGGCCATTCACAATAATATCAGGCCAGTCATCCACACATGGTTCAGAGTGTAGCTTCCTGTGCCAATAGCAGCCAGGTATACAACTGTCCAGGCAGGGGAATGCTTTGAAAGAGGAGGTGGAACTATGTTCACAGCATGGTGGCACTCACAGCAGCTCTTAGGCATCACCAGAGCATGGCTGGGGGGCACCAAGGACTCAGATGATACACCTCCCACCGATGACAGGTTGTCATTGCCTCTGGACAGCCTGGCACACATGAGCCAATACATGCCATTGCAATGACTGCTGAGTTGCCCGGATTGTTGCCAGTGCTGATTACTGGGAGACCACAGTGCTGGATCCCCACTACAAGGACAGCGCGCCATAATTACTTCCATCACTACAGCGGGATTGGAAAATGAGTGAAAACAAGCGCACACTGGTATGCTCACTACTGGGTGCATTCCCAACTGACAGCAAAGGGTCATTGGAAGCACAAAGCAGAAAAGGAAGTTGCCAATGCAGCTGGGGTACCAGCACTGCTTCAAAAGGGAGGGATAGCATTGCTGAAATGTGGAAAACCTTCCTTAACATGCCACAACATCCAGAACCACCATCTGATACAGTCCATATTAGCAGGATGCAGTGATTCAAGAACATGGTAGATTACATGTCCACATGTCTCCAAGTACTGCATGGTGATGAGTGATAGGTCTTCCTCATTTATCTTCTGGGCCTCCAAATTGGACACATGGCCTGAGCGTGCACTTTACGACTTGGAGCTGATGGCCTGCCTTCCTGCAAGGGTACTGTCAGGATATGTGTTTAGTACGGCAGGGGGTGTGATCACAGAAAGGTTCATCCACCTTTCCACAGCCAATCCACCTCCTCCACTTGGACCTCTGTCTTCTGGTTCAAGATTGTTGTTTTTTAATTTTTTTATTCTATGTAATTTCCCTAAAAAAAAGCAAAACACAAAGACAGGTTTTCCTACCTCTTCCTCTACCTCTTCCACCTACACCACCATGATCACCTCCACTTTCTCCTCCACTTGGACCTCCACCTCCTGGTTCCACCTCCCCCACTTGGAACTCTGTCTTCTGGTTCAAGATTGTTGTTTTTTTATCTTTTTTATTCTATGTAATTTCCTTTAAATAAAAAAACAAAACACAAAGACAGGTTTTCCTACCTCTTCCACCTACACCACCACGATCACCTCGACTTTCTCCTCCACTTGGACCTCCACCTCCTGGTTCCAGATTATTATTTTTTATTTTTTTTTACCTGGATTGCTATATCAAAATAACTCTTTTAACCCCTTAGTGACACAGCCAATTTGGTACTTAATGACCAAGCCAAATTTTACAATTCTGACCACTGTCACTTTATGAGGTTATAGCTCTGGAACACTTCAACATATCCCACTGATTCTGAGACATATTGTACTTCGTTATTGGTAAAATTTCAGTGATAAAACTTGCATTTACTTATGAATTAAATGGAAATTTGGCAAAAATTTTGAAAATTTTGCAATTTTCAAACTTTTGAACCCTTAAATCATAGAGCGGGTCCAAGGACAATGGAGATACAGGGGTGAATCGGGGGACCTCATTTCTCTTTCCTCTGAAATGCGATCACATCACAGGAGAGAGAAAATAGGAAATCAGACTTTTTTATTTTTTTGCTGTTGCCGTTATTCCGTTAATAATAGCGATCGCAACACTGGGGTCGGTAGTAAAAACCAACCCAAATCATGTTCTCTGGGGTGTTAGCTACCCCCAGTAGCTGAGACCCAGGAGAAATTCTGAATATGGGGGGTGCTAGACACTTATTTGTCAGCGCAGTTAAAAAGCAGCGCTGAGGCATACAGTAAGTACCCTTAACTGCCGCCGTTACAAGCCATTTTGGCAGACGCTAAGGGGTAAACCCCTTAATGACCTTCAATATGACTTAAAACTGATCTATGATATAAGAGAATAGCATTACCCTATGGGCGACAATCCAGCAGCTATCAGCTTTACACTATAGGTGACAACTTGCTGTATCACCCACAATCAGTGTTGGTACCAACCATGGCTGTTTAACCCATTAAATACTGCTGTATGTAGTGACTACAGCATCTAGATGGTTAACAGAGTGTAGTGGTTCTTCTTTAACCCTGAGATCTTGATGTTGTGGTCCTTATGTTTCCAATGGCAATGCATGGCCAAATAATGGCCTTAGTCTTCCAGCTATAGCGGCCTGTTCAGAAGTTAGAAACATTTAGGCGGTAAAAATAAATTTCTTAATTCCTGTTATGCTACTTTGCATTCATTTCTAAAAGCATCTGAAGGGTTAATGGGTCGCCCTCCCAGGGCCGTGGGGTACTTGGTACCGGGCCGGTGTCAGCGGGATGTGTCACAGCAGCAGTGACCCGGTCCATGGCCCTGGGCGCCCAAATAATAGGGGAAGATGAATAGTGGAATGTAATTAATGGAATAGTTCATGACGCCACCTGCGGTGTTCGGCAAGTGAGATGTTAAGCTGACGCTGCTTGCAGATCCTCTGTGGCTGGTTGTGTGTTGCAGCCAAGATGGTGAAGCTCCCCACAGGTGAAGCTGTAGCCCCAGAGCAGTGTAGATGTGGGGGAAGAGGAGAGGCACAAGCGGTGTAGAAGCTGGTACCCAGATGTAGCGGTGCTGGGTGTGTTGGCACAAGAGTGAATGGAGGACACCAGGGCTTGTAGTTCTAAAGCTTTACTCACAGTCTGTAGTGCACACAGGTGCCGTGTCCTCCGGGTCAGGGACTCAGTCAACCTCCAGGCAAGATGGAATGCTCCCTTCCAACACTCCGCTAACATGTGCCTTTCTGAACGTCTCCTCTATAGCGCCTTTAAGTGTGAAGTACTCCCAGCACTGAGTTACACTGGAGTGCCTCCTGACAGATGTTCCCAAGAACTCTACTTGTACGGCAGACATCTGTAGCCTGCTTCGGGGACTCCCTACTCCTGAGTCCTGGCTCACTATCCAAGTTGCTGTTGTGCCCCAAGTCTTAGATGGGAGTAGTGCATTTACAGCCCACTACTCCACCGGTGTCTGCTGCAGAACCATTAGTGTTCATACAACCTCGGGGACCGGGCCCCGGCCTTGCGCTTAGAACTTCTAGGCAGGGTTCTCTCCTAACCCACGTCCTCTCTGTTCCCTTTTACTCCTTCGTTCCGTACTAATCTCTCCTTCCCCTGAAAGATCAGGTTTCAGTTCAATGTCTTTCTCCTTTCCTTTCCCGTGCCAGCAGACCCAGGTCACTTAGGTCTGCTGCAGCACCTCCTTCCTTCATCCCTCTCTTAGGGATCTAATTTCCTCACTCCTCTCTGAGTGGCTTCCTCTCTCAGACTGACCTGTAATCCTAAAGCTTCCCACTCTTTTATGTATTCTCAACTCCACCTGCCTCCCAGCATGTTTTGTGTTCCAAGAAGGGAGCCACCAAAGGTGCTCTGCTACACTCCAAGCAGGGAGCCGCAATGTGGCTTTGCTGAACTACTGTGTTGTATGGGATGCAGGTGATGGAGCGTGGTCAAGAGCCTCCAACTTACCTGGATGGTGGGGCACCACACCTCAGGAGGAGGTGCAGTACCTCTGTGGCTACTGAGCCTCAGGGGCACCACATTAATAAACTACCTGAAAGCAAGTTTGAATATTTTGAGGGGCTCTGTTCTTAAAATGGTATGAGATTTGGGGGATTCCAATATATAGGACCCCCAAATTTGCTTCAAAACTGAAATGATCCCTAAAAAAATAAGTTTTGTAAATTTCCTTGAAAAAAATGAAAAATTACTGCTACATTTTTAAACTTTTTAAAATGTTAGAAAAATAAAACAACATTTTACAAATGGTGCTGATGTAAAGCAGACATGAGCGAAATGTCATTCATTAATGTTTTTGTGTGGTGTGATTATCTGGATTAAAGGGATAGTCATTCAAAGTTTCAAATTTGTAAATTTTTTTTTGGGGGGGGGTTTGTCAAATTTCTGATATTTTTGTAAGTTTTCCATTATCATAAAGTATAATATGTTACAAAAAAATTTTTCCGAATCAATGCAATATGTTGAATCATTCCAGAGTAATTGCTACATAAAGTGACAATGGTCAGATTTAAAAACAATTTGGCCCAGTCATTAAGGGGTCAAGTCATTTTTCCATCCACATTTTCTTGCAAGGCTATCATGCTGCTCTTACCCCAATTTTGCTTCATTTTGAAGCCCCCTAGCCCTTATTATGACCATTTTACAGCCATTTTACACCACTGAATTTCAGTTCCCCATTGTTTTCTAATAGGTTCGGGGTCAAGTTCTGATCTCCAAACTGAAATTTGGACAACAGTTTGGCCAAACCTGACCAACTCGAACATCCATGTGTCCACTCATCCCTAGTTTTATTTTCATCATTACAATTATTTTTTTGTTTCATTAAAAGCAGTTTCAGCTCTCTGAGGACAAGCCTGTGACAGGATAAAGATAAGTACTGATGACTAACCACTCCCTCAAGCCAAACATTATGAGAGGTAACCCACTGAAGACCTATGGAATATTGAATAGACTCATAATCAGATATTAGTCACTAATAGTAAGGAGAGCTATTGACTCTGCTTTTCAGGTATTACTAGCTTCACCCCAATATCACTGATATCCCCTTTACTGTTGCTTTATTCCTTTAATAATTTGTTATTATTGAATGCATTGTGATCTAGTTACAAATATTTGTTTATCTTTACTACCATATAAGGCCCCGTCACACACAGTGAGATCGCTAGTGAGATCGCTGATTTTGTGACGCATCAGCGATCTCGCCAGCGATATCACTGTGTGTGGCACGCATTAGCAACCGGACCCCCCGCCGGGTATCACTGATCGTGCACAAATGTCCTGGGCCATTTTATGATCGTTATTTGTTATGAATGAGTCACCGTAGGAGGCAAAAGCAGAAATACAAGCTAAGTCCAGAAAACCAGAGAAGTTGGCAACTATCAGACTGCAGACCCCTGAACCTATCAACACAACTAGCAGTAGCCGTGGGGGGTTCCTACGATGCCCTAGACCCCTCGATCACAGCTGGAGAATTACATAGGACTAAAGAAAGAAAGGGGAAATCTAAACTGCCCCAGAGCAGACCCCAAAGCAATAGGCAGCCCCCAACATATAATGACGGTGAAGCAAGATGAAAATACTAACACAGACAGAAAGATAGACTGAGCAAAGACGGGGCCCAAAAACTACCTAGATAGGAAAGGACAGGAAGGCTGCTGTCTGCAATCTGCCAAAACCCTATCAAAGACATAAGCCAACAAGCTGATATGAAAAAGGCCCTGAAGCAGCTAGGCTTCAAAAACTAAATCAGCACTCAGGTATTTTCAGAAGACAGAGCTAAATGAATTCAGCACACCCCAGCAGGGAATGGCAGAAATCCAGAAAAACAAAGCAAAACAAAGTCAAAGCAACAAAGCCAAAGGCTGAGCAGCAAACTTAGCTTTAGAGGAGCAGGAATTCAGACTGGTCTCCAAGGATCCCACAGAGAAATCACCCGCAGGGCAGAAGGGCATCGGCAGCCTTATATCCAGTCAGTAACTCCACTCAGTCAGTCATCATCATCAGCCTCAGGTGTTTGATAATCAGGCTCACTACCTTTCTTTACCAGAAGAGGGAGTTCCTCGGGCCTCAGTAATGAAGGGCAAAAATGAACTCACAACAGTACCTCCCCCTTGAGGAGGGGTCACCGAACCCTCAACTACGCCACCAGGGCGATCAGGGTGAGCCCGATGAAAGGCACGCACCAATCTTTTGGCTTGAATATCAGAGGCAGAGACCCAGGAATTATCCTCCTGACCATAACCCTTCCACTTAACCAAATACTGGAGTCTCCGTCTAGCCAGACGGGAATCCAGTACTTTCTCTACCTCATATTCCATGTTACCTTCAACCAATACAGGGTCTGGAGGTGCCACCCCCGGAACCACAGGTTCAACAAACCTCTTCAACAAAGATTTATGGAACACATTATGGATTTTAAATGTGACAGGAAGAGCCAAACGAAAAGAGACAGGATTAATAATCTCCACAATCTTGTAAGGTCCAATAAATCTAGGCTTAAACTTAGGAGAAGCCACCTTCATAGCAATATTTTTTGATGATAACCACACCATATCACCAACCTTAAACTGGGGACCAATGGTCCTATGTCGGTTGGAAAACCGCTGGGCCTTTTCCTGGGAGAGAGAGAACTTATCCACCACTTGGTCCCAGATCTGGTGCATTCTCTCCACCACAGTGTCAACACCTGGGCAGGCAGAGGGCTCCACCTGCCCTGAAGAAAATCGAGGATGAAACCCAAAGTTACAAAAAAAAGGTGACATCAAAGTGGCAGAACTAGCTCTATTATTTAAAGCAAATTCGGCCAAGGGCAAAAATGAAACCCAATCATCCTGATCAGCAGAAATTAAACATCTCAAATATGACTCCAAAGTCTGGTTTGTTCTCTCTGTCTGCCCATTGGTCTGAGGGTGAAAAGCAGAGGAGAAGGACAACTGAATTCCCAGCCTGGAACAGAAATTTCTCCAAAATCTAGACACAAACTGGACTCCTCTGTCAGATACAATGTTCTCAGGAATCCCGTGCAAACGAACCACCTGTTGTAAAAACAGGGGCACCAACTCAGAGGAAGACGGCAACTTAGGGAGTGGTACAAGATGAACCATGTTAGAGAACCTATCACAAATCACTCAAATAACAGTCATCCTCTGAGAGACAGGCATATCAGAGATGAAATCCATTGAAATATGGGTAAATGGCCTCTTGGGGACAGGCAAAGGCATCAACAACCCACTAGAGCGAGAACACGATTTAGACCGGGAGCACGTCCCACAGGACTGCACAAAATTCCTGACATCACGAGACAAGGAGGACCACCAAAAAAAACGACTCACCAGATCTCTAGTACCAAAAATACCTGGATGACCAGCCAAAGCAGAGCAATGAACTTCAGACATCACTCTCTTCTTCCACTGGTCAGGAACATACAACTTTCCACTGGGACAACGCTCAGATTTGTCCTCCTGGAACTCTTCCAGAGCACATCTCAAATCTGGCGAGATGGCAGAAAGAACTACCCCTTCGCCTAAGATGGTAGCAGGCTTGGTCACCACAGGAGAATCAGCAAAGAAGCTCCTAGAGAGGGCGTCTGCCTTGACATTCTTTGTTTCAGGAAGAAAAGAAACCACAAAATCAAAACGTGTAAAAAACAAGGCCCACCTAGCCTGTCTAGGGTTCAAGCGCTTAGTCGACTCTAGGTAAATCAAATTCTTGTGGTCAGTGAGGACCACGACTTGATGCTTAGCTCCCTCCAACCAATGTCTCCACTCCTCAAATGCCTATTTCATGGCCAACAGTTCCCTATTCCCCACATCATAGTTACGTTCAGATGGAGAGAACTTTCGGGAAAAGAAAGCACAGGGATTCATTTTAGATGTTACAGGATCCTTTTGGGACAAAACAGCTCCTGCACCAATCTCAGAAGCATCCACCTCTACCTGGAATGGAAGTGAGACATCAGGTTGCCGCAAAACCGGGGCGGAGGTGAATCTTCGCTTCAGCTCCTGAAAGGAAGAAACAGCCTCCGGAGACCAATTTAACACATCAGCACCCTTTTTAGTCAAATCAGTCAATAGCTTGGCAATACAAGAAAATTTTGCTATAAATTTCCGATAAAAATTAGCAAAACCCAAAAACTTCTGGAGGGCCTTCAAAGAAGTGGGCTGAACCAAATCGTGAATGACCTGTACCTTGGCCGGGTCCATTTCAATAGTTGACGGGGACAAAATAAATCCCAAAAAAGAAATCCTCTGTACTCCAAAAAGGCATTTAGATCCTTTGACATACAGGGAATTCTTCCTCAAGATCCGGAACACAGTCCGAATATGTTCCACATGAGAATCCCAATCCTTGGAGAAGATCAAAATATCATCCAGATAGATAATCAAAAATTTATCGACAAAATCTCGGAAAATATCGTTCATGAAGCACTGGAAGACAGAAGGGGCATTAGTGAGCCCAAAAGGCATCACCAGGTAGCAGGGTGGATTTGATTTAAATCTAACTGATTTAAATCACGATTTAAATCACTAGTCAGTAAGGCTTGATTTAAATCAGTGATTTAAATCAAAGTTTCTACCTAAACTAGTTCTTGCTACTTTAACATGCAAGTAGATGAAGATTTTTAGAATCACTTTTTATATTACTTTTTTCTCCCCAGTTTAATGGGTTAATCATTCATATTTGGACACCACTGTTCTGTTGTACTTAGGAAGGAGAAAAATAATCCTGACCTTAATAACAATTTAAATAGATTTATTCAACTGAAACAATAACAACATTACAGCATAAGTTATTTGCTTAAACAAACATCCATGTTTGTTAACTAATTTGGCTAAACAAAATATATATATTTTAAGAAACTTAGACTGTCAGCCCAGCCGACACATGAAAAACTTAAATACTACTGTCCCTGCTGTCCTCTGTAGCTCACTTGTCGTCATCTTCATCATCATCTTCTTCTTTGTTTCTATTCATAATCTGGAAAAGAAAAACAAGCTTTCCTGCTTTATTGGGTCCCAACCGATTTCTCAATTTAGAATGAATGAGTCCAAAGGAAGAGAATATTCTTTCAACGCCTGCAGAAGAAGCTACTGCTGTTAAAAGTGAAATCATTACTTGAACAGTCTCTAAATCCAAGCGCTTAAGTGACTTCCACCAGTTTACTGGTGTGACCTTCCTTAAAATATCTTCAGCAAACATATATTTCTTGAATGGTTCCCCCTTAGCTCTGAAGTTTATTATAGTTGGCATTAAAGATGGATGATTGCTGGATACCCATGTCATAGCTAACTCCTCTTCCTCAGCACTTAGGTTTTGACCTTGATATTGGATATTGACAATACAGTCATATGTAAATGTTTGGGCACCCCTATTAATGTTAACCTTTTTTCTTTATAACAATTTTGGTTTTTGCAACAGCTATTTCAGTTTCATATATCTAATAACTGATGGACTCAGTTATATTTCTGGATTCAAATGAGGTTTATTGTACTAACAGAAAATGTGCAATCTGCATTTAAACAAAATTTGACCGGTGCAAAAGTATGGGCACCCTTATCATTGTCTTGATTTGAACACTCCTAACTACTTTTTACTGACTTCCTGAAGCACTAAATTGGTTTTGTAACCTCATTGAGCTTTGAACTTCATAGCCAGGTGTATCAAATCATGAGAAAAGGTATTTAAAGTGGCCACTTGCAAGTAGTTCTCCTATTTGATTCTCCTATGAAGAGTGGCATCATGGGCTCCTCAAAACAACTCTCAAATGATCTGAAAACAAAGATTATTCAACATAGCTTTTCAGGTGAAGGATACAAAAAGTTGTCTCAGAGATTTAACCTGTCAGTTTCCACTGTGAGGAACATAGTAAGGAAATGGAAGAACACAGGTACAGTTCTTGTTAAGCCCAGAAGTGGCAGGCCAAGAAAAATATCAGAAAGGCAGAGAAGAAGAATGGTGAGAACAGTCAAGGACAATCCACAGACCACCTCCAAAGACCGGCAGCATCATCTTGCTGCAGATGGTGTCACTGTGCATCGGTCAACAATACAGCGCATGCATAACGCCTTTTTGTATGACCAAACAACTCAATCTTTGTTTCATCAGTCCACAGGACCTTCTTCCAAAATGTAACTGGCTTGTCCAAATGTGCTTTTGCATACCTCAGGCGACTCTGTTTGTGGCGTGCTTGCAGAAACGGCTTCTTTCGCATCACTCTCCCATACAGCTTCTCCTTGTGCAAAGTGCGCTGTATTGTTGACCGATGCACAGTGACACCATCTGCAGCAAGATGATGCTGCAGGTCTTTGGAGGTGGTCTGTGGATTGTCCTTGACTGTTCTCACCATTCTTCTTCTCTGCCTTTCTGATATTTTTCTTGGCCTGCCACTTCTGGGCTTAACAAGAACTGTACCTGTGTTCTTCCATTTCCTTACTATGTTCCTCACAGTGGAAACTGACAGGTTAAATCTCTGAGACAACTTTTTGTATCCTTCCCCTGAAAAGCTATGTTGAATAATCTTTGTTTTCAGATCATTTGAGAGTTGTTTTGAGGAGCCCATGATGCCACTCTTCATAGGAGAATCAAATAGGAGAACTACTTGCAAGTGGCCACCTTAAATACCTTTTCTCATGATTTGATACACCTGGCTATGAAGTTCAAAGCTCAATGAGGTTACAAAACCAATTTAGTGCTTCAGGAAGTCAGTAAAAAGTAGTTAGGAGTGTTCAAATCAAGAAAATGATAAGGGTGCCCATACTTTTGCACCGGTCAAATTTTGTTTAAATGCAGATTGCACATTTTCTGTTAGTACAATAAACCTCATTTGAATCCAGAAATATAACTGAGTCCATCAGTTATTAGATATATGAAACTGAAATAGCTGTTGCAAAAACCAAAATTGTTATAAAGAAAAAAGGTTAACATTAATAGGGGTGCCCAAACCTTTACATATGACAGTATTTGCCAAAAAATGAGCTGGAGTCAGTGCTTGTCCCATTCGTTTGTTTACTGCTTGTAATTTAATTCTGTCCATGTGTAGTTCTGTTTTTTAAGTGTTCACTCAGTTCCTTCCAAATTTCAACAGCATCCGCAATAAAACAGCTATTTTTCTGTATTTTGTTTAAAGCTTGAGAGATGGGTTTCAGGAAGCTCAGCATATGTTCAACATTTCTCTTAAGCCCAATGTTGAGGATTTTGGCCTTGACAGTGCCATCTATTTTATCTCGATTTTCTTCACAAAGTGTCATCAGAATAGGCCAGTTTTTGATATACTGCTCAAAACAGTCCACCACAGAGTTCCATCTAACATCTTGTGGGAGCGTTAGCTTGGTTCCACCCATCCTTTTCAGAGCTGCTGCAGCAAAATGATTATTACGGAAGTATTTAGCAATTTCAACAACATTAGCCTTTATTTCTGGAACACTTAAGTCTTTGGCTAAGAGGTGCAGCAAATGAGCACTGCAACCATATGTTATTAGCAGCTTTGTATTCCCTCCCTGCTCTTCTAAATCTCTTATACGTTTGCAGCATTGTCAGTGACCAAACTGCGTACTAGATATTTGAATTTTTGCTCACATGTCGTTATAGCTTTTACTGCCACTTCTTGTAAGTATTCTGCTGTGTGTGCATTTCCTGACGTATCAGTTGTTTGTGCAAGGAAGACTTTACCTTCTTCTGTTGTTATACAAGCACATACAATAGGATCATTGTGGACATTACTCCACCCATTAATACTTAGGTTAACAATTTTATCCTCCAGAGCTGTTGCACATTGCTCCATTTCTCTGTCATACACTTGATCCAGCAGTTTCCCTGCAACATCAGCTCTGCTGGGTGGACTGTATCCTGGTCTCAGTGACTGAACCATATTAATGAAATGTGGGTTCTCAGTCAGACGGAAAGAAGAGTTCGTTGCATAAATAAACTGGGCAATTTTTTCATCATTCAACTCTTTTTCTAATCTGCTAGTTCTTATCACAAACCTATCTATGGTGGTTCCAGGAGGTAAAGGTTTTTTCTTCCTTTTGGGTGATGGTGATATGTGGCTGTGGGTGTCTGATGATGATGCTGCTGCTGCTAATGAAGCACTATCCTGGATGGATAACTCTGAAACTGTAGAACAGGATGATGGTGATCTTGGAGGTGGATAGTTTCCAGAATCCATGAATTCCCCTAAACAAAAAAAGTCAATGCTGTTATTTTATTGTTTATACAATTTCTGCTTATTGTACACAACACATCACTGCCCCTGCCCCAAAATGAATATTTGTTTTTCTTCATAACTGTACCAAATGACAGTAACATGCAGTAATAATAAGAAATATAATTTTTCTCACACATGACAGTTCAGTCTTTAGAAATAGGATTCAATAAAAATGTTTACCAACCTGAAGATCCTGCCTGTTCAGAAGTGTTTCTTTGGTCATCTTCATCACGGCACTTCTCATGATGTTGCCTCATTCGCGCCACCAGGCCTTGCATCTCTTTGTTGCATCGTTTGCATTTTGCACGCATGCCTGCCTTACCGATAGGCGAAGGAGCTTCATTAAAATATTCCCAAACTGGGTCTCTTTTACGGCCTGCTGCCATTATAAGGAAAGAATGTAATAAACCTCAGATCGTACACACAAACAGATCCAGACTTGTCTGTCTGTGGCTATGCTGCAGTATTGTGCTCAAAGTTTCACTTTCACTTTCTTGTCTGCTTGCCCTTCCTCCTCCTCACACTTAGATTCACATTCTTCTTGTGTTGTGCAGATCTATTCCACTCCAAACAATCAGAAACATATTGTCTAACTTCTTGGACTTGGCACTGAAGGGGTTGATTCTGTATTCATAGGTTTGTAGAACAATAGGATTAAGGTCTTTTTCTCAACTCTGTTCATGTTGTAACATTTTTGCCGTGAAGAAGAGGCTGGGACCTCTGCGGAGTCAAATTCAGTTTTGAGAACTGTGTAAGTAAAGTGAGCGTCTGTGATAATATAGGAGAGAAACTGCCCACTAATCCTACAGAAACCTCTGGAAGAGCATGGCATTGTGAATGTTACACATATACAGCCTTTATTCTACTGAGTTAAACAACTCAGCTTTATCTCATGATGGAAGAACCTTTGGATGGTAAAATATTTTCCTCAAAAAGCAGTTTATTGAAAAAAATCCGATTTAAATAAAAAAAATCCGATTTAAATAAAAAAAATCCGATTTTTTTGATTTTTTTAAAAAAAACATTGATTTTTATCCACCCTGCCAGGTACTCAAAATGTCCCTCCGGAGTATTAAACGCCGTCTTCCATTCATCCCCATGCTTAATGCGAATAAGATTATACGCCCCCCTGAGGTCAAGCTTGGTAAACCAGCAAGCACCTTTAACTCTGGAGAATAGATCAGAAATCAGGGGTAACGTATACTGATATTTAACAGTAATTTTGTTGAGGGCACGATAATCAATACAAGGTCTTAATGATCCATCCTTTTTGGCTACAAAAAAAAAAAAACGGCACCTAAGGGTGACGAGGATGGTCTAATATGACCCTTCTCCAACGCCTCCTTAATATAGGATTGCATAGCCTCGTGCTCGGGTACAGATAAATTGAAGAGCTGACCCTTGGGAAATTTACACCCCGGGCTCAGTTCAATTGCACAGTCATATCTCCTATGAGGAGGCAGAGACGCAGACTCATTCTCACTAAATACATCATAAAAGTCCGCCAAATAATCAGGAACATCATGCGACTGAGGAGAGGTGGAAAACTCAGGAGCCTCACTAAAGGCACACCGACAACCCCAACTCACCACAGACACAGATTTCCAATCCAAAACTGGATTATGAATCTGTAACCAGGGAAACCCCAGAACAATAGTATCATGCAGATTATGCAACACCAAAAATCTGCAATTTTCTTGATGGTCTGGGGCGACCCGCATTACCACCTGGGTCCAAAACTGGGGTTTATTTTTAGCCAAAGGAGTAGCATCAATCCCCCTCAAAGGGATAGGCGTCTGCAGAGGTGTCATCGGAAATCCACAACGTTTAGCAAAATCCAAGTCCATTAGGTTTAGGGCTGCTCCCGAATCCACAAAAGCCTTGGCGGAAAATGTGGACAGGGAGCAGATCAGAGTAATAGCCAGAAGAAACTTAGGTTGAACACCCCCAACAGAAAACGTGTGTGCAAAGCATTTCTCTCGTTTAGGACAGACAGAAATAATATGCGAGGCATCTCCACAGAAAAAACACAACTTATTACGCCTTCTGAACTCCTGACGCTGCTCTCTGGAAAAAACTCTATCACATTGCATAGGTTCAGACATTTGTTCAACAGGTGGCAACACCTCTCGTGCAGCTTTGCGTTCGCGCAAACGCCGATCAACCTGAATGGCTAATGACATAGAATCGTTAAGACCAGAGGGAACAGGAAATCCCACCATAGTATCTTTTACGGCTTCTGACAACCCCTTCTGAAAGAGAGCAGCCAAGGCATTATCATTCCAGGTAGTAAGTACTGCCCACTTTCGGAATTTTTGACAGTACAATTCTGCAGAATCACGACCCTGGCTCAATGCCAGCAGGGTCTTTTCAGCCTGATCAATGGCATTAGGTTCATCATACAACAACCCCAAAGCTTGAAAGAATGCGTTCACATTAGTCAGAATAGGATCATCTGGTTTCAAAGAAAACGCCCAATCCTGGGGATCGCCACGCAGCAAAGAGATGACAATTTTAACCTGCTGCGCGGAGCTCCCTGACGAGTTAGGCTTCAAGGCAAAAAATAATTTACAATTATTTTTGAAATTCAAAAATTTAGACCGATCCCCAAAAAATACATCAGGTGTAGGAATCTTTGGTTCAGCAGCATGTGAATGAGCAAGGTAGGCGGAAATTCCCCGCACTTCCGCAGCGAGCTGCTCCACACGATCAGACAATTGCTTTATCTCCATTGAGAGAAAAAAAAATTCCCCCTACGGCCTCAGAGATATAGAGGAAAAAATATACACACTTTCTTTTTTTTTTTTTTTTTTTTTTACAATTCTTTCCTGCTATTGAGTACCCTAGAATCTGCGGTATGGCGGGTGATTCTGTTATGAATGAGTTACCGTAGGAGGCAAAAGCAGAAATACAAGCTAAGTCCAGAAAACCAGAGAAGTTGGCAACTATCAGACTGCAGACCCCTGAACCTATCAACACAACTAGCAGTAGCCGTGGGGGGTTTCTACGATGCCCTAGACCCCTCGATCACAGCCGGAGAATTACATAGGCCTAAAGAAAGAAAGGGGAAATCTAAACTGCCCCAGAGCAGACCCCAAAGCAATAGGCAGCCCCCAACATATAATGACGGTGATGCATGATGAAAATACTAACACAGACAGAAAGATAGGCTGAGCAAAGACGGGGCCCAAAAACTACCTAGATAGGAAAGGACAGGAAGGCTGATGTCTGCAATCTGCCAAAACCCTATCAAAGACATAAGCCAACAAGCTGATATGAAAAAGGCCCTGAAGCAGCTAGGCTTCAAAAACTAAATCAGCACTCAGGTATTTTCAGAAGACAGAGCTAAATGAATTCAGCACACCCCAGCAGGGAATGGCAGAAATCCAGAAAAACAAAGCAAAACAAAGTCAAAGCAACAAAGCCAAAGACCGAGCAGCAAACTTAGCTTTAGAGGAGCAGGAATTCAGACTGGTCTCCAAGGATCCCACAGAGAAATCACCCGCAGGGCAGAAGAGCGTCGGCAGCCTTATATCCAGTCAGTAACTCCACTCAGCCAGTCATCATCATCAGCCTCAGGTGTTTGATAATCAGGCTCACTACCTTTCTTTACCAGAAGAGGGAGTTCCTCGGGCCTCAGTAATGAAGGGGAAAATGAACTCACAACAGTTAGTCTCCCGCTGGCCAGCATCGCTGCATGTGTCAGCGGGAGAGCAATGATCAGCGAGCTCCCAGAGCTGTAAGCAGACGCTGGGAGCTTGTATCAAAGGTAAATATCGGGTAACTAAGCGCGCGCCGTCACTTAAATACCCACTGTGTACCTTAGATACCTGCGTGCTCGCGCAGAGAGCTGGTAACCAAGGTACACAGTGGTTAACTAAGCACCGCACACGCTTAGTTACCCGCTGTGTACCTTAGATACCAGCTCCCAAAGCCAGCACACAGGTATACACAGGTTACACAGCGGGTAACTAAGCGATGGCGCGCGCTTAGTTACCCAATATTTACCTTAGATAACAGCGTCCTCACTGGTCCTGATCGCTAGTGAGTCTGCCTGTTTGGCAGGTCACCAGCGATCATGTAGCAATGCACCAGCGATCCCGACAATGTCGTATCGTTGTCAGGATCACTGGTGTATCGTTTAGTGTGACGGGGCCTATAGGATCCTTTCTCTTCCAACAGTCAGAATACCAGGAGGAAAAGGAATTGGAACAGAGAGGTTGAGCAAGCGTATAGTCAGAACTAGGTCCAAAGTCAGGCAGCAATAAATCAAAGAACAGAGCACAGAACCAGGCAAATAGCACCACAGAGCGAATGCTACAATTGGCAGAGATGTAGGCTGAGAGCTCAGCTAAGTGGAAAGGAATTAATTAACAACAGTAAGCACCTGCAAGAAACCCAGAACCTCCTAGTATCTGATTGGATGACTGAGCTGTCAATCAACACAATGACAATTCAGCATGCCCCTGCCCCAATTGATTCTCTGCGCATGACACGTTGGGAGGAGGAATAATGACCCCAATCTTGTTTTTCGGCCACCAGCCCTTTAAATCTTCTGCATGCCAGCACTGTGTTGGCACGCATTGACACACACTCACAATGCTGTGGCACACAATGTGCTGGTACTAGCTTTGATGCTGGAAAGTATCATCATTACAATGTTTTTTGTGGGTGGTGTTCAAACTCTGCTCTTCTGTGCCTGGCATGGACGGGGTCCTCTGCACACTGAGAATTTCAAGTCAAAAGCCACTCAGTAAGTATGTGTACAATTTTGTATATATACACTGCACAGTACCAATTCTCCTGTCCTGTGTACTGTCTATATATAATAATAATAATCATAATAATAATAAATTTTATTTCTATAGCGCCGACATATTCCGCAGCACTTTACATTTCAGAGGGGATTTGTACAGACAATAGACATTACAGCATAACAATAATCACATACAGTAGATTATAACAAATACCAAGAGGAATGAGGGCCCTGCTCGCAAGCTTACAGTCTATGAGGAAAGAGGTAGACACGAAAGGTGGATGGTAACAGTTGCCCTGATTGTATGGACCAGCCATAATGTTAAGTGTGTGACAGTACAGACAGAGGGCTAATGGATGCATAAAGCATGTGGGAACATGATGCGGGAAATCTGGTTGTGGTAAAACTTTTGGCTGTGCCACACAGGGATAGATTAGGTTAATGTGTTGAGGCAATAGGCCAGTCTGAATAAATGCGTTTTCAGGGCACGCTTAAAATTGTGGGGATTGGGGACTAATCGTATTGACCTGGGAAGTGCATTCCAAAGAATTGGCGCTGCACGTGTAAAGTCTTGGAGACGGGAGTGGGAGGTTCTGACTATTGAGGATACTAACCTCAGGTCATCAGCAGAACGGAGGGCGCGGGTAGGGTGGTATACTGAAACAAGGGAGGAGATGTAGGGTGGTGCTGAGCTATGGAGGGCTTTGTGGGTGAGGGTAAGAAGTTTATACTGAATTCTGGAGTGGATGGGTAGCCAGTGTAATGACTGGCACAAGGTAGAGGCATCGGTGTAACGATTGGTGAGGAATATGATCCTGGCTGCAGCATTCAAGACAGATTGGAGAGGGGAGAGTTTGGTAAGAGGGAGACCGATTAGAAGAGAGTTACAATAGTCGAGACGAGAATGAATAAGAGAAACAGTAAGAGTTTTTGCAGAGTCCAAAGTAAGAAAAGGTCGAATTCTAGAAATGTTTTTGAGGTGCAGATGACAAGAGCGAGCCAGTGATCGAATGTGGGGGGCAAAGGAAAGCTCAGAATCAAGTATGACCCCAAGACAGCGGGCCTGTTGCTGGGGAGTAATAGTGGAGCCACCCACAGAAATAGCAATGTCGGGTATAGGTACATTAGTAGAGGGAGGAAACACCAGGAGTTCAGTTTTTGACAGGTTCAGTTTCAGATATAGTGAGGACATGATGTTAGACACAGCGTTTAGACAATCGCCGGTATTCTCTAGAAAGGCTGGCGTGATGTCAGGAGAAGAAGCGTATAATTGGGTGTCATCAGCATAGAGATGGTACTGGAACCCAAATCTACTGATTGTTTGACCAATAGGGGCAATGTACAAGGAGAAGAGGAGGGGGCCTAGAACCGATCCTTGGGGGCCCCAACAGTAAGGGGAAGGTGAGAGGAGGAGGAACCGGCAAAAGATACAGTAAAGGAGCGGTCAGAGAGATAGGAGGAGAACCAGGAGAGAACGGTGTCCTTGAGGCCAATGGAACGGAGCATAGTGAGGAGGAGCTGATGATCCACAGTGTCGAATGCTGCAGAGAGATCCAAGAGAATTAGCATGGAGTAATGACCATTTGATTTAGCTGTTAGAAGATAATTAGAGACTTTAGTGACGGCAGTTTCAGTAGAGTGTAAAGAGCGGAAACCGGATTGGAGAGGGTCGAGAACAGAGTTTTCTGAGAGATAGCGGATAAGATGGGAGTGGACCAGGCGTTCCAGGAGTTTAGAGATGAAGGGAAGATTATAGACAGATCTATAGTTAGCGGCACAGTTTTGGTCGAGGGATGGTTTTTTAAGTAGTGAATGTATGATGGCATGCTTAAATGAGGAGGGAAAAATACCAGAAGAGAGAGAGAGGTTAAATATTTTAGTTAGGTGAGGGGTGACAGCAGGGGAAAGGGACTGGAGGAGATGTGACGGAAATGGGTCACTGGTGCAAATAGTTGGGCGAGAAGATGCAAGGAGCCTGCTTACTTCTTCTTCTGTGACTGTTTCAAAATCAGAGAGTGAGCTAGATGCAGTGGGAGAGGGAGGACAGTGCGTGGTATGAGGTGATTGGGAGATAATTTCCTGTCGAATCTGGTCAATTTTTTCTTTGAAGTAATTGGCCAGATTGTCAGCTCTGAGCTCTGTGGTTGGGGCCTGTACTCTTGGATTGAGTAGAGAATGAAAAGTGTCAAAGAGACGTTTTGGGTTATTTGACAGTGAGGTGATGAGGGTGTTGAAATAGGTTTGTTTGGAGAGGTGAAGGGCAGTGTTGTATGGTCTAAGCATAAACTTAAAATGTATGAAATCTTTGTGTAGATTGGATTTTCTCCACAGACGTTCGGCGCACCTGGAGCACCGCTGCAGGAAACGTGTTTGCACCGTGTGCCAGGGTTGTCGCCATCTGCGTTGTGGTGTTCTATTTATAGGGGGTGCAAATTCATCCAGGGCACTTTGAAGTGTTTCATTGTAATGCTTCAATGCAGAATCAGGACATGAGAGGGAGGAGATAGGGGCCAATGAACACTGCAAGTTCTTCATAAGTTTCTGGGTGTTAATGGCCTGTATGTTTCTATAAGTATGGACAGTGGGGGTGACCTGAGCAGCCTGGCAGTTCTTGATAGAGAATGAAAGAAGATTGTGGTCAGAGAGCGGGAGAGGGGAGTTTGCAAAATCATCCACTGCACAAAGCCGAGAGAAGACCAAGTCGAGGGAGTTTCCGTCTTCATGCGTTGGAGAATTAGTAAGCTGCGAAAGGCCAAATGAGGAGGTTAGAGATAAAAGGTGAGTAGCAGATGGTGAGAGGGGAAGAGCAATGGGGATGTTGAAATCTCCCATGATGAGGGTAGGGATGTCACAGGAGAGAAAATGTGGAAGCCAAGTGGCAAAATGATCCAGGAACTGATGGGAGGGGCCGGGAGGACGATACACCACCGCCACTCGCATGGAGAGGGGGGTGTAGAGTCTGACGGCATGGACCTCAAAAGAAGGGAAGACAAGTGAGGGTACTTGAGGGATAACCTGAAAGGTACATTTTGATGATAGGAGCAGACCAACGCCTCCACCTGCTCTATTGTCTGATCTTGGGGTATGAGAGAAGTGTAGCCCCCCGTATGAAAGAGCAGCAGCAGCAGTAGTGTCTGACTGCTGGATCCAGGTTTCAGTAAGTGCCAGGAGGTTAAGAGAATTAGAAAGGAAGAAGTCATGGATGAAGGAGAGTTTGTTACACACTGAGCGAGAATTCCAAAGTGCACAATTAAGTGAGACAGATGGCAGGCAGGGAATATTAATCAGATTAGAGGGGTTTCTAAGTGTAGCAGTTGGGGGGTTTGACTTTCTATAACATGGGGGACCAGGATTGGGAGCAATGTCTCCTGCGACTAGGAGAAGGAGGATAGAAAGAGTGAGCAGATGGTTAAGTGATTTGTGAGAGCGTCTCTGATGTTGAATGGTGGGACTGACTGGATCTGTGCAATTTAACAACGTGAAAAGAGTGTGAGTGCTATACATAGGAGAGGAAAGAAGCGAGGGGCCGATATGGATGGAGTGTAGAGAGTTAATGCCAGGGCGGTGGATGTGTGTGAATGCAGGAGCCAGGATTAAAATTACACAAATGCATATGGTATATATTTGTTGTACTCCAAATGTAGAGGGAGTAGATGGATATAAATGTCTTACTTGTCTCCTGCCCTGTCTAACTGCCATGTTATAACTGCCAATAGTACTTTGATACATGTACTTCGATTACATGTGCATAAATGCTCCCCCTAGCTAGGTCTGAATATATAGGAGGTTAAGGCTAAGTTTTTTTTTTTTTTTTTCTTTTTTGTTGGCTCTCTTCTCGTTAATCAATCACACTAAATTGAGACACCAGGACCCAATAAAATGTTGTGGTCAAATAAACACATGTCCAGCACTACATGGATCATAAAGCACTTTGAAAAGTTTCTCGACCTCACAACATAAGGGGACAAGCAGAGTAAGTTGAAAAAAAAAACTATATAACAGATATAAGCTTGCAGAGTTGAAAACACAGAGATAGCATTCAGGATTAACTGCTTGCTGGCATTGAATGGAGACACAGGAGTGGATTCAGAGCAGAGATTGGAAAAGCTGGTTACCAGATATAAGCTTGCAGAGTTGAAAACACAGAGATAGCATTCAGGATTAACTGCTTGCTGACCTTGAATGGAGACACAGGAGTGGATTCAGAGCAGAGATTAGAAAATATACTGTACATATATATTGTGGTGTAGTTACCACTGTGTCGGCTAGGGGGCGCTGTGTGGCTGTCCCAGGACGGGTGTACAGGCACATTCAGTGTGGTAACAGGAGCAGGGTCCTAAATGACCATTGTGGGTCTCAAGGTGGGTGGCCTTGGGATGCAGGCTCCAGGGTGTATTGATCAGCAGAGGTACTGCTGATCTTTCTGTTACACTGTGTCAGGGAAGCCTGTGTGTCTATACAACCTTTGGTGATGTCATAGCCATGTGATCCCCTTTGGGTGTGGTTACAGGGCTATGTAATTGAGGTGTTTGGCACATGTGAGAGTGTGGAGGGAGTCTGTCAGAGTGTGGACAGACTTCCCTGTGTCCAGGGGGGACACTACAGAGAGGGGCCTGTGTGCGAAGGAAGGAGAAGCCTTCCTGGGTCTGCGGCTGCAGATATAGCGCTGCTCTGGACATTGCCCTGAGCTGGGTATATTAGTGTATATGGGGAGGACTACACCTCCCAGCATGTGCTGAGACTCTCGGTCCGAGTCTGAAGCCACGGACGTTTATGTTCTTTTGTGCCTAAGCTAGAGGCTATTTTGGTGATATGCTGATTTATGGTTTATGGAGCAAATAAACCTCATGAACTTTGGGAAGAACCTGCCTCATGATTGTCTCCCGCTGCACCTGAGCGAGTCACATCCCTACAATTGGTGACAGACTGCGGGCAGCGACTCCCAGAAGCACGTGTGGCAGCGCTGGCGATTCTGAGGCAGGAGAGCAGATGATCTGACAACCGTGAGTAATACTGACCGAGGTCAGAGAAAGTGACTGTATTAAAATTTGTGGGATACCTCTGGAGGAGAAGAGGCGTCCAGGAACCTGTGTGGCCGACACAGGTAACAGACAGGAGTCTGTGTTGCACTGACCAGGGTCAGTGAGAGACTGTGTTCCTGGAGGGTCAGTGTTGGGAGGTTCTGGGAGAGGAATCGGATCCCTGGAACACGTGCTATGACCTTGGACCTGGTGAGGCCGGTGTGTTGGGAGACCCTGGGAGGAGGGCTGCTCCCTGAATAGCACCCGGTGCGCCCTGTGTGGTGGACGGTCTCAGGCGGAGACGGTACGTCCTGAATAGTGCATGGACAGGACATGTGAGAGACTGTGCATGTGTTTTTTTTTTTTTTTTTTCTTTTCCTCTGCAAAACCTGAAGGTGCTTGCTGTGGCTCAGTGGGGTCACGAAGGTCTCGCAGCACAGGGACCTGGTGTTTTCTTTAAGGGATCTGCCCTGGGAGCATTGGTAGCAGACGCTGTCTGTCTACGCCATCCTGCTGCAGCTTTATGGCATGTGACTAAGCGGATACAGTAGTTGTGGCTTTACACAACTATTGAGGGTGAGTACCCTGTATTATTGCTGCATAACCCATTATACCTGCACTGGTAAGGCCCTATGGGCGCACTTTTGTGGCTTTTTTATCTTTGAGGGTGACAAGCGGCTTCCAGTAACCCGGCGGGGTTACGAAGGTGACAAGCGGCTTCCGGTGGATCGGCGGGTCCACGAAGATGGCGCAGCAGGAGCTGCAGTGACACCAGCCGCTGTGTATGTGTGTGAACAGCAGCCGGAGGTGCCGGTGATCAGTGACAGCAGGAGCTGTGGTGGTGCCAGCAAAGACTTGTGTGGTATCGTGAGAGACAAACTGTACTGTGTGAACTGTGGCATAAGAAGTTCTGCAGAACGGACATGGGGAAATCCCAAAAGGGGGCGGTGACCCAAAAGGGAGTGGTAACCAAAAAAGGGGTGGAGTCCCAAAAGGGGGCGGTGACCCAAATTAGAGTGGTAACCCAAAAAGGGGTGGAGTCACAAAAGGGGGAGGTGACCCAAATTGGAGTGGTAACCCAAAAGGGGGTGGAGTCCAGAAAGGGGGCGGTGACCCAAATTGGAGTGGCAACCCAAAGCGGGGTGGTGGTCCAGAAAGGGGCCAAGTTTGAAGAAGTGACAGCACTAGGTGACTCAGTAGGTACGTCTGGAGTACCGCAGTGTATGTGCAGGTCTTTTTCAGAATGTGGAATATCCTTTCCAGGTAGTAATGACGGGCCACAGATGTGTACAGTGATGCTGCACCGGGAAGGAGCCTTTGGTCGGCTGGACTCAGAGAGTCAGGTGACTCTGACAGGAACGCCTCTCGTTTTCTCTCTGACCGAGAAAAACGTCAGGGTTCACTGTAAACACGGCATCACGGTGAACTACGCAGTAGACACAGTAGTGTTTGAGGGGACCAAAGGTGGTGAGTGCCAAGGTAGCGGGATACCACGGGACTTAGTCTATGCCTGGGAGAGGGGCCGGGACTTTTTTTTGTTTGATGACATTTGGTCGGATGATGGAGATGCTTCGACTGTGGGGCCAGCGGACACTGAGACAGTGACGGCTCCTGACATGGACAGGTCAGAGGTAGAACTGACCAGAGGAAGAAGTACATCTGCCCAACTGACGGACCTGACGTCTCGTGATAAGACAGATGGTGGGCTGGGAGATGAGACGACTGGACTAGACACATTGGTGCTGGACGGTAACTGGAGGGTTCACTCGACTGGGGTGACTGACCCAGTGGTACCCTTTAACGATATAATTAAAAAGGTAGTAGTGAGACACGTGATGGACAAAAGAGAGCAGGATCGTGAGATACAGCTGATAAAGGAGACTGTAACAGAACATGTCGAACGGGAAAGAGTCCTAAGGCAAGCAGCTGAGCACAGAGTGGATGAGCTGGAGAAGGAAGTCTCTGAGCTCAGAGGTCACCTGTCAGCATGTAAAACCATGAACAAGACCCTGTTGGAAGATATGGAGGTGCTCAGAGAGGCCCAAGAGAAGCATCAACAGGAGATTCTCAGGAGAGAGGATCAGCGTCGCTACCTGGCAGAGGAGCGAGATAAAGTTCTGCAAGAACTCAGTGGAGTAGTAAAAGGTCTTCTGCAGAAGAAGTGGATGGGTGAAGACGTACAGCGGCCGTGCCCGACTGATAGCAAGGCAGAACTGCCAAAGCCCATCTTGGAAAAGGGTCCTGAAGACTGTAAATCTCAGGAAGATGGTGAACCAAGAGCTGCACAAGACAGTCACCCGGTCTTGGCAGATACCTTGAGGGAAGTGTCCGTGGGGAACCCAGAGCCATCTGTCCAGGATGAGAGCAAGTCCATGACCTTCAAGTGCGTGATGGAGGTACCCGAAGACGTGCGAGAAGCGTGTGCCAGCGAAGGTGTGCATGAGACCTTTAAAAAGGCAGTAAAGGCCTATAGTGTGAGCTGGGCACCAGAAACAGACCAGTTGGTGATACTGGCAGAAACGGAAGACACAGAGAGAAGGGTGGCTGTCCTGAAGGAGATGCACCTACAATGTCTCCGCACGAAACAGATGCTCGTGGAGCGTAATAGGAAAGCCGTTCGACGTCTGGAGCTTGCAAGGGAAGCACAAAGTCGGCTGGGCTTTGTGGAAGACATAATTCCGGTACCCAGAAATCTGGTGGGGAAAGTCGTTGGCAGACTAGGAAAGGTGATGCAGGAGATGGTGAATCGGTCCTGTGTGAAGAGAGTGAGGATCCCACCTGCTGGTGAAATCCAAGCCGTTATTGAAGTTGACATGGTTCCTGCCATTGTGGTTGGTTCGGTGGAAAGCATTGGGAAGCTTCGCATGCTCCTGGAATATCGGGTAGCGTACCTGAAGGAGATTGAGCAGCTACGACAGGATCGACTGCAGATGAATGAGCAGCTACGACAGGATCGACTGCAGATGAATGAGCAGATAGAGAACGTCAGGTGGCGTCCACCTCCAACCCAAGGTGTAAGGACCCGAAGGGATCCTCCAAGCAATGAAAGGACAGGTAGTCGAAGGCAAGAACGTCGAGAGTCCGCAAGTGGCCGTTCTAATCGTAGTAACATAGGCACGAGACCCGGTGGTGGACATAGTGACAGAGGGTCAGACTCAGACCAGCCAGTTGGCCCAGCTGGACGTGGGACTCATGACAGTGTGAACTGGGAGAGCCGGCCGGTGAGAGAAAGGTCGGGTGACGGAGCGCACTGCAAACAGGTGGAGACTAAAGAGTGTCTGATTACACTGACGGACGTTGACGGGAAGGCCAAAGCCCAAGGCCGAGATACTGACCGCTGGGGGCGGGGGAGGGCTAACGTGAATATGAGGCAGTTTGACTACCGAAACAGACGGAGATGGTCCTCTCGACTTGTAGGGCAAGGTGACATGGGTGCCAGGTCTCAAGATACCTGGGTGATGTCATGTGTTCAACCCCACAAGTTTGAACAGAGGGGGGAGGTATGTGGTGTAGTTACCACTGTGTCGGCTAGGGGGCGCTGTGTGGCTGTCCCAGGATGGGTGTACAGGCACATTCAGTGTGGTAACAGGAGCAGGGTCCTAAATGACCATTGTGGGTCTCAAGGTGGGTGGCCTTGGGATGCAGGCTCCAGGGTGTATTGATCAGCAGAGGTACTGCTGATCTTTCTGTTACACTGTGTCAGGGAAGCCTGTGTGTCTATACAACCTTTGGTGATGTCATAGCCATGTGATCCCCTTTGGGTGTGGTTACAGGGCTATGTAATTGAGGTGTTTGGCACATGTGAGAGTGTGGAGGGAGTCTGTCAGAGTGTGGACAGACTTCCCTGTGTCCAGGGGGGACACTACAGAGAGGGGCCTGTGTGCGAAGGAAGGAGAAGCCTTCCTGGGTCTGCGGCTGCAGATATAGCGCTGCTCTGGACATTGCCCTGAGCTGGGTATATTAGTGTATATGGGGAGGACTACACCTCCCAGCATGTGCTGAGACTCTCGGTCCGAGTCTGAAGCCACGGACGTTTATGTTCTTTTGTTCCTAAGCTAGAGGCTATTTTGGTGATATGCTGATTTATGGTTTATGGAGCAAATAAACCTCATGAACTTTGGGAAGAACCTGCCTCATGATTGTCTCCCGCTGCACCTGAGCGAGTCACATCCCTACAATATATATATATACAGTATATATACTGTATATATACAGTTGTGCTCAAAAGGTTACATACCCCGGCAGAATTTTTGCTTTCTTGGCCTTTTTTCAGAGAATATGAATGATAACACCAAAACTTTTTCTCCACTCTTGGCTAGTGGTTGGGGCAAATAAGTATTTGATCCCTTGCTGATTTTGTACGTTTCCCCACTGACAAAGACATGAACAGTCTAAAATTTTAAGGGTGGGTCAATTTTAACATTGAGAGATAGAATACCAAAAATATAATCCATAATAATAATAATACTTTATTTTTTTTAATAATAATAATACTTTATTTTTTATATAGCGCTAACATATTCTGCAGCGCTTTACAGTTTGCACATATTTTCATCACTGTCCCTGATGGGGCTCACAATCTAAATTCCCTATCAGTATGTTTTTTGGAGTGTGGGAGGAAACCGGAGTGACCGGAGGAAACCCATGCAAACACGGGGAGAACATACAAACTCCTTGCAGATGTTGTCCTTGGTGGGACTCGAACCCAGGACTCCAGCGCTGCAAGGCTGCAGCGCTAACCACTGAGCCACCATGCTGCCCATAAAATCACATTGTATAAATTATAAAATCACTCTACGCAGTGCCACTTCTCCCATCCTGTTTACTGAGAGTTGGCAATGGAGTTCGAGTTTGATAAATCTTGAAAAATCTGTTTGAATGGGTTAGCCCAAGTTTGGAAATTATCTTCTATAATCTGGATAGGAGATAACGTTCCAATTGCCGGGTATCCAACTGCTGGGACCTGCATGATTGGGAGAACCGAGCTCTGAAGAGCTCCTACAAGGTAGAGCTATGGCTGATCATGCACCCTGCCCACTCTTCAAATAATGCCTTTAAAATAGTGGTGAGGGGCACGACCAAGTATTATTGTATGTAGCTGGTGTGGTTTGGGTGCCAAGGCTGCTTTTTGTCCTAGTTGGGACCTGATTGGGAGACTCTCCATGTGCTGAACTCATAGGTTAAACATGATGATTCTAATATTAGTATCATAAAGAGAACCATTCTTGTGTAAATAAAGTTTCACACCATAGGATTATTGTAAGGGTATGTTCCCAAGGTCAGTATTAGGGAGCACTTTGGATGCAGCACATGTCCGCTCCGTCCAAAAGGCTGCCAGCTTTTGAACGCAGGTGATTGCGCATGTGTTCATTGAACCATATGGAATCACCGCATCCAATGCATTGTACGGGTGATTATATCTTGCTGAGACTGAGCATCTCTGCAAGATAAATAGACATGCTGCGGTCTGGAAAGACGCGCCGCATGTGCATCTCCACAGGTGATCCACAGGTGCTGGTGCACGAATAGTGGAGATGGGATTTCTTGAAATCCCATCCACTATGCTGTAACATCTGTCCGCGGTGGGTTGGACTCTGCAGATGTACGCAGCACCCAACCTGCAGCGTTTACTGACCGTGGGAACATAACCTAAGGAATCCCTCTTATAACTTGTACTCAGAATGAATTCAAAATGTTGTGAAAAACAAAACAGAGAAACAAATATATCATCTTAGAAGATGCAGTTGAAGACTGATTGTGTTTTTTTCTGGTAGCTTCAATCACAGTTTCCAATTATTGTACATCATCCGTTGTCATTTTATAAATATCAAGATCTCACTTGACATATATCAAAAATAATGACAGTCGTTCCTGGGATGAGGGCAAAGATTTATCAAGTCTGAAATAGAAAGAAGTCTTACTTTGAGACATTCTTTACAGCTTATTTGTACAGATTGCTAACATAAAACATTCTGAGAGTTAGAAAACTTCCATTTATATTCAATAGTAGAAAATTGTATTTTTCTCTTTTGACAGTTGTTGTTTCTAGATCAGTGAATAAATTAGTTTACAGGAAATTAAACAGGAAATATATGCCTATGCAATGTATGAAGTGTACCTGATTATTTTTTGTATTGTTCTGATTATTGTATTTCATATACACATCGAACTGATTATGTTAATGCTGTTGATGAAGATAAATCCAGTACTATAGTTCCGTTTAGTGCTGTTACTGGCTATAAAAAGCCCCTTTCTTCTCACTGTTAGGATCATTGTGTGACAAGAAAATCTAGAAGTTCATTGCAAATCTTCATAATACACAATATAGGACCAAAATGGGTTGGAAAATACCTTAAAAGAATTACCACTATCATCTTGTATAAATACCAAGGAAAAGGAACAGGGAAAGAGAACAAGGTCTCTAATGCATTCTATTGTTCATAGTAATGTAATAAGTGAATATCAACCTGTTAAAGAGCCGTGCCACATGACTTAAGGCCCTGTCTCACATAAAGAGATCGTTAGCGAGATCGCTGATACGTCACAGATTTTGTTACGCAACAGCGACCTCGCCAGCGATCTCGCTACGTGTGACACATAGCGGCGACCGCCCCCCCGGTGGATATCGCTGATCATGCTCAAATGTCCTGGGCCATTTTTTGATCATTGATGTCCCGCTGGCCAGCATGCATCGCTGTGTTTGACGCCCTCGTGCAACCTCGTTGGTGACACAAAACTCATGGACGCAGGCGGGAGTAGTCATAAAAGCTGCTGTGTGACAAGGTGCCAACGACCGCCAAGGTCGTTATACGGATCACTGAATCGTTGCTGCATCGTTGAATAGATCAACCTGTTTGACAGCTTAATAGCGACCATGTAGCGATGCACCAGCGATCCTTACGAGGTCGTATCGTTGTCGGGATCGCTGGAGTGTCGCTATGTGAAACGGGACCTTTAGAATAGGAAAGCCAAACCAGTATTTCCATTTATGTACAGCTGTTTTGGGCTTCATGCCCTTCATCAGTGCAAAGTAGGAGACTGCTTAACTGGGTTAGAGGCCTTTGAAGGTTTTTTTTTTTAAAAGTCTGCTAAGCTGGGTTGACATTGGGGATTTAAGGTCATGCAATGCTTCCTTGATAATAAAATATCCAAATAGCCTCTTCAAAGAAAAATAGAAGGTTCTTTAGTATTTACTTTTGTCTTTTTTTTCAGGTACATCAATTGAAAGAGAAACTTGCGTGGAAAAGAAACTTTGCAACAGTTTTTTTGTTTACTAATATACCCTAAGATCACAATGAAAGGCATAATTATTACCTATAACTTTTGGGGACATAGTTTTTCTAATTGAGCACTGCCCACTTGTACCATTCAGCTAGAAAGTGAGCAAAGTGTACAGCACTATATAGCAATATACTCAATGCTCTTAGTGCACACAAGATTTGTTTTGGCCATCATTTACATATCACAGTTTTTTTGCTCCTGTTTTACCTTTCTTGTGGGCAAATCTTAGCATAGGCCATCAGTGCGTGATCACTAGGCAGGAAGCACAGCAGGGTAAAGCTTTATAGAGTACTGCAAAGTGTTGGCTCTTCAATTATATGACTAAAAGGCCCAATCTTAAAGATAAGGCTCCACAATTAACCCTGTTCCAACCTCTTACCTAAAATAAAACACCACTACTTGCCGTTGTATGTAAAAGTCCACAGCAACTTAATTTAATAAAAAAAAAAAAAAATAATAAGTTGTAAGATTGCATCCAGGTGTAGAATGCCTTTCCCCTTCATGACCCTAAGCTACCCACCTTCCACATCAGTCACTCCCTCTAACCAATCCAAAACGACCCTTAAACCCCCTCACATTTACCCACACAAATTATCACAGAAAAATTAACCCCTACAGACCGAACTGGGCCTAGCATCTCTCCTGAGTCATGGAGCTCTCTCCTAAGCCCCCATGGGGCTATCTATGCACATTACCGAGTTTACATGACTACTAATGCAGCTCAACCGTCTGTTCTCGAAAGTAGAGAAGGTTGAGATTTCACTTTGCATATGTTGGCTTTGAATCACGTGCAATATTATCAGATAATGACATCATGAGCAATATTATAATCTTCTAGCTGAAGAGCCCGGCATTGCCCGAGTATAGTACCTAACTGTGGTTAGCTATAACAAATTATATTGCACATAAAAACATTTCACATCATATATTCAGCACTACAGATTTGCAACACAAATTAACTAAATGATTACCCAAGTATTTATAGTATTTTATTTTCAAGTCATTCAAGAGCCTTTTGATAAACAACATTTTTGTTTTTTTCTTTCGGTGCAAAGATGAACAGATTTTTGGCAGTTCCAACTCTTGAACAGGCCATGTAGAATTGACCATGAGAAGCGCATGGAGATTGCAAATCGATCCCTACTACTTTCATGGACTGTCCCTGAGCATTGTTACTAGACATTTCAAATGCCAGTTGAAGTGGAAACTGGAGGCGTTTAAAATCAAAAGGCAATTCAAATGGAATGAGTGGAATTCTTGGAATGAAAATGTCCTGTCCTTTGGCACATCCTGTTGCTGAGCTGTGTATCTAATCCTATCCTGTGTTACTGACTTCTGAGCTGTGTATCTAATCATATTCTGTGTGATACTGGGCTGTGTATCTAATCCTATCCTGTGTGATACAGTCTGCTGAGCCGTGTATCTAATCCTATCCTGGGTGATACAGTCTGCTGAGCCATGTATCTAATCCTATCCTGTGTAATACTGTCTGCTGAGCTGTGTATCTAATCCTATCCTGTGTTACTGACTGTTGAGCTGTGTATCTAATCCTATCCTGTGTGAGACTGGGCTTCCCCTGAAGTCTTTGTCAGAGGGTAGTCTGGTCGGCATTGTAATAAATTGTTATTTCCAGCTTTACAGAAGTATGATAGCACCATACAAATGATAGGAATAACAGGCCTCAGTTACCACAACTGTCTACAAGGAAAACTTTTGCTCATGGCAACCTATCACAGCTCAGCTTCTTTTAAACAGCTCTGTTGAAATGAAAGATGCGTAGTGATTGGTTGCTATGTGGAGTTGGCGTGGCTGATACACACACACACACACATACACACATACATACACTCATTTTTATATATATATATATATATATATATATATATATATATATAGATTATATTTTGGTCACTTTCCAAGCTTTATAGATAATGATATTAACTTGGCAAGGCCCATGAAAAAAGTCATATTCCTTATCAGATATAAAAGAGTATTTTTAAAATTCATTGTTTATCCTAGAATTTATTTCAGAAAATGTACATTAATAAGATTCTAGAAAATATTACTCACTCTGTTATTTCTTAAATGTCGATTACAATATGACTTCAAATTCATGCACAGTGCAAAAAAAATAACATTGATATTTTTGAAACATTTTACTTCTGCACCTGCCAGTGAAATTGCTAGCCATCAATGAAATGTATGGATATACAGTTGTGGCCAAAAGTATTGACACCCCTGCAATTCTGTCAGATAATACTCAGTTTCTTCCTGAAAATGATTGCATGGCATTATGAAGTCTGAAGACTACCAACAAATTTTGCAGCATAATGTAGGGCACAGTGTGAGAAAGCTGGGTCTCCCTCAGAGGTCATGGGTCTTCCAATACTTTTGTCTGGCCCATTTTTGGAGTTTTGTGTGAAATGATCAATGTTTTGCTTTTTGCTTCATTCTCTTTTGTGTTTTTTCATTTAAGACAAATTAAATGAAGATAATAATACCAAAGAATTTGTGTTTGCAATCATTTTCAGGAAGAAACTGAGTATTATCTGACAGAATTGCAGGGGTGTCAATACTTTTAGTCACAACTGTAGGATTTCATCATGTTGCCTATTGCTGTGATTTTCGCTTCCAATGATGTGATAAAAGACAACAGAAAATTAAAAGCCTGTATGCGACTTTGTGTAGCTTAACTGTTAGTATAGCATTCATTAAAATAGATTTAACAGAATGCTTTTGATCTGTGTTAGATTTTAAATTGATATGCCTAGCGACTGACGCACTGCTATCAGATGAAGGTCAACAAGTTCAGATCCACAATCAATAAGAATTGACACATGCCACTCTGGTAAGAAATTGCATGCTTCTTGTTTGTTCAGATTTTTCTATAAACAGCTTCTATAAAGTTATACAAGATTGTTTTTGGATTAGGGCAAAGCAAAGTAAAAGAATTCTATGAATATATTATCAGAGAGCAGACAGTTTTTCTAAGGCTTGTACATTGTAATTCATCGATAATTAACATTTCCCTAACGCTTTACCTTTTGTGTAACACAGTTTAATTGATTTTATATGATATAATGTAGCATAATGTACCCTTTACTAATCCATTATATTAGAAGAATATTACAAGTTGATTTGCTAAGTACTTTTATACGTGAGTTGGAAGCAAAAAGATTTTTATTTTGCTAAGGTATATTGCATTATAAATGTTTGCATGACTTTAATCAGTTGGAGTGTAGGAGGATTACAAAAGGAAAAGAAATGATCAGAACACACTTGATGTGATCGTTGTACATAAATCTATCGCTTATCCAAAATTAAGTCAACATTTAACAAAAATAAATATACTGTAAGTAGTGTTGAGCGATACCACCCGATATTGAAAAATATCGGATTGTATCGGCTGATATCAAAAAAGTATCGGGTATCGCTGATTCCGATCCCAGAAGTCCCATTCAAGTCAATGGAACAGAAATATCGAAATAAAAAAAAAAAACATTTATTTCCTTGTAGGTTAATTCTACATGAAGAAAAACAACTAATAATAATGTAGAATGTATTGTGGGAGGTGTAGGAGACATTAAAGCAATAGAGGTTTAGCCCAATCAAATGGAATAGCAGGAATTAATTTTTTTTTTTAGGACGTTCGGAGTTACAAAGATATTGACTATGTTAACCTCTTTTATATTTTGTCAGATATGTATGTTTCACTACTTCCATGCTCTTCACCTTCTTTTTTACTTCTCCCACACTTTCTCCATCATCCTCAGCAGCAGCATCTTTCTCATCAACTTCTTCTTCACCTTATTCATCGTCTTCTTCTTCTTCTTCTTCACCTTCTTCCTATTATCTTTTTTTTTTACATTCTTCATATTCTTCTTATTCAACTATTATTCTTCTTCATATTCTACTTATTCATCTTCTTCCTATTCTTCTTCTTCATCATATTCTTATTTGTGTCAGGCATTCCTGTAGTTGTTATCTATAAAAGTTTGAAAATTACACCTTCTGTTCTGCCTGTCACAAAAGATTTACAACAGGATTTGTCAGCGTTCAGTTTGGCCTGCAGCAGCAGGCATTTTCAAGGGGCACCACGAGGAGGAACGGACTCACCCCCATACACTGCTTTGTCTTCTGCTTATAATTTAGATAATATAATTTGCTCTGATTTTTAGTCTTATGCTTAATGTTCTTCTGCTTTTGGTTTTTCAGCTTCTTGGTCTTCTGTCTCTTGTTGTTCTGCATTTTGGTGGTTGTCTTCATGTTCTTTGTCCTCTTGGTCATCTTCTTCAGGGTCATCTTTTTGGTCTTCTTCGGTGTGGTCTTCAGGGTCGTCGTCTTCAGGGTCGTCGTCAGGGAGATCCAGAGTGAGAACCAAAAACCATTTCCACAAGCTCGAACTTGGAAACGTAGCAGAAGGTACAAGAAGGCTGAGGAACTGCTGAGTACCAGCTGATGGTACTGGAACCCAGATGGTTAGCAGAAGGAACAAGAGCAAATGGAACTAGCGAGGACCAGCTAACGGTGCTGGAACCCGGAGGAGCAGCATAAGAAACAAGAGCCAATGGAAAAACTGTGGACCAGCTGACGGTGCTGGAACATGGTTACTAAGCAGGAGGTACCTGTTCTACAAAGCACTACCAAGGACCAGCAGACGTTGCTAGAACTTTGATACCGAGAAGGAGGCACCTAGGCCAAAGGCACTGCTGAGAACCAGCTGATGGTGCTGGAACCCAGATAGGTAGCAGAAGCTGCAAGAGCAAATGGATCTAGCAAGGACCAGCTGACGGTGCTGGAACCCAGAGAGGCAGCAGAAGGAACAAGAGCCAATGGCACAACCGTGGACCAGCTGACAGTGCTGGAACACGGTTACTAAGCACGAGGTACCTGTGCTACAAAGCACTACCAAGGACCAGCAGACGTTGCTGGAACTCGGATACCAAGAATGAGGCACCTAGGCCAAAGGCACTGCCGAGATCCAGCGGACGGTGCTGGAACCCGGATGGGTAGCAGAAGCTGCAAGAGCAAATAGAACTAGCGAGGACCAGCTGACAGTGCTGGAACCCGGAAGGGCAGCAGAAGCAACAAGAGCCAATGGCACAACCATGGACCAGCTGACGGTGCTGGAACACAGTTACTAAGCAGGAGGTACCTGTGCTACAAAGCACTACCAAGGACCAGCAGACGTTGCTGGAACTCAGATACCGAGAAGGAGGCACCTAGGCCAAAGGCACTGCTGAGAACCAGCTGACTGTGCTGGAACCCGGATGGGTAGCAGAAGGTACCCATAATAAACAAAGTTGCAAGGCCGCGAGCAGGCCGCAGTTACCGAAACCCACAGTCCAACAGGGGGTGCTAGTCCTATTGGCACTACGGAACCAGCCTTTATTACCAGAACCCGCAGCCCACATAAGACGCACCTAAACTGCAGGCACCATAGACTCGGCTAACCCCACCGCAACACGACAGGACAATGTATTGGTGGCAAAGTGACGTTGACACTCCCCGGAAACAGCAGGCGTGCTGGAACAAGGCTGGGCAGGAGGGAGTACCCGTGCCAAAGACACTTCTGAGCAGCAACTGGTGATGTTGGAGCCCAGGGTCAATCATGCAGCAGGCTGAGGCCTACTTGGAGCAAGTAGTAAATAAGATGTAGTGTGATTTTGGAGGCAGCAGGAGACTTTGTCGTCCACACAGCAGGGGAGAAGCTGGCGTTACTGAACCCCACTAACACTGGAGCATGTGTTTTGCTCTGTGCAGACGGCACTTCCGAGCAACAACTGGCTGTGTTGAAGCCCAGGATCAATGATGGAGCAGGCTGAGGCATACTTGAAGCAAGTTTTATATTGGTTGTACGCTACTACTGATTGTAACCGTGCTCCACTTAGGCCTCTGGCTCCACTGTCTCTAGTATTTCCCCTGGCCTCCAACCCCGCCAGTTGCTGCTCAGAAGTGGCGTCTTCACAATCCACACTTGTTCCTGTGTTACTGGGGCCCATTCACGTCAGTTGATCCCCTGATGTGTGTCCGGCAATGTCTCCTGCTCTGTCCACATTCCCACTACTATTAGTGGGAATGTGGACAGAGCAGGAGACATTGCCGGACGCACATCAGGGGATCAACTGACGTGACTGAGCCCCAGTAACACAGGAACAAGTGTGGATTGTGCAGGCGCCACTTCAGAGCAGCAACTGGTGGGATTGGAGGCCAGGGGAAATACTAGAGACAGTGGAGCCAGAGGCCTAAGTGGAGCACGGTTAAAAATCAGTAGTAGTTCGATTGTGGAGGGAGCAGGAGACTTTGCCGTCCACACAGCAGAGGAGCAGCTGGCGTTACTGAACCCCACTAACACAGGAGCTAGTGTTTTTCTCTGTGCAGACGGCACTTCTGAGCGACAACTAGCTGTGTTGAAGCCCAGGGATTACATTCAGGTGGTAGAAACATGAACACAACAGGAGACCTGGATACTGTTGCCAACCAATTATTTATTCTGTAGGAGGACTGGCAAATTCTGGAGAGATCCAGGCCTTGTTCATTTTCAGAAAAGTAAGCCGGTCAACGTTATCGGAGAATAGTCGCGTGCGACGGTCTGTTAGTACACCACCTGCGGCACTAAAGACGCGTTCCGATAATACACTGGCAGCAGGGCAAGCCAGCATCTCCAATGCATACTGGCTAAGCTCTGGCCATGTATCCAGCTTAGAGACCCAAAACTTGAAGGGGGAAGAGCCATCTGGGAGTACACTGACAGGGCAAGACATGTAGTCTGTCACCATCTGACGGAAACGTTGCCTCCTGCTGACTGGAGCCGTCTGTGATGGTGTAGACATTTGTGGCGGACACACAAAACTTTGCCACATTTGGGCCATACTGGTCTTGCCTTGTGCTGAGGCGCTGCTTCTGCTCCCTCTTTGTGCAGAGCTTCCTCCACTGCCTCGACGCACAGAGCTGCTTTGTAAAGCACTAGCAGCACTGCTGTCGAGTGGAATGGAGAACATGATGGACTGCACCAGTGTGTCTTGGTACTCCCGCATTTGACGCTCCCGGTTCAACGGTGGTATGAGGCTTTGTAAGTTGTCTCGGTAGCGAGGATCTAGGAGGGTGTACACCCAATAATCAGCCGTGTTGAGAATGTGGGCAATGCGGCGGTCGTTTCTCAGGCACTGCAGCATGAAATCAACCATGTGCTGCAGACTCCCAACTGCCAAAGAAACGCTGTCCCCTGCTTGAGTCGTCATCTCTGCCTGCTCTGCATCACCCCACCCTCGCTGTACATACTGACTACTAGAGCATTGTGTGCCTCCCTCCTCTGGAGAGATGTCTTCCTCCTCCATTGACTCCTCCTCATCCTCCTCACAAAGTGTCCCCTGCCTAGGCCTTTGTGAGGAACCACGTAGCGCAGACTGTCCAGAAGCAGATTGCATTTTTGACTCCACATCCTCCACCTCTTCCAAAACCTCCTCCCTTAGTGCTGGCTGTGTTTTTTGAAGCAGTCAGAAAAGGGGGACAGTCATGCTGACTAGTGCATCATCTGCACTCGCCATCCTCGTGGAATCATCGAAGGCATGCAAAACGAGGCAGATGTCCTTCATAGAGGCCCACTCAGTGGTGCTGAAGTGTGATCGGCGCAGAGTGTGACTTGTTTGCGCCTGATGCAGCTGGTACTCCATGACTGCTGCCTGCTGCTCACACAACCGCTCCAACATATGTAACGTTGAATTCCACCTGGTGGGTAGGTCACATATGATGCGATGTTCCGGAAGGCGTAATCGACGCTGCAAGCAGCAAGGCGCGATCTTGCCGTGCTGGAACGCCACAAGTGAGCGCACTCTATGCACACCTTGTGCAGCAGTGCATCAAGATCCGGATAGTCCCTCAGAAAACTCTGCATGACCAAGTTCAGCACATGTGCCAGACATGGGATGTGAGTGAGGTTGCCTAGGCCCAGAGCTGCCACCAGATTTCGGCCATTGTCACGCACTACCAAGCCTGGCTGGAGATTCGCTGGCACAAACCACACGTCGCTCTCCTGCTTGATGGCATTCCAGAGCTCCTGCGCTGTGTGGCTTCGATTCCCCAAATAAATTAATTTGAGTACGGCCTGTTGATGTTTGGCCACGGCTGTGCTCATATCGGTCGTAACAGGCTCTTGCAGCGCTGTTTCTGAGGAACTTGAGTAAGATGAGGAGTCAATGTGTAGAGACTGGATTACTGCAATCCGTGGAGTTGGCAGAACACGTACAGCGCCACTCTCCAGATCTGTACCCGGCTCCACAACATTGACCCAATGGGCAGTGAGGGAAAGGTATCGTCCCTGTCCATGGTTATTGGTCCACGCATCGGTGGTCAGGTGGACCTTGCTACTGACGGCGTTTAGTAGCGCATGTTTAATTTTTCCCTCCACATGCTTTTGCAGGGCAGGGACGGCTTGCCTGCTGAAATAAAAGCGGCTGGGCACGGTGTATTGTGGGACTGCCAATGCCATGACGTTCCGGAAGGTGTCAGTCTCCACCAGCCTGAATGAGAGCATTTCAAGGGACAGTAGTTTGGCAATGCCAGCATTCAGAGCCTGTGCTCGGGGATGGTTTGCCGAGTATGGCCGCCTTTTATCCCATGCCTGTGCTACCGATGGCTGTAGAGTGGCCTGGGAGTGTGAGGATCATAGAATCATAGAATCGTAGAGTTGGAAGGGACCTCCTGGGCCATCTGGTCCAACCCCCTGCTCAAAGCAGGATTCGCTAAATCATCCCAGTCAGATGTCTGTCCAGCCTCTGTTTGAAGACTTCCATTGAAGGAGAACTCACCACTTCTCGTGGCAGCCTGTTCCACTCATTGATCACTCTAACTGTCAAAAAGTTTTTTCTAATATCTAATCTGTGTCTCCTCCCATTCAGTTTCATCCCATTGCTTCTAGTCTTTCCTTGTGCAAATGAGAATAAAGTTGATCCTTCTACAATGTGACAGCCCTTTAGATATTTGTAGACAGCTATTAAGTCTCCTCTCAGTCTTCTCTTTTGCAAACTAAACATTCCCAAATCCTGCAACCTTTCCTCATAAGACAGGGTTTGCAGACCGGTCACCATTCTGGTCGCTCTTTTCTGAACTTGCTCCAGTTTGTTGATGTCTTTTTTAAAATGTGGTGCCCAAAACTGGACACAATATTCCAGATGAGGTCTGACCAAAGAGGAGTAGAGGGAAATAATGACTTCACGTGATCTAGACTGTATGCTTCTGTTAATACATCCTAGAACTGCATTTGCCTTTTTTGCTGCTGCATCACACTGTTGACTCATATTCAGTCTGTGATCTATTAGTATACCCAAGTCTTTTTCACATGTGCTGTCACTTAGCCCTATTCCTCCCATTCTATATATGCTTTTTTCATTTTTATTGCCCAGATGTAGTACTTTGCATTTCTCCCTGTTAAAAACCATTCTGTTAGTTACTGCCCACTTCTCTAGTTTATTTAAATCTTTTTGAATCCTCTCTCTCTCTTCTCTAGTATTAGCTATCCCTCCTAGCTTTGTGTCATCAGCAAATTTAATCAGTTTACCCTCAATTCCTTCATCTAAATCGTTGATAAAGATGTTGAACAATACAGGGCCCAGGACAGAGCCCTGTGGTACCCCACTTGAGACATTCTTCCAACTGGATGTGCAGCCATTTACGACCACTCTTTGGGTCCGATCACTAAGCCAGCTATGAATCCACCTAACAGTTGCCTTGTCCATTCCATACTTAGTCATTTTTTCAATAAGGATTGTATGAGAGACTTTGTCAAATGCTTTGCTGAAGTCAAGATATACTATATCTACAGCATTTCCTTGATCCACCCAATCAGTGATACCGTCATAGAAGGAAATTAAGTTAGTCTGACATGACTTATTAGTTACAAACCCATGCTGACTCTGTTTGATCACTTCATTCTTATCCAGGTATTGACTTACATGTTGTTTAATAATTTGTTCAAAGATCTTTCCTGGTATAGAAGTCAGACTCACCGGCCTATAGTTGCCTGGGTCCACCTTCTTCCCCTTTTTGAAGATAGGAACAACATTTGCTCTTCTCCAGTCTTCTGGCACTTCTCCTGTTCTCCAAGAATTTTCAAAGATTATGGAGAGTGGTTCAGAAATTTCTTCTGCTATCTCCTTCAGTACTCTGGGGTGTAATTCATCTGGACCTGGAGACTTGAATTCATTTAGGTTAGCTAAGTGTTTCCTCACTATCTTTCTGTTTATAGATATCCTGGATTCTTCTATTCCCTTAATAGGACAGTGAATAACAGTTGGTGTTACATTTCCTTTCTGAGAGAAAACAGATGCAAAATGGGAATTTAAAAGTTCAGCCTTCTCAACATCCTGTCTTACCATTTCATCATTTTCATCCTGTAAAAATCCTATAGCATCTTTGACTTTTCTTTTACTTTTGACATATCCCCAAAATCCTTTATTATTGCTTTTGACATCTCTTGCAAGCCTCAATTCATTTTCAGCTTTAGATAATCTGATTTGTGCCCTGCAGATTCTGCAGACAGCATTATATTCTTCTTTAGATATGCCTCCCTCTTTCCATTTTATAAACATTTTTTTCTTCCTTTTTAGCATGTGCTTAAGTTCTGTGTTCACCCATCCTGGTTTCCTTAAATGCTTCCTATTCTTCCCTCTTTTCGGAATTGTTAACAACTGTGCTTTGAGAATTTCATTTTTCAAGATTTCCCATCCTTCCTGGACATTTTTGTCTTTAAGGATATCCAGCCATTGGATCCCTCCAATTATCTTTCTGAATCCCTTAAAATCTGCCTTTCTGAAATCTAACCTTGACGTCTGAGTCTTCACAGGTCTTCCGCCTCTAGTTATCCAAAATTCTAAAATAGCATGGTCGCTACCTCCTAGGGTTCCAGCCACTTTTACCTCCTCAACCATTTCCTCCCTGTTTATAAGGATTAGATCCAAGGTAGCAGTTCCCCTTGTTTTCTCCCCTACCTTTTGGAAGATAAAGTTGTCAGCAAGAGAGGATAAGAATTTCCTTGACCTGTTAGTTTTGCCTGAGAGAGATTCCCAACAAATGTCTGGATAGTTGAAATCTCCCATGACAACTATGTCATATTTTTTGGAGAACTTGGCCATTTGATGCATAAAGAGTTCATCCATATCTTCAGCTTGCACAGGCGGCCTGTAGTAAATGCCTACAATGGTGTCCTTTCCATTGTTCTGTCCTTGTATTCTTACCCAAACAGTTTCCACAGAACTCCCAGTCTCTGAAGCTTCAATCTCTGTGCAGATATACGCGTTTCTAACATACAATGCAACACCTCCTCCTCGTTTATCAAGTCTGTTTCTTGCAAATAAGTTGTATCCTTCTAGTCTTGTATTCCAATCATGTGTATCGTCCCACCAAGTTTCAGTTATTCCAATGACATGAGGATGACTGGGAACATGGTGCCGAGGGTGGAATGTCACTGGGTCTCCAGACAACAGTGCCAGGGGTTCTTCCTTGGCGATCCTGTGAGGAAGCCAAAGCAGCTGTGTGTGAGCTGGAGGAAGAGGCTACAACACGAGCTGAAGAGGTGGTAGGTGGTGCTGTACGTTGGCCTACGTCTTCAGTGTGTCTGTGTAACTCCACCTCGTGATTGGTCCGCACATGTTGCCACATATTTGTGGTATTGAGGTTGCTGACATTTTTCCCTCTTTTGACTTTCTGATGACACAGCTTGCATTTGACAAAGCAAATGTCATCTGCAACTGTGTCAATAAAGGACCACGCACTGCAAGTCTTGGGAGCGCCCGTTTTGGCTTTTGTTAGAGGAATGCTCCTAACGGGTGCCGAAGTGGAAGCTACAGGCAACAAAGTCTGCCCCCTCCCTCTCCCTCCTGTTTTGGCCGTTCGGGGAATCTCTTCCTCAGAGCTGCTCCCACCACCTTCCTGTTCCTCACGCCCTGATGGGTCAAGGACCTCATCATCTACACTCCCCTCTTCAAACACCTGCTTCTCCTGAGTTGTCTCGCCAGCACCGTACGCAACAGAAAGTGGCACCTGAGTCTCGTCATCATCTGATGCGTACTGAGGTGTGCTGACCATAGGCACTGGCCCACTCGCCTCTTCAGATTCAGAGGGACAAAGAAGTTGCGCATCACTGCATACTCCCTCTTCTTCACATTCTTGAATGCTGCTTGGCTGGCCCACTCTTTCCAAGCCAAGAGATTCAGAGAACAGAAGTAGAGACTGTGATGGCTCCTGTCCAGGGCTCTCTGTCTGCCTGGGCACTTTGGCAGGTGATGAAGAGCTAGATGGTTGCTCTTCAGTGCTCTGGCCCTGAGAGGACGTGGAAGTCATTGAAGTCGATGCGTTAGCTGCCATCCATCTGACAACGGCTTCAAATTGTTCCTCCCGCTGCAGTGGGGTACGGCGAGGTCCAACAAAGCTGCGTATAAAGGACTGTTGCCTGCTAAAACTGGGGGATGCTGACTCATCAGCAGGCACAGAATCCCCACGTCCTCTCCCTGCAGAATCCCCACGTCCTCTCCCTGCAGAATCCCCACGTCCTCTCCCTGCTGAAACTCCATGCCCACGCCCACGTGCCTTACTCCGTGCCTTCATCTTGGTAGACTGACAAAGATAGGCAGAAAAGTACAAAGGGGGGCTTAGTATGCTTATTCCTGAACAGCTGGTAACAGATATAAGAAACACTAATTTTATGAAGTGTGTGTGTGGACTACACTTTAATAGGAGCTAATGTGGCCTACACAACTGTGAAATGTAGTCTGGGACCCCGCTTCACCGCAGCCACCACCCCTGGTAAGCAATAAGATGCATGGATTGAAAGAGGCACCACCATTTTATTGAAAAAAAGTTTTTTTTCCTATTTTTCTCCTCAAAATTTGGGGTGCATCATATAATCCAGTGCGCCTTAAAAACCGCAAAATACGGTAGTTTATTAATGAATAAAAGATCAAAAAGTCAAAACCCAAAATTCAATAAATATTGTAGGGATTTGCTTTGGTAGGCAATGGCAGGGCTGCAGTAGTGAGGCATCACACATGCTTAAAGTCCAACTTCAGTGGTTTAATGTCACTTTGAAAAACAGCAGGTTAACAGAAAGTGACGGAAAACATAAACATGCTCCAGCTTGGAGAACCACTGGTCCCAGACTCACCCTTGCATGGGAAGGGCTTAACTAAGCAGCTGTCAGGTCAGCGGCATCCGCCAGGTGCCATTCCCAGGGTTCTTTGGAGTCTTGCTGCTATAGCTCTGCAGCACGGGTAATCCTGCTAACAAATTCAGGCTAACTCCAACCAAGTTCCTGTATCTTCCACACACACTCACCATGTGCCAAATACCAACCTCCATTATATCCATTATATAGCCCCACCCACAGGTGAGGTCGACATCACATGGGCTGATCACGTGACCGTGACATCATCGCAGGTCCTTGTCTTTAGGGAAAATACTGTCCAAACTTTAACCTGCTGGGAGAAATGTATCTACCATCCAGCAAAACACCCTTTGCTGTACCACATACCTCCCTCCTTTGTTCAACCCTAGGGGGGTGGAAACATGACATACAGTGAACTCTGGACAGGGCATCTGCGTTCCCCTGAAGTCTGCCTGCCGATGTTCCACTGAAAAACTAACATTTTGCAGGGACAGAAACCACATGGTGACTCGTGCACTCCCCTCTTTATCTTGACTCATCCATGTAAGAGGGGAATGATCTGTCACTAAACGAAACAATGTCCCCAGCAAATAATAGCGCAATGACTCAAGTGCCCACTTAATGGCCAGGCACTCTCTTTCCACAATACTGTACCTGGTTTTGGCTGGGGTAAGCTTCCGGCTTAGGAAACTAACGGGATGCTCTTCCCCGTTAACCTCCTGAGACAGCACGGCACTGAGCCCTATCTCAGAGGCATCAGTCTGCACAATGAACTGTATTTTGAAATCAGGTGTAATCAGAACTGGTGCACCACACAGTACCAATTTTAGCTTTACAAAGGCCTCCTCTATCTGATCATTTCAGCGGACCATCACAGACTTCCTCCCTTTCAAGCAGTCTGTTAAAGGTGTGGACAGGGTTGCAAAGTTGGGAATAAACCGTCTGTAATAACCCACTAAACCTAAAAAGGCTTTCACCTGTTTTGTTGTGAGGGGACGAGGTCAGTTCTGGATTGCCTCCACTTTGTTTACTTGGGGTTTGAGGACTCCTCTCCCAATGACGTAACCCAAGTACCGAGTTTCCTCCAACCCTATGGAACACTTCTTTGGGTTGGCAGTTAGCCCTGCTTGTCGCAAAGAATCTATCACCGCCTGTACTTTTGGTAAGTGACTTTCCCAGTCTGTACTGTACACAACAATATTGTCTAGATAGGCTGAGGCATAACAGCAATGAGGATGAAGAACAATATCCATTAACTGCTGGAATGTTGCTGGCGTGCCATGTACCCCAAAGGGTAATACTTTATATTAGAACAGCCACTCGGGTGTTGCAAATGCTGTTTTTTTCCCTCACCGCCTCTGTTAGGGGTACCTGCCAATAACCTTTTGTGAGGTCAAGGGTTGAAAAATACCGTGCCTGCCCAAACTGCTCTATCAACTCATCGACCCGGGGCATGGGGTAGGCGTCAAGTTTTGAAATTTCATTAAGTTTTCTAAAGTCATTGCAGAACCTTAGCGTCCCATCAGGCTTGGGTATTAGAACTATTGGGCTGGCCCACTCACTTTGGGACTCTTCAATGACCGCTAACTGCAGCATAGTTTTTACGTCCTCCACGATGGCTTGTCGCCGAGCCTCAGGCACCCGATATGGCTTTAGTCGGTCTTTGGCCTGTGGCTCCGTGACAACCTCTTGTTGGATTAAGGAGATGGGTCCAGGGAGCTCTGAAAAAACATCTGTATTTCAGCTAACAAACTCCCGGACCTCCTGAACCTGTCTAGGAGACAAAGTATCTGCTATTTTGACTACGGAAAGGGCTTCTCCTGACTCCCCCAGAGGTATTGGAGCCTTCTCCGTCTGAAATGCAGGCAGCGGACTATCCCCACCAAGATGGTCTCTTTCTTTCCATGGTTTAAGTAAATTAACATGGTAAACCTGTTCTGGCTTCCTCCAACCTGGTTGGTGTACCTTGTAGTTTACTGGATCCACCTTCTCCATAATCTCATAGGGCCCCTGCCACCTTGCAAGAAATTTGCTATCCACTGTAGGCACTATAGACCCGACTCTGCGACTGTTGTGCTGCCTCCATATGTTCCCGGACTAATGGTAGGACTGTCTCCATTCTTTCTTACATTTTTGCAAAATGTTCTATCACACTTTTATGGGTGGTAGGTTGATTCTCCCATGCTTCTTTGGCTATATCGAGTAAGCCCCGTGGATGTCTGCCATACAATAGTTGAAAGGACGAGAACCCCATAGATGCCTGGGGCATCTCCCGCATTGCAAGCAACAAATATGGCAATAAGAGATCCCAGTCCTTCCCATCTTTGGAAACCGCCTTTTTTTAACATACTCTTCAGCGTGTTATTGAACCTTTCTACCAGACCATCTGTTTGGGGATGATAGACCGACTTGCGCAATTGTTTAACATTTAGCAAGCGGCAGAGTTCCTTCATGATTTTTGACATAAAGGGGGTTCCCTGGTCTGTTAAAATCTCTTGAGGAATTCCCACCTGCGAAAACATACCCATGAGTTCTTTTTTATATGAGCTTAGCTGACGTGTGGCGCAGTGAAATGGCCTCAGGATACCGAGTAGCAAAATCTAAAACTACAAGGATGTGTTGGTGTCCCCTTGCTGACTTATTGACAGGCCTTACCAGATCCATTGCCACTCATTCGAAAAGTACCTCTATAATTGGTAAAGGCACCAAAGGACCAGAAGTGAGGCTGGGGACTGGTTACCTGGCATACTGAACAGGAATTACAGTACCGTTTAACTTCTTCATGGACAACTAGCCAATAAAACCGCTGCAGAATTCGGTCTAGGGTTTTCTTTTGGCCCAAATGCCCACCGAGTACATGCGCATGCACTCCGTCCATTACCAGACTACGATATGCCCGAGGTACCAGTAATTGTTCTACCATTTCCCCACGTATTTTCTCGACTCGATACAACAAGTCTCGGTTCAGCTCAAAGAGTGGCAACACTGTAGCCGCCTCATGGTTTTGGGGTACCCCATTGACAAACTGTACATTCTCCCTGGCTCTAGCCAAAGTAGGGTCTCTGAGTTGCACCGTACCAAAATTGTCACCTGAAACATTTAAGTCTGACAATTCAGGTCCCGGCGGCAAATCTTCCACCTCTCCTGCCAACACTTCTATGGGAGGATTCTTCCCCTCCTCCACCAAAGGGAAGGTTAGCCCTACCACCAGCACTTCTTCCTCTGGGCCACCAGGTTCATGCCCTACATCTGGAGAATGTAACCTGGTTGCCACTGGTGCCGGCAGCTGTTCAGGGAGTGGGACAACAGTTGGCCACAGCACAAAAAACAAAAGAAAGTCTCTTCCAATTATCACTTCATAATGCAAATTAATCACAATCCCCACCTCGTGGCACTGCCTTCCCGCTGGCATGTTTATCACCACTAGTGCGGTAGGATAGTCTTTCAGGTGCCTATGTATACCCAACACCCCAATTTTCTGACCAGTATACTTGCTGGCTTGTACCAGGGTGGCTCGTACCAGGGTTACGAGACTCCCTGAGTCAAGTAAGGCCAGAGCCGGGGTGCCCTCTACTTCAACCTTACACAAGTGTTCAATATTGGGACCCTTCAGGGTGGCCATTGCACACATCGGTTCGGCATAGTGGGACTGGCGATACCCAACATTGTGTCCATGGGCTCAGTCAGGTGGGAGCAATCAGCTCTCATATGACCTGGTTCCTGGCACCGCCAGCAGATTATGGGGCTCCTTTCTTCCCCAGATAAGTCCTGAGAAGCCTTCCTGGGCTCTGCTCGCCTAGCCAGGGGTGGAGACTTAGGGAACTTTCCTGTTACCTTACGGGAAGTCCCTCCCTTTTGTTCTTTGGTAGCCCCATATCTCTCTGAGATCTATCATCTGAAGGGCAATAGTAGGGGAGGCCTGTCCAACCCATGTTTGGAGGGAGTGGGGCAAAGCCCTCCAAAATTTATCAGTCACTATGCGGTCCAGCATGGTCATGGGAAACAATACCTCAGGCTGCAACCACTTTTGTAACCGGCTCACAGGTCATAATACTGGGACCGAGCCGGCTTGGAGGGGTTAAACTCCCACTGGTGTACCCGTTTGGCCCAGACTAACACATTTACCCTAAGACGTTCCAATATCTCACCCTTGACGACCATGTAGTCCGCCCTTTGCTCAGTGGGTAAGTCCATATAGAATCATAGAATCGTAGAGTTGGAAGGGACCTCCTGGGCCATCTAGTCCAATCCCCTGCTCAAAGCAGGATTTGCTAAGTCATCCCAGACAGATGTCTGTCCAGCCTCTGTTAGAAGACTTCTATTGAAGGAGAACTCACCACCTCTCGTGGCAGCCTGTTCCACTCATTGATCACTTTAACTGTCAAAAATTGTTTTCTAATATCTAATCTGTTAGTTGCTGTCAACTGCTCCAGTTTATTTATATCTTTTTGAATCCTCTCTCTCTTCTCTAGTATTAGCTATCCCTCCTAGCTTTGTGTCATCAGCAAATTTAATCAGTTTACCCTCAATTCCTTTGATAGGGAAACCATGATTCTTTGGGGTCCTTTCATAAACTCTTAGGGCCTCATACTTCATATTCCTATAATATTAGCTGACTGCAGAAATCAACTCTCACCCTAATCTTGTTATTCTGTGCTCTCACCTCTATAACACTTATGATTCATGTAGCTTAAAGATTTATCATTAGTTCCACGTAGCTCTAATGGGTACTGAGTCTTAGAACTACAGATAAAGGGGCTATGAACCCTTAGTAAGACAGGTTAATGAGGGTAATATTAGAGTATTGTATAACAACCAACCTGTATTAACCTTTTTCTGGAAATTCCCGAATGTATCTAATAATTAACGGCCGAATACAATCTGATTGGTTAACGAATATGAATATGATTGGTTGAAACCATTTATGCTTACTGTTGAACAATCAATTATCCAATTGAATATGATGATGTAATGTAACCGCCTACTCAAATGAATATATAAGCTATCCATTAAATAGACTTTGGGTGTGACATCCTACAGATACATATCCTGTCTCTGTGTGTGTTTGTTCACCACTACTCGAGTAGGCCTCAAACCAAAATCTGGCAACCCTCCAGCATATCGATCTCCCATTGAGAGATAAAGATCAAATCACAGACTCTTCAGTTGGCGTCCCTGGGTGGGCTGGTCACAACAGAAGACCCCAGCATCCTGAGATCCGGCACCCGCAGACTGAGGCCTAGAGGACACACAGACCAAAATCACCGGTGAAGGTAAGAGCCATTGTCTCTTACAATTCTGTGTCTCCCCTTTGCTACATGTTCTGAAGCCGGCTCTTGGGTACAGTATAGTCTCGTCTTCTTACATACCAGCGCCAAGAACCATAGAATATCCTTGTGATACACGCAAACCGTATACTGGAGGGAGAAACCTAAAAGCTGCTACGTATGATTGCAACATGAATGAATGACCCAACCTTGAGGGTACTAAGAATTCTTTACTGTGTTTTTGCCCCTTGGGAGCATCCCTCCATGATAACTGGCTTGCCAGGATTCATGTGAGGACACATCTCTGGCGGCATATGCATAAAGAAGGCTGCGTACGTCCTCTATCCGGTTGAGACAGGATAGGCCTATCTACCTTCTATCCTGTCTGATACGCACAAACTGCCCCCTAATGGTGCTAAAGAATTTTGAGGTAGTAGGGATTACATTAGCCTGCATATTAATGATAGCTCTCGTCTTCTGGTTCATAAATAAGATCTCTGAGTATACAAGGTCTAGCTGAAGGAAAAGATTCTTACTGGGCTAACGAGAAAATTTGGGTCATATTAGTCTGCCTATAGTTAATTGGATTTGCTCTCTGGTGTGTATATATATATACATATATATATATATATATATATATATATATATATATAGTTTTATTGAAGATACTAGGAATAACTGCAGAGAAGTGCCATCTCATACTAAGCACATAGAGATTTAGGGTACCGTTACACCTAGCGATGCACCAGCGATCCCGACTAGCGATATGACGCAGTCAGGATCGCTGGTACATCGCTAGGTGGTCGCTAGTGAGCTGCCACTCAGGCAGATCTCACCAGCGACATCGCTGGGGACGGAGATCGCTACTTACCTGTCAGACGTGGCGATCCTGCGTCCTCCCGCCTGGCTCCACGCGTCGCTCGTCGTCACAGCAGAAAGCGCCGCAGGAAGTGACCGACGAGGAATGGTCCAGCAGCTTCTCACGCGATCAGCGATAACCAGCGGGGGAGCCGGTCGGAGGTAAGTATCACATGCAGCGATATCGCTAGCAATATCGCTGCAACGTCACAAAATCGGTGACTTTACAGCGATATTGCTAGCGATATCGCAGTGTGTAACGGGGGCTTAAGTGTTAGGTGACCGGGTGGGTCACGTGTTGGCCAAACCACTAAATAATTAAACTTCTTATCAGGGTTCCTATGGGTTTTTGATGCCTATCAACTGATGATGTCAGTTTAGGATACGCAAGTTCAGACACTGAGCAGGAACCCCTTATAACAACGGCACGCAGCCTATGCATCGAATTAGCGAAGTGCAGTCGGCATAGGTCAAGAAATTGGTAGCAAAGTGATAAAGAAATAGGAAGTAGGGAGGTGGGCACAAAATAACAGCACATATTAAGAGAATAGTGAATAGCAACCAGAGAAAGAGGCAGACAGAGAGGAAAAGAGAGAGATACGGTCTAGGTGCGGCCTGTACATTGAGTTAGCGAAGTGCAGTCAGTATGGGTCCGCAAGCCACAGACATTTAGGCATTTTAGGATAGTCCAGGAGAATTTTAGCCCCCAATACAGTCAAGTATCAACCAGAAAACAAAGATAGGACTTTAGGAAGCACCAGGACATAGAAAGGAGGGGCTGCAGTGATTAGATGTAACAAGCTTAATGAGTTAAAAGTTTACTGAATCTGTGTGAAAGAATGTGAATGACCTTTGAGACTCTCTGCTGATAAAGGGAAAGTGCATGATCTCATGTGTAAAAGAAATTCTGTGTGAATGAGAGGCCACTGCAGGTTCTGTCTGCAAACTGCGATTTTCAAAAGAAAATCTGATGCGAATCATCTTTTGTATGATAGATGAATATTTGCTGGGACACTCCCAGGCACAAATGTGAAGAAATTCCATTATATACAGCGAGGAGATGATTGGTGGGCGCTGTTAGCATTAAACGCTCATATCGCTTTAAGTAATGCATTGAAAGGTCACACTTTACAAGACCTGAGGTTTAGCGAACAGTTTATATTGCAAAGCCCAGACGGACAAGTTTTCCACAATAGATGTTTCCGTGTCAGGAATAGAGCCCCCCGTTGAGTATATGGTGTATATTGCGAGTTTTCTTTCCAGAAGGGCCAAGAACCTGGTTGTATGGCGATCACACAGCATGAGATAGTAGAAAGCAGAACCACTCCTCCCTCATAACTCTACAGGGGAGGGGAGTTGACGGCACTCATTGAGGCGTTTAGGGGGCCTTAAGGTAAGCAAGACACTACATATACAAGTCATTGTTTTCAGGTGAACCCACAACTACGGCCCCATATGGGGAGGAAAGGTCTTTTCTTACACCAACAGGCCCTGAAAGAGGTTGCCATAGTGAAAGTGAGGGTACATATGAAAAAGAACCCATGGAGCACGAAGCAAACAAAGTGGCTGGGAATCAGCCAGAAGACCAAAGTACTGGGAGACCCCTGAGGTGCCTCCACTGGTCATGGTGAGCATTAAAAATAACCAGTTAGACTTAAGTATCTTACAGGCTCTGACTCGGTCACCAACCGGGGAAGAGACTGAAGTCTGGACGGAAGCTGGAGCTCAGAACCGTGGATGGCGGGACAGCGGGTATGTTTGCCAAAATCCTTGCACCATGTGATGGCTCATGACTCAACGCACATGACTGAAGACAAAACTATGTACTCTGAAGAAAGATGTTGGGTCCACCTGCTTAGTTTTACATTAACCTAGATTAGATGCGCACAACACAGATAGACTAGAAAGATGCCATAAACACACACGTGCACCTGGGCCCTCCTATCCGTTTCAATGACTACAGATTGACTTCATACAGGCTGCCCAAGGTAAGATGTATGAAGTATGTGCTTGTGTGTGTTGATCTCTTTTCAGGGGACTGGAACCCTTCCTGATGTCAGAAACTACCACAACTGAGGTACTCTTTTGTCCACACAGATGTTGTAACTATTTGACAACCCCTGCAGTAGGTCCGGAGTCCAAAAGGGACTCCCATTTGTGTATAAATAAGTTTTTGATTCTATTCTAGTTAATCCAGACATTGGTTGCTGACCAAAAGACACGAAGACCACTGGAGTTGATGGTCCCCGCTAAGCCACGTCCATAGAGCTTAAAGGAAGACTGGTCCATACAAGCTACTATGAGGTCCTGGAGCGGAAGAATGAGGGTCCTGCCCCTGATGATGTTGGCAGCTTAACTGCAAGGACAAATGGACAAGACACCTCAAAATAACACATCAGTAACCTTGTGGTTTGACACCAAGGCAGCAACAGCTACATTTAGGGTGGACTTGTGTCAGCTAGTGAAGTGTCAATGGAATCTTAAATTTGGGAAAAAGAGTAGCAACCCCAATTATAAATATCTAACAGGAGCTGAAGGAGCGTTGGTATATATCTGTGTAACTAGACCTGGAAATGAGAACTGTAATTCTTGGTCAGATGCAGCTTGGAACACAGGAACTTCATAGGGGTATAAGCCAGAGGAAGCCATGACTCGTGTTAGATCATCAGGAAAGCCTCTTCTCAAAAGGATGAATATTGCTGTACCCATTCCAAAATGGGGTTGTGATCCAGAGGTTTTGGACTGGAGATTCTCTTGCAATCCTCTCCTTATAACCCTGGATGAACCCTCTCTTGGCGATGAAGGTCTCTATGTATTGGGACTGTATATCCCAGGTAGACAGGTTCAGCAGGGAATATTTTGGTTAAAAGCTGTCCCTGCACAGGACAAGGAACAAGGGGAGGACAAACCCCAAAGGTCAGGAGAAATGTTGGATGTTGATGGAATTGGGGAATTAGGCTATGAGGAGAAGTTAGCCGTAGAAACGGGCTACACAGAGAGGAATGAATGGTTGCCATGGATGAAGTATACTACAGAGCAAAATAACAAAACTGATTGTATTGCATGTGCAACCGCTAGGCCCCATTTAGGGACTATTCCCCTCAGATATTCAGAACAGGATCAAGTAGATTTACAGTGTATTCTAGCTTTGTATAACGCCACATATGACCCTAGTGATAATGTTTTGTGTCAATCTCTATCAGTCCGGTATCAAATAGCAAAAATTGATCAAGTGCCACCTAGAGTTTATGCATATCCAGGTGACTATACTTGTTTCCTGAGGACAGGACCAGGGAGATGGGTAGGAAATCTAACTTCAGAGTTTTGTCACATCACCATCCCCATAAATACAGATACAGGAGGTTTTAAAGCCAGTTGGTTCTATAACCAAACTATAGCAAGGAGTGACATATGGTGGTTATGTGGAGATATGAAATTAAGGCCTAGGTTGCCACCAAGTTGGGTTGGCAGCTGTGCTCTAGTTCAGGTGCTCATGCCATTTAAAATAATTTCATCAGAAGAAATTAAAGGAGGTGAAATGAATGTTGAAACTCTACACAGAAATAGAAGAACAGTACCTGCTGGGTCCTTTGATCCTAGAGTTTATATAGACAACATAGGGGTACCCAGAGGGGTACCTGATGAGTACAAGGCCAGAAACCAGATAGCAGCAGGTTTTGAATCAATTTTCTTCTGGTGGGTGACAGTTAATAAAAATGTGGATTGGATAAATTATATTTATCATAATCAGCAAAGGTTTATAAATTATACAAGGGATGCAGTAAAAGGGATAGCTGAACAATTAGGCCCAACTTCTTTAATGACGCACCAGAATAGAATGGCATTGGATATGTTGCTAGTGGAAAAGGGGGGCATGTGTAAGATGTTTGGAACGTTTTGTTGTACGTTTATCCCCAACAATACTTCGCCAGATGGCAGTATCACAAAGGCTTTGGAGGGTCTTACATCCCTGTCCGAAGAATTGGCAGAAAATTCGGGTATCAACAATCCGTTCAAGGACTGGTTGGAATCCTGGTTCGGTAGATGGAGTCATCTTGTGTCCAGTCTTCTCATCTCTCTTGCAGTAGTAGCAGCAGTACTTGTGACCTGTGGATGCTGCTGCATACCGTGTATCAGAGGACTACTTCAAAGATTGATTGATGCGTCTATTACAAAAACTATGTACATTACATTAAAACCCAATAGTGATGAATATGAGCAAATGGTATGAGGTTGAGAATTAGATATGATCTCCCTTTCCATATGGGGAATTCGGCAGAAGAAGGGTTAGGAAGTCCGACACTGGCATTAGGCCTTTGAATGTACCTATATGTGAGTGGTAGAGTCATATCTGTTCTCAAAAGGGGGGATTGATAGGGAAACCATGATTCTATGGGGTCCTTTCATACACTCTTAGGGCCTCATACTTCATATTCCTATAATATTAGCTGACTGCAGAAATCAACTCTCACCCTAATCTTGTTATTCTGTGCTCTCACCTCTATAACACTTATGATTCATGTAGCTTAAAGATTTATCAGTAGTTCCACGTAGCTCTAATGGGTACAGAGTCTTAGAACTACAGATAAAGGGGCTATGAACCCTTAGTAAGACAGGTTAATGAGGGTAATATTAGAGTATTGTATAACAACCAACCTGTAATAACCTTTTTCTGGAAATTCCCGAATGTATCTAATAATTAACGGCCGAATACAATCTGATTGGTTAACGAATATGAATATGATTGGTTGAAACCATTTATGCTTACTGTTGAACAATCAATTATCCAATTGAATACGATGATGTAATGTAACCGCCTACTCAAATGAATATATAAGCTACCCATTAAATTGACTTTGGGTGTGACATCCTACAGATACATATCCTGTCTCTGTGTGTGTTTGCTCACCAGTACTCGAGTAGGCCTCAAACCAAAATCTGGCAACCCTCCAGCATATCGATCTCCCATTGAGAGATAAAGATCAAATCACAGACTCTTCACTTTATCACCTTATCGTTGATAAAGATGTTGAACAATACAGGGCCCAGGACAGAGCCCTGTGGTACCCCACTTGAGACATTCATCCAACTGGATGTGCAGCCATTTATGACCACTCTTTGGGTCCGATCACTATGCCAGTTATGAATCCACCTAACAGTTGCCTTGTCCATTCCATACTTAGCCATTTTTTTCAATAAGGATTGTGTGAGATACTTTGTCAAATGCTTTGCTGAAGTCAAGATATGCTATATCTACAGCATTTCCCTGATCCACCCAATCAGTGATTCTGTCATAGAAGGAAATTAAGTTAGTCTGACATGACTTATTAGTTACAATTTTCAAAGATTATGGAGAGGGGCTCAAAAATTTCTTCTGCTATCTCCTTCAGTACTCTGGGGTGTAATTCATCTGGACCTGGAGACTTGAATTCATTTAGGTTAGCTAAGTGTTTCCTCACTATCTTTCTGTTTATAGATATCCTGTATTCTTCTATTCCCTTAATAGGACAGTGAAGAACAGTTGATGTTACATTTCCTTTCTGAGAGAAAACAGATGCAAAATAGGAATTTAAAAGTTTGGTCTTCTCAACATCCTGTCTTACCATTTAGACTTTCTGTGGTCCTGGGGCCAGAAATGGAGAGATGATTTCTGCCCACTAGTCCCGGGGTAATTTCTCCCTCTCAGCCACATCTTCAAACATCTCCAGGTACGTCTCAACATCGTCAGACTTCTCCATTTTGGGAACCACTTTCTGGACATCATGGATTCCTGTTGTTTGTGCTGTCGTGACGTGCTGTATCAACAGCCGGTTTGTTTCCTGCTCCTCCTGTGTAGCCTGCTGCTGCTGTACCATGGCCTCCATAAGCATTTTTACTGTTGTCTCCATTTCTGGAAAGTTCCCCACCTGGGTCTGCGGCACTCTTTTCACGCAAGACATAAGCTGGAGTGCAGAGCAAAATATCAGCAAAAACAGCCCAGCCTCACTGCGTATGCTCCCATTCTCCACCAATTGTAGGGATTTGCTCAGGTAGGCCATGGCAGGGCTGCAGTAATGAGGCAACACACAGGCTTAAAGTCCAACTTCAGTGTTTAATGTCACTTTGAAAAACAGCAGGTTAACAGAAAGTAACGGAAAAAATAAACATGCTCCAGCTTGGAGAACCACTGGTCCCAGACTCACCCTTGCATGGGACAGGCTTAACTAAGCAGCTGTCAGGTCAGCGGCATCCGCCAGGTGCCATTCCCAGGGTTGTTTGGAGTCTTGCTGCTATAGCTCTGCAGCACGGGTAATCCTGCCAACAAATTCAGGCTAACTCCAGCCAAGTTCCTGTATCTTCCACACACACTCACCATGTGCCAAATACCAATCTCCATTATATAGCCCATAGCCCCACCCACAGGTGACATCACATGGGCTGATCACGTGACCGTGACATCATCACAGGTCCTTGTCTTTAGGGATAATCCCATCCAAGCTTTAACCTGCTGGGAGAAATGTATCTCCCATCCAGCAAAACACCCTTTGCTGTACCACAATACGCATAAGATTTGATTTTTAATTCATGCCCGTGAGGATTTAGTATCTAACTTAGACCCAAGGGCTAACATTTCTCCTTGCAGATAGTGACATATTGAGCCTGCCATGGCAAGGTGAGGAGACTTTTAAGCTTTGCAATGCTCCTCTTGGAAATTCAGTATGCAAATTGTCTCTTCAGAGAGAAAGAAGACTAGAACTAGCTAGTGCCACCTATTGGAAGTAGCAATGCTAAATGTCAATATTCACCCTTTAATGAGCCTTGCCCTGTGGCCATGGGGCTCTATTCTATTGTCCTGGTAACTGCTATTTAGCTCCCTATGTGTAAGGGTGCAGTACTAGGGATATGACTTACTGATAATTATACATGGTACCTGTATATCCATAGTCATAGTTATATTCATGTTACTGACCATGCCCATTATACCTTTTTTATCCCTATAATATTCTTTCTGCACTTTTCTGCTATAGCACCTACAATTTTTGTAACATTATATAACTTTTCATGCATCTGTCACTAAGGTATTGGTTTTTGGTTGTCGTCCTTTTCCATCGTGTGTGTATTTTATAAAATTGTCAAATAAGGCTTATATTTCTTCAGCCAAAAACTCCATTCAGTCCTATTGCTGCAACGCAATTTATAAATGAATTAATTAAATATTTTTTATCATTAACAGTAGAAACACATTTTTTGATTTAATACATAAAGGTGCGTGACCCACATGATTTCTGTCCACATTTATAGGAACCGTTGACGGATAACCAGTTGTCTTTCTTTATTTTATTTTTAGAATTATCACAGTAAAAAAGGGCAATAGGTTTCTGTCCTCATGGGGTGCAATTAGACTACTGGGTAGCTTGCCTAATCTAATAGTATTGGCGTCTCTATTAGGCTGAAGGTGCATTACCCACGGACAAACTGTGAGGTTGGCTAGTCAAGTGGTCCAGGATCTAATACCAAGAGGGCTTGTCATAAACAAAAGGTGTAAGGCAAAAGCATAGTCAGGTTACAGTCCTAGGTCAAAATTCCTAGAAGATAGCAGATCAATATAAAGGAGCTAGGCAAATGGATGGTCAGAGGTCAGACAGTAATAGATCAGAGAAAGAACACTGAAGAACAAGGCAAACATGCACCACTGAACTAGCGCCACCACTGGCACTAATCAAAGACAGACAGCCAGGAAAAGAGCAAGAGAATAATTCAGAACAGAAGAAATATGTATCACGCCTTATCCCTGATTGGGAGACTGGACTGTCACTCACAACACTAACAGTTAAGCATGTCCCAGACTCAGATTGGATGGCTGAGCTGTCTACCACAATAATGACAGCTCAGCACACCCCTGCCCCAGATTGAAATGCTAAGTTGTCACTCACCACATTTTTGTATTTTAACATGGATTGAATAAATTAATGTTTTTAACTCCTATTTTTCCCTCAGATTTGCTGCTGGATAACTTTCACACAGTTTGTTTATTTTGTCTACTGGCCAAGCACGGCCAAAGAGACTCATTTATCTACAAGTTTGGTGAGCTGGATATTTTTTTTCTGTAAATACATAAATAAATCAATATTAATAAATAAATAAAGTACACTTTTATATCATAGACCAAAGGAATTGTTCAACAGGTTCTTTAAAATTAAAGGTTAACATTTTAATATGATTTTGAGCTTTTACTGCTTAACTTTAGTAGAAGATCACAGTAGGCAATGCAGTAGATACATAAGAATCATTTGTGCAAAAGGCCACACAACCCTCTAGTTAGGAGCCATACAGCCTGCATAGGCTGCTGTATTGATTTTGCCCTGTACTATGTGTATGTACATGTTCTCCATAAAATATTCTAGAAATCCATCCATATACAGCTCCTGAGCCTTGACTAGTCTCGGTGAGTAAAAGCCTCACCAGAGTAGACTGAGTTCATTCAAATGCAGAGCCTAGGTGTAATTTGATTTTGCACAAATATATGCAGTTGCATAAAACACTAAACACATCACTGGAATGCCTGAATAAAGGATTAAGACATCATGAGGTCACTTTACAAGCGTTAAAGAACCTGACAGGTTGTCTTTAAAGCACATAAATGGCAATTTTTTAATCCTAAAGTTTGCTTTTGGACCTTATTCTGACCCTTCTTAAAAGACTGATTTTTTTAATATGTATGCTTAACTTTATTGGTAAGTACACACTAACATCTCAAAGTGCTACATACAGAATTCTAAAGAGCTGGTGGTGACCTTCCTGTTACCACTATTCCTAGTGTCTCTGCTTTTATAAGTTTTGTATGCTGCAAGATTGAGAGTAATATGTAAATATTTTTATGTCTGTGTAAAAAAGTAAGAAGATGGCTGTCACCCCCTGAAACCAATGCTAGTGTGATTTTGATGGTTGCTTGCTTTTTCTTTCTAAATAAAAAACACGCCTGGAACGAGAACACTCAATATATACTGTATGTAGATGAATTTCCAGAGTGATGCAATTTCCAAAACAGGTTGACTTGGGTTTTTTTTTTTGCTGGTTTAAAGTCATATAGTGCTTCTTCCCTTCCAAGCCGTGCCATGTGCTCAAACAGTACAGTAAAGCCACATTCAATATATCAGGATGTTCAGGAGAAATTGTGTAACAAATTTTGAGGTAATTTTTACCTTTTTCCTCTTTGAAAAATGTCAAATCTGGGGCTAAATCAATATTTTAGTGGTAAAAATGTAATTATTTACTGTTAACTGCCCAATGTTAAAAAAAAAACTGTGATACACCTGTGGTGTCAATATGGTCACTGCACCCCTAGAAGGATCTGAGGGGTGTAGTTTGTAAAATTGAGTCATTTATGGGTGGTTTTGATCTACTGGCACCTCAGGGGCTTTGTCAATGTGACATGGCAACTGCAAACAATTACACCAACATCTGCAATCCGATTATCACGACTGTTGTTGGGTGTCCCAATACCATGGGCTCCTTCCCTGACCCCACCGATAGGGACACCCTAGCTCGCCGTGTTCCCTAGATTTCTTCTGATGGTGAAGACGCCGGTTCCATGTACCTTGCCTTAGCTCCTGAATCCGTCCACAGTCTGTACCCTTCCCCCACCCAGGGAAGAGGGGAGTATTAAGGGCCTGTCACACTAAGCGATATCGCTAGCAATATTGCTATAACGTCACTGGTTTTTGTGACGTTATAGCGATATTGCTAGCGATATCGCTATTTTGGACACTTACCTCCGACCGGCTCCCCCGCTGATTATCGCTGATCGCGCGACAACGGCCTGGGCCGCTTCTCGTCGTCAGCTTCCTGCTGGGCTTCCTGTGACGACGAGCGACGCGTGGACACAGGCGGGAGGACGTCAGGATCGCCTCATCTGACAGGTAAGTAGCGACCCCTGCTATGTCGCTGGTGAGATCTGCCTGTGTGGCAGCTCACTAGCGACCACTTAGCGATGCACCAGCGATCCTGACCGCGTCATATCGCTGGTCGGGATCGCTGGTGCATCGCTAAGTGTGACAGAACCCTGAGTGTACCATAATACAACAACCAGACTATCAAGGTAATACAAGCAAAGATGAAGGAAAATACTAATCATACAAATATACTCACACAAACAACAGAGGTAACCACCAGGGAGTGGAGGATGAAGTTAAACCAAAGTAGGAGAAGGAGGAGAATTAACACACACCAAATCTTAGCAACAGTCTCAGATAAATCCACCAAACACTTTCTCAAACAACAACCACAAACCATCATCTCCTAACTGTGCAGCTTAAGCCTAGATTATAAAGGAGATGGGAGTGGCTAACAGTGAAAAGCTGAGAGCTTTAATGCAGGAAAGCATCCAAGAGCTCTCTACTGAGCAGATTAAACCCTGCTCTGCTAAAAGAAACCTGTACCATTTAATATGAAGGTGAAGTGTTTCTAAACTGTGCTGAAATAAAAGAAATCAGACGCTGCAGTCATCTGGCTCCTCTCTGTCATGGTAAACCCATGACACCACTAAATTAACTTTATTGGAGCGTCTATGACAGCACCACCTGAGAGAGGGGATATGCCTTTCAGGAACAGGAAACCTACAGATACAAAAGGGCGGCACCTCTCCCACGCATCAGTTGGTTTTCTGTTCCTGGAGGACAGGATTCCCTACGGATCATCCATCTTTGTCAGGATTCCCAGGCCGGCTGACCGACCCAAGTAGAGGGGGATCACCTACCTCGGTCAGTGTGGGGTCCCTGGAAGTGCCACGGTGGGCCTGGGCGGGGCGCCACGACGGTGAGCAGAGCAGGTGGAGCGGTGTCCGGAGGATGGCCGTCTCCAGGGCCAGCGCCGGTAAGTATCTGGGTCCATGCTGGTCCTCCTGGTGCCGGTCGTCCTGCGGTCCGGGCCTTCGTTTTTGCGCCGGGTGGTGTGGCGGCGTGCACGGAGCGATCGGGCTGGGTCAGGCCATGGGGCACGTGCGCCACTGTCCTCCTGCATGTATCCCCACGCATTCAGTGAGCGCTTGAAGTGACGGGGGCGGGGGGGTGGGGCCATGGACGCCGGGCCCGAAGTCAGATGCAGGCCGGCTTTCTCCTGTGTGCACCGCCGGGTCGAGTGCGGACATGACGGCTGGGGTGGCTGGCGGGGAACAGTGGGGGAGACCGGGGGACGGCTCAAACGGGCGGATGCAACTGGCCACATCCCTGCTGACCCGGATTTTCAGGAGAGGACTACAAAAGGCTACACAGAAGCTGCATGGCTGCTTTTGGCCCATTGCAGCAATGGATGAGCCGGAAGCTCCTGTGGCCCAGCTGGAACATGAGCAGGAGCAGGGGCAGGAGCATGCCTCAGAGAGGCCCCGTACAAACCCCCAGCTGAAAAACCAAGGACGAAGTGGGCAGTCCAGCCGCAATAGTTCCTCCAGGCTAAAGGATTCAGCCCTCCCCGTGATCCGGTACCTACGTCTACCGCTTGGGTTAGAGATCTTCGTGAATGTACCCTGATGCAGTGTTTCCCTTATTTTTTCTCTCTAGGGGAAGAAATGCTCTGGTAAAATGAAAAACAGGGAATGTGCCCTTTGCAGTTGTTCCTGGCCAGACGCCTACCCTAAAAAGTTGTCAGCCATGTGTGCGACAGATGGTAGGGGGTAAAAAAAGGGGAATGGTAGTCCCTGGTTAAGATACATAGTCCATTACACTCTCCCCCGCTTCTACAGGTGGCGGAAGAAACCCCTGACTTCACCGCAAGCCTGAGGGAAATTATTAGGACAGAAGTGAAGGATTCCCTAAAATCCCTATATCAAGGGGAACCCTCTAAAAGCAAAAAAGGAACTAGTTTTTCGGGGACAGACTCCTCAGTTGCCCCTAGGAGAGACGAATATTCTTCAGAGGCCTCTGCCTTTTCTTCAGCATCATCTTCGGATGAAGGCTCCTACCGGTTTTGCTTCGCCCTAGATCAAATGGACAAATTGGTAAAATCAGTAAGGTCCACCATGGGGGTAGATGACGCGAAACCAGAACTTTCAGATCAGGACCTGATGTTCCGGGGCCTTGACCCAAGGAAATGCAGATCTTTCCCACTAAATGACAAAATGCAAAACTTGAAAAATAGAGAATGGAAGAAACCAGAGAAAAGGGGTTCCCTACCACAGGCCTTCAAACGGAGATATCTCTTTGAAGACCCCTTGGTGAACAGATGGGACAAAGCCCCAAAACTTGACACAGCGGTGGCTAAAACCTCAAAAAAATCTTCCATTCCCTTTGATGATGTGGTCTCTTTAAAGGATCCGCTGGGTAAGAAAGAGGACTCATTTCTGAAAGGGACTTGGGAAATGTCAGCGGGCGCCCTATGACCAGCGGTTGCTGCTACCTGCACAGCAGATCCGTGATGGTCTGGCTGGACCAGCTTGAAACCCAGATAGCTGATAGAACCTCAAGAAAATCCTTTCTGAAGACCCTGCCAATGATTCAGAACGCTGCAGCCTTTCTAGCCCACACTTCGACAGATTCGGCAAGGATGGCAGCCAGGGCCACAGGACTGTCAAGCGCAGCACAGAGGGCTCTTTGGTTGAAATGTTGGCCAGGGGACATCCAGGCCAGATCCCGTCTCTGCTCCATTCCATGTGAAGGAGAATATCTGTTCGGCCCTGTACTGGATGAACTTTTGGAAAAACCTGGGGATGATAAAAAAAAGAAATTTCCCAGTTTGCCGACCCCTTCTTATAGATGTCCCTTCACCAGGAGAAGATACTTTTGTAGAAGGTCGATCAGAGATCGAGGCAGATGGGATGAAAAAAAGAGAGGTTCAGGATTTATGTTTGGAGGAGGGGGTCGCCAGGAAGGAGTATCTCGTGAACCTAAGAAGCCACCCCAATGACTAGCTGCTCCGGTAGGAGGTAGGCTAGCTGCCTTCTACCTGGCCTGGTCCCTAATTTCCAATAGCAACTGGATCCTGGGGTTGATAGCTGCAGGACTACGATTAGAATTTTCCTGTGTCCCCCAAAACAGATTTAGGATCAACCCGCTCAGGTCTTCCCCATCTGAGCAAGCTGCCCTGGAGACCGAAATCCATGACCTACGCAGCAAAAAGGTCCAGACAGAAGTACCAGAGGCAGAAAAGTGCAGAGGGTTCTACTCCCCTCTTTTTCTAGTCCATAAACCAGACGGCTCCTTTAGGACTATAATTAATCTTAGAGCCCTCAATGAATTCCTAGTCATACGCCCATTCAAGTTGGAAACAATCAATTCCACAATAAAATTGTTATTTGAAAACTGCTTTTTGGTGGTATTGGATTTAAAAGACGCCTAATTTAAAAGACGCCTACTACCATATACCCATTAATGCAGCTCATCCGCGATTACTTAGAGTGGTGGTTCATTTAGATGGGTCAGTTCAGGATTTTCAATATGTGGCCCTTCCCTTTGGCATTGCAGTCGCCCCCCCAGGTATTCACTAAGATTATAGCCGAGGTTATGGCCCATCTGCATGAATCAGACATTCTGGTGGTCCCCTACCTTGATGACTTCCTCATTATAGGCAAAACAGAGGGCCATTATTTAGAGAAATTACAAAAAGCAATGTCTGCCCTAGAACGGTTATGGTGGCTGCTAAATATAAAAAAATCTCATCTGCAGCCCATGAGAGTTCACCAATTCCTGGGCCTCATATTAGATTCCAAGAAACAGGAATGCCGTCTGCCTCCCGAAAAGTTAGTTCGCCTACGTTATCAGGTCCAGAACGCCTCCAATAACCCCACCATGTCCCTTAAAAAAGCCATATCGCTTTTGGCCTCTCTCTCGTCCTGTATCCCTGCGGTCCAGTGGGCCCAGTTCCATACAAGGAAACTACAGGGTGAGGTTTTATTACATCAGAAAGTTCTTGGGGGTTACCTAGAAGGCCAGCTGACTTCATCCAAAACACTAGAAAATTCCTCGATTGGTGGCTAGAGGGAAATAATCTATCCAGAGGGGTGCCCTGGGAGTATAACATAACCCATATAGTCACGACGGACGCAAGCCCTTTCGGTTGGGGGGCTCATATGGGTGAGGTATTAGTCCAGGGCCTATGTGAGCAACATGAGGTAGAGATGTCTTCCAACTTGAAAGATTTAACAGCAATGGAACAGGCAACTAAAACACTCCTTGTGTATCTGCAGGGTCATCACGTACGAGTGTTCTCCGACAATCAGGTCACCGTGGCTTATATCATCTACCAAGGCGGAACTCGTTCCAGACCCCTGATGAATGTAGCAGAACGTTTGTTCCAACTGGCAGAGCAGCATTTTTTGTCTATAACAGCTCCACATATAAAAGGAAGAGAAAACACCACAACGGATTACTTAAGCCGCAATCTGCTAAAACAAGGGGAATGGTCCTTAAAAATCTCCATCTTCGACCTGATTGTGCAAAAGTGGTGTCATCCAGAGGTGGATCTCTTCGCCACCAGGGAGAACAGGAAAGTGAAGCAGTTTTTGTCACTAAATCCCAGAGAACACCCACTAGCAGTAGACGCTTTTCTGATAAAAGTGGGACTTCAGACTAGCATACGCCTTCCCTCCCCTGTCTCTACTACCTGATGAGGAAAATCAGTAAAGACAGGGTGAGGATTATAGTGATCGTTCCATTCTGGCCCAGGAGGGCATGGTTCTCATGCCTCAGGACTATGTCAGTGGCCGACCCTTGGGTCCTACCAGACGTCCCGGATATCCTATCCTAGGGCCCAGTTTACCATCTGCAGGTGACTGGCATTCATCTGATGGCGTGGATTTTGAACGGTCACTGCTGAAGGATAGAGGTTTCTCCCCAGGCTTGATTAATACCCTGCTTAAAAGCAGGAAAGTGATTACAACCCAAATTTATGTCAGAATCTGGAAAAGATTCCTACAGGACTCGGGGGTGGTAGCTGGACAATCAGCAAGAAGGTCTGGACATGGGGCTTTCCACTAGTACTCTTAAAGTGCAAGTGTCAGCCTTGGGGGCCCTCTTTAGCTGCAACATCACCGGTAATTACTGGATCAATAGGTTAATTAAGAAAGTAGATCCAGACCAGTAATGAAAGATATGTTCATGCCGTGGGATCTGAACCTAGTTCTCATAGCCATGACAGAGGCCCCATTTGAGCCTAATCAATCGGCCTCCATAAAAAACCTGTCCTTCAGAGTAGCCTTCCTGGTAGCACTGACCTCAGCTCAGAGAGTAAGTGGCATCCAGGCGTTATCTAGGCTTCCTCCTTATACACAATTCAGGGACGATAGGGTAATACTTAGGCCTGATCCAGTATACTTACCTAAGGTAGCTTCCATCTTTTCTCCCTAATCCAGTGAACAAAAAGGAAAATAAACTACACACCCTAGATGTTAGAAGATGTGTCCTGGAATACCTATCAGTTACTGATCCCTGGAAAAAAGATAATGCCTTATTTGTCTCTTATCAGGGCACTAGGAAGGGCCTTAGAGCATCAAAAAGTACTCTAGCTAGGTGGATTAGGGAGGCTATTTCGCTGGCATACACCTCGAAGAGCAGGTCAGCACCTGGAAAACTGAGGGCGCATTCCACTAGAGCCATGGCAACCTCGAGGGCTCAATCGACCAAATATGTAAGGCAGCTACCTGGTCCTCTCTGAGCACATTTTTCAAGCATTATAGGCTAGACCTAGGTGCTTCCTCAGACCTCTCCTTTGGTGTAAGGGTGCTGCAGGCTGTAGTACCTCCCTAAGTAGTTATTACTCTTTGTAATTCTCTCAGGTGGTGCTGTCATGGACGCTCGAATAAAGTCTTAGTTACTCACCGGTTAACGGTATTTTTCGAAGTCCATGACAGCACCCATAGATTCCCTCCCTTTTTCTTAGTTCTCGGTGTGCACTTCTTCCTCTTATGATCCACATGTGGTAAATAGTTAGTTGTAATAGTATTGTACATAAATCATGCCATTAACCTTGGTGGTCCTCTTGTGCTCTGTAATCCAACTGATGCATGGGAGAGGTGCCACCCTTTTGTATCTGTAGGTTTCCTGTTCCTGAAGGGCGGATCCCCTCTCTCAGGTTGTGCTGTCATGGAATTCGAAAAATACCGTTAACCGGTGAGTAACTAAGACTTTTTGAAGGATGCCATTCCCAAATGGGTCCCTTGTGGGATGTTTCTGTTGTTTTAGCCCCTCAGGGGCTCTGCAAATGCAACTTGGTGTCCGCTATCTATTCCAAATAAATTTGCATTTCAAAGATCAAACAGTACTCCTTCCATTTCGAGACAAAACAGGAGTTTCCTAAACAATTTACTCAGGAGAAATTGTTCACCAATTTTTTGATACATTTTCTATTATTAGCTTTGTAACAATGAGAAATTTGGAGCGAAAGAAACATTTTCCTGGGAGAAACAGAGCTTTTCATTTTTACAGCCACATGTTAGAAAATTCTATGAATCACATATGGGTTTAAAATTCTCTCTACACCTCTAGAAAAATCCTTTAAGGGATGCAGTATCCAAAATAGGGTCACTTTTGAAGGCACTCGGCTTTTTTTGGAACCTCAGAGGCTCTAAGATTGTTCAACTAAAAATTGGGCTACAAAAGTCAAATGGTGCTCTTTCCCTTCTGAACTCTGCTAGGTGACCAAATAGTAGTTTCTAAATATTTGTAGGTATTGACTTACTCAAGAAAAAATGAATCCCAAAACATAACACCTCACAGCAGAATACTTCAATCCATGCAATCCCTGCATGTGCAAAAAAGGAATTTATGCCTTGGCACTGGTTATATTTTCAGATTATGCTAACCAGTGAATTTATGCAGTCTAGAATGTAGATGAATTACTGTATACTGCTTTGCATAAAGAGGTGCACTGACCCAAGTTACAGCCTTGCAATTAAACTGTATTAGTGAAAAATGTGTTTTCTTTGCATAGTATGCCTTTCATAGTAATAAAAGATAAATTTGCCCTTTTTTCCAATAGATTGCTAACTAGCAAATCTAAACATTTCCATTTCAGGGAGCAAAACTATCCTTTCCCATGCTGTTGTTCTATTTAAAGCAGTTCTTGTTTATACAAGTCTAAAATATCCTACAAGCTATTCTTCTTGGCCATGAGGTCTATGATTACAATTTATATGCTTTCTAAAGAATTCAGAAAGGCACACTCTTTCTACAAAACTTGTATTATAATAATAACTTTAAATAACTAGTGATGAGTGAGTATACTCGTTGCTCGAGCTTTCCAAAGCATGCTCGGGTGTCCTCCGAGTATTTTGGCATGCTCGGAAATTTAGTTTTTGTTGTCTTATCTGCATGATTTGCGACTTGTAGACAGGCAGAATACAAGTGGGAATTCCCTAACAAACAGGCATTCCACACATGTATTCAGCCTGTCTACAAGTCAGAAATCATGCAGATAAGACGAGGAAAACTAAAGGGGGTTTTACACATAGCGATATCGCTAGCGATATCGCTATAACGTCACCGATTTTGTGACGTTATAGCGATATCGCTATGTGTGATACTTACCTCCGACCGGCTCCCCAGCTGTCCATTGCTGATCGCGCGAGAATGTCCGGCTCCATTTCTCGTCGTCAGCTTCCTGCTGGGGCTTCCTGCTGTGGCGACGAGCGACGCGTGGAGGCGGGCGGGAGGACGTCAGGATCGCTGTGTGTGAAAGGTGAGTATCGTGCGCTGCATCGCTGCTGCATCGCTGTGAGGTCTGCCTGTGTGGCAGCTCACTAGCGATCATTTAGCGATGCACCAGCGATCCTGACCGGGTCGGATCGCTGGTCGGATCGCTGGTGCATCGCTAAATGTAAAAGGGCCTTAAATCTCTGAGCACGCCAAAATACCCGTAGGACACCCAAGCAACTAGTATACTCGCTCATCACTATAAATAACCCTTTCTATGCATCGTATTATTTTGTAGGTAAAGCAAGGGGCACAATATTTGCAAGAAAAAAATCAAACAGCTTAAGGGGGAGCATATGCCACTGGCCTGTATACATTATTTTTAAAACCACAATGTAACGATTTCACGTGGACTCCTAATCATTACCATCAACTTTTTTACCTTAGGTTTTTATCTTTTTCAACTTCACAGTGGCCTCATTTCGATGTCCGTTATTCTTGTATATACGCTATCCATGACTGCCATTATTGTCACATGTGCATTATTTTCATAAATTGATTTTTCTTGATAAAAGAGACATATATTTATGTGACCAAATTTATGAATCAAACTTGCCCATTCCAGTTAATTCGGTAGGTCTGAGAAAAATATCTGTGTGTCTTCCAAGTGCTGTCCATTTTCAACAAAATTGCTGATAGAAGCTTTGAAAACTTTTTTTTCCATATACAGATTGTACAAACTGACATGAACCAAAAATGGATATAGATATCACTTAAAAAAAAAAAAAAATTCACAAATGAAAAAAAGAGGATATCTGAATGAGACCTTATTTTGATTTTTATTTATCTTTAGACATGTCAGTTTGGAGATGTACGTGGGTCTATTGTTATTTTGCGCAACCTAATTTTCAATCATCTTATAGATGCATTTACACTGCAAAATTATCATGAATGAGCATTCTTAGGAAAGCCTTTTTCATATTGTATAGTGTAAGCAGGCTGCCAATGAGCTGATAAATGAGCAAAACATTAGTTCATCGAGTGAAATGATCTTTTCTGCTGTATGAAAGATCATTGTTCTCAGCAGCGCATAATCCTGTGTTAACAGGACTTTAGCCTGAAGGATCAAAAACATCTGAAGAGCAGTCTGCCTGTGTAATCAGGCTATTAAACGACCATCAATCAGCACGGTACAATCGGCAGTTGTATAGTACCACTAGTCAATTTGTGTAAATGGACCTTACGCTTGCCTGAAGAATATTTGAGTGTTTGCAAAACCACCATCAATTATCCCCTTTACACGACCATGTTTGACAGGTAACATAAGGTAATTGTACTGATATAATGTGTGTGTGTTTTACGAAACATTCCCACATCCCACATCATAAGACTAAAGATTTTGTTCCAGGAACTTCCAGGAATGTGGTTTTGTTCAGATGCATCACTGAAAAAGTACAATGCCATGAAAAAGTATTCTTACCATGACCTTTCCCCCTTTTGTTCAACTTATACCCACAAACTTAAATAAAAAACACAAAAATTGAGCTTGGTTTGAGTTGGTACACATGCAGCATATAAATGCATGTTCACATGACCATAAAGCATACAAAACCTACAAGAGATAAAATGAAAAAACCCTGCTATAATTAAAGAAGTAAAAAGCAAAAGTGCATTTAAATCATGCAGAGTTCTTAGTAATACTGTATTTGATCAGACATAGCATAAAAGCCGTCCCACCATCAACAAGATGACTCTGTGGTCAGGGTGGTCCTACACTATCTAGTATTAATAACCTTATCATGTGTCAAAATTGACGTCTGTGTGAATAAGGGCAGACAAGGACCAGGTCCCAACCAGTGGACACCAGTCAGGGGAAGCCTTTAAATACAATTTATAGCTCAGGAGAGGGAGGCCACACCCCAGGTTGCACAGAATGCAAAAATACAAAGTAAAAACAAAAATACTGTATTTGAGCAAACATAACATAAAAGCCGTCCCACTATCGACAAGGTGACTCTGTGGTCGGGGCGGTCCTACACTGTCTAGTATTAATAACTATATCATGTGTCAAAATTGACATCTGTGTGAATAAGGGCAGACGGCTTTTATGTTATGTTTGATCAAATACAGTATTACTAAGAACTCTGTATGATTTAAATGCACTTTTGCTTTTTACTTATTGAATTATAGCAGGTTTTTTTTCCACAAACTTGCATGTATTTTATATAATTTTATGTGGTATGCAAATACAAGTATACATTTGAAAATTGTGACTTGCATTTGTATTCAGCCCCCCCCCTGTCCTTTGTTGCACCACCTTTCACTGTAATTACTGTTGCAAGTCCTTTGGGGTACATATCCACCAGTTTTGTACATATAGAGGATGAATTGTTTTGCCCATTCTTCTTTGAAAACTAGCTCTAGCCCAGTGGGATTGGATGGGGAACATCTGTGAACAGCAATTTTCAAGTTTTGCCACATATTCTCAATGGGAATTAGATCTGGACTGTGACTGGGCCATTCACACACATGGATATGATTTGATTTAAACCATTCCATTGTAACTGTGGCAGAATGTTTAGGGCCATTGTCCTGCTGGAAGGTGAACCTATGCCCTAGTTTAAGTCTTCTGCAGCCTCTAACAGATTTCCTTCCAAGATTGCCCTGTATTTATATTCATTCATCTTCCCATCAACTCTGACCAGTTTACCTGCTGAAGAAAATCATCCCTACAGCATTATAATGCCACCATGTTTGATGGAGGGATGTTTTCAAGTCATATGCAGTGTCAGTTTTCAGCCACATATAGTGGTTTGCATTTAGCCCAAAAAGTTCTACTTTTTCTCATCTGACCAGAGCACAGTCTTTCGCTTGCTAGCTGTTTCCCCTATATAGCTTTTTGCAAACTGCAAATGGGACTTCTTATGGCTTACTTTAAAAAATGTCTTTCTTTCTGCTCTTCCATTAAGGCCAGATTTGGGGATTGTATGACTAATAGTTGTTCAGTGGTCAGATTCTCCCACCTGAGCTGTGGATCTGTGCAGCTCCTGCAGAGGGACCACAGGCCTTTTGGCTGCTTCTCTAATTAGTGCTCTCCTTGTTTAGGATGTTAGTTTAAGTGGACGACCATCTTGAAAAGTGTTCAGTTGTATCTTGCTCTTTCAATTTTTGGATAACGGATTGAACAGTGCTCCATGAGCTGTTCAGAGCTTCAGATTTTTTTATAACCTAACCTTGCTTTACTCTTCTCCACAACTTTATCCCTGACCTGTCTGGTGTGTACCTTGGTTTTCATGATACTAAGTGATCCCTGATGTTATCAAACAAACCCCTGAGGCCTTCACAGCTATAGTTATACTGAGAATCAATTACACACAGGTTGATTCAATTTACTAATTATGTGACTTCTGAGGAAATTGGTCACTCAGAATTTTATTTGGGGGTGTCAGTCTACAAGGGGACTGAACACAAACGCACATCACAATTTTCAGATTTATATTTTTAAAATATTTAGAAAATCAGGTATTATTTCCTTTACACTTCACAAATACATAGTAATAACATAGTAACATAGTTAGCAAGGCCAAAAAAATACATTTGTCCATCCAGTTCAGCCTATATTCTGTCAGAGTGAATCCCCAGATCTACCTCCTTCTAAAGAACCTAAGAACTGTAAGCTACAATATTGTTACTCTCCAGGAAGACATCCAAGCCTCTCTTGAACCCCTCAACTGAGTTCGCCATCACCACCTCCTCAGGCAGGGAATTCCAGATTCTCACTGCCCTAACAGTAAAGAATCGTCTTCTATGTTGGTGGAAAAACCTTCTCTCCTCCAGATGCAGAGAATGCCCCCTTGTGACCGTCACCTTCCTTGGTATAAATAGATCCTCGGAGAGATATTTGCATTGTCCCCTTATGTACTTATACATGGTTATTAGATCACCCCTCAGTCGTCTTTTTTCTATACTAAATAATCCTAATTTTACTAATCCTAATTTTGCTAATACTTGCTACTTTATATTGGTATATCACATAAAGTCCGAATAAAATACATTTAAGTTTGTGCATGTAATGTGAAAAATGTGGAAAAGTTCATGGGGTATGAATGCTTTTTCAAAGCACTGTAAACTGTAGTTTCATATTTTTTTGAAAGAGAATGTGCTGACAGAGGCCTGTAGGTCAGGTGATTTGGATCTTGGTGTTTTCTTTATATCTTTATAGCATTAAACAGTCTGACCTTGAACTGATTAGTCTGTGACTCCCACTCCAGGGAATACTGGCCAGTATCTTGAAGACTTTCCATTTATAAACAAATTTTCTCACTGTAGAATTGTGAATTTCAAATTGTTTGAAGATGGTCTTCGAACTTTTTCCAGATTAATGAGAAGCTTCTCATGGTTGATACCCTTTCTTCTTGGCACTACAAGGACAAACACGTGAGTGCACCAGAATACAAAACAGAAGAGGCCAATTTTCATGATGGTAAACTGTTTTTTGTGCAAATATTTGCTGTGTGGGTAGAAAAGATATAGAAGTATGATGGACTTTTTATCACTTGCTATATATCTCATTATTGACTATTTCTCCAGTTCTTTCCAAACAAATTGTAATTTTTTTTAAATTAGAGTATGATGCAATGTAGTTTCAGGATTATTTTCAACAATGCGGAATTAAAGAAAAAGGTAAAACCTTATTGTAATAATGCACTGGCCATTATAAAAAAGACTAAAACTAGAACTATACTGTTCATAGAAATTACAATCTATAAATCACAGCATTTAATATCTAAAATTTGATAGAAAATTGATCAAAAGATTCAATAGGTGAAAAAATCCAGGAGAAAATAAAATAAAAAAATGCATAGCTTGGATATTTGACCGTCTTTGTTGCCACAGAAGCATTTTTATCATGAATGGCTTAGTGGAGGCTGAGAAACCCATTGCACTTAAATCAGCAGGTTAAGTATTAACTGTAGCCTGACCTTTTAGCCACGCCTAAAGCAAGCCATTTTAGAATCATATTACAAATAAAACCAGGGAGTACCCAACACAAGGCTCACGAGCCACTGCTCGTGTGTCTCAAGGCTATCTGCTTGCTAACCGCTTGGTGCCAAGTATAGAAGACAGTCAAGAGCAGGATGAATTGCAAGAGGAGGACAAGGTTAGAGTTAAGGCTGCCTGTGCCTCCTTGCTGTTGATGTCATCCCCATCAGCATGCGCCTGCCTCTGCCTTTTAATGTGTGTGCTCCTTGCACTCAGCATTGTAGCACAGTTTTGGGGTGCAGACATACCAGATAGAGGAGAGCATGGACTATAATTTACTAGTGCTCTCTCCTCTGCTTTTTTAAATGAATGCTAGTACAGCCTGAGCAGACTCTGAGACTGCTTGTCAGCAGTAATAGGCTGATTCTGTTCATGACCTCTAATGCTGCTAACAAGCAGTCTCACTGCCTGCCTGTGCAGGACCGTTACTAGCACTAACTAGAAAATAAGTGGACACAGCACAGATTTCCTGCCACTCCTTCATCACTTCAAAGAGATCATTCAATGTCCGTCCTCCTGTGTCTGCACATAGCAGCACATAGTGTACAAATGCTGAATTGTGCTCAGAGGGAGAGAGCTGATGGATTTATTGCTATTCCCTCTCACTCAACCATGCTGTGTACAGTCAAGGCCCAGTTCCATCAATGGGTATGTCCATGTGTCCGATGTGGGACTGATGAGTTGAGGGGTGCTAAGTGGCACCACCCCCTCCAAACAACCCCCCATGTCACAGTTTTAACCGTATAAAAGTGATGTTGAGAGTTACAGAACAGCAGGCAGAATTACATCATTAGATTGTGACTGCTGTGTGGACAGAGCCTTAGACTGTACTGTGCATTAACTAGAGTAGACATCAAGGGAACAGTGGAAGGTGAGTAGTTTGTATTTCTGTTCAGCTCAGTACTTGTGGGGGACTTGGTGCCTTGTGTGAAAATCTTACTTTTTGTGTATGGAGGATGCAGGACTATCTAACTGTGTATGAGGGTTCTTACACTATGTTGGAAGCTGTGGGGCCATTATATTGTATGTGTTGGCTCTAGAGTTGAGCGAAACGGGTCGAAAAAATTCAAAAGTCGCCGACTTTTGGCAAAGTCGGGTTTCATGAAACGAAACCCGACCCTAGGATGAGGTCGGCCACGAGGTCGGCGACTTACGCGCCAAAGTCGCATTTCAAAAGTTTGTTTTGCGCTCTTTTTCAGCCAATCAGGATACACGGACACTGTGGGCAACGTGATGACCTAGGCACGGGTCACCACCATCTTTCAGAAGGGCATGCAAGTGATTGGCTTGCTTTGGTGGGCGTCACAGGGGGTATAAAAGGGCGTGCACGCCGACCGCCATCTTACTTCTGCCGATCTTAGTATAGGGAGAGGTTGCTGCTGATTCTGTAGGGAGAGCGTTAGGCAGGGAAGAAGACAAAAGAACTGCTTCTGCTGCTAGCAATTTGGCCTGCACAACCCACAAGTCATTGTGTGTGCAGTGCAAGGGGAGGCTATATTGTGGTGTATCAGTGGTGTTGGTTGTTGGGCTGCCTTCTAAGGCTTCCTGACACGCTGGCATTGCTGTTTACCCACTGCTCCACAAACTGCTTTTTTAAAAGCAATCCAATCTCCCTTATCCTCTAGTCACTTTGGTCACAGCTGTGCCATCGAGCGTGTCACATAGCGCTCAGATATCAGTGGGCCTCACACAATCCACAAGTGTCCAGTGTCCAAAAGTGTACGCAGAGATTCAAAATCTCCATTATCCTCTCGTCACTTTGGTCACAGGCAGCTGTGCCATCGAGCGTGTCACATAGCGCTCAGATATCAGTGGGCCTCACACAATCCACAAGTGTCCAGTGTCCAAAAGTGTACGCAGAGATTCAAAATCTCCATTATCCTCTCGTCACTTTGGTCACAGGCAGCTGTGCCATCGAGCCTGTCACATAGCGCTCAGATATCAGTGGGCCTCACACAATCCACAAGTGTCCAGTGTCCAAAAGTGTATGCAGAGATTCAAAATCTCCATTATCCTCTTGTCATTTTGGTCACAGGCAGCTGTGCCATCGAGCCTGTCACATAGCGCTCAGATATCAGTGGGCCTCACACAATCCACAAGTGTCCAGTGTCCAAAAGTGTACGCAGAGATTCAAAATCTCCATTATCCTCTCGTCACTTTGGTCACAGGCAGCTGTGCCATCGAGCGTGTCACATAGCGCTCAGATATCAGTGGGCCTCACACAATCCACAAGTGTCCAGTGTCCAAAAGTGTACGCAGAGATTCAAAATCTCCATTATCCTCTCGTCACTTTGGTCACAGGCAGCTGTGCCATCGAGCGTGTCACATAGCGCTCAGATATCAGTGGGCCTCACACAATCCACAAGTGTCCAGTGTCCAAAAGTGTACGCAGAGATTCAAAATCTCCATTATCCTCTCGTCACTTTGGTCACAGGCAGCTGTGCCATCAAGCCTGTCACATAGCGCTCAGATATCAGTGGGCCTCACACAATCCACAAGTGTCCAGTGTCCAAAATTGTACGCAGAGATTCAAAATCTCCATTATCCTCTCGTCACTTTGGTCACAGGCAGCTGTGCCATCGAGCCTGTCACATAGCGCTCAGATATCAGTGGGCCTCACACAATCCACAAGTGTCCAGTGTCCAAAAGTGTACGCAGAGATTCAAAATCTCCATTATCCTCTCGTCACTTTGGTCACAGGCAGCTGTGCCATCGAGCCTGTCACATAGAGCTCAGATATCAGTGGGCCTCACACAATCCACAAGTGTCCAGTGTCCAAAAGTGTACGCAGAGATTCAAAATCTCCATTATCCTCTCGTCACTTTGGTCACAGGCAGCTGTGCCATCGAGCCTGTCACATAGCGCTCAGATATCAGTGGGCCTCACACAATCCACAAGTGTCCAGTGTCCAAAAGTGTACGCAGAGATTCAAAATCTCCATTATCCTCTCGGCACTTTGGTCACAGGCAGCTGTGCCATCGAGCGTGTCACATAGCGCTCAGATATCAGTGGGCCTCACACAATCCACAAGTGTCCAGTGTCCAAAAGTGTACGCAGAGATTCAAAATCTCCATTATCCTCTCGTCACTTTGGTCACAGGCAGCTGTGCCATCGAGCCTGTCACATAGCGCTCAGATATCAGTGGGCCTCACACAATCCACAAGTGTCCAGTGTCCAAAAGTGTACGCAGAGATTCAAAATCTCCATTATCCTCTCGTCACTTTGGTCACAGGCAGCTGTGCCATCGAGCCTGTCACATAGCGCTCAGATATCAGTGGGCCTCACACAATCCACAAGTGTCCAGTGTCCAAAAGTGTACGCAGAGATTCAAAATCTCCATTATCCTCTTGTCATTTTGGTCACAGGCAGCTGTGCCATCGAGCCTGTCACATAGCGCTCAGATATCAGTGGGCCTCACACAATCCACAAGTGTCCAGTGTCCAAAAGTGAACGCAGAGATTCAAAATCTCCATTATCCTCTCGTCACTTTGGTCACAGGCAGCTGTGCCATCGAGCGTGTCACATAGCGCTCAGATATCAGTGGGCCTCACACAATCCACAAGTGTCCAGTGTCCAAAAGTGTACGCAGAGATTCAAAATCTCCATTATCCTCTCGTCACTTTGGTCACAGGCAGCTGTGCCATCGAGCGTGTCACATAGCGCTCAGATATCAGTGGGCCTCACACAATCCACAAGTGTCCAGTGTCCAAAAGTGTACGCAGAGATTCAAAATCTCCATTATCCTCTCGTCACTTTGGTCACAGGCAGCTGTGCCATCAAGCCTGTCACATAGCGCTCAGATATCAGTGGGCCTCACACAATCCACAAGTGTCCAGTGTCCAAAAGTGTACGCAGAGATTCAAAATCTCCATTATCCTCTCGTCACTTTGGTCACAGGCAGCTGTGCCATCGAGCCTGTCACATAGCGCTCAGATATCAGTGGGCCTCACACAATCCACAAGTGTCCAGTGTCCAAAAGTGTACGCAGAGATTCAAAATCTCCATTATCCTCTCGTCACTTTGGTCACAGGCAGCTGTGCCATCGAGCCTGTCACATAGAGCTCAGATATCAGTGGGCCTCACACAATCCACAAGTGTCCAGTGTCCAAAAGTGTACGCAGAGATTCAAAATCTCCATTATCCTCTCGTCACTTTGGTCACAGGCAGCTGTGCCATCGAGCCTGTCACATAGCGCTCAGATATCAGTGGGCCTCACACAATCCACAAGTGTCCAGTGTCCAAAAGTGTACGCAGAGATTCAAAATCTCCATTATCCTCTCGGCACTTTGGTCACAGGCAGCTGTGCCATCGAGCGTGTCACATAGCGCTTAGATATCAGTGGGCCTCACACAATCCACAAGTGTCCAGTGTCCAAAAGTGTACGCAGAGATTCAAAATCTCCATTATCCTCTCGTCACTTTGGTCACAGGCATCTGTGCCATCGAGCGTGTCACATAGCGCTCAGATATCAGTGGGCCTCACACAATCCAAAAGTGTCCACTGTCCACAAGTGTGTGCAGAAATTCTAAATCTCCCCTGTCCTATAGACACCTTTTACCTTGTTTTACATTACTATATAGTTTGTTGGATTTTGTCTACATTTCTACCAAAAATGAGGAAGGCTGGTGGAAGAGGCCGTGGAATTGGGCGGGGGTTGGCAGCTGGTAATGATGGTGTTGGTGGTGGATCTGATGGTAGTGGCAAGAGCAAAATAGGACCGAATGCAGGAGGTGCTGACCCTGCGTCATCGTCTGGCTACATAAGGCCTCGAACGCTTAGTTTTCTAGGAGTTGGCAAACCGCTTTTAAAGGCAGAGCATCAGGAAAAAGTTTTGTCTTACATTGCTGACTCAGCCTCCAGCTCTATCGCCTCCTCTTCTTCAGTTGTAAAAAGTAAAAGCACTGAGTCGTCATTGGAGGCTCATGTTCATGAACCACACCTTTCCTTGTGTCCTTCACCCCAACCAAGATTGAAGGATGACGCAGGCCATACTACTGATTACTCCATGGAGCTGTTTTCACATACCATGCCTGGATTATCAAGTCAAATAGTGAATTACCCAGGCCAAGATGAATCTGACATGGAGTGCACTGATGCACAGCCGCTGATGGATGATTCTGCTGGTACATTCACTCAGAGCACTACATTGTCCTCGCAGTGTACAGAGCCAGATTTTGACCCTGATGAGACTCAGGTGCCCCTTCCCGCACACTATACCACCATACACGGTGACACAGAGAAAGGTGCACATGACATAGAAGAGGAGGTGATGGATGACCCAGTTGTTGACCCAGATTGGCATCCATTGGGGGAAGAGGGTGCTGCTTCCAATAGCTCAGATGAGGAGCATCCACAGCAGACATCGACATCGCAACAGCTGTTATCTGGCAGGCCCGGAGCACTCCAAAGACAGGTTCCAAACATCAAAAGAGTTGCTGGACAGCTTGTCCAGAGGGTCAAAAGATCACAGTGTGCTAGGCCGCAAAATGTCTGCCAAAGTAGGAAGAGTGCAGTGTGGCACTTTTTTGAACAAAATCCTCATGATCAGGCCAAGGTTATCTGTAAGAAGTGCGCAAAGACCTTTAGCCGAGGGAAAAATCTGAAAAATTTGAATACCAGTTGCATGCTTAGACATTTAACCAGCATGCACTTGCAAGCGTGGACACAACACCAAACCTCAAGTGCCACATGTGCAACTGATCACAACGAAGGTAGTCAGCAACGCTACATTGTTTCCCCCACTGTAAGCCCACCGGTTAGCACAGCAGCAAATGTTGAGGTGTCGTTGCAAGGCCACAGCAGTCAGGGAATCCCACTGTTATATCAACGAAAGACTGATTCTAGGCCATCAGAAAGAACACCAACTCCATCACCATCATCAACCCTCTCTCAGTCCGCCCTGTCCACCGCTACTTCCACCATATGCAGCTCTCAAGTCCAGCTCACCCTCCCAGACACTATGAGTAGGTCAAGAAAGTACTCAGTCTCTCATCCGCGTACACTGGGTTTGAACGCCCACATTGCCAAACTAATCTCGTTTGAGATGATGCCCTTTCGGTTGGTGGAAAGCACAGCTTTCCGCGAACTCATGGTCTATGCAGTACCACGCTATGACCTACCCAGTCGCCACTTCTTCTCTCGCAAAGCCATCCCAGCCCTCCACCATCATGTGAAAGACCGCATTGTCCATGCACTCAAGCAGTCAGTGAGCGGAAAGGTGCACCTCACAACTGATGCATGGTCCAGTCGGCATGGCCAAGGCCGTTACGTGTCCATCAGTGCACACTGGGTTAATGTGGTGGATGCAGGGTCCACAGGGGACAGCGGTGGTGGGACAGTGCTGCCTAGCCCACGGTATAGGAAACAGTTGGCTGTAGGCGTTCGACCCTCCTCCTCCTCCTCCTCCTCCAGAAGCGAAAGCTCGTCCACAGAGCGCAGTCGTACGAGCACTCCATCTGCAGCTGCCACTGTTGCACACGATGTGTCCCCCTATCGAGCAGCTAGTGGAAAGCGTCAGCAGGCTGTGTTGCAGATGATGTGTTTGGGCGACAGACACACCGCCGAGGTGCTGGCCGAGTACTTGAAGCGACAAACTGAGTCATGGCTGGGCAGTGTACATCTTGAGGCAGGCAAGGTAGTTAGTGATAACGGCCGTAATTTTGTGGCAGCCATAGCCCTTTCAAAACTCAGCCACATACCTTGCTTGGCTCACACATTGAACCTGGTGGTGCAGTGCTTCCTCAAAAATTATCCGGAGTTAACAGCCCTGCTCCAGAAGGTGCGAAGACTGTGCGCGCACATCCGCCGGTCGCCTGTACACTCCGTTCGTATGCAGAAGCTGCAGCGATTGCTCCACCTTCCCAACCACCGCCTCATTATCGACATTGCAACAAGGTGGAACTCCACCCTGCACATGGTGGAGCGGCTGTGCGAGCAGAGGCAGGCCATAATGCATTTGTGGGAGGATACACGGCCAGGCACTTTGAGAGCAGACATGGAGTTGACAGGCGTGCAGTGGTCGAAGCTGAAAGACCTTTGTAAAGTCCTTCAGTGTTTTGAGGAATGCACATGGCTGGTAAGCGCAGACGACGCCATCCTAAGCATGAGCATCCCACTTATGCGTCTGCTCATGCAAACTTTGACGCACCTTAAGGAGCAGGCGTCTGCAGCCAATGTTGATGAGGAGGAAGAGGAGGAGGGAATTCTTGATGACATTCAGCCATTGTCTGCTCAGGGACCTCTCCTGGACGAGGTGGAGGAAGAAGAGGAGGAGGAGGAGGAGGATGATGGGGATGATTACTTAGGGGAGGAGGATGCATCTCGTGGGGCAAGTGAAAATGTTGGCGTGGCAAGGTCTGGTACAGGGTTTGTGCGTGACTGGAGGGATGTGGATTTGCCAGAAAGTGCTCCTCCACCCAGCACTCGCAGTGCATCATTGACACCGGGAACATTGGCCCACATGTCAGATTATGCCTTGCGGATCCTAAAAAGGGACCCCCGCATTGCCAAAATGATGAACGATGACGACTACTGGTTGGCCAGCATCCTGGATCCACGCTATAAAGGCAAATTACAAAACATCATGCCACAGGAGAACCTTGACCTAATATTGGCTAATAAACAAGCAACTCTGGTAAATCGGTTGCTTGAGGCATTCCCAGCACACAGCAGCGGTGATGGTTCTCACACGAGCCGTACGGGCCGGGGGCAGCTTGGCAGAGGTGTTCGTGGTGCACACAGCAGAAGTGGCGTTGGAGACAGGGGTTTCATGACAATGTTGTGGACTGATTTTTCAAATACCGCTCACACAACTGGTAATACTGCATCGATGGAAAGTGACAGGAGACAGCAGTTGTCAACTATGGTTACAAACTACTTTTCCTCCCATATCGATGTTCTCCCACACAGGTCATTCCCCTTTGACTATTGGGCCGCTAAACTGGACACCTGGCCTGAATTGGCCCAATATGCCTTACAGGAGCTCGCTTGCCCAGCTGCAAGTGTGCTATCGGAAAGAGTCTTCAGTGCAGCTGGATCAATCCTGACAGAAAAAAGGACCCGTCTGTCAACCCAAAATGTGGATGATCTAACCTTCATTAAAATGAACCACGCATGGGTTTCCAAGGATTTTGTCCCACCTTCCCCTGATGACACATAGGGTGACAGAAAAATGGCTTGCTTTGGTCCACCTCTTCCTGGTACTTCACCTATTTCGCCTTTTGCATCAGTTGAATGTCCAACATCAACATATGCCACTTTCTAAAACTCCCTAACTGTGCTGCCTCCCCCCCCATGGCCGGGGTCACCACCTAGCGCACGACACCGTGCGAGTGCCGTTGCCCTGGACAGGTGGGTAGGCCGACTCTTGGGCGCGGGCACTGGCACAGGGTCCCTCATAGTGCAATCAAGTGTCTCTGACGGTGGTGGTGCACACCCGCCGTCAGACACACCGCTGTACTATGAGGGGCCCAGTGCCAGTACCGACGCCCACGAGTGGGCCCCCCTTGCTTGGGCAGGGCCCCAGCATTTGCAATCTTTACCTCTCCCTGCTCCTCCGCTGTGTAATCTGGGCCGTCAAATCCATACTGTGCCTGACACCGTCTGAGCCTGCCTCCTGAGACATATATTTTGAATGTGTACGCTATCCATACATGTTATCCGGGGATACGGTACCCCTTCTAACCTTTGTGCAATGACGTGCAATCCATACTGGGCCTAACACCGTCTGAGCCTGCCTCATGCTGTATAGACATATATTTTGAATGTGTACGCTATCCATACATGTTATCCGGGGATACGGTACCCCTTCTAACCTTTGTGCAATGACGTGCAATCCATACTGGGCCTAACACCGTCTGAGCCTGCCTCATGCTGTATAGACATATATTTTGAATGTGTACGCTATCCATACATGTTATCCGGGGATACGGTACCCCTTCTAACCTTTGTGCAATGACGTGCAATCCATACTGGGCCTAACACCGTCTGAGCCTGCCTCATGCTGTATAGACATATATTTTGAATGTGTACGCTATCCATACATGTTATCCGGGGATACGGTACCCCTTCTAACCTTTGTGCAATGACGTGCAATCCATACTGGGCCTAACACCGTCTGAGCCTGCCTCATGCTGTATAGACATATATTTTGAATGTGTACGCTATCCATACATGTTATCCGGGGATACGGTACCCCTTCTAACCTTTGTGCAATGACGTGCAATCCATACTGGGCCTAACACCGTCTGAGCCTGCCTCATGCTGTATAGACATATATTTTGAATGTGTACGCTATCCATACATGTTATCCGGGGATACGGTACCCCTTCTAACCTTTGTGCAATGACGTGCAATCCATACTGGGCCTAACACCGTCTGAGCCTGCCTCATGCTGTATAGACATATATTTTGAATGTGTACGCTATCCATACATGTTATCCGGGGATACGGTACCCCTTCTAACCTTTGTGCAATGACGTGCAATCCATACTGGGCCTAACACCGTCTGAGCCTGCCTCATGCTGTATAGATATATATTTTGAATGTGTACGCTATCCATACATGTTATCCGGGGATACGGTACCCCTTCTAACCTTTGTGCAATGACGTGCAATCCATACTGGGCCTAACACCGTCTGAGCCTGCCTCATGCTGTATAGACATATATTTTGAATGTGTACACTATCCATACATGTTATCCGGGGATACGGTACCCCTTCTAACCTTTGTGCAATGACGTGCAATCCATACTGGGCCTAACACCGTCTGAGCCTGCCTCATGCTGTATAGACATATATTTTGAATGTGTACGCTATCCATACATGTTATCCGGGGATACGGTACCCCTTCTAACCTTTGTGCAATGACGTGCAATCCATACTGGGCCTAACACCGTCTGAGCCTGCCTCATTCTGTATAGACATATATTTTGAATGTGTACGCTATCCATACATGTTATCCGGGGATACGGTACCCCTTCTAACCTTTGTGCAATGACGTGCAATCCATACTGGGCCTAACACCGTCTGAGCCTGCCTCATGCTGTATAGACATATATTTTGAATGTGTACGCTATCCATACATGTTATCCGGGGATACGGTACCCCTTCTAACCTTTGTGCAATGACGTGCAATCCATACTGGGCCTAACACCATCTGAGCCTGCCTCATGCTGTATAGACATATATTTTGAATGTGTACGCTATCCATACATGTTATCCGGGGATACGGTACCCCTTCTAACCTTTGTGCAATGACGTGCAATCCATACTGGGCCTAACACCGTCTGAGCCTGCCTCATGCTGTATAGACATATATTTTGAATGTGTACGCTATCCATACATGTTATCCGGGGATACGGTACCCCTTCTAACCTTTGTGCAATGACGTGCAATCCATACTGGGCCTAACACCGTCTGAGCCTGCCTCATGCTGTATAGACATATATTTTGAATGTGTACGCTATCCATACATGTTATCCGGGGATACGGTACCCCTTCTAACCTTTGTGCAATGACGTGCAATCCATACTGGGCCTAACACCGTCTGAGCCTGCCTCATGCTGTATAGACATATATTTTGAATGTGTACGCTATCCATACATGTTATCCGGGGATACGGTACCCCTTCTAACCTTTGTGCAATGACGTGCAATCCATACTGGGCCTAACACCGTCTGAGCCTGCCTCATGCTGTATAGACATATATTTTGAATGTGTACGCTATCCATACATGTTATCCGGGGATACGGTACCCCTTCTAACCTTTGTGCAATGACGTGCAATCCATACTGGGCCTAACACCATCTGAGCCTGCCTCATGCTGTATAGACATATATTTTGAATGTGTACGCTATCCATACATGTTATCCGGGGATACGGTACCCCTTCTAACCTTTGTGCAATGACGTGCAATCCATACTGGGCCTAACACCGTCTGAGCCTGCCTCATGCTGTATAGACATATATTTTGAATGTGTACGCTATCCATACATGTTATCCGGGGATACGGTACCCCTTCTAACCTTTGTGCAATGACGTGCAATCCATACTGGGCCTAACACCGTCTGAGCCTGCCTCATGCTGTATAGACATATATTTTGAATGTGTACGCTATCCATACATGTTATCCGGGGATACGGTACCCCTTCTAACCTTTGTGCAATCCATACTGGGCCTAACACCGTCTGAGCCTGCCTCATGCTGTATAGACATATATTTTGAATGTGTACGCTATCCATACATGTTATCCGGGGATACGGTACCCCTTCTAACCTTTGTGCAATGACGTGCAATCCATACTGGGCCTAACACCGTCTGAGCCTGCCTCATGCTGTATAGACATATATTTTGAATGTGTACGCTATCCATACATGTTATCCAGGGATACGGTACCCTTTCTAACCTTTGTGCAATCACGTGCAATCCATACTGGGCGTGAGAACGGCTGGCGAGCTGTTAAGCAAGCTACAGCACCTGTCCAGACAAGTACAGGGATTCCCTAGCGAGGAGACTTATTTGATTGTTTTCTATGTTGGGACAGCAATTTTTGGGGAGCACTATACTCTGGAGAATGATAGATGGGGCCCACCATACACTGGAACATTCCAAAGGTGGACATCAGACACTGGAGCAGCATTTACAGGGTCCATTATAAACTAGAGCAGTAGAAATGGGGCCCATTATGTTTGGAGCATTATTTGGGCCCATAAGACAGTAGAGCTTCATCCATGGGGACCAACATATACTGTAGCATTATGTGGAGCTCATCATATACTGTTTCAAACATTATATGGGACCAATGATTTTGTATGGAGAAATAGATGGGCCTCGTCATGAGATGTAAAAAGTGAGGTATTTTTCATTGTACTATACCGCTATTTCTCTGCCGTATCGGAGCGTGATGAGTTGTGGTATGTGTTAAAGGGGCGCTCTTTCGCCCAGGGCACATGAAAACCTGCAGCCAGCCCTCCCCCCCCACAAATTTAGCCAAATAACCCCCATTTTTCAGTGCGTAACTTGTATTATGAAGTTAATTAAGGTTGACAAGCTTAAGTAAGAAGAATTGATGCTTTTGGCATTCAAATGGGCACTGTAGGTGTGTTTCCTGTCCTCCTCTCACTGCCGACTTTTATTCCCCATTGACTTACATTGGGTTTCGTGTTTCGGGACGACCCCGACTTTTCCCTATAATCGGACGATCTTGCTCGACCCGACTTTTGGAAAAGTCGGGTTTCACGAAACGAAACGCGACCCTGAAAAACCAAAAGTCGCTCAACTCTAGTTGGCTCTCATATTGCTAGTTGGTGCTGTAGAGACATCATAGTGTGTGTGTGGGCCCTCAAAGTGTGTAGGGGACTTTATGATGAATGTGGGGGGTCCTCATACTATATGTGGTAGATACTATAAATGTGTGTGAGGCTGTGAAGGTCTTCATACAGCCTTTGGCGGCCTTTGTCCTGCCAGTGGGAGGTGTGGGGACCATCCCTGTATATAGGGGATCTGTGAAGCCATTATAGTGTACATGGGGAGCTATGGCATCATCATATTGTGTGGGGGCACTTAAAGGGCATCAAAAAATTGGGAGGCATACTGTGTTGAGCATCATGACTTGTCCAGGGCACTGTGACAGCATCATACATTGCTGGAGACATTGGTTTCATCATACTGTGCATGTGGTGGGACTGTGGGATGAAATTGTGGGGGAAATTTACTGGGGTGGTATAGTTCAGTATGGGGCACAACACTTAGAGCAGCCAGGGCCACAAGAAGATGATGGTAAGGAATGGTAAACTATGCCTAAGGAGATAGATAATGATGAAACACAGTTGCTGATAAGTCAGATTGTTGTTAAGTCACCAAGTCAAGAGGACCAGCTTGCATCACTGGAAGATGAGGCGGTGGATGATGAAGTCAATGACCCACCCTTGGAAGCTGTCATGCAGGGCGAGGCCAGCAGTGCTGAGGAGGAGGGATTGACAGCAAACAAAAGAGGCAGGAAGAGGTTTGGGGTGACCAGAGGGAGAAGGCGGGCAACTTTTCTGCAGAGGACTAACACTCGTGAATTTCTCCATCAAAGAATTATGTGCACCCAAATCTGAGAGTTCTGAGACAAAAAAATGGTACTTTGCATTGAAGTCAAGATATACTATATCTACTACATTTCCCAGATCCACCCAGTCATTGATTCAATCATAGAAGGAAATTAGATTAGTCTGGAATGACTTGTTTGCTACAAATCCTTGCTGGATCTGGTTAATTACTCTATTCATATCCAAGTACTTACATAAATGCTGTTTAATAATTTGTTCAAATTCACTGCACTGTGCACTCTGTTCAGAGCTTTTATGAGTGAAGAATTACTAGAACTACACTTCGTTCACAATATTTGGATGAGGCTCTACAGTTGATGCCTTCAAGGGTGTATGGATAGCCTTGCTTGTCATTTTTGGCAGGCTTTGCACTGTGTGCAGTGCTTTTATAAGTGAAGGAGTACCAATGCTATACTTTTTTTAGTCACTCCACTTGGTGCCTTCAAGAGTGTATGGTATACCTTCCTTACAATGTTTTTTATGGTGTTGCACTGTGTGCAGATCATTTGAGTGTAGGAGTACCACAACTACAGTATCTTCATTTTTTATGAGGTGCTTCATTTATTGCTTTCATGGGTGTGTGGATTGACCTTCCTTATATTTTCTTCTGGTTTTCCACTGTGTGCAAAGCCTTTATGAGTGTAGAAGGACCACAACTACACTATGTTAATTTGTTTTTATTTTGTTGCTCCTCTTGTTTCCTTGAAGGGTGTATGGATGACCCTGTTTGTAATTTTTGGCAGGCTTTGCACTACATGACAATTTGAGCATAATGTGTATGAGGCCCTCTTTTACATTTCATACAGGGTGTATTTGAGTACCTCTTTGTTGGCAGCAGATTACTCACGATACTCTCCAAGCGTGTTACAGCAGAACTTGTTTATTCAGGAACAATATACGATAAGCTTGACAGATCAGGAATAAATCATTTGTGTGCCTCTATCTGTGCAGCATCTACAGCAGGCTGCTTTTCTCTTGCACAGACACAGGAAATATAGGAAATACAATCACATGCTCTCCCTGTGTGAGCCTCTGGGAGATTTTTTGTTCTAACTTTATGAACAACATACAAACATGGCAACTAAACACACATAGACAGGAATAGAGTTCTTGCAACTAACATATTCCAACACCCCCACACAAAAATTACTTATCCTGTTAGTCCCATTGCAGTTCTGAAGTCCAAAAACTTGATTCTTGATAATGGCTTTGCCATACCATCAGCTATCATCTTGTCAGACTCGCAATAAACAAACTCGAGTACACCACATTCCACTTAGTCACGTAAGTGGTGATGTTTTACATCACCGTGTTTAGTCCTTGCACTAATCTTCTCACTGCTGGCAAGTTTAATGCATCCTTGGTTGTCCTCATAGATAACAGTTGGTTGAGCTAATGGCTTGCCAAAATCTTCAAAAAGTTGTTTCAACTAAATTACTTCTTGACTTGATTAATAAGCAGACATATATTCTGCTTCTGTAGAAGAGAATGCGACTGACACTTATTTTCTGCTGGACCAAGAAATTGAATTTTCTCCTAACTTGAACAAGTAACCAGTTGTTGATTTCCGATCACTTGAATCTCCAGCTCAATCTGCATCCATATAACCTCTGAGAGTGAGATCTCCTGATGCAGATGTCTTAAGATTTAGCCTTTGAGTTTCTTTAAGGTATTGAAGAATTCTCTTAATTGCATTCCAGTCTCTTTGTTGTGGCTTGCTTACACATAGGAAGAGAATTCCGACTGTGGCTGTGATATCCGGATAGGTTGTGGTTGATATGTACAGAAGCTCATCCACTGCTTGTCTGTAACTCTCATTGCTGGGTAGCAGATCTTCTTCTCCTTCCAACTTTAAATAGGACAGATCCTTTGGCTTCTGACAATCCAAACTGGTTTAGGATTGTGGAAATTTTAGAACTTTGGTTGAGAAGAAAACTCCCATCTTCCTCTCTCTAGATTTGGATTCCCAAATAATATGCCACATTTCCAAGGTCCTTAGTCTCAAAGTGCTGGTTGAGAATTTCACCTAGCTTTACAATTTCCTTTTCATTGGGTTAATCAGTAAGCTCCCATGTCTGGAGTTGGTGAAGGGACTCCATCTCTTCATTAGCAGCATTTATCCACTTCTGCTTCACGTGGACAGGCAGTTTTTGCATCTCTTGCCATAATTGTGGCTCTGGTTCAGAAACTGACCTGACCATATAGGAAAGGCATCTAGTGCGGATACCTTTGTTTGGCCTTTCTAATCTCCTGACTAGAGGTTGACTTGGTTCTTATGTGTCTTCCTTGGTGGCTTCAGAGCTTATCCACACTTCAGTGTTTTATTTTTTGGCATCTGGATTTGGTGATTGAGATTCTTGTTCTTGTTCTTAGGTTGAATAACTGGTGTAACTTCATGGAATTTGAGCGATACAGAGTTTTCATCAATCACGACATCTCTGCTGATTGTTACTATGTTAGTCTCTGGGTGCAGGATTTTGCATCCCTTTTGAGTTTCGCTATAGCCCACCAGGACTCCTTGCTTTGCATGTGATTCCCACTTGGAACGTTTTTCTTTGGGAACATACACAAACGTTTTGCTTCCAAATATCCTAAGGTGCTTCAGGATAGGCTTCTCGCAGTTCCATAGCTCATACGGAGTATTTTTTGTGGCTTTACCTGGCACTCTGTTTTGAAGATGTCATGATGGCTTCTCCCCAATACGTTGTATGTAGATTTGCATCAAACAGCATACTTCTTCCACTTTCACAGAGAGTACAGTTCTTTCTCTCTGCAATGCCATTTTGTTTTGGGTTGTATGGAATGGTAGTCTGAACACAATTTGATCCTTTTTCAAAATGGTTTGCACCTTACCACTTGTATATTTGATTCCATTATCTGCACGCAGGGCTTTTGACATTCTTCCAAATTTGTTAAACACTGCAGCAAGATATTCTTCAAGTTTCTGTGTAACTTCATCCTTACTGTGAAGCAAGTAGGCGACTGTGTATCTGGAGTAGTCATCAATAAATGTGAGAAAATATCTCTTCTTGCTAGGAGTTTGAATTCTCATTGGACCGCAAACATCTGTATGTATCAGATCCAGTGGCTGTGCAGATCTAGTGGTGCTTATTTTAGGAAAGGATTTTTCCGGACATTTTCCCTTTAAGACAGCTAGTGCACTTCATCATTTGACTACACTGGTTGATTTCAATACCATTTGCAAGTAGAGCTAGCTTCCTTATTGCCTCTGGGTCTCTGTACCCAAGACATCAGTGCCATACATGAATACAGTTCTTATGTAGATGTTGTCCAGCACTGTACACTCTTTCTTTGCATTTTAGCTTATAAAGTTCATCTTGGATTTTTCCTTCTGCAACAGTGTGACCCTTCTTTGAGATGATACAGCTGTTATCTTTAACAGTAATTACATTCCCCTTTTGTGTGAGCTTCTTTACTGACAGAAGATTGCTTTCAAGGATGGAAACATAGAGAACATCCTTTACTGGGATCTTTCTGCTTTGTGCTGAGGAAACTGGACAGTGGAGGTCGCCGTCTCCTACTCCTGAAGTCATATAGTGACCATTAGCTAAGATGACCTTTTCTGACTTGCTTTCATTAAGGTCAGTGAAGAAATCCTTGCTATTTGTCATATGACTGCTTGCACCAGAATCTATACACCATATATGCTTTGCAGATAGACCTGTACTTGCATTAAATACCACTTCAACACATGCAGAATCTTCCATTACAGCTGTTTTAACCCCTTGATGACTGTTCTGCTTTTTAAGCTGACTTACTCTTGCTTTTCAAATTCTCCAGTCTGCTTTAAGACGGCCAGGCTTTTTACAGACAAAACATTCATGAGTTTCTCTTAGATTTCTCTTATTTTTAGGGAAATCCTGTGTCTTTAATACTGTTTCTGCTCTGGATTCATTACTACTGCTTACATGCTGTGCTTTTCTCTTAAATTCATCCACAAGTGTCAGCTCATCATCTGGCCGTGCATCTAGTGCAGTCACGAGTGTGTCATAGCTCTCTGGAAGACCACTTAATAGAAGTGCCGCAACATGAAAATCTTTAATTTCTTTTCTTATATAGTCATGCATATTCTGACCACCACTTAGCTTAGGCTGATACAGCTTTCTCATGAGATAAAGCTTATTGCAGAGATTTGATTTTTCATGCACTTTCTGTAACTTATCCTACATCTCCTTTGCAGTTGCACACTTGCATATATGCACAATCTGATTTTCATCTACACCGAGGGAGATTGTGCTTTGTGCTTTCTGATCCTTCTCTAGCCAATCATCTGGTAATGGATGTGGCACTTGTTTCTGAGTATATTTCCATGTACTTTTTCTTATGAGCAGCATGTTCACCTTGAATTTCCAGGACTGATATTTCTGGTTAGTGAGGCTTGGCACTGAGAACTTGACAGGATTGTTGCTAGTGGACATCTTCTCTGTTGCTCTGTGCTGCTTTTACTCTGGGCCTCTGTTGCTGCATTACTCTGAGGTTCTGTGTCACTTAGGGCCCATAACTTGTTGGCAGTGGATTACTCACAAAACTCTCCAAGCGTATGAGAGCAGAACTTGTTTATTCAGGAACATTCAGGAACAATATATGATAAGCTGATCGATCAGGAATAAATCATTTGTGCGTCTCTATCTGTGCATCATCTACAGCATGCTGCTTCTCTCATACACAGACACAGGAAATATAAGAAATACAGTCACATGCTCTCCCTCTGTGAGCCTCTGGGAGTTTTTTTTGTTCTAATTTATGAACAGCATACAAATCTAGCAACTAAACACTCATAGATAGGAATGGAGTTGTTGTACCAAACATATTCCAACACTCTTCCATCTAATTTTTGACAGTTCTTGATTCTTTCAAAAATTATACTGAAATGTCCAATTTTTTAATAAAAAAAGTATCCAAAATTTATTTAAAAAATAAAGATTGGTTTACTTAAATTCTTCTTATTTTGCTAAACTTTTTAAATTTTGCCTTATATACAAGTCATTATACAGGAAAAAAATGTTTCTTAACTTTTTTTTGCAAACTCCAATTTCTAGTAGATTTTGAATGCTTTATTTTCAGTCCTTATAGTGCACCTGTCACATGTTTTTGCCGCTATAAGCTACCTTTCAGGGCTTATCTACAGCATTCTATAATGCTGTATTCTATAATGCTGTAGATAAGCCCCTGGTCCGACCTGCAAGATAAGAATAATAGGTTTTATTATACTCCCCCAGGGGGTGGGTAGTCCGGTGCAGTCCAGTCTGATGGGTGTTGCAGGTCCGGGTCCATTGCCTCCCATCTTCTTGTGACGTCGTCCTCCTGCTTGCATCATCATTCCCGGCATCGCACTTCTGTGCAGGCATACTTCTCTGCCCTGTTGAGGGCAGAGCAAAGTACTGCAGTGTGCCGGCGTTGGGCCTCCCTGACCATTCCCGGCGCCTGCTGTAGATAAGCCCTGAAAGCGGCCAAAACAGGTGACAGATTTACTTTAAAGTGGAGTAATAGTGTGACACCATTTTTCTCAGCAGCAATCTGGGAGTCACAGATGCTTCCAATGGATGCTTCCAATGGATCTTCCACATGCATTTCTCCTTCCACTCCTTCCATTCAGCACTTTTTTCATCCACTCCTACATTTTCACTGCCCCCCCAGACCTCCTTGTATGGGTTGCCAGAAAAATGCTCGAATTTCCCATTGATTCCCATTATACTCGATTCCAGCATTCGAGCATTAGGAATTGCTTGTTTCGAATAACAAGCATCCAACCATGTTAATGCTCACTTATCATGCTGAACAATCTGAAATGGTACAGCATATAAATTCCAAAATAGTGGACAGTGATGCAGATCTGATAGTGCTAGGAATGAGCGAGCATTAAAATGGTCGGATGACAAGAAATGCTTGGATGACAAGAAATTGGAGTTTACAGTAAAAAAATAAATAACACAAAATTGAAAAAGGATTTAAAGAAAAATAATATTTTAACCCCATTGCTGCAGCCCTTTTTAGTTTTTGTATTTTGGATTTTAGCTCCCTTTCTTCCCAGAGCCATGACTTTTTTATTTTTCTGTCAATATGGCCATGTGAAAGCTTGTTTTTTGTGAGATGAGCTGTACTTTTGAATGACACCTTTGGTTTTACCATACCATGTATTACCATACCATGTACTGAAAAATGGGAAAAAATTCCAAGTGCAGTAAAATTGCAAAAAAAGTTCAATTCTACAACTGTTTTTTGGATTTTTTTTTACCATGTTCACCAAATTCTAAAACTGACCTGCTGTTATAATTTTCCAGGTCATTACGAGTTCATAGACACCAAACATGTCTAGGTTCATTTTTTATTTAAGCGGTGAAAAAAATACAAAATTTGTAAAAAAAATAAAAAAATAAAAATTTGCATCATTTTCCGAGACCCATCGCGTCTCCATTTATTGTGATTTTGGGTTGAGTTTCTGCTTATTTTTTGCGTGCCGAGCTGATGTTTTTAATGATACCATATTGGTGCAGATACGATCTTTTGATCACCGTTATTGCATTTTAATGCAATGTTGCTGCGACCAAAAAAATGTAATTCTGGCATTTTTTCTCATTTCGCCATTTAGCCTTCAGGTTTAATTCTTTTTTTATATTGATAGATTGGGTGATTCTGAACGTGGTGAATGGCGATACCAAATATATGTAAGTTTGATTTTTTTTTAATTTTGAATGGATCGAAAGGGGGGTGATTTGAACTTATATATTAATATTTTTAAAAACTTTTTTTTCACTTTCTGCATTCCACAATAGTCTCCATGGGAGACTAAGGCTGTGTTCACACACAGCGTTTTTATAGCGGTATTTTTAGCGGATTTTCCTATAAAACCGCTAAAAATAAGCTTCCCATTCATTACTATGCATTTTGCACTTTTTGTGCAAACTGATGCGTTTTTTACCGCGAAAAAAGGCTTCGCTGTAAAAAACGCAGCATGCTCATTAATTTCGTGGATTTTTCCACGTTTCTGGCTATTTCTATGCGTCTTGAAAACGCACAGAAAAAACGCATAAAAACCACGTATTTTTTGCGCAAAAACCGCGCAGAAAAAAACACGCGGTTTCTGGGAAGGGAGTCAGGTTTTTCAGCAGAAATTTTCTGCTGCCTGTGCACTTAGCCTAAAAGCTGCTCTAACTCGATTTAGCTCTGCTGTATACAGGTGATGACTAGATCTAGAAATCGGGCATTGACAACCATAGAATTCTGCAGGAGACCTCTGGTTGTCATGCCAACACATCAGTGACCCGCGATCATGTGACAGGGTCACAGAGGGGCGGAGCTCCATTCCCAGAGTTTGACAGTGGCATTTAATGGGTTAACAGCCATGGATGGATCACGATTCCACCCACGGCTGTTCCAGGCACATGTCAGCTGTTCAAAACAGCCAACATGTGATGGGAAAGATGTGGGCTCAGTCCCGGAGCCCACATCAAAGAGGGAGACATGACATGCACCGTGTTAGTACAGCGCATGTCGTGAAGGGGTTAAGTAAACCAAAATATGAAAATTTTTCCCCAAAAAGTTTGAAATTTCAGTGTAATTTATGAAAGAATCAAGAACTGCCAAAAATTTGATAGATGCGGGACTCAGATACACACTCTATTAGAGATAAAGGAGGGCCTCAAACACATTCTGTGCAAATTGCATGAAGTGGTACTCCTAGATTCATAAAGGCTATGCAAAGCCTGCCAAAAACTAGAACCAGGGTTATTCATTCACCCTTGAAGGCACAAACTGTAGTACCATATTCAAATATTGTGAACAAAGTGTAGCTGTGGTACTCCTACAATTATAAAGAATTTGCGTACAGTGCAAAGTCAGGCAAAAATTACAAGCACTGACATCCATACACCATTGAAAGCACCAACTGCAGTGCCTCATTCAAGTTTTGAGAAGAAAGTGTAGTTGTGGTAGTCCTGCACACATAAAGGCTCTGCACACAATGCAAAACCACTCAAAAATTACAATCAGGGCCATTCATAGACCCTTGAAGTCAACAACTGGTGGGTTTAATTCAAATATTGATGATTAAAAACAGTTTTCTTGCTGCTATCATCTGATGGTGTGGAAAAGTTTGGGCTAATGCAGACTTTGTTCATTTTTCACAAGAGTGAGCCTGCCAGCATTTTCTGTTCACAGGTAAAAGTGCCTCTCTGTTATGACCCCCGACGGCACTACACTCAGACGAAACATGTTCAGACAAGACACTAGAGATAGCATAGCACAACACCTCCAAGGCATAGAGGGACAGCTCATGCCAGATGTTCAACTTTGATACACAAAAGTTGGAGGTTGCAGAGGAATTGTGGTTTATGATGGTTTGCTTGGCCAGGTATTGCTTGACCATCTGTAAAAACTTTTCCCTCCTTGTCAAAAATACCTGGTAATCAGGGTTTGGATGCTGGGAGTGTGTCATGAAATTGGCTCATGTCTTTTACAGTTTGCCCCTGCAGCTAGCTTTGTCTGATGGGAATTTTTTTCAACATATTTTTGACAATGGCTGTCTGGTATAGCACCATTTTAGTAGACTTCTCTTCCTTGGGAAGGAGAGATGCAAGTTTTTCCTCGTAGCATGAGTCTAGCAGAGTGAACAACCAGTACTCTTTTTTTGGCTGAGAAGAATATAACGCAAGGGTCACGGGAAAAGCATCGGTACATAAAGTCAGCCATATGTGTCAAGCTCCCTACAGCCAGCACTTTCTTTTCTCCACTATGATGATGACTTTCCATCTCCTTCTGCTCCTCCCTCTGTGCTCCCTCATTCCCCTACTCAGCCCACACATGTAAGAGAGACAGGACAAAGCATGTGTAGATAATAGCCTCTGTTGCCCAACAACCAGCTCCTGTTCCTCCTCCTCATTTTTACCCCATCTGCACTTAGTAGATTGGCTGAGTAGAATCTCCCTGTCTCATGCCTTCCTTCATTTTCACCTGTTTGCATGAAGAGGGTCATGTTTAATTGTGAGCAGTGACAGTTTAAGTAGGCACATTAGTGGGATCATTGTGCTGATTATGGAGTCATCACCGCTCATCATCTTTGTGGAGTCCTTAATGTCTTGGAGAACCGCACAAATGTCAGTCATCCATGCCCACTTTTCAGTTGTTATATGTGGAAGTTGATCAGAATACTAGTGGTCGTGTTGGAGGTGGTATTCATTAACTGGCCTCTGCTGCTCACAAAGCCTTACCATGTGCAGTGTGGAGTTCCAACGCATGGTGAAGTTGGACACCAGTTTGTGAGTTGGCACTTTTATACACTGCGGCAGCACTGCCAGAACAGCGACAAACATAGCTGACTTGCGGAAATGGGCACTCATGTGGTGTACCTTGATAAATAGCTCTGGAAAATCTGGGCAGGTCTTCAGAAACCGTTGAACCATTAAAATGAGTACATAAATCAAGCATAGTACTTGTGTGAACTTGCCAGGCTTCACAGCTGCCACAGGTTACGGGCATTATGACACAATACTTTCTGTGGTTGTAGGTTAATCGGCAAGCGCCACAGATATGTCTGGTCTGTTATTCCTTTGAAAACCTTTGCCGTTGTTGTCATTTTTCTCCTAGATAAATTAACTTCAGCAGTGCTACAGAGCTTCCATCTTCCGGACAATGTGGACGACATAATCTGAGATGACAAATCAGAGAGAGAGGATAAGAAAGAGCAGGAGGAGGTGCAGGAACTAGTGTAGGAGGTGGATGAAACCATGATAGAAGTAGGACCAGCAATCCTCGACATCAGTAGCACATGTGCTCGACCCTGGCCTCCACAAGGTTCATCCAGTGTGCCTTCAGGGAAATGTAGAGTCCCTTGACGCAAGCACTTGCCCATGTGTTGGTAGTTAAGGGGACTATCCCAGTAACTGCATTGGTAAGGGCATGAGTGATATTCCTGGACACGTGCTGCTATAAGGCGGGGATGCCACTCTGGAAGAAATAATTGCAGCTGGGGACCGAGTACTGATGGACAGCTTCCGCAATGAGTTGGCAAAAATTCTTTGTTTCCACAAGCCTAAATGGCAACATTTCCACTTTAAACAGCCTGGAAATGTGCTCATTTAGCATTTGGCATGTGGGTGGTTGTCTGGGAACATTCTTTTTCATTCCAAAGCCTGGTGTAGGGACAGCTGAATGGTGTGCTAGGACAAGGATATGGAAGTGCCTTATTATGGTGCTTTAGAATGTTCAAGGACAGGTGCAGGGATGGAGGCATCTGAGCCAGTGTCATGGACAGAGTAATGGCAAGCTCCAAGCACAGGGGAAGAGGTAGTGGTGTCACCTGCTGGCACTAATTGTGGACCCATGCAACCGGCACACTGAGTTGAGTGCTTAGATATGCCTGATCTTGCTGGTAGTTAGTCTCTTAGTGGTCAGACTCCTGTGGATCCTGGCATGGCACAGACTGCAAATGACCATTTTTTGTCTCAGAATTCTTTTTAAAATGTCCCAGACTGGTTAACACCTAACATTTGATGGAGAAATTCAGGAGTGTTGGTGCTCTGTGGAAAAGTTGCCTGCCTAAACCCCACTTTCTCTTCCTATCTGTTTTGTTGTTGCCGATCCCTCACCCTCAGCACTTCTGTCCTCATTCTGGGTCGCCCTCACACCTAGGGTAGTGGGGTACTCGGTACCGGGCCCGATAGTCCTCAAGGGGAGATGTCACGGTAGCTGGAACCTGGCCCGTGGCCCTGGGTGCCCATTGTAAATGTTCAGTGTCAATGTGTAAGTTGTGACGCCACCTGTGGTGTTCGGCAATGAAGATGTAAGCCGACGCTGCAGACAGATCCTCTGGGACAGATGGTGTGGTGCAGCAGTGATGTTATAGCCCTGCACAGGCAGGGCTGTAGTCCCAGGGCAGAGTAGGTGAAGTGACACGTAGATGGTGTAGTGTCAGGCGCAAGGGATGTAGCAGTGCTGGGCAGGTTGGCGCCGGAATAAGTGGAGGACACCAGGGCATGTAGTTCCAAAGCTTTACTCAGTCTGTAGTACACACAGGTGCCGGCCTCCGTGCTGTGTCCTCCAGGTCAGGGACTCAGTCAACCTCCAGGTGAGATGGAATGCTCCCTTCCAACACTCCGCCAACATGTGCCTTTCTGTACGTCTCCTGTTATAGCGCCTGTGGTGTGAAGTGCTCCTAGTACTAAGTTACACTGGAGCTCCTCCTGACAGATGTTCCCAAGAACTATACTTGTACGGCAGACAGCTGTAGCCTGCTTCGGGGACTCCTCACTCCTAAGTCCCGGCTCACTATCCAAGTTGCTGTTGTGCCCTCAAGTCTGAGATGGGAGTAGTGTATTCACAGCTCACTACTCCACCGGTGTCTGCTGTAGGACCATTAGTATCCATACAACCTCGGGGACCGAGCCCCGGCCTTGCGCTTGAAACTTCTAGGCAGAGTTCTCTCCTAACCCATGTCCTCTGTTCCCTTTTACTTCTTCGTTCCGTACTAGTCTCTCCTTCTTATGGAAGATCAGGTTTCTGTTCAATGTCTTTCTCCTTCTTTCCTTTCCCGTGCCAGCAGACCCAGGTCACTGAGATCTGCTGCAGCACCTCCTTCCTCCATCCCTCTCCCAAGGATCTTCTCTCCTCACTCCTCTGAACTGAACTGGACTCAACTGAACTGAAATCCTAAACCGTCCCACTCTTTTATGTATTCTAACTCCACCCGCCTCCCAGTACCTCTCGTGTTCCAAGCAGGGAGCCACCAAAGGTGTTCTGCTACACTCCAAGCAGGGAGCCGCAATGTGGCTTTGCTGAACTACTGTGTTGTGTGGGATGCAGGTGTTGGAGTGTGGTCAGGAGCCTCCAACCTACCTGGATGGTGGGGTACCATATCTCAGGAGGAGGTGCAGTACCTCTGTGGCAACTGAATCCTCAGGGGCGCCACACTCCCCCCGTTAAACACAGCACGTCCGTGGGCTGCAAGCCAAACAGAGTTAACAATACTGGAACATACAAAAGTTTTATAATGCTGAATAAACATTTCTTATAATAAACTTCCCAATGTGGGAGGCACGGTTTCTTGAACGTTGCAAACAATTCTTAGTTAACTATCTAAAGTCTTAATTCAAAAGTGCAAGTTTCATCATCAACCTATTTCTTCATCATCTTTCCTTTTTCTACCTTTCTGTCATTAGCTTAAAGTGATAACCGCTGATACCTGGTTCATCACCTACATTTTCCAAATCTTCATTCTTTATTCAGATCTCTCATCTCTTTATTAAAACATTCCTACATCTTATATGAAAGCTATCATAAGACACATTATCAAATACTTCATATTAAAACTTTCAATAATTCTTGTAAGTGCTGGACACCGCTCCCAGCCGGGATCTCTTGCAGTGTCCTTTGATTGGAGTCATGCTCCAGATGAGGTAGACGTTATCTTCACAAAGTGTCTATGTAAAACCAAGAGAGGGCACCTAAAGAGGTGCAAACTATGTACAGTTGTGGCCAAAAGTATTGACACCCCTGCATTTCTGTCAGATAGTACTCAGTTTCTTCCTGAAAGTGATTGCAAACACAAATTCTTTGGTATTATTATCTTCATTTAATTTGTCTTAAGTGAAAAAACACAAAAGAGAATGAAGCAAAAATCAAAACATTGATCATTTCACACAAAACTCCAAAAATGGGCCAGACAAAAGTATTGGCACCCTCAGCCTAATACTTGGTTGCACAACCTTTAGCCTAAATAACTGCGACCAACCGCTTCCGGTAACCATCAATGAGTTAACCTCTTTATTATCTTTCTAATTGGGCGGGATGTAATAGATGTATTTCTATATACCAATACATCTTTATATAACTGTATACAAGAGGTAAAAAAAAACTAAGAAATGTATTTCTTTTAAACTTACTGAAAATTTTTTTAAAAACTCTTCAATAATTACCGTTTTTTAGGGGTTTCCTAGGCTCAAGATAAATTTCTACAGTCACTCTATGTGCACACTGACACAATTCTTCTGTATTCTCAGCACAAGTGGGCAATCACATGACCACATTTGCAAAATGTGTACTTGTGATCACCAGCCAATTTAATTGTCATCCGCTTCTCTCAATGGTTTGTTGGCAGAAAAAGATGAGAATCAAATCGCCGTGTAACTGCAAATATACAAATCACATACGTGTGGTCATATGAGAACACACTAATGCTGGGAATACAAGATAATTGTGATAGTGTGCACACTGAGTGTGTCACGATTCATTTTTGGATTTGTGGCAGCTCTGGTTCTGCTTCGTTGCTGGTCAGCTGATGTGTGTAGTGACCACTTCCACCATCCTTTAAATACGGTAGTCACGTGACTGTCGGTAATAGAGTTATTCTATGAAACCAGTCTAGGAGTTTGTTGTTCTCTGGTGCCAGCGATGTATCTGCTGCTTCTATGGAGTTTGGGTTCCTGGTGCTGTATCCTCTGCTGTCTGGAGATTTGCAGCAGAGCAAGTCGCTGAGTATTATTTCTCTTTTCTTTGTCTGTCTTGTGTTTGTCACTTCCCCTGTGTTGTTACCATCTGCAGTGGTGATGCTAGTGACCTTGCCGTCCAGTGCACTAGCCAGGGTATATCAAGATGACAATCAGGGACCAGGCATGTGACGGCGGTGGGTGGAAGGATCCACATGGAGCGTTAGGGGAGTTTAGGGACAGACACAGGTTGGAGTCAGGAGGTGCCCCATCCCACACTCCCTGTTGTTAGTGCTTTCTTCTCCCTAGTCCATCCCGTTGTTGGTGTATGTTGTGTCATCAGCCGAACTTACTCATGTCGATCTTGACGGAGTGACTGCATAAATTTGTCTAGATCCCATAAAACCCCTGTAATATAGATTTTAAAAATAAACCTTGCAAATTAGCAAACAATATCGGGTCCCAGTCATAAGTTCTGCACAGGAGCCATTCACTGTGTCTTCCCCTGGTGTTCATTACTAACTAGAGGTATTCAGTTTTGTATACAATTGTCCATACTTTTAGCCACACATCTGCCCTGTGAAGTGCTATTCTCTTTTATTGCAGTAATATAAATTATTATCCTAAACAACAGAGAATAAGATATGATAGGATATGTCTGCTCAACAAAATAGCGTCCATGACACTTATGTAGTCTACATCGACATGTTCTGCACTCTTGCTTTAAGAATGACAGCCGTACACAGTGATTGACACTGATCATGCAGATGGGAGTAATAAAAATGCAGGTTCTAGCTTGCCAGACAGAAATGTACAAGGTAATGTAATTTAACCAATATGTCAAGTGTCTGCAGGGAATACTAATGACTAAACTAAAGTACAGTAGATAATAAGCAATATTACCAGCCTGGATATTGTTTAGAACATGGACCTTGCCAGGTACATGGGAATATTGCTTCCCATCCAAGTAAGAAGAAAATGAGCCATTTCACTTGCAACAAAGTATCACATAACGATTGCAGAGTAAATTAAAAACAGATCAAAATATAATTTATTGACTTGAATAAAATGAATAACATCGTAAGAAAACTACAACATACAGCAAAAAAGATGCAAAGAGTCTAACGTCTTTGCAAACAACACCACTATTTTTCAAATTTAAATTGTTTAAGGTTCACTCCTATATACAGTATACTGTATATAGGCCCTGATTCATCAAAGCAATTATGATAGAATTCTGGCATAAATCGCATTAGAAAATTCACAAAATGTTTGAGCAATGTAGACTTGGGCAAAAATTTAGCAATTTTTGTAACTTTTATAACAAAGCTGCAAAATACATAGACAAGTGGGAAATGGCCCCTTAGGGCAAAAACAGATATTGTGGAAACATTCAGGATGATCCCAATGTTTCCAGGCAAGTTTACATTTGTTAAGTTGTATGCTGGATGGTGTTTTTTTATGTTGAATGTTGCTTTCTTGTCCCCCACGCAGTGGGAGCACTGGGCCACACCCGGGCGGTGGAAGGCTGGTAACTCGATTTCTTTGAGTTCCTCCGGATCTTCTCCCCCATCCGGCAAGTTGGGTGTCCTGGACAGTGCATCAGCATTAGCGTTTTTATGCCCCACCCGGTATTTGATGGTAAACTCGTAGTTATACAGCCGAGCCATCCATCGCTGCTCCAATACACTTAGCTTCGCCGTTACAAGGTGGGTAAGCGGATTATAATCTGTATAAATGGTAAACTTCACTGAAGCCAGGTAGTGCTTGAAGTGCTCCATTACCGCCCAGACAATGGCAAGAAACTCTAGTTTAAAGGAACTATAGTTGTCGAGGTTCCTTTCCATGGGACGAAGCTTCCTGCTGGTGTAGGCAATCACTTTCTCTCTCTGCCTTGCTGTACCTGGGACAGAACTCCTCCCAATCCCACATTACTGGCAACCATATAGAGTATAAAGGGTTGGCCATAGTCGGTGTAGGCCAGGACTTCATCTCCCATAAGAGCCATCTTCAACCAAGTGAAGGATTCTTCTTCTCTTTTACCCAACTCGAACGCAGGACTTGGGTTCTTGGCCTTCTTTGACTGGCCTACTAAGAGGTCCTGCATAGGTGCTGCTATCTTTATGAAACCCTTTATGAATCTCCTGTAGTAGCCTACCAGCCCAAGGAACTGTTGCACTTCCATGACAGTAGAGGGTCTTGGCCAGTCCTTGATCACAGTGACTTTTTCAGGGTCTGGTGCCACACCTTCACGCTTACCACGTGACCTAGGTACTGCACCTTGGGCTTCAACAGATGGCATTTTGGACGGTTTTACTTTCAGGCCAGAACCGGATAAGGCCTCGAACACCTTGGCCTGGTGCTCCAGGTGGTCTTCGTACATCTTTGAGTAGACGATGACATCGTCAAGGTACAGCAAAACGGTTTTGAAGTTTTTATGTCCTAGGCAGCATTTCTTTAACCACTGTAATGTTCCCGATGCATTGCAGAGCCCAAATGGCATGCAGTTAAACTCATAGAGGCCCATTGGTGTCGTTAATGCTGTCTTCTCTCTGTCTGCTTCTGCCACGGTAACCTGACAGTACCCACTGGTGAGATCTAAAGTGGAGAAATGGTTAGCGGATCTCAGTGCAGCTAATGATTCCTCAATTCTTGGTAACGGGTAGGCATCTTTATGCGCAATGCGGTTAATCTGCCTTTAGTCAACACACATCCTCATTGTATCATCTTTCTTTTTGATGAGGACTAACGGAGCTGCAACGGGGCTACAACTATCTGATTACCCCAGCCTCTTTCATCTCCCGTAACATACCCTTGGCACATTGATAGTGAGCTGGGGGTACAGGCCGGTAACTCTCTTTAATGAGCGGTTGATCTCCGATGGGGATGTGGTGTTGGACCCCTTTTACCTGCCCAAAGTTTAGAGGGTGTTTGCTAAAGACCCACTCACATTCTCGAACCATCCTGTAAACCCTATGCTTTTGGTGTGAAGGGGTGGAGTCAGTACCTATGTGTAGCTTCTGACACCATTCCTCCAGCTGTCCCTCAGAGCCATTGTCCTCCGCCTGGTTGGATGGAAGTAAGGGTTCCATGGCCTTTATTGCATTGTTACTGACAGTGCACAGCTTAGCAAGGGTGTAATACCAGGGTAAATGGACCTCTTTCTCCCCACAATTTAGGATGCGCATTGGTACCCTCCCCTTGCGGACATCGACTACCCCTCTGGCTGTCAGGATGGTGGGTCTACTATCAGAGTACACGGGTTCTACCAGGGCCTGGTAATCTTGACCCCTGAGGCCTATTGCTGCCCGACACCAAATCAACATTTCACTCCTAGGGAGTATTGCAATGGGGAATGTATCACTCACTCTGACACTGCCGATTTCTCCACCAGACAGCTCTACCTGTTGTCTCTGCATCAGGGCTCCAATTTCCTTTTGCAGGACACGCTGCTGACTGGAATTGGCGGTCTCGGCTACCTGTTACAACAAAACAATAATTTCTCCAAGACAATTCTCTATTACATAGGTGCCTAGAGTAATCATAGTGTAACGTCCGTCTGCGGTTCTGGGCTGCAGCCAGACAACACCCCGAGAAACACTGATACCCTTTACCCCTATACAGGGATCTGGATTTACAACAGAGCCCAGGAGGCGCTGTCTGAATATGAGCAGCGGCCAGAGCAGGACGGTCGTCAGAGGGAAGTACAAAAACGGCAGGCAATAGCAGAGTCAAATTCAGGCCAAGGTCAGAGTCAAAAACCAGGAGGGCGGCAGAGGTACAGAATCGTTAGGAAGTAGCAGAGTCAGAATATCCAGGCCAAGGTCACAAACCAGGAGAGTAGCAGAAGTACAAAATCGTCAGGCAATAGAGGGGTCATAAATCCAGGCTGAGGTCAGAGTCAAACAGAAATCAATCACTAAGTAGCACACAGGGGAACCAAGAATATATCTGGCGGCTCGCAAGACCAGTCCCAAGGTATTTGAGGGATCAGGTCATCCCTCACAGGTTCCTGGACTGGTGATGTCATTAGGGCCGCCCCCAGGACCAGGCTAGATGGTGATGCAGTAACCCCCTGACGACTGACAGAGGGGCGGAGCCTGCGCCCACCAGATGCCTGCGCAGGAGCCACTTCTCTGTCACCACCATAACTCACGGGCGAACCACGGCGCCTCCCAGTGGCCGAGGCAGGAACAGCCTTCCCCGAGTCTGACGGTGAAGTGGCGGTCCGGCGCCTCCTAGTGGCCGTGACCGGAACAGCAGGCCCCAAATCCAACGGTGACGTGACAGACCGGCGCCTCCTAGTGGCTAAAGCTGGGACCATAGGCCCTGAGTCTGACAGCGGCGTAATAGAACCACGGTGCCTCCCAGTGGCCGAGGCAGGAACAGCCGTCCCCGAGTCTGACGGCGAAGTGGCGGTCCGGAGCCTCCTAGTGGCTGTGACCGGAACAGCAGGCCCCAAATCTGACGGAGACGTGACAATACCCCCCCTTCCAAGAGGGGCCTCCGGACCCTCAAAACCTGGTTTGTCAGGGTGAAGGAGGTGAAACCTTCTAATTAGTGCCTTGGCATGGATGTCCCTTGCAGGGACCCAGGACCTCTCATCTGGGCCGTAGCCCCTCCAGTGTACCAGATACTATACGGACCCTCTTACAAGGCGGGAGTCAAGGACACGGACTTGATACTGGACTTCATACTCCAAGGACCCTCCGACCGAAACGGGAGGGAGAGGGGACGGGACAGGGTGAATTGGGGAGCGATACAACTTGAGGAGAGACTTGTGGAAGACATTGGGTAATTTGAAAGACTGAGGGAGTTTTAAACGGAAGGCCACCGGGTTAATCACCTCTATAATCTCGCATGGACCAATAAATCTGGGACCCAGTTTGGCAGATGGTACTTTAAGCTTGATGTTTTTGGTGGAGAGCCAAACCTTGTCTCCAACTCCCAGGTGCGGTCCATTGGATCGCCGTTTGTTCGCTGCCGAGGTCTGTCTAACCTGGGCCCCTTTCAAGTTCGAGTTTACTTCAGACCAAATGGTTTTTAAACGATGTATATTTTTCTCTACCCCAGGAAGCTCCGACATTCTGGTCGAGAATGAGCCAAAGCGCGGATGCAGCCCGTGGTTGCAGAAAAAGGGGGTAGACTTAATGGAGTCCTGATACTGATTATTTAGGGCAAACTCGGCTAGTGGCAGATGTTCTGCCCAATCGGACTGGTGTTCTGAGACGTAGCAGCGAAGGTATTGCTCCAGAGCCTGGTTGACACGTTCGGTTTGACCATTGGTTTCAGGGTGGTAAGCCGAGGAAAAAGATAGCTCAATACCAATGCGTTTACAGAACACCCTCCAGAACTTTGACACGAATTGGGTACCCTGTCAGACACAATATTGACCGGGGCACCGTGTAAACGTACCACATGTACAATAAACAGTTTACTCAGCGTTTCCGAGTTAGGTAACCCCGACAGGGGGACAAAATGACATTGTTTACTGAACCTGTCCACCACCACCCAGATACACGTTTTTCCATCTGAGGACGGCAGGTCCGTAATGAAGTCCATGGAGATGTGGGTCCATGGACTCTCGGGGATGGGCAAGGACTGGAGCCAGCCGGCAGGGCGGTTATGGGAGGACTTGGCGTGGGCACAGACCTCACATGCTAAAACATATTCTTTGCAGTCCTTAACCACCGTCGGCCACCAAAAATTCCTAGTTATCAATCTGGCAGTATTATTGAGACCAGGATGGCCTGCCAAGACAGAGTCATGTGATTCTCTAAGCACTTGTAGGCGAAACGCAGGTGGAACGAACAATTTGTTGGGTGGCGTAGTGTCAGGGGCTTGTTCTGGGGATTTACGGATCTCCTCCAGAAGGTCCAAAGACACTGCGGACACAACGATCCCAGTGGCCAATATCGGAACTGGTTCACAGTCCTCAGCTTGTGAGGGGCAAAAACTGCGAGAGAGGGCATCGGCCCTCACATTTTTTGTACCAGGGCGGAAGGTGATTATAAAATTAAACCTAGAGAAAAACAATGCCCACCTTGCTTGTCTAGGATTTAACCTTTTTGCTGATTCCAGGTATGTCAGGTTCTTATGATCGGTAATTACCGTGATCTTGTGTTTGGCGCCCTCGAGGAAGTGATGCCATTCCTCGAAGGCCCATTTAATTGCCAATAGTTCCCGATTCCCTATATCATAGTTTTTCTCCGTGGAAGAGAATTTTTGGGAAAAAAAAAACGCACATGGACGAAGCTGAGTGAGGGATGTAGTGCCTTGTGATAGCACTGCTCCCACTCCGACTTCAGAGGCATCCACCTCCACAATAAATGGACGGTCCAGATCTGGCTGAACCAAAACCGGGTTGGCCACAAAGCACTCTTTTAACGTAGAAAACGCCTGAATTGCCTCAGGATTCCAATTGGCCACTTCCGCCCCTTTCCGGGTCAGATCCGTGAGTGGCTTGGCAATCTCTGAGAAACCTCTAATAAACTTGCGGTAATAATTAGCGAACCCCAAAAATCGCTGCAGCGCTTTCAGCGATTTGGGTTGCACCCAAGCCTCAATAGGCTGGACCTTGGCAGGATCCATGCGGAAGCCTTTACCTGAAACCATGTATCCTAAAAACTGTACCTCCTCAGCAAAAAAGACACATTTCTCCAGTTTAGCAAACAAGGAGTGTTCACGTAGTCTCTGTAGCACAGAACAGACGTGTTGAGAGTGTGTCACAGGGTCAGCAGAGTAAATCAGAATGTCATCTAAATACACCACGACATACACCCCGCAAATGTCTCTAAAAATATCATTAACAAAGTGCTGGAATACGGCAGGTGCGTTACTGAGTCCGAACGGCATTACCAGGTACTCAAAATGGCCAAGGGGTGTATTAAAGTCCGTTTTCCACTCATCTCCCTTTCTTATGTGGACCAGATTATATGCCCCCCGGAGGTCAAGTTTAGTAAACCAACGGGCTCCTGTTAGCTGATTAAAAAGATCAGGGATGAGTGGAAGCGGATACTGGTTTTTTATAGTGATTACATTCAACTCCCGATAATCAATGCAGGGTCTGAGACCACCATCTTTCTTCTCCACAAAGAAGAACCCGGCCCCAACTGGAGAAATGGACTGTCTGATAAACCCTTTTCTTAAGCTGTCTGCAATATAGTCATTCATGGCCTGACGCTCTGGACCGGAGAGATTAAAAATTCATCCCTTAGGGAGACGGGCATCCGGAATCAGATCAATAGGGCAATCATACTCTCTGTGAGGGGGTAGCTTTTCAGATTCTACAATAGAAAAGACATCCTCAAAATCTCTGAAAGCAAACGGTATGCGGGGGGTTTTAACCTTCACTTGGTTTACTGCTAGGGATATGCAATTTTCCTGACACTGTGGACTCCAGCGTACAACGTCACCCAAGTGCGAGTCGATGACAGGATTGTGCTGGCGTAACCACGGCATACCCAGAATAACTGCAGAGGATAAATTGTCCATCACAAAAAGTGACACAAGCTCAGTGTGTAAGGCTCCCACAGACATAGCAACCTTTGCAGTAACAAACTTAACCCCCTCCTGAATAATGGATGTGCCATTAATAGCCGTGGTTTTAATAGGGGCATTAAGTTTTAGTAGTGTTACACCCAGATTCCTAGCAGTCAACGAATCCATAAAATTTCCTTCAGAGCCACTATCCACATACGCGTTTAAACACAGCGTTTTCTGACCACATGAAACTGAGATAGGTAACAAAACTTTAGCCGCATCTGTGGGCAATACCTGAGCCCCTGGGCAACCATAGCCAGAGTAGTTGCCCAGAGGCCGACGTGCCAGGAGCATGGATCTCTGAGGTGCAGCTCTCTCCCTGAAGACTCTAGACTGCCGCATAGTTGTGCAGAAAAATGAGAGTGATCTTCCAGGCTGTGCAGTGCAACAGGTGTTCAGGCCAAAAATCAGCTCAGTCAGAAGAAGGAAAAAAAAAAGTTCAGGGAGACTGCTTTTGTATATGTTGGGTATATACACAAGAAGCAGTTAATTTTATGGCCGGATATAATGTAACGTCCGTCTGCGGTTCTGGGCTGCAGCCAGACAACACCCCGAGAAACACTGATACCCTTTACCCCTATACAGGGATCTGGATTTACAACAGAGCCCAGGAGGCGCTGTCTGAATATGAGCAGCGGCCAGAGCAGGACGGTCGTCAGAGGGAAGTACAAAAACGGCAGGCAATAGCAGAGTCAAATTCAGGCCAAGGTCAGAGTCAAAAACCAGGAGGGCGGCAGAGGTACAGAATCGTTAGGAAGTAGCAGAGTCAGAATATCCAGGCCAAGGTCACAAACCAGGAGAGTAGCAGAAGTACAAAATCGTCAGGCAATAGAGGGGTCAAACATCCAGGCTGAGGTCAGAGTCAAACAGAAATCAATCACTAAGTAGCACACAGGGGAACCAAGAATATATCCGGCGGCTTGCAAGACCAGTCCCAAGGTATTTGAGGGATCAGGTCATCCCTCACAGGTTCCTGGACTGGTGATGTCATTAGGGCTGCCCCCAGGACCAGGCTAGATGGTGATGCAGTAACCCCCTGACGACTAACAGAGGGGCGGAGCCTGCGCCCACCAGATGCCTGCGCAGGAGCCACTTCTCTGTCACCACCGTAACTCACGGGCAAACCACGGCGCCTCCCAGTGGCCGAGGCAGGAACAGCCATCCCCGAGTCTGACGGTGAAGTGGTGGTCCGGCGCCTCCTAGTGGCCGTGACCGGAACAGCAGGCCCCGAATCCAACGGTGACGTGACAAACCGGCGCCTCCTAGTGGCTAAAGCTGGGACCATAGGCCCTGAGTCTGACGGCGGCGTAATAGAACTACGGCGCCTCCCAGTGGCCGAGGCAGGAACAGCCGTCCCCGAGTCTGACGGCAAAGTGGCGGTCCAGAGCCTCCTAGTGGCTGCGACCGGAACAGCAGGCCCCAAATCTGACGGAGACGTGACACATAGGATGGCATTCTTGTCTGTCAATATCAACTATAATCAATCCTTGCCACTGCATTTCTACTTGGCCATACTTGATGGTCACCTTCTTATACCCCACCTGAAGCAAGGGCTGACCATTGCTAGCAAAGATGTTAAAGTGTTCATTTGGGCTGCGAGTAATGTCTGAATCAGCCCAATAACGTTTAGAAAGGATATATTGCATTGTTATCACCTGGGAGCCGGTGTCCAATAAAGCGTTCATCGGGATGCCATCAAGCATGGTGGGGAGGACCGGCCGTCCTAACATGTACTTGTCTCACCAGCTTTTTGGCCTGGTCATCTTACTCCTGGAGGTTGGCCCTTTGCCCCAGGGGTTGCTTGTTTAAATTACAGAATCTTGCGATGTGCCCCGCAACATTGCAGCGGCGACAGATGGGCTGTCCATCCTGGTCATATCGATCATTGTCTCTCCCTCTGGTCGGTAGGATTCTCCTCTGCCATCACCACGGGATGTCATCTGGACTGGAGGCCAGCTGGATATTCTCGTTTGGGGACACTTGCATGGACTGCACGGTTTGGGTTGGTGCAGCCACACTTTTGGTCAGCTCCGAACCTGGAGATGTAGGCCTGCAGAGCAGTCCTTATCTATGGTCTGTGCATTGGCCTTCATGGGTATCGGGGAAAAGGACGCCGTCTCCTGGTGGTATGTGATAGCTGGGTGCTGGAGGGGTGCAGTGCCACTTGTGGTTGGCTCTCGCAGCACTTGGATGGCCCGATCCTTAAATTGCGTGAAGTCCAGGTCAGGGTTTTGCAGGGCCATAATGTACAGCTGTGTCCGGTGAGCAGTAGACAGGAGCCCCTCAGTAAACTGCTTGGTTAGCAATCTGTCCTCATCTTTCACAATATCGGGGTCTACCAGTTTTATGGCCTGCAGCGCCTCTTGCAGGTTTAGGGCATAGTCCTGTACACTGTCCTGCACCCTCTGTTTGCACCCGTAGAATTTCATTTTAATCTCGGCTGCTGTGTGGGTGTCAAAAGTATTCTTCAGCCAGGCCAAGATTTGCCTAACAGATCTTTTGTTGGTGTCCAGCCAGGACTTCACCTCCCTCCCTCTGGTCTGCACCAGTTAGCTGGCCACTAAGGATGCTGACTTTTTGGCTCTCTGATAGGGGTACACTTCGAATAAACTATGCAGCCTCTCCTTAAAGTCGCTCAGAGTGTGCGACTCCCCTGAGTACTAAGGTAGCCAGGCCACCCCTGGGATATATGGCATGTATAAAGGCATTACGGTGGCTGCGGCCGCACCTGCCGCTGGATCATCTAATAGATTGAGATCTCCTTCCCTCCTACTGAACCTCAGCCAGGCTCTGGGTATCATTACCATAGTAATCAGCTGCTCTGCAGGATGGATTGAGCTCCCAGGGGTTTCCAAGTGGGGCCTCCTGTTTTCTGCGCGCCGTCTGGCGCAGTAATCGTGGCTATTATACAGTTCAATAAAGTCTATGGTACCAGGTAATACCAAGCTGCAAAATCCAGTTTGTGATGCCAAAATAACATGCCCACCAGGGCTGTGGGGTACTCTGAACCGGGTCGGACAGTTCTTTGGGGAAGTCACAGGGCCGTGACCCAACTCCATGGCCCTGGCTGTGCCGTAAAATAGGGAATATGTATATGGGAGTTAAAGTGACGCCACCTGTGGTGTTTGGCAATGGATGGCCGACGCTGCTAAAGGAGACCGCTGGGGCTGATGATGACGCATCTGAGATGGTTCTGATCCCCCGAGGTGGAACGGGGCCCCAGGGCTACCGGTTCCATTTATGTCAAGCTTCATGTACCTTGTGGTGCAGGACTCAGGGCGCAAGAGATCACTGGAGGACACAAGGGCTGTAGTTTTCTTTTCCTCTACTTAATGGTTGATAGTACAGACTGGCCCCTGGTAACAGATGGTAATGGAGAACTGGATACACCTGTCCTCCCTTTTTCTCTGCTGCCTAACAGCTCATCCTCCTGATAACTGTCTCTGGTTTTAAAAACAAACTGTTGCCCGCATGGCAGGCAGCTTGAGCCTATCACAGGTGCAGCTCCTTTATGTTGGCTCCGGGCTCTGGTATGCTGCTGTGCCACCAGGTATTAGATTGGGCCAGGAGAACTGCAGTCCTCTGCACTCTGGATTTAGCTGCTGGGACTACAGTACCTGCGCAGCCACGGACTCAGGTATCTGGTTCCTAACGCTCAGCTCTTGAGCGAGTTTAATCACAGCTATGTTCCCCAAGTTGTGCTTGACTTCTCTCCTACTGACACCTGGTAAGGGGAACCCTACTTGCTTCCAGGCATGACATTACTCCCTTTGAGAGAGGCAATGCCACTGTGGCAACCGGACTCCTGGGGTGCCACACATCCACCAAACGCCTTCTCCAATAACAACCAACAACCACCAGCCATGCAGCATAAGCTATCTCTGACAATGAGTGCTAATCTTGACCCAGATTATATTGGAGATGGGCGTGGCTAACAGTGCACAGCTGAAAGCCTTAATGCAGGAATTCTTCAAGGAGCTCTCATCTGAGCAGATTAACCCCTGAACTGCTAAAAGAAACTTACACCAATTAATATGAAGCTGAAATGCTTCTAAACAGGGCAGAAGTAGGAGAAATCAGATGCTGTGGTCTTCTGGCTCCTCTCTGTCACTTTAAACCAGTGACATTGTTTTGGCACAGTGCTCATATCCTCCAACTGTAAACCAACATGTCTCGTATTAGCCATTAAACAAAACTACTAGTAAAGGAATTGCTGACACAAGCTGATTTGCACCCTGGTCCAGATGCTCCACAAGAGACCCAACAGTTGTGGAAGGAGAAGGGCAAGCTGTTCATCTACGAGGGGAAGCTGTGTTGGAGAAGCATCAACTCCTGAACCCACTAACTGGTCTGGCAAGTGGTGGTCCTGAAGTAGGATGCGCCAATGGTCTTAGAAGCATACCACGATGGGGCAGGTTACTTCGGGTGGAAGAAGTTGGAAGTCCTGCTACGTGAGCGATTCTACTGGGTTTGCATGAGGAAAGCAATTGAGAAATGGTGTCAAGAATGTGGCCCCAGTCTCCGTCGAGAAGAGAAGTGCTGCGACAACGCTCCTCCCGGTCAGGTAAGTATGGCGCCGGAGATCGCGGTATGCGTTCAGTGTCTACCTGTACCGCGATCTCCGGTGCCATACACACTCCAGGTACCGCTGGATGCCTTCTTCTGTCTGGAGCCAGATTGCGTAGGCACGTCGCGCTGTGTATAAAGGCTTTGGACAGAGTGACGCTTACAGCATTATATTATACATACATATATATATATATACAGTATATATAAGAATATTTCCACTGAAAATGATGTGTAAATGATAGTGAATTGCTCTATGCAGAGGCTCATGTTAACATCGCATTGCATTCAGATGTAAATCGGATGTCAGGTATGAAAAATCCGCATGACACTTGCAATACACTCGTGCGACTCTCAGCAGCGAGAATCGGACCAATTTTTTTTTATGCATTTAGTGTGACTCCAGCCTAACAGACAGAGTAGGAAGAACTCACATAAAATTAAAGTTCTTCGTAAGATGGGTTTTGTGCTTCCAAATTAAACCACCAACTGCATCCTATAGAGGATGAGCATATATAAATGAAGAAAAGTATTTGTCAATTTATCTATACTATGTATTTTTTCATTAAATAAATTATACTTCATTAATTGAAATGTTCCTATGGAACCCCATTAATTTCTACTTATTGAATGATAGTTATTTAGTAGCCTAAGACTACCCACCATGAGCATGCTTTGGTTTTTTTGCTTTTGCTTTTCTATGCTCATCTTCTGAAAGCCATAACTTATTTTATTTTTAATCCACAATTTAATTTTATTTTTTTTATTGTGCAGTAAAAAAGAACGTTAGTTTTATTCTGTGGGTTTCTTGAATTTTGTTAAATTTTACTACTATTAAAAAATAAAAATGCATTTTACAAATTCACTGTTGTCACCATATTTTGAAATCCATATCTTTTTTAATTTTTATAAAGCTGAGAAGAAGCTTGTTTCCAGTACAATGCAATCTAACACCTCTTAGGCTAGGTTCACATTAGCGTTTCTGTGCACAGCGTATAATCTGCATGCACAAACGCATGCAAAAACGCATGCAAACGCATGTTAATTAAGCATTTTTTATCCGCATGATCTTACGCATGACGGCAAAAAAATCTGCGTGTGCATGCTTTTGTATGCATTTTTGCATGCGTTTGCGTTGTTTTTACTCGTGCGTTCGATAGGACAATGCTTTTCCAGGAGAATTTCCTTGACACAAGAAACACACAATGGGCGTGTCTCATGGGATTTCTATATATAGACACACTGCACAGATGAAATCCTCATCTTTTGCTGCTGTATCCAGCTGCAAGATGGATCTTAGCATGGAGAGCATCCTTATTAATATTAATTAGCAATTGAAATTTGCTGTTGCCTTTGCTGTGGTGCTGTGGCTTGTGAAGAAGAAAGAAGAAGAAAAAGATTGAGAAGACGTCGTCATTAGAGATGAGCAACTTTGCCTTTTTTCGGGTCAAAGTCGGGTTTCATGAAACCCGACTTTCTCAAAAGTCGTGTCGAACGAAATCGGCCGATTATCGTGAAAAGTCGAAGGCCGACTGAAACACGAAACCCAATGCAAGTCAATGGGGAAGCAAAGTCGGCAGGGAGTGGAGGACATTAAACACACCTACAGTGCCCATTTGAATGGCAAAAACATCAATTTCTATTACTGAAGCTTGTCAACCTTAATTTACTTCATAATAATAGTTACGCACTGAAAACTGGGGGTTATTTGGCTAAAGTTGTGGAGGAGTAGGGCTGGCTCCAGGTTTTCATGTGCCCTGAGCCAAAGAGCGCCCCTTTAAAACATACCACAACTCATGATGCTCCGATACGGTAGAGAAATAGCAATATAGTACAATGAAAAATACTTCACTTTTTACATCTCATGACTGATATCGATTTTAAATTCTCCAATAGCTCCAAAAACGGACAGTATATTACTCCATACAGTATTATGGGCACTGCATAGTGCACTATAGGCCCATATATTTCTCCATACAGAATCATTGGTCCCATATAATGTTCGACAGTATATGATGAGCTCCACATAATGCTACAGTATATGTTGGTCCCCATGGATGAAGCTCCACTGTCTTATGGGCCCAAATAATGCTCCATATATAATGGGCCCCATTTCTAATGCTCCAGTGTATAATGGGCCCTGTAAATGCTGCTCCAGTGTCTGATGTCCACCTTTGGAATGCTCCAGTGTATGGTGGGCCCCATATATCATTCACCAGAGTATAGTGCTCCCCAAAAATTGCTGTCCCAACATTGAAAACAATTGCATAAGTCTCCTCGCTAGGGAATCCCAATACTAGTCTGGACTCCTCGTCGTCCCCATCTTCCATCTCACTGCACTTGGCTGTTTAGACAGAGGGTGTACAGATGTGATGTCATTGCGCTCTCTGATCAGAATATCACTGTCAGGACACACGGAAGACGTCATGGCGGTGGAGCAGGGAGAGGTAAGTATTTCAACTTTGCAAGTGTTGTGATCCGGAGCAAGCAGGGGGGCCCACTCGTTGGCGACGGCACTGGCACAGGGCCCCTCATAGTACGGCGGTGTGTGGCGGTGTGTCTGACGGCAGGTGGGCCCTCCCACCGGCAGAGACACTTTTGCGTACTGTGAGGGGCCCTGTGCCAGTGCCGTTGCCCATGAGTATGCCCCCCACCTGCTCAAGGAACCTGCACTTTCATCTGCACCTTCCTCTTTGTCACCTTGTAAGGTGGTATAGTATGCGGGAAGGGGAACCTGAGTTTCCTCAGGGTCAGATTCTGGCTGAGTAGAGTGTGAGGGGAATGTAGTGGTCTGGATCAATGTACCAGCAGAATCATCTAGCAGTGGCTGGGCATCAGTGCACTTGTGGCGTCCCCAGGAGTACGGTCGCCACAGTGGCATTACCTTCCTCCTAGGGAGTGTGATGTCATGCTTGGGAGCAATGAAGGATCTCTCTAGCAGTTCAACCAAAACACAACACATTTCCCACTCCAGGCCAGCAGGGAGACCTCTGAACCTGACTGCTGAGGAGCGGCTCTCTGTGGTCGGGAGGAGGTAAGTTAGGGCACTCTGTGCAGGGAAGAGGAAGTGTGTGGACGTGAGAAGGGGAGCTGGAGGATGAGCAGAGTTAAGGCTCACTCCTAGTTGGAGCGCATGGTTCGGATTCCGGTCTCCGAGTTTGTAGGGACACTGACGTTCCTGCAGCAGAAACTGGAGGAAGTAGCAGCTGTAAATTCTCTGTACCCAACTAAGGCTACGGCTGCCTGCCATATGAGAAAGTTCCAAAAGAGAGTCAACAGGGGGAACTTCATTGAACTCAGCACTGCGAGTACCTCAGATAAGCACTAGAACGGAGGCCACACTACCTATCTGCAGAGAGAGAATTCGAAATTGGCTTCCAGGCTGACCAACTCCTTCTCCATCTGTACTCTGGGTCCTGGACGACACTTACCATGTACAGGTAAAGGAACTGCATGACTGTGTCTGTCATCTTTCTCCTGCGCCTGGCGCACGGCTCTGCTACATCCTGCACTGCACACCATCTACCAACTCTCATCTGCCCTGCGACTACGGCCCTACCTGTGCAGGGCTTCTACATCTTAGCTGCACCACAACATCTGTCCCAGAGAAGCGACACTGCAGTGCTGGTCAATCTAATCAGAAACCACAGGTGGCGTCACGTATCATTCACCTATAAACGTAATTCACCCCTTTGCATGGACGCCCAGGGCCACGGAACGGGTCACCACAACAGTGACACATCCCTGTGAGACACCAGCCCAGTACCGATTAACCCCACTGCCCTGGCTGGCCACCCACACTCCATGTCTGATTCATCATGGACTTGGGAATTCACGATTTGACTTGATAACCCAGGCATAGTATGATAGAAAGAGCTACATGGACTAATGTGAAGTGTGGCCTGCTGCTTCATTCACTTTTGGTGGGAGTGAAGGACACAAGGAAAGGGGTTCTTCCTGACCAGGAGCCAGCACTTGATGACTCAGTGCTTGCATTTTTTGAAACTTCAGAAGAGGAGGGCATATTTGCTGGAGTCTGTTTCGGCAATGTAAGCCAAAACCAGTTCCTCATGCTCTGCCTTTAAAAGCGGTTAACCTACTCCCAGAAAAGGTAGCCTTCCTGGCGTTCCGGAGCCAGACCAAGACGCAGGCTCAACACCTCCTGCCTTAGCTGCTATTGTGCTTTTGCCACTACCAGCAGATGCACCACCACCATCAGCACCAGCTGGCCCCCCCACGCCCACGGCCTCTTCCACCAAACTTCAAAATTTTGCAGAAAATAGACTCAAAATAACATCAGATATATGGCACTGTATCAGAAGTGTACAGCTCTATTCAGGCAAAGGATAATTGTCTATCTCCCTATATATTCCATCAGTCACACAGAGACGCTCACAGGCTCAGTATGGATTAGACAAGAATATAAAAATTAGACAGTGTACAGTATCATCAGATAGCAGTTATATATAGTATAGTTTAAACATTCTACATCTCCGTAGATATTTGAGGAGGCACACACAGACACTCTCAGGCTCAGTGTTGGATTAGAACACAATCTAAAAAGCCATAAAACGGTAATGATCTCAAGAGTACAGCTGTACACAGTGTAGGTGTCATTGTTGTCAATTTCAGTATTTATTTCCACAGTCAGAAAATAACTCTCATTTGGTCAGTTTGGATTAGACCAGAATATAACAAGCAGTAAATGGGTAAAGTATCCCAAGCGTAGAGCTGTATACAGTGTTGGGGTAATTTTTAAATGTACATCTAAATTGCAGGTGTAACCCATAGACACTCACACGCTCAGGATGGATCACACCACAATATAACAAGAAGATCCGCAGGAAATAATCACACATGTGGGACAATGTTCCAGGTGTCAATGATACACTTAGAGTGTTGGTTGGAGGAGGACTTCCTGGCAGAAAGGGTACAGTATCACCAGATACCAGGTATATATAGCATAGTTTAAACATTAGCAATGCACTTCTATATATCAGGAGTAGTGTTGAGCCACCCTACTAGTGTTTTGGTTCGTCGCACAGGAGGCAAGTTCGTCGAATGTTCGTCGAACGTTCGAAGAATACCGTCGAACCCCATTGAAAAGAATGGCAGGCAAACACAAACACATACAAACACATAGAAAACAATTACAAAACACCTTTAACGGTATCCCAAAGCAGACAAAATGCTCAGAAGACAAAAATAACATATGGAAAAGGGCAACTACATTTAGAAAAGAGGTGGAGGAGTAAAAGGAGGAGGTGGAGGAGACACAGATATAGGCTTGTCATGCCCTTATGAAGTCAAGAAAGGCTGGAATAAAAATGTAAAATACAAACAAAAAAAAAAAAACATTCTGAAATCGAACACGATCATATACCATCGGACTTCCCACCAATAAATTATGCCAACTGCCGATGGGGCGGCGTTATTCCCACGAACCTCCAAACTGCGTCCATGAAGACAAAGTGTTTGGTTTCCGGGGGGCTGTATGATTGCAAAGCTGAACCTTAAAGGAATGTTCAAAAGGGCACCACCAGGAGTGGAGCCTGTTGCTTAATTGGACTCCACGCGGGAAACCACAACCATACAAGCTGCAGAAAAGATGGACAGATTGCAAGCTTTGTCGATTCTGTGTGTGGTGTGGTATGTCCGTTTGTAGTTGTGCTAGCGATTTCTCAGCTTTATTCCGTTAACGACCGAGACTCCGGCATGCCCCCGCGGTACGCGTCAACCTTACCAGAGGGATACGCAAGGCTCTGGAACGCGAGATCGAGCAATAACAGGTCTATCATGCCCTTACATGTCCGGGGCTGCATGCGCGCTACACTGAAAGGACCAGCTTTTGTCGCTTACAGGTGCTGATAACCCGCTGAACACCGTTAATGATGGGGATCTGGGATTCCAATTATTCCCCGCGAACGATGATTTCCCAGTAAGTGCAGGTCAACCGCAATTACGGAATTGGGCCTAACCGGCATTCCTGACAAAATGAAAAAATTACGTGTCCAAACCACAGGTGCTGTAGCTTGCTTAACATCTCGGCAGCCATTCTCAGGCCCAGTATGGATTTGACAACATTGTAGAAAGTTGATAAAGGGTACAGTTTCACCGGATAACACGTATATATGTAGCATAGTTTACACATTAAAAACCTATGTCTATAGATCAGGAGGCAGGCTCACACGGTCTCAGGCCCAGTATGGATTAGACGTGATTGGACAAAGGTGACAAAGGTTACCGCATCACTGGATAACAGTTATGTATAGCATAGTTTACATATTAAAAAAATATGTCTATAGATCAGGAGGCAGACTCAGACGTTATCAGGTCCAGTATGGATTTGACCAGATTGTACAAAGTTGAGAAAGGGTAAATTATCACTGGATAGCAGGTATATATAGCATAGTTTAAACATTTAAAATCTCCATGTTCTCAGAATGGATTAGACAACAATCTAAAAAGTCGAAAAAAGGAAATGTATTTGAAGCGTGCACCAATATACACTTTTGGCGGTATTTTTTAATCTTCATATATATTTCTGTCTCAGTAAGACAGTCCAGACTTTCCGCAATAGGAAATGAGATGCATACAATTACTGACATAAAGTCTAGCAATTGCAGAAATCTAGGAATTACTATTCACGGGAAAAACTTCCGTCAATTCTCAGAGGAGATGCTGACCCTCAATTAATTAGTGTGTGGAGACAGCAAAAACCTTTCTTTGTGAAGAAAGTGATGCTGTATCGCAGTACCGTTGATCCCATCGCCGTTACTCATATCCATCCAATTTTGATCACAGGGAGAGATGTAAACATGGTGCTCACTGCCTATCATGATCTGTCACGTAACTTTGGAGTGCAAAACACAGAACTCACAGGCCGTAGGCGATTCAATTGGATTGGCATGAGAAGGCACATTTAAAAATGTGCGCTGGAATGTCACACGTCTGTGGGTAGGAAAACTGCAAAAGCTGATGAGAAACCACCACTGCATCTCATTGTGAGTCGACGTCCATAAGAAATGGAAGCCATTGATCATCTGAAGCTAGAGCCCGGCCAGCGGGACAGGGCATAGCTACGTCTTAACCATCATCTTCTATCAGTTCACCAAATTTGTAGTGGCAGTCCCAGTGAAGGATTTGACAGCCCAGACTACACAGCGGAGGAGCAGGGAGAGGTAAACATTGCAAATGCTGGGGCCCTGCCCAAGCAAGGGGGGCCCGCTCTTGGGCGTCAGTACTGGCACTGGGCCCCTCATAGTACGGCAGTGTGTCTGACGGCGGGTGTGCACCCCCACCATCAGAGACACTTGATTGCACTATGAGGGACCCTGTGCCAGGGCCCACGCCCAAGAGTCGGCCCACCCACCTGTCCAGGGCAACGGCACTCGCACGGTTGCGTGCACTAGGTGGTGACCCCGGCCATGGGGGGAGGAGGCAGCCCAGTTAAGGAGGTTTACAAAATGGCATATGTTGATGTGGGACATTCACCTGCTTCTAAAGGCGAAATTGGTGAAGTTCCAGGAAGAGGAGGACTAAAGCAAGCCATTTTTCTGTCACCCTATGTGTCATCAGGGTAAGGTGTGACAAAATCCTTGGAAACCCATGCATGGTTCATTTTAATGAAGGTTAGATCATCCACATTTTGGGTCGAGAGATGGGTCCTTTTTTCTGTCAGGATTGATCCAGCAGCACTGAAGACTCCGATAGCACACTTGCAGCTGGGCAAGCGAGCTCCTGTAAGGCATATTGTGCCAATTCAGGCCAGGCGTCCAGTTTAGCGGCCCAATAGTCAAATGGGAATGACCTGTGAGGGAGAACATCGATATGGGACGAGAAGTAGTTTGTAACCATAGTTGACAAGTGATGTCTCCTGTCACTTTCAATCGATGCAGTATTACCAGTCGTGTGAGCGGGACTTGAAAAATCAGTCCACAACATGGTCAAGAAACCCCTGTCTCCAATGCCACTTCTGATGTGTGCACCACCAACACCTCTTCCAAGTTGCCCCCGGCCCATACGGCTCGTGTGAGAACCATCACCGCTGTTGTGTGCTGGGAATGCCTCAACCAACCGGTTTACCAGAGTTTCTTGTTTGTTAGCCAATATTAGGTCAAGGTTCTCCTGTGGCATGATGTTTTGGAATTTGCCTTTAGAGTGTGGATCCAGGATGCTGGACAACAAGTAGTTGTCATCGTTCATCATTTTGGCAATGCGGGGGTCCCTTTTTAGGATCTGCAAGGCATAATCTGACATGTGGGCCAATGTTCCCGGTGTCAATGATGCACTGCGAGTGCTGGGTGGAGGAGCACTTTTTGGAAAATCCACATCCCTCGAGTAACGCACAAACCCTGTACCTGACCTTGCCACGCCAACATTTTCTCTTGCCCCACGAGAAGCTTCCTCCTCCCCTAAATAATCACCCCCATCATCATCATCCTCCTCTTCCTCTTCTTCCTCCACCTCATCCAGGAGAGTTCCCGGAGCAGACAATGGCTGACTGTCATCAAGGCTTCCCTCCTCCTCTTCCTCATCATCCTCGGCTGCAGACGCCTGCTCCTTAATGTGCTTCTAAGTTTGCATGAGCAGACGCATAAGTGGGATGCTCATGCTTTTGATGGTGTCGTCTGCGCTTACCAGCCGTGTGCATTCCTCAAAACACTGAAGGACTTTACAGAGGTCTTTCAGCTTCGACCACTGCACACCTGTCAACTCCATGTCTGCCCTCAAAGTGCCTGCCCGTGTATCCTCCCACAAATGCATTACAGCCTGCGTCTGTTCGCACAGCCGCTCAACCATGTGCAGGGTGGAGTTCCACCTTGTTGCAACGTCGATAATTAGGCGGTGCTTGGGAAGGTGGAGCAATCGCTGCAGCTTCTGCATACGACTGGAGTGTACCAGCGACCAGCGGATGTGCGAGCACAGTCTTCGGACCTACTGGAGCAGGCCTGTTAACTCCGAATAATTATTGAGGAAGCACTGCACCACCAGGTTCAAGGTGTGAGCCAATCAAGGTATGTGTCTGAGTTTTGAAAGGGCTATGGCTGCCACAAAATTCCGGCCATTATCTCTAACTACCTTGCCTGCCTCAAGATGTAGACTGCCCAGCCATGACTCAGTTTGTCGTTGAAAGTAGTCGGTCAGTACCTCCGCGGTGTGTCTGTCACCCAAACACATCATCTTCAATGCAGCCTGCTGACGCTTTCCACTAGCTTATCGATAGGGGGACACCTCGTGTGCAACACTTGCAGCTGCGGATGGAGTGCTTGTGCGACTGGGTTCTGTGGACGAGCTTTCGCTTCTGGAGGAGGAGGAGGGTAGAACGCCTACAGCCAACTGTTTCCTATATCGTGGGCTAGGCAGTACTGTCCCACCACCGCTGTCCCCTGTGGACCCTGCATCCACCACATTAACCCAGTGTGCAGTGATGGACACGTAACGGCCCTGGCCATGCCTACTGGACCATGCATCAAGCATCAATTGTGAGGTGCACCTTTCCACTCACTGATTGCTTGAGTGCATGTACAATGCGGTCTTTCACATAAAGGTGGAGGGCTGGGATGGCTTTGCGAGAAAAGAAGTGGCGACTGGGTAGGTCATAGCGTGGTACTGCGTAGGCCATGAGTTTGCGGAAAGCTGCGCTTTCAACCAACCGATAGGGCATCATCTCTAACGAGATTAGTTTGGCAATGTGGGCTTTCAAACCCAGTGTACGCGGATGAGAGGATGAGTACTTTCTTGTCCTACTCATAGTCTCTGGTAGGGTGAGCTGGACTTGAGAGCTGCATATGGTCGAACTAGCGGTGGACATGGCTGACTGAGAGAGGGTTGATGATGGTGATGGAGTTGGTGTTCTTTCTGATGGCCTAGATTCAGTCTTTCGTTGCAATAACATTGTGATTCCCTGACCGATTTGCCCTTTGCGATGACAACTCAACATTTGCTGCTGGTGGTGTGCTAACCGGTGGGCTTACAGTGGGAGAACCAATGTAGTGTTGCTGACTACCTTCTTTGGGAGCAGTTGCACATGTGGTACGTGAGTTTTGGTAGTCCGTCCACGCTTGCAAGTGCATGGTGGTTAAATGTCTTAGCATGCAACTGGTATTCAAATTTCTCAGATTTTTCCCTCTGCTAAAGGTCTTTGCGCACTTCTTACAGATAACCTTTGCCTGATCATTAGGATTTTGTTCAATAAAGTGCCACACTGCACTCTTCCTACTATGGAAGACATTTTGAGGCCTTGCATGCTGTGCTATTTTGACCATCTGTCCAAGCTGTCCTGCAACTCTTTTGGTTTTTGTAACCTGTTTTTGGACTGCTCCAGGCCAGCCAGATAACTGTTGTGATGTTGATGCCCGCTGCGGATGCTCCTCCTCCTCTTGTGAGCTATTGGCAGCAGCACCCTCTTCCCCCAATGGATGACAATCTGGGTCAACAACTGGGTCATCCATCACCTCCTCTTCAATGTCATGTGCACCTTCCTCTGTGTCACCATGTACGGTGGTATAGTATGCGGGAAGGGGCACCTGAGTTTCATCAGGGTCAGAATCTGGCTCATTACACTGTGAGGACAATGTAGTGCTCTGAGTGAATGTACCAGCAGAATCATCTATCAGTGACTGTGCATCAGTGCACTCCATGTCAGATTCATCTTGGCCTGGGTAATTCACGATTTGACTTGATAACCCAGGCATGGTATGTGAAAACAGCTCCATGGAGTAATCTGTAGTGTGGCCTGCCGCATCCTTCATTTTGGTTGGGGTGAAGGACACAAGGAAAGGTGTGGTTCATGACCATGAGCCTCCAGTGACGACTCAGTGCTTTTATTTTTTAAAACTTCAGAAGAGGAGGCGATAGAGCTGGAGGCTGAGTCAGCAATGTAAGCCAAAACTTGTTCAAGAAGCTCCGGCTTTAAAGCGGTTTACCTACTCCCAGAAAAGGGAGCCTTCGAGGCCTTGTGGAGCAAGACGATGACGCAGGCTCAACACCTCCTGCATTAGGTGCTATTTTGCTTTTGCCACTACCAGCAGATCCACCACCAACACCACCATTACCAGCTGCCAACCCCCGCCCTCTTCCACGGACTCTTCCACCACACTTCCTCATTTTTGGGGAAAATGTACCCAAAAAACCACCAAATATATGGTACTGTAAAACAAGGTACAAGGTGTATATAGTAGTGGGGAGAATTTGAATCTCTCTAGACTTCAGGATACAGTTGGATTCTGTCAGGCCCTGTTTATATTACACCGCAATGTGACAGGCAGATTATGGATGGTGTAAGAAAGGTGTATAGAGGACTGGGGAGAATTTGAATCTCTCTAGACTTCAGGACACAGTTGGATTCTGTCAGGGCCTGTTTATATTACAACGCAATGTGACTGGCGGATTCTGGATGGTGTAAGTAAGGTGTATAGAGGACTGGGGAGAATTGGAATCTCTCTAGACTTCAGGACACAGTTGGATTCTGTCAGGCCCTGTTTATATTACACCGCAATGTGACAGGCGGATTCTGGATGGTGTAAGAAAGGTGTATAGAGGACTGGGTAGAATTGGAATCTCTCTAGACTTCAGGACACAGTGGGATTCTGTCAGATCCTGTTTATATTACACCGCAATTTGACAGGCAGATTCTGGATGGTGTAAGAAAGATGTATAGAGGACAGGGGAGAATTGAAATTTCTCTAGACTTCAGGACACAGTTGGATTCTGTCAGGCCCTGTTTATATCACACTGCAATGTGACAGGCAGATTCTGGATGGTATAAGAAAGGTGTATAAAGGACTGGGGAGAATTTGAATCTCTCTAGACTTCAGGATACAGTTGGATTCTGTCAGGCCCTGTTTATATTACACTGCAATGTGACAGGCAGATTCTGGATGGTGTAAGAAAGGTGTATTGAGGACTGGGGAGAATTGGAATCTCTCTAGGCTTCAGGACACAGTTGGATTCTGTCAGGCCCTGTTTATATTACACCGGAATGTGACAGGCAGATTCTGGATGGTGTAAGAAAGGTGTATAGAGGACTGGGGAGAATTGGAATCTCTCTAGACTTCAGGACACAGTTGGATTATGTCAGGCCCTGTGTATATTACACCGCAATGTGACAGGCAGAAATTGCCTAGTGTATGACAAACTACAAGGTGTACATAGAATTGGGCAGAATTGGAATCTCCCTAGAGTGTAGGTCTGTAAGAACGGACCAACTCCTCGACTTTTCCTTACAGAGTCACACACTTAGCTTCAATTTGGCCGTGATAACAGCCGTTACACGGTACTGTGAGAGGAGCGTACACGTACATCACTGTACGGTGTATGTAAAATTGTCAAGCTCCGTGTTTTTGTATACGGACTGGCACACGCTGTCTCTCTCTAGTTTTGAATGTAATCAAACAGCAAATATACTAAACGGTTTGAAAAGCGGACAAAACTATAAGGTGTAGGTCTGTAAGAACGGGCAAACTCCACGGCTTTTCCTTACAGAGTCACACACAGATAGCTTCAATTTGGCCTTGATAACAGCCGTTACACAGTACTGTGTGAGGAGCGTACACCGCTCTACGGTGTGTGAAAAAATGAACGCTCAGTACCTCACCAGGACAAAACAATAAAATTTGGATTGCTTTTAAAAAAGCAGTTTGAACACCAGTGTGCACACAGCAATGCAGCTAGCCTTAAAAGGCAGGCTAATCACCACCAGCGCTGCTGCACAAAAGCAAAAAATCTTCACCTTTCACTGCACAGTAACTACAGTGAAAAGCGCTATCAGCAGAAGCAGTTTTTTTCTTTTTGCCTTCCTAATGCTCTCCCTACAGAATCATCATCAGCAGCAGCTCTCCCTATTCTGAGATCAGCATGAGGCCCTGTTTATATTATACCGCAATGTGGCAGGCAGATTCTGGATGGTGTAAGAAAGGTGTATAGAGGACTGGGGAGAATTGGAATCTCTCTAGACTTCAGGACACAGTTGGATTCTGTCAGGCCCTGTTTATATTACACCGCAATGTGACAGGCAGATTCTGGATGGTGTAAGAAAGGTGTATAGAGGACTGGGGAGAATTGGAATCTCTCTGTTGTGAGTTGATTTTCCCCTTCACCGTTGATGTCTGATGAACTCCCTCTGCTGGTGAAGAGAGGTAGTGAAATTGATTGGGTTGAGAAGAACCTGTCATCTGAACAGGTGGAGCCTGATTGGACACCCAGAATCACTGAGTGGATATAAGGCAGCCGACGCCCTACAGGGGTTCTGGTGATCCTTTCTGCTCTGAGCTCTTGCAACCAGTTAGTCCTGTCTACTGAAAGCTAAGTTTTTGCTCTCTTATTTCTCCATGAGATTTTGTCTGTTTGCTTAGTGTTTTGTGTTCAGCCTGCCTTTGTTGGGACGGGCTGAGCTCCATTTTTGTCTCTGATCAGTTTATCTCTTTGCTCTGTTTTCAGACTATACCTGAGTGCTGATATAGTGATTTTGAAGTCTAGCGACTACTAGTAATGGGAATGTGGACAGAGCAGGAGACATTGCCGGACACACATCAGGGGATCAACTGACGAGACTGAGCCCCAGTAACACAGGAACAAGTGTGGATTGTGCAGACGCCACTTCATAGCAGTAACTGGCTGGGCTGGAGGCCAGGGGAAAAACTAGTGACAGTGGAGCCAGAGGCCTAAGTGGAGCACGGTTAAAAATCAGTAGGAGTTCGATTGTGGAGGGAGCAGGAGACTTTGCCGTCCACACAGCAGGGGAGCAGATGGCGTTACAGAACCCCAATAACACAGGAGCTAGTGTTTTTCTCTGTGCAGATGGCACTTCTGAGCGACAACTGGCTGTGTTGAAGCCCAGGGATTACAGTTCAGGTGGTAGAAACATGAACACAACAGGAGACCTGGATACTGTTGCCAACCAATTATTTTTTCTGGTAGAGGACTGGCAAATTCTGGCGAGATCCAGGCCTTGTTCATTTTCAGAAAAGTAAGCCGGTCAACGTTATCGGAGGATAGTCGCGTGCGACGGTCTGTTAGTACACAACCTGCGGCACTAAAGACGCGTTCCGATAATACACTGGCAGCAGGGCAAGCCAGCACCTCCAATGCATACTGGCTAAGCTCTGGCCATGTATCCAGCTTTGAGAACCAAAACTTGAAGGGGGAAGAGACATGTGGGAGTACACTGACAGGGCAAGACATGTAGTCTGTCACCATCTGACGGAAACGTTGCCTCCTGCTGACTGGAGCCGTCTCTGGTGGTGTAAACATTTGTGGCGGACACACAAAACTTTGCCACATTTGGGCCATAGTGGTCTTGCCTTGTGCTGAGGCACTGCCTCTGCTCCCTCTTTGTGCCGAGCTTCCTCCACTGCCTTGATGCACAGAGCTGCTTTGTAAAGCACTAGCAGCACTGCTGTCGGGTGGAATGGAGAACTTGATGGACTTCACCAGTGTGTCTTGGTACTCCCGCAGTTTACGCTCCCTGTTCAACGGTGATATGAGGCTTTGTAAGTTGTCCCGGTAGCGAGGATCTGGGAGGGTGTACACCCAATAATCAGTCTTGTTGAGAATGTGGGCGATGCGGCGGTCGTTTCTCAGGCACTGCAGCATGAAATCAACCATGTGCAGACTCCCAACTGCCAAAGAAACGCTGTCCCCTGCTTGAGTCGTCATCTCTGCCTGCTCTGCATCACCCCACCCTCGCTGTACATACTGACTAGAGCATTGTGTATCTCCCTCCTCTGGAGAGATGTCTTCCTCCTCCATTGACTCCTCCTCATCCTGCTCACAAAGTGTCCCCTGCCTAGGCCTTTGTGAGGAACCACGTAGCGCAGACTGTCCAGAAGCAGATGGCATTTGTGACTCCTCATCCTCCACCTCTTCCAAAACCTCCTCCCTTAGTGCTTGCAGTGTTTTTTGAAGCAGGCAGATAAGGGGGACACTCATGCTGACTAGTGCATCATCTGCACTCGCCATCCGTGTGGAATCATCGAAGGCATGCAAAACGAGGCAGATGTCCTTAATAGAGGCCCACTCAGTGGTGCTGAAGTGTGACCGGCGCACAGTGCGACTTGTTTGCGCCTGATGCAGCTGGTACTCCATGACTGCTGCCTGCTGCTCACACGACCACTCCAACATATGTAATGTTGAATTCCACCTGGTGGGTAGGTCACATATGATGCGATGTTCCGGAAGGCGTAATCGGCACTGCAGAGCAGCAAGGCGCGATCTTGCCATGCTGGAACGCCGCAAGTGAGCGCACTCTATGCGGACCTTGTGCAGCAGTGCATCAAGATCCGGATAATCCCTCAGAAAGCTCTGCACGACCAAGTTAAGCACATGTGCCAGACATGGGATGTGAGTGAGGTTGCCTAGGCCCAGAGCTGCCACCTGATTTTGGCCATTGTCACACACTACCAAGCCCGGCTGGAGATTCGCTGGCACAAACCACATGTCGCTCTCCTGCTTGATGGCATTCCAGAGCTCCTGCGCTATGTGGCTTCGAATCCCCAAAGAAATTAATTTGAGTACGGCCTGTTGACGTTTGTCCACGGCTGTGCTCATATCGGTCGTAACAGGCTCCTGCAGCGCTGTTTCTGAGGAACTTGAGTAGGAAGAGGAGTCAATGTGTACAGACTGGATTCCTGCAATCCGTGGAGTTGGCAGAACACGTACAGCGCCACTCTCCAGATCTGTACCCGGCTCCACAACATTGACCCAATGGGCAGTGAGGGAAAGGTATCGACCCTGTCCATGGTTACTGGTCCACGCATCGGTGGTCAGGTGGACCTTGCTACTGACGGCGTTTAGTAGCGCATGTTATATTATTCCCTCCACATGTTTTTGCAGGGCAGGGACGGCTTGCCTGCTGAAATAAAAGCGGCTGGGCACGGTGTATTGTGGGACTGCCAATGACATGAAGTTCCGGAAGGTGTCAGTCTCCACCAGCCTGAATAAGAGCATTTCAAGGGCCAGTAGTTTGGCAATGCCAGCATTCAGAGCCTGTGCTCAGGGATGGTTTGCCGAGTATGGCCGCCTTTTATCCCATGCCTGTGCTACCGATGGCTGTAGAGTGGCCTGGGAGTGTGAGGATGACTGGCAACGTGGTGCTGTGGGTGGAATGTCACTGGGTCTCCGGACAACAGTGCCAGAGGTTCTTCCTTGGCGATCCTGTGAGGAAGCCGAACCAGCTGTGTGTGAGCTGGAGGAAGAGGCCCCAACACGAGCTGAAGAGGTGGTTGGTGGTGCTGTACATTTGCCTACGTCTTCAGTGTGTCTGTGTAACTCCACCTTGTGCTTGGTCCGCACATGTTTCCACATATTTGTGGTATTGAGGTTGCTGACATTTTTACCTCTTTTGACTTTCTGATGACACAGCTTGCATTTGACAAAGCAAATCTCATCTGCAACTGTGTCAAAAAAGGACCACGTACTGCAAGTATTGGGAGCGCCCGTTTTGGCTTTTGGAAGAGGAATGCTCCTAACGGGTGCCAAAATGGAGGCTACAGGCAACCAAGTCTGCCCCCTCCCTGTCCCTCCTGTTTTGGCCATTCAAGGAATCTCTTCCTCAGAGCTGCTCCCACCACCTTCCTGTTCCTCACGCCATGATGGGTCAAGGACCTCATCATCTACACTCCCCTCTTCAAACACCTGCTTCTCCTGAGTTGTCTCGCCAGCACCGCACGCACCAGAAAGTGGTACCCGAGTCTCGTCATCATCTGATGCGTACTGATGTGTGCTGACCATAGGAACTGGCCCACCCACCTCTTCAGATTCAGAGGGACAAAGATGTTGCAAATCACTGCATACTCCGTCTTCTTCGCATTCTTGAATGCTGCTTGGCTGTCCCCCTCTTTCCAAGCCAACAGAACAGAAGTAGAAGACTGTGATGGCTCCTGTCCAGGGCTCTCTGACTGCCTGGGCACTTTGGCAGGTGGTGAAGAGACAGATGGTTGCTCTTCAGTGCTCTGGCCTGAGAGGATGTGGAAGTCATTGAAGTCGATGCGTTAGCTGCCATCCATCCGTCAACGGCTTCAATTTGTTCCTCCCGCAGCAGTGGGGTACGGCGAGGTCCTACAAAGCTGTTCATAAAGGACTGTTGCCTGCTAAAACTGGGGGATGCTGACTCACTGGTGCCCGCAGCAGGCACAGAATCCCCACGTCCTCACCCTGCAGAATCCCCTCGTCCTCTCCCTGCAGAATCCCCACGTCCTCTCCCTGCTGAAACTCCACGCCCATGCCCACGTGCCTTACTCCCTGCCTTCTTCATCTTGGTAGACTGATAAAGATAGGCAGAAAAGTACAAAGGGGGGCTTAGTGTGCTTATTCCTGAACAGCTGGTAACAAGTATAAGAAACACTAATTTTATGAAGTGTATGTGGACTACACTTTAATAGGAGCTAATGTGGCCTACACAACTGTCAAATGAAGTGTTTGGTGAACTTTATTTTGTTTTTTTTTCTGAAAAAAAACTAAAAGGATGTGACCAAAGATTTGAAAGCGATAGTATCACTAACTTTTTGGAGCTATTACAATGCAGGAAGGTAACCTACAATGCAAAAGATGAGGCTCCAAAAAATAGGGTAATACTAATCTGGCTGCAGCTGAAGGGCACAAGCCAGAAAAAAGGCTCCTCTATCTACTCCTATATAGTGTTTGCAACCAACCAATGTAGATGGATGCGGATGGATGCACACTAATAGGAGAATAAAAAATTAGCTGCAATAAAATAAAAATATGTGTGAGGCAGTGACGCACACTGAGCGGCCTACAACCAGACATAGCTGCAGGACACACTACTCAGCGTGAGCTGCACTCACACACAGTCAGAGACCTCTCAGACAGCCGTGAACAGTGCAGATAAGTGGGCACTAGCACTGAAAGGCTGCAAAGAGGGTCCGCTGTCTACTCCTATAGTGTTTGCAACCACCGTATATGGATATGGATGGATGCACAGTGCACACTAATAGGAGAATGAAAAATGAGCAGCAAAAAAATAAAAATATGTATGAGGCAGTGACACGCTGAGCGTCCTACAACCAGACGTGGCTGCAGGACACACTACTCAGCGTGAGCTGCACTCACACAGACCTTGCAGACAGCTGTGAACACTGTTGCAAGGCAAAAGAAAGCTACAGTGGTGAATTATGTAGCCTGTTTAAAGCACACTATGATTGTGAAATCACTATCTCTAACTGTCCCTCACAGTCTTGAACAGCAGCCTGTCCCTAACTGAATTCACAGCAGAGTGAACCAGAAATGGCGGCTGCTGCGGCTTTTATAGTGCATCATGACATCATTTCAGCAGCCAATCACAGCCATGCCATTAGCTAACATGCCTAACAGGATGTGCCCACACTTCTGAGGATTGTCATTGGCTGAATCAAATCAAACTGGCACATAGCATTATGGGAACTTCCGATTCTGGTATTCGATATGCTAAAACTTAGTATCGGAATTCCGATACAGTGAATATCGGCCGATACCCGATACTTGCGGTATCGGAATGCTCAACACTAGTCATGAGATCTAAAAAGTGAAGTATTTTTCATTGTACTATACCGCTATTTCTCAGCCGTATCGGAGCATCATGAGTTGTGCTATGTGTTAAAGGGGCGCTCTTTGGCCCAGGGCACATGAAAACCTGGAGCCAGCCCTACCCCCAACACAAATTTAGCCAAATAACCCCCATTTTTCAGTGCGTAACTAGTATTATGAAGTAAATTAAGGTTGAAATGCTTTAGTAATAAGAATTGATGTTTTTTGGCATTCAAAGGGGAACCTTAGGTGTGTTTACTGTCCTCCACTCCCTGCCGACTTTGCTTCCCCATTGACTTGCATTGGTTTTCGTGTGATTCAGTCGGCCTTCGACTTTTCACAAAAATCGTCCGATTTCGTTCAACCCGACTTTTGCGAAAGTCGATTTTCATGAAACCCGACTCGACCCGAAAAAAGGCAAAGTCGCTCATTTCTAGTGTACTGCATTACCTTTGGCCGAGTTTGCGTTTAACAACCGCATTAACCAGTCTATGGGTACATCTCCCTTTTTCTGCAACTATGGGTTTCATCCTCATTTCGGAGAGTTTTCCCGTTTGGACTCTGGGTGTCCTGGGGCGGATGAGACTATCCAGCGGTTGATGGAGTTATGGCAGGAGGTCCAGATTAACATTACGAAGGCCCAGGATAAATATAAGTTTTTTGCAGACAAAAACGGTCCACGGGGCCGGTGTTCCAGATTGGGGATAAGGTGTGGTTATCTACCAAGAATATAAGGCTCAAAGTCCCCTCTGCGAAGCTTGGACCTAAGTTTATTGGTCCCTAAGAAATTACCGAAGTGGTTAACCCGGTGGCTTTTCGGTTGCATCTCCCGCCATCTCTATGGATTCCCAATGTTTTCCATAGGGCCCTTTTGAAACCTGTGAGGTCCTGTGGGGAGGGATCATCATCTTCCCCACCACCGGTTTTGGTAGACGGGCAGTCTGAGTATGAGGTGGAATGAATTGTTGACTCTAGGTTGGTCCATCGTGCCCTTCAATATCTTGTACATTGGAAAGGTTACGGTCCTGAAGACCGGTCGTGGGTTCCTGCTCGATCGGTTCATGCGGATCGGTTGGTCCGGGCCTTTCACGCCAAGTATCCTGAGAGACCCGGGGGTCCAGTGGCCCCCCATTGAGAGGAGGGTACTGTCATGATCTAGGATGGGCTTTGTCTTTGGCCTGTCCTGGTCAGACAGGGGTTAATTGTTTCTGCCTCTCTCTGGCAGAGGGCGGCTATTTAATGCTCACTTGACCTAGGTCCGGTGTCAGTTATACTCCTGCCCTCGGCTGAGTTAGTTGACCTCGTGTGTATGTGTGCCTTGTGCCTGATATCTTGCTTGCTTGTTTGGTTTTGATCCGGTTCTGTCCCTGTTACGAGTTCTGCCTTTCCCTCTTGTACTGCGCTACCTCTCTGTGTATGACCCTCTGCCTGTGACTTGACTACTCTGTGCTCGTCCCTCTGGTACCGCACAGCCCTCTCCGTGTATGAACCCTCACTTGTCTGACCTGCGTTTTCCTCTCCTCTTCTACAGTTTCCCAGCAGTAGGTACATTATATCATCTGCAGCAGTAGGACGCTAAGCCCCGCCCCCTGCAGTCACATGATCTATGTCCTGGGGCTCCTATTTTCAGTGCCGCAGGTCCTGTCTGCTTGAACCGTCACTACTGTATTGGACCCCGCGCTCTCCCACAGTGTGGGTAAGTCACCCTGCTCGGCATGGTAGTTCGCCGACGCCAACAGGGTCCTGACATTAGAGTCCTGACAGTGGTTCAGTAGACCGAGGATCATTGCAGGCTGTAGGCTTGTTGAAACAGGTGGGTCTTCAGGTTCTTCTTGAAGGTTTCCGTTGATGGTGAGAGTCTGATGTGTTGTGGCAGAGAGTTCCAGAGTATGGGGGAAGCACGGGAGAAGTCTTGTATGCGGTTGTGGGAAGAAGAGATAAGGGGAGAGTAGAGAAGGAGATCTTGAGAAGATCGAAGGTTGCGTGCGGGTAGGTACCTGGAGACCATGTCACAGATGTATGGAGGAGACAGGTTGTGGATGGCTTTGTATGTCATGGTTAGGGTTTTGAATTGGAGCCTCTGGGCAATAGGAAGCCAGTGAAGGGCCTGGCATAGGGGGGAGGCTGGGGAATAGCGGGGAGACAGGTGGATTAGTCAGGCAGCAGAGTGTATCATGGACTGGAGCGGTGCCAGAGTGCTAGAGGGGAGGCCAGAGAGTAGGAGGTTAAAGTAGTCAAGGCGGGAGATGATAAGAGCATGCACTAGTGTTTTTGTGGTTTCGTGGTTGAGGAATGAGCGGATCCAGGAAATATTTTTGATTTTGAGGTGATAGGAGGAGGCGAGGGTTTTGATATGTGGTTTGAAAGAGAGCGCAGAGTTGAGGATCACCCCAAGGCACTGAGCGTGCGGGACTGGAGAAAGCGAGCAGCCATTGACATTGATGGCTAGGTCTGGTGGAGGGGTAGAGTGAGATGGGGGGAAAGATGATGAATTCTATTTTGTCCATGTTCAGTTTGAGAAAGTGAGCAGAGAAGAAGGCTGAGATAGCAGACAGACATTGTGGGATTTTTGTCAGTAAGGAGGTGAGGTCGGGTCCAGATAGGTAGATCTGCGTGTCATCGGTGTAGAGGTGATACTGCAAACCATGGGATTTTATGAGCTGTCCCAAGCCGAAAGTGTAGATGGAGAATAGTAGGGGTCCTAGGACAGAGCCTTGAGGAACACCGAAAGACAGGGGGCGAGGTGAGAAGGTAGTGTGTGAGAGGGAGACACTAAATGTTTGGTCTGTTAGGTATGATGAGATACAGGATAGGGCCAAGTCTGTGATGCCAAGAGATGAGAGAGTCTGTAGCAGGAGGGAATGGTCTATGGTGTCGAAGGCAGAGGACAGGTCCAGGAGAAGGATGACAGAGTAGTGTCACTTGTTCTTGGCGGTTAGTAAGTCGTTAGTGACTTTAGTTAGGGCAGTTTCAGTTGAGTGATGTGGTCAGAAGCCAGATTGTAACCAGTCAAAGAGGGAACAGGAGGAGAGGTGGGAGGACAGTTCAAGATATACATGCTGTTCCAGTAGTTTTGAGGCATAAGGGAGAAGAGATATCGGGCGATAGTTAGACACAGAGAATGGGTCAAGGGAGGGCTTTTTGTGGATGGATGTGATTGAGGCATGTTTGAAGAATGAGGGAAAGACACCATTTGTAAGTGAAAGATTGAAGAGGTGTGTTAGAGTTGGGATGAAGACTGTGGCCAAGTTAGGGATGAGGTGGGATGGGAGCGGGTCGAGGGCACAAGTGGTGAGGTGTGAGCTTGACAGAAGGGTGGAGAGCTGATCTTCTGTCATGGTGGAGAACCTGGCTTTTGCAGGACAGGGCTGAGCGGCTAAGAGGGGCAATGGGGGCTGCGGGCCAAAGCTTTGTCTGATCGTATCGATCTTCTGCTTAAAGAAGGAGGCAAAGTCTTCAGTAGAAATGAGAGGAGAGGGCGGAGCTGCTGTGGGACGGAGTAGAGAATTGAAAGTGTTGAAGAGCTGTTTAGGGTTGTGAGACAGGGAGGATATGAGAGATGAGAAGTAAGTTTGTTTTGCAGCAGAGAGCGTGGACTTAAAGCTGGCAAGGGACTGCTTGTATGCGTTGAAGTGCTCAGTAGAGTGGGTTCTCTTCCATCTCCGCTCAGCAGCCCTGGAAACCCGTCTCGGTTCTTTGGTCAGGCTGGTCAGCGAGGGCTGCCTGTTGATTGTTCGAGTTTTCCTCTGCGTGAGGGGGGCAGCCAAATCAAGTGTTGCTGTTATTGTGGTGTTATAAAAAGTGCCAGCAGCATCTGTGTCATGAAGGGAAGGTATGTCTGTAAGAGGGAGAAGGGACTCAGAGAGTGAATGCAAATTGAGGTGTTTGAGATTCCTGCGAGGGTGATCGAGTTTATGGAGCGGGGGTTGCGCAGTAGGAGAGGAGAGGGAAGAGAATTTCAGTAGGTTGTGGTCAGACAGGGGGAGGGGTGAGTTATTGAGATTAGTGAGGGAGCAGAGACGGGTGAAGATATGATCCAGTGTGTGACCATCTTTGTGAGTGGCGACAGAGGACCATTGAGTGAGGCTGAGGGAAGCCGTGAGCGATAGTTTAGAGGCAGCCAGGGTGGAAGTGTCAATGGGGATGTTGAAATCACCCATGATGATGGTGGGGATGTCAGCAGAAAGGAAATGGAGTAGCCAGGTGGTGAAGTGGTCGAGAAAGGTGGAGATGGCTAGTTCTGGGGGGCGGTAGATGACAGCCAGTTTGAGGTTGGAGGGGGAATAGATGCGGACGGAGTGCATCTCGAACGAGGGAAGAGTAGCGGAGGGTGGCAGAGGAATTGGGGTAAAGGAGCAGGTATCAGACAGGAGCAAGCCAACTCCTCCACCACGTTTGTTGCTGGGGCGAGGGGTGTGAGAGAGATGGAATCCACCATAGGAAAGCGCAGCTGGAAAGGCTGTGTCAGAGGGATTGAGCCAGGTTTCAGTGATGGCAAGGAATGAGAGTTTGTTGGTGATAAAGAGGTCATGGATAAATGACAGCTTGTTGCAGACAGAGCGTGCGTTCCATAGAGCTCCAGGTAAGGGGGTTGGGGGAGTGGGAGCTGGATGAATGGGTATGAGGTTATCATGGTTGCGAAGATGTGTAGAGGATCGTGGCAGGGTGTTGGAAGTGAGTGTAGGGATGTGTTGAGGAGGGCCAGGATTTGGGGATACGTCGCCAGCAATGAGGAGTAGTAGACAGAGAATCAGAAGGTGGGAGCAGGATAGGACATAATGTGACCGTTTGTGTCTGGAAAAAATGGATTGTATGTGGAGGAATAGTTCTGACAAATAGGAGATATGGCAGGGAAGGATGGAGGGGGAAATGACTAGTTCCTTACTAGGAGGTGGGATTACAGGAGTTAGGGAAAAATAGAGTAGTATGGGGGTGATAGTAAAAAGAAGCCTAAACAGTGTTGTGATGTTATAGTCCGTTACGTTACAGTCAAATTCCAGTCCAATTCTAGTCTAATTCAGAATAGTGTACTTAGAAATCTGTACTTTGAAATATGGATTTTGAAACAAATGGAGCCGACTACATCTGGAGCAGACCCATGGTACTGAATATATGTGCAGCTAAAGACAATCAGGTGTGATACCTCATCATTAGAGTTGAGCGAAACGGATCGAAAAATTTCAAAAGTCGCCGACTTTTGGCAAAGTCGGGTTTCATGAAACGAAACCCGACCCTAGGATGAGGTCGGCCACGAGGTCGGTGACTTACGCGCCAAAGTCGCTTTTCAAAAGTTTGTTTTGCGCTCTTTTTCAGCCAATCAGGATCCACGGACACTGTGGGCAGCGTGATGACATAGGCAGGGGTCACCATCATCTTTCAGAAGGGCATGCAAGTGATTGGCTTGCTTTGGTGGGCGTCACAGGGGGTATAAAAGGGCGTGCACGCCGACCGCCATCTTACTTCTGCCGATCTCAGTATAGGGAGAGGTTGCTGCTGATTCTGTAGGGAGAGCGTTAGGCAGGGAAGAAGACAAAAAAACTGCTTCTGCTGCTAGCGATTTGGCCTGCACAACACACCAGTCACTGTGTGTGCAGTGCAAGGGGAGGCTATATAGTGGTGTATCAGTGGTGTTGGTTGTTGGGCTGCCTTCTAAGGCTTCCTGACATTCCTGCATTGCTGTTTACCCACTGCTCCGCAAACTGCTTTTTTAAAAGCAATCCCAATTTTTTTTTTTTGTCCTGAGACGAAAAAAAAACTGCTTCTGCTGCTAGCAATTTGGCCTGCACAACACACCAGTCACTGTGTGTGCAGTGCAAGGGGAGGCTATATTGTGGTGTATCAGTGGTGTTGGTTGTTGGGCTGCCTTTTAAGGCTTCCTGACAGGCTGGCATTGCTGTTTACCCACTGCTCTGCAAACTGCTTTTTTAAAAGCAATCCAATCTCCCTTATCCTCTAGTCCCTTTTGTCACAGCTGTGCCATCGAGCCTGTGACATAGCGCTCAGATATCAGTGGGCCTCACACAATCCAAAAGTGTCCAGTGTCCAAAAGTGTGTGCAGAGATTCAAAATCTCCCTTATCCTCTAGTCACTTTGGTCACAGCTGTGCCATCGAGCCTGTCACATAGCGCTCAGATATTCATTGGGCCTCACACAATCCAAAAGTGTCCAGTGTCCAAAAGTGTGTGCAGAGATTCAAAATCTCCCTTATCCTCTAGTCACTTTGGTCACAGCTGTGCCATCGAGCCTGTCACATAGCGCTCAGATATCAGTGGGCCTCACACAATCCAAAAGTGTCCAGTGTCCAAAAGTGTGTGCAGAGATTCAAAATCTCCCTTATCCTCTAGTCACTTTGGTCACAGCTGTGCCATCGAGCCTGTCACATAGTGCTCAGATATTCATTGGGCCTCACACAATCCAAAAGTGTCCAGTGTCCAAAAGTGTGTGCAGAGATTCAAAATCTCCCTTATCCTCTAGTCACTTTGGTCACAGCTGTGCCATCGAGCCTGTCACATAGCGCTCAGATATCAGTGGGCCTCACACAATCCAAAAGTGTCCAGTGTCCAAAAGTGTGTGCAGAGATTCAAAATCTCCATTATCCTCTAGTCACTTTGGTCACAGCTGTGCCATCGAGCCTGTCACATAGCGCTCAGATATCAGTGGGCCTCACACAATCCAAAAGTGTCCAGTGTTCAAAAGTGTGTGCAGAGATTCAAAATCTCCCTTATCCTCTAGTCACTTTGGTCACAGCTGTGCCATCGAGCCTGTCACATAGCGCTCAGATATCAGTGGGCCTCACACAATTCAAAAGTGTCCAGTGTCCAAAAGTGTGTGCAGAGATTCAAAATCTCCCTTATCCTCTAGTCACTTTGGTCACAGCTGTGCCATCGAGCCTGTCACATAGCGCTCAGATATCAGTGGGCCTCACACAATCCAAAAGTGTCCAGTGTCCAAAAGTGTGTGCAGAGATTCAAAATCTCCCTTATCCTCTAGTCACTTTGGTCACAGCTGTGCCATCGAGCCTGTCACATAGCGCTCAGATATCAGTGGGCCTCACACAATCCAAAAGTGTCCAGTGTCCACAAGTGTCTGCAGAAATTCAAAATCTCCCCTGTCCTATAGACACCTTGTACCTTGTTTTACATTACTATATAGTTTGTTGGATTTTGTCTACATTTCTACCAAAAATGAGGAAGGCTGGTGGAAGAGGCCGTGGAATTGGGCGGGGGTTGGCAGCTGGTAATGATGGTGTTGGTGGTGGATCTGATGGTAGTGGCAAGAGCAAAATAGGACCGAATGCAGGAGGTGCTGACCCTGCGTCATCGTCTGGCTACATAAGGACTCGAACGCTTAGTTTTCTAGGAGTTGGCAAACCGCTTTTAAAGGCAGAGCATCAGGAAAAAGTTTTGTCTTACATTGCTGACTCAGCCTCCAGCTCTATCGCCTCCTCTTCTTCAGTTGTAAAAAGTAAAAGCACTGAGTCGTCATTGGAGGCTCATGTTCATGAACCACACCTTTCCTTGTGTCCTTCACCCCAACCAAGATTGAAGGATGACGCAGACCATACTACTGATTACTCCATGGAGCTGTTTTCACATACCATGCCTGGATTATCAAGTGAAATGGTGAATTATCCAGGCCAAGATGAATCTGACATGGAGTGCACTGATGCACAGCTGCTGATGGATGATTCTGCTGGTACATTCACTCAGAGCACTACATTGTCCTCGCAGTGTACAGAGCCAGATTCTGACCCTGATGAGACTCAGGTGCCCCTTCCCGCACACTATACCACCATACACGGTGACACAGAGGAAGGTGCACATGACATAGAAGAGGAGGTGATGGATGACCCAGTTGTTGACCCAGATTGGCATCCATTGGGGGAAGAGGGTGCTGCTTCCAAAAGCTCAGATGAGGAGCATCCACAGCAGACATCGACATCGCAACAGCTGTTATCTGGCAGGCCCGGAGCACTCCAAAGACAGGTTCCAAACATCAAAAGAGTTGCTTGACAGCTTGTCCAGAGGGTCAAAAGATCACAGCGTGCTAGGCCGCAAAATGTCTGCCAAAGTAGGAAGAGTGCAGTGTGGCACTTTTTTGACCAAAATCCTCATGATCAGGCCAAGGTTATCTGTAAGAAGTGCGCAAAGACCTTTAGCCGAGGGAAAAATCTGAAAAATTTGAATACCAGTTGCATGCTTAGACATTTAACCAGCATGCACTTGCAAGCGTGGACACAACACCAAACCTCAAGTGCCACATGTGCAACTGATCACAACGAAGGTAGTCAGCAACGCTACATTGATTCCCCCACTGTAAGACCACTGGTTAGCACAGCAGCAAATGTTGAGGTGTCGTTGCAAGGCCACAGCAGTCAGGGAATCCCACTGTTATATCAACGAAAGACTGATTCTAGGCCATCAGAAAGAACACCAACTCCATCACCATCATCAACCCTCTCTCAGTCCGCCCTGTCCACCGCTACTTCCACCATATGCAGCTCTCAAGTCCAGCTCACCCTCCCAGACACTATGAGTAGGTCAAGAAAGTACTCAGTCTCTCATCCGCGTACACTAGGTTTGAACGCCCACATTGCCAAACTAATCTCGTTTGAGATGATGCCCTTTCGGTTGGTGGAAAGCACAGCTTTCCGCGAACTCATGGCCTATGCAGTACCACGCTATGACCTACCCAGTCGCCACTTCTTCTCTCGCAGAGCCATCCCAGCCCTCCACCATCATGTGAAAGACCGCATTGTCCATGCACTCAAGCAGTCAGTGAGCGGAAAGGTGCAGCTCACAACTGATGCATGGTCCAGTCGGCATGGCCAGGGCCGTTACGTGTCCATCACTGCGCACTGGGTTAATGTGGTGGATGCAGGGTCCACAGGGGACAGCGGTGGTGGGACAGTGCTGCCTAGCCCACGGTATAGGAAACAGTTGGCTGTAGGCGTTCGACCCTCCTCCTCCTCCTCCAGAAGCGAAAGCTCGTCCACAGAGCGCAGTCGTACGAGCACTCCATCTGCAGCTGCCACTGTTGCACACGATGTGTCCCCCTATCGAGCAGCTAGTGGAAAGCGTCAGCAGGCTGTGTTGCAGATGATGTGTTTGGGCGACAGACACACCGCCGAGGTGCTGGCCGAGTACTTGAAGCGACAAACTGAGTCATGGCTGGGCAGTGTACATCTTGAGGCAGGCAAGGTAGTTAGTGATAACGACCGTAATTTTGTGGCAGCCATAGCCCTTTCAAAACTCAGCCACATACCTTGCTTGGCTCACACCTTGAACCTGGTGGTGCAGTGCTTCCTCAAAAATTATCCGGAGTTAACAGCCCTGCTCCAGAAGGTGCGAAGACTGTGCGCGCACATCCGCCGGTCGCCTGTACACTCCGTTCGTATGCAGAAGCTGCAGCGATTGCTCCACCTTCCCAACCACCGCCTCATTATCGACATTGTAACAAGGTGGAACTCCACCCTGCACATGGTGGATCGGCTGTGCGAGCAGAGGCAGGCCATAATGCATTTGTGGGAGGATACACGGCCAGGCACTTTGAGAGCAGACATGGAGTTGACAGGTGTGCAGTGGTCGAAGCTGAAAGACCTCTGTAAAGTCCTTCAGTGTTTTGAGGAATGCACACGGCTGGTAAGCGCAGACGACGCCATCCTAAGCATGAGCATCCCACTTATGCGTCTGCTCATGCAAACTTTGACGCACCTTAAGGAGCAGGCGTCTGCAGCCAATGTTGATGAGGAGGAAGAGGAGTAGGGAATCCTTGATAACATTCAGCCATTGTCTGCTCAGGGACCTCTCCTGGACGAGGTGGAGGAAGAAGAGGAGGAGGAGGAGGATGATGGGGATGATTGCTTAGGGGAGGAGGATGCATCTCATGGGGCAAGTGAAAATGTTGGCGTGGCAAGGTCTGGTACAGGGTTTGTGCGTGACTGGAGGGATGTGGATTTGCCAGAAAGTGCTCCTCCACCCAGCACTCGCAGTGCATCATTGACACCGGGAACATTGGCCCACATGTCAGATTATGCCTTGCGGATCCTAAAAAGGGACCCCCGCATTGCCAAAATGATGAACGATGATGACTACTGGTTGGCCAGCATCCTGGATCCACGCTATAAAGGCAAATTACAAAACATCATGCCACAGGAGAACCTTGACCTAATATTGGCTAATAAACAAGCAACTCTGGTAAATCGGTTGCTTGAGGCATTCCCAGCACAAAGCAGCGGTGATGGTTCTCACACGAGCCATACGGACCAGGGGCAGCTTGGCAGAGGTGTTCGTGGTGCACACAGCAGAAGTGTCGTTGGAGACAGGGGTTTCATGACAATGTTGCGGACTGATTTTTCAAATACCGCTCACACAACTGGTAATACTGCATCGATGGAAAGTGACAGGAGACAGCAGTTGTCAACTATGGTTACAAACTACTTTTCCTCCCATATCGATGTTCTCCCACACAGGTCATTCCCCTTTGACTATTGGGCCGCTAAACTGGACACCTGGCCTGAATTGGCCCAATATGCCTTACAGGAGCTCGCTTGCCCAGCTGCAAGTGTGCTATCGGAAAGAGTCTTGAGTGCAGCTGGATCAATCCTGACAGAAAAAAGGACCCGTCTGTCAACCCAAAATGTGGATGATCTAACCTTCATTAAAATGAACCACGCATGGGTTTCCAAGGATTTTGTCCCACCTTCCCCTGATGACACATAGGGTGACAGAAAAATGGCTTGCTTTGGTCCACCTCTTCCTGGTACTTCACCTATTTCGCCTTTTGCATCAGCTGAATGTCCAACATCAACATATGCCACTTTCTAAAACTCCCTAACTGTGCTGCCTCCCCCCCCATGGCCGGGGTCACCACCTAGCGCACGACACCGTGCGAGTGCCGTTGCCCTGGACAGGTGGGTAGGCCGACTCTTGGGTGCGGGCACTGGCACAGGGTCCCTCATAGTGCAATCAAGTGTCTCTGACGGTGGTGGTGCACACCCGCCGTCAGACACACCGCTGTACTATGAGGGGCCCAGTGCCAGTACCGACGCCCACGAGTGGGCCCCCCTTGCTTGGGCAGGGCCCCAGCATTTGCAATCTTTACCTCTCCCTGCTCCTCCGCTGTGTAATCTGGGCCGTCAAATCCATACTGTGCCTGACACCGTCTGAGCCTGCCTCCTGATGTATAGACATATATTTTGAATGTGTACGCTATCCATACATGTTATCTGGGGATACGGTACCCTTTCTAACCTTTGTGCAATCACGTGCAATCCATACTGGGCCTGACACCGTCTGAGCCTGCCTCCTGAGACATATATTTTGAATGTGTACGCTATCCATACATGTTATCTGGGGAAACGGTACCCTTTCTAACCTTTGTGCAATCACGTTCAATCCATACTGGGCCTAACACCGTCTGAGCCTGCCTCCTGAGACATATATTTTGAATGTGTACGCTATCCATACATGTTATCTGGGGAAACGGTACCCTTTCTAACCTTTGTGCAATCACGTGCAATCCATACTGGGCCTGACACCGTCTGAGCCTGCCTCCTGAGACATATATTTTGAATGTGTACGCTATCCATACATGTTATCTGGGGAAACGGTACCCTTTCTAACCTTTGTGCAATCACGTGCAATCCATACTGGGCCTGACACCGTCTGAGCCTGCCTCTTGAGACATATATTTTGAATGTGTACGCTATCCATACATGCTATCTGGGGATACGGTACCCTTTCTCACCTTTGTGCAATCACGTATAATCCATACTGGGCGTGAGAACGGCTGGCGAGCTGTTAAGCAAGCTACAGCACCTGTGGTTTGCACACGTAAGTTTTTCATTTTTTCAGGAATGACGGTTAGGCCTAATTCCGGAACTGCGGTTGACCTGCACTTACTGGGAAATCATTGTTCGCGGGTAATAATTGTAATCAGTGATCCCCATCACTAACGTTGTTCAGCGGGTTATCTGCACCTGTAAGCGACAAACGCTGGCCTTTTCAGTGTAGCGCACATGCAGCCACGGACATGTAAGGGCATGACACACCAGTTATTGGCCAATCTCATGTGCCAGAGCCTCACGTGTCCCTCTAGTAAGCCGGACTCGGACCGCGGGGCATGACGGAGTCTCGTTCGTTAACGGAATTAAGCTTGCAATGTGTGCATCTGTTCTGTAGCTGGCATGGTTGAGGTTTCCCAGGTGGAGTCGAATTTAACCGTAGGCTCCACTCCTGGTGGTGCCCTTCTGGACATTCCTTTAAGGTTCAGCTTTGCAACCATACTGCCCACGTAAAACAAACACTTTGCCTTCATGAACGCTGTTTGGAGGGTCATGACTTGTGGGAATAACGCCGCCCAATCAGTTAACCTGCTAGAGAGATCCTTCGTTGCTCCCAAGCATGACATCACACTCCCTAGGAAGAAGGTAATGCCACTGTGGCGACCGTACTCCTGGGGGCGACACAAGTGCACTGATGCCCAGCCACTGCTCGATGAATCTGCTGGTACATTGACCCAGACCACTACATTCCCCTCGCACGCTACACGACCTGAATCTGACCCTGATGAAACTCAGGTTACCCTTCCCATATACAGTTCCATCTTACACGGTGACAAAGAGGAAGCTGCAGATGAAAGTGCAGGTTCGGCCTACCCGCCATCAGACACACCACCGTACTATCAGGGGCCCTGTGCCAGTGCCATCGCCAACGAGTGGGCCCCCCCTGCTTGCTCAGGATCACAGCACTTGCAAAGTTGAAATACTGTGCAGTGAGATGGAAGATGGGGACGACAAGGAGTCCAGACAAGTACAGGGATTCCCTAGCGAGGAGACTTATTTGATTGTTTTCAATGTTGGGACAGCAATTTTTGGGGAGCACTATACTCTGGAGAATGATAGATGGGGCCCACCATACACTGGAACATTCCAAAGGTGGACATCAGATACTGGAGCAGCATTTACAGGGCCCATTATACACTAGAGCATTAGAAATGGGGCCCATTATGTTTGGAGCATTATTTGGGCCCATAAGACATCATGGTGATTGCAGATGCTGACTGTCCATTTGTTGCCGTTGATGTTGGCTCATTTGGACAAGGAAATAACTCACAGACTTTCAAAAACTTAGTCATGGGCCAACGTTTGTATGGTAATGATTTCAATTTTCCACAGCCATGACCTCTTTCAAACACTGAAGGACCTCCAATGCCATTTTTTGTGGTTGGGGATGAAGCGTTTCAAATGTGTGCCAACCTCATAAATCCGTACTCAAGTCGGGACTTGAATCACACCAAAAGGATTTACAACTACCGACTGACAAGGGCACGAAGAACTGTGGAGTGTGCCTTTGGATTGCTGGTATCTAAATGGTGCATTTTGGGTCCAGCTATCAATCTTAAAATTGAGAGAATTGATGAGGTTGTGAAAGCGTGTGTGTTATGCACAATTACATTCTGGCAAAAGAGCGACCCAACTTAGAACTTAAGGAACCTGTTAATACCACATTGCAGGATTACCAAGATCACCCTCTGAGAACTACAGTGGAAGTTGCCCAAAAGAGGGATAAATTTGCTGCCTACTTTGTTTCGGATTTTGGAAGTGTGGCATGGCAAGACGAAATGGTTTAAGCCGCTATAAACTGTACCTGTAATATTATGTACCTGCACTGTTTGCTGACTTTAATACCTACACCTTGACTTTATCTTTAAAAATAAACACCTTGACTGTAACACCCATTAATATTTCACTTAGCAATACACATATGTTTAAATAAAGAGATAAAGAAAACACAGGGAGACAGGTATTGTGAAGCAAAAGAATTTTTAATAACAAAAATAAAAACATTTTGAAATTTATCAAATAAATAAAAAAGAAAAATAATGGGATTTACTTTCAGGGACTGTGGGAGGGAGTTACATTGTGGACCTGGGGGGGTGTCGGGTTGTGATGGTAGGCTAGTAGTGGTTGGGGAAGATGTTACGGGGAAGTGGAGGATTGGGTCAGAAACATTGGCAAAGGACACATTGGGGGAAGAGGACACATTAGGAGTGGAATACAAGTTGGAAGGGATTGACACATTGGATGGGAGAGAACCAAGGGAAGGTGGGGAGACACTAGGAAACAGAGACACATTCTGAGGTGAGGGTGGAGGAGGTCATAGAATCATATAGTTGGAAGGGACCTCCTGGGCCATCTAGTCCAACCCCCTGCTCAAAGCAGGATTTGCTAAATCATCCCAGACTGATGTCTGTCTAACCTCTGTTTGAAAACTTCTATTGAAGGAGAACTCACCACCTCTCGTGGCAGCCTGTTCCACTCATTGATCACTAACTGTCAAAAAGTTTTTTCTAATATCTAATATGTGTCTCCTCCCATTCAGTGTCATCCCATTGCTTCTAGTCTTTCCTTGTGCAAGTGAGAATAAAAATGATCCTTCTACAATGAGACAGCCCTTGAGATATTTGTAGACAGCTATTAAGTCTCCTCTCAGTCTTCTCTTTTGCAAGCTAAACATTCCCAAATCCTGCAACCTTTCCTCATAAGACAGGGTTTGCAGACCGGTCACCATTCTGGTCGCTCTTTTCTGAACTTGCTCCAGTTTGTTGATGTCTTTTTTAAAATGTGGTGCCCAAAACTGGACACAGTATTCCAGATGAGGTCTGACCAAAGAGGAGTAGAGGGCAATAATGACTTCACGTGATCTAGACTTTATGCTTCTGTTAATACATCCTAGAATTGCATTTGCCTTTTTTGCTGCTGCATCAAACTGTTGACTCATATTCAGTCTGTGATCTATTAATATACCCAAGTCTTTTTCACATGAGCTGTTGCTTAGCCCTGTTCCTCCCATTCTGTATATGCTTTTTTCATTTTTATTGCCCAGATGTAGTACTTTGCATTTTTCCCTGTTAAAAACCATTCTGTTAGTTGCTGCCCACTGCTAAAATTTATTTATATCTTTTTGAATCCTCTCTCTCTCTTCTCTAGTATTAGCTATCCCTCCTAGCTTTGTGTCATCAGCAAATTTAATCAGGTTACCCTCAATTCCTTCATCTAAATCGATGATAAAGATGTTGAACAATACAGGGCCCAGGACACAGCCCTGTGGTACCCCACTTGAGACATTCTTCCAACTGGATATGCAGCCATTTACGACCACTCTTTGGGTCCGATCACTAAGCCAGTTATGAATCCACCTAACAGTTGCCTTGTACATTCCATACTTAGTCATTTTTTCAATAAGGATTGTGTGAGATACTTTGTCAAATGCTTTGCTGAAGTCAAGATATACTATATCTACAGCATTTCCCTGATCCACCCAATCAGTGATTCTGTCATAGAAGGAAATTAAGTTAGTCTGACATGACTTATTAGTTATAAACCCATGCTGACTCTGTTTAATCACTTCATTCTTATCCAGGCACTTACATACATGTTGTTTAATAATTTGTTCAAAGACCTTTCCTGGTATAGAAGTCAGACTCACCGGCCTATAGTTGCCTGGGTCCACCTTCTTCCCCTTTTTGAAGATGGGAACAACATTTGCTCTTCTCCAGTCTTCTGGGGCTTCTCCTGTTCTCCAAGAATTTTCAAAGATTATGGAGAGGGGTTCAAAAATTTCCTCTGCTATCTCCTTCAGTACTCTGGGGTGTAATTCATCTGGACCTGGAGACTTGAATTCATTTAGTTTAGCTAAGTGTTTCCTCACTATCTTTCTGCATATAGATATCCTGGATTCTTCTATTCCCTTAATAGGACAGTGAAGAACAGTTGATGTTACATTTCCTTTCTGAGAGAAAACAGATGCAAAATAGGAATTTAAAAGTTCGGCCTTCTCAACATCCTGTCTTACCATTTCATCATTTTCATCCTGTAAAAATCCTATAGCATCTTTGATTTTTCTTTTACTTTTGACATATCCCCCAAATCCTTTATTATTTTGATGTCTCTTGCAAGCCTCAATGCATTGTCAGCATTAGATAATCTGATTTGTGCCCTGCAGGTTCTGCAGACAGCATTATATTCTTCTTTAGATATGCCTCCCTCTTTCCATTTTATAAACATTGCTGTCTTCCTTTTTAGCATGTGCTTAAGTTCTGTGTTCATCCATCCTGGTTTCCTTAAATGCTTCCTATTTTTCATCTTTTCGGAATTGTTAACAATTGTGCTTTGAGAATTTCATTTTTTGAGATTTCCCATCCTTCCTGGACATTTTTGTCCTTAAGGATATCCAGCCATTGGATCCCTCCAATTCTCTTTCTGAGTCCCTTAAAATCTGCCATTCTGAAATCTAACCTTGACATCTGAGTCTTCACAGGTCTTCCTCTTCTAGTTATCCAAAATTCTAAAATAGCATGGTCGCTACCTCCTAGGGCCCCAGCCACTTTTACCTCCTCAACTATTTCCTCCCTGCTTATGAGGATTAGATCCAAGGTAGCAGATCCCCTTGTTTTCTCCCCTACCTTTCGGAAGATAAAGTTGTCAGCAAGAGAGGATAAGAATTTCTTTGACCTGATAGTTTTGCCTGAGAGATTCCCAACAAATGTCTGGATAGTTGAAATATCCCATGACAACTATGTCATATTTTTTGGAGAACTTGGCCATTTGATGCATAAAGAGTTTATCCATATCTTCAGCTTGCACAGGCGGTCTGTAGTAAATGCCTACAATGGTGTCCTTTCCATTGTTCTGTCCTTGTATTCTTACCCAAACAGTTTCCACAGAACTCCCAGTCTCTGAAGCTTCAATCTCTGTGCAGACATATGCGTTTCTAACATACAATGCGACACCTCCTCCTTGTCTATCAAGTCTGTTTCTTGCAAATAAGTTGTATCCTTCTAGCCTTGTATTCCAAACATGTGTATTGTCCCACCAAGTTTCAGTGATTCCAATGACATCATATTTATTTTCCTGCGCTAGTAGTTCCAATTCTCCTTGTTTGTTGCCCATGCTTTGTGCATTAGTATAGAAACATTTTAGTTTGTGATTGGTTTCTCTTTCTCCAATATTTTTATTTAGATTCTGTTGTCTTTTTTCTTCCTTTCCACTTCTAATAGCAGAGTTCTCAATAGCATTTGTCAGGTGTATGACTTTTTCTGGCCCTTTGCTTCCCTTCCCACGTTGTTCTAGTTTAAAGCTCTCCTGATGAGTGTAGCAAGGCGACTTCCAAATACATGTTTTCCAGTCTTCGTAAAGTGCACCCCATCTCTAGCAAGTAGTCCATCGTATAGGTAATTCACTCCGTGATCCAGAAATCCAAATCCTTGCTGACGGCACCATCAACGTAGCCAGTTGTTCACCTGCAGAATCTTATTCCACCTCCTTGTTCCATTGCCATCCACTGGGAGGATGGAAGGGAAGACCACCTGCGCTCCCAGTTCTTTCACTTTCTTACCTAAGTTTTCAAAGTCACTGCAGATGGTTTCCAGGTCGTTTCTTGCTGTGTCATTTGTCCCCACATGTATTAGCAGGAATGGGTGGTCATTTGTAGGTCTGAAGAGTCCTGATATCCTGACAGACACATCTTTAATTTTTGCACCTGGAAGACAGCACATTTCTCTTGAAGTTATATCCGGTCTGCAGATAGCGGCCTCTGCACCTCTCAACAGGGAATCCCCCATGACCACCACTTTCCGTTTCTTCTTCACAACATTTTTCTTTCTGCATCTAGGAGGATTCTGAAGGTGTACAGGGTTGCTGTTTGTGGGCAGAGTCTTATCCTGATTTATTTATTCATCGTTCTCCTGCGTAAGAGCTTGGTGCTGGTTCCTTAGCAGTATGGGGGCTGACTGCCTCCCGATCCTCCTGCTTCTCTGGGTCACATGTTTCCATTCCTCTGTTTCTTCAGGTGCACTTCGAATTTCTTCTCTTTCTGTAACATGAAGATATAATTCTGCTCTGTCTAAGAACTCTTCACCTTCGTTAATGATCTTCAATGTAGCTAACCTCTCTTCGAGATTTTGCAACTTTTCCTCCAACAGGGACACAAGCTTGCATTTGTGGCATGTGAAAGTTTGGCTTTTCCATTGGTAAGTCTGTGAACATGTAGCAAGAAATGCAGCTCACCAAATGGCTCCTGGCCTCTTCCATATTGTCAAAGAGATTTCAATGCGATGAAAAATGAGCCACAATTTGCGCTGCAACGGCCAAAATCCAGTGATCGTTGAGCTCTCGGAGACTCTTCACTTATCCCAGAAGGCACTGGGAATATGCAAATGATCTCCTCAGGACTCTTCCCCTGGTTTACAGATTTCCTCTTTTCAGCTGCAGCGGCCAAAATCCAGTGATCTTTGAGCTCACGGAGACTCTTCACTTATCCCAGAAGGCACTGAAAATATGCAAATGATCTCCTCAGGACTTTTCCCCTGGTTTACCAATTTCCACTTTTCAGCTGCAACGGCCAAAATACAGTGATCATTGAGCTTGCGGAGACTCTTCACATATCCCAGAAGGCCCTGGGAATATGCAAATGATCTCCTCTGGACTCTTCCCTTGGAGAAGAGTGGGTAATGTTTCTTCGCTATTTTTCTTTTCCTTGCCTTTGTTTTGCTGGTTCCTTGGTGTTTTACTCCTATTCATCCCACATACAGAAATAATGTCCAAGGATCCCCATACAGTACTAATGCTGCCCGTCGCCAAGGTGTTTTTGGACTGGGGTGCCGGGAGGGGAATGTGGGAGGTGGGAGTAACGCCAAATATTCCTGCCAATGTGTTGCTTGGGACCAATTTGGGGTGGCTAGTGTCTCAGTATGTGGCTACTGAACCCCCAAGTCTGGCTCCCCAAGAATGTCATGACTCTACTGTGACTGCTAATGTTAATGTGTTGAATGTACCTCCAATAGTGGAGGTGGGAGTAACGTCTAATATTCCTGCCAATGTGTTGCTTGGGACCGATTTGGGGCGGCTAGTGTCTCAGTATGTGGCCACTGAACCCCCAAGTCCGGCTCCCCAAGAATGTCATGACTCTACTGTGAATGCTAATGTTAATGTGTTGAATGTGCCTCCAACAGTGGAGGAGGGAGTGAAACCTGATGGTAAACTATGCACTGACACTGCACACACCGGGATCACAGTGAGGACAGGTGAGAAGACTGCAGGGGAGAGCTCAGAGGTGGAGGGAGGGGCTGCTATGGGCAGTGTAGGGCCCCTAACTGAATCCAGCCTGCTGAGTCTAGGGCCTCTGCAGAAAGAGGAACAGGCCATGGGGGGAGGGGGCATCCTGGGAGAGGAGCCACCAGGTAAGACCCCAGGGCAGGAGTTCCCCACATCCGGGATGTCAGGAGGCCAGGGAAGTCTGCCTGACCCGGTGACTTGGTCAGGGGCCGAGGGGAAGCACGCACTACCTGTGGTCTCAGCGAACTTGGCCACTGTTACCAGGAGTAAGAGCGCCGGAGCCAAAGGAGCCTCGTGGAGGTCCGACGGTTTCCCCCTCTCCGACCAAGTGGCTGCCGAGTCAGACAGCGGCCAGGAGACAGATCCCGGGGAGCTGACAGAGGATTTGGCAGTTTCGTCAATTCTTGCCACATCGAGTCAGGGATATCAGGCAGCGTTGGAATCTGACGCTAGCCTGAACGCTCTCAAGGAGCAGGAGGCACAGCCTCCCCTGGAATCCGACCGCGAGCGAGTGGTCTGGGACCAGGGACGGCTTTACCGGGTAACGGTCCAGCAGGGTTCACCGGAGGCATGGCCCAGGGACTGACAGTTAGTGGTACCCTATCCATTTTGGCAGAATTGTTGCGGATCGCATACGAGTTTCCCTGGCCGGACACCTAGGGATCTGTTATGAATGGGTCACCGAGGAGGAAAAAACCTAAACATGCTAAGCCCAGAAAAACAAGAGAGGTTGGTAACTATGCAGATTGCAGATCCCTGATCCTACCACACGACTAGCAGCAGCCGTGGAGCGTGCCTATGATGAACCTAGACGCCTCGTCATGGCCGGAGGACTAAATAAGCCTAAAGGAAGAAAAGGGAAAACTAACTGCCCCAGAGCAGACCCCAAAGGAATAGACAGTCCCCACACATGTATTGATGGTGAAACAAGATTAAAACACAAACACAGGTAGGAAAATAGGCTGAGCAAATGATGGGGCCCAAACTAACTAGAAAGGAGAGGAAAGGAAAGACACTGTCTGCAATCTGCCCAAAACCCTACAAAATAATGTTCAACACTTCTGATAACAAAATTAACCCTGAAGTCACTAGACTTCTCCCACTATATCAGCACTCTGAAATATTCTGAGACAGAGCAAAAACAGGCCAATCTAATAAGGGACAAAAAGCAAATTGGCAAATACAGATAAATAAGAGTGGAAATTCAGCACAGCCCAAACCGGGGCTGGCTGACCACACAAAAAAACTGAATAGAACTGCAAAATCAAGTGTGAACATTAGCAGAGAAACCTAGCTTGAGCTGACTGGAACAGAGCTGAGAACCAAGACCTGACAAGCAGAAGGAATCACCAGCACCAGAGCAGGGCGTCGGCTGTCTTAAATCCAATCTGAGATTCCTGAGGTCCAATCGTCATCCTCATTATCAGGTGGCATATCTCTACTGATTAAATCAGCCTCACTACCTCCTGTTACCACCAGAGGGAGCCTGACTGGTAGACCAGAAAATGAACTCACAACAGTACCCCCCCTTGAGGAGGGGTCACCGAACCCTCATCCACGCCACCAGGCCGATCAGGATGTGCCTGGTGAAAAACATGAACCAATCTATTGGCATGAATATCAGAGGCAGAGACCCAAGAATTATCCTCCTGGCCATAACCCTTCCATTTGACCAAATACTGGAGTCTCCGTCTAACCAAACGAGAAACCAATATTTTCTCTACCTCATATTCCACATTGCCTTCAACCAACACAGGGTCAGGAGGTGCTGCCATAGGAACCACTGGCTCAACAATCCTCTTCAACAGAGATTTGTGAAATACGTTATGGATCTTGAACGTAACTGGAAGAGCCAATCGAAAAGAAACAGGATTAAGAATCTCCAAAATCTTATAAGGTGCAATAAATCTTGGCTTAAATTTTGGAGATGCAACCTTCATAGGAATATTCTTAGATGACAACCAAACCATATCACCCACTTTAAACAGGGGACCAATGGTCCTATGCCGGTTGGAAAATCACTGGGCCTTTTCCTGAGAGTGACAACTTATCCACCAATTGGTCCCATATCTGCTGCATTCTCTCAACCACAGTGTCCACACACAGGATGAAGATTCCACTTGCCCTGAAGAGAATCGAGGATGAAACCCAAAATTACAGAATAAGGGTGACATCAGAGTGGCAGAACTAGCTCTATTGTTCAGCGCAAATTCGGCCAAGGGCAAAAATGAGACCCAATCATCCTGATCAGCAGATATAAAACATCTTAAATAAGACTCCAAGGTCTGGTTTGTTCTCTCAGTCTGTCCATTGGTCTGGGGATGAAACGCGGAGAAGGATAACTGAATTCCCAGACTGGAACAAAAGGATTTACAGAATCTGGAAACAAACTGAACTCCTCTGTCGGACACAATGTTCTCAGGAATCCCATGCAACCGAATCACATGTTGTAAAAACAAGGGCACCAACTCAGCAGAAGATAGCAACTTTGGGAGTGGTACAAGATGGACCATCTTCGAAAATCTATCACAAATCACCCAGATAACAGTCATTCTCTGAGAGACAGGAAGATCAGAAATAAAATCCATTGAGATATGGGTCCATGGCCTCTTGGGCACCGGCAGGGGCATCAGCAACCCACTAGAATGAGAACAGGATTTAGACCGAGAACAAGTCCCACAGGACTGTACAAAATTCCTGACATCATGAGATAAGGCAGACCACCAAAAGGACTGACTCACCAAATCTCTGGTATCAAAAATACCTGGATGACCAGTCAATGCGGAGCAATGAATTTCAGACATCACTCTCTTTCTCCACTGGTCAAGAACATAGAATTTTCCCATAGGGCAACGCTCAGGTTTATCCTCCTGAAATTCCTCCAGGGCGCGTCTCAAATTGGGCGAAATGGCAGAAAGAACTACAACCTCACCTAGGATGGTAGTAGGCTTGGTCACATTAAGAGAATCGGCAAAGAAACTCCTAGAAAGGGTGTCTGCCTTAATATTCTTAGCGCCCGGAAGAAAAGAGACAACAAAATTTAAAAAGCGTGAAAAACAAGGCCCATCTAGCCTGTCTAGGATTCAAGCATTTAGCCAACTCCAGATAAATCAAATTCTTGTGATCGGTGAGGACCACAACTTGATGTCTAGCTCACTCCAACCAACGTCTCCACTCCTCAAATGCCATTTCATGGCCAACAATTCCCAATTCCCCACGTCATAGTTGCATTCAGATGGGGAGAATTTTCGAGAAAAGAAGGCACAGGGATTCATCTTAGAAGTCACAGGGTCTTTTTGGGACAAAACAGCTCCTGCACCAATCTCAGAAGCATCTACCTCCACCTGAAATGGAAATCAGGTTGTCGTAAAACCGGAGCTGAAGTAAATCTCCGCTTAAGCTCCTGAAATGCTGAGACAGCCTCAGGAGACCAATTCAGCACATTAGCGCCCTTCTTAGTCAGATCAGTCAGTGGTTTGACAATACCAGAAAAATTACCTATAAATTTACTATAGAAATTAGCAAAACCCAAAAACTTCTGGTGGGCCTTCAAAGAAGTAGGCTGAACCCAATCATAAATGGCCTGTACCTTGGCCAGGTCCATTTCAATAGTCGATGGAGACAAGATAAATCCCAAAAATTAAATCCTCTGTACACCAAAGAGGCATTTCGATCCCTTAACAAACAGGGAATTCTCCCTCAGAATCCGAAACACAGTCCGGACGTGTTCCACATGAGAATCCCAATCACTAGAAAAGATCAAAATATCATCCAGATAGATGATCCAAAACTTATCCACAAAGTCACGGAAAATATCATTCATAAAGGACTGGAAGACAGAAGGGGCATTAGTGAGCCCAAAAGGCATCACCAGGTACTCAAAATGTCCCTCCGGAGTATTAAACGCCGTCTTCCATTCATCCCCATGCTTGATACGAATAAGATAATACGCCCCCCTGAGGTCAAGCTTAGTAAACCAGCAGGCACTCTTAACGCTGGAGAATAAATCAGACATCAGAGGTAACGGGTACTGATATTTAACCGTCATCTTGTTAAGGGAACGATAATCAATACATGGTCTTAATGAACCATCTTTCTTGGCCACAAAAAAACAGCACCTAAAGGTGACGAGGATGGTCTAATATGACCCTTCTCCAACGACTACTTAATATAGGATCACATAGCATCATGTTCGGGTACTGATAAGTTGAAAAGCCGACCCTTGGGAAATTTACACCCAGGCATCAACTCAATTGCACAGTCATAACTCCTATGAGGAGGCAAAGATGCAGACTTACTCTCACTAAATACATCAGAAAAATCAGACAGATAATCAGGAATATCATGAGACTGAGGAGAGGTGGAGAAAACAGGAGCATCCCAAAGAACACACTGACAACCCCAACTCACCACAGACCCATATTTCCAATCCAAAACAGGGATATGAGTTTGCAACCAGGGAAAACCCAGAACAGTAGTATCATGCAAATTATGCAGCACCAAAAATTTACAATTTTCTTGGTGGTCTCGGGAAACTCGCATTATCACCTGGGACCAAAACTGAGGTTTATTCTCCGCCAAAGGAGTAGCATCAATACCCCTCAAAGGAATAGGCATCCGCAGAGGCATCATGAAAAAACCACAACGTTTAGCAAAGTTCAAATCCATCAGATTCAACGCTGCTCCTGAATCCACAAAAGCCTTAGTGGAAAACGTGGATTAGGAGCAGATCAGAGTAATTGCCAAAAGTAACTTAGGTTGTACACTGCCCACAGCAAATGTGTGTGCAAAACATTTCTCTCGTTTAGGGCAGACAGAAATAGTATGAGAAGCATCTCCACAGAAAAAACACAGCTTATTATGCCTTCTAAACTCCTGACGTTGCGCCCTAGACAAAACCCCATCACATTGCATAGGTTCAGACGTTTGTTCAAAAGGTGGCAGCGCCTCCCGTGTAGTTTTACGTTCACATAAACGCAGATCAACTTGAATGGCTAATGACATGGAATCATCCAGACCAGAGGGAACAGGAAATCCCACCATAACATCTTTTACGGTCTCTCCGAAAGAGAGCTGCCAAAGCACTATCATTCCATGTAGTAAGAACCGCCCTCTTTTGGAATTTTTGACAGTATAACTCTGCAGAATCCTCACCCTGGTTTAATGCCAACAGGGTTCTCTCAGCTTGATCAACAGCATTAGGTTCATAATACAACAAACCCAAGGCTTGAAAAAATGCATCCACATTAGTCAGAATAGGATTTTCAGGTGTCATAGAAAAAGCCCAATCCTGGGGATCGCCGCGCAGCAAGGAGATGACAATTTTAACCTGCTGCGCAGAGCTCCCCGATGAGTTCGGCTTCAAGGCAAGAAATAATTTACAATTATTCTTAAAATTCAGAAATTTAGACCGATCCCCAGAAAACACATCAGGAGCAGGGATCTTAGGTTCAGCAGCATGTGACTGAATGAGGTAGGTGGAAATTCCCTGCACTTCAGCAGCAAATTGCTCCACCTGATCAGACAATTGCATAATCTCCATTAGGGAAAAAAAAAATCCTCCAACGGCCCCAGAGAAAAAGAGGAAAAAATATATATATATAAAAAAAATTCTGAAGCTTTTTTACTTTTTTTTTTTTAACAACTTTTTCCTGCTTTTGAGTACCCTAGAATCTGCGGTATGGCTGGTGATTCTGTTATGAATGGGTCACCGAGGAGGAAAAAACCTAAACATGCTAAGCCCAGAGAAATCAGAGAGGTTGGTATCTATGCAGATTGCAGATCCCTGATCCTACCACACAACTAGCAGCAGCCGTGGAGCGTGCCTACGATGAACCTAGACGCCTCGTCACGGCCGGACGACTAAATAAGCCTAAAGCAAGAAAAGGGAATACTAACTGCCCCAGAGCAGACCCCAAAGGAATAGACAGCCCCCACACATGTATTGACAGTGAAACAAGATGAAAACACAAACACAGGTAGGAAAATAGGCTGAGCAAATGATAGGGCCCAAACTAACTAGAAAGGAGAGGAAAGGAAATACACTGTCTGCAATCTGCCCAAAACCCTACAAAATAATGTCCAACACTTCTGATAAAAAAATTAACCCTAAAGTCACTAGACTTCTCCCACTATATCAGCACTCTTACATATTCTGAGACAGAGCAAAAAGAGGCCAATCTTATAAGGGACAAAAAGCAAATTGGCAAATACAGATAAATAAGAGTGGAAATTCAGCACAGCCCAAACCGGGGCTGGCTGACCACACAAAAAACTGAATAGAACAACAAAATCAAGTGTGAACATTAGCAGAGAAACTTAGCTTGAGCTGACTGGAACAGAGCTGAGAACCAAGACCTGACAAGCAGAAGGAATCACCAGCACCAGAGTAGGACGTCGGCTGTCTTAAATCCAATCTGAGATTCCTGAGGTCCAATTGTCATCCTCATTATCAGGTGGCATATCTCTTCTGATTAAATCAGCCTCACTACCTCCTGTTACCACCAGAGGGAGCCTGACTGGTAGACCAGAAAATGAGCTCACAACAGGGATCACTAAAACCAGGGCCAGGCTAGCTCAGCATTTCTACTGGCCGGGAATGAGGACCGAGGTGATTGCCTACTGCCGTTCGTGTGACACCTGTCAGAGGGTGGGGAAGGCGGGGCGGCACCCCAAAGCCCCACTGGTAACTCTGCCCATCATCAAAGAGCTTTTCTCAAGGGTGGCTGTGGATCTCATTGGACCTCTGTCCACTCCCAGCCGCTCCAGGAAATGCTTCATACTAACGGTAGCTACCCGGTACCCGGAGGCGGTAGCTTTGTCGTCCATTCGGGCTGACAAATTGGCCACTGCCTTACTGGAGATTTTCTCCAGAGTGGGGTTTCCCCAGGAAATGCTCACTGACCGAGGGACCCAGTTCATGTCGCAGCTGATGGAGTCTCTCTGTAAGCAGGTACAGGTGCAACATCTGGTAGCCAGCCCGTACTACCCACAGACCAATGGCCTGTGTGAGCGGTTCAATGACACATTAAAGCATATGCTGAAGATGTTGGTCGACTCCCATGGGAGAGACTGGGAGCGGTATCTCCCACACCTGCTGTTTGCCTACCAGGAGGTCCCACAGGCCTCAATGGGGTTCTCCCCCTTTGAGCTCCTGTACGGGCGACGTGTACGGGGGCCCCTTGCTCTGGTGAAAGAAACATGGGAAGGGGATTTGGCCACCCCTGGAGTGTTGGTCATTGAGTATGTCATGCGCTTCCGGGACAGAATGATGGCCTTGACAAGGCTGGTGCATGACAATATGGCCCAAGCCCAGGCTGACCAGAAGTGGTGGTACGACCAGAATGCTTTTGTTATGGTCAACACGCTGCTCGAGGGATTGGAAGGGTATGCGACCGCATACCTAGATGACATCGCCATCTTCAGTCCCACCTGGGAAGATCACCTAGAGCACCTGGCGCAGGTGCTTGGGCAGATCCAGCGAGCAGGCTTGACCATTAAGCTGGAAAAATGCCAGCTGGGTATGAGTGAGGTCCACTACCTGGGACACCGGGTAGGTGGAGGAGCTCTGAAGCCAGTGCCCGGGAAGGTGGATGCCATCGCATCCTGGCCCACCCCAGGACCAAGAAGCAGGTGATGTTCTTCTTGGGGACTACCGGGTACTATAGGAGGTTTGTTCTACACTACAGTATAGTGCCCTGGCCAAGACCCTGATGGACCTCACCAAGAAGAGGCTGCCCGTTGCAGTCGACTGGATAGTCGCCTGCGAGACAGCTTTCCAGGCGCTCAAGACCGCCCTTTCTAGCTCTCCTGTACTACAGGCAGCCGACTCCACGTGGCCGTTCGTAGTGCAGACCGATGCCAGTGACTTCGGCCTCCGTGCTGTGCTCAGCCAGGTCTACACTACGGGCCAGGAACACCCCGTTCTGTACCTGAGCCGGAAGCTCCTGCCGAGGGAAGTGGCCTATTCCACGATGGAGAAGGAATGTCTGGCAATTGTGTGGGCCCTGCAGCGTCTGCAGCCATACTTGTACGGATGCCAATTCACCATTGAAACAGACCACAACCCCCTCAGCTGGTTACACACGGTCTCTGGGACCGAATGGGAGGTTGCTACACTGGAGCCTTGCTCTCCAGCAGTATCACTTCACCATTCACCACAAAAGAGGCAGGGACCATGGTAACGCTGATGGGTTGTCCCGGCAAGGAGAGGGTGCGGAAGGGCGCATGGGGGAACACAGGAATGTGATACCCCCTAGCGCCCTCTAAAGCAGGGAGGTGTGATGAAGGAGTTTACTGCTCCTACAACAGGAGCTCGCCAGTAACAAGATACTCAAGCCCATATTTTGTCTTGCATGGCCTCCTTTGATAGTCGCTTGTCGGTCCTCCAGTCTGCCGCCGCAACTCCAACTCCTCCCTCCACTCCTACAGCTCTCCCAACGCCCCGCCTTGCCAAGCCACCTCACTTCACTGGGGATCCCAAGCTCTGCAGGGGGTTCTTAAATCAGTGTAGCCTCCACTTTGAATGGTTTCCGCAGCAATATCCCTCTGACCGGGCCAAAGTAGCCTTTATTATGTCCCATCTGGAGGGAGAGGCCCTGTACTGGTTGAATCCTCTCTGGGAACGTGACGATCCCGTTGTCTCAAGTCTTTCGGTTTTCTTGGATACTTTCCACAGGGTCTTCGATGAGCCGGGTCGGTTAGCCGCTCTCACCGAGTTACTCTTTAACCTACATCAGGGTTCTCTCATGGTCGGACAGTAAGCTCGGCTGGAATAACACAGCTTTGGTAGGGGCATTCTGGCGCGGTGTTTCAGGCAGAATAAAAGATTAACTCGCAGATCGAGATACCCCGCCCACCTTAGAGGACCTTATCTCGCTGGCTACCTGCATTGACCTACATTTCCAGGAGCACGCTCGGGAGTCAGCGAGAGACAGGAGGTCCACCAGACCAGCTCCCCTTCTCACCTGTTCTGCCAGTCCTCATTCGAATGAGTCCCCTTCTTCCTCCTTGGTTGAGTCCATACAGATTGACCGCCTCAAGTTGGCCGAGTTGCATCAGCCAGAGAGGTGGGCACAAAGTCTGTGCCTTTATTGCGGAGGTTCGTCACACTATATCCGCACCTGTCCTAAGAGACAAGGAAACTCCTCCGCATAGGTCAGGTAAGAGAGGCCTCTGTTATGAGTTCATTTTCCCCTTCACCATTGAGGTCTGATGAACTCCTCTTCTGGTGAAGGAAGGTAGTGAGGCTGATTACCAAACACCTGAGCTGGTAGAGGATGACTGGGTGACGGGAATTGCTGACTGGATATAAGGCAGCCGATGCCCTTCTGCCTCGCTGGTGATTTCTCTGAGGGATTCTAGGAGACCAGTCTGATTCCTGCTCCTCAAAAGCTAAGTTTTCTGCTTTGCTTTCTGCATTTGTGTTTTGGTTTTATTTTGCCTTGCCTTTCTGGATTCTGCTATTCCCTGCTGGGGTGAGCTGAATTCCTTTGTGTCTTTTTGCTCTGTCTTCAGAAAATACCTGAGTACTGACATAGTCTTTTTGAAGCCTAGCGTCTTCAGGGCCTTTTTCCCTGTCAGTCTGTTGGCTCTTGTTTTGATAGGGTTTTTGGCGGATTGCAGACAGCAGCTTTTCTATCCTGTCCTATCTAGTTAGCTTGGGCCCCATCATTTGCTCAGTCAATCTTTCTATCTGTGTTAGTGTTTTTTCTTCTTGCTTCACCGTCATTATATGTTGGGGGCTGCCTATTGCTTTGGGGTCTGCTCTGGGGCAGTTTAGATTTCCCTTTCTGTCTTTAGGCTATGTAGTTCTCCGGCTGTGATCGAGGGGTCTAGGGCACTGTAGGAACCCCCCACGGCTACTGCTAGTTGTTGTTGATAGGTTCAGGGGTCTGCAATCCGATAGCTGCCAACTTCTCTGGTTTTATGGACTTAGCTAGCATTTCTGTTTTTGCCTCCTATGGTGACACATTCATAACAGAATCACCAGCCATACCGCAGATCCTAGGGTACTCAATAGCAGGAAAGAATTGCAAAAAAAAAAGTGTGTATATTTTTTCCTCTATATCTCTGAGGCCGTAGGGGGAATTTTTTTTTTCTCTCAATGGAGATAAAGCAATTGTCTGATCGTGTGGAGTAGCTCGCTGCGGAAGTCCGGGGAATTTCCACCTACCTTGCTCATTCACATGCTGCTGAACCAAAGATCCCTACTCCTGATGTGTTTTTTGGGGATCGGTCTAAATTTTTGAATTTCAAAAATAATTGTAAATTATTTTTGCCTTGAAACCTAATTTGTCAGGGAGCTCCGCGCAGCAGGTTAAAATTGTCATCTCTTTGCTGCATGGCGATCCCCAGGATTGGGCGTTTTCTTTGAAAGCAGATGATCCTATTCTGACTAATGTGAACGCATTTTTTCAAGCCTTGGGGTTGTTGTATGACGAACCTAATGCTATTGATCAGGCTGAAAAGACCCTGTTGGCATTGAGCCAGGGTCGAGATTCTGCAGAATTGTACTGTCAAAAATTCCGAAAGTGGGCGGTCCTTACCACCTGGAATGATAATGCTTTGGCAGCTCTCTTTCGGAAGGGTTTGTCAGAAGCCGTAAAAGATACTATGGTGGGATTTCCTGTTCCCTCTGGTCTTGACGATTCTATGTCATTAGCCATTCAGCTTGATCGGCGTTTACGTGAACGCAGGACTGCACGAGAGGTGTTGCCACCTGTTGAACAAGTGTCTGAACCTATGCAATGTGATAGAGTTTTGTCCAGGGAGCAACGTCAGGAGTTCAGAAGGCGTAATAAGCTGTGTTTTTTTGTGGAGATGCCTCGCATATTATTTCTGTCTGTCCTAAACGAGAGAAACGTTTTGTACACACGTTTTCTGTGGGTGGTGTTCAACCTAAGTTTCTTCTGGCAATTACTCTGATCTGCTCCCTGTCCACATTTTCCGCCAAGGCTTTTGTGGATTCGGGAGCTGCCCTGAACCTAATGGACTTGGATTTTGCTAAACGTTGTGGATTTCCTATGACACCTCTGCGGACGCCTATCCCTTTGAGGGGGATTGATGCTACTCCTTTGGTGAAAAATAAACCTCAGTTTTGGACCCAGGTGGTATTGCGGGTCGCCCCAGACCATCAAGAAAATTGCAGATTTTTGGTGTTGCATAATTTGCATGATACCATTGTTCTGGGGTTTCCCTGGTTGCAAATTCATAATCCAGTTTTGGATTGGAAATCCGTGTCTGTGGTGAGTTGGGGTTGTCGGTGTGCCCTTAAGGAGGCTCCGTTTTTTTCCACCTCTCCTCAGTCACATGATGTTCCTGACTATTTGGCAGACTTTTATGATGTATTTAGTGAGAATGAATCTGCGTCTTTGCCTCCTCATAGGAGTTATGACTGTGCAATTGAACTGAGCCCGGGGTGTAAATTTCCCAATGGTCGGCTCTTCAATTTATCTGTACCCGAGCACGAGGCTATGCGATCCTATATTAAAGAGGCGTTGGAGAAGGGTCATATTAGACCATCCTCTTCACCATTAGGTGCTGGGTTTTTTTTCGTGGCCAAAAAGGATGGTTCATTAAGGCCTTGTATTGATTATCGTGCCCTCAACAAAATTGCTATTAAATATCAGTATCCGTTACCCCTGTTTTCTGATCTATTCACCAGAGTTAAAGGTGCTTGCTGGTTTACCAAGCTTGACCTCAGGGGGGCGTATAATCTTATTCGCATTAAGCATGGGGATGAATGGAAGATGGCGTTTAACCCTCCGCCAGGAACAATAGATCTGACAGGCGCAGCTCTTCTACTTTCATTTCTCCCCTCTCACCAGATTTTCAGGAAACCCCCTCCCTCTAGATAGTCTCCTGGCTCTAGCTGCTGTGTGAAACCTGATACCACAGTTGGTCTGCAGAGCTTCAGGAAGGAAGATATAGCTGTGCTGGCTTCTCAGGCTCATTGGTCCCGAACACATCACACTTTATAAGGTTGGTATATAATGTTTTAGTCATTACTATTGTTTATTTAGCTTGTTTTATGAATGGATAGAGAAAGGTTTGTGAATATTTCATATAAATAAGGCAGATTTTCTTACAAATGAAAGTGTACTTCTCAGGAGTTTTGAAATTTGTGTATATCAAAGTTATTACTTTTATGTTGAGTAAATGGGTTTGTTTTGCACCTGATAATGTGTGGTCTCTTTTATTACATCCCTATGAAGGTCTCTGATCACTTTTAGATCACTGAAATTGAGAAAATTAGATATTCTAGGCATTTTTCTAGCCTGCGCTTGACAGGCACATTGTTCCATTACGAGTTAGTGTGAATATTGTTCCTGACGGAGGGTTAATACTCCAGATGGACATTTTGAGTACCTGGTGATGCCTTTTGGGCTCACTAATGCCCCTTCTGTCTTCCAGTGCTTCATGAATGACATTTTTCGAGACTTTGTGGATACATTTTTGATTATCTATCTGGATGATATTTTGATCTTGTCCAAGGATTGGGATTCTCATGTGGAACATGTTCGGACTGTGTTCCAGATCTTGAGGGAGAATTCCCTGTATGTCAAAGGATCGAAATGCCTTTTTGGGGTACAGAGGATTTCATTTTTGGAATTTATTTTGTCTCCGTCAACTATTGAAATGGACGTGGCCAAGGTACAGGCCATTTATAATTGGGTTCAGCCCACTTCTTTGAAGGCCCTTCAGAAGTTTTTGGGTTTTGCTCATTTTTATCTGAAATTTATAGCAAAATTTTCTAGTATTGCCAAGCCATTGACTGATCTGACTAAGAAGGGTGCTGATGTGTTGAATTGGTCTCCAGAGGCTGTTTCTTCCTTTCAGGAGCTGAAGCGAAGATTCACTTCTGCCCCGGTTTTGCGGCAACCTGATATCTCACTCCCGTTCCAGGTAGAGGTGGACGCTCCTGAGATTGGTGCAGGTGCTGTTTTGTCCCAAAAGGATCCTGTAACATCTAAAATGAATCCCTGTGCTTTCTTTTCCCGAAAGTTCTCCCCATCTGAACGTAGCTATGATGTTGGGAATCGGGAACTGTTAGCCATGAAATGGGCATTTGAGGAGTGGAGACATTGGTTGGAGGGAGCTAAACATCAAGTCGTGATCCTCACTGACCACAAGAATTTGATTTACCTGGAGTCGGCCAAACGCTTGAACCCTAGACAGGCTAGATGGGCCTTGTTTTTTACACGTTTTGATATTGTGGTCTCTTTTCTTCCTGGCACTAAGAATGTCAAGGCTGACGCTCTTTCTAGGAGCTTCTTTGCTGATTCTCCTGTGGTGACCAAGCCTGCTACCATCTTAGGCGAAGGGGTAGTTCTTTCTGCCATCTCGCACGATTTGAGACGTGCTCTGGAAGAGTTCCAGGAGGACAAACCTGAGCGTTGTCCCAGTGGAAAGTTGTATGTTCCTGACCAGTGGAAGAAGAGAGTGATGTCTGAAGTTCATTGCTCTGCATTGGCTGGTCATCCAGGTATTTTTGGTACTAGAGATCTGGTGAGTCGGTCTTTTTGGTGGCCCGCCTTGTCTCGTGATGTCAGGAATTTTGTGCAGTCCTGTGGGACTTGCTCCCGGTCTAAACCTTGTTCTCGCTCTAGTGGGTTGTTGATGCCTTTGCCGTTCCCCAGGAGGCCATGGACCCATATTTCAATGGATTTCATCTCTGAGATGCCTGTCTCTCAGAGAATGACTGTTATTTGGGTGATTTGTGATAGGTTCTCTAAGATGGTTCATCTTGTACCACTCCCTAAGTTGCCATCTTCTTCTGAGTTGGTGCCCCTGTTTTTGCAACAGGTGGTTCGTTTGCACGGGATTCCTGAGAACATTGTATCTGACAGAGAACATTGTATCTGACAGAGGAGTTCAGTTTGTGTCTAGATTTTGAAGGACTTTCTGTTCCAAGCTGGGAATTCAGTTGTCCTTCTCCTCTGCGTTTCACCCTCAGACCAATGGGCAGACGGAGAGAACAAACCAGACCTTGGAGTCGTATTTGAGATGTTTAATTTCGGCTGATCAGGATGATTGGGTTTCATTTTTGCCCTTGGCCGAATTTGTTTTAAATAATAGAGCTAGTTCTGCCACTTTGATGTCACCTTTTTTTTTGTAACTTTTGGTTTCATCCTCGATTTTCTTCAGGGCAGGTGGAGCCTTCTGCCTGCCCAGGTGTTGACACTGTGGTGGAGAGAATGCACCAGATCTGGGATCAAGTGGTGGATAAGTTATCTCTCTCCCAGGAAAAGGCCCAGCGGTTTTCCAACCGACATAGGACCATTGGTCCCCAGTTTAAGGTGGGTGATATGGTTTGGTTATCATCAAAAAATATCGCTATGAAGGTAGCTTCTCCTAAGTTTAAGCCTAAATTTATTGGACCTTACAAGATTTTGGAGATCATTAATCCGGTCTCTTTTCAGTTGGCTCTTCCTGTCACATTTAAAATCCATAATGTGTTTCATAAGTCCTTGTTGAAGAGGTTTGTTGAACCAGTAGTTCCTGGGGTGGCACCTCCGGACCCTGTATTGGTTGAAGGTAACATGGAATATGAGGTAGAGAAGATACTGGATTCCCGTCTGGCTAGACGGAGACTCCAGTATTTGGTTAAGTGGAAGGGTTATAGTCAAGAGGATAATTCCTGGGTCTCTGCCTCTGATATTCATGCCAAAAGATTGGTGCGTGCCTTTCATCGGGCTCACCCTGATCGCCCTGGTGGCGTGGATGAGGGTTCAGTGACCCCTCCTCAAGGGGGAGGTACTGTTTTGAGTTCATTTTCCCCTTCACCATTGAGGTCTGATGAACTCCCTCTTCTGGTGAAGGAAGGTAGTGAAGCTGATTACCAAACACCTGAGCTGGAAGAGGATGACTGGGTGACGGGAATTTCTGACTGGATATAAGGCAGCCGATGCCCTTCTGCCTCGCTGGTGATTTCTCTGAGGGATTCTAGGAGACCAGTCTGATTCCTGCTCCTCAAAAGCTAAGTTTTCTGCTTTGCTTTCTGCATTTATGTTTTGGTTTTATTTTGCCTTGCCTTTCTGGATTCTGCCATTCCCTGCTGGGGTGAGCTGAATTCCTTTGTGTCTTTTTGCTCTGTCTTCAGAAAATACCTGAGTACTGACATAGTCTTTTTGAAGCCTAGCGTCTTCAGGGCCTTTTTCCCTGTCAGTCTGTTGGCTCTTGTTTTGATAGGGTTTTTGGCGGATTGCAGACAGCAGCTTTTCTATCCTGTCCTATCTAGTTAGCTTGGGCCCCATCATTTGCTCAGTCTATCTTTCTATCTGTGTAAGTGTTTTTTCTTCTTGCTTCACCGTCATTATATGTTGGGGGCTGCCTATTGCTTTGGGGTCTGCTCTGGGGCAGTTTAGATTTCCCTTTCTGTCTTTAGGCTATGTAGTTCTCTGGCTGTGATCGAGGGGTCTAGGGCACCGTAGGAACCCCCCACGGCTACTGCTAGTTGTTGTTGATAGGTTTAGGGGTCTGCAATCCGATAGCTGCCAACTTCTCTGGTTTTCTGGACTTAGCTAGCTTTTCTGTTTTTGCCTCCTACGGTGACTCATTCATAACAGGCCTCCCTAGGTGTGATGAAGAAGTTTACTGCTCATACCCCCCCAGGGCCTGTAAGCATATTGAACAAAACAGGATTTAGTGCTCCAATATTGAATAGCAAGGTCTTTTAGTATGTTAATGAGATAAGGCCCAAAACAGAACTTCAAAGGCAAGTTGGAGCCACATCAGCATGGGGCAGGGAGGCGTCAGGGGGCTTCAATTAGAATATACCTGTCAGCTACACACAGAAATACACATCCATTGTCTCTCCCAGCCGCCCCGACTCCATCCTAGGATCATGGATTATGAGCACATCTTTCGAGTTATGGACTTATGAAAAATATCCGAGTGACCCTGAGGAAATCACGCATCTGGCAGTGTGACTCCTGAGGCGGTGAGGGTTCTGGGACCTGAGATACATAGATTGGCCCTCCATAGCAACCCAATGGGGCCATGTTTGCTCTCCACATGACAGGCAAAACAAATCGCATTCACTGGTACCTCTCATGTCCTGATCCGATCATGCTGTTGAAAGTTACCCCCTTTCTTAGATATTGGGAATAAGTTCAGCAGGGAGCTACAGGGTGGAGATTACTAGCCCACCCTCTGACACAGGGGGAGGGACCTAGCATGCTTAAGAACTAGCAGCCCATGGCAGAGAGAGTCCCTCTCACAGAAGAACCAGACGATGATGATCTAAGAAGGAACTGGGGACAGATCTGCCAAGGGGAGCAGCGGGCCATGCTTTAGGGTCTGTCCGGCAACTAAGATTCTTGTACCTGTGGCCTGCAGTGCTCTCGGCACCCACATGCAGCCTACAATCGGGTAAATTGACCTCCAGCTTAATATCTCTAATTCTTGTACCCTTATTGTTATATTTTACTCTGACTGCAAATCCACTGAAATTCCATTGTATAGCCTACTGTATATTTCTGTAATTATCTAGTGCGCCCTTAAGGCAATTAAACCATAAAATTAATCTTGGGCTGATGCTTTTACTCTGATTACGAATCTTAGAATACCCAGCGGGTAACAGGATATCCTCCCCGGCAGCCATTTGCTCTAGGTGCATTTCCCTTACTGACCTGAGAGACAAAGGGAGCGCCAGAGAGCTGTGCCTGTGTAGTTATGTCACATTGGAGATGTGGGAGGAACGGGTCCTGTTTCCTCCACACTAGGTGATGATGATCCCTCTCAACCTCTTACTATATCTGTTCTTTTGCTTTCAGGGGAGAGACGTGGGTACGAGGTGGCATACGTGGATTCAGGCTCGGCAGGTAACTTCATTCGGCCTGAAGAAGTGGATAAATATCAAATTCCCGTGGTTGCTCTAACCCTCTCCAGATTGCCGTGGTGGATGGCAAACCGCTACAGGTGACCGTCACCTTGGTCACTGAAGAAGTGGAGTTGCAAATCGGTGCCTTACATCGAGAGAAATTAGCCTTTTACGTTTTGCCTAATCTCTCCCACGCCATTTTACTCGGTCTCCCATGGTTAAGGACTCATCAGCCTGTTCTCGACTGGTCTTCTGGGGAGATACTCTGCTGGGGACACCCACGCCAAACTTGCTGTCTGACTCCTGTCCGCCTGGCAGCCGCTCGTTGGCCACCCCCAGACCTTCTGGGTCTCCCTCCAGCCTACAGTTCCTACGCCGATGTCTTTGATAAGAAGGAAGTGGAGGTCCTTCCCCCACACCGGCCTTTTGACTGCCCAATTGAACTTGTTCCTGGTTCAACCCCCCCAAGGGGCAGAATCTACCCCCCTGTCTCCCACTGAGAGCACAGCCATGTCCGAATACGTCTGGGAGAACCTCACCAAAGGCTTTATACGGAAATCCTCGTCGCCCGCGGGAGCCGGGTTTTTCTTCGTCAAAAAGAAGGATGGAACTCTACGGCCGTGCATTGTCTATAGGGGCTTGAATGAGATTACCATCAAGAACAGGTACCCTCTTCCACTCATTCCGGAGTTGTTTAACCATCTCAGAGGGGCTCGGGTCTTCTCCAAGCTGGACCTCAGAGGAGCCTATAATCTGGTCCGTATCCGCGCTGGAGATGAGTGGAAGACGGCTTTCAACACTCGAGACGGCCATTACGAGTACCTGGTCATGCCCTTTGGTCTCTGCAATGCTCCTGTGGTGTTTCAAGAGTTCGTCAACGAGATCTTCCGGGACCTCTTGTACTCCTGTGTGGTCGTGTACTTGGACGACATCCTCGTCTTCTCGACGGATCTCTCGTCCCATAGAAAGAGTGTCCGCTTGGTCTTACAGCATCTTTGGGAGAACCGCCTGTATGAGAAGATAGAGAAATGTCTCTTCGAACAGACCTCTCTGCCGTTTCTGGGATACATTATCTCTGACGCTGGACAGAGGATGGACCCCGAGAAGCTGTTTGCCATTCTCAAATGGCCTCGCCCCGTCGGAGTAAGGGCGATACAATGATTTCTCGGATTCGCCAATTTTTACCCACAATTCATCTCTCACTTTTCCGCAATCACAAGACCTATTTCTGCTCTCACCCATAAAGGGACTGCTCCCAAGGATTGGCCTCCGGAGGCTGAAGAGGCCTTTCTGACCCTAAAATGGGCTTTCTCCACTGCTCTGGTCCTGCATCGCCCGGAGAGCAACCGACCTTTTGTACTCAAGGTGGACGCTTCCTCGACGGGTGTCGGGGCAGTATTGTCCCAGAGATCCGCTTCTGGTCGTCTGCACCCTTGTGGCTTCTTCTCGAAGGCCTTTTCTCCATCCGAGTGTAACTACTCGATCGGCGACTGGGATCTTCTGGCCATCAAGTTGGCCTTGGAGGAGTGGCGTCACCTCCTGAAGGGAGATGTCCATCCCTTTGTTATCTTCTCGGATCACAAGAATCTGGCCTATCTCCAGTCTGCCCAGAGACTCAACCCTCATCAGGCCAGATGGTCCTTGTTTTTTACCCGATTTGACTTCGAGCTCCGTTTCCGTCCCGGCAGCAAAAATACCAAAGCCAACGCTCTGTCCAGGGTCTTCCAGCCACACGAAACCACGGAGGAACCCTCGCATATCATTGACCCCACTAGGATCATCACAGTGGCTCCAGTGAACTGGCTTGCTCCTCCTCCTGGCAAAACGCTTGTGCCTGAGAACCTCAAGTGAAAAGTCCTCCTATGGGGGCACTCCTCCAAACTGGCTGGCCATGCCGTGACTAAGAAGACCCTGGATCTTGTTGCGCGTCACTACTGGAGGCCCACGCTTCACCATAATGTACTCGATTTTGTGACTTCTTGTCCATCCTGTGCAAAAAACAAAGTGCCATGAAGACCTCCGTCCGGCTTGTTGCTGCCGTTGCCTGTCCCGCCGGTCCCTTGGGAAAACATCACCATGGATTTCATCACCGACCTACCCTGTTCTTCTGGCTGCACAGTCATCTTGGTGGCGGTGGATCATTTTTCCAAGATGGCCCACTTCGTACCTCTGCCCGGTCTTCCCTCGGCTCCGGAGATGGCCAAAGTTTTCATTCACCAAATCTTCAGACTTCATGGACTACCTCAACACATTGTGTCGGACAGAGGGGTTCAGTTTACCTCTAAGTTCAGGCGATCACTTTGTAAGCTCATGAATGTTTCCCTTGACTTCTCCTCGGCCTACCATCCACAGTCCAACGGGCAGGTGGAGCGTACCAACCAGACGTTGACTGGGTACCTATGTCATTTCTCCAACGCCCACCAGAACGAATGGGTTGACTTACTTCCCTGGGTAGAGTCCGCTTACAACAACCATGCTGGTGAGTCCTCGGCCAAGTCTCCGTTTTTCATTGTGTTCGGCAGACATCCTGGTGTTTCCCTTCCGATAACCCCTGCCTCCGAGGTATCTGCGGTCAACGCTTTGTCCTCCGAATTTTCCAAGATTTGGGACGAGACCAACATGTCACTCAAGAAGTCCACTGACCGGATGAGGAATTATGCCGACAAGAAGAGATTGGATCCTCCACCCTATCGTGTCGGGAACAAGGTCTGGCTCTCATCCAAATTCATCCAGTTGAAACTGCCCTCCTACAAGTTGGGGCCACGCTACATCGGTCCGTTTGAAATTCTTGGACGTATCATCGAAGTCGCCTACAAATTGAGGTTGCCTGCTTCGCTCCGGGTCCCGAAAACCTTCCACGTCTCTCTCCTGAAACCTGTGGTGCCGAATCACTTCCATTCCCTGTCTGATTCCGGTCCTCAGCTGGTGGGTGCCGATGATGTCTTTGAAGTGGAGGACATTATCGCCATGAAGAAGGTTAGAGGTAGGACATTTTTTTCCTGTTGACTGGAAGAGCTTTGGTCCTGAGGAGAGATCCTGGGAACCTCGGGAGAATATCAATGCTCCCCGGATCCTCAAGAGATTTCTTGCTATTCTCCGGGGAGGGCGGCTTAGGGGAGGGGGTACTGTCACACCATCTCTGCATACTCACCCGGCCATCGGTCCCACACCGCCCGACAGCCACGGTGGTCACCTCTGACAGGCGTGGGCCGACGGCGTCTTTGCATGCAATGCGCATGCGCCATAGGCCGCGGCCACGCCTCCCTTCTGCCTCTTGTGCTCCGGCTGTGCCCTGACCCGGATGCACCCCCTGACCAATGGCAGACCAGACAGGGGCATATCAGGACGCTTCCCCCTGAGGGAGGTGCCTGATCGTTGTGTTTCCTAGCACACTGGGCCCCACTTCTTCATGTGCTCTCTGCAGTCTCACAATCCCATTCTCGTGTTCTTCCTGCAGCAGCCTTGCAGTCCTGCTATCAATGTCCCCTGCTGTACTCCAGTCCTGTCTCCGGTGTTCCTGTTCCATCCTGCTTCAGTCCTGCCGTCCTACTCCAGCCCTGCCTCCGGTGTTCCTGTTCCATCCTGCTCCAGTCCTGCCATCCCACTCCAGTCATTCCTTCGGTGTTCCTATTCCATCCTGCTCCAGTCTTGCCGTCCTACTCCAGTCCTGTCTCCGCTATTCCTGTTCCATCCTGCTCCAGTCCTTCCGTCATACTCCAGTCCTACCTCCGGTGTTCCAGTTCCATCCTGCTCCAGTCCTTCCATCCTCCTCTAATCCTGTCTCCTGTGTTCCTGCTCCAGCCATCCGTCCACGTTCCAGTCTCCCGTCTTACTCCATTCCTGTCTCCTGTGTTCCAGCTCTGTCCTGTCATCTACACTTCAGTCCCTCCACGTTCCAGTCTACAGTCTTACTCCACTCCTGTCTCCTGTGTTCCAGCTCTGTTCTGCCATCTACACTTCAGTCCCACACTCCTACTCCAGTCCATCCTGTGCCGCCCCTCTCGGTACCGGCTACCGTGGTACTCGAACCCCTGGGCCTGCTCCTAACGGTCCCTGTATAGGGGTGGGTTTCACCTGGCAGCTCGCCCGGGGCCCCTCGGTGCCACGGCCCAGAGGGTCCACTCCTGGAGATTCCGGCTCCAGGCCAGCCACGCTAACAGGATTAGAGTTAGAGTTGGAGTTAGGGTTGGAGTTAAGGCTAGGGTTGGAGTTAGGGTTAGGTTTGTGGTTAGAGTTATGGTTGGGATTGGGATTAGGGTTTGGGGTGTGATATGGTTAGGGTTGGAGTTAGAATTGGGGTTTTTTCACTGTTTAGGCACATCAGGGGCTCTCCAAGCGCTACATGGTGTCTGATCTCAATTCCAGCCAATTTAGCATTGAAAAGTCAAACAGAGGTTTACCCCCACATATGGGGTATCAGCATACTCAGGACAAATTGCATAAAAACTTTTGGGGTCCAATTTCTCCTGTTGCCCTTAGGACAATAAAAATTTGAGGGCGAAAAGAAAATTGTGAAAAAAATATGATTTTTTTATTTTTACTGCTGTACATTATAAACTTCTGTGAAGCACTTGGGGGTTCAAAGTGCTCACCACACATCTAGATAAGCTCCTTAGTGGGGTCTACTTTCCAAAATGGTGTCACTTGTGGGGGGTTTCCACTATTTAGGCACATCAGGGGCTCTCCAAACACGATATGGCATCCGATCTCAATTCCAGACAATTTTGCATTGAAAAGTCAAACAGCGCTCCTTCCCTTCCGAGCTCTGCCATGCGCCCAAACAGTGGTTTACCCCCACATATGAGGTATCACAGTACTCAGGACAAATTCCATAACAACTGTTAGGGTCCAATTTCTCCTGTTATCCTTATTAAAATAAAAGAAATTGGATCTGAAATAATTTTTTTTGTGAAAAAAAGATAAATGTTCATTTTTTTTAAACATTCCAAAAATTCCTGTGAAGCAACAGAAGGGATAATAAACTTCTTTAATGTGGTTTTTAGTTCCTTGAGGGGTGCAGTTTTTAAGAATGTTGTCACTTTTGGGCATTTTCTGTCATATAAGCCCCTCAAAGTCACTTCAAGTGTTGGGTGGTCCCTAAAAAAATGGTTTTTCAAATTTTGTTGTAAAAATGAGAAATCGCTGGTCAACTTTTAACTCTTAAAACTTCCTAACAAAAATTATGCTTCCAAAATTGTGCTGATGTAAAGCAGACATGTGGGAAATGTTATTTATTAACTATTTTGTGTGATATGGCTCTCTAATTTAAGGGCATAAAAACTAAAAGTTTGAAAATTGCAAAATTTTCCAAATTTTCACCAAATTTCTGTTTTTTTTTTTTACATATAAACACAAGTCATATAAAAGATATTTTAACACTATCATAAAGTCCAATATGCCATGAGAAAACTCTCTCAGAATCACCAGGATCTGCTGAAGTGTTTCAAAGTTATGACCTCATAAAGTGACAGTGGTCAGAATTGTAAAAATCGGCCTGGTCATTAACGTGAAAACAGGATTCGGGGTGAATGGGTTAAAATGAGGAACCCAAAATCAGATTCCATATTAAATATGTGGTCTGACAAATGATTTATGGATAGAAATAATATATTTAGGGATTCTATCTATTTTTATACACCCTGAAATCTTGACTACTGTTATTTAGCTTATTTGTAATCAGATTGTCCAAGTCCTTCTGCTATTCTACAATCTCTACTATGTTTCCATTTATTATATATGTGGCAATACAATTACGGCTACCAAGGTGCATTACTCTACATTTATCAACATTAAAGGGAGTCTGTCAGCACAGAACGACTGTTCATTTCAAGTACAGGTGCTCACTTCACTGTAAATGGTTCCCTGTCAAATTAAATTACTCACTTCAATGTCAAATATCATTAGGGTAAAGTTACACTAAAATAAAACTCTTATTTTGTAAATGAAAAAAAAGGTAATAATAAATAATATGTATTGATACATAGCTTACACTACGATATCCTTATCTGGAATAATATGTTGCGTTTTTGCTGCTTTTTTGCTATTTATTTATGGAAATTAAAACCTGCTGTAAAGTACCAGCAAAAGCTATGAGATTTTCAGAAATCTCATGCACACGCTTTTTTTTTCCTGACTGAATTTGAAAACTGCTGTTTTTTAAAAACTTCAGAATATCAATTGTTTCAGCATATTTTGCAGTGTTTTTTCAAACATAGAAAGCAATGAGTGCAGTAATACAGCAAAAAGCATTGCCATCAGCTTTTCCAGAGCTTTTAGTGAAAAAAGTAGGTACAGCAAGATGTGAAACCCATTTATCTTTGTGATTTTCCCCAATTTAAGCCAAAATCTCTTGGTGTTCTCACTAGTGATGAGCGAATACTAAAATGCTCGGGTACTCGTTACTCAAGTCGAGCAAATCGTAATGCTTGGGTGCTCGACCTGAGTAATGAGTATGGTGGGAAATTCGAGCATTTTTTTGACGTTCTTCCCAATGGTCTGGAGGGGGGTCTAAAAATTTCTGAAAATAATGGAAACACCCCTGAAATGGCAGGGAAAAAGTATGGGGAAGACCCCTGGAAGCATCACTGAACCTTCAGCTGGTGCTGAGAACAATGTTGTCAGTGTATTAGGCCACTTTTACGAACTGATAATAAAACATACAAAACCGCACTTAAAATGGATTTGTCAGCAAAAAATGTTAAGTAACATTATTTCCATGATAATGACTTGCTCGTATAAGGCAAAATAAATAAGAGAAAAAAAATATTCCTCTTCTGCTTGGGCCAAGTTCACGCGCAGAGTTTTTGCAGGGACATCAGCCAGTTGTCTCGACTCTGTTGTTGGGTATATCGGGACCAGGGGCTCCTTCCATGCCCCTAAGGCTAGGCGCACCCTAGCTTGCCCTGTTCCCCGGATTACTTCTGATGGTGAAGACACCTTAGCTTCTCAGTCTGACCTCAGTCTTTACCCTTGCCCCACCCAGGGAAAAGGGGAGTAGTATTGTGCCATAATACACCAATCAGAATAACAAGGTAACACAAACAGTGATAAAGGAAAATAGCAATCATATAAATATACTCACACAAACAGCAGAGGTATACATCAGCGAGTGGAGTTCTCACATGAGCATAGGAGTTAGTATTGGTACAGTTTATTTAAATTAGTCATATGTGTTCTGCCTTCTACATATGACGCTGTGTGGATTCCAGCATACGGCGAAACCCTTCATCCCCTCTCAGTAAAAAGACTGTATGGGTGCTTAAATCTATATTTATTGAGATGATGATGAACTTAGTAACAGAGAACAACAATGGCAGATGATAACAGATGATATAGTGGATGAGATCAGATGATATAGTGGATGATAGGTAAAAACTACAAAGAAGTAGACAGTACAGAATATCAGTACTGGCAGATAACAGAGACAACAGCATGATACAGAGTGCTATTACATCAGCAACAACAATAATACAGGGTGCCATTACATCAGTAACAGGTGTATTACAGAGGTTGCACAATACAACATATAATGCAGTTAAGAGGGATATCTAAGAAAACTTAGGCTGCAGCATTGCACTACTCAAAACACAGTTGCATCTATCTAACATGCAGTGTAAAGAGCATTGCAACTAGCTAGTACAGATACATTGCACAAACACATAACTGTATTAAACCCTCACCGGAATCTGATTGACATAAGCAGTGAATTGCAGGGAGCAGGGAAACGTGTGTGTGTAACTCAGAGCTCCGGGGAGAAAATGACTATAAGATTCATAATCTGGAAAAACTGAAGAGGCGGTTCTCATCAGAACAAGAGGATATAGGGAAAGGCCTCTAAATCCAGAAACAGAAAAAGAGGACAACTATGATATTTAATGGTCATAGCTGGTACAGCGCTTATGAAATTACTTGCTGCACATAAATGGGCAGAACAATATGTGTTAAAGTAAGCAATGCATGACCATCCAATGCCCCACCAATGTGTAAAAGTAAAGAATATCAAGCCAATGTGCGAACACTACCTGACCAACTCAATGGCCTTACCATTGTCTGATAGTAAACAATGCTCGACATACTCAATGCACTGCCAATGTGTTAGGTATGCAATACTTGCCGGTACGCAGGATGCAGTGACGAGTAGCGAGATGGTTTGGTGCTTTTTATAATAACATTTATAGGCCTAGAGGTAACTATCCTCAGTCACAGCCTGACCAACAAAAAGGGGTAACAAGGGTTGCCCTCGCAGGAGCTCTATACAAGCAAACACAATCGGGGTAGAACACGACGGTCACTATAGGGCTGCGTTATGGCCGACTACGGGTCCCTAATTATATAGTCAACTTAGCCGTCCAGATGTCCCTCGCTGTTCGGGATGGTGGTCTTTCAGCGTAGCAGTCGCTGGGCCCAGTTGCTGAAGCGTTGATAAAGTCTTCGAGTGCTCCGGCACTCTGATGACACTGGAGTGTTATGATTGAGTCACCGAGGAGGAAAAAACAAAAATGCAAGCTCAGTCCAGAAAATCAGAGAGGTTGGAAACTAGCGGATTGCAGACCCCTAATCCTATCACACAACTAGTAGTAGCCGTGGAGTGTTCCTACGGTGATCCTAGACACCTCGTCACAGCCGGAGATCTAAATAAGCCTAAAGAGAGAAAAGGGAAAAACTGACTGCCCCAGAGCAGACCCCAAAGCAAAAGGCAGCTCCCAACATATAATGACGGTGAAGCAAGATGAAAACACTAACACAGATAGAAAGATAGGATGAGCAAACGATGGGGCCCAAGCTAACTAAAATGGACAGGACATAAAAGCTGCTGTCTGCAATCCGAGAAAACCCTGCTAAAAATATTACCAACACAACTGATAAGCAAAAAGGACCCTGAAGTCACTAGACTTCAAAACCTATATCAGCACTCAGAATATTCTGAAAGCAGAGCAAAAGAGAACACTGATCAAGGAATAAGAATCCAGCACACCCCCAGCCGGGGATGGCTGAACTCCAAAACAAGGTAAACAAAACCAAAACTAATAAGTTCAATAGCAGAGCAAAAACTTATCTTTGGGAAGCAGGAATTAGACTGGTCTCAAAGAATCCAGCAGAGAAATCACCAGCCACTCAGAAGGGCGTCGGCTGCCTTATATCCAGTCGGAAGTTCCTGTTACCCAGTCACAATCCACCTGATCAGGTGTTTGGTTTCTTTCATCCCAATCAGCCTCACTATCTTCCTTCACCAGAAGCGGGAGATCCTCGGACACAAAAGGTGAATGAACAGATGAGCTCACAACACTGGAGCGCCACAGGCCCCAGTGGAGTCCTTGGACGGATGGGCTGCAGCCCCGGACTGGGGCAAGCGGCAGCGATGTGGGGTGGCGAGGGGCAGGCCACCTGCGCAGCTAGCAGCTGCGACGGGGAATCCGCAGCAAGCAGAAGCTCGGCCCCTGCCGCGGACCGGAGCGGGACAGTGGAGGCCACCGACGGCACTGGACTTGCCACAACCATGGGTGGGGGCAGAGTGGCTGTGGGCAGCGGGAGACAGGCCGCAGCCGCGGGCTGGAGTGAGGCAGCAACGGCCGCTGGTGACCGCGGGCAGGCCGCTGCCGCAGGCAGGAGGAAGGTGGCAGCGGCCGCTGGTCATCGCGGGGCAGCAGTTCTCAGATGGTCGTCTCGGTGCAGTCCCACTGATGTCCAGGGGAAGTATCTCTTCTGTCTCTGGCCTCCTTCCTGGCGTGGGTGAGTCGCTCTGGCTCTCAGTTGCTCCCACGATCTCCTGCTCCTTCTGTCTCCTTCTGCTGACTCACTGTGACTCGTGTTCCCCATCCCTTTTATATTGGCCCCTCCCCCAGTCCACCTGTCAGTCTCCACGGTCCGTCCCTGACCTCTGTCCCCCAGAAACAGTTTCCCCCGGAACCCAGGTGACGGTCCCCTTGGTTGCGACCCGGACACTCGATGGGGACCCTCTCTTCCACACTCCCCCACCCTGTATGCTCGCCAGTACTCGGGCGAGGGCTTTAGTAGACTCGAGTTAGTCTTTTGCAGACGACAGTTCTTGTCGCCATACGAACTGGTCCTGTTCGTAACGTTCAGGGGATTTGCCAGCTGTTGACTGATCGGAGCATTTAAGTGCGACCAGGGTGGAGCTTTCTGGGGTGGAGGATGGTGGTGGGTTGGTTGATTCTGGCAGGTTAACTGGGTCTGCTGCAATGTCATTATTTGGAGGGCCCACGGATGTGGCTGGGAAGTCCTCTTCGTCATCCAGGTCCCAGACCGTTGACGGGGGGTCGGGGACCTGAGTGATCGGCTCGGGTCGCATGGGATCAGTGGACGCACAGGGGCACAACATATTTCGGTGCACAGTACGAGTGAGAGGTGCATCATCTCTTTCCGATTGTATTTCATACACAGGCCTGTAGGGGCTTATCCGGCGCAACACTCGGTACGGGTTCTCCTCCCACCGTGGTTCTAACTTGTTTTGGGGACATTGATCTAGTACGACTACCCGATCCCCAGCCTGGAAGTCAATTGGTGGGGGCAGCGCTCCCCCCGGGTGTTTTAGATCCTGGAGCTTTGTATGGACGATTCGGTGGAGTGTCTGCAGCCGATGCCAGTGGTTTCGGACCCACGAGGATACTCCGGTCCAGGGTTAAGGTTACTCCGGGTTTAACTCCACTTCCGTGATTCCTTTGCCTTCCCGTCCAAACAGCAATGATTAGGGGGTGTAACCAGTCACCCGATGCATTCGGTTATTATATACCCACACCAGCTCAGGGACGTATTCAGGCCAGCGGGCCTTTCGGTCGCTCTCCAGGGTACGCAGAATTTGGATTAGTGTCCGATTGAATCGCTCGCGGGCCCGTTTCCCTGCGGGTGGTACGGTGTAGTCCGAGACTTATCGATACCGTAGAAATGATGTAGTTCTTCCATGACTCTTCCTAGGAAGCACGCTCCTTGGTCCAAATGTATTCATTGCGGGCAGCCGTACACTTCGATAAAGTTTTTACAAATAGTATAGGCGGCCACCTCTGCTGTCTGGTCTCGGGTGGGGGTGACCACGGCAAACTTGGTGAAATGGTCCACCATAACGAGACAATGTTCGTATCCCTGATAGGCCGGACCTATGGTCAGATAGTCCACCGTGAGGAGCTCCAGGGGAGCTGATGTTACATTTGTCTGCATCGGGGCTCGTTGCAAGGGAGGTTTAGCGAGCTCGCACGGGCGGCAGGTTCGGCAAACTTCTTCCACAGCAGCGTGCAAGCGTGGATGGTACACTATCTGCTGCAGCCATTGCAAAGTCTTTTGAGCACCAAAGTGAGCCCCCTTCTCATGGCCTTCCCAAGCCAGTTGGCTGAGATGGGTTCCGGGCACGATTACCTGCCATATTGTAGCCGACGTTGTTCGTGACACGGCTTTTCGATATAAAAGTCCCTTTTTGATGACTAGCTTTTCTCACTGGTGGAGCATCAGCAACATATCCTGGGTCAAAGTCTCTGTAAGCCAATGGGCAACTTGTCTGTGGCCATCCATCGACGCAGGAGTCCAATTTCTCTATCTTCCTGTTGCTGCTGAATCCATTTGTCGTGTGGTTGCTCCAGTATTCCTCCTGAGAGCTACGGATGAGCCGCTTCTTGCGCATTGACTGTAAGCGCAGCGGTGGTGAGGGCAAACGGCGTCTCCTCCCCCTCTAATTCATCATCTCAATTCCTCCCTGGGGTGGTGTGTCGGATTCTGGAGAGTGCATCGGCGTGCACGTTCTCAGCTCCCCATTTGTAGATGATCTTGTAGTTGAACTTGGCCATCCGAGCCACCCACCGTTGCTCTAGGGCCCCCAGTTTGGCATTCTCCAAATGGGCTAATAGGTTGTTATCCGTCCGCACCACGACTTCGGAGCCCGCCAGGTACTCTGCGAACCGTTCCGTCATTGCCCACACCACCACGAGGAACTCAAGCTTAAAGGAGCTGTAATTGTCCGGGTTGCGCTTGGAGTTGTGCAGCGACCGGCTACCATAGGCGATCACTTTCTCCCGGCCGTCCTGCACCTGTGACAACACAGCTCCTAGTCCCTGGAGGCTCCCGTCAGTATGCAGGATGAACGGTTGCGAGAAATCCGCATATTCCAATACCGGGGCGTCCGAGAGTGCAGCTTTGAGATCTTGAAACGCATCCTCTTGCGATTGCTGCCACTGGATCTTCCGTCCATTCACCCTGGCTGGAGCCCCCTTCAGCAGGTCCTGCAGGGCTCGGGCTCAGTGTGCAAAATTCTTCACGAACCGACGATAGTAGCTGGCCAACCCCAGGAAGGTCCGCACGTCTTTCACCGTCTCTGGGGTAGGCCTCCCCTGGATGGCAGCAACCTTTTCCAGGGATGGTCTGACACCCTCTGCCGAGACGGTGTGCCCCAGATACTTGATCTGGGTGCGGAACAGGTGGCATTTCTGGGGCTTCACCTTTAACCCGTACTTCTGCAGCCGGCCGAGCACCTGCCCCAACTGCCGCAGGTGGTCCTCGAACGTGGCGGAATAGATGATAATATCGTCCAGGTTTATCAGCGCGGCTTCAAAGTTTCAAAGTTGAGGTCTCCTAGACACCACTCCATCAACCGCTGGAAGGTTCCTGGGGCGTTGGCCAGCTCAAACGGCATCCGATTAAACTCGAACAGTCCCATGGGAAGGATGAATGCTGTCTTGGCTCTGTCTTCCTCTGACATCGGCACCTGCCAGTACCCAATGGCCAGGTCTAGAGTTGAAAAGTACGTCGCGTTCCCCAAGGCAGACAGAGATTCTTCTATGCGGGGCAGTGGATATGAATCCTTGATGGTGCAGGCGTTCAGCTTTCGATAGTCCACACAAAAACGCAGTGCCATCTTTTTTACAAACCAGAACAATGGGGGCCGCCCAAGGGCTCTGGCTTTCTCGTGTGACCCCCTTCCAAAGCGTTTGGGCTAAGAGGGTTTTCACTTCCAGGTATAGCTGCGGTGGTATTTGCCGATATCGCTCCCAGATGGGGACCGCTTCTGCCATGGGGATCCCCTGCGTGATGGCCGTGGTACATCCGAAGTCATCCTCATGACTGGCGAAGACACTGTAACATTGTCCAAGAAGTGTCTCTACCTGGAGGAGAGGGGCTTGCGCTAGTCCGGAAAGTTCTCTCCAGGATGGATCGACCTTTCTCCTGGGTCGAGGATACGGCAGTCTATTGGGTTCGTACCGTTACTGCCCAAGGATCTTCAGGCTGCACCTTCAACTGGACCGCGGGGTCCGACAGCATCTCCTCCAAAGGCCTCACTAGTTTGACGATTTCTGCCTGGGGCTTCAGGGCGATATCTTGGTCTTCCAGGTTGACACAATGCACCAGGACGGTCCCCTCCCGCACCGTGGCCAGGGAGCAGGCTACCAGTATGCCAGGGTGCAGGCGCTCTGAGTAACATGGTTCCACCTGCACGTCCACACCCTCCAGTGGTATCGGGGCGCGGATTGGCAGGGCTACCACCATCTGCCCTGGAGGAAGCTCGAGCGGGGGGGCCACCGGCGCGATGACCTTGCCCAGCGCCTCACCCTCCTGGCACGCCTGGAGCACTCGCGCCTCCCGCACCAACCGCTGGAAGACCTGCCCTTGGCTGTGTGAGAACCCCAGTGGCTCAGAGTCTCTTGTGTGGGCTCATTGAGGAGGAGGTTGCTGAACTCTCGCAGTATGTTCATACCCAGAGTAACCGGATGTTTGCTGTTTGTGTCTCCCTGGGTCAGGACCACTACCCGGCGGCCGAGTGATTTGCCGCTTATCGAAATCTGCATCCAGGCTACTTCGATGACAGGAACTGGTAGCTGGTTGGCGGCTACCAACTTTATCAAGGGCCCCCACTGAGGTCTCACTGCTTTGGGAAAATGCTGCCTAAAATAAGTCGCTGGTCGTTACTTGCGATCCCGTATTGTGGTGCTAATAAAAATATGGATATCTTATAGCCTACATATTGTAATATATTGATTAGTCCATATTGAAATTAACCCGGAATGTCAGCATTTGAAGAGTTCATGAGGTCAGACCAGCAATGGCTATTGAAATGCAGCCTTAGTGTTGAGTATACTAAAAGACAATGCTTGTTGAAACAGTATGTTTAATCTGGATTACTGGAAAGGATTAACCTTTGTGTACACTGTTGACTTACTTGAATTTTAAGAGCAGTGAATGGTGCGAGTATATTGACAAGGCATCATCTGATATTTGTGTCATATGGGGGTTACAAATGGACTAGGCATATAGATTATTGTACATAAGGCTATAGAAATATGGATGGATGAGCGTAATGTAGAACCAGGAATATAGTTGGCTATCTGAAACCCATTATAGTGCATCCAATCTTAAAGATCTCTCTAACTGTAGTCTGAAATATATATTTTGTGCTAGGTCTCTGGTCTTAGAAAGTTGTTGGAAACTTTGTTCTTATCATATGTAAATATCAGGGCAAGAGTAAATAGTCCGAAGACACAAGATTTGTTTGATGTTATTTATTCATGATAGGTGGCCACTATCATGTAATTGGAACATCAAGCAACTAACTTGTGTATTTTCATGTTTACCCAATATTATATAGAGTAAGCCTTTGTTTAAAGCATATAAAAGCTGGGAGGCAGCCAGAAGAGTCAGGAGCTTTGTGGACCTGTGTAAGAGGACGCGCTTCGCAGTGTGGGTCCTAGGACGCATTCTGTCTTCGCTGACCACTCCTCCAGCTGAAGTATTTCCGGACAGGTGTAAATGCCCCTAGTGAAGATTCTTTTCTCTTCTTTCTGATGTGAGTATATGTACCAAAACCTTTGTAGTTTGAATATATAAGTATGCGCAATATCATACTGTACTTTTTTTCTATTTCGATATCATTGTCATACATTCCATTGATTTGGTGTTTTTGCCACTTGGATTGATCATTGTATAACAAAATTGTGTTATATCCAAGTAGTAGCCTTCTTTAAAGCTGTATCCGAACCTTTATTGCTGAACAGTTGGCAATACACGTATCTACTAGGCATCGCACAGCACGGCCTTCGATCTCTGCCCCTACCACTGGGCACCGCGCGGCCAGGTCTTCGTACCTTCCTCCACCCCGTGTGATGGGCTCCGGCTCTGGTCGGCGTCTCCACGGCTCAGGGTCCTCTTCTCTTCTTGGCCTGCGGGGCGGGTTTCCCCTGGAACGTGTGCACTCTCGGGCGGAGGGTCCCAATTCTCCACAATCGTAACAGGCGAATGGTCGCGAGAACCGACTTTGGTGAGGGCCACGATGGTTCATGCCTCCTATACCCGGCCCCGGCCGGCTCTTTCTGGCCACTTTCTTGGCTTCGGCAAGTTCACCTTTAATACTCTGTATCTCTTGCTTCACCTCTTGTACCCAGTGGGGTTCGCTCAGGGCGCTTATGGATGCTTCGATACTCCAAGCCATCCCCACGGGGACCGTCACCTCTTACTCCTGTTCCCGAACCCGTGCCTCCTTCCCTATTTCTGAAAAGGTCAGATGTGGGTCCACTCGCACCCACTCCCGCAAAGCCTGTCTTGTCAGGGTGTCTCGTAACCCGGTCACTAACAGGTCACGTAATGTTACGTCCACGGTCCCCACGCCGTCTCCATCCTTCCTTTCAATGGCTAAAAACAGTTCCTGCAAAACATTCATATACTGGGTCACTGTTTCCCCCTCTTTCTGCATGCGTCCAAACATCTGGGTTCTCAGTTCCCCCACATCGGTCGGGTCCCCATAGGCCTCTTCTAAGATCTGTTATACCCTGACGAAGGTGTTTTGTTGCCTCTGGGGCCTCAAAATTATGGTATCCCGGGCTTCCCCGTCCAACGCCATCAGGGCCACTTCTGCCTCTAGGTCAGGGGTAAGCGGATAAATCCTAAATAACCCACGCATTCGCTCCATCCAGTTCCACAGCATAGTATTGCTGCCGGAGAACCTGGGTAGATTGCTTAACATAGCCCCCAAAGAAATGCTGGGCCGGGGGCCCTCGTTGTCCGTGCTCGGAGACAGCATCCTGCCGACTACGCCAAATGTAGTACTTGCAGGTACGCAGGATGCAGTGACAAGTCGCGAGACGGTTTGGTGCTTTTTATAACGTTTATAGGCCTAGAGGTAACTATCCTCAGTCACAGCCTGACCAACAAAAAGGGGTAACAAGGGTTGTCCTCGCAGGGGCTCTATACAAGCAAACACAAAAGGGGTAAAACACGACTACGTCCGGCAATAGCCGGTCACTATAGGGCTGCGGTATGGCCAACTACGGGTCCCTAATTATATAGTCAACTTAGCCATCCAGACATCCCTCGCCATTCGGGATGGTGGTCTTTCGGCATAGCAGTCGCTGGGCCCAGTTGCTGAAGCGTTGACAAAGTCTTCGAGCGCTCTGGCGCTCTGATGACACAGGAGCACCACAGGCCCCAGCGGAGTCCTAGAACAGATGGGCTGCAGCCCCCGGACTGGGGCAAGCGGCAGCGATGTGGGGTGGCAAGGGGCAGGCCACCTGCACAGCTAGCAGCTGCAACGGGGAATCCGCGGCAAGCAGAGGCTCGGCCCCTGCCGTGGACTGGAGCGGAACAGTGGTGGCCACCGACGGCACTGGACTTGCCGCAACCATGGGTGGGGGCAGAGCGGCTGTGGGCGGCGGGAGACAGGCCACAGCCGCAGGCTGGAGTGAGGCGGCAGCGGCCGCTGGGGTCCTTGGGCAGGCCGCAGCCACGGGCAGGAGCGAGGCGGCAACAGCCGCTGGTGAACGGGGCAGGCCACCGCCGCGGGCAGGAGGAAGGCAGCGGCCGCTGGTCATCGTGGGGCAGCGGTTCTCGGACGGTCATCTCGGCGCCGTCCCACTGATGTCCAGGGGAAGTATCTCTCCTGTCTCTGGCCTCCTTCCTGACTCGGGTGAGTCGCTCTGGCTCTCAGTCGCTCCCACGATCTCCTGCTCCTTCTGTCTCGTTCTGCTGACTCACTGTGACTCGCGTTCCCCTCCCCTTTTATATTGGCCCCTCCCCCAGTCCACCTGTCAGTCTCCAAGGTCCGTCCCTGACCTCTGTCCCCCGGAACCAGTTTCCCCCGGAACCCATGTGACGGTCCCCTTGGTTCCGACCCGGACACTCGATGGGGACCCTCTCTCCCACACCTGATCAATTTAACTTCCCCCTTTCTTTTTACGTATTCAATTCAGTTGTTTCTCATGAACTCACATTAACTTTTTTTGTTCAGAATTGTCCCTATTTTTTTCAGACATAACAATTTTTTTCCACTAAACAATTTGTTCAAATTGCCCTTTTTTCCAAAAATGTTTTATAGGTTGACATATGTCTTGCATCGGTGGCTTATATTCTTCATGCTTGTAAGGTGGAAGCAAAGTTATGCTTTGGGATTGTAATAAATTCAGTAAAAAATGCAGCCAAAATGCAACAATAGAAGCTATTTTTACTCTTCAAGGCAGTATTAGTCTCTAAATTCTTAGCCATCAATCTCTTATATAACTGTATAATTGCTGTATTCACATGCGATGCGTCCTCAGATAGTTCCAACTCAGCCACACTGACTTGTAATAAGAGTCCAGGAGAAACAGAGTTGATTTTCACTGAAACCTTATATTTAAGCACAATGCAGCAGGTGGAAAGAGTAATTCCAAACAGAGATGTACACATGTACATCCAAAATGGCTACAGCAAACTGAAAATGAGAAAGAAGGGAGGAGCAAAAGCTAACATCATCAACTACAGGAGAGAAAAAGGGACAAACTTCAAAGGGCAGAGCTTCTCCCTAGCAACAGTAGAATGAAATGCATATCAAAGAAAATACATAACAAGTTGTTCCTATTAATGGGATACAACAAATCAGTAAAAAAGTCAGCAAAATCTGTTTTTTGTCTGCAGCTTTTTTACTGCCAAGAGATCAGATTTTGATTGCAGAAAAAAAGCATCAAAAAAAGAATTCAGGGGCCCGGCTGGGAACACAGCATCAGTGCCTGTAGAAACATTGATGATGTCACCGCTAGTCATAAAGGCTGCGTTGCAGCAGCTCATTCCTCAGTGGTTCTCAGCCTGGATGGTCTCATTTTGGCACCATCCAGGTTCAAAACTGTTTATCCCAAGACATGGATTACAGCGTGGGACAGAATGATAGACAGGTGAGGAAATTGGTTGTTTTTAATTTTGACTTTATAACAGAAGATGAGGGCTTAAATGAAATGGGTGCTAGGTGAGTATAACTATGTTTGTTATTTTCAAATAAAAAAGGAAAAGTGCTTTTTCTTTTTATTTCAAATATAGGACTTTATTCTGGCTGTGTGATTAGTAACGGAGAGGGGTCTTATAGAACCCTCTCCATTACTAAGGGTACCGTTACACATAGCGACGCTCCAGCGATCCCGACAATGATATGACCTGGTAAGGATCGCTGGTACATCGCTACATGGTCGCTAGTAAGCTGTCAAACAGGCAGATCTACTCAATGACCCAGCAACGATCCGGCGATCCGTATAACGACCTCGGCAGTCGTTGGGACCTTGTCACACAGCAGCTATTCTGACGACTCATGCCTGCGTCCCTGAGTTCTGAGTCGCCAATGAGGTCGCTTGTTGGCGTCAAACACTGTGATGCATGCTGGCCAGCGGGACACCAGCAATCAAAAAATGTTTCATTTGTGGTTTTTAATTGTTTTTATTGTACACTTTGATCTCTCTGGCTATTGTATGTCAATAAAAGCCTTTTTTCACATGGACATTCTGCTGTTGCGTGCATGTTATCCTGTGTCTCTTTTCTCCCTTTTTTTCATTTGATGTATTTGGCACAGTGTTGCACCCAGTTATCATATTCATGTCATATTTTCCGTGGTGCCCACCTATATACATATATATTAGCAATCAAAAAATGACCCAGGACATTCGAGCACAATCAGCAACATCACAGCAGGGGCCCGGTCGCTGCTCTGTGTCACACGTAGCGAGATCTCTTTCAGAGATCTCGCTAATGATCTCGCTATGTGTAACGGGGCCTTAAGCCATGGGCTTGATGTCACCAGACAATACAAAGGTGACATCAACCCCACAAATATGAATCCCACTTGGCACTGCCACAGGGCAAGTGGGAAGAGCAGTGTAAAGTGCCTTTTCTTGGGCTGCTGCGTGCTGCTCTTTTTAAGCCGGAGGGCAATATTCATGGACCCTTACCAGCCTGAGAATAGCAGCCCCCAGCTGTCTGCTCTAGCTTGGCTGCTTGTCAAAATGGGGGGGACCTCATGCCATTTTTTCATTATTTATTTAATCAATTTAAAAAATATGACATGGGGACCACTCTTTTTTTGATAACGAACCTTGGTGAAGCTGACAGATAAGAGTTGCACCCCACACTTGTGAGTTTTGCCTGCCTGGTTATCAAAAATACAGAGGAACCTCACATCATTTTTTGGGGGGTCCCCCATTTTTATAACCATGAAAGGCTAAGTATACAGCTGTGAGCTGATATTAATAGCTTGGAACCTTTATGAATATTGTCTTTTTCTCAAAATATTAATTTCAGACCCCAGCCGTTGGCTTTTCCTCAGCTGTTTATGAAAATTACAGGAGATCCCACTCTATTTTTTCATTTTATTATTTATTTATTAGTACAGTAAAATACACAGCAAGGTAACCTTATTTTGCAGCCTTCAGGTGTTCATGCAGCTGGAAACTTCAGTAACCTTAAAATGTCTCTTAAAGTTTCATATGAGGTCATATGGGCCTCTCAGCTGCCAGGAGGCCCAGTGGCTTTGAACTCTGGTAATTTGAAAAGTTATCTGAGTTTAAGTAACCGAGTCTCATTGTAGCTCCTGTGCTGGACTGTTGAATGCCAGAGTGCCGGAGTGCCGGTCTTGCAGCCATTCATCAGTCCAGCACTGGCACTTGCAAAGCAAGAAAAACAGCTGCTATGAACTCAGGTAACCTTACTTAACCATTTTTGAGGGCCTTTGCACAGTAGTTTTTTGATTAGATGTTTCACATTAGCATCAAGTCAAGATTGAAGTTGGGGATTTTTGTGATTGGTAGCTTTGCAAGACATTTGCTTGTTGAGCCGTTGTAAAATAGGAAGTTGTCCTGGTACCATAATGGATACTACAATCCACAAACATTACTGTCAACTGCAATATCCTTTCCTACAATTCATCTCTGAGAGATTTTATTAGAAGAGGTGATACCACCTTGGGTGAGCACCAGGTCAATGATACCGATGTGGCAATAAGTATGATCAAAGTGGGATCCATTTTTTGGGATGTGGAGAATAAATAAAGAAAATTCTCCATCTTCTCCATTCTCTCAGTCTGTGAAAATAAGATCACACTCGGATATCATCTGAGTGTGGTCAGTTTTTTTTTAGAGACCCATAGGCTTCAATGGCCAAGTGCAACTTGATTATCAGAGGCAAATCGTGCATGCCGCAATTTTGAATGCAGCAAAAAAATTGAACATGTGCAAGACCTAGTTGAATAACATTGCAATACAATGTTTTGGCTGATTGCACTTGAACTAAAAGTACGGTCATCTGCTCGATCTCTAACTATGACACTTTTTGTCTGCAATTGCTAAATGGTGATTGTTTGAAATTGTCAAAGATTAAGTTTCAATCATGAGATTTTGAAGCTGCATATTTTGCTGCACAAAAAATGCAGTGTTTTACAGTTACAGCAAAAGTAGATGGAATTTATAGAAATCTCATGCCCATTGTGCTTTTTTTTAACTCAAGGAACTATAGTTCCCCACAGTTGGCAGCACTCATGTAGCTCCAAATCATGACAGTCCACCACCATGCTTGACTGTAGGAAAGACGTACTTCTTTGTACTCCTTAACTGGTTGCTTAAGATTATTTTGGTTTCATCAGACCACAGGTCATGGTTCCAGTAATCCATGTCTTTTGTCTCCTTGTATTCATCAAACTGTTTGTGGGCTTTCTTTTGCATCATCTTTAGAAGAAGCTTCCTTCTGGGAGACAGCCATGCAGTCCAATTTGATACAATGTGCAGCATATGGTCTGAGCATTGACAGGCTGTCTCTCCACCTCTTTAACCTCTGCAACAATGCTGGCAGCACTCATACGTCTATTTTCAATGTTTGAATATGATGCTGAGCATGTGCACTCAATGTCTTTGATCGACCATAGTGAGGCCTGTTCTGAGTGGAACCTGTCTTGTTAAACCACTGTAACAACTGTAACACGGTCTTAGTCACTTTGTTGAAGCTCAGTTTCAGGGTGTTGGCAATCTTTTTATAGCCTAATTCATCCTTATGTACAGCAACAATTCTGTTTTTTTGGATCATCAGAGAGTTCTTTGCCATGAGAGCCATGTTGAACTTCCAGTAACCAGTATGAGAGAGTGTGAGAATGAAAACACCAAATTTAACACACTTGCTCTCCATTCACACCTGAAACCTTGTAACACTAATGAGTAGAGATGAGCGACTTTGCCTTTTTTTCGGGTCGAGTCGGGTTTCATGAAACCCGACTATCTCAAAAGTCGGGTCGAACGAAATCGGCCAATTATCGTGAAAAGTTGAAGGCCGACTGAAACACGAAACCCAATGCAAGTCAATGGGGAAGCAAAGTCGACAGGGAGTGGAGGACATTAAACACACCTACAGTGCCCATTTGAATGGCAAAAACATCAATTTTTATTACTGAAGCTTGTCAACCTTAATTTACTTCATAATAATAGTTACGCACTGAAAACTGGGGGTTATTTGGCTAAAGTTGTGGAGGGGTAGGGCTGGCTCTAGGTTTTCATGTGCCCTGGGCCAAAGAGCGCCCCTTTAACACATACCACAACTCATGATGCTCCGATACGGTAGAGAAATAGTGGTATAGTACAATGAAAAATACTTCACATTTTACATCTCATGACTGATATCGATTTTGAATTCTCCAATAGCTCTAAAAACGGACAGTATATTACTCCATACAGTATTATGGGCACCGCATAGTGCGCTATACAGAGTAATGAGGCCCATATATTTCTCCATACAGAATCATTGGTCCCATATAATGTTTGAAACAGTATATGATGAGCTCCACATAATGCTACAGTATATGTTGGTCCCCACTGTCTTATGGGCCCAAATAATACTCCATATATAATGGGCCCCATTTCTAATGCTCCAGTGTATAATGGGCCCTGTAAATGCTGCTCCAGTGTCTGATGTCCACCTTTGGAATGCTCCAGTGTATGGTGGGCCTCATATATCATTCCCCAGAGTATAGTGCTCCCCAAAAATTGCTGTCCCAACATTGAAAACAATTAAATAAGTCTCCTCGCTAGGGAATCCCTGTACTAGTCTGGACTCCTCGTCGTCCCCATCTTCCATCTCACTGCACTTGGCTGTTTAGGCAGAGAGCTTACAGACGTGATGTCATTGTGCTCTCTGATCAGAATATCACTGTCAGGACACGTGGAAGACGTCATGGCGGTGGAGCAGGGAGAGGTAAGTATTTCAACTTTGCAAGTGCTGTGATCCGGAGCAAGCAGGGGGGCCCACTCGTTGGCGACGGCACTGGCACAGGGCCCCTCATAGTACGGCGGTGTGTGGCGGTGTGTCCACTGGCAGAGACACTTTTGCGTACTATGAGGGGCCCTGTGCCAGTGCCATCGCCCATGAGTATGCCCCCCACCTGCTCAAGGAAGCTGCACTTTCATCTGCACCTTCCTCTTTATCACCTTGTAAGGTGGTATAGTACGTGGGAAGGGGAACCTGAGTTTCCTCAGGGTCACATTCTGGCTGTGTAGAGTGTGAGGGGAATGTAGTGGTCTGGGTCAATGTACCAGCAGAATCATCTAGCAGTGGCTGGGCATCAGTGCACTTGTGGCGTCCCCAGGAGTATGGTCGCCACAGTGGCATTACCTTAATCCTAGGGAGTGTGATGTCATGCTTGGGAGCAACGAAGGATCTCTCTAGGAGTTCAACCAACACACCACTCCAGGCCAGCAGGGAGACCTCTGAACCTGACTGCTGAGGAGCTGCTCTCTGTGGTCGGGAGGAGGTAAGTTAGGGCACTCTGTGCAGGGAAGGGTAAGTGTGTGGACGTGAGAAGGGGAGCTGGAGGATGAGCAGAGTTAAGGCTCACTCCTAGCTGGAGCGCATGGTCCGGATTCCGGTCTCCGAGTTTGTAGGGACACTGACGCTCCTGCAGCCGAAATCGGAGGAAGTAGCAGTTGTAAATGCTCTGTACCCAACTAAGGTTCGGACGCCCCAGCATCGACGTGTGGGAGCCAGAAGGAAAAGGCTCCGGCTGCCTGCCATACGAGAAAGTTCCAAAAGAGAGTCAACAGGGGGAACTTCATTGAACTCAGCACTGCGAATACCTCAGATAAGCGCTAGAACGGAGGCCACACTACCTATCTGGAGAGAGAGAATTCCAAATTGGCTTCCAGGCTGACCAACTCCTTCTCCATCTGTACTCTGGGTCCTGGACAGCACTTACCAAGTACAGGTAAAGGAACTGCATGACTGTGTCTGTCATCTTTCTCCTGCGCCTGGCGCACGGCTCTGCTACATCCTGCACTGCACACCATCTACCAACTCTTTCATCTGCCCTGCGACTACGGCCCTACCTGTGCAGGGCTTCTACATCTTAGCTGCACCACAACATCTGTCCCAGAGAAGCGACACTGCAGCGCTGGTCAATCTAATCAGAAACCACAGGTGGCGTCATGTATCATTCACCTATAAACGTAATTCACCCCTTTGCATGGACGCCCAGGGCCACGGAACGGGTCACCACCACCGTGACACATCCCTGTGAGACACCGGCCCGGTACCAATTAACCCCACTGTCCTGGCTGGCCACCCACACTCCATGTCTGATTCATCTTGGACTTGGGAATTCACGATTTGACTTGATAACCCAGGCATGGTATGATAGAAAGAGCTACATGGACTAATGTGAAGTGTGGCCTGCTGCATCATTCAACGTCCGCGGCCTCTTACACCAAACTTCAAAATTTTGCAGAAAATAGACCCAAAATAACATCAGATATATGGCACTGTATCAGAAGCGTACAGCTCTATTCAGTCAAAGGATAATTGTCAATCTCCCTATAAATTCCATCAGTCACACAGAGACGCTCATAGGCTCAGTATGGATTAGACAAGAATATAAAAATTAGACAAAGTGTACAGTATCATCAGATAGCAGGTATATATAGTATAGTTTAAACATTCTAAATCTCCATAGATATTTGAGGAGGCACACACAGACACTCTCAGGCTAAGTATTGGATTACAACACAATCTAAAAAGCCGTAAAACTGTAATGGATCTCAAGAGTACAGCTGTACACAGTGTAGGTGTCATTGTTGTCAATTTCAGTATTGATTTCCACAGTCAGAAAATAACTCTCACTTGGTCAGTTTGGATTAGACCAGAATATAACAAGCAGTAAATGGGTAATGTATCCCAAGCATAGAGCTGTATACAGTGTTGGGGTCATTTTTAAATGTACATCTAAATTGCAGGAGTAACCCATAGACACTCACACACTCAGGATGGATCACACCACAATATAACAAGAAGATCAGCAAGAAATAATCACACATGTGGGACAATGTTCCAGGTGTCAATGATACACTTAGAGTGATGGTTGGAGGAGGACTTCCTGGCAGAAAGGGTACAGTATCACCAGATACCAGGTATATATGGCATAGTTTAAACATTAACAATGTACTTCGATATATCAGGAGTAGTGTTGAGCCACCCCGCTACTGTTTTGGTTCGTCGCACAGGAGGCAAGTTCGTCGAATGTTCGTCAAATGTTTGAAGAACACCGTCGAACCCCATTCAAAACAATGGCAGGCAAACACATACAAACACATAGAAAACAATTGCAAAACACCTTTAAAGGTGTCCCAAAGCAGACAAAATGCTCAGAAGACAAAAATAACATATGGAAAAGGGAAACTACATTTAGAAAAGAGGTGGAGGAGTAAAAGGAGGAGGTGGAGGAGACACAGATATAGGCTTGTCATGCCCTTATGAAATCAAGAAAGGCTGGAATAAAAATGTAAAATACAAACCAAAAAAAAAAAAAAAATTCTGAAATCGAACACGATCATATACCGTCGGACTGCCCACCAATAAATTATGGCAACTGCCGATGGGGCGGCGTTATTCCCACGAACCTCCAAACTGCGTCAATGAAGGCAAAGTGTTTGGTTTCCGGGGGCTGTATGATTGCAAAGCTGAACCTTAAAGGAATGTCCAAAAGGGCACCACCAGGAGTGGAGCCTGTGGCTTAATTGGACTCCACCCGGGAAATCACAACCATACAAGCTACAGAAAAGATGGACAGATTGCAAGCTTTGTCGTTTCTGTGTGTGGTGTGGTATGTCCATTGTGCTATCGATTTCTCAGCTTTATTCCGTTAACGACCGAGACTCCGGCATGCCCCCGAGGTACGCGTCAAGCTTACTAGAGGGATACGCGAGGCTCTGGCACGCGAGATCGAGCAATAACAGGTCTATCATGCCCTTACATGTCCGGGGCTGCATGTGCGCTACACTGAAAGGACCAGCTTTTGTCGCTTACAGGTGCTGATAACCCGCTGAACACCATTAATGATGGGGATCTGGGATTCCAATTATTCCCCGCGAACGATGATTTCCCAGTAAGTGCAGGTCAACAGCAATTACGGAATTAGGCCTAACCGGCATTCCTGACAAAATGAAAAAATTATGTGTCCAAACCACAGGTGCTGTAGCTTGCTTAACAGCTCGGCAGCTGTTCTCAGGCCCAGTATGGATTCGACAACATTGTAGAAAGTTGATAAAGGGTACAGTTTCACCGGATAACACGTATATGTAGCATAGTTTACACATTAAGAACCTATGTCTATAGATCAGGAGGCAGGCTCAGACGGTCTCAGGCCCAGTATGGATTAGACGTGATTGGACAAAGGTGAGAAAGGGTAACGTATCACCGGATTACAGGTATGTATAGCATAGTTTACACACTAAAAACCTATGTCTATAGATCAGGAGGCAGGCTCAGACGGTCTCAGGCCCAGTATGGATTAGACGTGATTGGACAAAGGTGAGAAATGGTACATTATCATGGATAGCAGGTATATATAGAATAGTTTAAACATTTAAAATCTCCGTGTTCTCAGTATGGATTAGACAACAATCTAAAAAGTAGAAAAAAGGAAATGTTTTTGAAGCGTACACCAGCATACACTTTTGGTGATATTTTTAAATCTTCATATATATTTCTGTCTCAGTAAGACAGTCCAGCCTCTCCGACATAGGAAATGAGATGCATACAATTACTGACATAAAGTCTAGTGATTGCAGAAATCTAGGAATTAACAATCACGGGAAAAACTGCCGTAACAATTCTCAGAGGCGATGCTGACCCTCAATTAATTTGTGCGTGGAGACAGCGAAAACATAACTTTGTGAAGAAAGTGTTGCTGTATCGCAGTACCGTTGATCCCATCAGCGTTACTCATCTCCATCAATTTTTAATCACAGGGAGAGATGTAAACATGTTGCTCACTGCCTATCATGATCTGTCACGTAACATTGGAGTGCAAAAGACAGAAGCCACAGGCCATAGGCGATTCTATGGGATTGGCATGAGAGGGCACATTTAAAAATTTGCGCCGGAATGTCACGCGTCTGTGAGTAGGAAAACTGTAAAAGCTGATGATAAACCACCACTGCATGTCATTGTGAGTCGAGGTCCATAAGAAATGGAGTCATTGTGAGTCGAGGTCCATAAGAAATGGAAGCCATTGATCATCTGAAGCTAGAGCCTGGCCAGCGGGACAGGGCATAGCTACGTCTTAACCATCAATTATCAGTTCAACAAATTTGTAGTGGCAGCCCCAGTGAAGGATTTGACAGCCCAGACTACACAGCGGAGGAGCAGGGAGAGGTAAACATTGCAAATGCTGTGGCCCTGCTCAAGCAAGGGGGGCACACTCGTGGGTGTCGGTACTGGCACTGGGCCTCTCATAGTACGGCGGTGTGTCTGATGGCGGGTGTGCACCCCCATCATCAGAGACACTTGATTGCACTATGAGGAACCCTGTGCCAGTGCCCGCACCCAAGAGTCGGCCCACCCACCTGTCCAGGGCAACGGCACTCGCACGGTTGGGTGCGCTAGGTGGTGACCCTGGCCATGAGGGGGAGGCATATGTTGATGTTGGACATTCAGCTGCTGCAAAAGGCGAAATTGGGCAAGTGCGAGGAAGAGGACCAAAGCAAGTCATTTTTCTGGCAACCTAGGTGTCATCAGGGGAAGGTGGGACAAAATCCTAGGAAACCCATGCATGGTTCATTTTAATGAAGGTTAGATTATCCACATTTTGGGTCGACAGACCTTTTTTCTGTCAGGATTGATCCAGCTGCACTGAAGACTCTTTCTGATAGCACACTTGCAGCTGGGCAAGCGAGCTCCTGTAAGGCATATTGTGCCAATTCAGGCCAGGTGTCCAGTTTAGCGGCCCAATAGTCAAATGGGAATGACCTGTGCAGGAGAACAACGATATGGGACGAGAAGTAGTTTGTAACCATAGTTGACAACTGCTGTCTCCTGTCACTTTCAATCGATGCAGTATTACCAGCCGTGTGAGCGGGACTTGATAAATCAGTCCACAACATGGTCATGAAACTCCTGCCTCCAATGCCACTTCTGATGTGTGCACCACGAACACCTCTTCCAAGCTGCCCCCAGCCCCTACGGCTCGTGTGAGAACCATCACCGCTGCTGTGTGCTGGGAATGCCTCAACCAACCGGTTTACCAGAGTTGCTTGTTTGTTGGCCAATATTAGGTCAAGGTTCTCCTGTGGCATGATGTTTTGTAATTTGCCTTTATGGCGTGGATCCAGGATGCTGGCCAACCAGTAGTCGTCATCGTTCATCATTTTGGCAATGCGGGAGTCCCTTTTTAGGATCTGCAAGGCATAATCTGACATGTGGGCCAATGTTCCCGGTGTCAATGATGCACTGTGAGTGCTGGGTGGAGGAGCACTTTCTGGCAAATCCACATCCCTCCAGTCACGCACAAACCCTGTACCAGACCTTGCCACACCAACATTTTCTCTTGCCCCACGAGAAGCATCCTTCTCCCATAAATAATCATCCCCATCATCATCTTCCTCCTCCTCCTCTTCCTCTTCTTCCTCCACCTCGTCCAGGAGAGGTCCCGGAGCAGACAATGGCTGACTGTCATCAAGGCTTCCCTCCTCCTCTTCCTCCTCATCTACCTCGGCTGCAGACGCCTGCTCCTTAATGTGCGTCAAAGTTTGCATGAGCAGATGCATAAGTGGGATGCTCATGCTTATGATGGCATCATCTGCGCTTACCAGCCGTGTGCATTCCTCAAAACACTGAAGGACTTTACAGAGGTCTTTCAGCTTCGAGCACTGCACACCTGTCAACTCCATGTCTGCCCTCAAAGTGCCTGCCCGTGTATCCTCCCACAAATGCATTACAGCCTGCCTCTGTTCGCACAGCCGCTCAACGATGTGCAGGGTGGAGTTCCACCTTGTTGCAACGTCGATAATTAGGTGGTGCTGGGGAAGGTGGAGCAATCGCTGCAGCTTCTGCATACGACTGTAGTGTACCGGCGACCGGCGGATGTGCGAGCACAGTCTTCGAACCTTATGGAGCAGGCCTGTTAACTCCGGATAATTATTGAGGAAGTACTGCACCACCAGGTTCAAGGTGTGAGCCTAGCAAGGTATGTGTCTGAGTTTTGAAAGGGCTATGGCTGCCACAAAATTCCGGCCGTTATCACTAACTACCTTGCCTGCCTCAAGATGTAGACTGCCCAGCCATGACTCAGTTTGTCGCTGAAAGTAGTCGGCCAGTACCTCCGCGGTGTGTCTGTCGCCCAAAGACATCATCTGCAACACAGCCTGCTGACGCTTTCCACTAGCTGAACGATAGGGGGACACCTCGTGTGCAACACTGGCAGCTGCGGATGGAGTGCTCGTGCTACTGCGCTCTGTGGATGAGCTTTCGCTTCTGCAGGAGGAGGGTCGAACGCCTACAGCCAACTGTTTCCTATACCGTGGGCTAGGCAGCACTGTCCCACCACCACTGTCCCCTGTGGACCCTGCATCCACCACATTAACCCAGTGCGCAGTGATGGACACGTAACGGCCCTGGCCATGCCTACTGGACCATGCATCAGTTGTGAGGTGCACCTTTCCACTCACTGATTGCTTGAGTACATGGACAATGCAGTCTTTCACATGAAGGTGGAGGGCTGGGATGGCTTTGCAAGAAAAGAAGTGGCGACTGGGTAGTTCATTCATAGCGTGGTACTGCAGAGGCCATGAGTTCGCGGAAAGCTGCGCTTTCAACCAACCGGTAGGGCATCATCTCTAACGAGATTAGTTTGGCAATCTGGGCGTTCAAACCCAGTGTACGTGGATGAGAGGATGAGTACTTTCTTGTCCTACTCATAGTCTCTGGTAAGGTGAGCTGGACTTGAGAGCTGCATATGGTGGAACTAGCAGTGGACATGGCGGACTGAGAGAGGGTTGATGATGGTGATGGAGTTGGTGTTCTTTCTGATGGCCTAGATTCAGTCTTTCGTTGATATAACATTGTGATTCCCTGACTGCTTTGGCCTTGCAACGACACCTCAACATTTGCTGCTGGTGGTGTGCTAACCGATGGGCTTACAGTGGGGGAAACAATGTAGCGTTACTGACTACCTTCTTTGGGAGCAGTTGCACATGTGGTACGTGAGGTTTGGTAGTCCGTCCATGCTTGCAAGTGCATGGTGGTTAAATGTCTAAGCATGCAACTGGTATTCAAATTTCTCAGATTTTTCCCTCAGCTAAAGGTCTTTGTGCACTTCTTACAGATAACCTTTGCTTGATCATTAGGATTTTGTTCAAAAAAGTGCCACACTGCACTCTTCCTACTATGGAAGAGATTTTGAGGCCATGCACGCTGTGCTATTTTGACCGTCTGGCCAAGCTGTCCTGCAACTCTTTTGCTTTTTGTAACCCGTTGTTGGACTGCTCCGGGCCTGCCAGAAAACAGCTGTTGTGATGTCGATGCCTGCTGCGGATGCTCCTCCTCCTCTTCTGAGCTATTGGCAGCAGCACCCTCTTCCCCCAATGGATGCCAATCTGGGTCAACAACTGGGTCATCCATCACCTCCTCTTCAATGTCATGTGCACCTTCCTCTGTGTTACCGTGTATGGTGGTATAGTATGCGGGAAGGGGCACCTGAGTTTCATCAGGGTCAGATTCTGGCTCAGTACACTGCGTAGTGCTCTGAGTGAATGTACCAGCAGAAAAATCTAGCAGTGGCTGTGCATCAGTGCACTCCATGTCCGATTCATCTTGGACTGGGGAATTCATGTTTTGACTTGATAACCCAGGCATGGTATGAGAAAAGAGGTCCATGGAGTAATCTGTAGTGTGGCCTGCCGCATCCTTCCCTTTTGGTAGGGGTAAAGGACACAAGGAAAGGTGTTGCTCCTGACCAGGAGCCTCCACTGATGACGCAGTGCTTTTATTTTTTGAAACTACAGAAGAGGAGGCGATAGAGCAGGAGGCTGTGTCAGCAATGTAAGCCAAAACTTGTTCCTGAAGCTCCGGCTTTAAAAGCGGTTTACCTACTCCCAGAAAAGGGAGCCTTCGAGGCCTTGTGGAGCCAGACAATGATGCCGGCTCACCACCTCCTGCCTTAGTTGCTATTGTGCTTTTGCCACAACCAGCAGAAGCACCACCACCAACACCACCATCAGGACCAGCTGGCAGCCCCCGCCCACTTCCACGGCCTCTTCCACCATACTTCTTCATTTTTTTTAAAAAGGTACCCAAAATAACAATAGCTATATGGTACTGTAAAACAAGGTAAAGGGTCTATAGAATATTGGTGAGAATTTGAATCTCACTGTAGATTGGAGGGCGCTGAACTATTGTCTCAGGCTCAGTATAGATTACACCGCAATGTGACAGGCAGAAATTGGCTGGTGTATGAGAGGGCAAAAGCTGCATAGAGTATTGGTGAGAATTTGAATCTCAATGTAGATTGGAGGATGCTGAACTATTGTCTCAGGCCCAGTATAGATTACACCGCAATGTGACAGGCAGAAATTGGCTGGTGTATGAGAAGGCAAAAGCTGTATATAGTATTAGTGAGAATTTGAATCTCAATGTAGATTGGAGGACGCTGAACTATTGTCTCAGGTCCAGTATAGATTACACCGCAATGTGACAGGCAGAAATTGGCTGGTGTATGAGAAGGCAAAAGCTGTATAGAGTATTGGTGAGAATTTGAATCTCAATGTAGATTGGAGGACGCTGAACTATTGTCTCAGGCCCAATATAGATTACACCACAATGTGACAGGCAGAAATTGGCTGGTGTATGAGAAGGCAAAAGCTGTATAGAGTATTGGTGAGAATTTGAATCTCAATGTAGATTGGAGGATGTTGAACTATTGTCTCAGGCCTAGTATAGATTACACCGTTATGTGACAGGCAGAAATTGGCTAGTGTATGAGAAGGCAGAAGCTGTATAGAGTATTGGTGAGAATTTTAATCTCACTGTAGATTGGAGGACGCTGAACTATTGTCTCAGGCCCAGTATAGATTACACCGCTATGTGACAGGCAGAAATTGGCTGGTGTATGAGAAGGCAAAAGCTGTATAGAGTATTGGTGAGAATTTTAATCTCACTGTAGATTGGAGGACGCTGAACTATTGTCTCTGACCCAGGACAGATTACACCGCAATGTGACAGGCAGAAATTGCCTAGTGTATGACTAACTACAAGGTGTATCTAGAATTGGGCAGAATTGGAATCTCCCTAGAGTGTAGGTCTGTAAGAACGGACAAACTCCTCGGCTTTTTCTTACAGAGTCACACACAGATAGCTTCAATTTGGCCGCTGAACTATTGTCTCAGGCCCAGGACTGATTACACCGCAATGTGACAGGCAGAAATTGCCTAGTGTATGCCTAACTACAAGGTGTCACGTCTCCATCAGATTTGGGCCCTGCTGTTCCGCTTGCAGCCACTAGGAGGCGCCGGGCCGCCACTTCGCCGTCAGACTCGGGGACGGCTGTTCCTGCCTCGGCCACTGGGAGGCGCCGTGGTTCTATTACGTCGCCGTCAGACTCAGGGCCTATGGTCCCAGCTTTAGCCACTAGGAGGCGCCGGTCTGTCACATCACCGTTGGATTCGAGGCCTGCTGTTCCGGTCACGGCCACTGGGAGCGCCAGACCGCCACTTCACTGTCAGACTCGGGGACGGCTGTTCCTGCCTCGGCCACTGGGAGGCGCCGTGGTCCGCCCGTGAGTTATGGTGGTGACAGAGAAGTGGCTCCTGCGCAGGCATCTGGTGGGCGCAGGCTCCGCCCCTCTGTCAGTCATCAGGGGGTTACTGCAACACCATCTGGCCTGGTCCTGGGGGTGGCCCTAATGACATCACCAGTCCAGGAACCTGTGAGGGATGACCTGATCCCTCAAATACCTTGGGACTGGTCTTGCAAGCCGCCGGATATATTCTTGGTTCCCCTGTGTGTTACTTAGTGATTGATTTCTGTTTGACTCTGACCTCAGCCTGGATTTCTGACCCCTCTTTTGCCTGACGATTCTGTATTTCTGCTACTCTCCTGGTTTGTGACCTTGGCCTGGATATTCTGACTCTGCTACTTCCTAACGATTCTGTACCTCTGCCGCCCTCCTGGTTTTTGACTCTGACCTTGGCCTGAAATTGACTCTGTTATTGCCTGCCGTTTTTGTACTTCACTCTGATGACCGTCCTGCTCTGGCCGCTGCTCCTATTCAGACAGTACCTCCTGGGCTCTGTTGTAAATCCAGATCCCTGTATAGGGGTAAAGGGTATCAGTGTTTCTCGGGGTGTTGCCTGGCTGCAGCCCAGAACCGCAGACGGACGTTATATTATATCCGGCCATAAAATTAACTGCTTCTTGTGTATATACCCAACATATACAAAAGCAGTCTCCCTGAACTTTTTTTTTTTTTTTTTCTTCTTCTGACTGAGCTGATTTTTAGCCTGAACACCTGTTGCAGTGCACAGCCTGGAAGATCTCTCTCATTTTCTTCGACAACTATGCGGCAGTCTGGAGTCTTCAGGGAGAGAGCTGCACCTCAGAGATCCATGCTCCTGGCACGTCGACCTCTGGGCAACTACTCTGGCTATGGTTGCCCAGGGGCTCAGGTATTGCCCGCAGATGCGGCTAAAGTTTTATTACCCATTTCAGTTTCATGTGGTCAGAAATCGCTGTGTTTAAACGCGTATGTGGATAGTGGCTCTGAAGGAAATTTTATGGATTCCTTGACTGCTAGGAATCTGGGTGTAACTCTACTAAAACTTAATGCCCCTATTAAAACCACGGCTATTAATGGCACGTCCATTATTCAGGAGGGGGTTAAGTTTGTTACTGTCAAGGTTGCTATGTCTGTGGGAGCCTTAGACACTGAGCTGGTGTCATTTTTTGTGATGGACAATTTAACCTCTGCAGTTATTCTGGGTATGCCATGGCTACGCCAGCACAATCCTGTCATCGACTGGCACTTGGGTGACGTTGTACGCTGGAGCCCACAGTGTCAGAAAAATTGCATATCCTTGGCAGTAAACCAAGTTAAGGTTAAAACCCCCCACATACCGTTTGCTTTCAGAGATTTTGAGGATGTCTTTTCTATTGTAGAATCTGAAAAGCTACCCCCTCACAGAGAGTATGATTGCCCTATTGATCTGATTCCGGATGCCCGTCTCCCTAAGGGAAGAATATTTAATCTCTGTGGCCCAGAGCGTCAGGCCATGAATGACTATATTGCAGATAGCCTAAGACAAGGGTTTATCAGACCGTCCATTTCTCCAGTTGGGGCCGGGTTCTTCTTTGTGGAGAAGAAAGATGGTGGTCTCAGACCCTGCATTGATTATCGGGAGTTGAATGCAATCACTATAAAAAACCAGTATCCGCTTCCACTCATCCCTGATCTTTTTAATCAGCTAACAGGAGCCCGTTGGTTTACTAAACTTGACCTCCGGGGGGCATATAATCTGGTCCTCATAAGAAAGGGAGATGAGTGGAAAACGGCCTTCAATACACCCCTTGGCCATTTTGAGTACCTGGTTATGCCGTTCGGACTCAGCAACTCACCTGCCGTATTTCAGCACTTTGTTAATGATATTTTTAGAGACATTTGTGGGGTGTATGTCGTGGTGTATTTAGATGACATTCTGATTTACTCTGCTGACCCTGTGACACACTCTCAACACGTCTGTTCTGTGCTACAAAGACTACGTGAACACTCCTTGTTTGCTAAACTGGAGAAATGTCTTTTTTGCTGAGGAGGTACAGTTTTTAGGATACATGGTTTCAGGTAAAGGCTTCCGCATGGATCCTGCCAAGGTCCAGCCTATTAAGGCTTGGGTGCAACCAAAATCGCTGAAAGCGCTGCAGCGATTTTTGGGGTTCGCTAATTATTACCGCAAGTTTATTAGAGGTTTCTCAGAGATTGCCAAGCCACTCACGGATCTGACCCGGAAAGGGGCGGACGTGGCCAACTGGAATCCTGAGGCAATTCAGGCGTTTTCTACGTTAAAAGAGAGTTTTGTGGCCAACCCAGTTTTGGTTCAGCCGGATCTGGACCGTCCATTTATTGTGCAGGTGGATGCCTCTGAAGTCTGAGTGGGAGCAGTGCTATCACAAGGCACTACATCCCTCACTCAGCTTCGTCCATGTGCGTTTTTTTTCCCGCAAATTCTCTCCCACGGAGAAAAACTATGATATTGGGAATCGGGAACTATTGGCAATTAAATGGGCCTTCGAGGAATGGCGTCACTTCCTCGAGGGCGCCAAACACAAGATCACGGTAATTACCGATCATAAGAACCTGACATACCTAGAATCAGCAAAAAGGTTAAATCCTAGACAAGCAAGGTGGGCATTGTTTTTCTCTAGGTTTAATTTTATAATCACCTTCCGCCCTGGTACAAAAAATGTGAGGGCCGATGCCCTCTCTCGCAGTTTCTGCCCCTCACAAGCCGAGGACTGTGAACCAGTTCCGATATTGGCCACTGGGATCATTGTGTCCGCAGTGTCATTGGACCTTCTGGAGGAGATCCGTAAATCCCCAGAACAAGCCCCTGACACTACGCCACCCAACAAATTGTTCGTTCCGCCTGCGTTTCGCCTACAAGTGCTTAGAGAATCACATGACTCTGTCTTGGCAGGCCATCCTGGTCTCAATAATACCGCCAGATTGATAACTAGGAATTTTTGGTGGCCGACGGTGGTTAAGGACTGCAAAGAATATGTCTTAGCATGTGAGGTCTGTGCCCGCGCCAAGTCCTCCCATACTCGCCCTGCCGACTGGCTCCAGTCCTTGCCCACCCCCGAGAGTCCATGGACCCACATCTCCATGGACTTCATTACGAACCTACCGTCCTCAGATGGAAAGACGTGTATCTGGGTGGTGGTGGACAGGTTCAGTAAACAATGTCATTTTGTCCCCCTGTCGGGGTTACCTAACTCGGAAACATTGAGTAAACTGTTTATTGTACATGTGGTACGTTTACACGGTGCCCCGGTCAATATTGTGTCTGACAGGGGTACCCAATTCGTGTCAAAGTTCTGGAGGGCGTTCTGTAAACGCATTGGTATTGAGCTATCTTTTTCCTCAGCTTACCACCCTGAAACCAATGGGCAAACCGAACGTGTCAACCAGGCTCTGGAGCAATACCTTCGTTGCTACGTCTCAGAACACCAGTCCGATTGGGCAGAACATCTGCCACTAGCCGAGTTTGCCCTAAACAATCAGTATCAGGACTCCATTAAGTCTACCCCCTTTTTCTGCAACCACGGGCTGCATCCGCGCTTTGGCTCATTCTCAGCCAGAATGTCGGAGCTTCCTAGGGTAGAGAGAAATATACATTGTTTAAAAACCATTTGGTCTGGGGTAAACTCTAACTTGAAAGGGGCCCGGGTTAGACAGACCTCGGCAGCGAACAAACGGCGATCCAAAGGACCGCACCTGGGAGTTGGAGACAAGGTTTAGCTCTCCACCAAAAACATCAAGCTTAAAGTACCGTCTGCCAAACTGGGTCCCAGATTTATTGGTCCATACGAGATTATAGAGGTGATTAACCCGGTGGCCTTCCGTTTAAAACTCCCTCAGTCTTTCAAATTACCCAATGTCTTCCACAAGTCTCTCCTCAAGTTGTATCGCTCCCCAATTCACCCTGTCCCGTCCCCTCCTCCTCCCGTTTCGGTCGGAGGGTCCTTGGAGTATGTAGTCCAGGGTGTCCTTGACTCCCGCCTTGTAAGAGGGTCCGTACAGTATCTGGTACACTGGAGGGGCTACGGCCCAGAGGAGAGGTCCTGGGTCCCTGCGCGGGACATCCATGCAAAAGCAGTAATTAGAAGGTTTCACCTCCTTCACCCTGACAAACCAGGTTTTGAGGGTCCGGAGGCCCCTCTTGGAAGGGGGGGTACTGTCACGTCTCCATCAGATTTGGGGCCTGCTGTTCCGGTCACAGCCACTAGGAGGCGCCGGGCCGCCACTTCGCCGTCAGACTCGGGGACGGCTGTTCCTGCCTCGGCCACTGGGAGGCACCGTGGTTCTATTACGTCGCCGTCAGACTCAGGGCCTATGGTCCCAGCTTTAGCCACTAGGAGGCGCCGGTCTGTCACGTCACCATTGGATTCGAGGCCTGCTGTTCCGGTCACGGCCACTAGGAGGTGCCAGACCGCCACTTCACTGTCAGACTCGGGGACGGCTGTTCCTGCCTCGGCCACTGGGAGGCGCCGTGGTCCGCCCGTGAGTTATGGTGGTGACAGAGAAGTGGCTCCTGCGCAGGCATCTGGTGGGCGCAGGCTCCGCCCCTCTGTCAGTCATCAGGGGGTTACTGCAACACCATCTGGCCTGGTCCTGGGGGTGGCCCTAATGACATCACCAGTCCAGGAACCTGTGAGGGATGACCTGATCCCTCAAATACCTTGGGACTGGTCTTGCAAGCTGCCGGATATATTCTTGGTTCCCCTGTGTGTTACTTAGTGATTGATTTCTGTTTGACTCTGACCTCAGCCTGGATTTCTGACCCCTCTTTTGCCTGACGATTCTGTACTTCTGCTACTCTCCTGGTTTGTGACCTTGGCCTGGATATTCTGACTCTGCTACTTCCTAACGATTCTGTACCTCTGCCGCCCTCCTGGTTTTTGACTCTGACCTTGGCCTGAAATTGACTCTGTTATTGCCTGCCGTTTTTGTACTTCACCTTGACGACCGTCCTGCTCTGGCCGCTGCTCCTATTCAGACAGTACCTCCTGGGCTCTGTTGTAAATCCAGATCCCTGTATAGGGGTAAAGGGTATCAGTGTTTCTCGGGGTGTTGCCTGGCTGCAGCCCAGAACCGCAGACGGATGTTACACAAGGTGTATATAGAATTGGGCAGAATTGGAATCTCCCTAGAGTGTAGGTCTGTAAGAACGGACAAACTCCTCTGCTTTTTCTTAAAGAGTCACACACAGATAGCTTCAATTTGGCCGTGATAACAGCCAGTACACGATACTGTGTGAGGAGCGTACATGTGTGAAAAAATGAACGCTCAGTAACTCACCAGGACAAAACAATAAAATTTGGATTGCTTTGAAAAAAGCAGTTTGCTCAGCAGTGTGAAAACAGCAAGGCAGCTTTCAGGGAGCCTTAAAAGGCAGCCTATAAACCAACAGAGATGATGCACCGAAATATAGCCTCCCCTTGCACTGCACTGTAACTGATGTGTTGTACAGGCAAAATCGCTAGCAGCAGAAGTAGTTTTTGGTATCTTCTTCCCTGCCTAATGCTCTTCCTACAGAATCAGCAGCAGCAGCAGCAGCTCTCCCTATTCTGAGATCAGCATAAGTAACATGGCGGTCGGCGTGCACGCCCTTTTATACCCCCTGTGACGCCACACAAAGCAAGCCAATCACTTGCATGCCCTTCACAAACATGGTGGGAACCGCTGCCTATGTCATAATGTTGCACACAGTGTCCGTTCTTCCTGATTGGCTGAAAAAGGGCGCAAATGCATCTTTTGAAACGCAACTTTGGTGCGATGGTCGCCGACCTCGTCGCCGACCTCACGCTAAGGTCGGGTTTCATTTCATGAAACCCGACTTTGGCGAAAGTCATCGACTTTTGAATTTTTTCGACCCGTTTCGCTCAACTCTACTAATGAGTCACATGACACCAAGGAAGGGAAATGGCTAATTTGGCAAAATTTGGCATTTTTCACCTAGGGGTGTACTCATTTTAGTTGCAAATGGTTTAGAAATTAATGGCTATGTGTAGTGTTGAGCGATACCACCCGATATTGAAAAATATCGGATCAGATTGGATCGGCCGATATCAAAAAAGTATCGAGCATCGACGATTCCGATCCCGGAAGTCCCATTCAAGTCAATGGGACAGAAATATCGGAATTAAAAAAAAAACCTTTCTTTCCTTGTAGGTTAATTCTACATGAAGAAAAACAACTAATAATAATGTAGAATGTATTGTGGGAGGTGTAGGAGACATTAAAGCCATAGAGGTTTAGCCCAATCAAAAGGAATAGCAAGAATTATTTTTTTTTTTAAAGACGTTCAGAGTTACAAAGATATTGACTATGTTAACCTCTTTTATATTTTGTCAGATATGTATGTTTCACTACTTCCAAGCTCTTCACCTTCTTTTTTACTTCTCCCACACTTTCTCCTTCATCATCCTCAGCAGCAGCAGCACCTTTTCATCAAATTCTTCTTCACCTTATTCATCTTCATCTTCATCACCTTCTTCGTATTATTCTTTTTTTTACATTCTTCATATTCTTCTTATTCAACTATTATTCTTCTTCATATTTTACTTCTTCATCTTCTTCATATTCTTCTTCTTCATCATATTCTTATTTGTGACAGGCATTCCTGTAGTTGTTATCTATAAAACTTTGAAGATTACACCTTCCGTTCTGCCTGTCACAAAAGATTTACAACAGGATTTGTCCGCGTTCAATTTTGGCCTGCAGCAGCAGGTATTTTCCAGGGGCACCACGAGGAGGAATGGACTCACCCCCATACACTGCTTAGTTTTCTTCTGCTTACAATTTAGATAATATCATTTGCTCTGATTTTTAGTCTTATGCTTAATGTTCTTCTGCTTTTGCTTTTTCTGCTTCTTGGTCTTCTGTCTCTTGTTGTTCTGCATCTTGGTGGTTGTCTTCATGTTCTTTGTCCTCTTGGTCATCTTCTTCAGGGTCATCTTTTTGGTCTTCTTTGGTGTGGTCTTCAGGGTCGTCGTCTTCAGGGTCATCGTAAGGGAGATCCAGAGTGAGAACCAAGAACCATTTCCACAAGCTCGAACTTGGAAAAGTAGCAGAAGGTACAAAAAGGCTGAGGAACTGCTGAGAACCAGCTGACGGTGCTGGAACCCGGATGGGTAGCAGAAGCTGCAAGAGCCAATGGAACTAGCGAGGACCAGCTGATGGTGCTGGAACCCGGAGGGGCAGCAGAAGGAACAAGAGCCAATGGCACAACCGTGGACCAGCTGACGGTGCTGGAACACGGTTACCAAGCAGGAGGTACCTGTGCTACAAAGCACTACCAAGGACCAGCAGACGTTGCTGGAACTCAGATACCGAGAAGGAGGCACCTCGGCCAAAGGCACTGGCGAGAACCAGCTGACGGTGTTGGAACCCGGATGGGTAGCAGAAGGTACCCATGATAAACAAAGTTGCAAGGCCGCGGGCAGGCCGCAGTTACCGAAACCCACAGTCCTACAGGGGGTGCTTGTTCTATTGGCACTACGGAACCAGCCTTTATTACCAGAACCCGCAGCACACATAGGAAGCACCTAAACTGCAGGCACCATAGACTCGGCTAACCCGACCGCAGCACGACCGGACAACGAGTCGGTGGCAAAGTGACGTTGACACTACCCGGAAACAGCAGGCGTGCTGGAGCCAGGCTGGGCAGGAGGGAGTACCCGTGCCAAAGACACTGCCGAGAACCAGCTGACGGTGCTGGAACCCAGATGGGTAGCAGAAGCTACCAGAGTCAATGGAACTACCGAGAACCAGCTGACGGTGCTGGAACCCAGAGTGGCAGCAGAAGGAACAAGAGCAAATGGCACTACCGTGGACCTGATGTCGGTGCTGGAACACGGTTTCTAAGCAGGAGGTACCTGTGCTACAAAGCACTACCAAGGACCAGCAGACGTTGCTGGAACTCGGATACCGAGAAGGAGGCACCTCGGCCAAAGGCACTGCCGAGAGCCAGCTGACGGTGCTGCAACCCAGATGGCTAGCAGAATTTGCAAGAGCCAATGGAACTAGCGAGGACCAGCTGATGGTGCTTGAACCTGGAGGGGCAGCAGAAGGAACAAGAGCCAATGGCACAACCGTGGACCAGCTGACGGTGCTGGAACACGGTTACTAAGCAGGAGGTACCTGTGCTACAAAGCACTACCAAGGACCAGCAGACATTGCTGGAACTCGGATACTGAGAAGGAGGCACCTCGACCAAAGGCACTGCCGAGAACCAGCTGACGGTGCTGAAACCCGGATGGGTGGCAGAAGGTACCCATGATAAACAAAGTTGCAAGGCCACGAGCAGGTCGTAGTTACCGAAACCCACAGTCCTACAGGGGGTGCTTGAACTATTGGCACTACGGAACCAGCCTTTATTACTAGAACTCACAGCCCACATAGGAAGCACCTAAACTGCAGGCACCATAGATTCGGCTAACCCGACCGCCACACGACAGGACAACGTATTGGTGGCAAAGTGACGTTGACACTCCCTGGAAACAGCAGGCGTGCTGGAACCAGGATGGGCAGGAGGGAGTACCCATGCCAAAGACACTTCTGAACAGCAACTGGCGATGTTGGAGCCCAGGGTCAATCAGGATGTAGGCTGAGGCCTAATTTCATCAAGTTTAATAACTGTTGTAGACTACTACTGATTTTAAACTTTCTCCAACTAGGCCTCTGGCTCCACTCTGTCTCTAGTATTTCCCCTGGCCTCCAACCCCGCCAGTTGCTGCTCAGAAGTGGCGTCTGCACAATTAACACTTGTTCCTGTGTTACTGGGGTTCAGTAACGTCAGCTGTTCCCCTGATGTGTGTCTGGCAATGTCTCCTGCTCTGTCCACATTCCCACTACTAGTACTAGACACATCTGAGGTTCAGCTGACGTTACTGAACCCCAGTAACACAGGAACAAGTGTTAATTGTGCAGACGCCACTTCTGAGCAGCAACTGGCGGGGTTGGAGGCCAGGGGAAATACTAGAGACAGAGTGGGGCCAGAGGCCTAGTTGGAGCAAGTTTAAAATCAGTAGTAGTGTTAATGTGGAGGCAGCAGGTGATATTGCCGTCAACACAGCAGGGGAGCAGCTGGCATTACTGAACCCCACTAACACTGTAGCATATGTTTCTCTGCAGACAGCACTTCCAAGCAACAACTGGCTGTGTTGAAGCCGAGGATCAGTCATGGAGCAGGCTGAGGCCTAATTGCAGCAAGTTTTATAGGTGATGTAGTTTGAATGTGGAGGCAGCAGGAGAAATTGCCATTCACACAGTAGGGGAGCAGCTGGCGTTACTGAACCCCACTAACACAGGAGCTAGTGTTTTTCTCTGTGCAGACAGCACTTTCAAGCAACAACTGGCTGTGTTGAAGCCCAGGATCAGTCATGGAGCAGGCTGAGGCCTAATTGCAGCAATTTTTATAGGTGATGTAGTTTGAATGGGGAGGCAGCAGGTGATATTGAGGTCCACACAGCAGGGGAGCAGCTGGCATTACTGAACCCCACTAACACTGGAGCATGTGTTTCTCTTTGCACTTCCAAGCAACAACTGGCTGTATTGAAGCCCAGGATCAATCATGCAGTAGGCTGAGGCCTACTTGCAGCAAGTTTTATATAGGTTGTAGACTACTACTGATTGTAACTGTACTCCACTTAGGCCTCTGGCTCCACTGTCTCTAGTATTTCCCCTGGCCTCCAAACCTGCCAGTTTCTGCTCAGAAGTGGCGTCTGCACAATTCACACTTGTTCCTGTGTTACTGGGGCTCAGTCACGTCAGTTAATCCCCTGATGTGTGTCCGGCAATGTCTCTTGCTCTGTCCACATTCCCACTACTAGTAATGGGACATAGGAACAAGTGTGGATTGTGCAGACGCCGCTTCTGAACAGAAACTGGTGGGGTTGGAGGCCAGGGGAAAGACTAGAGACAGTGGAGCCAGAGATCTAAGTGGCGGATGGTTAAAAATCAGTAGTAGTTTGAATGTTGAGGGAGCAGGAGACTTTGCCGTCCAGACAGCAGGGGAGCAGCTGGCATTACTGAACCCCACTAACACAGGAGCTAGTGTTTTTTTCTCTGTGCGGACAGCGCTTCCAAGCGACAACTGGCTGTGTTGAAGCCCAGGATCAATCATGCAGCAGGCTGAGGCCTACTTGAAACAAGTAGAAAATCGGATGTTGTGTAAATGTGGCGAGAGCAGGAGACTTTGCCGTCCAGACAGCAGGAGAGCAGCTGGCGTTACTGAACCCCACTAACACAGGAGCTAGTGTTTTTCTCTGTGCGGACAGCACTTCCGAGCGACAACTGGCTGTGTTGAAACCCAGGGATTACAGTTCAGGTGGTAGAAACATGAACACAACAGGAGACCTGGAAACTGTTGCCAACCAATTATTTATTCTGGAAGAGGACTGGCAAATTCTGGCGAGATCCAGGCTTTGTTCATTTTCAGAAAAGTAAGCCGGTCAACGTTATCGGAGGATAGTCACGTGCGACGGTCTCTTAGTACACCACCTGCGGCACTAAAGACGCGTTCCGATAATACACTGGCAGCAGGGCAAGCCAGCACCTCCAATGCATACTGGCTAAGCTATGGCCATGTATCCAGCTTAGAGACCCAAAACTTGAAGGGGGAAGAGCCGTCTGGGAGTACACTGACAGGGCAAGGCATGTAGTCTGTCACCATCTGACGGAAACGTTGCCTCCTGCTGACTGGAGCCGTCTGTGATGGTGTAGACATTTGTGGCGAACACACAAAACTTTGCCACATTTGGGTCATACTGGTCTTGCCTTGTGCTGAGGTGCTGCCTCTGCTCCCTCTTTGTGCAGAGCTTCCTCCACTGCCTCGATGCACAGTGCTGCTTTGTAAAGCAATAGCAGTACTGCTGACGGGTGGAATGGAGAACATGATGGACTGCACCAGTGTGTCTTGGTACTCCCGCATTTTACGCTCCCGGTTCAACAGTGGTATGAGGCTTTGTAAGTTGTCCCGGTAGCGAGGATCTAGGAGGGTGTACACCCAATAAGTAGCCGTGTTGAGAATGTGGGCGATGCGGCGGTCGTTTCTCAGGCACTGCAGCATGAAATCAACCATGTGCTGCAGACTCCCAACTGCCAAAGAAACACTGTCCCCTGCTTGAGTCGTTACCTCTGCCTGTTCTGCATCACCCCACCCTCGCTGTACATACTGACTAGAGCATTGTGCACCTCCCTCCTCTGGAGAGATGTCTTCCTCCTCCATTGACTCCTCCTCATCCTCCTCCTCACAAAGTGTCCCCTGCCTAGGCCTTTGTGAGGTACCACGCAGCGCAGACTGTCCAGAAGCAGATGGCATTTGTGACTCCTCATTCTCCACCTCTTCCAAAACCTCCTCCCTTAGTGCTTGCAGTGTTTTTTGAAGCAGGCAGATAAGGGGGACAGTCATGCTGACTAATGTATCATCTGCACTCGCCATCCACATGGAATCATCGAAGGCACGTAAAACGAGGCAGATGTCCTTCATAGAGGCCCACTCAGTGGTGCTGAAGTGTGACCGGCGCACAGTGCGACTTGATTGCATCTGATGCAGCTGGTACTCCATTACTGCTGCTCACACAACCGCTCCAACATATGTAACGTTGAATTCCACCTGGTGGGTAGGTCACATATGATGCGATGTTCCGGAAGGCGCAATCGGCGCTGCAGAGCTGCAAGGCGCGATCTTGCCGTGCTGGAACGCCGCAAGTGAGCGCACTCTATGCGGACCTTGTGCAGCAGTGCATCAAGATCCGGATAGTCCCTCAGAAAGCTCTGCACGACCAAGTTCAGCACATGTGCCAGACATGGGATGTGAGTGAGGTTGCCTAGGCCCAGAGCTGCCACCAGATTACGGCCATTGTCACACACTACCAAGCCCGGCTGGAGATTCGCTGGCAGAAACCACACGTCGCTCTCCTGCTTGATGGCATTCCAGAGCTCCTGCGCTGTGTGGCGTTGATTCCCCAAAGAAATTAATTTGAGTTCAGCCTGTTGACGTTTGGCCACGGCTGTGCTCATATCGGTCATAACAGGCTCCTGCAGCGCTGTTTCTGAGGAACTTGAGTAGGAGGAGGAGTTAATGTGTACAGACTGGATTCCTGAAATCCGTGGAGTTGGCAGAACACGTACAGCGCCACTCTCCTGATCTGTACCCGGCTCCACAACATTGACCCAATGGGCAGTGATGGAAAGGTATTGTCCCTGTCCATGGTTACTGGTCCACACATTGGTGGTCAGGTGGACCTTGCTACTGATGGCGTTTAGTAGCGCATGTTTAATTTTTCCCTCCACATGCTTTTGCAGGGCAGGGCCGGCTTGCCTGTTGAAATAAAAGCGGCTTGGCACGGTGTATTGTGGGACTGCCAATGACATGAAGTTCCGGAAGGTGTCAGTCTCCACCAGCCTGAATGAGAGCATTTCAAGGACCAGTAGTTTGGCAATGCCAGCATTCAGAGCCTGTGCTCGGGGATGGTTTGCTGAGTATGGCCGCCTTTTATCTCATGCCTGTGCTACCGATGGCTGTAGAGTGGCCTGGGAGTGTGAGGATGACTGGGAACGTGGTGCAGTGGGTGGAATGTCACTGGGTCTCCAGACAACAGTGCCAGAGGTTCTTCCTTGGCGATCCTGTGAGGAAGCCGAACCAGCTGTGTGTGAGCTGGAGGAAGAGGCCCAAACACGAGCTGAAGAGGTGGTAGGTGGTGCTGTACGTTGGCCTACGTCTTCAGTGTGTCTGTGTAACTCCAGCTCGTGCTTGGTCCGCACATGTTTCCACATATTTGTGGTATTGTGATTGCTGACATTTTTCCCTCTTTTGACTTTCTGATGACACAGCTTGCATTTGACAAAGCAAATGTCATCTGCAACTGTGTCAAAAAAGGACCACGCACTGCAAGTCTTGGGAGCGCCCGTTTTGGCTTTTGGAAGAGGAATGCTCCTAACGGGTGCCGAAGTGGAGGCTACAGGCAACCAAGTCTGCCCCCTCCCTCTCCCTCCTGTTTTGGCCGTTCGGGGAATCTCTTCCTCAGAGCAGCTCCCACCACCTCCCTGTTCCTCACGCCATGATGGGTCAAGGACCTCATCATCTACATTCCCCTCTTCAAACACCTGCTTCTCCTGGGTAGTCTCGCCAGCATCTTACGCACCAGAAAGTGGCACCTGAGTCTCGTCATCATCTGATGCATACTGAAGTGTGCTGACCATAGGCACTGGCCCACCTGCCTCTTCAGATTCAGAGGGACAAAGCAGTTGCGCATCACTGCATACTCCCTCTTCTTCACATTCTTGAATGCTGCTTGGCTGGCACCCTCTTTCCAAGCCAACAGATTCAGAGAACAGAAGTAGAGACTGTGATGGCTCCTGTCCAGGGCTCTCTGACTGCCTGGGCACTTTGGCAGGTGGTGAAGAGACAGATGGTTGCTCTTCAGTGCTCTGGCCCTGAGAGGACGTGGAAGTCATTGAAGTCGATGCGTTAGCTCCCATCCATCTGACAATGGCTTCAATTTGTTCCTCCCACAGCAGTGGGGTATGGCGAGGTCCTACAAAGCTACGCATAAAGGACTGTTGCCTGCTAAAACTGGGTGATGCTGACTCAATGGTGCCCGCAGCAGGCACATAATCCCCACGTCCTCTCCCTGCAGAATCCCCACGTCCTCTCCCTGCTGAAACTCCACGCCCATGCCCACGTGCCTTACTCCCTGCCTTCTTCATCTTGGTAGACTGATAAATATAGGCAGAAAAGTACAAAGGGGGCTTAGTGTGCTTATTCCTGAACAGCTGCTAACAGGTATAAGAAACACTTATTTTATGAAGTGTGTGTGTAGACTACACTTTAATAGGAGCTAATGTGGCCTACACAACTGTCAAATGGAGTGTTTGGTGAACTTTATTTTGTTTTTGTTTTTTTAAAAAAAACTAAGGATGTAATGTGACCAAAGATTTGAAAGCGATAGTATCACAAACTTTTTGGAGATATTACAATGCAGGAAGGTTACCTACAATGCAAAAGATGAGGCTCCAAAAAATAGGGTAATACTAATCTGGCTGCAGCTGAAGGGCACAAGCCAGAAAAAAGGCTCCTCTTTCTACTCCTATATAGTGTTTGCAACCAACCAATGTAGATGGATACGGATGGATGCACACTAATAGGAGAATGAAAAATGAGCTGCAATAAAAGAAAAATATGTGTGAGGCAGTGCCGCACACTTAGCGGCCTACAACCAGACGTAGCTGTAGAACACACTACAGCGTGAGCTGCACTCACACAGAGACCTCTCAGACAGCCGTGAACAGTGCAGATAAGTGGGCACTAGCACTGAAAGGCTGCAGAAAGGCTCCGCTGTCTACTCCTATAGTGTTTGCAACCACCGTATATGGATACGGATGGATGCACACTAATAGGAGAATAAAAAATGAGCTACAATAAAAGAAAAATATGTGTGAGGCAGTGACGCACGCTGAGCGGCCTACAACCAGACGTAGCTGCAGGACACACTACTCAGCGCGAGCTGCACTCACACACAGAGACCTCTCAGACAGCCGTGAACAGTGCAGCAAACTGGGCACTAGCACTGAAAGGCTGCAGAGAGGCTCTGCTGTCTACTCCTATAGTGTTTGCAACCAACCAACGTATATGGATATGGATGGATGCACACTAATAGGAGAATGAAAAATGAGCAGCAAAAAAAGAAAAATATGTATGAGGCAGTGACACACGCTGAGCGGCCTACAACCAGACGTGGCTGCAGGACACACTACTCAGTGTGAGCTGCACTCACACAGACCTTGCAGACAGCTGTGAACACTACTGCAAGGCAAAAGAAAGCTACAGTGGTGGATTATGTAGCCTGGGTAAAGCACACTATGATTGTGAAAATTGCTATCTCTAACTGTCCCTCACAGTCTTGAACAGCAGCCTGTCCCTAACTGAATTCACAGCAGAGTGAACCCGAAATGACGGCGGTGGCGGCTTTTATAGTGCATCATGACATCATTTCAGCAGCCAATCACAGCCATGTCATTAGTTAACATGCCTACATGCCTAACAGGATGTGCCCACATTTCTGAGGATTGTCATTGGCTGAATCAAATCAAACTGGCTCATAGCATTATGGGAACTTCCGATTCCGGTATTCGATAAGCTAAAAGTATCGGAACTCAGTATCGGAATTCCAATACAGTGAATATCGGCCGATACCCGATACTTGCGGTATCGGAATGCTCAACACTAGCTGTGTGTTGAGTTATTTACATGGCATAAAAAAATATTTAGAATTGAGAGTCCTCAGTGGTTGATTCCTTTTAATGGCTAACTGAAAAGATGGTAACACATTGCAAGCTTTCGAGACTACTCAGGTCTCTTCATCATGCTGACTAACACAACATCTCAAGAATCACATATTTATGCACAGAAAAAACACAATAGATAAGACAAGTGATGTGAAGCAGAATTGTCATTAAGGGAGAGGGATAAACATAAATATTGGAACAGTTCATAGATAAGGAGCATGAAAGTTTTATTGCCCTCTGATTGGGGTCTGGTTCTGTGCTGTGATGACATGGCACAACACATATACACTGTTATACAAGTTTTACACTGACTACTTTGCATTGTATCAAAGTGTCATATCTTGAGTGCTGTCCCGTGAAAAGATATAATAAAATATTTACAAAAATGTGCGGGATGTGCTGACTATTGTGATATACCGTATTTTTAAGCAAAAATCTGCACATATTGCAAAGAAAAAGTATTTATGCTACACTTATAGTGGAAATCACCTTTGTGTTGATACATTTGTTCTTGAGAGAATGCTGAACTTGCACACTCTTGTATAAATGACTGCTTCCAGGGTTGCGACTGTAACCTGAGGAGCAGTGAATAGCATTGCATATCTTGTCCTTTCTGCATGCTTACAAAGATAGATGATAGCAAGGTTCATTTTCATTCCTAGAAAATAATGTGTAATCCTCAGATATAGATATTTCATTTCCTTCTGCATAAATAGCATCCTCTGAATTACTGTATGTTCAAAATGTAAGCTATGTGTATTCTTGTTTGTAGCCCATCAAGAGAAATACAAAGCAATTAGGAAATAATTAACCAGAGCAGGGGAGGATGAGGAGGCAACATTTTCACCCTCTCTCTTTTAACGCCTTACTGCCATCGGACGGGATAGTACGTCCAATGGCAGTACCCCGCTTTGATGCAGGCTCACCCAACCGCAGATCACGACGAATGGAGATGCTACGCATTTTTTTTTAGCAAGCTTTGGAATTTTTGTTCACCACTTAGATAAAAAAGAACCTAGATATGTTTGGTGTCGATGAACTCGTAATGACCTGTAGAATCATAATAGCAGGTCAGATAACTATGCCTGTGCAGGACTGCAATGCCAGGGAGCCTGTGAATCAAGCAGGAGGGCGGGATCGCAAGAAGATGGGAGGCACCGGACCCCGACCCACGATAACGATCGGACCGCCCCACAGGTGAGTATAATAAAACTTATTTTTCTTTTCTTTCAGGTTGGATAGGGGGCTTATCTACAGCATTACAGAATGATGTACATAAGCCCTGAAAGGCACTGGCTGTGTCTTATATTGGCCAAAAGTGCTGACAGGTTCCCTTTAAGACTGGACAACCCCTTAGCTGTACAGGGAATTATCTTTAGCGTTTAACTTTCACTGCTCTTCCTAGAACTTCAGAACCAAAATGGATGTTTACATATATTTAGTCACAAGGCAGTGTTATTAGAGCATACTCAGTGTGCTGTGTGTCAAAATACATAGATATGATTTGGGCAAATATATGGTAACTGATCATTTTATCAGAGTAGAATATATTTCTCTTGATAATTAAGTGCACCTTACCCCTCGAGTAATACAGAAGTAGTTACAAATTAAGGTTTCCATTATTAACCAAAGTTATTATAAGCTTCATTTTTTCCAATACAAGTTCAATGCATTATTGTTAGCAGATTCCCAAAATGTTGCTATTCACATGACAACCACTGGTTGGCCAATCATAGACACATATAGCTTGTAGATCTCCCAACGGAATATTGCAAAAAATAAAAATTCAGAACTATTCATCTGATTTCAAGCATCCTGCATTATGTTAAATGGGTGGTCCCTTTTCAAATACATTTCTCACCTGGCTACAATTTGCAATAAAAAAACAAACCATACTGTATTTTCCTTCCCTGTATCCACCATCGAGTCTCGGCTGCTATTCGTGGTGTATGACATTGGTTGCAGCACTCGCTGACATCATCCTGACAGCACAGCAGCCAATCAGTGAGCTCAGCTGCTCCAGTGGGGCATTCCCATGTACGCAGAGCCGCTGAGCTATTGATGGGACATCGAGCCATGCAACCATTGACAGACACAAGACTTGCCGGTGGACCCAAAAAATTAATGATTAAAGTGCTGTTTATTTTTTTGCAGCAAACTGTAGCTAGGGGATAAATTTAACTGAAAGGGAGCAACCCCTTTAAACCAAAAGAAGTAACAGCTACTACTGAAAAATATCTATATAGTGTATAATTTATAAGACACAAAATTGTGGTATATAAAGTTTGCATTTGCATTGATTTTTTTTTTGTAGAGGAGGAAAATCATCTTGTTTTCTTGCAAATCTTAAATCTGATAAATCAACTCAGCCATGTCTAGTCTCTTATGTGCCAGCATTAATCACCATATAACTCTACAACCTGATGTTAGCATCAGCAGTGCTTACATTCTGGCCATGCTCAACCTGGTCTGATTTGACAATAGTGTGGGTACTAAATCTGTTTTTGTGTCAAATGGGATTGCCACTTCCCCGTTAGTGATGATCGAGCATGCTGGGATACGGTGTTATCCGAGAACGCTCGTGTCCTATCAAGTATTTTCGAAAAATATGAAATATGTTTGGGTCGCACTCGCCACGGCTGCAAGTCTCGCGACTATTAGACAGCCACAACACATGCAGGGATTACCTGTTTATTATGTACAACAGAAAATTTGCATGCCAATTTCTGGCCCTGCTATGTAAAATAAGCCAACGATTAACCCCATTAAATGACAATTGTGAAGATCCACAGCAGTTGAAAATTCTACTTTGGAATTACCCATTAGAATCTTATTCCATTGTGTGAAGATACCATTACCAGTACATCAATCTAAGTAAAATGCCAAAATACAGCCGTAAATGAGCTTTAACAGCTTCAATTACTGAGTAGCTAGTCAGAAAGAAATGCTAAATAATGTTACGCAGTCTGATTAGTTTAGTCAGAATCAATGACTGAGTCAGAATACTGAAATAACATTATGCCTCTCCTGACTTTAGAGCATTCTGATCCTAATTACTCGCTGATGAGTCACATTTAATGATGAAATATAAATATAGGTTTTAATTTTCCTCAGCTTGGCAGTCTGAATTATTATTTTTTAGGTTTTCCTGGTTAAGATTTAGCTTAATTGAGGCTAACTGAGTTTATTTATTTTTTATTTTTTGAAGCAGATGAAAAAATGTATTTTTATATTTGCAGGCTTGTCAACATTTAAGCACATTTCCACGTGTCAAGAATTATCAGTGTATCTTACTAAAAGTATTAAGACTTTTGATGATTCACCAAACAATATCATTTTTTTTAATTTTTCAATAACACAGGTCAACGAAAAAAAATTTTTTTTCTGGTGTCCAAAATATTTTAATGAATTTGGGGTATTTTTGGGGTGCTGATTCTGAATATGTCATCAGTTTTGCCAGATTGGCTCAAGTTTTTGAGATTTTTGGTATCTTATTTATAGCACTTGTTGGTAAATGCGACGCATCATCTCATTAATTTCTTTGGATTAGTACTTGAACTGAGCAGTTCTCAATATAGTTTTGTGTTAATTAGTGTTCTAAAAGTTTGTTCATAGCTTGATTTTTGCACTAACTTTATGTTGTTGTCTGTTTTCCAGTGAAAAGCATGAACTCATCATGAAGAAGTTGTCTTAACGATCCAGACTCATTCTGTTACATTTGTGGTGAATATACACTGCCAAAACATAGAAGAAACATAACACACTTCGTAAAAAAAGTGTATTTTGCCTATTTTGGGGTTATGCTTGGGGACCAAGACAAGTTTTGGGCACCACACATAGTGTGCAAAGCATGTATCGAATTATTACGAAAATGGAGCAAAGGACAAAGAAAAAGCTTCAAATTTGGTGTTCCAATGGTGTGGAGAGAGCCAAAAAATCATCATGATGACTGTTATTTCTGTGCAGTGCAAGTGCAAGGATTCAATAAGCATAAGAAACGAAAATGGGAGTAACATGGAATCTGCAAGAAGGCCTGTCCCTCATTGTGAAGATGTGCCTGTACCTGTGTTTACCATAAATAACAGTCATCATGATGATTTTTTGGCTCTCTCCACACCATTGGAACACCAAATTTGAAGCTTTTTCTTTGTCCTTTGCTCCATTTTCGTAATAATTCGATACATGCTTTGCACACTATGTGTGGTGCCCAAAACTTGTCTTGGTCCCCAAGCATAACCCCAAAATAGGCAAAATACACTTTTTTTACGAAGTGTGTTATGTTTCTTCTATGTTTTGGCAGTGTATATTCACCACAAATGTAACAGAATGAGTCTGGATCGTTAAGACAACTTCTTCATGATGAGTTCATGCTTTTCACTGGAAAACAGACAACAACATAAAGTTAGTGCAAAAATCAAGCTATGAACAAACTTTTAGAACACTAATTAACACAAAACTATATTGAGAACTGCTCAGTTCAAGTACTAATCCAAAGAAATTAATGAGATGATGCGTCGCATTTACCAACAAGTGCTATAAATAAGATACCAAAAATCTCAAAAACTTGAGCCAATCTGGCAAAACTGATGACATATTCAGAATCAGCACCCCAAAAATACCCTAAATTCGATGAAATATCTTTGGCACCAAAAATGCTGTTGACCAGTGTAATCAAATACCAGTTTTTCTGAATGTCCTCAGATGAAAAGTTTAGCGATACATTTATCAATAAATATTAATTAGAAGTATGCATTAATCACAGTGCCACAGATGAATGTTCATAAACTAAAATAAATCAAGGAGCATTCTGCTTTAGGCAAGTGCCAAATGGATTTTAATAGATGAATTCCTCTCTCTCCAGTGGCTAGAGTCTCGGATCGCAGAAGATCGCAGATGATTAGTGAAGCCATAATACAGTGCTACTCACCATTATTGGCAAGACTTCATTTTTTTCATAGACCGTACAATATCTTCAGAAATAAATGGAAATGTACCATAGTTATATCCTCAGGATTTTTTTATTAGCGGTCCAATGTAAAACAACAATAAAACATTGTTTTTCAACTTACATGTTGCAATTTCAAAAAAAGAAGCAGAATCAACAGCATGTGCAGCAATATATGCACCCTTAATTAATACTTGGTTGCACACGCTTTCTCATTGATGACAGCCTCCAAACATTTCTTGCTGACATCTAGAAGCTTCTTGCACTTCTCAGCTGGTATTTTCTCCCACTCTTCATTTACGGTTTGCTCAATCTTTTGAATGTTTGCAGGGTTCTTTTTCCCAATGGTAGATTTCTGCTCTCCCCAAGATTTTCAATGGGATTGAGGTCATGACTCATTGCCATTTTAAAATAGTCCATTTTTTCTTTTTTCAATAATTGCTGTGTACTTTTGGATGTGTGCTTTGGGTCGTTGTCTTGCTGGAGGGCCCATGATCTTCGAATGAAACCAAGTTTTCTTACAATGGGGTATGACATTTAGCTGATTTCATGATTCCTCTGATATGGTCAAGGCTTCCACTACCAGACACAGCAAAGCAAACCCACAGCATTATGGATCCTCAACAATGTTGAACTGTTGGTACGGTGTTCTTTTCCCTATAAGTTTCATTGCACCACCTGTAAACAAACTGTTGCTTGGAAATTACAAAAAAGCTCTATTTTTGTTTCATCTGTCACAGAACATTTTCCCAGAAGAATCGTAGTTTGTCAAGGTACTCTTTGAAGAAAATCATTTGTTCCTTTTTATGTCTTTTCTTCTGCAATGGTTTCTTCCTTGGCCTTCACCCATAAATCTCTGCTTGATTTAGTGTGCGGCGTATGGTACTTGTTTAAACCATAACCCCAAACTGTTCCAAGTTGGCCTTCAGGTTTTTGTATATTTGATATAGTGTTTTTTCCTCCATTCGAACCTTACCATCAAAGACATCTCTTGTCAATTTTCCTCTTTTCCCCAAACTTCTTAATAACATTGTGCACTGTTGAAACTGGGATATCAAGGTTTTAGTAGATTGCCTTATATCCTTTGGAAGTCTTGTGTTTGCTAATAATAGCAGTTCTGATGTCCTCAGACAGCTCCTTTGTCTTCACTAGAGTTGAGCGAAACGGGTCGGTCAAATTCAAAAGTCGGCAACTTTCGCTGAAGTCGGGTTTCATGAAATGAAACCTGACCATAGCGTGAGGTCGGCCACGAGGTCGGCGACCCGAGCACCAAAGTCGCGTTTCAAATTATGCTTCCAGCGCCCTTTTTCAGCCAATGATGGAGGACGCACACTGTGGGCAACGCGATGACATAGGCATCAGTCACCACCATCTTTGAGAAGGGCATGCAAGTGATTGGCTGGCTTTGTGTGGCGTCACAGGGGCTATAAAAGGGCGTGCACACCGACCGCCATCTTACTTCTGCCGATCTTAGCATTAGGGAGAGGTTGCTGCTGCTGATTCAGAATAAGGGAGAGCGTTAGGCACGGAAAAAGAACCAAAAAACTACTTCTGCTGTTAGCGATTTCCACTGTTCAACACAACAGTTTGTGTGCAGTGACAGGGGAGGCTATATTTTTGTGCATCAGCTCTGTTGGTTATTAGGCTGCCTTATAAGGCTCCCTGATAGCTGCATTGCTGTTTGCACACTTCTGTGCAAACTGCTTTTTTAAAAGCAAAAATACTTTTTTTCCTCTTTTCTGCACAGTTACCAAGTGTTCATTTTTCCACCTTTTTGTGTGCAGCAGTCCTGCTTATTATGCTGCCTGCATCCCTACTTGGACTGAGAGCATCATTGTCAGCCTCCTAAAATCTCTAGTGAGATCCAAATTCTCACCAATACTACATACACCCTCCACCTTGTCATACACCATCCAATTTAAGCCTGTTACATTGAGGTGTAATCTCTACTGGGCCTGAGACAATAGTCCAGCATCCTTAAATCTCTAGTGAGATTCAAATTCTCACCAATACTACATACACCCTGCACCTTGTCATACACCATCCAATTTCAGCTTGTTACATTGAGGTGTAATCTCTACTGGGCCTGAGACAATAGTTCAGTGTCCTCAAATTTCTAGTGAGATTCAAATTCTCACCAATACTATACACACCCTCCACCTTGTCATACACCATCCAATTTCAGCCTGTTACATTGAGGTGTAATCTCTACTGGGCCTGAGACAATAGTTCAACGTCCTCAAATCTCTAGTGAGATTCAAATTCTCACCAATACTATTTACTCCTTCTACCTTGTTTTACAGTATCATATAGGTGGTGGTATTTTGGGTACATTTTCACAAAAATGAGGAAGTATGGTGGAAGAGGCCATGGAAGTGAGTGGGGGTTGCCAGCTGGTCCTGATGGTGGTGGTGTTGGTGGTGCATCTGTTGGTAGTTGCAAAAGCACAGTAGCACCTAAGGCAGGAGGTGTTGAGCCTGAGTCATTTTCTGGCTCCACAAGGCCTCGAAGGCTCCCTTTTCTGGGAGTAGGTAAACCGCTTTTAAAGCCGGAGCTTCAGGAACAAGTTTTGGCTTACATTGCTGACACAGCCTCCAGCTCTCTCGCCTCCTCTTCTGAAGTTTCAAAAAATAAAAGCACTGAGTCATCAGTTGAGGCTCCTGGTCAGGAACAACACATTTCCTTGTGTCCTTCACCCCTACCAAAAGTGAAGGATTACTCCATGGAGCTCTTTTCATATACCATGCCTGGGTTATCAAGTCAAATCATCAATTCCCCAGTCCAAGATGAATCTGACATGGAGTGCACTGATGCACAGCCACTGCTAGATTTTTCTGCTGGTACATTCACTCAGAGCACTACATTGTTCTCGCAGTGTACTGAGGCAGAATCAGACCCTGATGAAACTCAGGTGCCCCTTCCCGCATACTATACCACCTTACACGGTGACACAGAGGAAGGTGCACATGAAACTGAAGAGGAGGTGATGCATGACATGACCCAGTTGTTGACCCAGATTGGCATCCATTGGGGGAAGAGGGTGCTGCTGCCAAAGGCTCAGAAGAGGAGGAGGAGGATCCGCAGCAGGCAACGACATCGCAACAGCTGTTACCTGGCAGGACCGTAGCAGTCCAAAAACGGGTTACAAAAACCAAAAGAGTTGCAGGACAGCTTGGCCAGACATTCAATTTAGCACAGCGTGCAAGGCCTCAAAATGTCTTCCATAGTAGGAAGAGTGCAGTGTGGCACTTTTTTGAACAAAATCCTAATGATCGGGGAAAAGTTATCTGTAAGAAGTGCGCAAAGACCTTTAGCCGAGGGAAAAATCGGAGAAATTTGAATACCAGTTTCATGCTTAGACATTTAACCACCATGCACTTGCAAGAGTGGACGGACTACCAAACCTCATGTACCAAATGTGCACCTGCTCCGAATGAAGGTAGTCAGCAACGCTACATCGCTTCCCCCACTGTAAGCCCACCGGTTAGCACACCACCAGCAGCAAATGTCAAAGTGTCGTCGCAAGGGCAAATCAGTCATGGAATCACAATGTTATTGCTACAAAAGACTGAATCTAGGCCATCAGCAACACCACCAACACCATCACCATCACCAACCTTCTCTTAGTCCGCCATGTCCACCACTAGTTCCACCATATGCAGCTCTCAAGTCCAGCTCACCCTACCAGAGACTCTGAGTAGGACAAGTAAGTGATTATCCTCTCATCCGCCTACACTGGCTTTGAACGCCCACATTGCCAAACTAATCTCGTTAAAGATGATGCCCTACCCGTTGGTTGAAAGCAAAGCTTTCCGCGAGCTCATGGCCTACGCAGTACCACGCTATGACCTACCCAGTCGGCACTTCTTTTTGCGAAAAGCCATCCCAGCCCTCCACGTGCATGTGAAAGACCGCATTGTCCATGCACTCAAGCAATCAGTGAGTGGAAAGGTGCACCTCACAACAGATGCATGGTCCAGTAGGCATGGCCAGGGCCGTTACGTGTCCATCACTGCGCACTGGGTTAATGTGGTGGATGCAGGGTCCACAGGGGACAGCGGCGGTGGGACAGTGCTGCCTAGCCCACGGTATAGGAAACAGTTGACTGTAGGCGTTCGACCCTCCTCCTCCAGAAGCGAAAGCTCGTCCACAGAGCGCAGTCGCACAAGCACTCCATCCGCAGCTGCCAGTGTTGCACATGGGGTGTCCCACTATCGAACAGTTAGTGGTAAGCGTCAGCAGGCTGTGTTGAAGATGATGTGTTTGGGTGACAACAGACACACCGCGGAGATACTGGCCGACTACTTGCAGCGACAAACTGAGTCATGGCTGGGCAGTCTACATCTTGAGGCAGGCAAGGTAGTTAGTGATAACGGCCGGAATTTTGTGGCAGCCATAGCCCTTTCAAAACTCAGACACATATCTTGCTTGGCTCACACCTTGAACCTCGTGGTGCAGTGCTTCCTCAATAATTATCCGGAGTTAACAGGCCTGCTCCATAAGGTTCGAAAACTGTGCTCGCACATCCGCCAGTCGCCCGTACACTCCAGTCGTATGCAGAAGCTGCAGCGGTTGCTCCACCTTCCCAAGCACCGCCTAATTATCGACGCTGCAACAAGGTGGAACTCCACTCTGCACATGGTTCAGAGGCTGTGCGAACAGAGGCAGGCTGTAATTCATTTGTGGGAGGATATATGGTCAGGCGGTTTGCGGGCAGACATGGAGCTGTCTGGTGTGCAGTGGTCGAAGCTGAAAGACCTCTGTAAAGTCCTTCAGTGTTTTGAGGTATGCACATGGCTGGTAAGCGCAGACGACGCCATCATAAGCATGAGCATCCCACTTATGCGTCTGCTCATGCAAACTTTGACGCACATTAAGGAGCAGGCATCTGCAGCCGAGGAGGAAGAGGAGGAGGGAAGCCTTGATGACAGTCAGCCATTGTCTGCTCAGGGAAGTTTCGTGGATGAGGTGGAGGAAGAAGAGGAAGAGGAGGAGGAGGAGGATGTTGGGGGTAATTATTTAGGGGAGGAGGATGCCTCTCAGGGGGCAAGACAAAATGTTGGCATGGCAAGGTCAGGTACAGGGTTTGCGCGTGACTGGAGGGATGTTGATTTGCCAGAAAGTGCTCCTCCACCCAGCACTCACAGTGCATCATTGACACCTGGAACATTGGCCCACATGTCTGATTATGCCTTGCAGATCCTAAAAAGGGACCCCCGCATTGCCAAAATGATGAACGATGACGACTACTGGTTGGCCAGCATCCTGGATCCTCGCTATAAAGGCAAATTACAAAACATCATGCCACAGGAGAACCTAGAGCTAATATTGGCTAACAAACAAGCAACTCTGGTAAACCGTTTGTTTGAGGCATTTGTGGCCCCCCTGAGTTCAGTCGCCACAGAGGTACTGCACCTCCTCCTGAGGTTTGGTGCCCTACCATTCAGGTAAGGTGGAGACACCAGACCACACTCCAACACCTGCATCCCACACAGCATAGTAATGTAGCAAAGCACCTTTGGTGGCTCCCTGCTTGGAACACGAAGAGTGCTGGGAGGTGGGTGGAGCTTAGTCTGCACAAGAGAGTGGGAGATTATTAGGACTAGGTCAGTCAGTCTGACGAGGAGTCAGAGAGAGGATCTCCTGAGTGGGATAGATGAAGGAAGTGCTGCAGCAGACCTCAGTCACCTGGGTCTGCTGGCACAGGAAAGAGATATTCAGAAAGCCTAATTCTCCATAAGAAAGATTGATTTGTACGGAACGTAAGGAGAAGAAGTGAACTAAGGATTAGGGTTAGAGCAGAGCCCTTCCTCAAGTTCTAAGCGCATGGCCGGGGTCCGGTCCCCGAGGTTGTATGGATACTAATGGTCCTGCGACAGACACCGGAGGAATAGAAGTTGTCACCACTTTTTTCCCACACAAGACTTGGGGGCACAACAGCAATGAGAGTGAGCCGGGACTTAGTAGCAAGGAGTCCCCGAAGCAGGCTACAGCTGTCTGCTGTACAAGTAAAGTTAAGAACATCTGAAAGGAGGAACTCCAGTGTAACTCAGTACTGTGAGTACTTCACTACGAGCGCTAAAGAGGGAGACGTTCAGAAAAGGCACATATGTTGGCGGAGTGGTGGAACGGAGTACTTCATCTTGCCTGGAGGTTGGCTGAGCTCCTGACCTGGAGGACACAGCATGGATGTGGGCACCTGTATGCACAACAGACTGTGAGTAAAGCTTTGGAACTGCATGCCCTGGTGTCCTCCGCTTAATCCTGCACCAACCCACTCAGCACTGCTACATCTCTGTGCTGAACACTGCACCCTCTTCCTCAACATCTATTACACTGCCCTGGGACTACAGCCCTGCCTGTGGAGGGCTACACCATCATTGCTGCACCACACCATCTGTCCCAGAGGATCTGTCTGCAGCGTCGGCTTAACATCTTCATTGCCGAAATCCACAGGTGGCTTCATGAATCATTCACTAATAAACTTTAATCATCATCCACACAGTCAACATTCCCCTTTTACATTGGAGCCCAGAGCCACGGACTGGGTCACAGTTACCGTGTCATCTCCCATTGAAACTCCAACGGGCCCGGTACCGAGTACCCCACGGCCCTGCCACGGCATGGGGCGATCCATTTTCCGGCATCACGAACAGGATGATGAAGCCCGGTGCCACCGGGTTATGTGTGCCAAAGATTTATTGGACTTAATTGCTGAAAATGTGCAAAATAACCAAAATGATAGACTGTAAAATGGACACTCAAAATGGCCGCCGGTGCGGTGAAGATGGGTGTGACAACATGGGTGGTCCTAAGAAAAGAGCGCGAACTGTCCTGGGCCTCCCCTGCATAAACTCCTATGCTACAGCAACATGGCCCACCCCCAGAGGGGTTCATATACTGGCTTGGTATGGAGGAGTAGAAAGAAGATGCCACCCCCAGAAGGAGGAGCGAAGCCCAGTGGCGGAAAAGGAGCCCGGGAAGGAGAGAGAACTCCAGGACGCCATATTGGAAGAAGGAAGGAAGCCTGAAGAGCGCAAGGAGGTTGAGCTGAACTTCCCTGGCGCAATCGCTGAAGGCTCCGACCCTGCTTCCACAATGGACCGCCAGCAGCTGGAGGACGAGATTGCCCAGCTGACACACCGCCTGCGGCTGAGACAGGAGGCTCTCTGGACTCTGAACTGGCAGCGCACCCAGGAAGGGCCTACGCCCGCAGTACCTTCACCACCAGTACCCACCATTGATGCTCTGGTTCTCCCTCAGGCAGCATCTGTGGAACCTGCAGCCGCTGCAATGCCATCAGCAACGCCTGTTACCATCTCCCCGCCACTGAGCGCCGCCTGCCCGGAGGTGTTACCGGAGGGCCCGGGAGCTGAGCAGGAAGAAGCTGAACTCCTGCTTGGACCTAGCGTGGCTGCGCAGGTCCCACCGGAGGCCCTTGCGGACCCGGAGACGCCATCTGCTTTACCACCGCCTTCCGCCTCTGACCAGGCAGCTCGTCACCACCGCTGCCACAGGCTGCCGCCCGATGCCTGCATCGGAGCCAGAACATCATCGGGAGGTACCAGGTATGATCACTGCCCCTGCCATGATCCTGGTGCTGGAAACTGTACTTGTGGACAGAAAAGGTCCAGTGCTTGCTCAGGTCTTAAGTGGCAGCACTCAAGTTTCACCAGCGGTCAGACCAAAAGCCAAGGCAGCAGAGATACCACCTGAAGCTGAGGTACAACATCCAATGGTACAAGTTGCCACCCCTGCTGTACCACAGGCAGCCATCCCCAAGATTCCAGCTGAAAACCTGCAGTATGTAAATCCACCAGCAGGAAGAGGAAAGCCTGAAAATCTCCCCTGGTAGCAACCAAAGAAACCAGCTTCCACTACCCCAGGAGGATACCACCAACAGAACATTTACAAAATAACTAACTGTTACCCAGGAGGGTATTGGCATGTTTGCCCTTGTTATTTTTCCCTATTATTTATCATGTTTTTCTTCAAGTTTGCCTAGTTTTTGGCATTAGTATTTCGAAATTTGAACTGCCGTGATCATGAATTTGGAATGAGTCACAGACTTTCTTGTATATAGTTGCACCTTTTAAGGTGCCCTCTCTTGGTTTTACATAAGTCTTTTGAAGATAAGAGCTACCTCAACCTGGAGCATTGCTCCAGCCCAAGGACACTGCAAGAAATCCTGTCTGGGAGCGGTGTCCAGCACTTTCAAGAATTATTGATGTCTTAATGTGAAGTATTATATAATGTGCCTTATAAAAATGTTGATAGCAATAGAACAGATTTTTAATAAAAATTGGTTGATAGTAATACCTAAGTATTTGATTAGGAGTGAATATTTTGACTAAATGGTAGTATTTTAATAAAGATGTTAAATTTGAATAAAGATTTGAATACAAGTGACGAACCAGGCATCAGAGGTTGTCACTCAAGGTCTAAAGGAAGGAGAGTATAGGAAATGAGAAAGACAAAAGAAGAACAATATGTGTAGATGATAATACTTGAACTGGTACCATAGCACTTTAAAATAAGTAATATATTAAGTATAGGTAGTTAATTAAGCTGTTCTGCAATGTTCAAGAAACTGTGCCTCCCAAATTGGGAAGTTTAGATAAGAACTGTTTATTAAGCATTTCAAAAATTTTTGTATGTTCCTTATTTTGTTTAATCTTTGTTTCACTTGCAGCCCTCGGACGTGCTGTGTTTAATGGGGGGTATGTGGCGCCCCTGAAGGTTCAGACGCCACAGAGGTACTGCACCTCCTCCTGAGGTTTGGTGCCCCACCATTCAGGTAAGGTGGAGACACCTGACCAAACTCCAACACCTGCATCCCACACAACATAGTAGTGTAGCAAAGCACCTTTGGTGGCTCCCTGCTTGGAACATGGAGAGTGCTGGGAGGTGGGTGGAGTTTAGTCTGCACAAAAGAGCGGGAGATTATTAGGACTAGGTCAGTCAGTCTGACAAGGAGTCAGAGAGAGGATCCCCTGAGTGGGATAGATGAAGGAAGTGCTGCAGCAGACCTCAGTGACCTGGGTCTGCTGGCACAGGAAAGAGATATTCAGAAAGCCTAATTCTCCATAAGAAAGATTGATTTGTATGGAAAGTAAGGAGAAGAAGTGAACTAAGGATTAGAGTTAGAGCAGAGCCCTTCCTCAAGTTCTAAGCGCATGGCCGGGGTCCGGTCCCCGAGGTTGTATGGATACTAATGGTCCTGCGACAGACAGTGGAGGAATAGACGTTGTCACCACTTTTTTCCCACACAAGACTTGGGGGCACAACAGCAATGAAAGTGAGCTGGGACTTAGTAGCAAGGAGTCCCCGAAGCAGGCTACAGCTGTCTGCCGTACAAGTAGAGTTAAGAACACCTGAAAGGTGGAACTCCAGTGTAACTCAGTACTGTGAGTACTTCACTACGAGCGCTAAGGAGGGAGACATTCAGAAAAGGCACATATGTTGGCGGAGTGGTGGAACGGAGTACTTCATCTTGCCTGGAGGTTGGCTGAGCTCCTGACCTGGTGTCCTCCGCTTATTCCTGCGCCAACCCACTCAGCACTGCTACATCTCTCTGCTGAACACTGCACCATCTTCCTCAACATCTATTACACTGCCCTGGGACTACAGCCCTGCCTGTGGAGGGCTACAGCATCATTGCTGCACCACACCATCTGTCCCAGAGGATCTGTCTGCAGCGTCGGCTTAACATCTTCATTGCCGAACACCACAGGTGGCGTCACGAATCATTCACTAATAAACTGTAATCATCATCCACACATTCAACATTCCCCTTTTACAATGGACGCCCAGGGCCACGGACCAGGTCACAGCTACCGTGACATCTCCCATTGAAACTCCAACGGGCCCGGTACCGAGTACCCCACGGCCCTCCCACGTCACAGGGCAATCCACATTCCCAGCACACAGCGGCGGTGAGGTTTCTCCCACGAGCCATAGGGGGCAACATGGAAGAGGTGTTCGTGGTGCACACAGCCGAAGTGGCGTTAGACACAGGGGTTTCATGACCATGTCCTGGACTGATTTTTCAAGTACCGCTCACACGACTGGTAATACTGCATTGATTGAAAGTGACAGGAGACAGCAGTTGTCAACTATGGTAACAAACTACTTCTACTCCCATATCGATGTTCTCCCTCACCGGTCATTTCCCTTTGACTATTGGGAGAGTAAACTTGACACCTGGCCTGAATTGGCACAATATGCCTTACAGGAGCTCGCTTGCCCTGCTGCTAGTGTGTTATCTGAAAGAGTCTTCAGTGCTGCTGGATCAATCCTGACAGAAGAAAGGACCCGTCTGTCGACCCAAAATGTTGATGATCAAACCTTCATTAAAATGAACCATGCATAGGTTTCAAAGGATTTTGTCCCACCCTCCCCTGCTGACACCTAAGTTGCCAGAAAAATGGCTCGTTTTTGTCCTCCTCTTCCGCGGACTTCTCCAATTACTCCATTTGCAGCTGCTGAATGTCCAACATCAACATATGCCATTTTTTCCACCTCCCTAACTGGGCTGCCTCCCCCCACAAGGCCGGGGTCACTACCTGGCGCACGCTCCCGTGCGAGTTCCGCTTCCCTGGACAGGTGGGTGGTCCCACTCTTGGGCAACGGCACTGGCATAGGGTCCCTCATAGTACAATCAAGTGTCTCTGACGGTGGGGGTGCTGTTATGAATGAGTCACCGAGGAGGAAAAACAAAAGCAAGCTAAGCCCAGAAAACCGGAGAGGTTGGTAACTAGCGGATTGCAGACTCCTGAGCCTATCCACACAACTAACAGTAGCTGTGGAGCGTACCTACGATGGTCCTAGACGCCTCATCACGGCCGGAGAACTAAATAAGCCTAAAGAAAAGGGAAAATCTACACTGCCCCAGAGCAGACCCCAAAGCAATAGACAGCCCCCAACATATATTGTCGGTGAAACAAGATGAAAACACCAACACAGATAGAAAGATAGGCTGAGCAAACGATGGGGCCCACACTAACTAGAAAGGACAGGAAAGGAAAGCTGCTGTCTGCAATCACGCAAAAACACTACCAAAAAGATGTCCAACACGTCTGATAGAAAAAAGCCCTGAAGTCGCTAGACTTCAATTCCCTATATCAGCACTCAGGTATATTCTGAAGACAGAGCAAAAGAGATCAACTGATCAGGGACAAAAACAAACTGAAATAATCAGAGACAAAAATGGGAATTCAGCACAGCCCCAGCCGGGGCTGGCTGAACACAAAAAACTAAGTAAACCAGACAGAAACTCAAATGAACAATAGCAGAGCAAAACTTAGCTTGAGAAGGCAGCTACCAAACTGGAAACCAGAAGCCCCAGGCAGGAGAAATAACCAGCAAGAAAATAGGGAGTTGGCTGCCTTAAATCCAATCAGAGACTCCTGATGTCCAATCGCAGTCCTCCTCCTCAGGTGGCAGGTCTCTGCCATTTAGATCAGCTTCATTACCTCTTGTTACCAACAGAGGGAGTTCAGAGAGAGAACTCACGACTCCTCTGTCAGCACAGCCAGCTCCATCCCCCTCACCAGAAGCCAGAGGTAAACCAGAAAATGAGTTTACAACAGGGTGCACACCCGCCATCAGACACACCAGCATACTATGAAGGGCCCTGTGCCAGTACCGCCATCCACGAGTAGGCCCCCCCTGCTTGCTCAGGGCACCAGCACTTGCAATACTTACCTCCCCCTGCTCCACCACTGTGTAGTCTGGCCTGTTGAATACTTCACTGGGACTGCCAATACAAATTTGGTGAAATGATAGATGATGGTTAAGACATAGCTATGCCCTGTCCTGCTGGGCTCTATCTTCAGATACTTTTTAGATTCTTGTCTAATCCATACTGAGGCTGTGAGTGTCTTTGTCAGACTCTGGAAATATACACTCAGATATTTAATGTTTAAACTATGCTATATATACCTGCTATCCAGTGATACTGTACCCTTTCTCAACTTTCTACAATCACGTCGAATCCATACTGGGCCTGAGACCGTCTGAGTCTGCCTCCTGATATACAGACATAGATTTTTAATGTGTAAACTATGCTATATATACCTGTTATCCGGTGATACTGCACCCTTTCTCAACTTTCTACAATCTTGTCGAATCCATACTGGGCCTGAGAATGTCTGAGTCTGCCTCCTGATTAGAGATAAGCAGTGTTCGAGTCGACCTGTTCGCCAAGTTAAAATTCCAGCTGTTTTGGGCGGTGTTCGAGCCGTTCGTCGAACTAGAACAATTTGCATAAAATTCGGCTGTTCGAGGTTCCATCTGAGAACGGTTCGTTCACCAAAAGCATAACTTCATTTTCACATCAATAATGGTTTTCAATGTTAATAGACTGTTTCATGGCATAGTAGCAGTGTGTGGTAGCAAGCGGTGTAGTGCACCTGTCAAGGAGCTACACCATGTGTGCTTCTAATAATTTTTTACCACATCTTGTCCAGAAAATCCTTTAGGGCCTTGTAGCACTGTCTGCTACTCAGCAGAGGAGCCCACCAGTGAACCTAGCTATGCCACCTGTTTGTGAAAGAACCAGTTTTTGACTGCATTTAGCACAGTTAATACTTTGGGCCTAGTAACTGTGTCTGCTACTCATCAGAGGAGCCCACCCGTGAACCAAGCTGTGCCGCCTCTTTATGTAAGAACCATTTTTTAACTCCATTTAGCCAAGTGAATACTTTGGGACTAGTACCAATGTCTACTGCTCAGCAGAGGAGCCCACCTGTGAACCAAGCTATGCCGCCTGTTTATGTAATAACTGCGTGCTACTCAGCATAGGTGCCCAGCTGTTAAGCAAGCTACAGCACCTGTGCTTTGGACACTTTATTTTTCTATTCTTTCTGGAATGCCGGTTAGGCCTAATTCCGGAATTCCGGTTGACCTGCACTTACTGGGAAATCCTCGTTCGCGGGGAAGAATTGGAATCCCAGATCCCCATCACTAATGGTGTTCAGCGGGTTATCTGCACCTGTAAGCAACACACGCTGGTCCTTTCAGTGTAGCGCGCATGCAACCCCGGACATGTAAGGGCATGACAGACATGTTATTGCTCGATCTCGCATGCCAGAGCCTCGCGTGTGCCTCTAGTAAGCTTGACATGTACCGTGGGGGCATGCCGGAGTCTCGTTCGTTGACGGAATTAAGCTGACATATCGCTAGCACAACTAAAAACGGACATCCACCACCACCCACTGAATTGACAAAGCTTGCAATCTGTCCATCTTTTCTGTAGCTGGCATGGTTGAGGTTTCCCGGGTGGACTCGAATTAAGCCGCAGGCTCCACTCCTGGTGGTGCCCTTCTGGACATTCCTTTAAGGTTCAGCTTTGCAACCATACTGCCCCCGGAAACCAAACACTTTGCCTTCATGGATGCTGTTTGGAGGTTCGTGGGAATAACGCCGCCCGATCGGCAATTGGCATAATTTATGGTGGGAAGTCTGACGGTATATGATCGTCTTCGATTTCAGATTTGTATTTTTTTTTTTGTATTTTACATTTTTATTCCAGCCTTTCTTGACATCATAAGGGCATGGCATGCCTATATCTGTGTCTCCTCCTCCTTTTACTCCTCCCCTCTTTTCTATATGTAGTTGCCCTTTTCCATATGTTATTTTTGTATTCTGAGCATTTTGTCTGCTTTGGGACATCTTTTAAGGTGTTTTGTAACTGTTTTCTATGTGTTAGTATGTGTTTGCCTGCCATTGTTTTCAATGGTGTTCGTCAAACGTTCGACGAACATTCGACGAACTTGCCTCCTGTTCGACGAACCAAAACGAACTCGAACACTAGCGGGGTGGCTCAACATTACGCCTGATATACTGACGTACATTTTTAATGTTTAAAATATGCTATATATACCTGGTATCTGGTGATACTGTACCCTTTCTGCCAGGAAGTCCTCCTCCAACCACCACTCTAAGTGTATCATTGACACCTGGAACATTGTCCCACATGTGTGATTATTTTTTGCGGATCTTCTTGTTATATTGTGGTGTGATCCATCCTGAGCATGTGATAGTCTATGGGTTAGTCCTGCAATTTAGATGTACATTTAAAAATTACCCCAACACTAGTGTATACAGCTCTACGCTTGTGATACATTACCCATTTCCTGCTTTTTTATATTCTGGTCTAATCCAAACTGACCAAGTTAGAGTTATTTTCTGACTGTGGAAATAAATACTGAGATTGACAACAATGACCCCTACACTGTGTACAGCTGTACTCTTCAGATCCATTACCGTTTTACGGCTTTTTATATTGTGTTGTAATCCATACTGAGCCTGAGAGTGTCTGTGTCTGCCTCCTGAAATATCTTTGGAGATTTTGAATGGTTAAACTATACTATATATACCTGCTATCTGATGATACTGTACACTTTTTCTACTTTTTATATTCTTGTCTAATCCATACTGAGCCTGTGAGCATCTCTTTGTGACTGATGGAATATATAGGGAGATTGACAATTATCCTTTGACTGTATAGAGCTGTACGCTTCTGATACAGTAGCATATATCTGATGTTATTTTGGGTACATTTTCTCCAAAATTTTGAAGTATGGTGGAAGAGGCCGGGGATGTGGGTGTGGGGGGGCCTGCTGGTGCTGATGGTGGTGGTGCATCTTCTGTTAGTGGCAAAAGCACAATAGCAGCTAAGGCAGGAGGTGTTGAGCCTGCGTCATGGTCTGGCTCCGGAACACCTGGAAGGCTTCCTTTTCTGGGAGTAGGTTAACCACTTTTAAAGCCGGACCATCAGGAACTGGTTTTGGCTTACATTGCCGAAACAGACTCCAGCAAATATGCCCTCCTCTTCTGAAGTTTCAAAAAATGCAAGCACGGAGTCATCAAGTGCTGGCTCCTGGTCAGGAAGAACCCCTTTCCTTGTGTCCTTCACCCCCACCAAAAGTGAATGATGCAGCAGGCCACACTTCACATTAGTTCATGTAGCTCTTTCTATCATACCATGCCTGGGTTATCAAGTCAAATCGTGAATTCACCAGTCCAAGATGAATCTGACATGGAGTGTGGGTGGCCAGCCAGGGCAGTGGGGTTATGACCCGTTCTGTGGCCCTGGGCGCCCATGCAAAGGGGTGAATAACGTTTATAGGTGAATTATATGTGACGCCACCTGTGGTTTCTGATCAGATTGACCCGCGCTGCAGTGTCGCTTCTCTAGGACAGATGTTGTGGTGCAGCTAAGATGTAGAAGCCCTGCACAGGTAGGGCCGTAGTCACAGGGCAGATGAAAGAGCTGGCAGATGGTGTGCAGTGCAGGATGTAGCAGAGCCATGCGCCAGGCGCAGGAGAAAGATGACAGACACAGTTGTTCAGTTCCTTTACCTGTACTTGGTAAGTGCCGTCCAGGACCCAGAGTACAGATGGAGAAGGAGTTGGTCAGCCTGGAAGCAAATTTGGAATTCTCTCTCTGCAGATAGGTAGTGTGGCCTCCGTTCTATTGCTTTTCTGAGGTACTTGCAGTACTGAGTTCACTGAAGTTCCCCCTGTTGACTCTCTTTTGGAACTTTCTCGTATGGCAGGCAGCCATAGCCTTTTCCTTCTGGCTCACATGTGTCGCTGCTGTGGCCTCCGAGCCTTAGTTGGGAACAGAGCATTTACAGCTGCTACTTCCTTCGGTTTCTGCTGCAGGACCGTTAGTGTCCCTACAAACTCGGAGACCAGAATCCGGACCATGTGCTCCAGCTAGGAGTGAGCCTTAACTCTGCTCATCCTCCAGCTCCCCTTCTCAAGTCCACACACTTCCCCTTCCCTTCACAGACTGCCCTAACTTACCTCCTCCCAACCACAGAGAGCAGCTCCTCTGCAGTCAGGTTCAGAGGACTCCCTGCTGGCCTGGAGTGGGAGCTGTGTTGTGTGTTGGTTTAACTGCTAGAGAGATCCTTCATTGCTCCCAAGCATGACATCACACTCCCTAGGAGGAAGGTAATGCCACTGTGATGACCGTACTCCTGGGGGCACCACAAGTGCACTGATGCCCAGCCACTGCTAGATGATTCTGCTGGTACATTGACCCAGACCACTACATTCCCCTCGCACTCTACACAGCCAGAATCTGACCCTGATGAAACTCAGGTGCCCCTTCCCGCATACTATACCACCTTACACGGTGGCAAGGAGAAAGGTGCAGATGAAAGTGCAGGTTCCTTGAGCAGGTGGGGGGCATACTCATGGGCGACGGCACTGGCACAGGGCCCCTCATAGTACGCAAAAGTGTCTCTGCCGGTGGGAGGGCCCTCCACCCGCCGACAGACACACCGCTGTACTATGAGAGGCCCTGTGCCAGTGCCGTCGCCAACAAGTGGGCCCCCCCTGCTTGCTCAGGATCACAGCACTTGCAAAGTTGAAATACTTACCTCTCCCTGCTCCACCGCCGTGACGTCTTCCGTGTTTCCTGACAGTGACATTCTGGTCAGAGAGCGCGATGACATCACGTCTGTACGCCCTCTGTCTAAACAGTCCAAGTGCAGTGAGATGGAAGATGGGGACGACGAGGAGTCCAGACTAGTACAGGGATTCCCTAGCGAGGAGACTTATTTAATTGTTTTCAATGTTGGGACAGCAATTTTTGGGGAGCACTATACTCTGGAGAATGATATGAGGCCCACCATACACTGGAGCATTCCAAAGGTGGACATCAGACACTGGAGCAGCATTTACAGGGCCCATTATACACTGGAGCATTAGAAATGGGGCCCATTATATATGGAGCATTATGGGCCCATAAGACAGTGGAGCTTCATCCATGGGGACCAACATATACTGTAGCATTATGTGGAGCTCATCATATACTGTATGGAACATTGTATGGGGCCAATGATTCTGTATGGAGAAATATATGGGCCTCATTACTCTGTATAGCGCACTATTCGGTTGCCATAATACTGTATGGAGTAATATACTGTCCGTTTTTGGAGCTATTGGAGAATTTAAAATGGATATCAGTCATGAGATGTAAGAAGTGAAGTATTTTTCATTGTACTATACCGCTATTTCTCTGCCGTATCAGAGGATCATGAGTTGTGGCATGTGTTAAAGGAGCCCAGTGACACTCTTTGGCCCAAGGCCCATGAAAATCTGGAGCCAGCCCTACCCCCCTACTACTTTAGCCAAATGACCCCCAGTTTTCAATGCCTAACTATTATTATAAAGTAAATTAAGGATGGCAAGCTTAAGTAATAAGAATTGATGTTTTTGGCATTAAAATGGGCACTGTAGGTGTGTTTCCTGTCCTCCACTCACAGCTGACCTTGGTTCCCCATTGACTTGCATTGGGTTTCGTGTTTCAGTCGGCCTTCGACATTTCACGATAATCGGCCGATTGTGTTAGACCCGACTTTTGAGAAAGTCGAGTTTCATGAAACCCAACTCGACCGGAAAAAGGCAAAGTCGCTCATCCCTAGTCTTCACCATTGTGACAGAGAAACAGGGCCTTCAATGTGGCTTTTTAAATACTGAAGTTATCATTCATTTTCTAATTCATGTTACAAGGGCACTGTCAATTAATCACAGTTGATTCCCATTTGTGATTTACTGAAGGCGAGTCAAAATGTGTTTCCATACTAATTTAATGTAAAGGCTGCCAATACCAGTGCCACAGCAAGCTTTAGGTTTTTCTATTTTTCCTTCCCATTGTTTTTTAGTTTATATTATTGTTTATCACTTGCTCTTTTATATTTAACACGAGTGCTCTAAACAAAAAAACTGTTTCACTTTATTCATTTTTTTCAGGAGATATTCCGCATTATGTACTTAAACTTCATGGGTGCCAATCACGATGAGCAGAACTGTGTATGGCAAGATACAATAAAGTAGTATGTGAGTGCTGGAATATTAGAATAATCTTTCATCACTGTACAATAAAGATGATCTTTTAAAATTTGCATTTGCTGGCGTCGCCAAATTTTCCCACAAAATTTGATTTGCAGAGTGTAAATTGGCTCAAATTCTAATGCTAGAAAGCTTGTAATTGTTCAGAAAATGCACAGGAATGAGAGGAGAGAAAGAACCCCATTGACCATAAGAGCTTACACTCTACAGGGTAAAAAGAGGACCCTGTTGACCATAAGAGACTACACTCTATAAAAATGTGGTTCTACCTAGAGGAAGAGGACTTGAACTCTAGTACCTTGCAATATGGCTTAGGATTAGAGACGAGCGAGCCATTCAAGGTTCAATTTGGTTTGATTCACCAAATGATTAGAACATGTTCGACGAACGCACCCGAACGCCATTAAATTCAATGGGAGGCCAAACCAAAAGTATGCACAATATCTTAAGGGCTAAAATTAAGGGTAGACAACATGAAAACTTGCATCAATTGACCCACAGTAGTGATGAGTGAGTAAGCTCATTACTCGGGTTTCCCCGAGCATGCACGGTTGGTCTCCGAGTATTTTGGCGTGCTCAGAGATTTAGTTTTTCTCGTCTCAGCGGCATGATTTGCGCCTGCTAGATGTCAAGAACCAGGTCAGGGTTTGCTTCCTGTTGTTATTTCCCCAGCCTAATCATGAAGGGGGTTAACTTTTCATGCCTCTCTGTGGTTCCTGGGTAGCTACTAATTGGTGCTGTTTTCTGGGAGCCTTTGTCAGTGATAGTTCTGGTCCTTGGCTTGAGCAGCTGACCCGTTATCCCTAGTGATTAGTGTTGAGCATTCCGATACTGCAAATATCGGGTATCGGCCGATATTCACTGTATCGGAATTCCGATACCGAGTACCGATATTTTTACAATATCGAATACCGGAATCGGAAGTTCCCATAATGCAATGAGCCAGTGTTGTGGCTGTGATCGGCTGCTGAAATGATGTCATCATGATGCGCAGTCTGTGCGCATCATGATGTGCGGCCTGCCGGGGGTTTGTGCTGGCCTGCCGGGGGTCTGTGCGGGCTGCCGGGGGTCTGTGCGGGCCTGCCGGGGGTCTGTGCGGGCCTGCCGGGGGTCTGTATGGGCCTGCCGGGGGTCTGTGTGGGTCTGCCAGGTGTTGTGTGTGTGTGTGTGTGCAGGCATCGTCCGATGGGACTACAAGTCCCATCAGGCTATGCCTGCTACAATGACAGTGATTGACACATTAGCCAAAGATGGGACAGTAGTAGTCCCATCATCCGGCTAATGTGTTGAATGTAAAAAAAAAAACATACATACTACATACATACTACATACATACTACATTCATACAACATACATATATACATACTACATACATACTACATATATACTACATTCATACAACATACATACATACTACATATATGCTACATATATACTACATTTATACAACATACATACATACATACTACATATAACATACAAACTACATACATACTACATACAATACATTCATACAATGCAAACATATAGACATACAGTACATATAACATAGAGTACATACTCACCATCACTTGTCACTTTGATCCCCGAAGCCAGTGTCATCTCACTGTAAAATATATTAAAATAACAAACAACCGATATACTCCCTGATCTGCAGAAATCCACGAGTGTCCCACGACGATCTCCTGCAGTGCATCACTGAGAGGTTACTAAAGTTCACTGGTCTCACTTTATGGCAAAAGGTGCGTGGGAACTTTCTCACACAGCAATGCCAAAAGTGAGACTAGGGACTATTTTTTTACAGTGGCGGAGGAATACAGTGCGGAAGGATACCTACCTCCCATCATTGTATTCCTGGGGCCCCTAGAGAGCGGTCGCATCAGCTGATGCTGCTGTTCTCCACGGGAGATCGTCGTAGGACACTCGTGGCTTTCTGCGGATCAGGGAGCATATTGGTTGTTTGTTATTTTAACATTTTTTACAGTGAGATGACACTGGCTTTGGGGATCAAAGTGACAAGTGATGGTTAGTATGTACTCTGTTATATGTACTGTATGTCTATATGTATGTATTGTAAAAATGTATTGTATGTAGTATGTATGTTGTATGTATGTAGTATGTACTATGTATGTATGTTGTATGAATGTAGTGTATATGTAATATGTATGTTGTATGAATGTAGTATATATGAAGTATGTATGTAGTAAGTAGTATGTATGTATGTTGTATGAATGTAGTATACAGTGGGGAAAAAAGTATTTAGTCAGTCAGCAATAGTGCAAGTTCCACCACTTAAAAAGATGAGAGGCATCTGTAATTTACATCATAGGTAGACCTCAACTATGGGAGACAAACTGAGAAAAAAAAATCCAGAAAATCACATTGTCTGTTTTTTTTTTTCATTTTATTTGCATATTATGGTGGAAAATAAGTATTTGGTCAGAAACAAGCAATCAAGATTTCTGGCTCTCACAGACCTGTAACTTCTTCTTTAAGAGTCTCCTCTTTCCTCCACTCAGTACCTGTAGTAATGGCACCTGTTTAAACTTGTTATCAGTATAAAAAGACACCTGTGCACACCCTCAAACAGTCTGACTCCAAACTCCACTATGGTGAAGACCAAAGAGCTGTCAAAGGACACCAGAAACAAAATTGTAGCCCTGCACCAGGCTGGGAAGACTGAATCTGCAATAGCCAACCAGCTTGGAGTGAAGAAATCAACTGTGGGAGCAATAATTAGAAAATGGAAGACATACAAGACCACTGATAATCTTCCTTGATCTGGTGCTCCACGCAAAATCCCACCCCGTGGGGTCAGAATGATCACAAGAACGGTGAGCAAAAATCCCAGAACCACGCGGGGGGACCTAGTGAATGAACTGCAGAGAGCTGGGACCAATGTAACAAGGCCTACCATAAGTAACACACTACGCCACCATGGACTCAGATCCTGCAGTGCCAGACGTGTCCCACTACTTGAGCCTGTACATGTCCGTTCCCGTCTGAAGTTTGCTAGAGAGCATTTGGATGATCCAGAGGAGTTTTGGGAGAATGTCCTATGGTCTGATGAAACCAAACTGGAACTGTTTGGTAGAAACACAACTTGTCGTGTTTGGAGGAAAAAGAATACTGAGTTGCATCCATCAAACACCATACCTACTGTAAAGCATGGTGGTGGAAACATCATGCTTTGGGGCTGTTTCTCTGCAAAGGGGCCAGGACGACTGATCCAGGTACATGTAAGAATGAATGGGGCCATGTATCGTGAGATTTTGAGTGCAAACCTCCTTCCATCAGCAAGGGCATTGAAGATGAAACGTGGCTGGGTCTTTCAACATGACAATGATCCAAAGCACACCGCCAGGGCAACGAAGGAGTGGCTTCGTAAGAAGCATTTCAAGGTCCTGGAGTGGCCTAGCCAGTCTCCAGATCTCAACCCTATAGAAAACCTTTGGAGGGAGTTGAAAGTCCGTGTTGCCAAGCGAAAAGCCAAAAACATCACTGCTCTAGAGGAGATCTGCATGGAGGAATGGGCCAACATACCAACAACAGTGTGTGGCAACCTTGTGAAGACTTACAGAAAACGTTTGACCTCTGTCATTGCCAACAAAGGATATATCACAAAGTATTGAGATGAAATTTTGTTTCTGACCAAATACTTATTTTCCACCATAATATGCAAATAAAATGAAAAAAAAAACAGACAATGTGATTTTCTGGATTTTTTTTTCTCAGTTTGTCTCCCATAGTTGAGGTCTACCTATGATGTAAATTACAGACGCCTCTCATCTTTTTAAGTGGTGGAACTTGCACTATTGCTGACTGACTAAATACTTTTTTTCCCCACTGTATATGTAGTATGTATGCATGTTGTATGAATGTAGTATATATGTAGTATGTATGTATGTTGTATGAATGTAGTATATACGTAGTATGTATGTATGACAAACAGGCAAAGGTAAATAACAGCATCATGTGTACTGTAGCTAAATAAGATGCCGATAATGTGGAATGAACAAGGGATCAGTCGTTAGTATGCATAGCAAAAGGGATGTGGAAACCACAAATTACGACCAAAAGATCCATTAGAAAAACATACTTTATTAAGGAATCACACAGAACGGGAAAAATGGGGAAACATATACAAGGAAGCAAGGTGCTACAGTGCAACGGACACGTGACCGGCCCTTGGCCAAAACTACATATATCAGAGTCTGCAAAATAAGTTTGTTCACATCATTCCTATAGCCTAAAAAGACCTAACAAGCCCATTATCTTCCTATCATTACAATGTATTGATTTATGAACATTAATGGGCTAAATTACATATGGGCAACCGCAAATATTCAGGGCATAATCCCCACCACTATAACAAGCCCAAACGGTAAGTGCCCAATTGAGGATGATACAACAACCAGGGGGCGCCCCCTGACGAAGAAGATCCTCTCCGAAACGCGCGTCGGGGTGACACGCTGACTGCCCGGCCTCCTACCCATTCCTTCTGCAGTTAATTACTTCTGCCTTTGTGCTGTCCACCAATGTGTGGGTGGGCGGATTATGTGCCAGACACATGGTGGACACCAGACCTTGTGTATATGGTTGTTGTATCATCCTTAATTGGGCACTTACAGTTTGGGCTTGTTATAGTGGTGGGGATTATGCCCTGAATATTTGCGGTTGCCCATATGTAATTTAGCTCATTAATATTCATAAATCAATACATTGTAATGATAGGAAGATAATGGGCTTGCTAGGTCTTTTTAGGCTATAGGAATGATGTGAACAAACTTATTTTGCAGACTCTGATATATGTAGTTTTGGCCAAGGGCCGGTCACGTGTCCGTTGCACTGTAGCATCTTGCTTCCTTGTATATGTTTCCCCATTTTTCCCGTTCTGTGTGATTCCTTAATAAAGTATGTTTTTCTAATGGATCTTTTGGTCGTAATTTGTGGTTTCCACATCCCTTTTGTAGTATGTATGTATGTAGTATGTATGTTTTTTTTTTTTGTTTTTTTTTTACATTCAACACATTAGCCGGATGATGGGACTACTACTGTCCCATCATTGGCTAATATATCAATCACTGTCATTGTAGCAGGCATAGCCCGATGGGACTTGTAGTCCCATCTGACGATGCCTGCACACACACACAACCCCCGGCAGGCCCGCACAGACCCCCGGCAGGCCCGCACAGACCCCCGGCAGGCCCGCACAGACCCCCGGCAGCCCGCACAGACCCCCGAGAGGCCCGTACAAACCCCGTCCGCACACACAGACACGCACAGTGTGCGCCCACACACCGCCCACACTCTTCCCCCTCCCGAACTGGATGTGCAAGTAAAGAAAGGGTTTTTTTTAATTCCGATATTTCTGTCCCATTGACTTGCATGGGTTTCCGGTATCGAAATCGGCGATACCTGATACTTTTTGGGTATCAGTCCGATCCAATCTGATCCGATATTTCCCAATATCGGAAAGTATCGCTCAACACTACTAGTTATCCTTCTGGCTCTGATTTTCCGTGTGTGTAACCCGTTCCCTATCCCTGACTTTGTGTACATTTGGTGATTTCCCTACAGTGTATGACTCGGCTTGAACTCTGACTCCGCCTCCGGTTTCTCTGTCTCTGGTACTACATTCCCCTACTGACTTTTTTGACCCACTGGCTTGTACCTCGACTCCTCTTTCCGTCTCACGCTTTGAATACCGTGTTCCGATTTGGCTCCGACTTTTGGCTCGTCCCTGACCTTGTGCTTTGCTGTGACCTCTGGTACTTCTCCTTCCCATTTGTTGCTGACTCTGGCCTGTCTTGCTTCCTCCTGGTGGCAACCTGTACTTCCACACCGAGGTGCTAGACAGTAAGTGCAACCCTTTTTCCTGTAACCGCGCCCTCTGGTGGTGGCTGCGCGCAACTGCTCTGCAGTTGCACTACACTAGACAGCCTGAATACATGAGGGGATTGCCTAACAAACAGGCAACCCCCACATGTATTCAGCCTGTCTAGCAGCCGCAAATGACACATTTGCGGCGACACAAACTAAATCTCCGAACACGCCAAAATACTCGGAGACCATCCGAGCATGCTCAGGGAAACCGAGTAACGATTATACTCACTCATCACTAACCCACAGTAGAAATTTGCAAATGGCACAGAAGCAGTCAGACATGGCCCATGCATGAAGTATCATGGTCTGGCCCAGCATTTACAGCTTGGACCTTAATTTTTAGTGAGGATCTGGTGGTTAAGGGAGTGATGTAAACCTTCTTAGCAGGGAGACCTGATACCTAATGCAACAATGTTCAATTTTTTTTTTTTTAAATACCAGCGACACTCAGATGGCACAAACATCCGTTTCATACAGTACTATTGGTAGAAAGGTCTAAGGAAAGTAACACAGGTAATTTACTGATAAATTGAATCACAATATAACCTTTTATAATGGCACAGAAGCAGCCAGCGATGGCCCATGTATGGGGTATCAGGGTCTGGGACAGCATTTACACCTGCCATGTCACTCTCCTCAAGGAGAAACCTTACCTCTTAGATCCTAAGAAATTTGACTGAAATTTGATCTGCAATCCACCTATCTGTAATGTACATGATATGCCTGTAATTACTTAAAGAGAATCTATCATATTTTTGCTACGTAATCTGTAGACAGCATGATGTAGGGGTTAGAACACTGAATTCAGTGATGTGTCACTGATAAAGCTGGGTTCTGTTGTTTACCAATAGTGAAGATTTTATCACCAACACCTATTCACTGCTACTACAGCAGCTATAGCAGACTCCACCTCTCCTGTGATAAGCAGCTCACTGTCTATAGATAATGTACACAAAGAGCCTGGTGTGGGAGTGGGCGGTTTTTACAGTTATGCTACATGCTGCATCTAAGATTTCTGATTGTGTCACTGCTGCAACCAATTAAACTAAGTGATACATTGTTGGAATCAGGATCTCTTTTCTTACATTATGCTGCCCTCAGATGAGGTAACAAAAACCTTTAAACAGATTTACTTTAAACGGAATCTGTCAGCAAGTTTTTGCTATGTAATCTGAGTACATCATGAGCAGCAGCTACAGCAGTGCGTGCTTGCACCCCCTCCTGTGATAAGCTGCTCACTTTCTATAGCAGTGTTCTCCAACTCCAGTCCTCAAGAGCTACCAATAGGCCACGTTTTCAGGATTTCATTAGTATTGCCCAGGTGATGGAATTGTTGCCTGTGCAGGTACTGCAATTATCACCTGAGCCATACTAAGGAAATCCTGAAAACATGAACCCTTAGTGGCTCTTGAGGACTGGAGTTGGGGAACATTGGTAGACTTTGTACACAGAAAGCCCGGTGTGGGCGGCGGCAGCTTTCTCAGCTCTGCTGCATGCTAAATCTAAGAACTCTGTGTCTAAGTGATACATTGTTGGATTTAGGGACTCTTTCCCTATATTATGCTGCTCTCAGATGAGGTAGCAAAAACCTGCTGACAGATTCCCTTTAAGGGCAACTGTAAAGCCCCGTCACACTAAGCGACGCACCAGCGATCCCGACAACGATGTGACCTGTCAGGATCGCTGGTGTGTCATTACATGATCGCCGTTGAGCTGTCAAACAGGCAGATTTCGCCAGCGATCAGGACCAGCGACGACGCGGGTAACAAGCGCGCACGCCGCTTAGTTACTTGCTGTGTATCCTGGATACCAGCATGCTCGCGCTGGGAGCTGGTATCCATGGTAAACAGTGGGTAACTAAGCGAGTACGGCACTTAGTTATCCGCTGTTTATCTTAGATACCAGTTCCCAGCGTGAGCACGCTGGTATCCAGGGTACACAGCGGGTAACTAAGCAACGCACAAGCTTAGTTACCCGCTGTTTACCTTGGATACCAGCTCCCAGCGTCTGCTTACAGCGCTGGGAGCTCGCTGATCGATGGTCTCCCGCTGCCACACGCAGCAATGTGTGCTGGCCAGCGGGAGACCAACGATCAAAAAAAGGCCCAGGACACTAGAGCACGATGAGCGATATCCGGTAGGGGGGCCGGTCACTGATGCGTGTCACACACAGCGAGATTGCTGGCGAGATCGCTGTTGCATTACAAATCTTGTGACTCAGGAGTCAGCAGCGATCTCGCTTAGTGTGACGGGGGCTTAAGAAAGAGACAAATAAGAATTAAAGACTGAATATAAATTTTTGCCACTAGAACAGGAACGATTTTTACTTAGAGGGTCTCCATTCTGGCTCCTAGAGGAGGTCCAATCAGGAAACCCAATTTTATAAAAGGAACCAGGGATTATCATATCTATTTACAGTGCAGGGACACTTTTTCTATCAGTTCTCCAATCTGGTTTCCATAGTGCAGTTACAATCACAAAATTCAATTCTTTAGCAGTGAACAGGGATTGCTGAACCTATTTAAATGCCACTAAACCTGTAGTCTTATCTAGATTTGCTGCATTGTTTAGTTTCACAAATTTCTTCCTTAGTAATATACTGTACTATCCTGGGAAACCATCTTAAGTGTTCTGCAATGAGATTAGTGACTGGAAGATAATCTGCCCCAGGATCACTCATTTATCTCTCAAGTCTACAGCGGCTGTTATTGTATCTACTCTACACAACCACAGGGGAATTATCTACTATTAAAATGAATGAATCTTATTGATATGCAGAATGGATTTCTGTATCGATTTTAGCTTATTTATTTTCCTGCATGCATATACTCATGGATTTTGCGATTTTATGTATTTGTAGTAAGTTTACATACGACAGCAGCCGACGAAATGTGATGTTTATATCCAAATTTTATTTCCTCTAAAGTAGAGGTGCACAAGGTTATCTTGTCCTAGTGCCAAAATTTCTGATTGTGCCGCAAGGGTCACTTAAAATTTGAAAGTGTATTCTGATCTAAGGGATATATATTAATAGTACTATACATGTCATACTCTAACAAGTGGGGTTTCCATTTCTATTGTTGATAAAGAGGGTCCTTTGCTCCCCTTTTTAGCACTCCTGAAGAAAAAAGTCAACATGGCCATAAAATGAGCGCAGAGATCCCCAGAGTTTGAGAGTTCTTCAATATAGATATTTAGAGGTGACTAGGGTCCGCACATAATGGCATTGTGAGCTGCATGTTGGGCACCCCTACTCTAAAAACTTCTTAGTATCTGTGTCATTTTTAGGTATAGTTTATATGTTCATTTATTTGCTCATTTACTTACTGCATTGAGATTATTGACAGGAAGTCAAGATAATCTGGGCCTTGATCACTAATTTATCTCAATAATCTCCAGCTCGGAAAATCTCTAGAAATATTTCTGTAAAATAATGCCATGGGCAATTTTTAAAGGGTATCTATCATTAGAAAATGACAAATGATTGTTTAAATCAGATTTTTATATCAAATGCAGGCTTGGACTGGCCCACAGGAGAACAGGAGAATCCTCTGGTGGGCCCCAGTGCAAGAGTGAGTCACCACACTCTTATTTGAGCAGAACCTGGCACAGTATGCTTGTATCACTATGTACCAGGCAAAGGCAGCATCTTATTCATTTAACAATATAGTTCATTGTTATATAAATTTGTGATTGAGGATTATGTCACATTTGCATTTAGCTGAAAAGTGGGGCCCAGAAGTTGGTTACTGGTGGTCCCTTTGCACCCCAGTCCTACATTGGTCACATGTATTAATGTAGGCATTGTTGTTGATTTTTCATAACACAATTTCTATTTTTAAAAAATTGCAATTTTCATACTGTTTTTTCAATACATATACTTTCTGCTCTGATAACACTGTTGGTAACACAGGTTTCACCAATCACAATAGGCAATGTCACAGCTGACCCTCCGCCTCTACCTTCATTTTGCCCATGCTCATTAGATGCTTTAGTATAAAACATAGGGTCAGAGTCAGTTCATTGCGGCTAATGTACATGTGTTTCCTGAAACAGGAAGTTATAGTCTAAAAAAACCCCAGTGGCCAGTATAAGAATTGCAAAATTTCTATTTTTTATTTTTTATACATACTGTGATATATGAGACTAACATTTAATACAAAAACCTAATCTTTACAATAGGTCATTTTCTGTTGATAACTTCTTTGAGCAGATTAATAAGATTAAGATAAGATTAATTTAGCAATGTAAAATCTCTCTATATCTCCTTGCGGAGTCTGAGTTCTGAAATCCTTTAATGATTGCTCATAAGGCTTGTCAGATGTCTGCTTGATGGAAGGCAGAAGTATTCAGCTCCTACATCATTGGCCACAAAGTGACGCATAAGATCAAATGAAATTTTGAGCTCTTACACTGACTTGTCTTTCCTAAGCTGTGCGGGTCATGATAATGCCTTTCACATATTAAAAATAAAGGAAAAATGTAGGCACAATTTAATTTGTGACACAAGTAAATGAATAAGCCATTGAGCAAGATTAGTTTTATGTAGTTAGCTGAATATGAGAAGTGAAAAGAGAGCCTTTGTTATTAGATCCTAACTACAATATTCTCCTGATTATATCTAGTAATTATTATATTGATTTTCATTATCTATTAATGGATTTTGCAATTATTTGGTTATTCCCAATAACTCAGACTGACGTACTGCACGTACAGCTTGCAAACTATTTCTTAGCACAACTTACTTCCAACAATTATGGCATACTAATGAAAACGGTGAGCATCTTTATACAATTGAAGGTGCAGCATTATGTGACATTATTACAGCTAACCCCTTCAAGACCTTAGACATAGTCATACGTCCAGCTTGGTAGGCGCTTACTGACCTTGGATGCATGGATTTGTCCAGGTAATTTTGTGCCTGCAGGAACTGATACCAGGGACTCACTGCCAGGAGCAGTGCTCACACCGCGCTTGGCAGGTTAACTCGCTTAATATTGCAAACAATGATATCGATTACAGTATGTAGAAGACAGGCAGAGGGAGGGGCTTCCTTTGCCCTCCTAACGGCACCCCCACTATGTCATCACGAGGGCCCAATGTCACTAGCAAACTTGTTTGACCATGCGCAGTGCATGATCTATCAAGATTATAACCTGCCAGTGCTGCAGAGACAAAGAATAGCAATGCTCGTGCATTGTTATGCTTTGCAACTGCGATCAGACTGCTGAAAGTGAAAGTCCCATAGTGGGACTAAGAAAAAGTAAGAAAAAAGTAAAAACAAATTGTACAGATATTTTTTTTTAAAAATCCTAATATATATATATATATATATATATATATATATATATATATATATATATATATACATAACGCATAAATAAATAAATATTTTTATGAAAAAATAAAAGTACATGTATTTGGTATCGCTGCGTTTGAAACAACACGACCTATAAAACTGTCCTAGTTAACCCCTTCATAGAACACCATCAAAAAAGAGGCAAAAAGCTATGCGTTTTTATCGTACCACCGAACATAAAGTGGAATAAAACACAATAAAAAAAGATGAATGGAAATAAAAATGGCATAGCTTAAAACAAGATCTTGTGCTACAAATAAAAAAGCTGCCATACAACTCCATCAGAGTAAAAATAAAAAAGTTATAGCTTTCAGAATAAAGGGTTGTAAAAATAATTTTTTTCAAAAAAATAGTTTTCATCTAATACTTTATACCGCATGAGGAATGGCATAAAAAATAAATAAAACCAATTCTTCACCTGCAGTTGATTTGTTCATTCTGCCTCCCAAAGATAAGGCTCAGCTCAAATTTATCCTGCGCTATACACTGAGCGCTTACCCGAGGTTTCCGTGTAAATCTCTGAAATGCGTGATTAAGACAAAACCGCTGGCGGAAGATTCGGCTCCTGGATACCCGACGTTTACATTAGAAACCAGCGTCCAGCGTCGCTGATCGCTGGTCTCTCGCTGCCACACGCAGCGATGCGTGCTGGGCAGCGGGAGACCAGAGATGGAAAAACGGCGCAGGCCGCTCGAGCACGATCAGCGATAACTGGCAGGGGGGCCGGTCGCTGATCCCCGTCACACACAGTGATCTCTCTGGCGAGATCGCTGATGTGTCACAAAATCAGCGATCTCGCTAGCGAAATCGCTGCGTGTGACAGGACAATAACTCTGCTGCCACATTCCAATGAATGGATCCCCTGGGGGTTTCATCTGAATCACATCATTTGGAGATTTAGCTAGAAAGCCAGATCTAAGTGCTGAGCGTAAAGCGCCGGATAACTGTAATCCCGAACGCTATGAAAATGTACCCTATAAAAGCTTCAACTCAATCCACAAAACAGTCCCCACTCAGGTCCACCATCTGTTATAAAAAATATATATAGGGGCCTTCCATGTTACTAGTAGTACAAAGGCTCTGGAAAAGCACTATGGCTCCTCGCCCCTCAAAATAAATCAATCGAAATCTACACTCCCAAATCCAAATGCCCCCCTCTCTTCTGAGCCCCACAGTGTGTCTAAACCACATTTAGCATCTGCATGTTTGGCATTTCTGTAGCAATGAGAGCCCACTTCCTTTACAGGTGCATGTCTCCAAAAGCAAGAGCTGGCCATAATGTCTTGGGCATTGAGTACGGTCATTACGATAGCAGATTTGCAATTTCTCACCCAGCAACATCCACTACTGCCTGTTTCTGGAAAACACCTATGGAGTCAAAATCATCACTATACTTGTAGATAAATTTCAAAAAGGGTATATTTTTCAATATGGAGTCACTTGAGGGAGGTATTCAGCTCTTCTAGCTCTGTATATGGAGTCTGAAAACTAGTCTAGGACAATCTGCCCTCCAGGAGGCAAGTAGCACTTCAGGAGGCAAATAGCGCTCCATCTCTCCCAAATCTCACAGTGTGGCTAAGCAGTACTGCACAGCCACATATGGGGTATTTCCCCTTTCAGCAGAAGTTGTTTGACAAATTTTGGTGCCATTTTTATCAATTTCCCTTTGTGAAAATGTAAAATCTGAGGCTAAAACAAAATTTTTATATTAAAATTCTATAAAATTCTATGACACACCCATGGTGTCAATATGATCACTGCACCCCTTAGTTGAATTCAGTGAGTGGTGTAGTTTGTAAAATGTGGTCATGTATGGGAGGTTCTGCTGTTTTGGCACCTCAGGGGCTCTCCCAGTAAGTCAAGGCGCCCGCAAAACATAACAGTAAAATCTGCAAAATAATATGGCGTTCCTTCCCTTCAGAGTTTTGCACTGGGCCTCAAAAGTAGTTCTCGATAACATGTAGGGTATTTGCGCACTCAGGAGAAATTGCACAACAAACTGAGAGGTCAAATTTTTCATATTACCCCTTATAAAAATAAAAAAATTGGGACTAAAACAACATTTTAGCTGTAAAAATGCAATTATTCTTTGTTCATCACTAGAGTTGAGCGATACCGTCCGATACTTCAAAGTATCGTATCGGATGGTATCGGCCGATCTTTAAAAAAAGTATCGGTATCGCCGATTCCGATACCGGAAGTCCCATTCAAGTCTATGGGACTTCCGGTATCGGAATAAGAAAAACCCTTTCCTGCCCTTGTACAGCCTCTCTGGGGTCTGTACGGGCCTTTCGGGGGGCTGTGCCGGCCTGCCAGGGGGTCTGTGCAGGCTCCGGTGGTCTGTGCCGGCCTGCCGGGGGGCTGTGCAGGCTCCGGTGGGCTGTGCCGGCCTGCCGGGGGGCTGTGCCGGCCTGCCGGGGGGCTGTGCAGGCCTGCCGGGGGGCTGTGCAGGCCTGCCGGGGGGCTGTGCAGGCTCCGGGGGGCTGTGCCGGCCTGCCGGGGGGCTGTGCCGGCCTGCCGGTGGTCTGTGCAGGCTTCGGGGGTCTGTGCAGGCATCGTCCGATGGGACTACAAGTCCCATCGGGCGATGCCTGCTACCATGACAGTGATTGACACATTAGCCAATGATGGGACAGTAGTAGTCCCATCATCCGGCTAATGTGTTAAATGTAAAAAAAAAAAAAAAAAAAAATTACATGCTACATACATACAACATGCATACTACATACATGCTACATTCATACTACATACTACATACATGCTACATTCATACTACATATATACTACATGCAACATACATACTACATATATACTACATGCAACATATATACTACATATATACTACATGCATGCTACATGCTACATACATAACACATATATACTACATGCATGCTACATACATACTGCATGCTACATACATACTACATATATACTACATGCATGCTACATACATACTACATGCTACATACATACCACATATATACTACATGCATGCTACATACATACTACATGCTACATACATACCACATACATACTACATACATGCTACATGCTACATACATACTACATATATACTACATGCATGCTACATACATACTACATATATACTACATGCATGCTACATACATACTGCATGCTACATGCATGCTACATACATACTACATACATACTACATACATACCACATATATACTACATACATACAATACATTCATACAATACATACATAGACATACAGTACATATAACATAGAGTAACATACTTACCAATACTTGTCACATTGTTCCCCGAAGCCATTGTCTTTCCGGAATAAATATTAACATAACAAACCACAAAAATACTCACCCACGATCCGAAGCAGTCCACGAGTGTGTCCCACGACGATCTTGGGTAGAGAACTGCAGCATCAGATGATGCTGCCGTTCTCTACGGGCTGCAGGAATCCAATGACGGAAGGTAGGTATCCTTCCGCACTGTATTCCTCCGCCACTTAAAAAAAAAAAAGTCCCTAGTCTCACTTTATGCCATTGCTGTGTGGGAATTTCCCACACAGCAATGGCATAAAGTGAGACTAGGGACTTTTTTTTTTTTAAGTGGCGGAGGAATACAGTGCGGAAGGATACCTACCTTCCGTCATTGGATTCCTGCAGCCCGTAGAGAACGGCAGCATCATCTGATGCTGCAGTTCTCTACCCAAGATCGTCGTGGGACACACTCGTGGACTGCTTCGGATCGTGGGTGAGTATTTTTGTGGTTTGTTATGTTAATATTTATTCCGTAGACGACAATGGCTTCGGGGAACAATGTGACAAGTATTGGTAAGTATGTTACTCTATGTTATATGTACTGTATGTCTATGTATGTATTGTATGAATGTATTGTATGTATGTAGTATATATGTGGTATGTATGTAGTATGTATGTAGTATGTATGTAGCATGCAGTATGTATGTAGCATGCATGTAGTATATATGTAGTATGTATGTATGTATGTAGCATGTAGTATGTATGTAGCATGCATGTAGTATGTAGCATGCATGTAGTATATATGTAGTATGTATGTAGCATGCATGTAGTATATATGTAGTATGTATGTAGCATGTATGTATGTGGTATGTATGTAGCATGTAGTATGTATGTAGCATGCATGTAGTATATATGTAGTATGTATGTATGTAGCATGTAGTATGTATGTAGCATGCATGTAGTATGTATGTAGCATGCATGTAGTATATATGTAGTATGTAGTATGTATGTGGTATGTAGCATGCATGTAGTATGTATGTAGCATGCATGTAGTATATATGTAGTATGTATGTATGTAGCATGTAGTATGTATGTAGCATGCATGTAGTATGTATGTAGCATGCATGTAGTATATATGTAGTATGTAGTATGTATGTGGTATGTAGCATGCATGTAGTATGTATGTAGCATGCATGTAGCATGCATGTAGCATGTATGTAGTATGTATGTAGTATGTAGCATGCATGTAGTATATATGTAGTATGTATGTATGTAGCATGTAGTATGTATGTAGCATGTAGTATGTATGTAGCATGCATGTAGTATGTATGTAGCATGCATGTAGTATATATGTAGTATGTAGTATGTATGTGGTATGTAGCATGCATGTAGTATGTATGTAGCATGCATGTAGCATGCATGTAGCATGTATGTAGTATGTATGTAGTATGTAGCATGTATGTAGTATGTATGTGGTATGTATGTAGCATGTAGTATGTATGTAGCATGCATGTAGTATATATGTAGTATGTATGTAGCATGTATGTAGTATATATGTAGTATGTATGTAGCATGTAGTATGTATGTAGCATGCATGTAGTATGTATGTAGTATGTATGTAGCATGTAGTATGTATGTAGCATGCATGTAGTATGTATGTAGTATTTTTTTTTTTTTTTTTTTAACATTTAACACATTAGCCGGATGATGGGACTACTACTGTCCCATCATTGGCTAATGTGTCAATCACTGTCATGGTAGCAGGCATCGCCCGATGGGACTTGTAGTCCCATCGGACGATGCCTGCACAGACCCCCGAAGCCTGCACAGACCACCGGCAGGCCGGCACAGCCCCCCGGCAGGCCGGCACAGCCCCCCGGAGCCTGCACAGACCACCGGCAGGCCGGCACAGCCCCCCAGCAGGCCGGCACAGACCCCCACAGGGTGCACAGCCCCCCGGCAGGCCGGCACAGCCCCCCGGCAGGCCGGTACAGACCCCGGGCAGTCCACACAGCCCCCCGGCAGGCCGGCACAGCCCCCCCGGCAGGCCGGCAGAGACCCCCGGAAGGCCCGAAATGACGGCGCATCATGATGCGCACACACCGCGCATCATGATGACGTCAGGCCGTCAATCAACTGAACTTCCGATTCCGATGCCGAATTCCGATATTGAAAAAATATCGGAAGTCGGTATCGGAATTCCGATACAGCAAGTATCGGCCGATACCCGATACTTGCGGTATCGGAATGCTCAACACTATTCATCACCCAATGGTATAAAGTTCTGTGAGGCACATGTGGTGTCAACAACATGCTCACTGCAACCCTAGATGAATAGTCTGTAAAATGATGTCACCTATGGGGGGTTTCTGCTGCTCTGGCACCTCAGGGGCTCTGCTAATGTGACATGGCACGTTCAAACCAATACAGCACAATCTGAACTCCAATAAAGCGCTTCTTTATTTCTGACCACTGCACTGTGCCTCAAAAGTAGTTTTCCCTATTGGGTATTGGTGTACTCAGGAAGAATTGCACAACAAATTGTTACCCTTGTGAGAATAAAAAAGGGGCAAAAACAACATTTGTGTGGAGAAAATGTAATTTTCTTATTTTCACAACACAACGTTATAAACTTCTGTGCTGCACCTGGGGTTCAAGGTGAATCTAGATAAGTTCCTTGATGGGTTCAGTTTCCAAAATGGGGTCACTTATGGGGGATTTACACCATTCAAGCACATCAGGGGTTCTGTGAATGTGACATGGCAACCGCTAATGATTCCAGCAAATTTTGTGTCCAAAAAGTCAAATGGCGCTCTTTCTATTCTGAGTCCTTCCGTGCGCCCAAACAGTATTTTTCCCTACATATGGGGTATCAGAGTACTCAGGAGAAATTGCACAGCAAATTGTATAGTGCAATTTCTACTTTTACCCTTGTGAAAATAAAAAATTGGGTTTAAAAGAACATTTTTGTGGGAAAAATGTGATTTTTTTTATTTTCACAGCTCAACATTACAAACTTCTGTGAAGCACCTGGGGGTGTAACCCCTTCACAATATGTGCCATACATGTACGGCACATATCGGGTCTCCCCTTTTGATTTCAACAGCTGACATGTGACCCTAACAGCCGCGGGTGGAATCACGATCCACCCACGGCTTTTAACCCGATTGCACTGAAAGTGCATCACTAATCCCATCCATCGGCACCTGTGTCATATGATCATGACAACCCGGGGTCTGCAGGAGACCCGTGTGGTTGTCATAGCCAGATAGCTATGAGTTCTGAGTTTTTACTACATGAAGTGACACTGGTCAGAATTGTAAAATTTGGCCTGGTCATGAAGGAGGAAACAGGCTTGGAGAGTGGTGAATATAGACTTTGTAACAAGTTTTAACAGTACTAAATGTGATGGAGAAATATAACAAGGAAAAGACAGCACATGCGGTAATTTGCATTGTAACCCTCACCCAGGAAGATATTTGTCACTAATAACTGAAAATCCAGTGCCTAAGGAAGCGCATTGCAGGGGGCAGCACCAATGCTAAGTAATAACATTTTTATTTCCTTAATTTTTATTAAAACCACATTTGAGTTGCCAGACTTGCTAGAAAACCCCCCATTTGTCCAGAACGAGAGGGGCAAACTTACCTCAAGGCACAGAGAAGTTGCTGTCAGTGTAAAACTTAAAAGGAATCTGTCACCAGAAAAAATGCTATTACCCTGCAGATATGTGGTTAATCTGCAGACAAACAGCATTAATAACTTGCCCGGCACCTGCACTTACCAGAACGCTGTGGGAGAAAATGAATTTTATGAACCATATTATTTTGTTTATCAACCACAAAATAAGATCACTAAAAGGTCTCTATCAGGAGCATCCCAGCACTTCCTAGAAACATACTTTGGTGATTCAACACACTTTTAGTGCTTTGGGAATAGAAAGAATTATCAGACCCGTCAGAGGAGGGGATTAGAGATGCGTACTCTTAATGCGCAAAGCATGCTTGATATTTAACCCCTTTCTGCCATATGACGTACTATCCCGTCCATGTGCCCTGGGACTTAATTCCCAAGGACGGGATAGTACGTCATAGCGATCAGCAGCGCTCACTGGGTGAGCGCCGCTAATCGTGGCTGGGTGTCATTTGAATATCACAGCTGACACCCGGCACCATGTGTCAGGGGCAGTCACAGACCACCCCTGGCACGTTAACCCCTGACACACTGCGATCAAACACGACCGCAGTGTACCGGGGGTTTAGGGAAGCATCGGCAGGGAGAGGGGCTCCCTCTGTGCTTGCCTGAGATCCCCGCAGCAGCGCGATGTGCAGCGCTGCTGCGGGGGCCTCCTTCCCTGCAGGTCCCCGGATTCAATATGGTGGCGGGGACCTTTGGGGGCCTGCAGGGAGCCGGCTTCCTCACTGCCTGCACAGCGCAGGCATGAGGAAGCCTTGTGCAGTGCCTGTGTGAGATCGCTGATCTGTCACAGCGATCTGTAATGTGTCAGATCAGCGATCTCACACATGACAGTTATGTCCCCCCAGGACAATGTAATAAAGTTAAAAAAAAGTGTAAAAATAATTTATAAAAATCGCTAAATAAATTTAAAAAAAAAATATTCCCTAATAAATTTATTTTTTGGAAATAAAAAAAAAAACAATAGGAGTACACAAATTTAGTGTCGCCGCGTCCGTAATGACCCGCCCTATAAAACTGTCCCATTAGTTAACCCCTTTAGCGAACCCCTTAAAAAATAAAAATAAAAAACGAAGCAAAAAATAATGCTTTATTATCATACTGCCAAACAAAAAGTGCAATAACGCACGATCAAAAACACGGATATTAATAACCATGCTACCGCTGAAAACATCATCTTGTCCCGCAAAAAATGAGCCACCACACAGAGTCATCAGAGAAAAAATAAAAAAGTTATACCTCACAGAATAAAGCAATGCAAAAATAATTATTTTTTATATAAAATTGTTTTCATTGCATAAAAGTGCCAAAACATAAAAAAAACATATAAAGGAGGTACTGCTGTAATCGCACTGACCCGAAGAATAAAACCGCTTTATCAATTTTACTGCACGCGGATCGGTGTAAACGCACCCCCAAAAGAAATTCTTGAAATGCTGGTTTTTGTTCATTCTGCCTCCCAAAAATCGGAATAAAAAGTGATCAAAAAATGTCACGTGCCCGAAAATGGTACCAATGAAAACACCAACTCGTCCCGCAAAAAATAAGACCTCACATGACTCTGTTGATCAAAATATGGAAAAATTATAGCTCTCAAAATGTGGTGATGCAAAAACTATTTTTACAATAAAAAGCGTCTTTTAGCGTATGACAGCTGCCAAACATAAAAACCCACCATAAATAGTAACTCAAACCCCCCTTTATCACCCCCTTAGTTAGGGAAAAATAATAAAATAAAATAAATGTATCTATTTCCATATTCCCATTAGGGCTAGGGTTAGGGCTAGTGTTAGGGTTAGGGCTGGGGCTAGGGCTAGGGCTAGGGTTAGGGTTAGGGCTAGGGTTAGGGTTAGGGCTAGGGTTAGGGCTAGGGTTAGGGCTAAGATTAGGGTTAGGAGTGTGCTGGGGTTAGGGTTGGAGTTAGAATTGGCAAGTTTCCACTGTTTGGGCACTTCAGGTGCTCTCCAAATGCAACATGGTGTCTGATCTCAATTCCAGCCAATTCTGCATTGAAAAGGTCAAATGGTGCTCCTTCCATTCCAAGCTCTGCCTTGTGCCCAAACAGTGTTTTACCCCCTACTCAGGACAAATTGCAACACAACTTTTGGGGTCTAATTTCTCCTGTTACCCTTAGCAAAATAAAAAATTGGGGGCAAAAATATCATTTTTGTGGAAAAAAATATGATTTTTTTTATTTTCACGCCCGGGCGTTCTAAACTTCTATGAAGCACTTGGGGTTTCAAGGTGCTCACCACACATCTAGATAAGTTCCGTAGGGGGTCTAGATTCCAAAATGGGGTCACATGTGGGCAATTTCCACTGTTTAGGTACCTCAGGGGCTATCCAAGGGCAACATGACACCCGCAGACCATTCCATCAAAGTCTGCATTCCAAAACGTCACTACTTCATTTCCGAGCTCCGACATGTGCCCATACAGTAGTTTTCTCCCACATATGGGGTATCAGCGTACTCAGGACAAATTGGACAACAACTTTTGGGGTCCAATTTCTCCTGTTACCCTTTGGAAAATAAAAAAAATTGGGGACTAAAAGATCATGTATGTGGAAAAAAATATGATTTTTTTTATTTTCACGCCCGGATGTTATAAACTTCTGTGAAGCCCTTGGGGGTTCAAAGTGCTCACCACACATCTAGATAAGTTCCTTGGGGGGTCTAGTTTCCAAAATGTTGTCATTTGTGGGGGGTTTCCACTGTTTAGGCACATCAGGGGCTTTCCAAACGCGGCACGGCGTCCGATCCCAATTCCAGACAAAAAAGTCAAATAGCGCTGCTTCCCTTCCGAGCTCTGCCATGCGCCCAAATAGTGGTTTACCCCCACATGTGGGGTATCTGCGTACTCAGGACAAATTGCACAATAAATTTTAGGGTCCTATTACCCTTGGGAAAATAAAATTGGGGGTGAAAAGATCATTTTTTGGAAAAAACGTGATTTTTTTAATTTTACAGCTGTACATTATAAACTTCTGTGAAGCCCTGGGAGGTTCAAAGTTCTCACCACATATCTAGATAAGTTCCTTTGGGGATCTAGTTTCCAAAATGGTGTCATTTGTGGGGGGTTTCCACTGTTTTGGCACATCAGGGGCTTTCCAAACACGACAAGGCATCCGATCTCAATTCCAGCCATAAAAGTCAAATGGCGCTGCTTCCCTTCCGAACTCTGTCAGGCGCCCAAATAGTGGTTTACCCCCACATATGGGGTATCAGCGTACTCAGGACAAATTGCACAATAACTGTTAGGGTCCTGTTAGCCTTTAAAAAATAAAAATTGAGGGTGAAAAGATAATTTTTGTGGAAAAAATATGATTTTTTAATTGTACGGCTGTACGTTATAAACTTCTGTGAAGCCCTTGTGGGTTCAAAGTTCTCACCACATATCTAGATAAGTTCCTTGGGGGGTCTAGTTTCCAAAATAGGGTCAATTGTGGGGGGTTTCCACTGTTTAGGCATATCAGGGGCTCTCCAAACGTGACATGGAGTCCGATCAGGACAAATTGGACAATAACTTTTGCAGTCCAATTTCTCCTGTTACCCTTGGTAAAATAAAAAAAATTGGACCTGAAGTAATTTTTTTGTGAAAAAAAGTTAAATGTTCATTTTTTTTTAAACATTCAAAAAATTCCTGTGAAGCACCTGAAGGGTTAATAAACTTCTTGAATGTGGTTTTGAGCACCTTGAGGCGTGAAGTTTTTAGAATGGTGTGGTATTTTCTATCATATATACCCCTCAAAGTGACTTCAAATGTGATGTGGTCCGTAAAAATAAAATGGTGTTGCCAAAATGAGAAATCGCTGGTCAACTTTTAACCCTTATAACTTCCTAACAAAAAAAAATTTTGGCTCCAAAATTGTGCTGATGTAAAGTAAACATATGTGAAATGTTACTTGTTAAGTTTTTTGTGTGCCATATATCTCTGTGATTTAAGGACATAAAAATTCAAATTTGGAAAATTGCGAAATTTTCAAAATTTTCACCAAATTTCCTTTTTTTTCACAAATAAACGCAAGTTATATCAATGAAATTTTACCACTAACATGAAGTACAATATGTCACTAGAAAACAATGTCAGAATCACCAGGATCCATGGAAGCGTTTCAGAGTTGTTACCTCATAAAGGGACAGTGGTCAGAATTGAAAAAATTGGCCCGGTCATGAACGTGCAAACCACCCTTGGGGGTTAAGGGGTTAATATAGAAAATCATATACTAACAGGTCTCAATTTCAAAACGGATGTGATGTATTTATACTGATGAATTGGGAGCAGAAAACATTTGGCTACTGTAGCAGGCTATAATTAAGAAACTATGTGGTTCAAAACACCACTTCAACTTGATTTTATTGACCCTCTCTCCGTAATTATTTTTCCCTTTTAACTTTTCTTTTTCTTTATTTTTTTAAAAATATCTTTGGAATAAAGATGTGTTGTTAAATATCTGCTATTGCTGGATGTGAACTTTGCTCCTTTCAGCATTACTACCCTCCCAGGAACCAGCTGTGATTCATTATCTTTGCATTTACCTTCCATTTGCAACATTGGATATGAAAGTCAGATAAACCTTGGGTGAGATGATAAGATTATTACTTGTTTTTTGACACATCTTCAATAGCTGTCAGTTGAAAGCTCTTTTAATAGACATTTATTCTTACTGACCTCCCCTTCCCCATGGATTCTGATAGTGCATATATTATTAATGGGGAGAGACTGACAACAATCAGACATTGAATTTCAAAATTCCTTACCCATCTTAAAGCAAACCTGTCCTCAGGATCTTGCTAAGCAAACTACAGGCCTTGTTATGTTGCCGCTGTTATACTGATTAAAATTATATCTGGGGTGAACAAATCTGTCTTGTGGTTCTCGTGTAATCAGTATAAGAAGTTTTCAGTTAATGATATGTCCATGCTCTGGGGCGGGAAAGTAGGCAGACTCTTGTCTTCCTGCTCTAAGGCAGAGAAGCCAAGGAAAGACCTGCCCACAGGCCGCCCCGAAGCACAAACAGTCTGTCCCTCTCTCTCTATGATGTGGAACATGCTGGTGCTTTGGGGCGGCCTGTGGGCAGGTCTTTCCTTGGTTTCTCTGGCTTAGAGAAGGAAGATAAGACTCTGCCTACAGTCACGCCCAGGAGCACGGGCATATCATTAGCTGAAAATTTCTATCATTGATTACACAAGAACTAGAAGATGGATTTCTTTAACACAGGTATCATTTTAATCAGTTTAACACTGCCAACCTGACAATACCTGTAGTTAATTTAGCAAATTTCTGCTAACAGGTTTGCTTTAACTTAAAGTCCCGTTACACATAGCTGTAGGATAGGTGCGGGAAGGTGATCCTACAGGAATGGGGGGTGACCCACTTCTTGATGCCGACAGACTTGAGACTGAGACAGAAATTGAGTTCAACAGGTCCGTGTTTATTCACCGCTTTTCTGACGACTTCTGCACTTCGCCACAGGAAGCTCGCATTTCCTTTATACACAGACCCGGGTACCTTCACTTCTTATTTTGTACGTCGTGACATCCTTTGTGACTGTCCACTATGGCTGCCCTAGGCACATCCCCCACAGTGCTTCACCATTCAAAGTACACCGTCACTTGGTACTCTCAGACCATCTCCATCTGCCGCTACTGTCCTTTGGGCCACCCCCCGTGACCGTCTCAACTGTCAGTTACTCTCTGAGGGCCATCTACCGTCTTCCTCGCTACGGCAGTCCCTCCTATCTAGTGAGCTGCCCTGGCTGACTGGAACTTCTAGAACCTTCCCTCAGCCTTTATACTACCATCCCTTACAGGGTCACTAGTAAGCTGTCAAACAGACAGATCTATTCAATGACGCAGCAACGATCCGGCTATCCGTATAATGACCTCGGCGGTCATTGGGACCATGTCACACAGCAGCTATTCTGACGACTCACGCCTGCTCTCTGAGTTCTGAGTCACCAATGAGGTCGCTCATCGGCATTAAACACAGCGATGCATGCTGGCCAGCAGGACAAAAAATGGCCCAGGACATTCAAGCACGATCAGCGACATCGCAGCGGGGGCTCGGTCGCTGCTATGTGTCACACATAGCGAGATCGCTGGCGAGGTCGCAGTTGCGTCACAAAATCTGTGACGTTTCAGCGATCTCGCTAGCGATCTTGCTATGTGAGGCAGGCCCTTTAGTCAGACGGTCAGAAAAAAATCAGCTAGTTTGACCAACTTTGCTCTAATGAGTTTGACGGCTTTTAATAATATTGTATGTTTTGATCATAACAACATTGTTTAAAATATTTTTTGTCTATCATCACTTGGTAGCCAAATGCATTTTTTACAGAAAAAAAAAATCGAAACACAAAAGTAGTTGTACTTGCAGGTGATTTCGTAAGGCCCTCATAGATATTAAATTAAAGTTGATTAAACCAGGAAATCTTGTAGGAATTTTATGATAATATTTGATCAGAGCTGTCAAGTCTTCTCCACCAGTTGTGGGACAATTAAAATATTTATCTAGGAGAGAATTATCAGGCACCTCAGGGTTATTAAAGAGGAATGATAATACCTTATTTAGAAACATCAAAGTGAGGGAATATAGGCCACCTCAATGAGGACATGTACCCCAAATAAAGTAAAGAAGATGCAAATGAATCTTTGGTTAAGAGTCTAGAAAAGTAATTCCTCAACCTTTCTTACCTCGAGTGCCACGTTCAGCTCTGATAGATGGTTGCAAACCATATGCAGTGAGACCCCTCAAATTTGCAACATAGTGACACCAAGAGCACCACAATCCCAATATAATGAAAGCCAAAGCTTCTCCACAGAAATCATGTCAATACCTTGTGCTCTCCTCCCATATAAGAAGAATACAGAACTTATTTCCAGGGGTTCCGATCAAATCCCCTTTTGGTATTATTACACATTCATCACACTATCACACTCAGCTTCAAGCACCTCCTCTAACTGGCTGTATAATCCTATCTCCAGTTTAATACATTTATCATCCCTTCCCCATTAGTATACTCGCATCCAGATCTGTTCTTCTGTGCAAGGCTAATCACAATAGTTATACCATGTGAAAATCTTGCCTTTCATTATTGTTTGCTTACCCGTTTGCTTACCCTTTTGCTAAAGGCCCCGTTACACACAGCGATATCGCTAGCAAGATCGCTGGTTTTGTGACGCCACAGCGATCTCACCAGCGATATCACTGTGTGTGATGGGCATCAGCAACCGGCCCCCCCGCCGGGTATCGCTGATCGTGCAGCATCGTCCTGGGCTGTTTTTTGATTGCTGGTCTCCCGCTGGCCAGCGTGCATCGCTGCATGTGACAGCGGAAGCCAGCGATCAGCGATGCTGCACGCTGGTATCCAACGTAAACATCGGGTTTGTAAGAGCCGCACGGCTCTTAGAAACCCGACATTTACCTTTGAAACCAGCGTCACGCTGGTATCCAAGGTAAACAGCGGGATTCTAAGAGCCACAGCTCTTAGAAACCCGCTGTTTACCTTGGATACCAGCGTGATGCTGGTTTCCAAGGTAAACATCGATTATCCTAAGAGCCACACGGCTCTTAGAAACCCGCTGTTTACGTTGGATACCAGCGTGCAGCATTGTTTCTGATCGCTGGTCAGTCTGTCTATGTGACAGGTCACCAGCGATCACCTAACCATGTTCCAGTGATCCCATCTACGTCGGATCGTTGGTGGGATCGCAGGGACATTGTTACGTGTAACGGGGCCTTTAGAAACTAAGTTGTCCGACAGCCGCGAAACAAACAACATGGGCCTATGAGCCACATGTAGCTCCTGATTCACAGAGTGAGGTCTCCTCGTCTAGTGTATATGGGTGCCTTTGACTTTCACATGAGACATGATGTTGGATGGGTGAAGGATCCTGCCAGTTGAATTTCAGTGGCTAATCATTTTGTTCTCTCCTAGGTAAGCTATTGACAGGAGTCCGGCAGTGGCTTTGTCATAGAAGACCCAGGAGTATTCAGCCAAGCTTTCCTGTGCATGTAGGAGTCGGGAGAGATTGCTGTCAGTCAACTACTATCCTAATGTGTGTGGGTTATGCCAGACTTGAATATGTTTTTGAAAAAAAACTGAAAAATTTGGGTCAAGAATCAGATTACTCTTGCATGCCATTTAGAAAATAAAATATTTCATGCCAATTTTTTAACTCACATAATTTTTTTCAACATACTTGTATCCCACCTCAAACAGCCATTCTGTATTCTTGGGAAGAAGAAGCAATATATGTGTATATATCTCTATATATAAAATTGAATGTGTGTGTGTATCATCAACCAATCACGAAGAAGCAGAGTGGGACGCGGATGGAGAGCTGGGCTGAGGATGGATATAGCTACAGCAGGTCAGTGCATGGAGAGTGGGGCTGTGGAGGAAGAAAGTCTTCAGGACAGTGGCCTCTTGACCAGAGGGTAAGATAGGAGAATAGTGCTGGCACCCTCCCAGCCCAGTCCCGGCTCAGACGGAGCTCCCCATCACCAACCGTGCTATCCACTCTCCCCTGCAGCTTCCCGGCCTAAATTTAGTCCCTGGCTTCTACTGCGGCCTATTACAGCACTAGGCCACGCCCCCCACAGGCCACCCAATCACATGCGCTGCAGCTCCACTCTAGCTCAGCCCACTCTGGCCGAGCAATCTGCGCAGCTCTCTCTCCTGGTCCCAGCGTCACCGCAAGTGGTGCATGGAGAGCGCCGGGGCTGTGGAGGAAGACAGCAGGGCTGTGAAGGGAGACAGCGGGAAAGCTGGGCTGTGAAGTAAGAGAACGGGGCTGTGGAGGGAGAGAGCGGGAGAGCAGGGCTGTGGAGGGAGAGAGTGGGACAGCAGGGCTATGGAGGAGGACAGCGGGGCAGTGGAGGGACAGCGGGACACGGATGTAGAGCATGGCTGCGGAGGGATAGAACAGGACTGCGGGTGGAGAGCGGGGCTGCGGAAAGACAGAGTGTGATGGTGGGTGGAGAGCAGGGCTGTTAAGGAAGAGAGCGGGACCCACAGTTAGGTACTATGCCCAGGCAACGCCGGGCTCTTCAGCTAGTGTATACATATATATGTGGAAGCGCTATTAGGCTCAAAACGGCCATCATCAGAGTTTGCTCACTCCTTTCTTCAGTCTCCCGGCCATGAAGTTTTAAAATGGTTTGCCAATAAAAGCGGATTTTCTACTTTGATCGGTGAATTACAGTCCTCTTTCTTTGATGGTTGTTTTGCATACACTGTATTTGCTGGACTAGCACCCGGGATCACGGTGTTAAGCCTTAATATGCAGAATGGATTTGACAGCTTAGACCTGCAGTGGTACTGGCGGTGCCGACCGGCTTTTCTTGCTACGTTGATATATATATATATATATATATATATATATATACACACTAGCTGAAGAGCCCGGCTGTTATGAATGGGTCACTGAGGAGAAAAAAGCTAAACAAGCTAAGACACAGAAAACCAGAGAAGTTGGTAACTATGCAGATTGCAGATCCCTGATCCTAACCACACAACTAGCAGCAGCTGTGGAGCGTACCTACGATGAATCTAGATGCTTCGTCACAGCCGGAGGACTAAATAAGCCTAAAGCAAGAAAATGGGAAAACTAACTGCCCCAGAGCAGACCCCAAAGGAAAGACAGCCCCCACACATGTATTGATGGTGAGACAAGATGAAAGCACAAACACAGGGAGGAAAATAGGCTGAGCAAACGATGGGGCCCAAACTAACTAGAAAGAATAGGAAAGGAAAGACACTGTCTGCAAACTGCCAAAAACCCTACAAAAATAATGTCCAACACTTCTGATAGCAAAATTAACCCTGAAGTCACTAGACTTCTCCCACTATATCAGCACTCTGAAATATTCTGAGACAGATCAAAAAGAGGCCAGTCTAATAAGGGACAAAAAGCAAATTGGCAAATACAGATAAATAAGAGTGGAAATTCAGCACAGCACCAGCCGGGGATGGCTGACCACACAAAAAACAGAATAGACCAACAAAATCAAGTGTGAACATTAGCAGAAAAACTTAGCTTGAGATGACTGGAACAGAGCTGAAAATCAAGACCTGAAAAGCCAGAAGGAATCACCAGCACCAGAATAGGGCGTCGGCTGTCTTAAATCCAGTCTGAGATTCCTGAGGTCCAATCGTCATCCTCTTTATCAGGTGGCAGATCTCTACTGATTAAATCAGCCTCACTACCTCCTGTTACCACCAGAGGGAACCTGGAAGGAGAATTCACGACTGGTGGACCAGAAAATGAACTCACAACACCCGGCGCTGCCCGGGCATAGTAACTAACTGTGGTTAGTTATAGAAAATTATAATGATCCTCCATCCCATAGTCCCATGCCCATATACCCATCATACATATCCACGATCCCATAGGCCTGTGCCCATATAGCCATCATACATATCCTCCATCCCATAGTCCCATGCCCATATACCCATCATACATATCCACGATCCCATAGGCCTGTGCCCATATACCCATCATACATATCCTCCATCCCATAGTCGAGTGCCCATATACCAATCACACATCCTCCATCCCATAGTCCCATGCCCATATACCCATCACACATCCTCCATCCCATAGTCCCATGCCTATATACCCATCATACATATTCGCCATCCCATAGTCAAGTGCCCATATACCCATCAAACATCCTTCATCTCATAGTCCCATGCCTATATACCAATCATACATATCCTCCATCCCATAGTCCCGTGCCCATATACCCATCATACATATCCGCCATCCCATAGTCCCGTGCCCATATACCCATCATACCCATAATACATATCCTGCATGTGACAGGCGGGAGACCAGCGATCAGCTGGTAACTAAGGTAAACGCATGGTTTCTAAGCACAGCGCTGTGCTTAGAAACCCTCTGTGTAACTTAGTTACCAGTGCGCTGATGCAGGGAGCTGGTAACTAAGGTACATATCGGGTTTCTAAGTGGCGCACGTCCCTTGGATACCCGATGTGTACCTTAGTTACCAGCTCCCTGCATCAGCTCGCTGGTAACTAAAGTACACACCGATGCCGCGCGCTCAGCGTCGCTGGTCCTGATCGCTGGTGAAGCTGCCTGTCTAACAGCTCACCAGCAATCATATAGCGACTCACCAGCGATCCTGCCACATTGATATCGTTGTCGGGATCGCTGGTGAGTCGCTATGTGTGACGGGGCCCTTAGACATATGGCTCAGCAGGCAGTATCACACAGGATAGGATTAGATACACAGCTCAGCAGTATACAGGATAGGATTAGATACACAGCTCAGCAGTCAGTATCACACAGGATAGAAATAGATACACGGCTCAGCAGTCAGTATCACACAGGATAGGATTAGATGCAAGGTTTTTAAGTGCAATGTAATCATTATAATTTGTTATGACTTACCACAGTTGGTTACTATGCCCAGGCAACGCCGGGTTCTTCAGCTAGTTTTGAATAAATCCCCAACAGTGTCACCAGCAAAGCACCCCCACACCATCACACCTCCTCCTCCATGCTTCACGGTGGGAACTAGGCATGTAGAGTCCATCCGTTCACCTTTTCTGCGTTGCACAAAGACACGGTGGTTGGAACCAAAGATCTCAAATTTGGACTCATCAGACCAAAGCACAGATTTTCACTGGTCTAATGTCCATTCCTTGTGTTCTTTAGCCCAATCAAGTCTCTTCTGCTTGTTTGTTCTTAGCAGTGGTTTCCTAGCAGCTATTTTACCATGAAGACCTGCTGCACAAAGTCTCCTCTTAACAGTTGTTGTAGAGATGTGTCTGCTGCTAGAACTCTGTGTGGCATTGACCTGATCTCTAATCTGAGCTGCTGTTAATCTGCGATTTCTGAGACTGGTGACTCGGATGAACTTATCCTCCGCAGCAGAGGTGACTCTTGGTCATCCTTTCCTGGGGCTTTCCTCATGTGAGCCAGTTTCTTTGTAGCGCTTGATGGTTTTTGCCACTGCACTTTCAAAGTTTTCCCAATTTTTCAGACTGACTGACCTTCATTTCTTAAAGTAATTATGACCACTCATTTTTCTTTACTTAGCTGCTTTTTTCTTGCAATAATACAAATTCTAACAGTCTATTCAGTAGGACTATCAGCTGTGTATCCACCAGACTCCCGCACAACACAACTGAAGGTCCCAACCCCATTTATAAGGCAAGAAATCCCACTGACAGGGCACAACTGTGAAGTGAAAGCCAATTTCGGTGACTACCTCTTGAAGCTCATCAAGAGAATGCCAAGAGTGTGAAAAGCAGTAATCAAAGCAAAAGATGGCTACTTTGAAGAACCTAGAATATAAGACATATTTTCAGTTGTTTCACACTTTTTTGTTAATTATATAATTCCACATGTGTTAATTCACAGTTTTGATGCCTTCAGAGTGAATCTACAATTTTCATAGTCATGAAAATAAAGAAAAATCTTTGAATGAGAAGGTGTGTCCAAGTATATATTTTTACAGGCATGGCTGAAAGTGTTGGCACTAGTAATGAGTGAACGTGCTCGGATAATGTGTTATCCGAGCATGCTCGGGTGTTATCCGGGTATCTTGGGCGTGCTCGGATAATATATGTTTTGTGGAGGTAGACAGCCACAACACATGTAGAGATTGCCTATTTGACAGTCCCTGCATGTGTTGCGGCAGTCTACCACCACAAAACATGCAGCAGCTGGGAGTCAAATATATTATCCGAGCCCGCCCAAGATATTCAGATATTTGTGAAAGGTTGTAACGCAGGATAGCCTGGATTGTGAATACAAATATCAAAAGACTGACCGGCACATCAAAACAGAAAACAAGTATGAACAGATGCTTACTAAGAGTAGAAATCTCCATATATAATCAACAATTAAAGCAGCACTGTGTATCACTATAGCAATGTAAACATGAAATATATGAAATTTGAAAAATTGAGATTACTTAGCGCATAAATTAGCCAATTAAATAAGGCGCCTCTCTTGGGCTTAAGCCTGACCCTCAGGCATTTTTAATTACAGCAGGATCCTACCTTCCCAAATCAATGTAGGCTTTAGCTTAAGAGAGGATTCACAGAGGAAGGTTCACAGCAATAAGAATCGTCTTATTGTGGCTGACGGGTACACATGAATTGGCCAATTTATGCACTTCACTGTGTGCAAAGCATTGTAAAATATGAAGATTACCAAAGGATTTTGGGTTGAAATGTAGTGCCTATTGTCAGAAAGCTGGGTGTGCACCTAGGTACTGGTTCTTCCAGCAGCACAGTGACCCCCAAACATACTTCAAGAACCACGCAGAAATGGATGGAAACTGGAGATTTCTGAAGTGGTCAGCAATGAGTACGGAACACGTTCACGCTGGTGATCTAGTGGTGTCTTGGAAGAGACATGGAGGATGGTCTCCGAAAAATGAGTGGATGTGAAGAGGAGCATGGGAATATACCTCACAAAAAAAAGACACAGGATTTAAGGTTAGGTTTCACTGTTATCATGCGGTAGTATACAGAAGTCTGCCCCAATCCAGCCCTTGTTCATTTTTATAAGAGCCAGCCTGTCTGCATTTTCAGTTGACAGGCAGATGCACTTAACAGTTATAATTCCACCAGTGGCGCTAAAAAAGCGCTCTGACAAAATGCTAGCGGCAGGACAGGCCAGGACCTCCAAGGTGTAGAGAGCCAGTTCATGCCACGTATCCAGCTTTGAGACCCATAATTAAAAGGCACAGTGGAATCTTGTAGGACGTAGGTACGGTCAGCAAGGTACTCCCACACCATCTTCCAAAATGTTGCACTCCTTCTGAGAGTACGCCACGCATTATGGCCACTGCGATGGCAGAGTCTGAGAAAACTCTCCCAGAATGTTGCCAATGTTCCCCTGCCTCTGCTGAATTGGAGTTGTGTCTCTCTCACCTGTACTCCTTGGTTGTCCAACAAACTGTGACCTCTGCTGCCAGCGTTTTCAGATGGGAATTTTTTTAATAATTCCGCAACAAGGGCCTTCTGGTACTGCACCACTTTAGTACCCCTGTCTGCCTCTGGAAGAAGAGATTGAAATCTCTCCTTGAAGCGTGGGTCTAGAAGTGTCACCAACCAGTAATGACTGTCAGCCAAAATTTTGACAATACGAAGGTCACGGGAAAGGCAGTGTAACATTAAGTCAGCCATGCATGGCAGACTGCTAACAGGCAAGACTTCCGTGTCCTCACCAAGAGGACGACTGACCATGCTCTGTGTTGTGAACTCATTTTCTGGTTTACCTCTGGCTTCTGGTGAGGGTGCTGGAGCTGGCTGTGTTGACAGAGGAGTTGTGAGTTCTCCATCCTGGCTCCCTCTGGTGGTGACAGTAGGTAATGAAGCTGATCTAAATGGCAGAGACCTGTCACCTAAGGAGGAGGACTGTGAGTGGACATCAGGAGTCTCTGACTGGATTTAAGACAGCCGACTCCCTAATTTTGTGCTGGTGATTTTTTCCTGCCCTGAGGTTCTGGTTTCCAGTTCTGTTCCTGCCTTTTCAAGCTAAGTGTGCTCTGCTATTTTTCACATGAGATTTGGTCTGGTTTACTCAGTTTGTGTGGTCAGCCAGCCCCTGCTGGGGCTGTGCTGAATTTCCATTCTTATGTCTCTGTTTATGCCAGTTTGCTTTTTGTCCCTGATCAGATTGGTCTCTTTTTGCTCTGTCTTCAGAATATACCAGAGTGCTGATATAGGGAATTGAAGTCTAGCGACTTCAGGGTTTTTGTTATCAGAAAGTGTTGGACATTTTTTGGCAGGGTTTTGTGCATGATTGGAGACAGCATCTTTCCTTTCCTGTCCTTTCTAGTTAATGTGGGCCCCATCGTTTGCTCAGCCTATTTTTCTATCTGTGTTTGTGTTTTCATCTTGTCTCACTGACAATACATTATTGGGGGCTGTCTATTGCTTTGGGGTCTGCTCTGGGGCAGTTTAGATTTCCCCTTTTCTTGCTTTAGTCTTATTTAGTTCTCCGGCTGTGACGAGGCATCTAGGATCATCGTAGGCATGCTCCACGGCTACTGCTAGTTGTGTGGATAGGTTCAGGGGTCTGCAATCCACTTAGCTACCAACCTCTCTGTATTTCTGTGGCTTAGCTTGTTTTTGTTTTTCCTCCTCGGTGACTCATTCATAACAGAATCACCAGCCATACCGCAGATTCTAGGGTACGCAAAAGCAGGAAAAAAAATTGTAAAAAAAGTGTCAGAATTTTTTTTTTTTATATGTATTTTTTCCTCTTTTTCTCTGGGGCCGTAGGAGGATTTTTTCCTTAGTGGAGATTAAGCAATTGTCTGATCGTGTGGAGCAGCTCGCTGCTGAAGTGCAAGGAATTTCCGCCTATCTCGCTCAATCACATGCTGTTGAACCAAAAATCCCTACTCCTGATGTGTTTTCTGGGGATCGGTCTAAATTTTTGAATTTTAAGAATAATTGTAAATTATTTCTTGCCTTGAAGCCTAACTCATCGGGGAGCTCTGCGCAGCAAGTTAAAATTGTCATCTCCTTGCTGCGCGGCGATCCCCAGAATTGGGCATTTTCTTTGACACCTGAAAATCCTATTCTGACTAATGTGGATGCATTTTTTCAAGCCTTGGGGTTGTTGTATGATGAACCTAATGCTATTGATCAAGCTGAGAAAGCCCTATTGGCATTGAACAAGGGTCAGGATTCTGCAGAGTTATACTGTCAAAAATTCCGAAAGAGGGCGGTCCTTACTACATGGAATGATGGTGCCTTGGCATCTCGCTTTCACAAGGGTTTATCAGAAACCGTAAAAGATATTATGGTGGGATTTCCTGTTCCCTCTGGTCTTGACGATTCTATGTCATTAGCCATTCAAGTTGATCGGCGTTTACGTGAACGTAATACTACACGAGAGGTGTTGCCACATTTTGAACAAATGTCTGAACCTATGCAATGTGATAGTTTTGTCTAGGGTGCAACTTCAGGAGTATAGAAGGAGTAATAAGCTGTGTTTTTTCTGTGGAGATGCCTCTCATATTATTTCTGTCTGCCCTAAACGAGAGAAACGTTTTGCACACACATTTGCTGTGGTGTACAACCTAAGTTTCTTTTGGCAATTACTCTGATCTGCTCCTTATCCACATTTTCCGCCAAGGCTTTTGTGGATTCAGGAGCGGCTTTGAATCTGATGGATTTTGATTTTGCTAAACATTGTGGTTTTCCCATGATACCTCTGCGGATGCCTATTCCTTTGAGGGGTATTGATGCTACTCCTTTGGCGGAGAATAAACCTAAGTTTTGGACCCAGGTGATAATGCGGGTCGCCCCAGACCACCAAGAGAATTGTAGATTTTTGGTACTGCATAATTTGCATGATACTATTGTTCTGGGTTTTCCCTGGTTGCAAATCCATAATCCAGTTTTGGATTGGAAATCTGTGTCTGTGGTGAGTTGGGGCTGTCGGTGTGCTCTTGGTGACACTCCTGTTTTCTCCACCTCTCCCCAGTCTCATGATGTTCCTGACTATTTGGCTGATTTTTATGATGTATTTAGTGAGAGTAAGTCTGCGTCCCTGCCTCCTCATAGGAGTTATGATTGTGCAATTGAGTTGAGGCCTGGGTGTAAATTTCCCAAGGGTCAGCTTTTCAATTTATCTGTACCTGAACATGAGGCTATGCGATCTTATATTAAGGAGTCGTTGGAGAAGGGTCATATTAGACCATCCTCTTCACCCTTAGGTGCTAGGTTTTTTTTCGTGGCTAAGAAAGATGGTTCATTAAGGCCTTGATTGACTATCGTTCCCTTAACAAGATTACGGTTAAATATCAGTATCCGTTACCCCTGATTTCTGATTTATTCTCCAGAGTTAAGGGTGCTTGCTAGTTTACTAAGCTTGACCTCAGGGGGCGTATAATCTTATTCGCATCAAGCATGGGGATGAATGGAAGACGGCGTTTAATATTCCAGAGGGACATTTTGAGTACCTGGTGATGCCTTTTGGGCTCACTAATGCCCCTTCTGTCTTCCAATCCTTCATGAATGATATTTTCCGGGTATTTGTGGATAAGTTTTTGATCATCTATTTGGATGATATTCTGATCTTTTCCAGTGATTGGGATTCTCATGAGAAACATGTTCGGACTGTGTTCCGGATTTTGAGGGAGAATTCCCTGTATGTTAAGGGATCAAAATGCCTTTTTGGTGTACAGAGGATTTCATTTTTGGGATTTATTTTGTCTCCGTCAACTATTGAAATGGACCCGGCCAAGGTACAGGCCATTTATGATTGGGTTCAGCCCACTTCTTTGAAGGCTCTCCAAAAGTTTTTTGGGTTTTGCTAATTTCTATCCTAAATTTATAGCTAATTTTTCTGGTATTGCCAAACCACTGACTGATCTGACCAAGAAGGGCGCTGATGTGCTGAATTGGTCTCCAGAGGCTGTTTTGGCATTTCAGGAGCTGAAGCGGAGGTTCACTTCTGCTCCGGTTTTACGGCAACCTGATGTCTCACTGCCATTTCAGGTAGAGGTAGATGCTTCGGAGATTGGTGCAGGAGCTGTTTTGTCCCAAAAAGATCCGGTGACTTCTAAAATGAATCCCTGTGCCTTCTTTTACCGAAAGTTCTCCCCATCTGAATGCAACTATGATGTGGGGAATCGGGAATTGTTGGCCATGAAGTGGGCATTGGAGGAGTGGAGACATTGGTTGGAGGGAGCTAGATATCAAATTGTGGTCCTCACTGACCACAAGAATTTGATTTACCTGGAGTCGGCCAAATGTTTGAATCCTAGACAGGCTAGGTGGGCCTTGTTTTTCACGCGTTTTGATTTTGTGGTCTCCTTTCTTCCGGGCACTAAGAATGTTAAGGCAGATGCCCATTCTAGGAGTTTCTTTGCTGATTCTCCTATTGTGACCAAACCTACTACCATCCTATGTGAGGGGGTAGTTCTTTCTGCCATCTCGCCCGATTTGAGACGTGCCCTGGAAGAATTTCAGGAGGACAAACCTGAGTGTTGTCCTATGGGAAAACAGCACGCAAGCATCCCATAAGCAAAGCATCACAGAAGCTAAACATCCAGCAAAACGGCAGTTATACATGGCATGGAATTAACATTCATCTTCTCTCTTCACACAGGTAATCAACTGAGCCACCCTGCATGTATTTACTCCATTCACTGCTAGCAAGCAGCCTGAATGATACAACTTCCCACCCCTGCTGCCTCAATTCTCTGCTGCAATATATCCAAATGGTAATCAACTGAGCCACCCTGCATGTATTTACTCCATTCACTGCTAGCAAGCAGCCTGAATGATACAACTTCCCACCTCTGCTGCCTCAATTCTCTGCTGCAATATATTCAAATGGTAATCAACTGAGGCACCTTGCATGTATTTACTCCATTCACTGCTAGCAAGCAGCCTGAATGATACAACTTCCCACCTCTGGTGCCTCTATTCTCTGCTGCAATATATTCAAATGGTACAACTCCATACTTCTGCTGCTTTACCATTTTGCTGCATATTTTAATGTGCTTGCTAAAGCTTTGGTATAATTCATTTGTTGCACTGTATGTAATACTTACTGCTTTAGATCCGTGACTGGGGCCTTTCTAGATATTATCAGGTGGAAGGTGCTATATCATATTGACACATCTTGGTCTAGTGCCTTTGATCATCTAACCATCCCCTGGTGTGCTGGCCCCAGCTGCCAAATTATACCCAACCAGCTCCCACAATCCCTCTCTCCTGACCCTGTAGTGTGGCTTATATATGTAGTAGTTCCTAAGGGGAAGCACGCAGTGTGGGGTGCAGCACGCAAGCATCCCATAAGCAAAGCATCACAGAAGCTAAGCATCCAGCAAAATGGCAGTTATACATGGCAGTTAGTCAGGGCAGGAGTCAGGTAACCCACACTTTGCTCTCCCCTTTAACCATGTGCTTTATTTTTATCCTCCTGTGTTCCCTTGCCATCCACATTCACCACCCTATCCCCCCTCCATCACGACTCATACACATCAGCCCCTCTATACTTCCCTTTCCCATGTACAGCTCCCATGCACTCCTCACCTTCCTGAGTAACCTCAGCCCATCTTGCCCAAACACATCGCAGAAAAAAACTACTTACATTTCCAACAACTATTTGCTCTTTATCTTCCTACTCCTACTGATTTCAGGGGACATCTCCCCCAACCCTGGTCCACCATCCCCCAACCTCAACCCCTACCCTACCTCATATCGAAACCATACTAATCTTATTAACATTACTTGCACTCCCTCATCCCCATCTTTTAATTGTGCCCTCTGGAATCCACGGTCTGCTTGTAACAAGCTTCCTTTCCTACACAACTACTTTCTGAACAACTCTCTTAATCTGTTGGCCCTCACTGAAACCTGGATTCAGTATTCTGACACTGTCTCTCCTGCTGCCATTTCCTATGGTGGCTTACAATTCTCTCAGTCCCCGAGAGCCACAAACAGACATGGTGGTGGAGTCGGCATACTCCTGTCCCCACAATGCACTTTCCAGGTCATCCCCCCAGTTCCATCACTCTTATTCCCTTCTTTTGAGGTCCACACCACCAGGCTCTTCCGTCCCCTCTCCCTCAGGGTAGCGGTCATATACCGGCCCCCAAGCTCACCCACCCACTTCCTTGACCACTTTTCAGCCTGGCTGCTGCACTTCATGTCCTCAGAACTTCCAACCCTCATCCTGGGAGACTTCAACATCCCCATTAACAGCCCTACTTCCACATCTGCATCCCAGCTTCTATCACTAACCACTTCTCTAGGCCTCTCACAGCTTTCAACCTCTGAGACACACAAGGACGGTAACACCCTTAATCTGGTCTTCGGCCGGCTCTGTTCAATCTCCCACCTAAATAACTCACCGCTTCCACTCTCTGACCACAACATTCTCTCCTTCACGCTCACAAACCCTCGCCCACCCCAGTTCACTCCTACCTACCACACAGTCAGAAATCTACAAGCTATTAACCCTCAGACACTTTCAGATTCCCTACACTCATCACTGTCCCCAATCTCCTCTTTTTCCTGTCCTAATCTGGCTGTTCATCACTACAATGACACTCTTAGAAGCACCAAGTAGTTCCCCTCACCCTCAGAACCTCCAAACACAGAGTAAAACAGCCCTGGCTCACATCGCAAACTCAACTTCTCCAGCGATGCTCTAGGAGTGCTGAACGCCTATGGAGAAAAACCTGCACACCAGAAGACTTCATCCGCTTCAAATTTATGTTAAGAACCAATAACGCTGCCCTTCACCACGCCAAACAGACCTACTTCACCACCATGATCTCCTCACTAGCCAACAACCCCAAGAAACTTTTTGACACTTTTCACTCCCTCCTCAGGCCAGAAGCACAAGCCCCTATCACAGACATTTGTGCTGATGACCTGGCCTCCCACTTTACAGAAAAAATAGATAATATCCGTCAAGAAATCTGCTCCCAACCACCAAGTGCTGTGACTCCCATCCCTTCCTGCATCTCCCCTGGCTCACTTTCCACATTTGATCCCATCACAGAAGAAGAAGTCTCCAGACTCCTCTCTTCTTCTCCTCCGACTACATGCACTACCGACCCCATGCCCTCACATCTCCTCCAGTCTCTCTCTCCAGTCATCACAACCCACCTAACTACAATTTTTAATCTCTCCCTCTCCTCGGGCATTTTCCCATCCTCCTTCAAACACGCCATTGTTACTCCATTACTAAAGAAACCCATCCTGCACAAACAACTACAGACCAGTCTCCAATCTCCCCTTCATCTCTAAACTTTTGAAACTCCTAGTTTACTCGCGCCTTACCCGTTACCTCTCCACTCACTCCCTTCTAGACCCTTCACAGTCCGGCTTCCGCCCCCTACATTCGACTGAAACTGGACTCATCAAAGTGACCAATGACCTTCTGACAGCAAAATGTAACGGTGACCACTCTCTGCTCATTCTTCTTGACCTATCTGCAGCTTTCGATACTGTTGACTACCATCTCCTACTCTCTAGGCTCCAGTCACTAGGCATTAAGGACACTGCACTCTCCTGGTTCTTTTCCTATCTCTCTGACCGCTCCTTCAGTGTTTTGTTCTCTGGCACCACATCATCTCCTCTTCCTCTTGCTGTCGGGGTACCTCAGGGCTCAGTCCTTGGCCCCCTTCTTTTCTCTCTCTACATGGCCCCAATTGGACAGATCATCAGCAGATTTGGCTTTTAGTACCATCTTTATGCTGATGACACACAACTATATACGTCTTCCCCCGACCTTACCCCCGCTGTACTACAGAACGCCAGTGACTGTCTGTCCGCAGTCTCCAATATCATGTCCACTCTCTATCTGAAACTCAACCTCTCTAAAACTGAACTTCTTCTGCTCCCGCCATCTACTAACCTACCTAAATCTGACATTTCCCTCTCCGTGGGTGGTACCACAATAACACCCCGGCAGCAGGCGCGCTGTCTGGGTGTTATGTTTGACACCAATCTCTCCTTCACATCCCATATACAATATCTTGCCTGCTCTTGCCGCTTACACCTAAAGAATATCTCTAGAATCCGCCCTTTTCTCACTATGGAAACAACAAAAACCCTCACTGTTGCATTGATCCACTCCCACCTGGATTACTGCAACGCTCTATTAATTGGCCTCCCAGTCACTCGACTATCCCCTCTCCAGTCCATACTTAATGTAGCGGCCAGGATCGCCCATCTGGCTAATCGGTACTCGGACGCGTCCTCTCTTCGCCAGTCCTTACATTGGCTGCCCATTCATTGTAGGATCCAATTCAAAGTACTTGTTCTCACCCACAAAGCTCTCCACAGTGCGGCACCCCCTTACATCTCTTCCCTCATTTCTGTCTATCGGCCTAGCCGATCGCTGCGCTCTGCAAACGACTTTCGACTAACCTCTGCACTAATCCGTACCTCCCACTCCTGACTCCAAGACTTCTCCCGTGCTGCTCCTATCCTCTGGAATTCTCTACCCCAAGAAATCAGGACTATCCACAATTTGCATAGTTTTAGGCACTCCCTCAAAACACACTTGTTCAGAGCGGCCTATCACGTTCACTAATCAAAGTCATTCTATGTGTAAGTGTGCGTGTGTAGCCCATTCACTATCTCCATCCATCCTTCACTCCCTCAAGATGGCTGGACCTTCATTGTAAATACAAAATTGTAAATACACACCTGTACTTTGTATCTCCCTCATCTCATTGTAGATTGTAAGCTCTCACGAGCAGGGTCGTCTTATTTCGCTTTAATTATTGAATTGTTAATGTTACTTATTACTTGTTTTGAAACTGTTAAACTGTAAAGCGCTGCGGAATATGTTGGCGCTATATAAATAAAGATTATTATTAATATTATTATTATTATTATTATTATTATGTTCCATTCTGACCCGTGGAGGAAGAGAGTGATGTCTGAAGTTCATTGCTCCGCGTTGGCTGGTCATCCAGGTATTTTTGGTACCAGAGATTTGGTGAGTCGGTCTTTTTGGAGGCCCGCCTTATCTCGTGATGTCAGGAATTTTATGCAGTCCTGTGGGACTTGTTCTCGGTCTAAACCCTGTTCTCGTTCTAGTGGGTTGCTAATGCCCCTGCCGGTGCCCAAGAGGCCATGGACACATATCTCAATGGATTTTATTTCTGATCTTCCTGCCTCTCAGAGAATGACTGTTATCTGGGTGATTTGTGATAGATTTTCTAAGATGGTCCATCTTGTACCACTCCCAAAGCTGCCATCTTCCTCAGAGTTGGTACCCTTGTTTTTACAACAGGTGGTTCGGTTGCATGGGATTCCTGAGAACATTGTGTTGGACAGAGGAGTCCAGTTTGTCTCCAGATTTGGAGAGCTTTTTGTTCCAAGCTGGGAATTCAGTTATCCTTCTCCTCTGCGTTTCACCCACAGACCAATGGGCAGACTGAGAGAACAAACCAGACTTTGGAGTCCTATTTGAGATGTTTTATATCTGCTGATTAGGATGATTGGGTCACATTTTTGCCCTTGGCCGAATTCGCTCTAAATAGTAGAGCTAGCTCTGCCACATTGATGTCGCCCTTTTTCTGTAACTTTGGGTTTCATCCTCGATTTTCTTCAGGGCAAGTGGAATCTTCGGCCTGCCCAGGTGTTGACACTGTGGTAGAGAGAATGCAGCAGATTTGGGACCAAGTGGTGGATAAGTTGTCCCTCTCTCAAGAAAAGGCCCAGCGGTTTTCCAACCGGCATAGGACCATTGGTCCCCAGTTTAAAGTGGGTGATATGGTTTGGTTGTGGTCAAGAAATATCTCTATGAAGGTTGCGTCTCCACATTTCAAGCCAAGATTTATTAAACCTTATAAGATTTTGGAGATTCTTAACCCGGTTTCTTTTCGATTGGCTCTTCCAGTTACGTTTAAGATCCATAACGTGTTTCATAAGTCTCAGTTGAAGAGGTTTGTTGAGCCAGTAGTTCCTATGGCGGCACCTCCTGACCCTGTATTGGATAAAGGTAATGTGGAATATGAGGTAGAGAAAATACTGGATTCTCGTCTGGCTAGACGGAGACTCCAGTATTTGGTCAAGTGGAAGGGTTATGGCCAGGAGGACAATTCTTGGGTCTCTGCCTCTGACATTCATGCCTATAGATGGGCCCGGTGAAAAGCACAAAACAATCCTGATCGGCCTGGTGGCGTGGATGAGGGTTCGGGGACCCCTCCTCAAGGGGGGTACTGTTGTGAACTCATTTTCTGGTTTACCTCTGGCTTCTGGTGAGGGTGCTGGAGCTGGCTGTGTTGACAGAGGAGTTGTGAGTTCTCCATCTGGGCTCCCTCTGGTGGTGACAGTAGGTAATGAAACTGATCTAAATGGCAGAGACCTGCCACCTCTGGAGGAGAACTGTGAGTGGACATCAGGAGTCTCTGACTGGATTTAAGACAGCCGACTCCCTAATTTTGTGCTGGTGATTTTTTCCTGCCCTGAGGTTCTGGTTTCCAGTTCTGTTCCTGCCTTCTCAAGCTAAGTGTACTCTGCTATTTTTCACATGAGATTTGGTCTGGTTTACTCAGTTTTTGTGGTCAGCCAGCCCCTGCTGGGGCTGTGCTGAATTTCCATTCTTATGTCTCTGTTTATGCCAGTTTGCTTTTTGTCCCTGATCAGATTGGTCTCTTTTTGCTCTGTCTTCAGAATATACCAGAGTGCTGATATAGGGAATTGAAGTCTAGCGACTTCAGGATTTTTGTTATCAGAAAGTGTTGGACATTTTTTGGCAGGGTTTTGTGCCTGATAGCAGACAGCATCTTTCCTTTCTAGTTAGTGTGGGCCCCATTGTTTGCTCAGCCTATTTTTCTATCTGTGTTTGTGTTTTCATCTTGTCTCTCCGACAATGCATGTTTGGGGGCTGTGTTATGAATGGGTCACCGAGGAGGAAAAAGCAACAAGCTAAGTCTCAGAAAACCAGAGAGGTTGGTAACTATGCAGATTGCAGATCCCTGATCTTAACCACACAACTAGCAGCAGCCGTGGAGCGTTCCTACGATGGTCCTAGATGCCTCGTCACAACCGGAGAGCTACATAAGCTTAAAGCTGGAAAAGAGGAAAACTAACTGCCCCAGAGCAGACCCCAAAGGAAAGACAGCCCCCACATGTACTGACGGTGAAACAAGATGAAAACACAAACAAAGGCAGGAAAATAGGCTGAGCAAATGATGGGGCCCGACTAACTAGAAAGGACAGGAAAGGAAAGACACTGTCTGCAATCTGCCAAAACACCCTACCAAAATAATGTCCAACATGGGTGCGGGTGCAGAGAAGAGCAACCAAGGTTATTAGGGAACTAGGGGGTCTGCAATACCAAGACAGGTTATTACACTTGGGGTTATTTAGTTTGGAGAATCGAAGGCTTAGGGGTGATCTTATTACAATGTATAAATATATGTGGGGACAATACAAAGACCTTTCTAATGATCTTTTTACTCTTAGACCTGTGACGGGGACAAGGGGGCATCCTCTACGTCTGGAGGAAAGAAGGTTTAAGCATACTCACAGACGCGGATTCTTTACTGTAAGAGCAGTGAGACTATGGAACTCTCTGCCATATGATGTTGTAATGAGTGATTCACTACTAAAATTTAAGAAGGGACTGGATGCCTTTCTTGAAAAGTATAATATTACAGGGTATATACACTAGTCTCCTTAATATTGCGTTGATCCAGGGAGCTAGTCTGATTGCCGTATGTGGAGTCGGGAAGGAATTTTTTTCCCCAATGTGAAGCTTACTGTTGCCACATGGGGTTTTTTTGCCTTCCTCTGGATCAACATGTTAGGGCAAGTTAGGATAGGATATGGGTTGAACTAGATGGACTTAAAGTCTCCCTTCAACCTTAATTACTATGTTACTATGTTACTATGTTACTTCTGACAGCAAAATTAACCCTGAAGTCACTAGACTTCTCCCACTATATCAGCAGTCTGAAATATTCTGAGACAGAGCAAAAAGAGGCCAATCTAATAAGGGACAAAAAGGCAAACTGGCAAATACAGATAAATAGGAGTGGAAATTCAGCATAGCCCCAGCAGGGGCTGGCTGACCACACAAGAAACTGAATTGACCAACAAGCGCAAGTGTGAACATTAGCAAAAAACAAACTTAACTTGAGAAGACTGGAAGAGAGCTGAAGTCCAAGACCTAAGAAGCAGACTGAATCACCAGCACCAGGATAGGGCGTCGGCTGCCTTATATCCAGTCTGATAGTCCAGAGATCCAATCGTTATCCTCCTCATCAGGTGGCAGATCACTACCACTTAAACCAACTTCACTACCTCCTGTCACCACCAGAGGGAGAACGGAAGGAAAACTCCCAACTGGTGGAGCAGAAAATGAGTTCATAACAGTATCCCCCCCTTGAGGAGGGGTCACCGAACCCTCATCCATGCCACCAGGCCGATCAGGATGGGCCCGGTGAAAAGCATGAACCAATCCATTGGCATGAATATCAGAGGCATAGACCCAAGAATTATCCTCCTGGCCATAACCCTTCCATTTGACCAAATACTGGAGTCTCCGTCTAACCAAACGAGAATCCAATATTTTCTCTACCTCATATTCCACATTGCCTTTAACCAATACAGGGTCAGGAGGTGCCACCACAGGAACTACTTGCTCAACAAACCTCTTCAACAGTGACTTGTGAAATACGTTATGGATTTTGACCGTAACTGGAAGAGCCAATCGAAATGAAACCGGATTAAGAATCTCCAAAATCTTATAAGGTCCAATAAATCTTGGCTTAAATTTTGGAGATGCAACCTTCATAGGAATATTCTTAGACGACAACCAAACCATATCACCCACTTTAAACCGGGGACCAATGGTCCTATGCCGGTTGGAAAAATGCTGGGCCTTTTCCTGAGTGAGTGACAACTTATCCACCACTTGGTCCCATATCTGCTGCATTCTCACAACCACAGTGTCCACACCTGGGCAGGACAAAGATTCCACTTGCCCTGAAGAGAATAGAGGATGAAAACCAAAAATAAAGAATAAGGTGACATCAAAGTGGCAGAACTAGCTCTATTGTTCAGCGCAAATTCGGCCAAGTTCAAAAATGAGACCCAATCATCTTGATCAGCAGATATAAGACATCTTAAATAAGACTCCAGGGTCTGGTTTGTTCTCTCAGTCTGCCCATTGGTCTGGGGATGAAACACGGAGGAGAAGGATAACTGAATTCCCAGATTGGAACAAAAGGCTTTCCAGAATCTGGAAACAAACTGGACCCCTCTATCGGACACAATGTTCTCAGGAATTCCGTGTAACTGAACCACCTGTTGTAAAAACAAGGGCACCAACTCAGCGGAAGATGGCAACTTTGGGAGTGGTACAAGATGGACCATCTTTGAAAATCTATCACAAATCACCCAGATAACAGTCATTCTCTGACAGACAGGAAGATCAGAAATAAAATCCATTGAGATATGGGTCCATGGCCTCTTGGGCAGGGGCAGCAGCAACCCACTAGAACGAGAACAGGGTTTAGACCGATTACAAGTCAGACAGGACTGTACAAAATTCCTGACATCACGAGATAAGGCAGGCCACCAAAACGACCGACTCACCAAATCTCTGGTACCAAAAATACCCGGATGACCAGCCAATGCGGAGCAATGGACTTTAGACATCACTCTCTTTCTCCACTGGTCAGGAACATACAATCTTCCCATATGGCAACGCTCAGGTTTATCCTCCGGAAATTCCTCAAGGGCGCGTCTCAAATCGGGCAAAATGGCAGAAAGAACTACCCCTCACCTAGGATAGTAGTAGGCTCGGTCACATTAAGAGAATCAGCAAAGAAACTCCTAGAAAGGGCGTCTAACTAGACATTCTTAGTGCCCGGAAGAAAAGAGACCACAAAATTAAAACGCGTGAAAAACAAGGCCCATCTAGCCTGTCTAGGATTCAAGCATTTGGCCGACTCCAGATAAATCAGATTCTTGTGATCGGTGAGGACCACAAATTGATGTCGAGCTCCCTCCAACCAATGTCTCCACTCCTCAAATGCCCATTTCATGGTCAACAATTCCCGATTCCCCGCGTCATAGTTGCGTTCAGATGGGGAGAACTTTCGAGAAAAGAAGGCACAGGGATTCATCTTAGAAGTCACAGGGTCTTTTTGGGACAAAACAGCTCCTGCACCAATCCCAGAAGCATCTACGTCCACTTGAAATGGAAGTGAGACATTAGGTTGCCGTAAAACTGGAGCTGAAGTAAATCTCCGCTTAAGCTCCTGAAATGCTGAGACAGTCTCAGGAGACCAATTCAGCACATCAGCTCCCTTCTTGGTCAGATCAGTCAGTGGTTTGACAATACTAGAAAAATTACCTATAAATTTTCGATAGAAATTAGAAAAACCCAAAAACTTCTGGAGAGCCTTCAAAGAAGTAGGCTGAACACAATAATAAATGGCCTGTACCTTGGCCGGGTCCATTTCAATAGTCGATGGAGACAAGATAAATCCCAAAAATGAAATCCTCTGTACACCAAAGAGGCACTTCGATCCCTTAAACAGGGAATTCTCCCTCAAAATCTGGAACACAGTCTGGACATGATCCACATGGGAAACCAAATCACAAGAAAAGATCAAAATATCATCCAGATAGATGATCAAAAACTTATCCACAAAGTCTCGGAAAATATCATTCATAACGGACTGGAAGACAGAAGGGGCATTAGCGAGCCCAAAGGGCATCACCAGGTACTCAAAATGTCCCTCCGGAGTATTAAACGCCGTCTTCCATTCATCCCCGTGCTTGATGCGAATAAGATTATAAGCCCCCCTGATGTCAAGCTTAGTAAACCAGCAGGCACTCTTAACTCTGGAGAATAAATCAGACATCAGAGGTAACGGGTACTGATATTTAACCGTCATCTTGTTAAGGGAACAATAATCAATACATGGTCTTAATTAGAGTTGAGCGAGTTTTGGTTTTTTAGGGTAGCGTTTCGTTTCGTGAAACCCGACTTTTCCAAAAGTCGGGTCGAGCAAGATCGTCCGATTATAGGGAAAAGTCGGGGTCGTCCCGAAACACGAAACCCAATGTAAGTCAATGGGGAATAAAAGTCGGCAGTGAGAGGAGGACAGGAAACACACCTACAGTGCCCATTTGAATGCCAAAAGCATCAATTCTTCTTACTTAAGCTTGTCAACCTTAATTAACTTCATAATACAAGTTACGCACTGAAAAATGGGGGTTATTTGGCTAAAGTTGTGGGGGGGGGAGGGCTGGCTGCAGGTTTTCATGTGCCCTGGGCGAAAGAGCTCCCCTTTAACACACACCACAACTCATCATGCTCCGATACGGCAGAGAAATAGCGGTATAGTACAATGAAAAATACCTCACTTTTTTACATCTCATGACGAGGCCCATCTATTTCTCCATACAGAATTATTGGTCCCATATAATGTTTGAAACAGTATATGATGAGCTCCACATAAAGCTACAGTATATGTTGGTCCCCATGGATGAAGCTCCACTGTCTTATGGGCCCAAATAATGCTCCAAACATAATGGGCCCCATTTCTAATGCTCTAGTGTATAATGGGCCCTGTAAATGCTGCTCCAGTGTCTGATGTCCACCTTTGGAATGTTCCAGTGTATGGTGGGCCCCATCTATCATTCTCCAGAGTATAGTGCTCCCCAAAAATTGCTGTCCCAACATTGAAAACAATCAAATAAGTCTCCTCGCTAGGGAATCCCTGTACTTGTCTGGATTCCTCGTCGTCCCCATCTTCCATCTCACTGCACAGTATTTCAACTTTGCAAGTGCTGTGATCCTGAGCAAGCAGGGGGGGCCCACTCGTTGGCGACGGCACTGGCACAGGGCCCCTGATAGTACGGTGGTGTGTCTGATGGCGGGTGGGCCGAACCTGCACTTTCATCTGCAGCTTCCTCTTTGTCACCGTGTAAGATGGAACTGTATATGGGAAGGGTAACCTGAGTTTCATCAGGGTCAGATTCAGGTCATGTAGCGTGCGAGGGGAATGTAGTGGTCTGGGTCAATGTACCAGCAGATTCATCGAGCAGTGGCTGGGCATCAGTGCACTTGTGTCGCCCCCAGGAGTACGGTCGCCACAGTGGCATTATCTTCTTCCTAGGGAGTGTGATGTCATGCTTGGGAGCAACGAAGGATCTCTCTAGCAGGTTAACTGATTGGGCGGCGTTAGTCCCACGAGTCATGACCCTCCAAACAGCATTCATGAAGGCAAAGTGTTTGTTTTACGTGGGCAGTATGGTTGCAAAGCTGAACCTTAAAGGAATGTCCAGAAGGGCACCACCAGGAGTGGAGCCTACGGTTAAATTCAACTCCACCTGGGAAACCTCAACCATGCCAGCTACAGAACAGATGCACACATTGCAAGCTTAATTCCGTTAACGAACGAGACTCCGTCATGCCCCGCGGTCCGAGTCCGGCTTACTAGAGGAACACGTGAGGCTCTGGCACATGAGATTGGCCAATAACTGGTGTGTCATGCCCTTACATGTCCGTGGCTGCATGTGCGCTACACTGAAAAGGCCAGCGTTTGTCGCTTACAGGTGCAGATAACCCGCTGAACAACGTTAGTGATGGGGATCACTGATTACAATTATTACCCGCGAACAATGATTTCCCAGTAAGTGCAGGTCAACCGCAGTTCCGGAATTAGGCCTAACCGTCATTCCTGAAAAAATGAAAAACTTACGTGTGCAAACCACAGGTGCTGTAGCTTGCTTAACAGCTCGCCAGCCGTTCTCACGCCCAGTATGGATTACACGTGATTGCACAAAGGTGAGAAAGGGTACCGTATCCCCAGATAACATGTATGGATAGCGTACACATTCAAAATATATGTCTATACATCAGGAGGCAGGCTCAGACGGTGTTAGGCCTAGTATGGATTGCACGTGATTGCACAAAGGTTAGAAAGGGTACCGTTTCCCCGGATAACATGTATGGATAGCGTACACATTCAAAATATATGTCTCAGGAGGCAGGCTCAGACGGTGTTAGGCCCAGTATGGATTGCACGTGATTGCACAAAGGTTAGAAAGGGTACCGTTTCCCCGGATAACATGTATGGATAGCGTACACATTCAAAATATATGTCTCAGGAGGCAGGCTCAGACGGTGTTAGGCCCAGTATGGATTGCACATGATTGCACAAAGGTTAGAAAGGGTACCATTTCCCCGGATAACATGTATGGATAGCGTACACATTCAAAATATATGTCTCAGGAGGCAGGCTCAGACGGTGTTAGGCCCAGTATGGATTGCACGTGATTGCACAAAGGTTAGAAAGGGTACCGTTTCCCCGGATAACATGTATGGATAGCGTACACATTCAAAATATAGGTCTCAGGAGACTGGCTCAGACGGTGTTAGGCCCAGTATGGATTGCACGTGATTGCACAAAGGTTAGAAAGGGTACCGTATCCCGGATAACATGTATGGATAGCGTACACATTCAAAATATATGTCTATACATCAGGAGGCAGGCTCAGACGGTGTTAGGCCCAGTATGGATTGCACGTGATTGCACAAAGGTTAGAAAGGGTACCGTTTCCCCGGATAACATGTATGGATAGCGTACACATTCAAAATATATGTCTCAGGAGGCAGGCTCAGACGGTGTTAGGCCCAGTATGGATTGCACGTGATTGCACAAAGGTTAGAAAGGGTACCGTATGCCCGGATAACATGTATGGATAGAGTACACATTCAAAATATATGTCTCAGGAGGCAGGCTCAGACGGTGTTAGGCCCAGTATGGATTGCACGTGATTGCACAAAGGTTAGAAAAGGTACCGTTTCCCCGGATAACATGTATGGATAGCGTACACATTCATAGAATCATAGAATCATAGAATCGTAGAGTTGGAAGGGACCTCCTGGGCCATCTGGTCCAACCCCCTGCTCAAAGCAGGACTCGCTAAATCATCCCAGTCAGATGTCTGTCCAGCCTCTGTTTGAAGACTTCCATTGAAGGAGAACTCACCACTTCTCGTGGCAGCCTGTTCCACTCATTGATCACTCTAACTGTCTAAAAGTTTTTTCTAATATCTAATCTGTGTCTCTTCCCATTCAGTTTCATCCCATTGCTTCTAGTCTTTCCTTGTGCAAATGAGAATAAAGTTGATCCTTCTACAATGTGACAGCCCTTTAGATATTTGTAGACCGCTATTAAGTCTCCTCTCAGTCTTCTCTTTTGCAAACTAAACATTCCCAAATCCTGCAACCTTTCCTCATAAGACAGGGTTTGCAGACCGGTCACCATTCTGGTCGCTCTTTTCTGAACTTGCTCCAGTTTGTTGATGTCTTTTTTAAAATGTGGTGCCCAAAACTGGACACAATATTCCAGATGAGGTCTGACCAAAGAGGAGTAGAGGGAAATAATGACTTCACGTGATCTAGACTGTATGCTTCTGTTAATACATCCTAGAATTGCATTTGCCTTTTTTGCTGCTGCATCACACTGTTGACTCATATTCAATCTGTGATCTATTAGTATACCCAAGTCTTTTTCACATGTGCTGTCACTTAGCCCTATTCCTCCCATTCTATATATGCTTTTTTCATTTTTATTGCCCAGATGTAGTACTTTGCATTTCTCCCTGTTAAAAACCATTCTGTTAGTTGCTGCCCACTTCTCCAGTTTATTTAAATCTTTTTGAATCCTCTCTCTCTCTTCTCTAGCTTTAGCTATCCCTCCTAGCTTTGTGTCATCAGCAAATTTAATCAGTTTACCCTCAATTCCTTCATCTAAATCGTTGATAAAGATGTTGAACAATACAGGGCCCAGGACAGAGCCCTGTGGTACCCCACTTGAGACATTCTTCCAACTGGATGTGCAGCCATTTACGACCACTCTTTGAGTCCGATCACTAAGCCAGTTATGAATCCACCTAACAGTTGCCTTGTCCATTCCATACTTAGTCATTTTTTCAATAAGGATTGTATGAGAGACTTTGTCAAATGCTTTGCTGAAGTCAAGATATACTATATCTACAGCATTTCCTTGATCCACCCAATCAGTGATACTGTCATAGAAGGAAATTAAGTTAGTCTGACATGACTTATTAGTTAGAAACCCATGCTGACTCTGTTTAATCACTTCATTCTTATCCAGGTATTGACATACATGTTGTTTAATAATTTAATAATTTAATAATATAATAATAATAATATATATAATAATAATTTAATAATATGTCTCAGGAGGCAGGCTCAGACGGTGTTAGGCCCAGTATGGATTGCACGTGATTGCACAAAGGTTAGAAAGGGTACCGTATCCCCGGATAACATGTATGGATAGCGTACACATTCAAAATATATGTCTATACATCAGGAGGCAGGCTCAGACGGTGTTAGGCCCAGTATGGATTGCACGTGATTGCACAAAGGTTAGAAGGGTACCTTTTCCCCGGTTAACATGTATGGATAGCGTACACATTCAAAATATATGTCTCAGGAGGCAGGCTCAGACGGTGTTAGGCCCAGTATGGATTGCACGTGATTGCACAAAGGTTAGAAAGGGTACCGTATCCCCGGATAACATGTATGGATAGAGTACACATTCAAAATATATGTCTCAGGAGGCAGGCTCAGACGGTGTTAGGCCCAGTATGGATTGCACGTGATTGCACAAAGGTTAGAAAGGGTACCGTTTCCCCGGATAACATGTATGGATAGCGTACACATTCAAAATATATGTCTCAGGAGGCAGGCTCAGACGGTGTCAGGCACAGTATGGATTTGACGGCCCAGACTACACAGCGGAGGAGCAGGGAGAGGTAAAGATTGCAAATGCTGGGGCCCTGCCCAAGCAAGGGGGGCCCACTCGTGGGCGTCGGTACTGGCACTGGGCCCCTCATAGTACGGCGGTGTGTCTGACGGCGGGTGTGCACCACCACCGTCACCTAGGATAGTAGTAGGCTCGGTCACATTAAGAGAATCAGCAAAGAAACTCCTAGAAAGGGCGTCTGCCTTGACATTCTTAGTGCCCGGAAGAAAAGAGACCACAAAATTAAAACGCGTGAAAAACAAGGCCCATCTAGCCTGTCTAGGATTCAAGCATTTGGCCGACTCCAGATAAATCAGATTCTTGTGATCGGTGAGGACCACAAATTGATGTCGAGCTCCCTCCAACCAATGTCTCCACTCCTCAAATGCCCATTTCATGGCCAACAATTCCCGATTCCCCGCGTCATAGTTGCGTTCAGATGGGGAGAACTTTCGAGAAAAGAAGGCACAGGGATTCATCTTAGAAGTCACAGGGTCTTTTTGGGACAAAACAGCTCCTGCACCAATCCCAGAAGCATCTACGTCCACTTGAAATGGAAGTGAGACATTAGGTTGCCGTAAAACTGGAGCTGAAGTAAATCTCCGCTTAAGCTCCTGAAATGCTGAGACAGCCTCAGGAGACCAATTCAGCACATCAGCTCCCTTCTTGGTCAGATCAGTCAGTGGTTTGACAATACTAGAAAAATTACCTATAAATTTTCGATAGAAATTAGAAAAACCCAAAAACTTCTGGAGAGCCTTCAAAGAAGTAGGCTGAACACAATAATAAATAGCCTGTACCTTGGCCGGGTCCATTTCAATAGTCGATGGAGACAAGATAAATCCCAAAAATGAAATCCTCTGTACACCAAAGAGGCACTTCGATCCCTTAAACAGGGAATTCTCCCTCAAAATCTGGAACATAGTCTGGACATGATCCACATGGGAATCCAAATCACAAGAAAAGATCAAAATATCATCCAGATAGATGATCAAAAACTTATCCACAAAGTCTCGGAAAATATCATTCATAACGGACTGGAAGACAGAAGGGGCATTAGAGAGCCCAAAAGGCATCACCAGGTACTCAAAATGTCCCTCCGGAGTATTAAACGCCGTCTTCCATTCATCCCCGTGCTTGATGCGAATAAGATTATAAGCCCCCCTGATGTCAAACTTAGTAAACCAGCAGGCACTCTTAACTCTGGAGAATAAATCAGACATCAGAGGTAACGGGTACTGATATTTAACCGTCATCTTGTTAAGGGAACAATAATCAATACATGGTCTTAATTAGAGTTGAGCGAGTTTTGGTTTTTTAGGGTCGCGTTTCGTTTCGTGAAACCCGACTTTTCCAAAAGTCGGGTCGAGCAAGATCGTCCGATTATAGGGAAAAGTCAGGGTCGTCCCGAAACACGAAACCCAATGTAAGTCAATGGGGAATAAAAGTCGGCAGTGAGAGGAGGACAGGAAACACACCTACAGTGCCCATTTGAATGCCAAAAGCATCAATTCTTCTTACTTAAGCTTGTCAACCTTAATTAACTTCATAATACAAGTTACGCACTGAAAAATGGGGGTTATTTGGCTAAAGTTGTGGGGGGGGGAGGGCTGGCTGCAGGTTTTCATGTGCCCTGGGCGAAAGAGCGCCCCTTTAACACATACCACAACTCATCATGCTCCGATACGGCAGAGAAATAGCCGTATAGTACAATGAAAAATACCTCACTTTTCTAATGACGAGGCCCATCTATTTCTCCATACAGAATTATTGGTCCCATATAATGTTTGAAACAGTATATGATGAGCTCCACATAATGCTACAGTATATGTTGGTCCCCATGGATGAAGCTCCACTGTCTTATGGGCCCAAATAATGCTCCAAACATAATGGGCCCCATTTCTAATGCTCTAGTGTATAATGGGCCCTGTAAATGCTGCTCCAGTGTCTGATGTCCACCTTTGGAATGTTCCAGTGTATGGTGGGCCCCATCTATCATTCTCCAGAGTATAGTGCTCCCCAAAAATTGCTGTCCCAACATTGAAAACAATCAAATAAGTCTCCTCGCTAGGGAATCCCTGTACTTGTCTGGATTCCTCGTCGTCCCCATCTTCCATCTCACTGCACAGTATTTCAACTTTGCAAGTGCTGTGATCCTGAGCAAGCAGGGGGGGCCCACTCGTTGGCGACGGCACTGGCACAGGGCCCCTGATAGTACGGTGGTGTGTCTGATGGCGGGTGGGCCGAACCTGCACTTTCATCTGCAGCTTCCTCTTTGTCACCGTGTAAGATGGAACTGTATATGGGAAGGGTAACCTGAGTTTCATCAGGGTCAGATTCAGGTCATGTAGCGTGCGAGGGGAATGTAGTGGTCTGGGTCAATGTACCAGCAGATTCATCGAGCAGTGGCTGGGCATCAGTGCACTTGTGTCGCCCCCAGGAGTACGGTCGCCACAGTGGCATTACCTTCTTCCTAGGGAGTGTGATGTCATGCTTGGGAGCAACGAAGGATCTCTCTAGCAGGTTAACTGATTGGGTGGCGTTAGTCCCACGAGTCATGACCCTCCAAACAGCATTCATGAAGGCAAAGTGTTTGTTTTACGTGGGCAGTATGGTTGCAAAGCTGAACCTTAAAGGAATGTCCAGAAGGGCACCACCAGGAGTGGAGCCTACGGTTAAATTCGACTCCACCTGGGAAACCTCAACCATGCCAGCTACAGAACAGATGCACACATTGCAAGCTTAATTCTGTTAACGAACGAGACTCCGTCATGCCCCGCGGTCCGAGTCCGGCTTACTAGAGGGACACGTGAGGCTCTGGCACATGAGATTGGCCAATAACTGGTGTGTCATGCCCTTACATGTCCGTGGCTGCATGTGCGCTACACTGAAAAGGCCAGCGTTTGTCGCTTACAGGTGCAGATAACCCGCTGAACAACGTTAGTGATGGGGATCACTGATTACAATTATTACCCGCGAACAATGATTTCCCAGTAAGTGCAGGTCAACCGCAGTTCCGGAATTAGGCCTAACCGTCATTCCTGAAAAAATGAAAAACTTACGTGTGCAAACCACAGGTGCTGTAGCTTGCTTAACAGCTCGCCAGCCGTTCTCACGCCCAGTATGGATTACACGTGATTGCACAAAGGTGAGAAAGGGTACCGTATCCCCAGATAACATGTATGGATAGCGTACACATTCAAAATATATGTCTATACATCAGGAGGCAGGCTCAGACGGTGTTAGGCCTAGTATGGATTGCACGTGATTGCACAAAGGTTAGAAAGGGTACCGTTTCCCCGGATAACATGTATGGATAGCGTACACATTCAAAATATATGTCTCAGGAGGCAGGCTCAGACGGTGTTAGGCCCAGTATGGATTGCACGTGATTGCACAAAGGTTAGAAAGGGTACCGTTTCCCCGGATAACATGTATGGATAGCGTACACATTCAAAATATATGTCTCAGGAGGCAGGCTCAGACGGTGTTAGGCCCAGTATGGATTGCACATGATTGCACAAAGGTTAGAAAGGGTACCGTTTCCCCGGATAACATGTATGGATAACGTACACATTCAAAATATATGTCTCAGGAGGCAGGCTCAGACGGTGTTAGTCCCAGTATGGATTGCACGTGATTGCACAAAGGTTAGAAAGGGTACCGTATCCCCGGATAACATGTATGGATAGCGTACACATTCAAAATATATGTCTCAGGAGGCAGGCTCAGACGGTGTTAGGCCCAGTATGGATTGCACGTGATTGCACAAAGGTTAGAAAGGGTACCGTTTCCCCGGATAACATGTATGGATAGCGTACACATTCAAAATATATGTCTCAGGAGACAGGATCAGACGGTGTTAGGCCCAGTATGGATTGCACATGATTGCACAAAGGTTAGAAAGGGTACCGTTTCCCCGGATAACATGTATGGATAGCGTACACATTCAAAATATATGTCTCAGGAGGCAGGCTCAGACGGTGTTAGGCCCAGTATGGATTGCACGTGATTGCACAAAGGTTAGAAAGGGTACCGTATCCCCGGATAACATGTATGGATAGCGTACACATTCAAAATATATGTCTATACATCAGGAGGCAGGCTCAGACGGTGTTAGGCCCAGTATGGATTGCACGTGATTGCACAAAGGTTAGAAAGGGTACCGTTTCCCCGGATAACATGTATGGATAGCGTACACATTCAAAATATATGTCTCAGGAGGCAGGCTCAGACGGTGTTAGGCCCAGTATGGATTGCACGTGATTGCACAAAGGTTAGAAAGGGTACCGTATCCCCGGATAACATGTATGGATAGAGTACACATTCAAAATATATGTCTCAGGAGGCAGGCTCAGACGGTGTTAGGCCCAGTATGGATTGCACGTGATTGCACAAAGGTTAGAAAGGGTACCGTTTCCCCGGATAACATGTATGGATAGCGTACACATTCAAAATATATGTCTCAGGAGGCAGGCTCAGACGGTGTTAGGCCCAGTATGGATTGCACGTGATTGCACAAAGGTTAGAAAGGGTACCGTTTCCCCGGATAACATGTATGGATAGCGTACACATTCAAAATATATGTCTCAGGAGGCAGGCTCAGACGGTGTCAGGCACAGTATGGATTTGACGGCCCAGACTACACAGCGGAGGAGCAGGGAGAGGTAAAGATTGCAAATGCTGGGGCCCTGCCCAAGCAAGGGGGGCCCACTCGTGGGCGTCGGTACTGGCACTGGGCCCCTCATAGTACGGCGGTGTGTCTGACGGCGGGTGTGCACCACCACCGTCAGAGACACTTGATTGCACTATGAAGGACCCTGTACCAGTGCCCGCGCCCAAGAGTCGGCCTACCCACCTGTCCAGGGCAACGGCACTCGCACAGTGTCGTGCGCTAGGTAGTGACCCCGGCCATGGGGGGGGGAGGCAGCACAGTTAGGGAGTTTTAGAAAGTGGCATATGTTGATGTTGGACATTCAGCTGATGCAAAAGGTGAAATAGGTCAAGTCCCAGGAAGAGGTGGACCAAAGCAAGCCATTTTTCTGTCACCCTATGTGTCATCAGAGGAAGGTGGGACAAAATCCTTGGAAACCCATGCGTGGTTCATTTTAATGAAGGTTAGATCATCCACATTTTGGGTTGACAGACGGGTCCTTTTTTCTGTCAGGATTGATCCAGCTGCACTGAAGACTCTTTCCGATAGCACACTTGCAGCTGGGCAAGCGAGCTCCTGTAAGGCATATTGGGCCAATTCAGGCCAGGTGTCCAGTTTAGCGGCCCAATAGTCAAAGGGGAATGACCTGTGTGGGAGAACATCGATATGGGAGGAAAAGTAGTTTGTAACCATAGTTGACAACTGCTGTCTCCTGTCACTTTCCATCGATGCAGTATTACCAGTTGTGTGAGCGGTACTTGAAAAATCAGTCCACAACATTGTCATGAAACCCCTGTCTCCAACGCGACTTCTGCTGTGTGCACCACGAACACCTCTGCCAAGCTGCCCCCGGCCCGTACGGCTCGTGTGAGAACCATCACCGCTGCTGTGTGCTGGGAATGCCTCAAGCAACCGATTTACCAGAGTTGCTTGTTTATTAGCCAATATTAGGTCAAGGTTCTCCTGTGGAATGATGTTTTGTAATTTGCCTTTATAGCGTGGATCCAGGATGCTGGCCAACCAGTAGTCATCATCGTTCATCATTTTGGCAATGCGTGGGTCCCTTTTTAGGATCTGCAAGGCATAATCTGACATGTGGGCCAATGTTCCCGGTGTCAATGATGCACTGCGAGTGCTGGTTGGAGGAGCACTTTCTGGCAAATCCACATCCCTCCAGTCACGCACAAACCCTGTACCAGACCTTGCCACGCAAACATTTTCACTTGCCCCACGAGATGCATCCTCCTCCCCTAAGTAATCATCCCCATCATCCTCCTCCTCCTCCTCTTCTTCCTCCACCTCGTCCAGGAGAGGTCCCTGAGCAGACAATGGCTGAATGTCATCAAGGATTCCCTCCTCCTCTTCCTCCTCATCAACATTGGCTGCAGACGCCTGCTCCTTAAGGTGCGTCAAAGTTTGCATGAGCAGACGCATAAGTGGGATGCTCATGCTTAGGATGGCGTCGTCTGCGCTTACCAGCCGTGTGCATTCCTCAAAACACTGAAGGACTTTACAGAGGTCTTTCAGCTTCGACCACTGCACACCTGTCAACTCCATGTCTGCTCTCAAAGTGCCTGGCCGTGTATTCTCCCACAAATGCATTATGGCCTGCCTCTGCTCGCACAGCCGCTCCACCATGTGCAGGGTGGAGTTCCACCTTGTTGCAATGTCGATAATGAGGCGGTGGTTGGGAAGGTGGAGCAATCGCTGCAGCTTCTGCATACGAACGGAGTGTACAGGCGACCGGCGAATGTGCGCGCACAGTCTTCGCACCTTCTGGAGCAGGGCTGTTAACTCCGGATAATTTTTGAGGAAGCACTGCACCACCAGGTTCAAGGTGTGAGCCAAGCAAGGTATATGGCTGAGTTTTGAAAGGGCTATGGCTGCCACAAAATTACGGCCGTTATCACTAACTACCTTGCCTGCCTCAAGATGTACACTGCCCAGCCGTGACTCAGTTTGTCGCTTCAAGTACTTGGTCAGCACCTCGGCGGTGTGTCTGTTGCCCAAACACATCATCTGCAACACAGCCTGCTGACGCTTTCCACTAGCTGCTCGATAGGGGGACACATCGTGTGCAACAGTGGCAGCTGCAGATGGAGTGCTCGTACGACTGCGCTCTGTGGACGAGCTTTCGCTTCTGGAGGAGGAGGAGGATGGTCGAACGCCTACAGCCAACTGTTTCCTATACCGTGGGCTAGGCAGCACTGTCCCACCACCGCTGTCCCCTGTGGACCCTGCATCCACCACATTAACCCAGTGCGCAGTGATGGACACGTAACGGCCCTGGCCATGCCGACTGGATCATGCATCAGTTGTGAGGTGCACCTTTCCGCTCACTGACTGCTTGAGTGCATGGACAATGCGGTCTTTCACATGATGGTGGAGGGCTGGGATGGCTTTGCGAGAGAAGAAGTGGCGACTGGGTAGGTCATAGCGTGGTACTGCATAGGCCATGAGTTCGCGGAAAGCTGTGCTTTCCACCAACCGAAAGGGCATCATCTCAAACGAGATTAGTTTGGCAATGTGGGCGTTCAAACCCAGTGTACGCGGATGAGAGACTGAGTACTTTCTTGACCTACTCATAGTGTCTGGGAGGGTGAGCTGGACTTGAGAGCTGCATATGGTGGAAGTAGCGGTGGACAGGGCGGACTGAGAGAGGGTTGATGATGGTGATGGAGTTGGTGTTCTTTCTGATGGCCTAGAATCAGTCTTTCGTTGATATAACAGTGGGATTCCCTGACTGCTGTGGCCTTGCAACGACACCTCAACATTTGCTGCTGTGCTAACCGGTGGGCTTACAGTGGGGGAAACAATGTAGCGTTGCTGACTACCTTCGTTGTGATCAGTTGCACATGTGGCACTTGAGGTTTGGTGTTGTGTCCACGCTTGCAAGTGCATGCTGGTTAAATGTCTAAGCATGCAACTGGTATTCAAATTTTTCAGATTTTTCCCTCGGCTAAAGGTCTTTGCACACTTCTTACAGATAACCTTGGCCTGATCATGAGGATTTTGTTCAAAAAAGTGCCACACTGCACTCTTCCTACTTTGGCAGACATTTTACGGCCTAGCACGCTGTGATCTTTTGACCCTCTGGACAAGCTGTCCAGCAACTGCCAGATAACAGCTGTTGCGATGTCGATGTCTGCTGTGGATGCTCCTCATCTGAGCTATTGGAAGCAGCACCCTCTTCCCCCAATGGATGCCAATCTGGGTCAACAACTGGGTCATCCATCACCTCCTCTTCTATGTCATGTGCACCTTCCTCTGTGTCACCGTGTATGGTGGTATAGTGTGCGGGAAGGGGCACCTGAGTCTCATCAGGGTCAGAATCTGGCTCTGTACACTGCGAGGACAATGTAGTGCTCTGAGTGAATGTACCAGCAGATTCATCCATCAGCAGCTGTGCATCAGTGCACTCCATGTCAGATTCATCTTGGCCTGGGTAATTAACCATTTCACTTGATAATCCAGGCATGGTATGTGAAAACAGCTCCATGGAGTAATCAGTAGTATGGCCTGCGTCATCCTTCAATCTTGGTTGGGGTGAAGGACACAAGGAAAGGTGTGGTTCATGAACATGAGCCTCCACTGACGACTCAGTGCTTTTACTTTTTACAACTGAAGAAGAGGAGGCGATAGAGCTGGAGGCTGAGTCAGCAATGTAAGACTAAACTTTTTCCTGATGCTCTGGCTTTAAAAGCGGTTTGCCAACTCCTAGAAAACTAAGCGTTCGAGGCCTTATGTAGCCAGACGATGACGCAGGCTCAACACCTCCTGCATTCGGTCCTATTTTGCTCTTGCCACTACCATCAGATCCACCACCAATACCATCATTACCAGCTGCCAACCCCCGCCCAATTCCACAGCCTCTTCCACCAGCCTTCCTCATTTTTGGTAGAAATGTAGACAAAATCCAACAAACTATATAGTAATGTAAAACAAGGTACAAGGTGTCTATAGGACAGGGGAGATTTTGAATTTCTGTAGACACTTGTGGACACTGGACACTTTTGGATTGTGTGAGGCCCACTGATATCTGAGCGCTATGTGACAGGCTCGATGGCACAGCTGTGACCAAAGTGACTAGAGGATAAGGGAGATTTTGAATTTCTGCAGACACTTTTGGACACTGGACACTTTTGGATTGTGTGAGGCCCAATGAATATCTGAGCGCTATGTGACAGGCTCGATGGCACAGCTGTGACCAAAGTGACTAGAGGATAAGGGAGATTTTGAATCTCTGCACACACTTTTGGACACTGGACACTTTTGGATTGTGTGAGGCCCAATGAATATCTGAGCGCTATGTGACAGGCTCGGTGGCACAGCTGTGACCAAAGTGACTAGAGGATAAGGGAGATTTTGAATCTCTGCACACACTTTTGGACACTGGACACTTTTGGATTGTGTGAGGCCCAATGAATATCTGAGCGCTATGTGACAGGCTCGATGGCACAGCTGTGACCAAAGTGACTAGAGGATAAGGGAGATTTTGAATCTCTGCACACACTTTTGGACACTGGACACTTTTGGATTGTGTGAGGCCCAATGAATGTCTGAGCGCTATGTGACAGGCTCGATGGCACAGCTGTGACCAAAGTGACTAGAGGATAAGGGAGATTTTGAATCTCTGCACACACTTTTGGACGCTGGACACTTTTGGATTGTGTGAGGCCCAATGAATATCTGAGCGCTATGTGACAGGCTCGATGGCACAGCTGTGACCAAAGTGACTAGAGGATAAGGGAGATTTTGAATCTCTGCACACACTTTTGGACACTGAACACTTTTGGATTGTGTGAGGCCCAATGAATATCTGAGCGCTATGTGACAGGCTCGATGGCACAGCTGTGACCAAAGTGACTAGAGGATAAGGGAGATTTTGAATCTCTGCACACACTTTTGGACACTGGACACTTTTGGATTGTGTGAGGCCCAATGAATATCTGAGCGCTATGTGACAGGCTCGATGGGACAGCTGTGACCAAAGTGACTAGAGGATAAGGGAGATTTTAAATCTCTGCACACACTTTTGGACACTGGACACTTTTGGATTGTGTGAGGCCCAATGAATATCTGAGCGCTATGTGACAGGCTCGATGGCACAGCTGTGACCAAAGTGACTAGAGGATAAGGGAGATTTTGAATCTCTGCACACACTTTTGGACACTGGACACTTTTGGATTGTGTGAGGCCCAATGAATATCTGAGCGCTATGTGACAGGCTCGATGGCACAGCTGTGACCAAAGTGACTAGAGGATAAGGGAGATTTTGAATCTCTGCACACACTTTTGGACACTGGACACTTTTGGATTGTGTGAGGCCCAATGAATATCTGAGCGCTATGTGACAGGCTCGATGGCACAGCTGTGACCAAAGTGACTAGAGGATAAGGGAGATTTTGAATCTCTGCACACACTTTTGGACACTGGACACTTTTGGATTGTGTGAGGCCCAATGAATATCTGAGCGCTATGTGACAGGCTCGATGGCACAGCTGTGACCAAAGTGACTAGAGGAAAAGGGAGATTTTGAATCTCTGCACACACTTTTGGACACTGGACACTTTTGGATTGTGTGAGGCCCAATGAATATCTGAGCGCTATGTGACAGGCTCGATGGCACAGCTGTGACCAAAGTGACTAGAGTATAAGGGAGATTTTGAATCTCTGCACACACTTTTGGACACTGGACACTTTTGGATTGTGTGAGGCCCAATGAATATCTGAGCGTTATGTGACAGGCTCGATGGCACAGCTGTGACCAAAGTGACTAGAGGATAAGGGAGATTTTGAATCTCTGCACACACTTTTGGACACTGGACACTTTTGGATTGTGTGAGGCCCAATGAATATCTGAGCGCTATGTGACAGGCTCGATGGCACAGCTGTGACTAAAGTGACTAGAGGATAAGGGAGATTTTGAATCTCTGCACACACTTTTGGACACTGGACACTTTTGGATTGTGTGAGGCCCAATGAATATCTGAGCGCTATGTGACAGGCTCGATGGCACAGCTGTGACAAAAGTGACTAGAGGATAAGGGAGATTGGATTGCTTTTAAAAAAGCAGTTTGCAGAGCAGTGGGTAAACAGCAATGCCAGCCTGTCAGGAAGCCTTAAAAGGCAGCCCAACAACCAACACCACTGATGCACCACAATATAGCCTCCCCTTGCACTGCACACACAGTGACTGGTGTGTTGTGCAGGTCAAATTGCTAGCAGCAGAAGCAGTTTTTTTTTCTTCTCAGCAGGACAAAAAAAAAAAATTGGGATTGCTTTTAAAAAAGCAGTTTGCGGAGCAGTGGGTAAACAGCAATGCAGGAATGTCAGGAAGCCTTAGAAGTAGTGTTGAGCATTCCGATACCGCAAGTATCGGGTATCGGCCGATACTTGCTGTATCGGAATTCCGATACCGACTTCCGATATTTTTTCAATATCGGAAGTCGGCATCGGAATCGGAAGTTCAAAGTTGATTGACAGCCGAAATGACGTCATCATGATGCGCGGTGTGTGCGCATCATGATGCGCCGTCATTTCGGGCCTTCCGGGGGTCTCTGCCGGCCTGCCGGGGGGCTGTGTGGACTGCCCGGGGTCTGTACCGGCCTGCCGGGGGGCTGTGCCGGCCTGCCGGTGGTCTGTGCACCCTGTGGTGGTCTGTACCGGCCTGCCGGGGGGCTGTGCTGATGTCCGGGGGTCTGTGCAAGCATCGTCCGATGGGACTACAAGTCCCATCTGGCGATGCCTGCTACCATGACAGTGATTGACACATTAGCCAATGATGGGACAGTAGTAGTCCCATCATCCGTCTAATGTGTTAAATGTTAAAAAAAAAAATATATATATATATATACTACATACATACTACATACATACTACATGCATGCTACATACATACTACATGCATGCTACATACATACTACATGCTACATACATACTACACATATACTACATGCATGCTACATACATACTACATGCTACATACATAACACATATATACTACATGCATGCTACATACATACTACATGCTACATACATACCACATATATACTACATACATACTACATGCATGCTACATGCTACATACATACCACATACATACTACATACATACTACATACATACTACATGCATGCTACATACATACTACATATATACTACATGCATGCTACATACATACTGCATGCTACATATATACTACATACATACTACATGCATGCTACATACATACTACATGCTACATACATACCACATACATACTACATACATGCTACATACATCCTACATACATAATACATATATACTACATACATACTACATGCATGCTACATACATACCACATATATACTACATACATACTACATGCATGCTACATACATACTACATGCTACATACATAACACATATATACTACATGCATGCTACATACATACTACATACATACTACATATATACTACATGCATACTACATACATACTACATGCATGCTACATACATACTACATATATACTACATGCATGCTACATACATACTGCATGCTACATACATACTGCATGCTACATACATACTACATACATACTACATGCATGCTACATACATACTACATGCTACATACATACCACATACATACTACATACATGCTACATACATACTACATACATAATACATATATACTACATACATACTACATGCATGCTACATACATACCACATATATACTACATACATACTACATGCATGCTACATACAATACATACATAGACATACAGTACATATAACATAGAGTAACATACTTACCAATACTTGTCACATTGTTCCCCGAAGCCATTGTCTTTTACGGAATAAATATTAACATAACAAACCACAAAAATACTCACCCATGATCCGAAGCAGTCCACGAGTGTGTCCCACGACGATCTTTGGTAGAGAACTGCAGCATCAGCTGATGCTGCCATTCTCTACGGGCTGCAGGAATCCAATGACGGAAGGTAGGTATCCTTCCGCACTGTATTCCTCCGCCACTTAAAAAAAAAAAAGTCCCTAGTCTCACTTTATGCCATTGCTGCGTGGGAAATTTCCACACAGCAATGGCATAAAGTGAGACTAGGGACTTTTTTTTTTTTTAAGTGGCGGAGGAATACAGTGCGGAAGGATACCTACCTTCCGTCATTGGATTCCTGCAGCCCGTAGAGAACGGCAGCATCAGCTGATGCTGCAGTTCTCTACCCAAGATCGTCGTGGGACACACTCGTGGACTGCTTCGGATCATGGGTGAGTATTTTTGTGGTTTGTTATGTTAATATTTATTCCGTAAAAGACAATGGCTTCGGGGAACAATGTGACAAGTATTGGTAAGTATGTTACTCTATGTTATATGTACTGTATGTCTATGTATGTATTGTATGAATGTATTGTATGTAGCATGCATGTAGTATGTTTGTAGTATGTATGTAGTATGTATGTAGCATGTAGTATGTATGTAGTATGTATGTAGTATGTATGTAGCATGTAGTATGTATGTAGCATGCATGTAGTATGTATGTAGCATGCATGTAGTATGTATGTAGTATATATGTAGCATGTAGTATGTATGTAGCATGCATGTAGTATGTAGCATGTATGTAGTATGCATGTAGTATATATGTAGTATGTATGTTACATGTAGTATATATGTAGTATGTATGTTACATGTATTATATATGTAGTATGCATGTTGCATGCATGAAATATATATGTTGTATGTATGTTGCATGTAGTATATATGTTGTATGTATGTTGCATGTATGTAGTATGAATGTAGCATGTATGTAGTATGTAGTATGAATGTAGCATGTATGTAGTATGCATGTTGTATGTATGTAGCATGTAGTATATATGTAGTATGTATGTAGCATGTAATTTTTTTTTTTTTTTTTTTTTTTTACATTCAACACATTAGCCGGATGATGGGACTACTACTGTCCCATCATTGGCTAATGTGTCAATCACTGTCATGATAGCAGGCATCGCCCGATGGGACTTGTAGTCCCATCGGACGATGCCTGCACAGACCCCCGAAGCCTGCACAGCCCCCCGGCAGGCCGGCCAGCCCCCCGGAGCCTGCACAGACCACCGGCAGGCCGGCACAGCCCCCCGGCAGGCCGGCACAGCCCACCGAAGCCTGCACAGACCCCCTGGCAGGCCGGCACAGCCCCCCGAAAGGCCCGTACAGACCCCAGTGAGGCTGTACAAGGCAAAAACAGGGTTTTTCTTATTCCGATACCGGAAGTCCCATAGACTTGAATGGGACTTCCGGTATCGGAATTGGCGATACCGATACTTTTTTTTAAGATCGGCCGATCCATTCCGATCCGATACTTTGAAGTATCGGACGGTATCGCTCAACTCTACTTAGAAGGCATCCCAACAACCAACACCACTGATACACCACTATATAGCCTCCCCTTGCACTGCACACACAGTGACTGGTGTGTTGTGCAGGCCAAATCGCTAGCAGCAGAAGCAGTTTTTTTGTCTTCTTCCCTGCCTAACGCTCTCCCTACAGAATCAGCAGCAACCTCTCCCTATACTGAGATCAGCAGAAGTAAGATGGCGGTCGGCGTGCACGCCCTTTTAGACCCCCTGTGACGCCCCCCAAAGCAAGCCAATCACTTGCATGCCCTTCTGAAAGATGGTGGTGACCCGTGCCTATGTCATCACGTTGCCCACAGTGTCCGTGGATCCTGATTGGCTGAAAAAGAGCGCAAAACAAACTTTTGAAACGCGACTTTGGCGCGTAAGTCGCCGACCTCGTGGCCGACCTCATCCTAGGGTCGGGTTTCGTTTCATGAAACCCGACATTGCCAAAAGTCGGCGAGTTATGAAATTTTTCGACCCGTTTCGCTCAACTCTATTCTTAATGAACCATCTTTCTTGGCCACAAAAAAAAACAGCGCCTAAAGGTGACGAGGATGGTCTAATATGACCCTTCTCCAACGACTCCTTAATATAGGATCGCATAGAATCATGTACAAGTACAGATAAGTTGAAAAGCCGACCCTTGTGAAATTTACACCCAGGCATCAACTCAATTGCACAGTCATAACTCCTATGAGGAGGCAAAGATGCAGACTTACTCTCACTAAATGCATCAGAGAAATCAGCCAGATAATCAGGAATATCATGAGACTGAGGAGAGGTGGAGAAAACAGGAGCATCCCTAAGAACACACTGACAACCCCAACTCACCACAGACACAGATTTCCAATCCAAAACTGGGTTATGAGTTTGCAACCAGGGGAACCCCAGAACAATAGTATCATGCAAATTATGCAGCACCAAAAATTTACAATTTTCCTGGTGGTCTGGGGCAACTCGCATTATCACCTGGGTCCAAAACTGAGGTTTATTCTCCGCCAAAGGAGTGGCATCAATACCCCTCAAAGGAAATGGCATCTGCAGAGGCATCATGGACAAACCACAACGTTTAGCAAAGTCCAAATTCATCAGATTCAGAGCTGCTCCTGAATCCACAAAAGCCTTAGTGGAAAATGTGGACAAGGAGCAGATCAGAGTAATTGCCAAAAGGAATTTAGGTTGTATACTGCCCACAGCAAATGTGTGTGCAAAACGCTTCTCTCGTTTAGGGCAGAGAGAAATAGTATGAGAGGCGTCTCCACAGAAAAAACACAGCTTATTACGCCTTCTAAACTCCCGATGTTGCGCCCTAGACAAAACCCCATCACATTGCATAGGTTTAGACATTTGTTCAAAAGGTGGCAGCGCCTCCCATGTAGTTTTACGTTCACGTAAACGCTGATCAACTTGAATGGCTAATGACATAGAGCCATCCAGACCAGAGGGAACAGGAAATCCCACCATAACATCTTTTACGGTCTCTGACAAACCTTTCCAAAAGAGAGCTGCCAATGCACTATCATTCCATGTAGTAAGGACCACCCACTTTCGGAATTTTTGACAGTACAACTCTGCAGGATCCTGACCCTGGTCTAATGCCAACAGGGTTCTCTCAGCTTGATCATCGGCATTAGGTTCAACATACAACAACCCCAAGGCCTGAAAAAATGCATCCACAGTAGTCAGAATAGGATTTTCAGGTGTCAGAGAAAAAGCTCAATCCTGGGGATCGCCGCGCAGCAGGGAGATGACAATTTTAACCTGCTGTACAGAGCTCCCCAATGAGTTAGGCTTCAAGGCAAGAAATAATTTACAATTATTCTTAAAATTCAGAAATTTAGACCAATCCCCAGAAAATACATCAGGAGTAGGAATCTTGGGTTCAGCAGCATGTGACTGAATAAGGTAGGTGGAAATTCCCTGTACTTCAACAGCAAGTTGCTCCACACCATCAGACAGTTGCTTAATCTCCATTAGGAGAGAAAAAGAAAATCCTCCAACGGCCCCAGAGAAAAAGAAAAATATTAATAAAAAAAAAATTCTGACACTCTTTATTACTTTTTCTTTAACAATTCTTTCCTGCTTTTGAGTACCCTAGAATCTGCGGTATGTCTGGTGATTCTGTTATGAATGGGTCACCGAGGAGGAAAAAAACAACAAGCTAAGTCTCAGAAAACCAGAGAGGTTGGTAACTATGCAGATTGCAGATCCCTGATCTTAACCACACAACTAGCAGCAGTCGTGGAGCGTTCCTATGATGGTCCTAGACGCCTCGTCACAACCGGAGAGCTACATAAGCCTAAAGCAGGAAAAGAGGAAAACTAACTGCCCCAGAGCAGACCCCAAAGGAAAGACAGCCCCCCACATGTTGTGACGGTGAAACAAGATGAAAACACAAACAAAGGTAGGAAAATAGGCTGAGCAAACGATGGGGCCCGACTAACTAGAAAGGACAGGAAAGGAAAGACACTGTCTGCAATCTGCCAAAAAACCCTACCAAAATAATGTCCAACACTTCTGACAGCAAAATTAACCCTGAAGTCACTAGACTTCTCCCACTATCAGCACTCTGAAATATTCTGAGACAGAGCGAAAAGAGGCCAATCTAATAAGGGACAACAAGGCAAACTGGCAAATACAGATAAATAGGAGTGGAAATTCAGCATAGCCCCAGCAGGGGCTGGCTGACCACACAAGAAACTGAATTGACCAACAAGCGCAAGTGTGAACATTAGCAAAAAACAAACTTAACTTGAGAAGACTGGAAGAGAGCTGAGTCCAAGACCTGAGAAGCAGACTGAATCACCAGCACCAGGATAGGGCGTCGGCTGTCTTATATCCAGTCTGATACTCCAGAGATCCAATCGTTATCCTCCTCATCAGGTGGCAGATCACTACCACTTAAACCAACCTCACTACCTCCTGTCACCACCAGACGGAGAACGGAAGGAGAACTCTCAACTGGTGGAGCAGAAAATGAGTTCATAACAGGGCTGTCTATTGCTTTGGGGTCTGCTCTGGGTCAGTTTAGATTTCCCCTTTTCTTGCTTTAGACTTAATTAGTTGTACGGCTGTGACGAAGCATCTAGGATCATCATAGGCACGCTCCACGGCTACTGCTAGTTGTGTGGATAGGTTCAGTGGTTGGCAATCCGCTTAGCTACCAACCTCCCTGGTTTTCTGTGGCTTAGCTTGCTTTTGTTTTTCCTCCTCGGTGACTCATTCATAACAGCTCTGCTCAACATCCTCCTCCTCCCTGTCCTCAGGCCATCCACGGTGAGCAGACGGTATGACAGTTGTGCTTGTAGTAACATCCATAGCACATGAAAGTAGCTCCTGTTCTTAATCCTCCTCCTCTTCCTAATTGTCAACCAATCCACTTTGGGATGACATGAGGCAGGGCTGTGATTAGTCACCCTGTATGCTTCCTTGCTCCATCTCATCGTGCTCAGCCTGCAATGCCACCTCTTTGATTGTGAGCAGAGCACGTTCCAGAAGACAGAGAAGCGGGATGGTGAGGCTAGTTATGGCATCATTGCCGCTCACCATCTTGGTGGACTCCTCAAAGTTTTGTAGCATGGTACATAATTCTGACAGCCATGTCCACTCTTGAGGTCTTATTTGTGGATTCTGAACTGAATATCGACAGCCTTGTTGATGCTGGTAGTCAACAATTGCCCTCTTCTGCTCACAAATCCCTTCCAACATATGCAGTGTAGAGTTCCAACGAGTGGGGACATAACACACCAGTTGGTGAGCTGGAAGCTGCAAAGGCTGCTGAATCATGGCAAGGGCATCAGAAGCTGGAGCTGACTTTCTAAAATGGGCACGCAGGCGGCGTACTTTGACAAGCAGATCCGGCAACTCTGGGTAGCTTTTGGGAAATCATTGAACAATGAGGTTAAGCACATGGGCCAGGCATGGAACATGTGTGAGCTCGCCTAACCTCAGAGCTGCCACCATGTACCAGCCATTGTCACATGTGACCATGCCTGGCTGTAGGTTCAACGGTGTTAGCCAAACATCTGCCTGCTCTTTCAGAGCTGTCCATAGCTCTTTAGCATTGTGCGGTTTGTTACCTAAGCATATTAGCTTCAGTACAGCCTGTTGCCGCTTGGCTGAGGCAGTGCTTCCTGCTTGTGACTGATGTGGTCATTTCAGAGATGGAGACTGAAGAGGAGGAGGAGGAGGTGCAGGAGCTGTAGACTGTGGGAGCAACCCTGAATGACGTAGGGCACGCAATCATCGGTGTCAGTACGACGTTTTCCTTTCCAAGGTCCCTCTGGGTCCCAGCTTCCACTATTTTAACCCAGTGTGCCATCAGTGAGATGTAGCGTTCCTGCCCACAAGCACTTGTCCACATGTCCGTGGATAAATGGACTTTCCCAGTAACAGCATTGTTCAGAGCATGGGTAATGTTGAGGGACACGTGCTTGTGTAATGCCGGGACGGCCCACAGGTTGCGGAAAGCTTCCATCTCCACAAGCCTAAAATGCAACATTTCGACTGCAAGCAGATGAAAAATGTGTGAATTTAGTACTGTGGCCTGTGGGGCATTGGCTGCATATTTACGCTTGCGTTCCATTGACTGGGGTATGGACAACTGAAGGCTGCGCTGGGACAAGGATGTGGACTTGTTTGATGATGGTGGTAGTTGAATGTGGGCAACCACAGGTGGCATCTTCGCATGCACCATGGACAGGGGATTTGCTTGCATGCACAACAGTGTAAGAAGCACTGTTTTCACCCACAGACATTGTTCCTGGAGCCTGGGGTTTGGCCCACAAAGTCGGGAGCTTTGCTGCCATGTGCCCGATTATGCTGGTGGTGGTGGTAAGGCTGGTAGTTTTGCTGCCCCTGCTGATGTGGGCATGGCAGGTGGTGCAAATGGCCTGCTTGGGGTTATCAGCAGAGTCTTTAAAAATCAACCAGACTCGGGAAGACTTAACAGTTGTACTGCCTACTTCTGTCGTGTTGGTGTTACAAGCAACAGTTGCCCGCCTTCTGTCCACCACACTGCTTCTTCCTGCCTGTTGGGGTGCTACACCTCCTTCCCCCATGTGCTGCTATTTTCACTCTGCATGTCCTTCTGTCAGGATGGGTCAGTTACTATATCATCCGCCACCTCGGCTTCCACTTCCACACCCTGGTCCTCCTCCTAACTTGCTGGCAATTGTGTCTCATCATTGTCCACCTCTTGTGACACGTTCCTACAATTTCCTTCGTGTGACCATGGCTGCTCAAATATTTGGGCATCACTACATGCGATCTCATCTTGCCCCGCTTCAAGTTGACTGGGCGAGAGGCCTGAATCTATAAATGGAAAAGGGAACAGCTCTTCTGAGTGTCCAAGTGTGGGATCAGTTGTCTCCGGGCACTTGGCATGGTGGGAGGAAGGATGATCAAGGTAAGGAATATGCGGTCCGACTCACAGCTACTCAGAACTGACCATGTGCAAGACATGGTGATAGTGGTAGTGGTGGCATACTGACTGGAAGCATTATCTGCTAACCAACCAAAAACCGTTTCACACTGCTCTGGTTTCAATAGTGATGTCCTGCTGCAGGCCGTTAGTAATTGGGTCATAAAGGTCGGGCGAGAAGATGTGGGTGTTGTTGTGGCACAATTTCAGCTTTCCCACGTCCTCGGTGTCTGCATGCATCATCACCATCATGTCCACTTCCCTGTCCCTTGCCGCGCACTTTGCCCATTTTAAATGGACAAAAATATTGTAATGATCCCAGTGCATGTTTTGACCTGCATGCCAGGGGTTAATGTCTTGAGCTCAGTGCAGGCTTTGACCTGCATGCCTGGGGTTAATTATTGTGGCCTCTCTTTGGTTCAGGGAGAGCTTCTTATAGCTCTGGGAAGCTCCAATTCCCGTCAGTTATACTTTTGCCTTTGGCCGAGTGTGGTGACCCCTGTGTGCCTGTGCCTTGCTATTGTCTTCTAGCTTGGTTATATGGTTCTGACCAAGTTCTTTCCCCCGTTGTGAGTTTGCCTGTTGATTCTGTACTGTATATCTGTTTCTCTGGTTTCTGACTTCTTGGCTACGTCCTGACTATCGTTCTGTCTATCCCTTTGGTATTGTCGTGCTACCTCCTGCTTTGACCCCGGCCTGATCTGGTTTACATCTCTGGCTATGCCCCTTGGTAACTTTGTCCCGTAGCTACCTTTCTAGGAGTTTTCCTGCAGCTCCTAGCTCTCTGGAGTTTAGGCCACGCCCCCAGCAGTCACGTGCTTCAGGTCCTGCGGATCTGAAGCACGCATCTTCACCGCTGCTACCCCGCTCCACAGATATCTTAGAGCACAGTTTGTCTTACTCAGGACACGCGCACTGGCTCAGTGAGCAAGTGCAGTGCAGTGTTCCTGACATTATAACTGACCTTGAACTTTTTTTCTCACTTCTGCAGCATGGACACAATGCATGCCTTATCTGAGCTGGTGAAATGCTTGACTCAGTCACTGCAGAAGCTAAGTTTGGAACACCAAACTCTGTCCCAGTCCCAACGGCAGGTTGCGTACTCGGTTCAGGGGGCGCTTTCCGCTGGCTTTCAGCAAGTGGGGAATAGAGATGTCATTTTAGTCCCACCCGAATCCCCGGTTAAATTACCAGATACGTTTGCTGGGGACAAAAATGAATTTAGAGCATTTAAAGAGGGCTGTAAACTCTTTTTCTCCTTGAGACCCCATTCCTCTGGGGATGAGAAACAGAGGGTGGGGGTGGTTATGTCCCTGTTTAGGGGGGCCCCACAAGCCTGGGCATTTTCTCTTTCCTCTTCTGCCCTGGAGAGAATGACTGTGGATGCGTTTTTTGAGGCCTTTGGGCTTATTTACAATGAGCCGGATAGAGTGTGTTTGGCTGAGGACAAGGTGATGAGTGTCTGTCAGGGGAAGCACTCGGCCGAGTGGTTCTGTTTGGAATTTAGATGTTAGGCAGCCGAGATTTCTTGGAGTGATGCCGCCCTTCAGGGGCTGTTCCGTAGAGGCCTGTGTGAACGTCTGAAGGATGCCCTGGCACTCCATCCTCCACCTGACTCCCTGGAGGATGCCATGACCCAAGCGGTTCGCATGGATCACAGACTGCGGGCAAGAGGTGTTATGCAATTTGAAACATCATTATTCTCCAGTGGAGCTGAGACCCGGACTTCTATTTCTATGGAGGTGAGCGCTGTCACCTGTGATGAGAAGGAAAGAAGACGCCGCCGGGAGAAGCAGTTGTGCTTCTATTGTGGGGAATCTGGACATTGGAAGAAGGACTGCCCCTCCTGTCCGTCATCCTCCAAGATGGCGGGAAACAACTAGGTCTGGGTAGTAGTCGAGGAGGCTACCCAGACCTTCAGGTACAATTTTCCTCACTTCAAAAATTTTGCTTCAGGTGGAACTGGAACTTGGTTATGCTCCTGTTCAGACTATTGCCTTTGCTGACTGTGGCTCTGCTGTGAACCTGATTGATACCTGAATTATGACTCTTAATAAGATAGGGACAGTTAGGCTTCAGGATCCTGTTAAACTTTTGGCAATTGACTAGTCCCCTCTTACTCAGGATCGTATCTGTTTCAGGTCTGAACCTTTTTCTCTAAAAGTGGGTCCCACTCATGTGGAAAAACTAAGCTGTCTTGTGTTAGATAATTTGCCTGCAGGACTGGTACTGGGGATGCCTTGGCTTCAACGCCATAATCCTACCATTGATTGGGTAACAGGGGAGATCACTCAATGGGGATGCAAGGATAAATGTTGTAACCTGGGACCTCTTGTTAACTCTGTTAAATCCATATCTGTGTCGTCTGTCGGTCTGGAAGGTATTCCGGAGTACCTGAAGGATTTCGATGATGTTTTTTTCCGAAAGTGAGGCTGAGGCGCTGCCACCACATAGACCCTACGATTGTGCCATTGAGTTAGTACCCGGGGCCAAGTTACCTAAGGCTCGATTGTTCAATTAGTCCGGGCCTGAGTGCCAAGCCATGAAGGAGTACATAGCTGAGAGTCTCCGCAAAGGGCATATCAGGCCTTCTGTGTTACCCGTAGCAGCAGGATTCTTCTTTGTGAAGAAGAAAGATGGTGGTTTGCGGCCGTGCCTCGACTTTCGGGAACTCAACAAGATACATCCCAGACTTATGTAACCAGTTATCTGGGGCCCAATGGTTCTCCAAGTTAGATCTCCAGGGAGGCCTACAACCTGATAAGGGTTCGGGAAGGAGACGAGTGGAAAACTGCGTTCATCACATCAGAGGGACTCTTTGAAAACCTGGTTATGTCGTCTGGGTTAACTAATGCCCCCGCTATTTTCCAGAACTTTATCAATGTTGTGTTTTCTGACCTGATAGGCCATTTTGTTATCATTTATTTGGATGACATTTTGGTGTATTCCCCTGACAGTCAGTCTCACTTGCAACACCTACGGACAGTTCTCCAGAGACTCAGAGAGAACCAATTGTTTGTTAAATTGGAAAAGTGTTCATTTTTCGTACAGGAACTGTGTTTTTTGGGGCTGATTGTGTCCTGTGAGGGTTTTCGTATGGATTTTAAGAAGGTGCTGGCGATCGCTGACTGGGGTTCAGCCTCGAGATCTCAAGGGGCTCCAGCTCTTCTTAGGGTTTGCGAACTATTAATGGAGATTCATTAAAGGTTTCTCACAAGTGGTTAAACCACTCACAGATCTTACTCGGAAGAGGGCTGATGTAAAAAGTTGGTCTGTACTTGCTAAGGAGTCCTTCTCAGCTCTTAAGAAATGTTTCATGTCCGCCCCGGTGTTGGTCCAACCAGACCCGTCCAAACCATTCATTGTGGAGGAGGATGCTTCTGAAGTGGGGGTGGGGGCTGTGCTGTCCCATGGTCCGGCCACCACTACTAATCTCAAACCCTGTGTCTTCTCCAAGAAGTTCTCTTCTGCCGAGAGAAACAATCAATCAATCAAATTTATTATCGCCAAGTACATATTACATATATACAAGGAATTCTTTGTGGCAAAGAGGCAACATAATATATAACAACAGATACAACAAGTAACATCTAACAAGACAGATACAGTATATAGTCTACACATGACGATTTAATTGTTGAACAGAGAGTGGATAGAAACTGTTCATATGGCGGTTGGTGCTGCATTTGGGGACTCTGAAGCGACGTCCTGAAGGGAGTAGTTGGAATGAAGAGTGTCCCGGGTGAGAGGGATCGGATGAAATTTTCAATGCGTGGGATCGAATACTCTTATCATAAAGATCCTGGATTTTAGGCAAGGGGGAACCTATTATTCTCTCTGCTATTCTGAAAGTCCTTTGTAAGCAGAGTTTGTCATGCGCAGTGGCTCCCCCATACCAGACTATCAGAGAGGAACAAATCACAGATCTGATGACAGCATTAAAGAATAAGATCAGTAGATTCTTAGACAAACCATATCTTTTCAGCTGACGTAGGAAGAACATCCTCTGTTGTGCTTTTCTTATAACAGCATCCACGTTTTTCCCCCATTTAAGATCATGAGAGATGATAACACCAAGGAATTTGGTCTCTGTGACCCTAAGAACCACTCCGTCATGGATGTAGATTGGAAGTATCTCATGTTGATCTTTCCTAAAATCCACAACCAACTCAGCAGTTTTTTTAGTGTTGAGTACAAGATTATTGGCTTTACACCAGTCACATATTCTTTTCACCTCACTCCGATACAAGTCTTCAGCATTTCCCCGGATGAGACCAATCGGTGTCATATCATCGGCAAATTTCAAGATTTTTACTGAGTCTGCTGAAGAGATGCAATCATTCGTATAGAGAGAAAACAGTAACGGGGACAAAACACACCCCTGAGGTGCCCCGATGTTTGTGACCAAGGTGTCCGAAGTGAATGGTCCAACTTTTACACTCTGTATCCTGGCTGTCAGGAAGTTATAAATCCACAAGCATAAGTTGAGAGGGACTCCAAGAGCTACCATTTTCTTATGAAGTAAATTCGTGTACAATGGTATTGTACACTGAGCTAAAGTCCATGAAACGAATCCGGACATATGAGTGCAGTTCATCTGTATGATCCAAAATGTACTTCAGTGCCAGATTGACAGTGTCGTTTGCCGAAAGATTCTCCTTATAGGCAAACTGAAGCGGGTCCCATAGCTTCTGCATGAATTTTATCAGGTGGGACATCATAATTCTTTCGAAGACTTTCATAGCTACAGATGTGAGTGCTACTGGTCTATAGTCGTTCAACTCGGAGGATCCCACTTTCTTGGGGACAGGGATAATTGTGGAACTTTTCCAACACTGAGGTACAACGCACTCTTTCATTGACACATTGTATATATTTGTCAGTATAGGGGCAAGCTGGGTAGCACATACTTTCAGACACATTGGAGATACACCATCAGGGCCAGGTGCCTTTTTGACCTTAAGTCCCTTCAGGATGCGTATCACCTCTGCCTCGGAGATCACTACTTGGGTGTTGCACAATGAATGATCTTTATATGAACAGACTGAGGAGCTTAGAGATGAATAGCCACTGTGTGTAGAGCTTGCCTCAAATCTGCAGTAGAATTCATTTAACTCTGCTGCCAGACTTCTGCTGGGGTTCACTATAGTGGGGTGGCTTTTATAATTGGTGACCTCTCTTAATCCTCTCCATGCAGATCTAGTATCTTTTGATGAGAACCTTTCCTCCAGAATCTCTGCATACTCGTGTTTGGCTAACTTGATCTCTTTAGATAGCGAGTTCCTAAGTTTCTTGAATTCAGTAATATCGCCTGCTTTATAAGCCTCCTCTTTTCTCTTACGGATCAACCTGACTTTATTTGTAAACCACGGCTTGTTGTTTCCCCGAAAGTGGACAGATTTGGATGGAATAAACGTGTCTTCACAAAAACGGATATATGAGGACACTGCATCAACCCATTCATCCAGACCCGAGCATGTTTCCTGGAATACCTCCCAGTCCGTGCATTCAAAGCATGCTTGTAGTTGCAATTTTGCCTCCTCAGACCATGTCTTCTTTGTATAAACTGTAGGTTTGGATGTTTTCAACCTTTGCCTGTAGGCTGGAATTAAATGAATTAGACAATGATCTGAAAAGCCCACTGCTGCTCTCCTCACTGCCCTGTAGGCCCCTTTTATGACAGTATAGCAGTGATCAAGCATATTGTTCTCTCTCGTGAAGCAGTTTATATGTTGAGTAAATTTGGGGAGATCCAGGTTGAGTTTTCCTTTGTTAAAGTTCCCCATTACGATCACAAATGCTTCTGGAGATCCTTTCTCCCATTCTGATATTTTGCAAGCTAATGATGTAGGCAATAGAGAACTTCTTGCGGTCAAGCTGGCATTCGAAGAATGGAGGCACTTTTTGGAAGGGGCGGCTCACCCTATCACTGTTATCATGGATCACAAAAATTTGGCATACCTTGAATCTGCTAAGAGGCTTACTCCTAGACAAGCCCGTTGGTCACTTTTTTTTTCACGATTTCAATTCTCCATTACTTTTCGACCGGGGTCCAAAAATGTTAAAGCGGATGCCCTGTCCAGAAGTTTTGACCCGGTATCTCCCCCCGAGCCGCCGTCCTCCATTCTTCCCCCAGGGGTGGTAGTGGTGGGGGTGTCATCAGAGTTGGAACAAGAAATTTTGAGGGCTCAGCCCCTAGCTCCAGCAACCAGGCCAGGGGATAAATTGTTCGTTCCAGATTTATTGCGGCCTAGACTTCTGCAGGAGTTTCATGAGTCTAGGCTCAGTGCTCATCCCGGTATCACGGCCACTAGAGAGGCAGTAGCCAGGGTTTTTTGGTTGCCTTCACTGGGGTCCGATGTCAAGAAATTCATTGCTGCTTGTGGAGTTTATGCCCGTTCCAAAAGCTCGCATAACCGGCCAGCTGGGGAACTCATACCTTTACCGATTCCTGATAAAGTCCGTGGAGAAATGAGTCCATGGCCTATTACTGGTCTTCCACCTTCCAGGGGCAATACCGTAATCTGGGTGGTGGTGGATAGGTTTTCAAAATAGGCCCATTTCATTCTCTTGGCAGCATTACCCTCAGCAGAAACATTGTCAAGGTTGTTTGTGCAGCATGTGGTCCGATTGCATGGGGTACCCCTGAATGAGGTGTCTGACAGAGGGGTGCAGTTTGTTGCCAAATTTGGAGGGAATTCTGTATGAAATTGGGCATCTCACTCTCCTTCTCGTCGGCATATCACCCGGAGAGTAATGGTCAGACGGAACGCACCAATCAATCCCTGGAACAAATTCTCAGGTGTCTGACCTCCGCCAGACAGGAGGATTGGTGTGATGCATTACCGTTGGTGGAATTCGCTTTTAACAACCAGGTGAGTCAGTCCACCTACATGTCCCCATTCCTGATCAATTATGGGTTTAATCCTCATTTTGGGGAGTTTTCACGGGTGGATTCCGGTTGTCCAGGGGCAGAGGGGTCCGTTCAAAGGTTAAAAAACCTCTGGGCTGAAGTCCAGCGTAATATCTCTTGGGCCCAGGGGAGGTACAAATATTTTGCTGACAAAAAGAGAGCCCCAGGACACATGTTTCAGGTGGGGGAGAAGGTTTGGCTTTCCACACATAACATCAACTTGAAGGTACTGTCAGCTAAATTGGGACCAAAGTTCATTGGTCCGTTCGAGATTGTGGAGATAGTGAACCCATTGGCATATAGGTTGCATCTCCCCGCCTCCTTAAAAATATCCAATGTGTTCCATAAATCTCTGTTGAAACCCATGGGGTCTGTCAAGGAGGACTCCGAGTCTGTTGTTCCTCCAGTGTTGGTGGAGGGTCATTTGGAGTATGAGGTCGGACATAATGTGGACTCTCGGCTGGTGCACTGCTCTTTGCAGTACCTGGTCCACTGGAAGGTATATGGACCGGAAGATCGCTCATGGGTCCCTGCTCACTCTGTACATGCAGATCACCTGGTTCAGACTTTCCATGCCAAATACTCAGGGAAGCCTGGGGGTCCAGGGGACCCCCGCTGAAAGGGGGGTACTGTCATGATCCCAGTGCAGGTTTTGACCTGCACGTCAGGGGTTAATGCCTTGAGCTCAGTGCAGGCTTTGACCTGCATGCCTGGGGTTAATTATTGTGGCCTCTCTTTGGTTCAGGGAGAGCTTCTTATAGCCCTGGGAAACTCCAATCCCCGTCAGTTATACTTTTGCCTTTGGCCGAGTGTGGTGACCCCTGTATGCCTGTGTCTTGCGATTGTCTTCTAGCTTGCTTATATGGTTCTGACCAAGTTCTGTCCCCCGTTGTGAGTTTTCCTGTTGATTCTGTACTGTATATCTGTTTCTCTGGTTTCTGACTTCTTGGCTACGTCCTGACTATCCGTTCTGTCTAGCCCTTTGGTATTGTCATGCTACCTCCTGCTTTGACCCCGACCTGATCTTGTTTATGTCTCTGGCTCTGCCCCTTGGTAACTTTGTCCTGTAGCTACCTTTCTAGGAGTTTTCCGGCAGCTCCTAGCTCTCTGGAGTTTAGGCCACGCCCCCAGCAGTCACGTGCTTCAAGTCCTACGGGTCTGAAGCATGCATCTTCACCGCTGTTACCTCGCTCCACAGGTATCTTAGATCACAGTTTGTCTTACTCAGGACACGCGCACTGGCTCAGTGAGCAAGTGCAGTGCGGTGTTCCTGACAAATATTTTCCACGTTCACTACAAATGGCTGAATTGGTAGCGAACTTGTATGTAATCCGTGTGCGGGAAAACCACAATTTAAAATATCAGGACTGTAGGTAAAAATTTATTTTTGGTTATCAAACTGGTGTCCATAACCAGGCTAAGACACAGCAAAACCAGTAGAATGTAGGCCTGAAATGCCACAATTTGTTGCCCACAGATAGACCTGGCATTTGACGGAGATACCAAACTGCTCAATATGTGGCCTGTATTTATTTATTTTTTACCCCAAAATAGTGTATAGACCTAGGGTAATAGACAGCAAATACAGTAGAATAGAGGCCTGAAATTCCACAATTTGTTGCCCACAGATAGATCAGGCATCTGATAGAGATACCAGTTCAATATGTGACCTGTATTTTTTATTTTTTTTTGCACAGCTAAATTGTGACAAGTAGGCTAAGATAAGGCACAACAACAAAAATTCTATTAAGGCCTGAAATGGCACAATTTTGATCACAAGGATATGTGATCCGTGTGATGGACAAAACATGGTGTAAAATATCTGCCCTGTAGCTTAATATTTTTTTGGCAGCTAAGTATTTTTCGGGCAGCAAAATGGTGTCAAGAAATTCTATAAGACACTCCAAAAAAATTTAACAGTACCACAAAAATATCAGAAATTTCTGCGGACTCAGATGTGATGGCTGGGATGGGCAACCCCGTTTAAAATAGCTGGATTTTCATGCTGTACTATGAAAAGGCTCTGGCTGTATTCTACTGTGTCAACAAGCAAATGGAGAAATAGAAAGGAGCTCTGGATTGCTTTGGAATAAAATAATCATAATTAAGATACCCAAAAAATTATTCCTGCCCACTGATACCTGGGGCTACATATATACGGTCAATATATGTAATAAGCAGCAGCAGCAGACAGTAATGGAATGGACCCTCTTGATGTATGCAATGATATCTATATATCCACATACAGTGCCTGCATGCCTTGCACTGAGGTGTATATACGCACATTCACTCCCTTTCTACCTAGCACTGCAATCTATATACCCCGTAATTAGTCCTTAGAAGGACTATTGGTTTACCTGGATATGTGGATTCAAAGATGGCATACCCACACTTACTAATAAAAGCACAAATCTCCCTATCTCAGTAGCAGCTCTCCTTACACTGTCTGATTCTGGAGGCGACTGGGCCGAGCAGGGTGGTGCCAGGTCTTATATAGACCTGATGACACTGTGCAGCCAGCCAATCACTGTAATACCACAACAAAGATGGCTGTGGCATTACAGTGTGTGGCAGACAATCCTTGCAATTTGACTTGCGCTCTAAAGAGCGCAAAGAATGCAGGGCGAGAACCCGAGCTCACGCAGAATAATCCCGGAAATGCTCAGTGCTCGCCGAGTACCGCGAATACAACAATACTCAGGCAAGTAACGAGTAGTGGCGAGCATGTTCACTCATCACTATTAGGCAGGCAATGCCCTGCATTAGCAGCAGCAGAACAGTGTAGGATCATGACCCCTTTTCTCTTTTTGTAATTTTTTAAATGTAAAAATGAAAATATATATTTTGTTTACCTAAAATACATATTAAATGTGTCATCTTTAACTTAAAGTCCTTTTAGAGATCATTTCATCTTCAACTTGCTTAATTGTTCACAAAAACAGTCATTTTAACCTGGGGGGGGCAAAAATGTTACATGCCACAATATGCTCTATATATAAAGTTTTGCTGTGTTACTGCTGCTGCCTGGTTGCCAGTGATGGCCATCTTCATGCCTTTCCCATAATATTATATAATGTCAGACTGCTGCCATTGCCACTGCCAATTGACAGTCACACATCTCCTGTTTGTTCATTGTGTTCTAAAGCGATATTCTATTGCTGATGGAAACCTTACCCTATAATAAATTAACCTTAATTTTTCAATGTTTTATTTTAAAATCCATTGCTTATTCACCTTCTAAATAGAAAATCTCTTGCACAAGCCTCCCCTCCTCCCAAAAAAATAAAAATTTCTGGAAGACTCATTAAAAAGATATAGCTTATTTATCCAGCAAACAAGACTGTTGCTATTCCCCAAACTAATAATTTTGGGGGCCACTGCTTGTCATAAAGCCATACCTTCTTCAAAATACACTGCCAATGCATAAAAACCAGCAAGGAAAGCATCTGCTCCACATAAGCGATCACTTTTTGAACACTTTTAAATCTTAAAAATATTTGGAAAAATGTGATGAAGTTGACGATTTTGAAATTCAAACGTTTCGACCTTCTCTACTAAACGATTAAATTAGTTAATTAATAAAACAAATGGGTCAAAATGACTGCTTAATACCAAATTATGCACAATATATAAATTATACATTATTAAATAGACTCTTTGGACCCAACAAGCTTTACGCAATTAATTCAGAAGGCATTTCCTTTGAGGAAATTTCTTTCGAGAATTAGCCTGAAAATGCGGATCAGTTGATTCTTTTTACAGTTGCCTGTCTTCAAAGATACTGTTGAGAGATCATCTGCCAGCTAAACCTTGTAAGTGCATATCTTAGGCTACGGCCACACTATCAGTATTTGTTCAGTATTTTTTCTCAGCATTTGTAAGCCAAAAGCAGGTGAAGGACAATCAGAGGACAAGGTGTAATAGAAACACGTGCACCAATTCTGCATGTTTGACCCACTCCGGGTTTTGGCTTACAAATACTGATATGAAATACTAACTAAATACTGATAGTGTGGATGTAGCCTTAGCGAGACATTATGAGGAAGCCCTGATTTGATTTTCTCTTGTGAGTTGAATTCACAATTGGACTTCTTAAACGGACACTTCATTATTCTCATCATTTCATATCATTTTCTTTTTGTGCAAAAATGAGCCCCTTCAAAATAATGGAAACACTATCTATCTGATAGTATTTTAGAACTATAAAAACTTGTAGATGAACATACAATCATCACAAACTATTAGAAGGTAAAGAAACAATTTAACATCACAACCTAGTTATAACATTGAAAGTCTGATAATTATCATTTTCTTTTTTGTTAAGAAGCTCAGTGTGAGAAGGTTATCTTGTACTTTGTAAGAGGCCAATGTAGCATAGATAACACAAAATGGTATTTTACTGTATTTCAATTGTTATAGGTCTTGGTTTCATACTTACAAACATGCATAATAAAAATAATGGAGGACCCTTTAATGTGCACCCATCTATATGTTCTCTTTTTTTGGGTCCAAAGGACCTATGATGAGATTTTGGTGACTGCTTAGCGTGCAGATAAGTGAAAACATTTCATGATTCAGAGAAATATTTCACAGAGTTGGAAAGGCTTAGTAAATTGGTTTGTGCCTGATTTTTTTTCTCAACAAACTTACTTTAAAGAATCATATGGAGACCTAATGTATTAAAAATAAAGTTTATTAAATCACCTTAAAAATACTACACTGACAAAAAACGTAATGTAGAAAATCCGCAACCATGTAAACACATCAATAGGATATCACATATATGCACCCTGATAAACCCTATATCAATCCTTATGCTGCAAATCTGACTATCAGCGGAGGTTGACACCCTATCAGGGATCGTTCCTTGATGGCTGTCCCTAAAAGTCTCTGGTGTGCCCTATTAGACAATCTATTGACACGGATAAATATTCAGCGAGCCGCTATCACTATGTAGGGTCGTGGGCCGGGCTGGAGGGTGTTCCCTCTATATACCGCGCAGTGACATACAGACACAAGCTGGAGGCAAGTTTCGGGTGCAACAGGTCCAAGTTTATTCGCTTTCTCACCGTCCGCCAGACGGCCTCTCAACACACCGCACTTCTCTTCACAGCTTTCCGGTTACAGAACACCTTATAACACCTACTTTCTCCGGGGACGTATATGTACGTACCGTCCCCTTTACACTCTGCGACGCTTCTGACAGCTCCGTCACTGTGACCGCCATAGGCCTGTGCACCAACAGTAATTTTACTGGTCAAACGTCATTCCAAATACGGTGTCCTACACCCGGAGCCTTGTCTATACAGCAGTACTTTATGTCAGGACCACCCCCCTGACTTCCTTTCTCCTCAGTCCCCCTGGTTAGATTCTCCTCACAGTGCACAAACTGTCGCAGTCTTCCTGTCACGAGCTCCCCCTGGGGACTGGAACTTTATGGAACCCTCCAGTCAAATTTATAGCTTTTCCGGTTCCCTGTAACTCCGCCCCCCCATGACCAACGGTTTCTTAGCCCTAAGCTGATGTCAAGTCCTATCCTCACACTCCTCCCTGCCCTCTAATGTCAGTTCAAGGTACTGCACGTCACCTATACTTTCCTAGCTGTTTTCCCTTTTTGAAAACTGACCAGTCAGTCCGTCCGTCAGATCACCTTCCCTACAACTAGACAGAGTAATTCCTACACTACAGGGGTCAGTCTTGATAAATTCTTCTCATGTGTATTGAATAAGTCTTCTCTTATAAGCCCCCGTTACTATAGATATAATTCAAACACTTGTAATTCAAGAGGTGGCTTGGAATTTTTAAGCTACTGAAATGAATAAAGTAAAGCTTTGTCTTGTCAATTTACTAGCATATATTGATTGATGAATTATCTACAGTACTTTACATGGTATGAAATGATAGGCATTGTAAGGCTTTTTAATGTACAGTATTATTTAATTATATTTTATTTATTACATATTTAATTATTTTTTTATCATTACATTTTAATTATGTATTCATCAATTGTTGGACAATACAGATGTATTTAGAAAACTAAAAAAATTACTTTATTTTTAACTTGTATTCATTATTGTTAGTTTACTTACCAAATTAGTGTATGGTCTGATAACTATACTGTCCCTATTTATTAAAATATTTCGTAAGTCTTATTTATTCTCACATTTTTAACATAGAATTTTTTATCATATCTCATTGCATTAGTCTCACACTAGTGATGAGCAAAATTACTCGCATACCGTGTTATCAGAGTATACTCGGATGTTATCCGAGTATCTTGGACATTCTCAGATAATATGTTCGAGTCTCTGAGGCTGACTGTTTTGCGGCTATAACTAAAAAAACTCTATACAAAGACAAACACTGATTGTACCGCTATATGGTGACCATATAATGTTAGATTCCAGACCTGGAGAACATGTAAGAGATTACAGTAGTAGTCTCTAAAGCTTGCAATTTGTTACCATCTTTTCAGTTAGCCATTAAAAGGTATCAACCACTGAGGACTCTCAGTTCTAAATATTCTTCTCAGTTACAGATAGTGACTTACAGCTGACGTCCTTTCTTGCAGAGTCATTCACTTTTTCAATCTTTTCCATCTGGCCTAGACAGACATGGTAACTTCTTCTAGCCGCTTGCTGCAGAGATTACAACAAAAACATATATGACTACTCATATTTCCAGCGCTGTCCATCTATTCCCAACCTGCATAAACTCTTATCCTGCTGATACTTCAATAATGAGCCACTACTGCCGTATGTGTCCCTATTACTGTACCTACTGTGTGGTTCTGTGTGCCCTCTAGATGGTAAAACAAACCTTTAGAATATATTAATGTCCTGTGTAAGTGCCCTAGAAAACAGTGCCCACATTTTACTCCCTAGAAAGTAATAATGCCCTCTGTGTGCTCATTTGAAAGTCACAATAACCTGAGTTCCACTATAAAAATAATTGCCCACTTACTAGCTCCCACACTGTATGATAGCCCCTCGCTTTATGATGCCCTCCCTCACTGTAATCCCTACATTATATGATGGCCCACTAAATAGCCTCCATACAGTACAAAGCACTCCATAGTCCTCCATACAGTATAATTTACTAATCATAGTCCTCCATACAGTATAATGCACTCTCCATAGGCCTCAATACAGTATGATGCACTCCCCATAGACCTTCATATAGTGTAATGCACTCCCAATAAACCTCCATACAGTATAATGCACTTCTAATAGTCCTTCATATAGTATAATGTATTCCCCATAGGCTTCAATAAAGTATAATACACTCTCCAAAGTCTTCCATATAGTATAATACACTCCCCCTATGCTGATACAGTTGAACTTGCAATGACTGGCCAACCCAGCTTACACGCCCCATAGCAATGGGGTGGCAGTACAGGGAGGTCATGTCGCATGCCGATACAGTTAAGGGAACGTAGCTCTGGCTGGGCCCCTCAGAGTAAAGGGGCCTGAGGTGATTGCACCCTCTGCCCCCCGATAGCTATGCTACTGAAAGGTGTTGTATATGTGAGAAAAATAAATATTCACATTTATTGCTTTTCGAGAGCAATATGTGAAATCTCTGCTTGCAGTTAATCTGGGTGTTTATTCAAACGTTTCTCTGGGGTGGGCACTTTCATCTCTCCCTCTCAGATGCTATCAATCACAGCTCATCTGCCAATCTAGCATTCTCAAATATTTTGTGCTGTAATTACCGGCTATTGAGAGAAGGAGGGGTTGAAAGTTCACACCTCCAGTGAAAGCTATAAAGAATTGCCCAGCTGAAGGACAAGCTGAGATTTCACATATTGGCTCCAAAACATTATATGTGAATATCTCTGCCATGGAGTGATGCAGTGGAAAATGGAAAAGAAAATCAAGTGAGCTCAAGGGCTTTTACAAAGTATTTAACTCAATTTTTTGAGCAAGTTTAACCCCTTTCCCACCATATCTCCCTGTGACCTGGGTCTTATTGAACTGTGCCGTATGGATAAGTCTCGGCGATTGTGCACGCACAGAGGCTGTGCATGCGTGATTGCCGCCTGGTGTCAGCTGATTCTGACAGTTGGCACCTGGCACTCAGTGCCAAGAGCGGTCCCACACTGCTCCAGGCACTTTAACCCCCTAAATGCTGCGATCAAACTCGATTGCAGCATTTCTGGAGCAGGCAGAGGGAAGAAAGCCCCTTTGCCTTTTATCGGAGACCCTGCAACATCATCGCGTAGTTACCCAACATATGAAGCTGTCCCACTCGTTAACCACTTTAGTTAACATCATTAAAAAGATAAATAAAAAAAGGCAAAAAACAATGCTTTATCATCATATTGCTGAGCAAAAAGTGGAATAAAATGCGATCAAAAAAGACAAATATAAATAAACATGATACTGCTAAAAAGGTCATCTCGTCCCACAAAAAACAAGTCATCATAGAGCTCCATCAGCGGAAAAATAAAAAAAGTTATAGCTCTCAAAATAAAACAAAGCAAACATAATTATTTTTTTTATGAAATAGTTTTTATTGTGTAAAAGCTCCAAAACATAAAAAAAATATACATGGGGTATCGCTGTAATCATACTGACTAGTGATGAGCGAGTGTACTCGTTGCTCAGGTTTTCCCAAGCATGCTTGGCTGTCTTCCGAGTATTTTGGCGTGCTCAGAGATTTAGTTTGTGTCAACACAGCTGCATGACTTGTGGCTGCTGGACAGGCTGAATACATGTGAGAAATGCCTGTTTGTTAGGGAATTCCCACATGTATTCAGGCTATCTAGCAGCCGTTAATCATGCAGCTACTTCGACAAAAACTAAATCTCCGAGCACGCTAAAATACTCAGAGGACACCCGGGCATGCTCAGGAAAACCTGAGCAACGAGTATACTCACTCATCCATAATATTGACCAAAAGAAAAAAGCTGCCTTATCAATTTTACCACACGCGGAATAATATAACTCCTCCACATAGAATTCCTAAATTGTTGATTTTTGTTTACTCTGCTTCCCAAAAATCGAAATAGTAAGCGATCAAAAAATGTCATATGTCTGAAAATGGCACCAATAAAAACGTCCACTCAACCCACAAAATACAAGCCTTCACAATTGTTTTTTGCAATAAAAAGCGTCTTCTAATGCGTGACAGCAGCAAAACATAAAGGTCCGATATAAATCTGGTATTGCTGTAATCGCACCACCCGAGAAATAAAGTCACTTATTAACTTATTCCGCACAAGAAGCAGCATAAAAATAAATAAAAGCAATTCTTCACCTGCTATTTTGATCATTCTGCCTCCCAAAGATCGCAGTAAGGCTCAGCGCACATTTATATTGTGCTTTGTGCTAGGCGCTTGCACAGGGGTTTCCATGTAAATCTGTGAAATATGTGATTCAGATTGAACCCCCAGTGGAAGATTCCCTACAATGAAGCAGATGGAAAGACTGTGGAAGCCATAGGACCTGTGATCCGGCAGTGTCCGTCTTTTTAGGATTGCATAAAAGTGCCAATCACAACAGTTTTATGCACTTCTGAAAAGAAGGACAGCGCTGAACAGAGGCCAGACAGAGTCCAGGGTAATTATGCTGCCTCTTTTAGTGAATGGATCCCTAGGGATCAGTGTAGAGCGCCAAATAAATGTGATTCCAAACATTATGAAAAATGTTCCCAATAAAAGCTTCAACTCAATCCACAAAAAAAGTAAGCCCCCACTCAGGTCTGTCATCTGATAACGGAAATATAAGGGGCTTCCACATTACTGGTAGTACAAAGGCTCAGGAAAAGCAAAATGGCTCATTTCTCCTTAAAAGAAATTCTGCAAATTCTGTATTCCCAAATCCAAATGCCCCCTTCCATTCTGATCCACACAGTGTATCTAAACCACATATAGCATCCACATGTTTGGCATTTTTGAAGTGGTGAGAGCCCACCTAACTTACGGATGCATGTTTCCGGAAACATGAGCTGGGCATAACGTATTGGTGACTACAACGTACTGGCCACTACAATGGCAGTTTGCAATTTTCACTTGGCAACATTCATTGCTGTTTGTTTCTGGAAAACACCCATGGAGTCAAAATTGTTCATACACCTGTAGATAAATTCCCAAAAGGGTATAATTTACAAAATGTGGTCACTTGAGGGGGGATTCTATTCTTCTAGCAATTAGGGCCTCTGTATATGCAGTCCGCAAACTATTCTAATAAAATCTGCGCTACGTCCTTTCCAAGTCTCTCCGTATGGCTAAGCAGTACTGTACAGCCACATATGGGGTATTGCCAAGTTAAGTATAAATTGTTCTGACAACTCAAAGGCTCTCCTATTGGGTTATGGCACCCGCAAACCATAACAGTAAAATCTGCACTATAGTATGGCGTGCCTTCCCCTCTGAGTTTTACACTATGCCTGAAAAATATTTCCCGATTACATGTAGTGTTTTGGCGCACTCGGGAAAAAATAGACCTCAGTTTGTTGTAAAAAAAATTCCTGCTAGCCCTTAGAAAAATTAAAAACTTGGGGCTAAAACAACATTTTAGTGGTAAAATTGTAATTTATTCTTTCTTCACCGCTGGTATAAAATTCTGTAAGGCTCATGTGGTGTCAATATGATCACTGCACCCCTAGATGAATTCATTGGGGGGTGTAGTTTGTAAAATGAGTTCACATATGGGGGCTTATGTTGTTCTGGCACCTCAGAGACTCTGCCAATGTGACATGCCACCCTCAAACCATTCCAGCAAAATCTGAACTCCAATATGGTGCCTCTTCCATTCTGAGCTTTGCTCTGTACCTAAAAAGTAGTATTAGCCCTCATATGTGGTATCAGCATAGCCAGGAGAAATTTCACTATAAATTGTATGGTGCAATTTTTCCTGTTACCTTTGTGAAATTAAGAAATTGGGGCTAAAATAACATTTTTGTGGGGAATATATGATTTTTTTATTTTCTTGGCTCAACGTTATAAACTTCTGTGAAGCACGTGGGGTTTCAAGGTGCTGTTTAGGCACATCAAGGGCCCTTCAAACGCGACATGGGCGTCTGCTAATTGTTACAGCAAATTTTGCATCCAAAAAGTCAAATGGTGCTCCTTCACTTCTGAGCTCTGCCGTGCGGCCAAACAATGGTACTCCTCCACATATAGGGTATCGGCATGCCTAGCAGAAATTGCACAACTTTTGAGATCAATTTTTCCTGTTACCCTTGTTAAAATAAAAAAAATGGGGTCTAAAATAAATTTTTGGGGAAAAAAATGTTCATTTTTTTCCCACATTCCAAAAGTCCTGTGAAGCACCTGAAGGGTTAATAAGCTTCTTGAGAGGTGCAGTTTTTAGAATGGTGTCACTTTTGGGTATTTTCTATCATTTAGACCCCTCAAAGTCACTTCAAATGTGAGTTAGTCCCTAAAAAAATGGTTTTGTAAATTTTGCTATAAAAAGGAAAAATCACCGGTCAACTTTTAACCCTTATAACTTCCTAACCAAAAAAAGTTTCAAAAGTTGTGCTAGTGTAAAGCAAACATGTGGGAAATGCTATTTATTAACTATTTTGTGAGACACATCTCTCTGATTTAAGGGGATAAGAATTTAAAGTTTGAAAGCTGCAAAATTGAAATTTTCATCAAATTTAATTTTTTTTTCACAAATAAACGCAAGTTATATCAAAGAAATTTTACCCCTATCACGATGAAGTACAAAATGTCACAAAAAATCATTCTCAGAATCAGTTGGATCCGTTGAAGCGTTCCAGAGTTATTACCTCATAAAGGGACACTGGTCAGAATTCTAAAATTTGGCCTGCTCTTTAACATGCAAACCACCTTGGGGGGGTAAAGGGGTTATCCATTTCTTGACCGACCGTAGTCTTTATATGTCCCGGCAGTCCACACTTTATTATGCACTGATGCTTTAAAATGTCGATGCAGAGTAAGCAGCTTGCAGGAGATTGTGCAACTGTGGAGGCAGTGAGCTGACTGTCATACACAGCCGACTCCCAAAAGAGAAGGCTGATATTGTTTATTATCGGCTTTGCCTTCTCTATCCATTGCTGTATACACAATGCTGAACAAGCGCTTGTGTATACAGATTAGGAAGCAGCGATTGTGCTTTCTTTTCTGGATACTGTAAACACATTATCATTGGATATAGACAGAGAGCTGCTGGATCCTAGGAAACCAAATATTTTCTGCTATGCAGGCAGGATGCTCAATTACTCCTGTAACTGGGGATAATCTAACTGGCCTAGTGACAAGGGATATCAGAAATAAAAAAAAAAAAAATCCATTACTAATATGCTAAAATACCCCAAAAGATCTTTTAAGACCGTATAAGGATCACAGTATATGAAAAAAATTAAAAAATAAATAAATAACCCAAACTATCTGAATTGCTGCTTCTCGCCCAGCCCCCATTTAAAAAAAATGTTAAATATATAAAAATATTTTATATGGAAAGGGGAACTCAATTTAAAAGCTTTTAATGGTCCTGTATGGTAAAATGTGAAAAATAGACATATTTCCTAGTTTTCTATACATTATACCCAAATATAAGAAAAAAATGAGATAAAAATTAAGCTTCATGAATAGTGAACAGAGGCAAAAATTCTAATTGTTCTAACATCCAAATGCCAAAGATGTTGAGCCATTAAAAGCACATGTACTCTAAGGCCTGGGTCACACTTGCGATTAAATCGGACGAATGCAATGCGATAAAAAATCGCATTGCATTCGTCCCAATGTTATTCTATGGGGCAGCTCCCATCATGCGATTTTTGATTGGATCCGATCCTCGGACCGAGACAATCGCAGCATGCTGCGATTGTCACCGATTTTCAGATCGGATTCGACAATACAAGTCTATGGGGGCGAGAAAAAATGGGACTAAAAACGGACTAGATGTGTGACTTGCGATAAAATCGCACCCGGTGTCCTTTAGCAAAAGCCGGCAATTCTTCCAATACAGTAAAATCACAGAGACCGGTTAAATAAAGAATGAATAGATCTAGACACATACAGTGGGGAAAAAAAGTATTTAGTCAGTCAGCAATAGTGCAAGTTCCACCACTTAAAAAGATGAGAGGCGTCTGTAATTTACATCATAGGTAGACCTCAACTATGGGAGACAAACTGAGAAAAAAAAATCCAGAAAATCACATTGTCTGGTTTTTTTTTCATTTTATTTGCATATTATGGTGGAAAATAAGTATTTGGTCAGAAACAAAATTTCATCTCAATACTTTGTGATATATCCTTTGTTGGCAATGACAGAGGTCAAACGTTTTCTGTAAGTCTTCACAAGGTTGCCACACACTGTTGTTGGTATGTTGACCCATTCCTCCATGCAGATCTCCTCTAGAGCAGTGATGTTTTTGGCTTTTCGCTTGGCAACACGGACTTTCAACTCCCTCCAAAGGTTTTCTATAGGGTTGAGATCTGGAGACTGGCTAGGCCACTCCAGGACCTTGAAATGCTTCTTACGAAGCCACTCCTTCGTTGCCCTGGCGGTGTGCTTTGGATCATTGTCATGTTGAAAGACCCAGCCACGTTTCATCTTCAATGCCCTTGCTGATGGAAGGAGGTTTGCACTCAAAATCTCACGATACATGGCCCCATTCATTCTTTCATGTACCCGGATCAGTCGTCCTGGCCCCTTTGCAGAGAAACAGCCCCAAAGCATGATGTTTCCACCACCATGCTTTACAGTATGTATGGTGTTTGATGGATGCAACTCAGTATTCTTTTTCCTCCAAACACGACAAGTTGTGTTTCTACCAAACAGTTCCAGTTTGGTTTCATCAGACCATAGGACATTCTCCCAAAACTCCTCTGGATCATCCAAATGCTCTCTAGCAAACTTCAGACGGGCCCGGACATGTACAGGCTTAAGCAGTGGGACACGTCTGGCACTGCAGGATCTGAGTCCATGGTGACGTAGTGTGTTACTTATGGTAGGCCTTGTTACATTGGTCCCAGCTCTCTGCAGTTCATTCACTAGGTCCCCCCGCGTGGTTCTGGGATTTTTGCTCACCGTTCTTGTGATCATTCTGACCCCACGAGGTGGGATTTTGCGTGGAGCACCAGATCGAGGGAGATTATCAGTGGTCTTGTATGTCTTCCATTTTCTAATTATTGCTCCCACAGTTGAATTCTTCACTCCAAGCTGGTTGGCTATTGCAGATTCAGTCTTCCCAGCCTGGTGCAGGGCTACAATTTTGTTTCTGGTGTCCTTTGACAGCTCTTTGGTCTTCACCATAGTGGAGTTCGGAGTCAGACTGTTTGAGGGTGTGCACAGGTGTCTTTTTATACTGATAACAAGTTTAAACAGGTGCCATTGCTACAGGTAATGAGTGGAGGAAAGAGGAGACTCTTAAAGAAGAAGTTACAGGTCTGTGAGAGACAGAAATCTTGATTGCTTGTTTCTGACCAAATACTTATTTTCCACCATAATATGCAAATAAAATGAAAAAAAAACAGACAATGTGATTTTCTGGATTTTTTTTTCTCAGTTTGTCTCCCATAGTTGAGGTCTACCTATGATGTAAATTACAGACGCCTCTCATCTTTTTAAGTGGTGGAACTTGCACTATTGCTGACTGACTAAATACTTTTTTTCCCCACTGTATATATATATATATATATATTTTATACATGTCATAGAGACACATTAATATATATATTACAAATTCATACAGTTCATCATAGCAGAATAGCCGCAGAAACATTTGCCGGCTTTTGTATAATTATTCTCCTGCCCGACATGAAATGACACATGGTTTACATATAGTTAACCATTTCATTTCATGTTTTTTTTGTTATGTCTATCACAATTAATTATCTGAGGGTTTGTGGGTAAAATTTTGGAGTTGTAGGGGTTAATTTAAGGGGTTAATTCGTTGTATGAAATTACGGGGACTCCCTGCAGCCTCAGTGACATCAGCAGGAGTCCCTGCAATTTAATACAACGAATTAACCCCTTAAATTAACCCCTACATGTCCAAAATTTTAACCACAAACCCTCATCTAATTAATAGTGATAGACATAACAAAAAAAACATGAAATGAAATGGTTAACTATATGTAAACCATGTGTCATTTCATGTCGGGCAGGAGAATAATTATACAAAAGCCAGCAAATGTTTCTGCGGCTATTCTGCAATGAAGAACTGTATGAATTTGTAATATATATAGCTCTCCTGCTGTCTGTCTATGAAGAGCACATAGTACATGACCCAGCTTTGCGCATAGACTTGCCTCTGCACCTAGAATTCACATGGTATGCCTTTCAGCTAACCCCAGCTTACCCCAGTGTTATTTATGACCTTGTTTACTCTGGCTTGATCATATGCATCTGGTCCACTCTTAATTGTCTGACCAAGATGAGCAGAGACCACTCCTATCTGCTTCACACCTGAATGCACTTAGTTGTACATATATTGCATAGCTCAGTCTGCATAGACTTCAGTCTGCAGTGTGATTCCTATAAGTGTGTCCTAGAAGTGTGAAGATAAATTTTAGAATTAAAACCAGATTTGAACCAGAAGGTAACTGTACACAGTCACTGTAAACAATGTTTCTGTTTGTTATCACTTTCACCCCTATAATCCTTCACTTTATGCTAATTCCCCTAATCCCTACTCCTAGTAAGGAACTGTTCATCTCTTCTTCAATCCTCCCCATCCACCTCACCTCCACCTCAAAACTGTACCTTAACATACAATCCTCTGTCTCCAAACACAGACAGCCACCTCATGCCCTCTCCTGCTCCCACCTGCTAACACTTTCTCTGCTCCTTCTCACTGCTGGTGATATCTCTCCAAATCCTGGTCCTCCTCACCACATTCCCACAGTCATTTCTACCTCCCATCCACGCTCTTTCACAACCTTCCGTAACCACTCCAACCTTATACCCATTCACCCAGCCCCCGCTTCCCCAGTCCCACTAACAGGAGCTCTGTGGAACGCTCGCTCTGTCTGCAACAAGCTTTCCTACATCCATGATCTTTTTGTTACTACCAAACTTTCCTTCCTCGCCAACACCGAAACCTGGCTCACCCCTTCTGACACAGCCTCTCCTGCTGCACTTTCATATGGTGGCTTCCACCTTTCTCACACCCCCCCCGCCCCAGCAGCAAACATGGCGGAGGAGTTGGTTTTCTCCTGTCAGATACCTGCTCCTTCACCCCAATCCCACTGCCACCCTTTGTTACCCTCCCTTCCTTTGAGGTGCACTCTGTGCGTATCTACTCCCCCTCCAACCTTCAACTGGCTGTCATCTACCACCCCCCAGGACCAGCCAACACCTTCTTTGACCACTTCACCACCTGGCTACTTCATTTCCTTTCCACGGACATCCCTACTATCATCATGGGCGACTTCAACATCCTCATTGACACTTCCCTCTCAGCTGCCACTAAACTTCTATCTCTCACTTCCTCCTTCGGCCTCACTCAATGGTCTTCTACAGCTACCCACAAAGATGGCCACACACTGGACCCCATCTTCACCCGCCTCTGCTCCCTATCTAACCTCTCTAACTCACCTCTTCCTCTCTCTGACCACAACCTTCTCACATTCTCTTCCCTCTCCACTCCATGTCTACAATCCCCACCCCACAAACTTTCACACCCTCGCAGAAATCTTAAACACCTTGACCTACACTCATTCTCGGAATCCCTCCTCCCTCTCACAGATATAAGTTCCTTACACAATGCGGATGACACTGCTGCTCTATATAACACCACAATAGCTGTAGCTTTGGAATCTGCTGCCCCACTTACACATACCAAAGCTCGCAAAATCAATAGACAGCCCTGGCACACCAGCCTGACCAAAGAACTGAGGCGAGCTTCCAGGGCTGCTGAGCGCAGATGGAAAAGATCCCACTCCAACGAGCACTTCATCGCATTCAAACGGTCCCTCACTACTTTCAAGACCACACTGGCCACAGCTAAACAAACCTACTTCTCATCTCTCATATCCTCCCTGTCTCACAACCCTAAACAGTTATTCAACACCTTCAATTCTCTCCTCTGTCTCCCAGCACCTCCTCCGTCCCCACTCATCTCAGCTGAAGACTTTGCCTCATTTTTCAAGCAGAAGATTGATAACATCAGAGACAGTTTTGGTCAACAACCTCCAGAGCCCCTCCTCCCGACTTCCCAGCCCTCCACCTCCAAAACCAACTTCTCCATCATTACAGAAGATCAACTCTCCACTCTACTCTCAAGATCACATCTCACCACCTGTGCACTTGACCCGATCCCATCCCACTTCATCCCAAACCTCACCACAGTCTTCATCCCAACCCTAACCCATCTCTTCAACCTATCACTAACAACTGGTGTTTTCCCCTCAAGCTTTAAACATGCCTCCATCACACCTATCCTCAAAAAGCCCTCTCTTGACCCATCCTCTGTATCTATCGCCCTATATCACTTCTCCCCTATGCCTCCAAGCTACTGGAACAACATGTCTACCTTGAACTGCCCTCCCATCTCTCCTATTGCTCCCTCTTCGACCGCTTACAATCTGGCTTCCGGTCACACCACTCCACTGAAACTGCCCTTACTAAGGTCACCAATGACCTCTTAACCGCCAAGAGCAAGCGACACTACTCTGTCCTCCTCCTCCTAGACCTGTCGGCTGCCCTTGACACAGTGGACCATTCCCTATTATTATAGACCCTCTCATCCCTTGGCATCACAGACTTGGCCCTATCCTGGATCTCATCATACCTAACAGACCGGACATTCCGCGTCTCCTACTCACACACCACCTCCTCACCTTGCCCCCTATCTGTCGGAGTCCCACAAGGTTCAGTCCTAGGGCCCCTGCTCTTCTCCATTTACACCTTTGGCCTGGGACAGCTCATAGAATCTCATGGCTTTCAGTATCATCTCTATGCTGATGACACACAGATCTACATCTCTGGACCAGATATCACCTCCCTACTAACCAGAATCCCTCAATGTCTGTCCACTATTTCATCCTTCTTTTCCGCTAGATTTCTGAAACTTAACATGGACAAAACAGAATTCATCATCTTTTCCCCATCTCATGTGACCCCCCCAACGAACCTATCCATTACAGTAAATGGCTGCCCACTCTCCCCAGCCCCACAAGCTCGCTGCCACGGAGTAATCCTTGGCGCTGATCTCTCCTTCAAACCACATATCCAAGCCCTTTCCACTTCCTGCCGACTTCAACTCAAAAATATTTTACGAATCCGTTCATTCCTCAACCAAAAATCTGCAAAAACCCTAGTCCATGCCCTCATCATCTCTCGCCTTGACTACTGCAACCTCATGCTCTGTGGCCTCCCCTCAAACACTCTCACACCCCTCCAATCTATTCTAAACTCTGCTGCCCGACTAATCCACCTGTCCCCCCGCTATTCCCCAGCTTCTCCCCTCTGTCAATCCCTTCACTGGCTCCCCATTACCCAGAGACTCCAGTACAAAACCCTAACCATGACATACAAAGCAATCCACAACCTGGCTCCTCCATACATCTGTGACCTCGTCTCCCGGTACTTTCCTGCACGCAACCTCCGATCCTCACAAGATCTCCTTCTCTACTCCCCTCTTATCTCCTCTTCCCACAATCGCATACAAGATTTCTCTCGCGCATCACCCCTACTCTGGAACTCTCTACCACAACATATCAGACTCTCACCTACCATCGAAACCTTCAAAAAGAGCCTGAAGACCCACCTCTTCCGACAAGCCTATAACCTGCAGTAACCACCGATCGACCAAACCGCTGCATGACCAGCTCTACCCTCGCCTACTGTATTCTCACCCATCCCTTGTAGATTGTGAGCCTTCGCGGGCAGGGTCCTCTCTCCTCCTGTACCAGTTATGACTTGTATTGTTTAACATTATTGTACTTGTTTTTATGATGTACACCCCTCCTTACATGTAAAGCGCCATGGAATAAATGGCGCTATAACAATAAATAATAATAATAAATAATAATGTGTCTCTATGACATGTATAAAATATATATATATATATGTGTCTAGATCTATTCATTCTTTGTGTGGGGAAACCTGTCATTGGGCTCCATTATATGTCCATTTAGCTACCCTGCGAGAAAATCTCACCAGACGGATGTCAAACGGATCCTTACATGCGATTAAAATCGCATCAATTAAAAAAATCGCATCAAAAACGGATCAATGGTTAAGATACCTTTGTGCGATTTCGGACCGTTAAAATGGGACCGTGTTTTTAATGTTTGTGTGTGACTCCAGCCTAAAAGCAGAAATGGTGCCTGATCAGCTCTACAATAAGTTAACTATACAATGGCATAGGCTTGGGTCACACCATCAGTATTTGGTCAGGATTTTACATCAGTATTTATAAACCAAAACCAGGAGTGGAACAATCAGAGGAAAAGTGTGAGGAACATAGTAAGGAAATGGAAGAACACAGGTACAGTTCTTGTTAAGCCCAGAAGTGGCAGGCCAAGAAAAATATCAGAAAGGCAGAGAAGAAGAATGGTGAGAACAGTAAGGACAATCCACAGACCACCTCCAAAGACCTGCAGCATCATCTTGCTGCAGATGGTGTCACTGTGCATCGGTCAACAATACAGCGCATGCATAACGCCTTTTTGTATGACCAAACAACTCAATCTTTGTTTCATCAGTCCACAGGACCTTCTTCCAAAATGTAACTGGCTTGTCCAAATGTGCTTTTGCATACCTCAGGCGACTCTGTTTGTGGCGTGCTTGCAGAAACGGCTTCTTTCGCATCACTCTCCCATACAGCTTCTCCTTGTGCAAAGTGCGCTGTATTGTTGACCGATGCACAGTGACACCATCTGCAGCAAGATGATGCTGCAGGTCTTTGGAGGTGGTCTGTGGATTGTCCTTGACTGTTCTCACCATTCTTCTTCTCTGCCTTTCTGATATTTTTCTTGGCCTGCCACTTCTGGGCTTAACAAGAACTGTACCTGTGTTCTTCCATTTCCTTACTATGTTCCTCACAGTGGAAACTGACTGGTTAAATCTCTGAGACAACTTTTTGTATCCTTCCCCTGAAAAGCTATGTTGAATAATCTTTGTTTTCAGATCATTTGAGAGTTGTTTTGAGGAGCCCATGATGCCACTCTTCATAGGAGAATCAAATAGGAGAACTACTTGCAAGTGGCCACCTTAAATACCTTTTCTCATGATTTGATACACCTGGCTATGAAGTTCAAAGCTCAATGAGGTTACAAAACCAATTTAGTGCTTCAGGAAGTCAGTAAAAAGTAGTTAGGAGTGTTCAAATCAAGAAAATGATAAGGGTGCCCATACTTTTGCACCTGTCAAATTTTGTTTAAATGCAGATTGCACATTTTCTGTTAGTACAATAAACCTCATTTGAATCCAGAAATATAACTGAGTCCATCAGTTATTAGATATATGAAACTGAAATACCTGTTGCAAAAACCAAAATTGTTATAAAGAAAAAAGGTTAACATTAATAGGGGTGCCCAAACTTTTACATATGACTGTACATGCAAGCAAAAAAAGAAGCACACTGTAGCGCCATAACATGCAAATATGAAAAATGAATTGCATTACTGCATTAGAAATATGAAAAATTGAGAAAGTTTAACACATAAAATGACCAAGTTATGTGTACCTGGAAGCCAACGTTAAGGCATTTCTCATTTTCCAGGTCCCTGCCTATGCCAATCCTCACTAAGACTGAAGTCTCCATCTGAATGGGAACCTATGAAAAATCCTCTGTTTAGACTGAAGTCTATATCTCTGTGGAGGGGAAGTGGCCCTGCCTTGATTAAAAACGCCTGCAGCTAACAGGTGGAGTGCTCAGTCAGAAAGTAAATGAATACAAATATCAAAAACTGACCGTCACATCCAAGCATAAACATTGTGTGAACAGGTGCTTAACCTAGAGTCACCAACTCAGTCTTAGTGAGGATTGGCATAGGCAGGGACCTGGAAAACGAGAAATGCCTTAACGTTGGCTTCCAGGTACACATAACTTGGCCATTTTATGTGCTAAACTTTCTCAATTTTTCATATTTCTAATGCAGTAATGCAATTCATTTTTCATTTTTCATATTTGCATGTTATGGCGCCACAGTGTGCTTCCTTTTTTGCTTGCACACACAAACTTGCAGGCAGAGTGGTAGAGTATCCACCCACACACACCAAACACAAATTACACTAGCGCGCCCGCATGCGCTGCTGAGAGCCTTTTATACACTAGGCTCTGCCTGAAACACTCAAGCCCAGTCAGTCAAGGCATCGCCCACAGGCCAATCCGGAGCTGCCACATCACCAGAGCAGCTAACGTCTGACCACCAATAGGAAGTTGCCACATGACAGACATGCTCAGTAAGATGACCTCTGGACGTAGACTCCGGAGCGCAAGGCTGCACCTGTATAACACTGTTTACCATAGCCTTAGCTGGAGAGCCAGCAGTAACCAAACGTATACCATGATCCTGAGCAAGACACTGGGACTGACGTCTGTGCTGAGCAGCACCTGCAGTGGCCTGATCTGAATGGGAGACCACAGCACCAGACAATGCATGGGATCTATCCTGTGCAACGGGAGAATCCTGACACCTAACAGACTCTCCCATACTATCCTACATTCACCAATTAATTGAAAAAAAAATCTAATGTAGGACTGCTGTGATCCACCAAATTCAATGTAGCCCAGAAAAGGATACCTGAAAAACATAAAAAGACAGAAATAAAAACAAAAGACAGTTCCTCAATCACCAATTTATTACCAAAAATTTTCCCACAAAGCTCCGATGTAGTCCACATTCCCCGAAGCTGGCTCCGGTGACTGAACTGCAGTAAAGTGATAGCTAATCACAAGTGCCAGGTACTGATGACAATGCTCATGATAGCCACCAGGTCTCGCTGACTACAGCTTGAGCCAGCGACACTGTTGATTATTGTTGATTGAACAAAGAGGGAAGATTAGAGGGCACCGCTGAATGAAATCAAATATGGGGGGTTCACCAAAAGCAAGTCAAAATTTGAAACATGAAACTGGAAGGAAAGCGGCTTGCTTATACAATGGGAACACCACAGATATAAATGATATGCACACAATTTTATTGAAAAAATCAACACAGACAAGGAAAAGCACAAATTCCATAAAAACATTTAAAAACATGTGCAAACAGAATCATAAACCATGTCATGTAGTACTGACATGATAACCCACCCACATCAAAAAATCCCACAGAAATAGACAAACAACCACATGAAATGTCTAGTATAGCATAATTTGAATGAAGTAGATCCAAAAAAGATCTAAAATGCACAATCCAAAAAAAAAAAATGTATGCAGTTGAAAACTATTCACAGCACCATGAAAAATGTGTATGCAAAAACCTTATGGGAAGATGAGGCTGATATGTGTGCACCCCTGGTGTGATTAATAAAAGCATGCAAACCGCATGTTACCAGGAAAGTACAGCCAGTAAAAAATTGAATGCAAAAACCCATATAGGACAAAGGAGCTGGTGACTGGGCACCCCTGGTGTGCTGAGTGAGTACATGTAGACCACAAACAACCAGAAGATGCAAACTGTTGATCATTGTTGTAACTACTGGTGCCTGTGAATATCATTTGTGGGGCATTCTACAAGATTCTCGACCACCTTATTATTCAACTATCAACTTGTGGCTCTTCACCAATTACACTCCTCTATGTACCTATGTGCTGTTCCCGGCCGCACGTAAATCAAAATATATTTATATTCCACTTAAAATCTTTGCAATCCACATCCCTTGTAAGCTTTTATTAGCCTTTTACTCTATAATTTACCTTTTCAGCAATGCAGTTTTAGTACTTTCCAAACAAAAACCTAAAAGCCATGAATCATTTTTAGGCTAGGGCTAACATTAAACAAGCATAATATCTGAATTTATTGGTTGGCATTTTGAAAATATGTATAGCTGAGAATTGCTTTTATAAACATGTGCTGGAAGCTAAGACAAAGCACTTGTCTCCTTACTGCTATTTAGAAAACAGAAGCCAAATGCATCACCACTCTTTCATTATCAAAATGGACTAGAACACGTCCCAGACAAACTATTCCACTTTGTCCATCAATGCCGAATACACCATGCAATAATTCAGTTCTTTTTCAAGCTATGAAGAAATAAGAGGTACTAAATAACAATGCTGTATTTTGAACTGTGGCCCCCATATGTGCTCACCAAGAGGCATGAGAATGTATTCTTGAACTAATAAAAATCAGAGTTTGGGTTTCTGTCATTGTTCATTTTGGAAGACAAAGTTTTCTATGAGAGTGTTCCATTTTCCTAATTGGAATGCTACCCTCTATAAAGATAAAAGCCATTCCTGCAACATCATGTTTAGTACTTCTCTTTCATCATTTCTTTTTGGCTCATGTAATTGTATATAACGTATTGTTTTGTTCCCAATTTGTAAAATATTTGCATTTTTTTTTTTTTTATAAACACTGCCTATCTTTCCAGATTAAACGTATCAAATTTAATAGCTCTGTTCCTCTTGATCTGTAAACTGCACAACAAAATCCATATGCTACCTGCAACAATTATCCAGTCAGACAGTATAAAGGATTGGTGATGACAACTAGTAGTTACTTTTGTTTTGTGGAAGTTGGCAATGACAGTAGTATGGGACTATGGGAGTATATATCTATATATCAGTAGTGACCAAACGTTTTATATTTTTTTTAAAGTGTGATTACTTCTGTCTAGTTGTGGTGATGCCATTTTCCTGGTGATGAATAGAAGATGCATGAAGTTGTAATCATGCAAGACCTTAATTTTAACCAAAATTCTTTAGAATATAAATCTATATAGTAACATAGTAACATAGTTATTAAGGTTGAAGGAAGACTTTAAGGAGGAAGACTTTAAGTCCATCTAGTTCAACCCATATCCTGTCCTAACCTGCCCTAACATGTTGATCCAGAGGAAGGCAAAAAAACCCATGTGGCAATCAGTAAGCTTCACATTGGGGAAAAAAATTCCTTCCCGACTCCACATATGGCAATCCGACTAGCTCCCTGGATCAACGCAATATCAAGGAAAATAGTGTATATACCCTGTAATATTATACTTTTCAAGAAAGGCATCCAGACCCTTCTTAAATTTTAGTAGGGAATCACTCATTACAACCTCATATGGCAGAGCGTTCCATAGTCTCACTGCTCTTACAGTAAAGAATCCGCGTCTGTGATTATGCTTAAACCTTCTTTCCTGCAGATGTAGAGGATGCCCCCTTGTCCCAGTCACAGGTCTAAGAGTAAAAAGATCATTAGAAAGGTCTTTGTATTGTCCCCGCATATATTTATACATTGTAATAAGATCACCCCTAAGCCTTCGATTTTCCAAACTAAATAACCCCAAGTGTAATAACCTGTCTTGGTATTGCAGATCCCCTAGTTCCCTAATAGCCTTGGTCGCTCTTCTCTGCACCCGCTCCAGTTCAGCTATGTCTTTCTTATACACCGGAGACCAGAACTGTTAACAGTATTCTAAGTGTGGTCGCACTAGTGAGTTATATAGAGGTAAAATGATGTTCTCCTCATGAGCATCTATGCCTCTTTTAATGCATCCCATTATTTTATTTGCCTTTGCACCAGCTGCCTGACACTGGCCACTAAATGTGAGTTTGTCGTCCACCCATACACCCAGGTTTTTTTCAGTGACAGTTTTGCCCAGTGTTTTACAATTAAGCACACAATTATACAGCTTGTTTGTTCTACCCAAGTGCATGACCTTACATTTATCCCCATTAAAGCTCATTTGCCATTTATCAGCCCAAGCTTCTAGTTTACATAAATCCTCCTGTAATATAAAATTGTCCTCCTCTGTATTGATTACCCTGCAGAGTTTAGTGTCATCTGCAAATATTGAAATTCTACTCTCTATGCCCCCTAAAAGGTCATTAATAAATATGCTAAAAAGAAGCGGGCCCAATACTGACCCCTGTGGTACCCCACTGCTAACCGAGACCCAGTCCGAGTGTGCTCCATTAATAACCACCCTTTGCTTCCTATCCCTGAGCCAGCTCTTAACCCACTTACACATATCTTCCCCTATCCCCATTGTTCTCATTTTATGTATCAATCTTTTGTGTGGCACCGAATCAAAAGCTTTTGAAAAGTCCATGTACACCATGTCCACTGCATTCCCTTGGGCCAGTCTGAAACTTACCTCTTCATAAAAGCTTATCAAATTAGTCTGACAGGAACGGTCCCTTGTAAACCCATGTTGATATTGGGTAATGAGGTTATTCTTCTTCATATACTCCAGTATAGTATCTCTTAGAAAACCCTCCAGGATTTTACCCACAGTTGAGGTTAAACTTACTGGCCTATAATTTCCAAGTTCAGTTTTGTCCCCTTTTTGAATATTGGCACCACATTTGCCATACGCCAGTCCTGTGGTACAGACCCTGTTATTATGGAATCTTTAAAGAGTAAAAATAATGGTCTATCTATGACTGTACTTAATTCCTGCAGTACTCGGGGGTTTATCCCATCCGGGCCCGGGGATTTGTCAATTTTAGTGATTTTTAGACGCCGCAGTACTTCCTGCTGGGTTAAGCAGGTGACATTTAATGGAGAATTTTTATCACTGATCATGTTATCCGTCATGGGATTTTCTTGTGTAAATACTATATAATATTAAATATGGTCATTTAATTAGCGTAAGGTGACTGCCAAATGTTTTTTATATACTATTTATTAATCAGAACATAGAGAGTAATTCATTATTTACAATGCCATAACTTAATATTTAGTGGCATGACCTTTTGCTTTAATTACTGCACCACACCAATGGGGCTTTGAAGTCACTGGGGTATTCAAGACATTCTGATGGATCTTGCTTCATTCCATGTGCCAATCTGCAAACAATTCATGTTTATTGGTATGAGTACGGGCCCCAACTCATTTAAACCCTATAGAGCACCTTTGGAATGCGTCACCCTAACGTATCTCAAAGGTGCTCTATAGGGTTTAAATCAGGTGATTGGCTTGGCCATTGCAACAATCAAACATTTTTCTTTGCTAACCAATTTTTTACTAAACTAGATGTGTGCTTAGGATCATTGTCTTGCTAGAATTTCCAGCCCCTGCCTACTTTGGTTTTACCATGTGGCAGCATTACATTCTCCAGTATATCCTTGTAAATGGTAATATTCATATTTCCATCATTTCCATGCAGCGGTCCAATGGCATATGCAGAAAAGCATCCCCAAACCATGACATTTCCACAACCATATTTCACTGTTTGGTGCTTTACATCATTATGTTTTCCAATTGGGTGTATACACGGTGCTTGCCATCACTACCAAACAGATTGAACTTGGATTCATCTGACCACAACACCTTAGACCAATCTGACTCTTTCCATTGGCTATGTCCTTTGGCAAACTCAAGTCAGACCTTCCGGTTCTTTGCTGAGATGAAAGGCTTCTTGACTGGAACTCGTGCATTCATCACTACTGATCTTAGTCTTGCACCACAGTTTGGTGGGTCACTTTGACCCCATATTCTTAGTTCATTCCATGCGAAATCTGTACAGCACTGTTACGGACATCAGATACTGACTTTTTCTTAATAATGTGACCAACTTTGGAGGATGCTTTCCGTGGTCGTCCACTTTTAGATTTGTCAGCTGTTCCATAACCCTTTTTTTCTTTCTTTATCATACATGACACTTGACTCTGAGAGCAGTTGAATTAAATAGCTACCTCTTTTGGCTTTTGCCGGACTTCACTATCATAATAATAATCTGGTTGTCACGGTCCATTTTTGGAGCCGTGGCAGAATTTCTTATAGAAACCTTTCTCCCCTGGTGGCCGCTGGGGTTTACTACAACTGTAGTTGTTTTGGTGCTGGTTTTGCCCCCGGTGGCCGCTGGGGTTACTACACGTTTGAATTAACCAACAGGTGATGACTACTCCCCCCTCCTTCCTATAAAAGGTCATCATGTGCAGTAAATCACTGTTGGTAATATTGTTCATTTGTTATCCAACCGTGGTGAAGACTGGACCTACCTGGTGGAGAGGGGGTTCAGCTTATGTGGAGCAGTGGAGTTGCTGCTGGATGCTGATCGGATCCTTACTCTGTTGCTTTGAGCATTTGCAGCAGAGCAAAGCTAAGTTTTGGGTTTTAGTTGCTTTAACCCCGTGGTGTCTGTTTTATTTTCCTTTGTGAGTTATTGGGTGCAGTTCACTTTGTTCCCTGTCTCACCTCCTGGGGAGGGGGTTGGTGGTTTAGCTCTGGGCTAAACAGGAGATAGGGACAGGTCGAGGACTTGGGCCTCACAACCTTCAAGTGTACCCCCAAGTTAAGGAGAGTCAGGGCACCCCCTTAGCCTGAGGGGCAGTTCAGGGGCCCAGGTTCCATGTCTCCTGCTTTGTCCCAACTGTCCCGTGACACTGGTGATAAATTTGTATTTGTATTTGTCATGTTTTAACCTAAAAACACACAAACAAAAAAAATTGACTATCCAAAAATTCGACTACACATGACAAAATATTCAAAACATTTGGCCCAGCAAATGTAGAAAACTAAAACATAAAGGGATAAAACAATGTCAAACTCAATTTTCATGCTTTTAGCTGGCAACTATTTGCTTCCGGCTTACTAATATCAACAGGAAAATAATATCACAACAACCAGACCCAAATATTAACACTTTTAAAAGAAATGCAAAACTTTTGGTCACTATTGTATATTCCATGGGATGAGGGGACGCTGTGGCGAGCACTCTCCATTTGGGAATCATTGACATCTCCTTAAGGTAATATAGGCACTGAGGACTTTATTAATATTGACTGAGTTTTCAAATGATTTATTGCCTTAAGTATTCTTTGCGGTCTGTCCCTATAACTGCATAGACAAGGGGCAACATATTTACAGTACCACCACAGTATTACTCTGAATAGGCAGAATACAATATAATTCTACCTATGGTTTGGGTTAAAATGTCTTCCTCCCCTTTTTATCTCTATGGTACATGCTTGATTTAACATACCAACATACTAGGGATTTACAGGCATACCTTCCCTCTTTTCCTTTTGGCCATTATAAATACATGTTAGGAATACATAGTAACATAGTAACATAGTTTTGAAGGCTGAAGGAAGACCTTATGTCCATCTAGTTCAGCCTATTTTTATTGCAGCTGTTCTGCATTGTTGATCCTGGGGAAGGCAAAAAACCCACAGAGTAGAAGCCAATTTTCTCCATAGGGAAAAAAATTCCTTCCCCTAAGCTGGGTCAACCATCTACCTATAAAATTCTGTTATTTGTAACCTTCTATACTGTTACAAGAAAAGCATCCATTCCTTTCTTAAATTCATTCAGTGAGTTGGCCATCACCACTTCCTCAGGAAGAGAATTCCAGAGCCTCACTGCTCTTACCGTGAAGAACCCTCTTCTATACTGGTGCAGAAATTGTCTTTCCTCCAAACGAAGAGAATGCCCCCTTGTTCTTGTCACAGTCCTTGGTACAAACAGTTCATTGGAGAGATCTCTGTATTGCCCTCTGATATACTTGTACATATATATTAAGTCTCCCCTAAGTCTTCTCTTTTCTAGAGTAAATAGACCTAATTTTGATAACCTTTCTGGGTATTGTAGTGAACCAACTCCATTTATCATTTTAGTAGCCCACCTTTGAACCCTTTCAAGTTCAGTAATGTCTTTCTTGAGCCCCAGCGTCCAAAATTGCACACAATACTCCACGTGTGGTCTGACGAGTGATTTGTACAGAGGGAGAATTATGTTTTCATCTCGTGTCGCCTGACCTCTTCTAATGCATCCCATGACCCTATTAGCTTTGGTGGCAGCTGCCTGACACTGGGCACTCAAATTTAACTTCTTATTGACTAAGATGCCTAAGTCTTTTTCCATGTTTGATTTCCCCAGCAGTTTCCCATTTAGTAAGTAATTGTAGCATCTGTTAACTACCTTACATAGTTTTGTATCATCTGCAAATACTGATATTTTACTGATTTGATGTTAGTTACTTGCAAATTGTACTTTTATAGAAGAATAGAGATTTGTATACTATTTTAACACTGCCAAAAAAGGTTGTTACTAGTTTCCTTATACCTCTATTCCTTTAATAATATTTTTTCTCGCCATAGCAGCATCCCCTAAATGACAATTTTGCTTATAAGTATTTTAACAATTTTGTGTTAATAAAATGAATTTTTACTGGATCTCTTCTCAAATTCAAACCTTTGATCCACTCAGTGGTTGTAGTTTGCATTGTGTTATATATATTCCATGTGTTGGAATCGGAGGTGTGTATACCATAGGCTTACTGGGAGTACCCCGATAAGCAGCTGCAACCTCTTCCATCAATGTCAGTCAAGCCATCAAGTAAAGAAATTTTCACCGCACTCTCAAAAGTTTTAAAGCAAATTTTCTTTAATTATTGCTCAAGACAAGTACAGAAAGTTACAATTCTTACATTATTTACCATGTATGCGAATGACAAATATTCCCAAAAAGGAAAAGGTAGCTTTGGCACAAATGTAATTCATATAATGAGGTAACAGCAAACTCTGCATTGTGTATGTGTGTCAGTTCCTAGGAACATGTATCTTTTCCTTATTTCGTTTAGAAACCTTAATGGACGTGTTATCCTTTGGCATTAATCATGTAGCTAGTGAATCTGTAAGAGTGTGGAGTAAGCCATAAAAATCAGTAGATGTGTTCCTTTTGGGAATCTTTATCATTTGCACATATTGTAAATAATGTATATACTATTTATGTTTGTGCACTCACATAATGTTGCTGTTACCCCAGAGCAACTATGTGACCAAGGCCCGGGAGCGGGTCGAAACGTTAAGTCACTTTTATTGTATATGCTTTCACTTTGTCCGCCACTTGCATCTGTCTTGAGCAATAATTACAGAAAATTTGCTTGAAAACTTTTGAGTGTGCAAATTTCTCTACTTGATGATCCAGGAGTTTTCCATTCCCTTCCACCGGCACCTCACCCTACAGATGTGTGCACACCATCTTCTTTTACATTGCTTGGTCTTCTGGGCTGTAGCACCAGCTTATCCATGATGTCAGGAGGATTCATAACTCAGGGGAGGAGAAGTAACTGCTAAGTTTGTTCTTTTCAAGTAGCACAAGTAGATTAAGAAAAGAAAAATCTGGAAAACCCCTTTAATAAAGCTCCTACAGCACAAATATGTACAGTTTGTGGCTCAACGAGTAAGACAACATAAATTTGTAAGTAAAGGTAAGAAAGACTGTAGCAAAATAGCTTAATCCTTTACACGTCTGTCGTAATCCTCTGCTCATATAAAATCATTTCCATAACTTATTGATGCCAGAAGATCGCTGCAATGTGTTGTTAAAATGTTTTGCAATTATGTAAATTGATTTCTGTAGGAGTTGAAATGCCAGGAGCATCTTAACTAATATGAATCTAAAATATCTGTCAGCAAATAACTTAGGGAGAAAAATTGAGCCATACTTCAATTACAGCCAACAGTCATGTTGTTGTTTCACCATTACATTGTTATTTTTGTTGTAAATTGATACTAGATGAACTTCATTATATCAACTATAAATGGTTTAATTAAATATATTTATTATCAGTAAGTGAAATAACTTTTCAGATGCACTTTGTCCAGTTTGGTAAACATAATGCAGCAATCGCCATATCGCCATATCACTTAATAGTTGTATATAGTATATATATATATATATATATATATATACAGTATACAATATAATATTGCTACCATCTAAAATAGGCATATTAACCCCTTCCTGACATGAGACGTACTATCCCGTCCACGGTACCCGGGCCCGTATGACCGGGGACGGGATAGTACGTCTACCGCGATCAGCGGCGCCCACGTGGTGAGCGCCGCTGATCGCGGCCGGGTGTCAGCTGATTATCACAGCTGACACCCGGCACAATGTGTCAGGGGCGGTCACGGACCGCCCCCGACACATTAACCCCTTGCACACCGCGATCAAACGCGATCGCGGTGTACCGGGAGTTAAAGGGAAGCATCGGCAGGGAGGGGGCTCCCTCCGTGCTTCCCTGAGCCCCCCACGGCAGCGCAATGTGCAGCGCTGCTGCGGGGGGCTCCTATCCTCCAGGCCCCCGAATCCAAGATGGCGACGGGGGCCTTCGGGGGCCTGGGGAAGCTGGCTTCCTCAGTGCCTGCAAAGCGCAGGCATGAGGAAGCCTTGTGCACTGCCTGTGACAGATTGCTGATCTGTCACAGTGATCTGTGATGTGACAGATCAGCGATCTGTCACAGGACAGTGATGTCCCACCTGGGACTATGTAATAAAGTAAAAAAAAATTTAAAAAAAAGTGTAAAAATAAATTTAAAAAAATCGCCAAATAAATTAGTAAAAAAAAAAAAAATATTCCCCAATAAATTCATTTTTTTAAAATAATAAAAAAAAAAAACAATAAATGTACACATATTAGGTATCGCCGCGTCCGTAACGACCTGCCCTATAAAACTGTCCCATTAGTTAACCCCTTTAGCGAACCCCTTAAAAAATAAAAATAAAAAACGAAGCAAAAAATAATGATTTATTATCATACCGCCAAACAAAAAGTGCAATAACGCGAGATCAAAAAGACGCATATAAATATCCATGGTACCGCTGAAAACGTCATCTTGTCCCGCAAAAAACAAGCCGCCACACAGCATCATCAGCAAAAAAATAAAAAAGTTATAACTCGCAGAATAAAGCGATGCAAAAATAATTATTTTTTATATAAAATAGTTTTCATTGCATAAAACCGACAAAAACATAAAAAAAGACCTAAATGAGGTATCGCTGTAACCGTACTGACCCGAAGAATAAAAGCGCTTTATCAATTTTACCGCACGCGGAACGGTGTAAACGCACCCCCCCCAAAAGAAATTCATGAAACGCTGGTTTTTGTTCATTCTGCGTCCCAAAAATCGGAATAAAAAGCGATCAAAAAATTTCACGTGCCCGAAAATGGTACCAATAAAAACGTCAACTCGTCCCGCAAAAAATAAGACCTCACATGACTCGGTGGGTCAAAATACGGAAAAATTATAGCTCTCAATATGTGGTGATGCAAAAACTATTTTTACAATAAAAAGCATCTTTTAGCGTGCGACAGCCGGCAAACATAAAAACCGCCATAAATAGTAAATCAAACCCCCCGTTATCACCCCTTTAGTTAGGGAAAAATAATAAAATAAAAAAAATGTATTTATTTCCATTTTTCCATTAGGGTTAGGGCTAGGGTTAGGGCTAGGGGTGTGTTGGGGTAGGGTTAGGTTAGGGTTAGGGTTAGGGTTAGGGTTAGGGTTAGGGCTAGGGTTAGGGTTAGGGCTAGGGTTAGGGTTAGGGCTAGGGCTAGGGTTAGGGGCGTGTTGGGGTTCGGGTTGGAGTTAGAATTGGGGGTTTCCACTGTTTGGGCACATCAGGGGCTCTCCAAATGCAACATGGCGTCTGATCTCAATTCCAGCCAATTCTGAGTTGAAAAAGTCAAATGGTGCTCCTTCCCTTCCAAGCTCTGCTATGCGCCCAAACAGTGTTTTACCCCCTCATGTAGGGTATCAGCCTACTCAGGACAAATTGCAAAACAATTTTTGGGGTCCAATTTCTCCTGTTACCCTTAGGAAAATAAAAAATTGGGGGCAAAAATATCATTTTTGTGGAAAAAAAATGATTTTTTTATTTTCACGTCCGAGTGTTATAAACTTCTGTGAAGCACTTGGGGGTTCAAAGTGCTCACCACACATCTAGATAAGTTCCGTGGGGGGTCTAGTGTCCAAAATGGGGTCACTTGTGGGGAGTTTCAATAGTTTAGGTACATCAGGGGCTCTCCAAACGCACATGACACCTGCAGACCATTCCATCAAAGTCTGCGTTCCAAAACGTCACTGCTTCCCTTCCGAGCCCCGACGTGTGTCCATACAGTAGTTTTCTCCCACATATGGGGTGTCAGCGTACTCAGGACAAATTGGACAACAACTTTTGGGGTCCAATTTCTCCTGGTACCCTTGGGAAAATAAAAAAAATGGTGACTAAAAGATCATGTTTGTGGAAAAAATACGAATTTTTTATTTTCACGCCCGGGCGTTGTAAACTTCTGTGAAGCACTGGGGGGGTCAAAGTGCTCACCACACATCTAGATAAGTTCCTTGGGGGGTCTAGTTTACAAAATGGTGTCATTTGTGGGGGGTTTCCACTGTTTAGGTACATTAGGGGCTCTCCAAAGGCAACATGACACCCGCAGACCATTCCATCAAAGTCTGCATTCCAAAACGTCACTACTTCCCTTCCGAGCCCTGACGTGTGCCCATACAGTAGTTTTCTCCCACATATGGGGTAGCAGCGTACTCAGGACAAATTGGAAAACAACTTTTGGGGTCCAATTTCTCCTGGTACCCTTGGGAAAATAAAAAAAATGGTGACTAAAAGATCATGTTTGTGGAAAAAATACGAATTTTTTATTTTCACGCCCGGGCGTTGTAAACTTCTGTGAAGCACTGGGGGGGTCAAAGTGCTCACCACACATCTAGATAAGTTCCTTGGGGGGTCTAGTTTACAAAATGGTGTCATTTGTGGGGGGTTTCCACTGTTTAGGTACATTAGGGGCTCTCCAAAGGCAACATGACACCCGCAGACCATTCCATCAAAGTCTGCATTCCAAAACGTCACTACTTCCCTTCCGAGCCCTGACGTGTGCCCATACAGTAGTTTTCTCCCACATATGGGGTAGCAGCGTACTCAGGACAAATTGGAAAACAACTTTTGGGGTCCAATTTCTCCTGGTACCCTTGGGAAAATAAAAAAATGGTGACTAAAAGATCATGTTTGTGGAAAAAATACGAATTTTTTATTTTCACGCCCGGGCGTTGTAAACTTCTGTGAAGCACTGGGGGGGTCAAAGTGCTCACCACACATCTAGATAAGTTCCTTGGGGGGTCTAGTTTACAAAATGGTGTCATTTGTGGGGGGTTTCCACTGTTTAGGTACATTAGGGGCTCTCCAAAGGCAATATCACACCCGCAGACCATTCCATCAAAGTCTGCATTCCAAAACGTCACTACTTCCCTTCCGAGCCCCGACGTGTGCCCATACAGTAGTTTTCTCCCACATATGGGGTATCAGCATACTCAGGACAAATTGGACAACAACTTTTGGGGTCCAATTTCTCCTGGTACCCTTGGGAAAATAAAAAAATGGTGACTAAAAGATCATGTTTGTGGAAAAAATACGAATTTTTTATTTTCACGCCCGGGCGTTGTAAACTTCTGTGAAGCACTGGGGGGGTCAAAGTGCTCACCACACATCTAGATAAGTTCCTTAGGGGGTCTAGTTTCCAAAATGGTGTCATTTGTGGGGGGTTCCACTGTTTTGGTACATCAGGAGTTTTCCAAACGCGACATGGTGTCCGATCTCAATTCCAGCCAAAAACGTCAAATGGCGCTGCTTCCCTTCCGAGCTCTGCCATGCCCCCAAATAGTGGTTTACCCCCACATGTGGGGTATCAGCGTACTCAGGACAAATTGCACAATAACTTTTAGGGTCCTGTTACCCTTGGAAAAATAAGAATTGAGGGTGAAAAGATCATTTTTGTGGAAAAAATATGATTTTTTAATTGTATGGCTTTATGTTATAAACTTCTGTGAAGCCCATGGGGGTTCAAAGTTCTCACCACACATCTAGATAAGTTCCTTAGGGTGTCTAGTTTCCAAAATGGTGTCATTTGTGGGGGGTTTCCACTGTTTTGGTACATCAGGGGTTTTCCAAACGCGACATGGTGTCCGATCTCAATTCCAGCCAAAAACGTCAAATGGCGCTGCTTCCCTTCCGAGCTCTGCCATGCGCCCAAATAGTGGTTTACCCCCACATGTGGGGTATCAGCGTACTCAGGACAAATTGCACAATAACTTTTAGGGTCCTGTTACCCTTGGAAAAATAAGAATTGAGGGTGAAAAGATCATTTTTGTTGAAAAAATATGATTTTTTAATTGTATGGCTTTATGTTATAAACTTCTGTGAAGCCCATGGGGGTTCAAAGTTCTCACCACACATCTAGATAAGTTCCTTAGGGGGTCTAGTTTCCAAAATGGTGTCATTTGTGGGGGGTTTCCACTGTTTTGGTACATCAGGGGTTTTCCAAACGCGACATGGTGTCCGATCTCAATTCCAGCCAAAAACGTCAAATGGTGCTGCTTCCCTTCCGAGCTCTGCCATGCGCCCAAATAGTGGTTTACCCCCACATGTGGGGTATCAGCGTACTCAGGACAAATTGCACAATAACTTTTAGGGTCCTGTTACCCTTGGGAAAATAAAAATTGGGGTGAAAAGATCATTTTTGTGGAAAAAATATGATTTTTTAATTGTACCGCTGTACGTTATAAACTTCTGTAAAGCCCTTGTGGGTTCAAAGTTCTCACCACATATCTAGATAAGTTCCTTGGGGGGTCTAGTTTCCAAAATGGGGTCACTTGTAGGGGGTTTCCACTGTTTAGGTACATCAGGGACTCTCCAAACGTGACATGGCGTCCAATCTGAATTCCAGCCAATTTTGCATTGAAAAAGTCAAACGGCGCTCCTTCCATTCTGAGCTCTGCCATGCGCCGAAACAGTCGTTCCCCCCCACATATCAGGTATCTGCGTACTCAGGACAAATTGCACAATAACTTTTGCAGTTCAATTTCTCCTGCTACCCTTGGTTAAATTAAAATAAATTGAACCTGAAGTATTTTTTTTATGAAAAAAAGTTAGATGTTCATTTTTTTTTAAATATTCAAAAAAATTCCTGTGACGCACCTAAAGGGTTAATAAACTTCTTGAATGTGGTTTTGAGCACCTTAAGGGGTGCAGTTTTTAGAATGGTGTCACTTTTGTGTATTTTCTATCATATAGACCCCTCAAAGTGGCTTCAAATGTGATGTGGTCCTAAAAATAAAATGGTGTTGTAAAAATGAGAAATCGCTGGTCAACTTTTAACCCTTATAACTTCCTAACAAAAAAAAATTTTGGTTCCAAAATTGTGCTGATGTAAAGTAAACATGTGGGAAATGTTAGTTATCAAGTTTTTTGTGTGCCTTATCTCTGTGATTTAAGGGCATAAAAATTCAAAGTTGGAAAATTGCGAAATTTTCAAAATTTTCGCCAAATTTCCGTTTTTCTCACAAATAAACGCAAGTTATTTGAATGAAATTTTACCACTAACATGAAGTACAATATGTCACGAGAAAACAGTGTCAGAATCACCTGGATCCATGGAAGCGTTCGAGAGTTATGACCTCATAAAGGTACAGTGGTCAGAATTGTAAAAATTGGCCCGGTCATGAACGTGCAAACCACCCTTGGGGGTGAAGGGGTTAAAACACTGTTATTTAAAACCCTTTCCAAGCAATTTCAGATCATGTAGAAAACTTTTTAGCCTCGTAATTCACTGTCCCTGTTGTATCTTTTATGATTTTTAGGGTTCTCTCACACTAGTTTATAAAAAAAATCGGTCCATTCTCATCCAGAAAAGTGGGATGAGTGAAATCCATATGGTATTCCGTATACAATGCAAATGTGATTACTTACTCATATGTCATACGAGTGACATGCGTATGCAATCCATATGTGATGCGTTTTTTAACCGTATATTCCAAATTGAAGACTCTAGTAGTGAAGGGACTGTGTGATTGATAACCCTTGTGGTACAGTAAAGGGTGTTTTACTGGATGGGAGATACATTTCTCCCAGCAGATTAAGGTTTGGCTGGGTTTTTCTCTAAAGACAGGACCTGCGATGATGTCATGGTCATGTGATCAGCCCATGTGATGTCTACCTCACTTGTGGGAGGGGCTGGGGGCTATGTAATGGAGGTTGGTGTTTGGCACAGGGTGAGTGCGTGTCTGGAAGTTACAGGAACTTGGCTGGACTCAGCCTGAACTTCTATACAGGATCCCCATGCTGCAGGACTATAGCAGCAAGACTCTCAACAACCCTGGGAATGGCACCTGGTAGATGCCACAGGACCTGGCAGCTGCTTAGTTAAGCCCGTCCTGTGCAAGGGGTGAGTCTGGGACCAGTGGTTCTCCAAGCTGGAGAACATTTATGATTTTCCCTTATTTTCTGTTAACCTGCTGTTTGCAAAGTGACATTAAACCACTGAAATTAGACTTTAAGCCTGTGTGTTGCCTCGTTACTGCAGCCCTGCCATTACCTACCAGAGCGAATCCCTACAACTGGTGGACTGAATGCGGGCAAATGCAGTGAGGCCAGGCTGTTTTTGCTTATTTTGATCTGTACCCCAGCCTATGTCCTGGGTGAAAAAAGTGGCACAGACCCAGGCGGGGTACTTTCTAGAAATGGAGGTCACGGTCAAAACGCTCATAGAGGACATGCGACAGCAGCAGCAGGCTATGCAGCAGCAGGCTATGCAGCAGCAGCAGAAGGCCATGCGGCAGTAGCAGAAGGCCATGACAGTAGGCTATGCAGCAGCAGCAGGAAACCAATCAGCTGTTGTTACAGCATATCACGACAGCACAGACAAAAGGAACTAACCGGGAAATCCATGATGTCCGGAAAGCGGTTCGTACAGCGGTTCCCAAAATGAAAAAGTCGGATGATATGGAGGCATACCTGGAGTTGTTCGAAGGAGTCGCTGAGAGGGAGAAGCTACCCCGGGACCATTGAGCAGAAATCATCGCTCCGTTTCTGGCCCCAGGACCTTTGAAAGCATATCAGGACCTACCCACGGAGCAAAGGGCGGACTACACAGTCGTCAAGGGTGAGATACTGGCACGTCTTGGGGTAAATGTCTTAGTTCGTGCCCAGCGGGTACACCAGTGGGAGTTTACCCCCTCCAAGCCGGCTCAGTCCCAGTATTATGACCTGTTGCACCTGTTACGAAAGTGTCTGCAGCCTGAGGTGTTGTCCCCCATGGCCATGCTGGACCGCATAGTGACTGATACGTTTTGGAGGGCTTTGCCCCACTCCCTCTAGACATGGGTCAGACAGGCATCCCTGTTATGAATGAGTCACCATAGGAGGCAAAAGCAGAAATACAAGCTAAGTCCAGAAAACCAGAGAAGTTGGCAACTATCAGATTGCAGACCCCTGAACCTATCAACAACAACTAGCAGTAGCCGTGGGGGGTTCCTACGATGCCCTAGACCCCTCGATCACAGCCGGAGAAATACATAGGCCTAAAGAAAGAAAGGGGAAATCTAAACTGCCCCAGAGCAGACCCCAAAGCAATAGGCAGCCCCCAACATATAATGACGGTGAAGCAAGATGAAAATACTAACACAGACAGAAAGATAGACTGAGCAAAGACGGGGCCCCAAAACTACCTAGATAGGAAAGGACAGGAAGGCTGCTGTCTGCAATCTGCCAAAACCCTATCAAAGACATAAGCCAACCAGCTGATATGAAAAAGGCCCTGAAGCAGCTAGGCTTCAACAACTGAATCAGCACTCAGGAATTTTCAGAAGACAGAGCTAAATGAATTCAGCACACCCCAGCAGGGAATGGCAGAAATCCAGAAAAACAAAGCAAAAACAAAGTCAAAGCACAAAAGCAAAAGGCCGAGCAGCAAACTTAGCTTTGGAGGAGCAGGAATTCAGACTGGTCTCCAAGGATCCCACAGAGAAATCACCCGCAGGGCAGAAGGGCGTCGGCAGCATTATATCCAGTCCGTAACTCCACTCAGCCAGTCACAATCATCAGCCTCAGGTGTTTGACAATCAGGCTCACTACCTTTCTTTACCAGAAGAGGGAGTTCCTCGGGCCTCAGTAATGAAGGGGAAAATGAACTCACAACACATCCCCTACTAATGCCATGCAGATGATAGACCTCATAGAAAGGTATGGGGCTACCAAAGAGCTACAGGGAGGGACTCCTCGGAAGGTAACAGGAAGGTTCCCTAAGTTTCCACCCCTGGTTCGGCGAGCAGAGCCCAGGAAGGCCACTCAGGAATTATCTGGGGAAGTAAGGAGCCCCATAATCAGATGGCAGTGCCAGGAACCAGGGCATATGAGAGCTGATTGCCCCCAGCTAGCTGAGCCCATGGACACCAACTCTGAGTACCACCAGTCTCACAATGCCGAACCGATGTGTGCAATGGGCACCCCGAAAGGTCCCAATATGGAACATTTGTGTCAGGTTGAAGTTGAGGGCACCCCGGCTGTGGCCCTATTGGACTCAGGGAGTCTTGTAACCCTGGTACGAGCCAGCTGGATACAAACCAGCGAGTATACGGGTCGGAAAATTAGGGTGTTGTGTATATATGGGGACTTAAAAAACTATCCCACTGCACTTGTGGTGATAAGCACGCCAGCAGGGAAGCGGTGCCACGAGGTGGGGGTTGTGACTAATTTGCATTATGAGGTGATAATTGGAAGAGAATTTCCCTTATTTTCTATGCTGTGGCCATCTGTTGTCTCACTCACGGAGCAACTGCCGGCACCAGAGGCAACCAGGTTACATTCTCCAGAAGTAGGGCATAAACCTGGTGGCCCGGAGGAAGAAGTGCTGGCAGTAGGGATAACCTTCCCTTCCGTGGACGAGGGGAAGAATTCTCCCATAGAAATATTGGCTGGAGAGGTGGAAGACTTGCCTCCGGGACCCGAGTTGTCAGACTTGAATGTGTCAGGTAACAATTTTCGTACGGCACAACTCCGAGACCCTACTTTGGCCCGGGCCAGAGAAAATGTACTGTCTGTCAATGGGGAATCCCAAAAACCTGGGGCAGCTACAGTGCTGCCACGCTTTGAGCTACACCAAGATTTGTTGTACCGAGTGGAGAAAATACGTGGGCATCGAGATCTGCATCTGAGCATGCATGGGCTCCGGCGGCCATTTTCCCTGAGGCCACCGCATCGCAGCAATGGAGATGTCTGGGCCTCCGGGCTTTGGGGAAATGCTGGAGGAGCCGCGACGCTGGACAGAAAGCCGCCGCAGCCGCCCCACAGCACAGCACCCCCACGCTGGACAAAGAGGAGCTGCGTCGACCCCCAGCACAGAGCCGCCACACTGCTGAAGGAGTAGCCGCCGCACCGCTGCCACCAATGAGGTAAAAGGGGGATGATAGCACCACTTAAACCCTCCCTTCTTCATCGGGATCACTCCCCCACAATATGCACTCGGCGTAAAAGACGACACCCAGCATATAAGACGACCCCAGACTTTTAAGAAGATTTTCAGGGGTTAAAAAGTCGTCTTATACGAAGGAAAATACGGTACTCGTACCTCAGACTTATGATAGGCTGGTAATGGACTTAGCGCATGTACTTGGTGGGCATTTGGGCCAAAAGAAAACCCTAGACCGAATTCTGCAGCGGTTCTACTGGCTAGGGGTCCATGAAGAAATTAAATGGTACTGTAATTCCTGTCCAGTGTGTCAGGTAACCAGTCCCCAGCCTCACTTTCAGAGTCCTTTGGTGCCTTTGCCAATTATAGAGGGCAAGAGAGTGTCAATGAATCTGGTGCAGCCTCTCAATAAGTCAGCAAGGGGACACCAACACATCCTGGTAGTTCTAGATTATGCTACCCGATATCCTGAGGCCATTCCTTTGCGCCACACATCAGCTAAGCTTATAGCAAAGGAACTCATGGGTATGTTTTCACGGGTGGGAATTCCTCAAGAGATTTTAACAGACCAGGATACTCCCTTTATGTCAAAAATTATGAAGGAACTCTGCCGTTTGCTAAATGTTAAGCAGTTGCGCACATCAGTCTATCATCCCCAAACAGATGGTCTGGTAGAAAGGTTCAATAAGATGCTGAAGAGCATGTTAAAAAAGTCAGTTTCCTAAGATGGGAAGGACTGGGATCTCTTATTGCCATATTTGTTGTTTGCAGTGTGGGAGGTGCCTCAGGCATCTACAGGGTTCTCGCCCTTTGAACTATTGTATGGCAGACATCCACAGGGCTTACTCGATATAGCCAAAGAGGCCTGGAAGAACCAACCTACACCCCACAAAAGTGTGATAGAACATGTTGCAAAAATGCAAGAAAGAATGGAGACAGTCCTACCCTTAGTCCGGGAACATATGGAGGCAGCACAACAATCACAGAGTCGGGTCTATAACCGGGAGGCTCGGGTGAGAACCTTTAGCCCTGGGGATCAGGTGTTGGTACTTGTGCCTACTGTAGATAGCAAATTCCTTGCAAGGTGGCAGGGACCCTACAAGATCATGGAAAAGGTGGGGCCAGTAGACTACAAAGTACACCAGCGAGGACGGAGAAAGCCAGAACAGGTTTACCATGTTAATTTGCTAAAACCTTGGTGGGGATAGTCCGCTGCCTGCGCTTCAGATGGCGAAGGCTCCAGTACCTCAGGGTGAGGCAGGAGAAGCCCAACCCGTAGTCAAAATTGCAGATACTTTGTCTCCTAGACAGGCTCAGGAGGTCCGGGAGTTCATTAGCCGAAATACAGGATTTTTTTGGAGCTCCCTGGACTCACCTCCCTAATCCAACATGACATTGTCACGGAGCCACAGGCCAAAGTCCGACTAAAGCCATATCGGGTGCCTGAGGCCCAGCGACAAGCCATCTTGGAAGAGGTAAAAACTATGCTACAGTTAGGGGTCATAGAAGAGTCCCAAAGTGAATGGGCCAGCCCAATAGTCCTAATACCCAAGCCTGATGGGTTTCTAAGATTCTGTAATGATTTTAGAAAGCTAAATGACATTTCAAAGTTTGACGCCTACCCCATGCCCCGGGTTGACGAGTTGATAGAGCGATTTGGGCAGGCACGGTATTTTACAACTCTGGACCTCACAAAAGGTTATTGGCAGGTAACCCTAACAGAGGCAGTGAAGAAAAAAACAGCTTTTGTAACGCCCAAGGGGCTGTTCCAGTATAAGGTGTTACCCTTTGGGTTGCATGGCGCACCAGCAACGTTCCAGCGATTAATGGATATTGTTCTCCGTCCCCATCGCCGCTATGCCTCAGCCTATCTAGACGACTGGGAAAGTCACTTAGCAAAAGTACAGGCAGTGATAGACTCTCTGCGACAAGCAGGGCTAACTGCCAACCCAAAGAAGTGTTCCGTAGGGTTGGAGGAACTCGGTACTCAGGTTACGTCATTGGGAGAGGAGTTCTCAAGCCTCAAGTAAACAAAGTGGAGGCAATTCAGAACTGGCCCCGTCCTCTCACAACAAAACAGGTAAAAGCCTTTTTAGGTTTGGTGGGATATTACAGGCGGTTCATTCCCAACTTTGCAACCCTGTCCGTGCCTTTAATAGACTGTTTAAAAGAAAGGAAATCTGTGATGGTCCACTGGAATGATCAGTTAGAGGGGGCCTTTACAAAGTTAAAAGAGGTACTGTGTGGTACACCAGTCCTGATCACTCCATATATCAAAAGAGAGTTCGTTTTGCAGACTGATGCCTCTGAGATAGGGCTCACTGCCGTGCTGTCTCAAGAGGTTAACGGGGAAGAGCATCCTGTTAGATTCCTAAGCCGGAAGCTTACCCCAGCTGAAACCAGGTACAGTATTGTGGAGAGAGAGTGCCTGGCCATCAAGTGGGCACTGGAGTCATTGCGCTACTATTTGCTGGGAAGAACATTTCGGTTGGTGACAGATCATTCCCCTCTTACGTGGATGAGTCAAGCTAAGGAGAGGAATGCCCGAGTCACCAGGTGGTTCCTGTTCCTGCAACATTTTAATTTTTCAGTAGAGCATCAGGCAGGCAGACTACAGGGGAATGCAGATGCCCTGTCCAGAGTTCACTGTATGTCATGTGTCCTCCACTCTAGGGTTGAACATAGGAGGGAGGTATGTGGTACAGTAAAGGGTGTTTTACTGGATGGTAGATACATTTCTCCCAGCAGATTAAGGTTTGGCCGGGTTTTTCCCTAAAGACAGAACCTGCGATGATGTCATGGTCACATGATCAGCCCATGCGATGTCTACCTCACTTGTGGGAGGGCCTTGAGGCTATGTAATGGAGGTTGGTGTTTGGCACAGGGTGAGTGTGTGTCTGGAAGTTACAGGAACTTGGCTGGAATTAGCCTGAACTTGTATACAGGATCCCCGTGCTGCAGGACTATAGCAGCAAAACTCTCAACAACCCTGGGAATGGCCCCTGGCGGATGCCGCAGGACCTGACAGCCACTTAGTTAAGCCCGTCCCATGCAAGGGGTGAATCTGGGACCAGTGGTTCTCCAAGCTGGAGTACATTTATGTTTTTCCCTTATTTTCTGTTAACCTGCTGTTTGCAAAGTGACATTAAACCACTGAAATTAGACTTTAAGCCTGTGTGTTGCCTTGTTACTGCAGCCCTGCCATTACCTACCAGAGCGAATCCCTACACCCTATAAAACAACACTACCAAAGGTCAGACGCCGGGAGGATATCCATATTGTTTGGGAGATCCTCATATAATATTTTTCATCCTGCAGAATGTTTCTCTTACCTGCAGGTATGTGCTTTATTAATTTGTCCTTTAATCAAACTGAACATTTCCTTTTTAACTGGGTGCAGTCCCAAGAATTTGGGAAACGGTACCCAGCCATTGTGGATCCGGGTAGGCGGCACAGAGTATGGGTTCATCCTCTTCTCTGCCAAAGTGCCATAAGAGGCCATTTCCAACATCTGTACAGGGAGCTACGTAGGCATTTTCTGCGTAGTGCCGAATGTGCTTCCAGACTTTCAAGTTGATATTGGAGGACCTTCGCCTGTGCCTGACCTTATAGAATACATGAGTGAGGTGATGTATATCTGCTGAAGAGCATCTGATGTTGACCCTGAGTAAATTGAGCAATCGATGCTGTTCTTTGTTTCATTATTTAAGTAAAATATTTATGTTAGATCCTTCTGAAGATAGTTGACAATGAGTTTATGAATAACGGCATTATTAAAATTAAGTGTTTCTACTTATGATGTTCTGCTTACAATACCAGAAGGCCTGCATAACATCCTTTGAGCATTTCTGTGGTTAGCTTTAGAACAATCTACAATCAGACAATCAGAAATATTCAAATGTGTTAGGAACTACTGTGTCCGGTACTTAGACTGTTGTGAGTTCATTTTCCCCTTCACTACTGAGGCCCGAGGAACTCCCTCTTCTGGTAAAGAAAGGTAGTGAGCCTGATTATCAAACACCTGAGTCTGATGATGATGACTGGCTGAGTGGAGTTACTGACTGGATATAAGGCTGCCGACGCCCTTCTGCCCTGCGGGTGATTTCTCTGTGGGATCCTTGGAGACCAGTCTGAATTCCTGCTCTTCTAAAGCTAAGTTTTCTGCTCAGCTTTTTGCATTCTTGCTTTGACTTTGTTTTGCTTTGTTTTTCTGGATTTCTGCCATTCCCTGCTGGGTGTGCTGAATTCCTTTAGCTCTGTCTTCTGAAAATACCTGAGTGCTGATTTAGTTTTTGAAGCCTAGCTGCTTCAGGGTCTTTTTCATATCAGCTTGTTGGCTAATGTCTTTGATAGGGTTTTGGCAGATTGCAGACAGCAACCTTCCTTTCCTGTTCTGTTTAGTTAGCTTGGGCCCCGTCTTTGCTCAGTCTATCTTTCTATCTGCGTGAGTGTTTTTTCATCTTGCTTCACCGTCATTATATGTTGGGGGCTGCCTTTTACTTTGGGATCTGCTCTGGGGCAGTTTAGATTTCCTTTTCTGTCTTTAGGCTATTTAGCACTCCGGCTGTGATCGAGGGGTCTAGGGCATCGTAGGAACCCCCCACGGCTACTGCTAGTTGTGTTGATAGGTTCAGGGGTCTGCAATCTGATAGTTGCCAACTTCTCTGGTTTTCTGGACGTAGCTTCTATTTTTGTGTCTGCCTCCTACGGTGACTCAATCATAACATTAGACATTTCTATTTTATTTATGGAACATCTGGGTGCTTCTCCTCATGCCAGCAAATCTGGGAGTGGCTTCATGAAAAAGTGATGCCTGATCCAACCCCACTAGACTGGGTCTGCATTTACCGTGGGATGTATGAAAACGCCAACTCCCTATCTGCATTCAGGTAGTCGATGGAAAACACATATGTGACAAGAAACTAGCGAACTCAGGATCCCAATACTATCATTGCAAACAGTATTTTTCAGTAGTGCTGTTAGCCTTGGTTGACAGCAACTACTGGATTGTAATACCTCCTGATGAAGTACTTAAATAAAACGTGCGTTGGGCCAGTGGGGGTGCTACCACAAATCTTTAATTACATGTAAGTAGGCCCTATCATGCAGGCTAAAACTTTGGGGAAAGTGCTACCCCGTTTGTTTATTGCCTGTGTAGATTTACCTAACATGATAGGCATTTTACTTTGCTTAATATTGTACTGTTGGCATACCCATTATTTTATATTAAGTAGTATGTTTGTTTCCAAGTTTATTTTGATTTTAAAGTACTTAATTTAATAAAAAATATTTTAACAGGTACACTGCCATTCAAAAGTTTAGGGCCACTTAGAAATTTCCTTATTTTTGAAAGAAAAGCACAGTTTTTCCAATGAAGCTAACATTAAATGATTCAGAAATATGCTCTATATATTGTTAATGTGGTAAATGACCATTCTAGCTGCAAACGTCTGGTTTATAATGCAATATCTTCATAGGTGTATAGAAGCCCATTTCCAACAACCATCACTGCAGTGTTCTTAAGGTACTTTGTGTTTGCTAACTGTGTAAGAATGCTAATGGATGGTTAGAATACCCTTGAAAACCCTTGTGCAAGTGCTGTATATTAGCACAGCTGAAAACAGTTTGGCTGATTAGAGAAGCTATAAACCTGACCTTCCTTTGAGCTAGTTGAGAATCTTTAGCATTACATTTGTTGGTTCCATTAAACTCTCAAAATGACCAGAAAAAAAGAACTTTCATGTGAAACTCGACAGTCTATTCTTGTTCTTAGAAATTAAGGCTATTCCATGCGAGAAATTGACAAGAAACCGAAGATTTCCTACAACGGTGTGTACTACTCCCTTCAGAGTAGAGCACAAACAGGCTCTAACCAGAGTAGAAAGAGAAGTGGGAGGCCCCGCTGCACAACAGAGCAACAAGACAAGTACATTAGAGTCTGAAGTTTGAGAAATCGACGTCTCGCAGGTCCTCAACTGGCAGCTTCATTAAATAGTGAACGCAAAATGCCAGTATCAACGTCTACAGTGAAGAGGCGACTCCGGGATGCTGGACTTCAGGGCAGAGTGGCAAAGAAAAAGCCATACCTGAGACTGGCTAATAAAAGGAAAAGATTAATATGGGCAAAAGAACACAGACATTGGACAGAGGAAGATTGGTAAAAAGTGTTATAGACCAACGAATCCAAGTTTGAGGTGTTTGGATCACACAGAAGAACATTTATGTGATGCAGAACAACTGTAAAGATGCTGGAAGAGTGCCTGATGCCTTCTGTCAATCATGATGGAGGTAATGTGATGGTCTGGGGTTGCTTTGGTGCTGGTAAGGTGGGAGATTTGTACAAGGTACAAGGGATTTTGAATAAGGAAGGCTTCATTTTGCAACGCCATGCCATACCCTGTGGACAGTGCTTGATTGGAGCCAATTTCATCCTACAACAGGACAATGACCCAAAGCACACCTCCAAATTATGCAAGAACTATTTAGGGAAGAAGCAGGGAGTTGGTATTCTATCTGTAATGGAGTGGCCAGCGCAGTCACCAGATCTCAACCCCATTGAGCTGTTGTGGGAGCAGCTTGACCGTATGGTACGCAAAAGTGCCCATCAAGCCAAACCAACTTGTGGGAGGGGCTTCTGGAAACATGGGATGAAATTTCTCCAGATTACCTCAGCAAATTAACTGCTAGAATGCCAAAGGTCTGCAATGCTGTAATTGCTGCAAAGGGAGCATTCTTTGACGAAAGCAAAGTTTGAAGGAGAAAATTATTATTTCAGATAAAAAAAATATTTTAACCTTGTCAATATCTGGACAGGATGTTAAACTCACTTGGCAATTCATTTGATTAATAAAAATGAGTTTTCATGGAAAACACAAAATTGTCTAGGTGACCCCAAACTTTTGAACGGTAGTGTACATACTCTTTGGTTATTCATTTAACCCCTTTCTGACCTCTGATGTACTATTCCATCCATGTGCACTGGGCCCTTATGACCATGGATGGAATAGTACGTCATACGTGATCAGCTGGGCTCACGGTGTGACGGACTCAGCTTCTGCTGAGCCGATTTTTTGAGTGGACCCTCTGGGTCATGGCACCCACCCACCGAAGGCGAGCTGACCTTGTGAGGAACCACCCCCTATACAGGGAGGGCAGAGGCAAGACCAAGGGGGTGAGCCACCACGACTGCTGGGACCAGACGGCCGGCTCAGGGGGACACTAGTGAGCGTCTAACAACAGGAACGAGCAGGATGCAAAACATAAAGCGAGGTCACTGGGTTTCTTCAGTAAACGTGGTTTCAAGCTTTAATCAGGTGCAAGGCATAAACAGTGAAACACAGCAAAGTGCGTGCAGGGGCACGCCAAATGTTCAAGGTATAACACATGCTAGAAAACATACCAGGGTCCAAGGCAGGGTACGTGTTAGGAGACACACCAGGGTTTCAAGGCAGGAGGTCTGCTAGGAGACACACCAGAGTTCGAGAGGATGCGTGCTAGGAGACACGCCAGAGTTCAAGAGAGGATGCGTGCTAGGGGACACGCCAGAGATAAAGAGAAGAAGCGTGCTAGGGGACACGCCAGAGTCCAAGACAGGGTGCGTGCTAGGAGACATGCCAGTGTCCAAGGCAGGGTGCGTGCTAGAAGACACACCAGGGTCCAAGGCAGGGTGCGATGGCATCGGACTCCGGACTACTGGCAACGACCGACAGGATCCAGGCATCAGGCTGCAGAAATCAGCTCCGGACATCAGGACGCAGTCCATCTGGTTCCGGACCTCTGGCAGCGGTCGGCAGGTTTCGGGAATCCGGCAGGCAAGCCAGGGTTCAAGGCAGGGTGCGTGCTAGGAGCCACGCCATGGTTCGAGGCAGGTTGCGTGATAGGAGCCACGCCAGGGTTCGAGGCAGGGTGCGTGCTAGGAGCCAGGCCAGGGTTCAAGGCAGGGTGCGTGCTAGGAGCCACACCAGGGTTCAAGGCAGGAGACACGCCTCACTGGCCAGTGCACACGGCTGAGACACAAGCAAGCGGCACGACTAAGGCACAGGAGACGGGCAAGGGGCCATCTGTCACGTATGCCTGTCCTGTGTGACACGACCTGAAGCATACCATCCCAACCATCCCAATTCCCGCAGAATACACCCGATTTCTGGTCCTTATCCCGCCATCCTGGCAGGGAAGCTTTCTATCCAGCGATCGGCGCGGTGTATTGTAAAGTGCTGCCGAGTGCTGGAGCCACAGAAATGATTAACATTATTATTACACTCCAGCTCCTGGGAGGAGCCACCAAAGGGTTAAAGCGAGCGTAGAGAGACACAGGGAGAACTACTGAGACAGGAGGAGCAGCCCGGAGCTTTCTACCCCCAGCGGAGCTCCGCGCCCCTCAGGTGACAGGTCACATGATGATGACATCAGCGCAGGTCCTGGCCAGGCGCTCGCTGCTGCTGTTCTGTGGTGATTTCCTGTGTGACTGCGGCCACAAGGTGAGGAGGTCACGTCACCCGGGGCTTCATGTGTGGGCTTGAGGGAGGACGGTGAGAAGAAAGTCCAGCAGAGAGGCCGACACACAACACACAGGGCAGTCACAGCAGTGCGCAGAGGAGAAAACGCTGCAGAGCAGCAAGGGTCAGACAAGGAAGGGTTAATGGTTTACTGTTATCAATGACCAAACCACAAAGAATGAAGAGAAACGGAAATCACCTTATATCTGGCGACCTCCGTCTCCTCCATCATCAGTATCTGGTGACTGCCCGTCCCCTCCATCATCAGTATCTGGTGACCTCCATCTCCTCCATCATCAGTATCTGGTGACTGCCCGTCCCCTCCCCATCATCATTAGTATCTGGTGACCACCTGTCGCCTCCATCATCAGTATCTGGTGACCTCCGTCTCCTCCATCATCAGTATCTGGTGACTGCCCTTCACCTCCATCATCAGTATCTGGTGACCGACCGTTACCTCCATCATCAGTATCTGGTGACTGCTCATCACCTTCATCATCAGTATCTGGTGACCCCTGTCACCTCCATCATCAGTATCTGGTGACTGCCCGTCACCTCCATCATCAGTATCTGGTGACCTGGATTTTCAATGACCAAAGGGGCGGCAAATTTTTCGACCGCCCCGGGAGCCACAAACGGTTGGGGTGTGGATATGGGTGTGACTACTAAAATGGGTGTGGCTGGGGGGCGTGGCCTAAAATTTGCCACAGAGCACCAGGCAGAGAGCAGGGCTAGCAGCAGAACATAGGCCGAAGCCCAGAGCCGGGTCAAGGAAGAACCTTGAGACTAACCTGGAAATGTGCTGGAGAAGCACCATAGGTCAGAGCAGGAATGGTGCGTGTGCCAGGAGGCACAACAGAGCACCAAGCAGAGCAAAGGCAAGACATGGCAAAGCAGGCAAAGGCAGAGAACACAGGAAGGACTACAAGTTAAAGCATAGCAAAAGCAAGACATGGCAAAGCAGGCAAGGCAGAGAACACAGGAATGACTACAAGTCAAAGCATGACAGAGACAAAAGATGGCACAAAGGACAGCACAAGACATGGCACAGGACAAGAGGCAGAATACAAGCACAGAGCGTGTGCAGAGACGCACGACAGGGCAGAGTGTAGGGGCACAGAATATGGGGAGCGACCGAACAGACCAAGCAGCCATGCAGGGAAGCAACACTGTACTCAGGCCCCGACCATAGGAAGGGGTGGTCTGATATAGGGCATTAGCACCTGCCCTTCCGGGTCAGGACAGGGAGGGGACTTCCGGTTCAGATCCTCCAGGATCATAGAGAGCATTGCTAGATCAGACTGGGCTGGACCATAGAGAAGGTCAAATGATCAGGGGCTCCAGAAACACAGAGAGGATTGCTGCATCAGACAGTCCTGGAAAGGTCACATGATCAGGGTCTTCAGGAACACAGAGAGGATTGCTGCAGGCAGAGCAGAGACAGCTGGTCAAACAGCCACGGCATGCAGCCACGAGGTGAGGTGCGCATGCACACTGCTCCAGGCATCTTGCAGCACAACAGTCACGAGGTGCATGTGCACACTGCTCCAGGGATCTTGCAGCATAAGACATGAGAGACCTCCAGGGTGCCCGCAGGGACCCGGCACTGGCGGCAAAGCGGCATGACAGGCATGGCAGATGTGACACATGGGGGGAGCTGATACTCACAGCTAGTACCCAGCACTAAATGTCAGGAGCAGTCACGGATCTCTACCGGCACTTTAACCTCTGATACACTGCGATCAAATATGATCGCAGCATTCCGGGAGCAGGCAGAGGGGTTGTCAGCTGTGACAGCCCCTCTGCCTTTGGATCGGAGACTCCGTGGCATGACGCGGGCTCCCGATCGCTCTAATGGTAACTTGATGTTGTCATGAAGACATCCAGGTTACCAGAGCTCAGAGACTTCCTGTCATGCACAGTGCATGTCAGGAAGTCTCTGAGGTTAGTGAGAAATTACATGCAGCGCTGACAGCTTATATGGGATGCAGATCTGCATGCTATATAAGCAATCAGCCTGCACAAAATTAGTGCCCCATAGTGGGACACAGAGTAAAACAGAATGAAATTAAAAATTTAAATAAATCAACATTTGAATAAAAAAAAATCCGTAACGACCCGACCTATAAAAACTGTCCCACTAGTTAACCCCTTTAGTGAACACCATTAAAAAAATACAAAGTAAAACAATGCTTTATCATCATACCACCGAACAAAAAGTGGAGTAACACGGATATAAATAAATGTGGTACTGCAGAAAACGTCATCTTGTCTCGCAAAAAACAAGCCACCATACAGTCCCATCACTGGAAAAATAAAAAAAGTTCTAGCTCTCAGAATAAAGTGATGCAAAAATAATTATTTTTTCTATAAAATAGTTTTTATTGCATAAAAGCACCAAAAAATATAAATGAGGTATCGCTGTCATCATACTGACCCGAAGAATAAAACTGCTTTATCAATTTTACCACACGCGGAACGGTATAAACGCTCCCCCCCAAAGAAATTCATTAATTGCTGGTTTTTGCTCATTCTGCCTCCCAAAAATAAGAAAAAAAGTGATCAAAAAAGTCATGTGCCCGGAAATGGTACCAATAAAAACATCAACTTGTCCCGCAAAAACAAGACCTCACATGATTCTGTGGGACAAAATATGGAAAAATTATAGCTCTCAAAATGTGGTGATGCAAAAACTATTTTTTGCAATAAAAAGCGTCTTGAAGTGTGTGACAGCTGCCAAACATAAAAACTGCTATAAATAGTAAATCAAACCCCTCTTTATCACCCCCTTGGTCAAGGAAAAATAATAAAATAGAAAAATGCATTTATTTCCGTTAGGGTTGGGGCTAAAGTTAGGGTTAGGGTTGAGACTAAAGTTAGGTTTAGGGTTGGGGCTAACGTTAGGGTTGGGGCTAAAGTTAGGGTTAGGGTTGGGATTAGGGTTAGGTTTGTGGTTAGGTTTATGGTTACAGTTGGGATTAGGGTTAGGGGTGTGTTGGGGTTAGGGTTGGAGTTGGAATTGGGGGGTTTCCATTGTATAGGCATATCAGGGGCTCTCCAAACGTGACATGTGTCTGATCTCAATTCCAGCCAATTCTGCGTTGAAAAAGTCAAATGGTGCTCCTTCCCTTCCTAGCTCTGCCATGCGCCCAAACATTGGTTTTCCCCCACATACAGGGTATCTGTCATGATCACGTGTGTCTGGTCGCAGATGATGCCGCAAGGCGAACCCATAACACACGTGACCCTGGATACACCGCCTCCAGTGGGGCGAATTTAAACAATAGAACGTGCAGGTGGATACGCCGCCTCCACCTGGCAAATTTAGGAATTACACGTTAACATATACATTTCTGGAAACACCGCCTCCAGTACGGCGAATTTAAATAATAAGGGGGGAACCTGGGTAACTTTAACAATGGTGGGCCCTGCGATAGGGAATGGGGACATGGAGACCTCCTAAGCTCCCCTGAGCCAGTGTCCCTGCACTCCTAACATTCCCTATACAGGCTCCGAACCTGTCGCCGCATGCGAACCTTAACCCCTTGCTCGCCCTGACCCTAAACCCTCACTAGGGAATGGGTTGGTGCGGAGACTAATCCCACCACTGCACTAATAACACACATGAGGAAAGAGACAATACAGGGGAAACACCACTTATCTTTGCTCTGTTGCGTACGCTCCTAGCAACAGAGCCCACCACCTGTGTGCATCTTCTCCTCCACCCTGATCCATCACCATCGTGCAGCCTGGGAGCAGAGTCCATCACCACTTGCAGCAGTCCAGTACACAGAGTCCCAAGATGAGTCCAGCCTCTGCCAAGAATCCAAGCACGCTCGAGTCCAGTTCTCAGCAACCAAGTCAAGCATGCTGAGTGCAACTCTCTTCCTAGTCGCCACTCCTCTAAGCCATGCCCGCACTTCCCGCTGACACCATAAACTGCGACTCCACCAGGCCATGCCAGTCCTTCCTGCAGACACCATTAGCTGGCACTCGTTCTCTCTGGCTGACTGCGCAGGACTCCTATCCAGCTCCATCCTTCCACCAGGCTCTCCAACAACTCAGCAAGAAATATCACCAGCCGTGAGTGAACACCCTGAGACCCATTTATAGAGTGTCACACCTGAACCATAATTAAGTGCAACCTAACCTAAGTGCAACCTAACCTAAGGTGCAGTACCACTAACCACCACCGGGGACAGTCAAAACACCTTTGAACTTAACCAAAGTAAAAAAAGTTCACTTTGTGCTTTTAAACCCGCCAGATCCAACACTGGATCATGACAGTATCAGCATACTCAGGACAAATTGCACAACAACTCTTGGGGTCCAATTTCTCCTGTTACCCTTGGGAAAATAAAAATTTCAGGGTGAAAAGATCATTTTTGTGAAAAAAATAAGATTTTTTATTTTTACGGTTCTACATTATAAACTTCTATTAAACACTTGGGGGTTCAAAGTGCTCACCACACATCTAGATAAGTTCCTTAGGGGGTCTACTTTCCAAAATGGTGTCACTTGTAGGGGGGTTCCACTGTTTAGGCATATCAGAGGCTCTCCAAACGTGACTTGGCGTCTGATCTCAATTCCAGCCAATTCTCATAAAGTCAAACGGCGCTCCTTCCCTTCCAAGTTCGGCCATGCGCCCAAACAGCGGTTTACCTGTATATATGGGGTATCAGCGTACTCAGGGCAAATTGTACAACTTTTGGAGTCCAATTTCTCCTGTTACCCCTTTTAAGATAAAACAAATAGGATCTGAGTTAAATTTTTTATGAAAAGAGGTTAAATGTGCATTTTTTTTTAAACATTCAAAAAATTCCTGTGAAGCACCTGAAGGATTAATAAACTTCTTGAATGTGGTTTTAAGCACCTTCAGGGGTGATGTTTTTAGAATGGTGTCACTTTTGGGTATTTTCTATCATATAAGAACCCTCAAAGTGACTTCAAATGTGATGTGGTCCCTAAAAAAAATGGTGTAAAAATGAGAAATCACTGGTCAAATTTTAACCCTTTTAACTTCCGAACAAACTAAAATTTTGGTTACAAAATTGTGTTGATGTAAAGTAGACATGTGGGAAATGTTATTTATTAACTATGTTGTGTGACATATTTCTCTGTTTTAAGGGCATGAAAATTCAAAGTTGGAAAATTGCGAAATGTTCAAAATTTTCACCAAATTTTCACACTTAAATGCAAGTCATATCAAAGAAATTTTACCACTGTCATGAAGTACAATATGTCATGAGAAAACAGTGTCAGCATCATTGCCATCCATCTAAGTGTTCTAGAGTTATTACCTCATAAAGGGACAGTGGTCAGAATTGTAAAAATTGGCCTGGTCATTAACATGCAAACTACCCTTGGGGGTAAAGGGGTTAACCTTTTTTTACATATAGTGTCTATTTATGAGTTTAATTACCATATCATTCTAGTGTTTTTTTTTCTTTTTGTTGGATTGTAATTGTAGATATTGGGGCCTACTCAAGTACTGGAGATTCTTAAATCTTCAATTCTTCCTTAATGAGTCGTCGGCTTCTAAACAATGAAATGGGAGTGTCACTCTCCAGATTCTCCCTGGCTCTAGCAGAGAAGCTGTTCCCTTCATACTGATTGGGGATGAGGTCTTTACGCAGAGCCAGCATGTGGTGAGGCCTCATCCTCGCAAAGGTCTTGACCATAGACAGAGGATTTTTAATTACAGGTTTAGAAGGGCCAATCGTTTTGTGGAATGCACCTTTGGCATATGGAGCTCTAAATTGATGAGTGCCCTGCCAGTGGTGTCATCAAAACCTATGTACTAGGTTGATATCCATAGTTAACACACGCAGATTTTGGGTCAAACTGCGACAAAATGCCTCTTCTCCATCATCATCTACTGTGCAAGATAGAAAGTCGATGACTTGACTATCTACCTCGCCTTGTGTGAAGTTGGGGAGGGGCTCCATTTTTCGCTGTGCTCTTTGGGTTTTGCTGCTGCTTGTGGGGATGAGTCCAACAGCAGTATTGGGCAGCTGCTGCAAGCCTGATTGTCCTGTTTCGGGTCGATTGGTGGTCCAGTGGGTGCTTCTGCCTTCTCTTCTGGTGGTTCCATCACTTTGGACTCGGATGGTGTGTACCTATTCCGTAAGTTTGTTTCAGTTCTGGAAGTTGGAATTTATATGATAAGTAACAATCGTATACATCAAAAGCACAATAAAAGCCAACTGTTTTCACTTACAGATGGAACTACATGATTGGTGACAGAAAATTCAACCTATTCATATATAAATATTGCCTTTTCTGGGAGTACCATCACCACTTTTGCATGCTGCAAGCATTTCATTTGATATTGGTTCCATCAGCTGCATCGTCTAGTGACATTAGTCACTGAAAAGGGTTAAAAAAGAAAAGAAAAACACATGAAGTAAAAACAGAATTCCAACAAACGTGAATTTTTTGGGGGCCAACGGCAAAGAAGTATGTGTTTTTTGGCAAATTATTAAATATATGTCTCATCATTTACTGTGGGTAAAAATATACCGGAATTCACATTGCAAGACGGAGCTTAAATTTAATTTGCGATCAAGCATTTATTAAATGTTAAGTTAACAAAGAATTTAATGTATGTCCCCATACGACATTGGTCACTTGACAATCTTCTTCAATACAGTTATGAAATGTATGATAAGCCAAATCAAAGAAATTACATACAGCTCTGGCAAAAATTAAGAGACCACCACATCAAAACCTTGTCATGGGCAGCCCATTTTCCAGAACTGAACACCATTGAAAACCTCTGGAATGTAATCAAGAGGATGATGGATAGTCACAAACCATCAAACAAAGAAGAACTGCTTAAATTTTTGTACCAGAAGCAGTGTGAAAGACTGGTGGAAAGCATGCCAAGACGCTTGAAAGCTGTTTTTAAAAATCATATTTATTCCACAAAATTTTGACTTCTGAACTCTTCCTGAGTTAAAACATTAGTATTGTTGTTTCTAAATGATTATGAACGTGTTTTCTTTGCATTATTTGAGGTTTAAAAGCACTGGTTTTTTTTTATTTTGACCATTTCTCCATTTCAGAAAATAAAGCAAAATTTATTGCTTGGAAATTCGGAGACATGTTGTCAGGAGTTTATAGACTTAAAGAACAACTTACATTTTACTCAAAATATATCTATAAAGAGGAAAAGTCAGACAAACTGAACATTTGGAAGTGGTCTCTTAATTTTTTGCCAGAGCTGTATGATAGCATTGGTTCTTTAATTCATCCCAACAAAATTATACATGTCAGGGTGCAAGTATCATTGTGTTGGATTTGGCAATATGTAAGCTTGCCTAAATTTGCGCATAATGTTGTCTAAATAAATATTTTTAACTAATTAACATGTGAATGATAAACTAGGGTTGCCCACAATATAGCTTACAAATATTCAAAAACGCACTTATTCAGTTTTGGACATCCATGTACTGTCATCATATTGGGGGTACATTTGAGAACAAAATGTATGTCCATCATTCATCCAATTTCACCTTGTCCACATATCCAGGGTCCCTTTTTGTCCCAGAACTAAGGCCATTCCTGCACAAGGACAAGGAGCTTCTCCAAATTTATGGGCCTTGACATCCTCTCTGTCTCTGTGGAGGCATATGGCTGAACTTCTGGAAAAGTTTGGGGACGGTTACAACTCTTCCTTGTATGATAACTTCCTGTCATGACATGATTGAATATTCTGTGGCTTTTTTTTTGTCTCTCTCCGTGTAAATCATGTTAGATAAATTCCAAGCTTAGGAACATAATATAATATGGTTTTCCTGCATTCACATTTACTTACACATTCTACATTTGTTGAAAGTACATTTGCAAATTCTATTTTCAGAATTGGCAGAATCTAGAAACATTCTGGCAGATTGTTTTTAATTATTGCTAATACAAGCCAAGCTACATAAAAAGATACAAATGAGATACAAAAAAATTAGAGGTACATATTTATATTCTTTTTAAATACATTAAACAACAATATCTTTAATATCTTTGTAGCTATATAGATTGAAATAAGACATTTCACCGTTAAAAGGAATCTATCACATCAAATTTACACTACAAATTCATCACATAGTGTTTCAGGAGATAGAGTAATAATACAATGTGCTCTTTTTGTTTTTTCTGTTCTTCTTTTGACCCAAAATACTATTATATCGCAATATGCAAATAAGAGTGTTCACTGCATACTTGACGTAGCTAAATGCCTCAGTGAACCATTCCACACAAACATGTAGAATACCGCCAGTCCTTCTATGCTAACTGCGCAGGCTTGCCTAGGTACAGCACTGTTTGAAGATAAAGCTCCCTTACATGAGCACAGTTTATGTGCAGGAGAGAGTACATAAGTCACACTCTCCTCTATTCTGACATTGCTTGTCTCCTCTGCTACCCCTTCAGTGCAGGAAAGAGACAACAAATCACTCTTTACTCTGCAAGTGTTTTCTGATTGTGGTGGTAGCTGGTGGTGAGTGTTCTGGTCGTGGTAAGTCATAAGTGTGTGCATCCAATATGTGGCACTCTTTTTAGACTTTGACTCTTTGGCAGTCTGCAAACTCCGCAAGTTTTGTCATTGATGTACAGGCTCATATAGACTAGTAACTATGACTCTCCATCAGCACATGAAGCAGAAACACCTGTTCATTTAGGAAAATCAAGATGGCCAGCAATCAGAGCAAGTCACAAGTGGTCCTCCTCTCTCTTCTCACCATTCTGTCAGCCAGGTCGCACCCTCAAGTAGTACCTGGTCGGTATCATCGCCATCATCATCATTGCCATCTGACACTATTACTTATTGTGCTTTAAGGACGCCGCATTGTCCTTTTCCATTACATGATCAATTATCCATCCTTATGTGTTAAAAAAAAACAGATAAAATATCCCAGTCATTCAATAGTTTGTCCACTAAGCTCTCATCTGGTCAAGTTCTGATGGTGCAGCCACTTCCATACCACCTTGTAGAATCATCTGGCTGTCTTTTGGGAAATGGTGGTATGCCATCAGCCTCAGTGGAAGACACTGAGGTGCCTTTATTTCGTAATTATTCCTTACAGAAGGGGGAGTTAACTCTCTATTCTCATGTGAAGGTGAATGAAGGCAGCTCTGGACTTGTCTTTGAGCTCCAAAGTGCACTGTACTCTAGACACCTGGAGAAACAATTATGGGCACGGACAATAAATAAGATTCATTTTTCACTCTGTGAATGTTTTCAGCAGCAGCGATGTGTCAAGGGGAATTAATTTTTCAGGACTTTCTTAATCCCATAAATCCCCGATATCACAAGCTGAGAAGGTCATGAGCACCACCCGCTATCATCTTTGGAGCAAACCGCTCTCTGCTACCCCCTATCCTATGGAAAATTACAGGATTAACCAACAATTAATGGAGAAGGCAGCAGCCTGTTCGCAGCACTAGGCCGACTATCGGAAAATTAATGGTGAGCGTACATCATATACATCCTCTGGATTCCAACACATGGAATATGTGTACACACCAAGGTACAGTCGCAGCTAACTCTTGGATAATCCCAGACTACTCACTGCCACAACCACTGTCTCGGTCGAAACATATGGTTTCGAGGTGTAGTTTACAGAGCAGAAGGAACTGAACTATTACAATTAATCCAAAGAGAGGCAGTGTTTATGAAAAATATACAAAAGATTTTACAAGGGGGACAAAACAATACAGCATAAATAGCTACATAAAATAAAAGGGATTATTAACAGGAGGACTTACTACACTGGTCGCAGAGATGATTCAGTTTAGCCGATGTGCCTTTTCTGGGGTGTCTGGGGGCAGATTTTTGTAGCCGGGGGGCAAAAACAATGGTCCCCCTCAAGGCTATTAATATCTGCCGTAACTCACTGGCTTTCCCTCTCTGGTTGAGAATTTACTGCGGGAGCCCACGTAATTTTTTTCAACGAATTAACCCCTTAATTTAACACCTAGATGTCCCAAATTTTACACACATACCCTAATCTAATTATTAGTTAAAGACATATAAAAATCTAAATGAAATGAAATGGTTTACTGTATGTAACCAAGTGTCATTTCATGTCGGGTTTTGGAATGATTTTACAGAAGCCGACAATTGATTTAGCGGCTATACTGCTATGTAGAACTCTGTGAAATATTAATATATATATATATGTGTGTGTGTGTGTCTCAATGACATGTATGTATATATAAATACAGTATATATGTATTCTATGTGTCTATATATATTCTTTCGCTTGTGTTTTAACCTGTCATTGGGATCCATTATATGTCCATTTTGCAAGCCTGCTCGGCATACGGATGCAATACGGATGTCATATGGATGTTTACATGCACAAAAAATGGAGCCACATCTTGACAACGGATGACATACGAATCACTGTTCAGGGAACATTTCTGCCTATTATGACCATAAAATACGGTCCGTATTTTTATATGTTGTGTCTGACTCCAGCCTTATTATTAAATAGACAGTGTGTCCGCCTAATATGTTCCCAGCCTACTTGTCCTTGTAAGTAAAAGGTATAATCCACTGCACACAACTACTTGATACTTTGCAAAAATCAATAAATTTTTATTCAAAAAGATATCCAGTCTAGACGAAAAAGTGCCACAATTTCAATGACAGTGTATATACATTGGTTTTCCAATAAGCTACCCAACGTTTCGATCCTCCCGGATCTTACTCAAGGGGTACTACAAGCTAAGGAGAACAATACATAAAAATACAGATCATATAATAGAGGCAAAATCAAAAGGGTTACATAAATACAAAAGAATCATATACAAAGAAGAAAAAAGAAATTGTAGACTGGCAATGACAGGAGCAAGTATGTACAAATAATGATAATAATAAACCAGGAATCAATACTTGTCAGATACAGGTAAGTATATATGAAAGCAAAGACAAAAAATAAAAAATAAAAAATAACACTATACCTTTGAGAGAACACAGGTTTTGAGAGGGAGAGAGACCCAAAGATTGTTTACCTTGAAGAGAAGAATGTCGGCATAAGGCACTGTATATAAGAAAGGTGGTCACCTTTACAGGTACTCCCAGGTATTGTGATGACTATAGATAAGGTGCGGCTGTATCTACCTAAGCTTTTGAAAAGAAGTACAAAGATTAATTAATAGGATTGGGCCCCGTATGTGAAAAGATGATGTAACCAAAGTGTTGTGTTGTACCTCAGAATTAAATCCAGGATTGTACAGGGGCTGTAGTAGCCGTCATAAAGGATTTTAACCTTAGGAGCCAATAACATGTGGAGGGAAGATAAATATTCGGAGAGGATTCCTCCAGTGTATATAAAGCAAAAAAGGCCTAGGTGTTTGTACCTTAAATAATCCGTTGCAGTAGTGTAAGAATTATATGAGACGTTATCTGAGGCAAACCTATAAGAAGGGCAACAACCCATTAGAACCCTCCATTATTAGCGTTTAGACTGACGGTCCATCAATAAGAAAGGAATCAATACCTTATAAGTACGGCCGAGACAGAATAGATAGTATTCAGGCCGTTTCTGATAGCAGTCCTAAAGAATAAATGGCAGATTATTAGAACACCCATCACTGGAGAGAGTCTAATTCCAGAGAGGGAGGTGAGGAGAGTTACCTGGGAGAATGCCGGGGATGAGTAAGATCCTGGGTAGGAGCGGCGCTCCCGCGCCTTGCCCTATGTGTCCTGGGGATGCCAGTGTGGCACAGAGCCGACGGGCTGCATTGAAATAGGCCAACGCGCACCGTTGGACCGGAAGTGCGTCATCCGGCCCGGAAGCCGCCATGTTGGAGGAGGACGTGGTTGAGAATACCGCATGCGCAGTGGCGCGGCGGCGCAGGCGCAGGAGTGGCTATTGCCACCATGTTGGAGGAGGATGCAGTTAAAAAGACTTAATGCGCAGCGGCGGCGGTGGCCGCCATCGTGGACGAGTAAAAACGTCATGGGGAAAGAAAACATATTTTAAGGCTGTGGAAGCATACTTAGTGGTATAATCCACTAGAAAAACCGAAGAATAGTAAAACACTGCAGACAATTCCGGCTAGATATTAGAAAGGGGGGGGAGGAAGGCTTTTGAACAGGCATATGAGAAGTAGGCCAAGGGGAAAATGAAAATAAAAATATTAAAAATAAAAAATAAAAATAGAAAAAGGGGGGAATAAAAAAGGAAAAAGGACTGAAAAAACAGTAATAAATCAATAAATGAATGATAAAAAAAAAAGAAATAAAAAATAGTAAAAAGAAAATTATAGTAAACAGAAAAAAATCTAAAAAATAAAAAATAATAAAAAGAAAAAGTAAAAAGAAAAATAATACACTTACTAAGTGCGGCGGTTGGTTATCGTGTCTGAAAAAGTAATAGACATGATTAGAATCATAGTAATCAATCGATCTCCCTGTTCAGGCCTTTTGATGATAAGGTATCCAATTTGTGAATCCAAAATGTTTCCCCTGATTTCAATAATCTAACATGGTTGCCCGCTCTCCTTGGTTTTGGTACCTGTTCGATGACCCGGTATTTAAGTTGTTCTACCGTGTGCTTATGTTTGACAAAATGGTCCGGTAATGGTAGCCATGTCTTGCCACATCTTATGGTGGACTTATGGCTCGCAATTCTATCCCTGACATGTTGCGTCATCTCACCCACGTATAGGAGGCCACAGGGGCATTTAATCACATAAACAACGAAGTTTGAATCACAGGTATAGTATCCCCGAATGGGAAATGATTTTCCTGTACGTGGGTGGGTTACTGTGTCAGACTTGATAATATTGGAGCAGGAGGCACACCTAAGGCACGGCAAAGTCCCTCTGCGTCGAGTGATGAGTTGGCGTTGTACAGGGCATGTCCCCTTGCTTCCAATGTCAGCTCGTACCAATTTGTCTTTGATGTTCGGAGCTCGCCTATTGCACATAAGGGCGGATGTAGAGAATGCTTCAATGTTGGGGTATGCCCTAGAGAGCAGTGGCCAGTGTTTACAAATGATCGAATTAACTTTTGGCATTAGGGGATGGTACGTGTGTACAAATGGAACTTTTTCTGGTTTAGAAATAGCCAAATCTGAGATTGGTGGATCAAGGATCCGTGTCATTTCATTTTCAAGTAATTTATTTGGGTAGTTTCTATCCCTGAATTTGATAGACATCTCTCCTAATCGAACTGGTAGTAGATCCGGATGAGTGACTATTCTGGATATCCGTGTAAACTGAGATCTTGGAAGGCTATTTTTTGTGGCTTTAGGGTAGCTACTTGAAAAATGCAGGAGACTATTACAGTCAGTTGGTTTGGTATATAGATCCATAGTAAGATTACCCTGTGGATCTTTTAACACTCTGGTATCTTGAAATGGAATGGATCCTGTGTCATAGTGAAAAGTGAATTGTAATTGTGGGTCTTGAGAATTAAGATACGTATAAAATGACTGTAAAGAATCCATAGAGCCTGTCCAAATTAGAAAAATATCGTCAATGTAACGATGGTAACATTTTATATGTAACTGGAAGTCTTTTGTTGGATAGATAAATTGTTCCTCAAAGGAATTCATAAAAGCATTCGCGTAAGCTGGTGCGACGTTGGAACCTATTGCAGTCCCCTGTCGCTGAATGTAATATGTGTCCTCAAATAGAAAAAAATTCTCATATAGTACTAATGTGAGTAGATCAAGGCAAAGTTGGATAGAATCAGCTGTCATGTTGGAGGTCTCCAGTAGGGATTTAGTGGCTTGTAAACCTTTGGTGTGGGATATGGATGTATAGCAACTATTCACATCTAGTGTGACCGATAGACTGTCAGGAGAGGTAAATTTAAAATCATTAATTACTTTGAGGAAATGTCCTGTGTCGAGTCGGAATGAGCAGGTAGTCTTTATCAAGGGTGTTAATATTTTCTCAAGAAAGATTGAGAGTGGTGAAAGTATGGAGTTAGTTGATGCCACAATCGGTCTGCCTGGTGGGTTAATGAGAGATTTATGTATCTTTGGTAAGATATAGAAAACAGGAATGATAGGATGTGGATTTGACAAAAATTTGGCTGTTTTGCTATCAATAATATGTTTATCCAGATTGTCATTAATCAGGGATTGGATTTTTTTGTTTATCTCTGGAGTAGGATCCCGTGGGATCATTTCGTATGTCTGAGTATCGGAGAGTTGTCATGTAATCTCATTGATATATATAGAGCGATCCATAATTACAATGGCCCCGCCCTTATCCGCTGGTTTAATGACAATGGATTTTTTTTGCTGCAGCGAACTAAGCCCTTGTTTCTCTAGCAATGTAAGGTTATTATGTTTAGGAAAAAAGCCTAGACATTGTTGATGTGTAAGGTCCTTGACCTCCCGATCGACAAAAGAAATAAAAGTTTCAGTAGCATGAAAGGTATGAGGAGGATGAAACGAACTCGGATTACGTAGTCCCAGATTGGTCACGGAGATCTCCGCAACAGAGACGTCCCCAGCTGGAGACACTCTGATATCAGGATTTCCCTGCAATGTCCCAAAGTGAGTTTTTAACCTCACAGCACGATAAAATCGTTGAAGGTCCTTTTCCAGCTGGAATGCATACCAGTTGGGAGTAGGACAAAATGAGAGTCCCATTTGAAGCACCGATAGTTCAGCAGGTGAAAGCATGTAGCTTGAGATATTGATCACTAGGTTGGATAGTATCTCACCTGTGATCTGGTGGTCATTTTTTCACCTCCTAGATCTTCGCGTCTTTCGTTGCGTTGGAAGCCTCCCCTGCGACCTTTGGATAAAAAAGTTGCCTCGTTGAGCCTGTGGAGCAATCGCTTCCTGTACTGTAAGAGCCCTTTCTGCGATTTGGTTGACGCCACCAGGAATTCACTCCAGATGAATCACTCCATCTATAGACTCTATTGTTTGTGTAGTCGTCGGTGTCCCGTTGGAATTTTTGACGTTTCCTTTCCTGTAAAAATTTTTGCTGAACGGCTATAATTTTATCTGTTTTATCCTTTAGACTTGACCAATCTGTTGACGAAAGAGTGGATGACAGTTGTGTCTCCACAGCTTGTATTTTTTCTTTCGTGTCGATAATGGCCTTCTGTAGGAATTCAATATTCAAAATTATAATATCAAGAGAGCACTTGTTCAGAATCTTCCTATACTTGTCGCATAATTCCTCATTGTCACTAAACAGAGTTGGGCATAGTTTGCTCCTTAGTCCCCTTGGGATCTTCCCCTGTTTAGGATACTCGGACAAAGTAATGCAGTGATGGTCATACGATAATAGCCTGCGTCTTTCCTTCTCGTAGTCCCTCGTTCTCAACTCCTGTGTTGGAGTTTTCAAAAAATCATTTGAATTAGAGACTTGAGATAAAATATTTGAACACGTAGCAGTATCATATGCAAAAATGACCGTAGACATCAGGTAGACCGGTGCAAACACCAGGAAAAAAAAGTGAATCAAGAAGATCTTGTTTGATTACTTGTCCTTTTATTTCACCCGTGCTTACCTGATCTTGTTCGTTCTATGTTACCCCTGTCCTGTCTTGCCTGTCCGCATTTGCCGTTCCCTGCCTATCAGCGTCTGTGGCTCCTTGCCTGTCCGCAACTGTGGCTCTCTTCCTGACCATGTCTGTTGCTCCCTGCTTGACCAGGTCTGCGGTTTCCTACCTGACCTCTTCTTCAGTTTCCTGCCTGACAGCATCTGCGGTTTACTGCTTGCCCACATATGCAGTTCCTCATTCGTCCAGTCTGAGCTAGGTCCAACCCATTCCTGTATTCCAGTCAAACCTGCCAGTGACCCAGTCCTTCCTGAAACTGTTCCTGTTCCTCCAGTCTGAACTGGCTCTTACCTCTGCCAGTGTATCAGCCATGCCCGCCTGCCTGCCAGTGTATCAGCCGTGCCCGCCTGCCAATATACAGCTGTGTCTGCCTGTACCCACCTGCCTGTAGATCATCTGTATATGCCTGCGCCTGTCTATGAACCAGCTGAGCCAGACAGCATACCTACAGGACCTGCATGCACTTGTCTTTACAGTGTCCAGTCCCATTGGGGGTCAGGTTCTTCTGCCAGATGCCACCCTTAAGTGGTACCTGACAGCTACCTGACACACAACCGTGACCTCACCATTAGTGGATCCAGAGAGAACCAAGGCAGCTGCATAGTCACACCGCTCCAGGATAAGTCTGGTCTGTGGCACCGTGGGACCACAATCCACACTCACACCACACAGTCTGGGCACGAGGGTAACAACGGCCCTGCTTTTAGATGTTTGCTATTAAAGTAAAATGGGGGATTTTTTCCAGGTTCCAAAAAGAAGTCCATGGTGTCTTATTACCAGTATTTTAACTGTTCTGCAAAGTGTTCACCAAATAGATGCTTGCTGCACACATGAATAACCCATCTGCGATCCTCGTCAGTCAACGTTAGGGCTACAACTGAAGCAATAGCAGCCATAGCTAAAGTATATTTGACATAATGGACCAGATGTTTTATCTGTCAATCTGACAACCTGACACACTTCACTGTGTCCTTTCTCAGGCAGATATCCCTTGGACATTTGGCTCTGAAGACTGGACCAGTGAGAAGAATTGGACAAGTTTACTCTGCGTCTACTGCCATCAGGAATTCAGTTTTGTCTTACCAAAGTTGACTAAGTAATCCATCAAAAGTGTGGAAAAAAAAATACATTTGGCAAAATGAATCAGGCATAGATCGTTGATAACTTTTCTTTCACCTATTGCTGATGCAAATTATTAAAGGGAACCTGCCATGTTAAAAAAAAACGCTGTTAATCTACATGCTAATAGCATTCTGAACCTATCCGGTGCTGGCATCTTGAACCCTGTTGCCAGGAGGAAATTAATTTTATGCCTCCCAGGAGCATTTGGCATTCAGTTGCAGAGGCAGTGCCAACGTGGTTTCAGTCACCGCTTTGTGTATATATAGACAGCGGCAACTGTAAGCATACCCTGGCACTGACTGACAGCAGGCTCTAATACTGATCCTGTTGTGAGCCAGTCCCGCGGGCGCAGTTACAGCCACTGCACCCTATTTACAAAATGGTGATTTAAACTGCCCCTATAACTGAATGCTGAATGTTGCCGGGGTTAATTGTCTCCCATCAGCGGGGATCTAAGTGCTAGCGCCGGGTTGGTTCTGAATGCTATTAACTCTGAGATTAACCCTATATTTGCAAGTTAAGGCTATGTTCACACCCTTCATTTTTGTAGGATTTTTTCCACAGGCAAACACTTCTCTTTTCGCAATGTATGAACATAGCCCAATAGCGTTTTTCACATGACAGGTTCCCTTTAAATCAGACATAAAATCGACCAGCCTGTTTTTACACCGTTCACCTGCCAATGGCCCAAACTCAACCAGGCATCTACTCTCTGTCAATTTTGACATCTATACTGTAGTGCTGACAGGGACTTTCTTATACTGGCACATATGTCCTTGTGTGCCCCTTCCCAAGTCTCTACTGTGCGGCTTCGGGCATTGCCTTTGCATGGCCACACCAGCCACAAGTCTCCTGGCTGCCCACTGTTTTTAGCAGTGCTATATTACACTGTCGCTTCTGGGGTAACTGTTGATAGCCCTACATCAACACACAAATTCTTACCAGTCCCATCCTACTTCTCTACTGTGTGACTTCTGCCATTGCCACTGCAATGCTGCACGTCTTCTAGCTGTCCACATTCTTTTACAGTTTTAGACAGTACTGAGGCTGAGTGTACATCAGCAAGACAGGTGCTGGCTCCCCAAAAGAGATAAATTTTTGGACTGTTTTAACAATGTGAGTAGCCTAAAAAGTCTGATATTATAGACTATTTTAAAGGCTGTTGGATAACACCAGCTGCAACCCATTTTTGCCCAGTCAAATAGGTTGAGGTTGCTTGGATATTATTAAAAGTATGTTTGCAATAAAGAGAACAGAATCAAATAAATTACATAGATACAATAGAGAACTGAGCTTAATATATAAATACTGTGCCAGAACTAAGCTTATTACAGTACCCAAACACACTACACAGGCAAAGTACCAAAACCAAGCTTACTACAGTAAATACATTCAGAAGCAGAATCAAGGTTACGCCAAGATATGGTACCAGAATCAAGTCAAATATGTAGATACTGTACCAGAACCAAGGTTTACTACATAGACACAAACCAAGCATAGTAAATAGATTCAGAAGCAAAACCAAAGTTACAACATAGATACAGTACAGAAACCAAGCTTACTACATAGATATGGGAGCTGAACTAAGCTTAGTACATAGCAGGGCCAGCGTTAGTGGCAGGCAGATCAGGCAGCTGCCTAGGGCCCCCGCTCCCCCCGCCGCTATGGGGCCCCTGTGAGGCAGGGAGTCCGCCTGCCCCCGGCGCCGACTCCCCTCACCACTGCATAGACACCGATACAGTTCACAGCAATGATGGAGGAGAGAGCGTCAGCTGACGCTCCATCTCCCATCATTCCCCGCTCTGCTTCTGACACACAGCGGGTGGCTGGGCTATATATACCATGTGCGGCTGGGCTGTATATACCATGTGGGGCTGGGCTGTATATACTATGTGCGGCTGGGCTATATATACCATGTGGGGCTGGGCGCTATATACTATGGTGCTGGGCTATATACCATGTGGTGCTGGGCTTTATACCATGAGGTGCTGGGCTGTATACCATGTGGTGTTGGGCTGTATTCCATGTGGTGCTGGGCTGTATACCATGTGGTGCTGGGCTATATACCGTGGTGCTGGGCTATATACCATGGTGCTGGACTGTAAACCATGTGGTGCTGGGATGTATACCATGTGGGGCTGGGCTATATACCATGGTTGGGCTGGGCTATATACCATGTGGTGCTGGGCTATATACTATGCAGCTTTGTTATATATGAGGAGGCTACATTGTATTCTATAAGGGGCTGCATTATATTCTGTGGGGGGCTAGATTATATTGTATGGGGGCTACATTGTATTCTATGGGGGCTGCATTATACTTTATGAGGAAGGCTACATTGTATTCCATGGAGGGGCTACATTATACTATATAAGGGGCTGCATTTTATTCTATGAGGAGCTGAAATATATTCTATGGAGGGGCTGCATTATACTATATGAGGGGGGGCAGCATTATATTCTATGGGGGTTACATTATATTCTGTGGAGTGGCTGCATTATACTCTGTGGGGTAGCTGCATTATGCTCTAAGGGGTGGCTGCATTATACTATGAGGGGGGCTGCATTATATTCTATGAGGGGTTACATTATATTGTATGGTGAGGCTGCATTATACTCTGTGGGGTGGCTGCATTATACTATATGTGGGCTGCATTATACTGTATCAAGGACTATGGGAAGTGAATTGTACTACATGGATGACTATGGCGGTGCAATATACTATGTGGAGCACTATGTGTATTATACTATATGGAGGACTGGGCAGTGTATTTTAACATATAAGGGGGGCTATAAGGAGTGTATTATACTATATGGAGGACTGAGGAGTGTATTATACTATATGGAGGACTATGGTCCACATTATATTACATGAAGGACTATGGGGTGTAAACTGTAGATGTGCTGCTGATAACATGATACTGTATGGGGACAGATTGATCCATTAGTGATTGTTCTGTTCCCATCATTCTTTCTTAGACTGTGGAAAGAGGCCGGGAGACAAGTGTTGAACGACTTCAATATTGTTGTTCACACTCATTTAGCGTCCTGAACTCAGCGCATGTAAATGCAACAGAAATGCTTCTGTGTGATGTGCAATATGTTAGCATTTGGGGGCCCCATTTTAAACTTTGCCTAGGGCCCTACTTTGCCTAAAACTGGCCCTGGTACATAGAGGAGATGAACAAAGCTTACTACATAGATATGGGAATTTAAACAAGCTTACTATATAGAGATGAAACCAGAAGTTAACATATACTATATAAAAAGACACATGTATGTTTTTCTCAATATCTGACAGGAAATCAGAATACATCTTTACCGTTTTTGGTCAATTAGGATTACCATAATTAATAATATTTGCCAAATGCCAAAATAATGAGAATGTTTTAAAGGGAACAAGCAGGATTGTGCACAGTAACCTACAGACAGTGTCAGGTTGCCGCTGTTATACTGATCACTGATACCTTGGTTGGTGAAATCCATCTTGTAGCTGTTGTTTAATCTGTATTTTCAGTTTTGAGTTAATGATATGCTCATGCTCTGAGGTGGGCCTGTAGGGGGTCTTCATCTCTTCATGTGGTGCTCTGTTTAGGTATTCACCAGTATGGCTTCTGACAGCAATCACCGATAGCTGCTACTGCGCAGGTGCTGCTGGTGCCTTCTTGGAGAAGGAAATATTTTTTCTGTAGCAAGTTGGCACCGCCGGCACCTGCACAATAGCAGCTATTGGATCACCGATAGCTGCTACAACGCTGGCACGCCTAGCACCATTTTCAAACTAATTGTTTTTTTCGGAACTTCAGGATTACATCAAACAAATGTGTATGTACATGTTTGTTTGTGTCTACCATGTTTGTACACCAAATTTCGTACACACTGGCACTCGCAAGGGGTAAAAGTTGCTACTGGGGCTGCTGACCACTTGACAGGCTCTGTGTAATAAGTAATGTAAACATATGGGAAAAGTTGGGTTACGATATACATATTCCACCTTTTAGGATACTCTCGAAATTACTAGGGAATACATACAGAGCAGCCGAGAGTTTTTTCGATCCTATTACCAACAATGTACTCAAAATACGAAAAACAGTCAAAAGACAAGCTTCCATAAGAAGTGCAAATTGTCTTCATTAAGTGTAACAGTCAATTAAATATTAATACCAAAATATTGGTGCTAAAAAATAGCATGTTAAGGAACAAGCGGGCAGCAATACAACCATAAAGCCATGGAGGGCGTCATAATAAATACATACAGGTGTGCAGCTGGGTAAACATTAAATGCTAAAGTGCATAGTGCAATACATAACAGCATAATACATTATTTTGCACAACCCGAAAAGTATCAACATAAGATACAGGCAGAAGTAGGGAGGATAGGAGGCAAGAAAAAATATCTCATGCTGTAACATAGCATGCCACACTGATAAGAACATACCAATACCAAAGCGCAAGTGTTTTGGATTGAGCTCAGGCATGGGTAAGGATGGTATGGGGCCATTATTTTGAGTTTGAGGTGTTGCACACTGATCGTTATCTAGTAGGAAATTGATGTATATGGACGTATTGATATGTTCTGATCAGTGTGGCATGCTATGTTACCACATGATGCTCTGCTGCTCTGTATGTATTCTGTGTAATAAGTGCTCTGTGCTCTGTCTTAATAAGGAGAAATTGCAGTCACATGGAAAGTTGTCGCACTCCCAGTATATGGCCCCACTGTATGTATATGCATATGTGGCACAAAAAGGATGTCAGTTAGACCTAGCTGACGGTGTTACATATGTGGTCACTTACTCTGCTGAAGACTTGGGATGTAAGAGCATCCTATAGTTCCCGTGCTTGCTGTGGAGTTCAGTAGAAGTGCCGCATTAGAGAGCGTCCTCCTGTAGGTAGATGACCCCTCCTGCACACTAAAAGATGCGGTATGGCGGTGCGCCACCGTGCAGTAGCGAGGTGAGTGGGGAGCGTGGCTATGGTGGCATCACCAGCCATGTGTGACAGGCTTGTATGTGGGTCAATGACCAAAGCGTTTAGAAAGGCACAGCCCTTCTTTATCAAGGTACGGCCCCTCCAAGTGCCCTGTCCTTTATATCACCTCGCTCACCTCCTTTGCTTAATACGATTGGTCCACATTGATGCGGGTGATCTATGGATTGGCTCTGTCATCCTGTGTCCCACATGTATGGGATCTCATATGCAATTGTGTATGTTAGTGAGGATCATAGTTTGTCTGGCAACCGTCATTGTAATGCATGCGGTAAATGGATGGCCTGATTACATAGGCAAGGGCTAAGGTCTTTGTTGTTTATAAAACAGCCATAATGAGACCTCTTTCCATACCCCTATTCTTACTGCATATGATCTATGCACTATGAGAGAAAAATGTCTCCATAAATAAATAAATAAATGTCTACAAAGGAAAAAAGGGATTTTTTATTTTTTCTGGTGTGTTGTTTGTTGATTGTACTGGGAATTCCCATTATTGTTATTAGGACACCCTGTTATGGGAAGGGTTGATATAGTACTATACAGTACAGTGGGGGGTTTTATTTATGGACACCTTTACTTAGTAAAGGCATGGATGCTTTTTAAATTAAAAACTTTCTTATTGAATACATTAATTTAAAACAAACATGAGTATAAATGTATTAAAAATAAAGGTTGACATGACCTGCAAGGAAAAACCTAAAATTTAAGAAACTACAAGCAAAAAAATATAAATATTTGTGACTACAAATAGGTAATTAAACCCATAAAAAAATCAATTTTGTTTTGGATTTCCTTAATCTACTAAACTACGCATCTAATCCTGATGTTTCTATTTCAGAGTGTCGCATATAAAATGAGAGGGCAGACAGGATCCAGCTGTACTCTGCCTAGATTAAAACCAGCTGTTTTTCATTAGAGCAGAATATAGTGGAATCAGTTTTGCCCTTTCATTTTATCGCGCACACAGCAGTAATGAGAGTAAATATTCATTTCTAATGTTAGCATATACTTTAGTGCTCCCAAAGTGCCCATATTTGTGTTTGTTTGCTTCTGCATTAGAGTCGCAGCAACCTGCACCTGTGCACTTATTTCCTTTCACTAGGATCAGATCTATTTTCTGTCGAATTTTATGTACATCACTAATGTGTAGCTGACACTTTCTCAAAAGGCTGTTTTTATTTAGAGCATAGTATAGCTTAATCTTGTGTGCTTTTTGTTTTGTAGCTCATGCCCAGGAGACCTGTCAATTTCAGGTCCCGTCTGGAAAGATCTCCTTGACTTTAGCTGATGTATTTAAACAGTAGGATCCAAATTTGCGCAAAGAACCTCAAATCATGGGCCTGAAGGTTTGCTATATAGGCCCCTGATGTTTATGGCAGTAATATGGCCTAAAATACTTTAAAAAGTTGCAAAAACGTTGCAGTTTTTGGCGTTTTCACACCAGTTTCAGCCAACTCCACCAAAATGGGCGAGACTGGGCATACCGACATTCTAATCCATGACAATCTGTGGCATACCATATGCTGCAAATATTATTCCAGTCACTAACTGGAGTAAGATATGTGGCTAGCCTCATGACTAGTGTTGAGCATTCCGATACCGCAAGTATCGGGTATCGGCCGATACTTGCTGTATCGGAATTCCGATACCAACTTCCGATATTTTTTCAATATCGGAAGTCGGCATCGGAATCGGAAGTTCAAAGTTGATTGACAGCCTGACGTCATCATGATGCGCGGTGTGTGCGCATCATGATGCGCCGTCATTTCGGGCCTTCCGGGGGTCTCTGCCGGCCTGCCGGGGGGCTGTGCCGGCCTGCCGGGGGGCTGTGTGGACTGCCCGGGGTCTGTACCGGCCTGCCGGGGGGCTGTGCCGGCCTGCCGGTGGTCTGTGCACCCTGTGGGGGTCTGTACCGGCCTGCCGGGGGGCTGTGCCGGCCTGCCGGTGGTCTGTGCACCCTGTGGGGGTCTGTACCGGCCTGCCGGGGGGCTGTGCCGGCCTGCCGGTGGTCTGTGCACCCTGTGGGGGTCTATGCCGGCCTGCCGGGGGGCTGTGCCGGCCTGCCGGGGGGCTGTGCTGATGTCCGGGGGTCTGTGCAAGCATCGTCCGATGGGACTACAAGTCCCATCTGGCGATGCCTGCTACCATGACAGTGATTGACACATTAGCCAATGATGGGACAGTAGTAGTCCCATCATCCGGCTAATGTGTTAAATGTTAAAAAAAAAAAAAAAAATACTACATACATACTACATGCATGCTACATACATACTACATGCTACATACATACTACATATATACTACATGCATGCTACATACATACTACATATATACTACATGCATGCTACATACATACTGCATGCTACATACATACTACATACATACTACATACATACTACATACATGCTACATACATACTACATATATACTACATGCATGCTACATACATACTGCATGCTACATACATACTACATGCTACATACATACTACATACATACTACATACATACTACATACATGCTGCATACATACTACATATATACTACATGCATGCTACATACATACTGCATGCTACATACATACTACATACATACTACATGCATGCTACATACATACTACATGCTACATACATACTACATACATACTACATACATACTACATACATACCACATATATACTACATACATACCACATATATACTACATACATACTACATACATACTACATACATAACACATGTATACTACATACATACTACATACATACTACATACATACTACATATATACTACATGCATGCTACATACATACTACATGCTACATATATACTACATACATACTACATACATACTACATACATACTACATGCATGCTACATACATACTACATGCTACATACATACTACATATATACTACATGCATGCTACATACATACTGCATGCTACATGCATGCTACATACATACTACATACATACTACATGCTACATACATACCACATATATACTACATACTTCATTCAATACATTCATACAATACATACATAGACATACAGTACATATAACATAGAGTAACATACTTACCAATACTTGTCACATTGTTCCCCGAAGCCATTGTCTTTTACGGAATAAATATTAACATAACAAACCACAAAAATACTCACCCACGATCCGAAGCAGTCCACGAGTGTGTCCCACGACGATCTTGGGTAGAGAACTGCAGCATCAGCTGTTGCTGCCGTTCTCTACGGGCTGCAGGAATCCAATGACGGAAGGTAGGTATCCTTCCGCACTGTATTCCTCCGCCACTTAAAAAAAAAAAAGTCCCTAGTCTCACTTTATGCCATTGCTGCGTGGGAATTTCCCACACAGCAATGGCATAAAGTGAGACTAGGGACTTTTTTTTTTTAAGTGGCGGAGGAATACAGTGCGGAAGGATACCTACCTTCCGTCATTGGATTCCTGCAGCCCGTAGAGAACGGCAGCAACAGCTGATGCTGCAGTTCTCTACCCAAGATCGTCGTGGGACACACTCGTGGACTGCTTCGGATCGTGGGTGAGTATTTTTGTGGTTTGTTATGTTAATATTTATTCTGTAAAAGACAATGGCTTCGGGGAACAATGTGACAAGTATTGGTCAGTATGTTACTCTATGTTATATGTACTGTATGTCTATGTATGTATTGTATGAATGTATTGTATGTAGTATGTATGTAGTATATATGTGGTATGTATGTAGCATGTAGTATGTATGTAGTATGTATGTAGCATGCATGTAGCATGCAGTATGTATGTAGCATGCATGTAGTATATATGTAGTATGTATGTAGCATGTAGTATGTATGTAGTATGTATGTAGTATGTATGTGGTATGTATGTAGCATGTAGCATGCATGTAGTATGTATGTAGTATATATGTGGTATGTATGTAGCATGTAGTATGTATGTAGCATGCATGTAGTATATATGTAGTATGTATGTAGCATATATGTAGTATGTATGTAGCATGTAGTATGTATGTAGTATCTATGTAGTATGTATGTAGCATGTAGTATGTATGTAGCATGCATGTAGTATATATGTAGTATGTATGTAGCATGCAGTATGTATGTAGCATGCATGTAGTATATATGTAGTATGTATGTAGCATATATGTAGTATGTATGTAGTATGTATGTAGCATGCATGTAGTATATATGTAGTATGTATGTAGCATATATGTAGTATGTATGTAGCATGTAGTATATATGTAGTATGCATGTTGCATGCATGTAGTATATATGTAGTATGCATGTTGCATGCATGTAGTATGTATGTTGCATGTAGTATATATGTAGCATGTATGTTGCATGTAGTATATATGTAGTATGAATGTAGCATTTATGTAGTATGTAGTATGAATGTAGCATGTATGTAGTATGCATGTTGTATGTATGTAGCATGTAATTTTTTTTTTTTTTGTACATTCAACACATTAGCCGGATGATGGGACTACTACTGTCCCATCATTGGCTAATGTGTCAATCACTGTCATGGTAGCAGGCATCGCCCGATGGGACTTGTAGTCCCATCGGACGATGCCTGCACAGACCCCCGAAGCCTGCACAGCCCACCGGAGCCTGCACAGCCCCCCTGGCAGGCCGGCACAGCCCCCCGGCAGGCCGGCACAGCCCCCTGGAGCCTGCACAGCCCCCCGGCAGGCCGGCACAGCCCACCGGAGCCTGCACAGCCCCCCTGGCAGGCCGGCACAGCCCCCCGGCAGGCCGGCACAGCCCACCGGAGCCTGCACAGCCCCCCTGGCAGGCCGGCACAGCCCCCCGGCAGGCCGGCACAGACCACCGGAGCCTGCACAGACCCCCTGGCAGGCCGGCACAGCCCCCCGAAAGGCCCGTACAGACCCCAGAGAGGCTGTACAAGGGAAAAACAGGATTTTTCTTATTCCGATACCGGAAGTCCCATAGACTTGAATGGGACTTCCGGTATCGGAATCGGCGATACCGATACTTTTTTTTAATATCGGCCGATCCATTCCGATCCGATACTTTGAAGTATCGGACGGTATCGCTCAACTCTACTCATGACACTTTTAAGACGTGCCTGCTTCATGAAAGGGTTTGCCCGGTCTTATGGCTGCAAGTCTTTATGTGACTGCAGACTTGTGAACCCTCACATTGCACATTTTGAGGATTCTCCGATGCCGGCAGGCACAATATAGCCAGTATGTGAGCAGCATAAATGTGGTCAAGTGGCAACTATATGGCCACGGCCTTGCTCAATGCAAGTGTATCGAGTAAATCATGTTTTCTGCACACAGCAGTTCTTACCTTTACAGGCAGGAACCTGGTGCACCGCGTCACTTGGCACATTCATCTCTCATATAAGGATTGATGGAACTAAACAGATATTGTATGACCAGATGTAAACCTCTCATTCTAGCCCTGCTGGTGTTATTTCATCTTTAGAACAAACTCTGCCACATAGTTGCATTTTCCTCCACATTTTGTTCTTCACTCCAGAACAGTGTATTCTTCCTGCTACAATATGTGCAATTACAAGAACTGTTTAGTTAGAAAGACTAAGTTTTATAATCAGCAAATTTGTTTTAGGGGTATGCCTCCATCTGAGAGCCTCTATGTATACAGCATGATGTCCCACATAGCCCCCTATATACAGTATGAGCCATGACATAGCCCCCTATATACAGTAAGAGCCATCATATATCATCTAAACACAGGAACAAATCACACATACACACATAAAAAAAAACATACCTCGCTCCCATTCCCCGGCGCTTTGCTTCCGTCTTTGCTGTGTGCACTGACTCTCCGCACAGCAGAAATGATGCAGTGACATCATCGCGTCTGCTGTCTCAGTCGCACACACTGTGACTGGTGGAACGAGTCGGTGGTTCTGTCCTCCACCATTATATTCACCGCTATGTGCATCCTGAAGATGCAGATAGGATCACGCACAGCGAGATACGGCTGAGTCTCGCAGGTTAAAACCAAGTTCTGGCGCCGGCACTCCGGAGCGGAGCGTGCAGCCGCACAGCAATACATGGAGCTGCACGCTCCGCTCCTGAGTCCGCTGTCAGAGCTTGGTTTTAACCTGTGAGACTCGGCAGTATCTGCTGTAGTGTGACTCCGGCCTAACGGTGAAATCTAGATGCAGGTCGGCCATATGGTGCAACCTGCGGACAGTGCTTTCTGGCATTTGACTATCACAGATAGCCCGGTCCGATTTCCACATTTTGCCCAGGTCTGTTATATATGAGCCATATACTAATCTGTGCACTTGGTGTTATGTACTATACTCTGTACACATATACAGTGACTGAGCAATGACCAGGCTGCAGGACTTCACATTATAACATATATGTGATATATAATGCAGGACATCCTGGAGCCGGGCTCAGGCTATGTGCATATGTTGCGGATTCTCCAGCGGATTTTTCCGCAAAAAAAACGCAGTTCTTGTCAGAAAGCACAGATGTGTTTTTGCCGCGGATTTGATGCTGTTTTTCAGTGGGGTTTTTCCTGCAGATTTGTATGAGTTTTTGCACGCTAAATAAAGATATGTTATTTAACAACAAAAAAATTGTGATGTTATTTCTGTCCAACCTCTTTTACATTTGTCCAACCCACACTCCATTACACACACAGATAAACAGATAGATAGACAGACAGACAGACAGACAGACAGACAGACAGATAGATAGATAGATAGATAGATAGATAGATAGATAGGGGATAGATAGATAGATAGATAGATATGAGATAGATAGATTGATAGATAAATAGATTGATGATAGATAAATATGGCCTAGATAGATAGATAATAGATAGAAAGATAGATAGATGATAGATAAATATGGGATAGATAGATAGATAGTTAGATACAGATATATGGATAGATCTATCTAACTATCCATAGATATTTCCATATATGGCATGGGCTCCCGCACAATTTTCTGTGCCAGAGGGGGAAGGCCGACAACCGAGGGCCAATATTTGTAGCCTGGGTAAGGGTTAATACCCATGGCCCCTTCCCAGGCTATGATTATCAGCCCGCAGCTGTCTGCATAGCATTTACTGGCTATTAAACTAGGGGAACCCCCCCAAAAAAATGACATGGGATCCCCCTATATTTTATAGCCAAAAAGGCTACGCAGACACCTCCCGGGCTATTATTCATAGCCTAGGAAGGGGCCATGGATATTGGCACCCCTGGCTACGAATACCAGCCCACAGCCCCCCAGAAATGGCGCATCTATGAGATGCGCCAATTCTGGCACTTAGCCCGTCTCTTCCCACTCCTGTGTAGTGGTGGGATATGGGGTAATATAAGGTGTTAATGTCACCTTGCTATTGGAAGGTGACATTAAGCCCGGTTAATAATGGAGAGGCGTCAATAAGACACTGAAAGGGTTAAAAAAAAATACCACACACATAAGAATAAAGTTTTAATGAAATAAAACACAACACGGGTTTCATCTTTTTATTTAACTCCCAGATCCAAGCAACGCCCTCGTCTCCTAGAAAAAAACGAAAAATAATAAACCAACCGTATACTCCCTGTCCGACACAGTCCAATTAATAACGAGGGTCTCACTGTGATCTCCCCTATAGAGCAGTGACATCAGGTGATGTCACTGCTCTATGGGGCCTCCTAGTGATGAACTGACAGGAGACAATGCCTCCTGCAGTCCATCACTGAGGTTACCTGAGTTCAGAGTCTCACTTTACAGCACTGCTGGGTGAGAATTAGGGTTAGGGCTAGGGTTTGGGCTAGGGTTAGGGTTACGGGATCTCTTTCCCAGCGGTGGGATACACAGCGGAGGATTACCTCCACCTGTCATTTCAGTGCTGGAGCCCCTGGAGAGTGGTGGTCACATCAGCTGATGCGGCTGTTCTCCACAGGAGATCGTCATGGGACCCTCGATATTAACTGGACTACGGCGGAGAGGTAAATATAGGTTGGTTTATTATTTCATCTTTATTACAGGAGATCGATGGCTTCGGGGAATTAGGTGTGTGCGGTGAGTACGTACTCTATTTTATGTGTTGTATTTTTTGTATGTTATATGTATGCTCTGTATGTTATATGTATGTTCTGTATGTTCTGTATGTTATATGTTCTGTATGTTATATGTATGTTCTGTATGTTACATGTATGTTCTGTATGTTATATGTTCTGTATGTTGTATGTTCTGTATGTTATATGTTGTATGTTCTGTATGTTACATGTATGTTCTGAATGTTATATGTTCTGTATGTTATATGTTGTATGTTTTTTTATTTTTGTTTTTTTACATTCAACACATTAGCCGAATGATGGGACTACTACTGTCTCATCATTGGCTAATGTGTCAATTACTGTCAGGGTAGCAGGCATCACCGGATGGGACTTGTAGTCCCATCGGACAATGCCTGCATACACATACAGTACACACACACATACATACACAGCCCCGCAGACCTCCCAACAGCCCGATGAGCCCCGTACAGTCCTCTGACTGCCCCGCACAGACCCCCAATAGCCAGATGAGCCCCGCACAGACCCACGACAGCCCTGCACAGACCTCTGACAGCTAGATGAGCCCCGCACAGACCTCCGACAGCCCCGCACAGACCCCCGACAGCCCGATGACCATCGTACAGACCCTGCACAGACCCCCGGCAGCCCGATGAGCCCTGCAGACCCCCGCATGCACACATAGCCCACACACACATACACGCCCAGTCACCGCCCACACACCATACACGCACACAGTCACCGCAAACACTCTTCCCCCCTCCCAATCTGCAGCGTTTCATCAACAGCAAAGCCGCAGATGTTTTTGAGACATGCGGTTTTGCTGGGGATCAATGCAAGTCAATGGGTGCAGAAACGCTGCAGATCTGCACAAAGAAGTGACACAGTCTTTTTCACATTCCATTGACTTTAATGGTACTGTACAACGCAGCAGAATCTGCTGCGGACCCACAGGGCCAAATCCGCTGTGGATCCGTGGTAGAATCCACAACGTGTGCACATACCCCCAGGGTCACACACTGCAGTCTCTATCTGAGGATCACTGAGTTATTGCCGCAGCTTGAGTTTACATACAAATCATGTGACGCTGGAGCCGATGGCCCCACTGACAGAGTGACTCTATCTGTATGTAAGTGTAAGATGGTGCAATAAATCTCACAGTGCAGACAGAGCCTCTGCAGAATTCAAATAAGATAGCAGGAATCAGATCAAGCCCCATCATATAACTTCCTGCCCTGGCCCCCTGGCTCTGCTGACCTCATCTCTCCTCTCCGGGAGAGTGAAACAGGTGTGCAGCTGATGTTAGATCAGCAGACACACAGCCTGGAGTGTCTGCAATACGGGGATGCCGGCTGGCACTTGCACATCTAATACAGTGCCGGCACCGATTTAATGAAGCAGCAGAAAGCCGGGCCCCTGGCAGTATGCCCCTGCCTGCAAGGGCCCCCCTCCCTCTAGGCCCCAGTGCAACTACACCAGTTGAACTGGCGGTAGGTCCACCCATGTGTGATGGTCTTTCTTTTTCCACTCCATTTTCATATCCTTTTTCTTTACCTCTAATTTTTTCTTGTTCCCTGTCCCTATATTATGTGTTCAATAGTTCAGTCAGGTATTGTTTATCTGTCGTGACACAAGATATAGGACAGTTGTGGTCAACATTATTCATAAGCCTTAAAAATAGATCTCAAGCAATCCCTTTAACCCCTTTTATTTCCTCAAAGCACTGTGTGGTGCCCCCAGGAGTACGGTCATCACACTGGCTTTGCCTTCCTCCAGGGGAGGGTAATGCCAGGCTTGGAGGCAATGATGGGACTCTCTCACACTCAATCCATGCATACAACACAGTTCCCCTCCTGACCAGCAGGGGGAGCTCTGACCCAGGATTGAGGGGAGGAGTGATCCCTGAGGGCCAGGAGGAAGAAGAGTTAGTTAGTCTGCGGAGGTTGAAGTGTGCAGACGGGGAATGCGAAGCTGGAGGTTGAGCTGCAGCAGGCGAGCTCCCTCAGCTTGAGAGCGCACAGAACTGGAGTCCGGTCTCCACGGTGGTACGGGTACTAACGGCCCTGCCACAGATACCCGAGGAGTAGGAGGCTGTAGATGCCCTGCTCCCCTAGAAGACTTGAGGCACAACAGCAAAACGGATAGAGAGCTGGGGATTCGGAGAGCGACAGGAGTCCCAGAGAGAGAGAGGCTACAGCTGGCTGCCGTGCAAGTGGAAGTATAGGAACATTTGACAGGAGGAACTTCAGAGTAACTAAGGACTGGAGTGCTTCACACACACAGCACTATTAGGGAGACTGCACAGCCCGTCTGAGAGAGAGAATCCCTCAGTTGCTTCCAGGCTACCCTGCTCCAATACCATCTGTGATCAGGACCCTGGACTGCAGTTACCAAGTAAAGGTACAGAAATTGCACCCCGCTGTGTTGTGTCTACTTCCTAACCTGTCGGCACTGCTACATCCCTGTGCCCATCACTTATACACTGCCCTGGGGTTACAGCTTCACCTGTGGGGAGCTACACCATCTAAGCTGCGACACACCATCAGCCCCAGAGGATCTGCACGCAGCGTTGGCTAACACCTCACTTGCCAAATACCATGGGTGGCGTCACGAACTTTATATTACAACCAAACACCACCGCCATTGATATTGGGGCCCAGGGCCACGGACCGGGTCATCGCTGCTGTGACACATCATCCCCCTGACACCGGCCTGGTACCGAGTAACCCATAGCCCTGGGTGAAGCCAGCGGGGGCGATTCAATTTTGGCGTCACGAACAGGATTACGGAGCCCGGTATCCCCGGGTCCTGTGTGCCATAGACTGTGATTGTGAACTGTGTGAATTTGGCGCCAGTTGCCGCCATTGCCGCGCTGCTTGGCGCGCACAGGAAGAAAGAGGGGCGGCCTTCGTGGGCGGAGCCTGCCGCAGAGCGCGAAGAAGAGAAGTGCCGCGCGGGAAGAGAGGACAGCGCGCGAGAGGAGGAGGAGCTGAGGCCTACAGCCCGGAGCGTCGGGCCTGCGAAGCGGCCGCTGGTGAGCTCCCGCAACCCCCGGCCCTGGCTAACGTTAACTAGGGGGGGAGAGAATGTCTGCGCCACAAGCCAATGTAGCGGCGGACGCCGCTGCCAACCCCGCGGTGCCGCCAGGAGGAGCAACCGCCGCAGCGGTCCCCATAATGCCACTATCCATGCCCTACATACCGGGAGCGGCCTGGCTACCGCAGTACTCGGGTGAGTCACACACCCTGAGTGAGTTTAAAGAGAGACTGTGCAGCTTGTTTAAAGTTTACCACCTGTCTGAAAGCCAGAATGTGAATATCCTGATTGGACAGCTAACGGGTGCAGCACTGAGGGAGGTGAAAGCCTGGCAGGACACTGATAAAGAGACTGTTGAAAGGTCTGTTGCAAAGGTCCTGGCCAAGCTGAAGAGCACTTTTGACACCCATACTGCCGCTGAGATCAAGATGAGGTTCTTTGGCTGCAAGCAGAGGGCACAGGACAGTATCAGAGACTATGCTCTCAACCTGCAGGAGGCGCTGCGAGCAGTCCAGCAAGTTGATCCTGACAGCATAAAGGAAGAAGATAAACTGTTGAAGGAGCAGTTCATTGAAGGCCTCTTGTCCAGTACCCACCGAGGACAGTTGCCTATAATAACCCTGCAAATCCCTGATCTGCACTTTGCTGAATTCAAGGACAGGGCTATCCGGGTACTGCAGGAATCCACTGACAGCCGTCCAGCGCCCCCTAGACACCCGGCGATCACCTATCATCAGGAAGCGACGTCTTTTCCTTCCATCCCTGCGGAGGCTGATGCACATACTTTGGACAAGGACCCCATTGAGGAGCTGCGTCTACAGGTCCAGGAGTTGACCAAAGGAATGGCTGCACTCACTAAAACCATGCAGTCCCTACAGATGTCCTCCAAAGACAAGATCCAGCTTGCTTCCAGTCCAGAGGATGTCCCATGGCTCCGGAGAAGGAGAGCCCCACCACTTCGAGGAAGGACCAATGATCGCTATGACCAGGACAAACGTCCCATCTGTCGTCGCTGTCACAAGGCATGTCATCTTGCCAGGTACAGTCCTTTAAACGAGCAACCCCTGGGGCAGAGGGCCAACCCCCAGGAGTAGGATCCCCAGGCCCAAGGAACTGGAGAGCCAAGTATGTGGGAGGGAGACCAATCCTTCCTGTGGTGATTGATGAACGCATTGCTGGACACTGGCTCCCAGGTGACCACCATGCCCTATACTCTTTACAAGAGGTATTGGGCTGATTCTGAACTCACCCGTGGTCCCACTGATGAACTGACAGTAGTTGCTAGTAATGGTCAGACCTTACCGCAGATTGGATGTAAGGAGATTACTGTCAAAGTGGGGAGGGTGGAATTAAAGTCTCAAGGTCTGATAATTGTTGATATTGATAGATGAGAATTTAAGCCTATGATGACTCTTGGTACCAATGTAATTGAAAACTGTCTGTCCGAGGTTATTGTCTTGTTGCAACAGGTGGCTGAAACTGCTGGTTCCGGAGAACAAAGAGTCCTGTAGAAGGAGATCCGAGCCCTGATGCAAAGGCAACAAGTGGAACTCGCTGGTGGCGAGATTGGCAGCGTCAGAGTGAGTGATGCCTTCCCCATTGCAATACCCCCCAGATGTGAAATGTTGGTATGGTGTCGGGCAGCCATAGGTCTTAGAGGGAGAGATTACCAGGCATTGGTAGAACCAGTATACTCCGAAAGTAGGCCCACTGTCCTGACAGCCAGAGGGGTGGTTGATATCAAACAAGGGAGAGTACCTGTACGTCTTCTGAATTGCGGGGAAGAGGAAGCCACAATACCTCAGTGCGCCACAGTTGCTAAGCTGCTCACCGTTAACAACAACTCTTTGCAGGCAGCAGAGCCTTTGGTCTCATCTGATCAGGTGGAGGACAATGGTAATGTGAAACAGCCAGAGGACTGGTGCCAGCAACTGCAGGTGGGAACTGACTCTACACCTTCATAACATAGAAATGGGGTCTACAGAGTGACACAAGAGTATGTGCGGGTATTCAGCAAACACCCACTAGATTTTGGGCAGGCAAAAGGGGTCCAACATCATATCCCAACAGGAGACCATCCACCCATAAAGGAGAGGTACAGACCAATACCCCCAACACAGTACCAGTGTGCTGAGTATGTTGAGGGAGATGAAGGAGGCTGGGGTTATCAGAGACAGTTGTAGCCCCTGGGCAGCTCCCATTGAGTTTGTAAAGAAAACGGATGGTACCATGAGAATGTGTGTTGATTACAGAAAGATTAATAGCATTACACATAAAGATGCCTACCCATTACCTAGGATTGAGGAATCCTTAGCTGCACTTAAAACTGCTAATTACTTTTCCACCTTGGATCTTACCAGTGGGTATTGGCAGGTTCTCGTGGCAGAGGCAGATAAAGAGAAAACCGCATTTACCACTCCAATGGGTCTCTGTGAGTTCAATTATATGCCATTTGGGCTCTGCACTGCTCCAGGGACATTTCAACGGCTGATGGAGTGCTGCCTGGGACACATGAACTTTGAAACGGTCCTGTTGTACCTGGATGATGTCATCGTGTTCTCCAAAACCTATGAAGAGCATCTGGAACACTTGGCTGAAGTGTTTGAAGATTTGTCAAATTTTGGCTTGAAGGTGAAGCCCTCCAAATGCCACCTCCTGAAGCCCAAGGTACAATACCTCGGTCATGTGGTCAGTGCAGAAGGTGTGGCACCAGATCCGGACAAGATCACAGTCATCAGGGACTGGCCGAAGCCCAGAAACCTCCATGAGGTACGCCACTTCCTTGGACTGGTAGGCTACTACCGAAGATTCATCAAGGGCTTTACTGAAATAGCTACCCCTATGCAAAACCTTTTGGTGGGGCAGTCCAAGAACAACAAGCAGAAGAATTCCACCATTGAATGGACTGAAGAGTTAGAGAGGTCCTTCACCCGATTGAAAATGGCTCTCACCGGTGACGAAGTGTTGGCCTACCCAGACTATGAGAAACCCTTTGTGCTGTACACCAATGCCAGCAATGTGGGACTAGGAGCGGTACTGTCTCAGGTACAAAATGGAAGAGAAAGAGTGATCTCCTACGCCAGCAGGAAGTTGCGTCCCACCGAAAGGAACCCTGATAACAACAGTTCTTTCAAGTTGGAGTTCCTTGCTATAGTCTGGGCTGTCACCGAAAGATTCAAGCACTACCTAGCCTCTGCCAAGTTTACAATCTTCACGGATAATAATCCGTTGACCCACTTGGATACTGCAAAGCTAGGTGCCCTGGAGCAGCGATGGATGGCTCGGCTGTCCAATTACGAGTTCACTATCAAGTACCGAGCGGGGCATAAGAATGCCAATGCTGATGCGCTGTCCAAGATGCCGAACCTACCAGATGCAGGAGAAGACCCTGAGGCTCTGGAGATCGAACTGCCTCCCTTCCACAGGCCATTGCCTGCCCAACGTGCTCAAGGAGTGAGAGACAGACTGTCTGGCTTGAAGGAGGTCACCCTGAATCCTTTGCCCCATCATGACTGGGCAGAAACGCAAGATAGTGACCCAGCAGTCCGCCTGGTGAAAGAGCTGTTGATACGAGCTGACTCACGTCCAGAGTCGGATGCTCCTCAAGAAACCCAGCAGCTGTGGAAGGAGAGAGGCCTGCTGTTTATCTACGAAGGGAAGCTGTGTCGGAGGAGTATCAATGCCCGCACACATGAGCTGGTCTAGCAGGTAATAGTCCCGAAGAGAGAGGCATCAATAGTCCTGGAAGCATATCACCAAGGAGCTGGACACTTCGGATGGAAGAAGTTGGAAGCATTGCTCCGAGAGAGGTTCTACTGGGCTGGTATGAGGAAAGCTATTGAGAGGTGGTGCCGGGAGTGTGGACGATGTAACCTGCGCAGAAAGGATCGAGACAGCCAGAGAGCTCCCCTGCAACCAATCATTACCAAACAGCCCCTCGAGTTGGTAGCCCTGGACCATGTGAAGCTGGTTCCAAGCCGGTCGGGCTACAGCTATGCTCTCACCATTGTGGACCACTACTCAAGATTCCTGGTAGTTGTACCTGTCAAAGATCTCACTGCCAGGACAGCAGCCAGAGCTTTCCAACACTTCTGTAGGCCACATGGGTATCCTGAAAGAGTACTCACAGATCAAGGTCCAGCTTTCGAGGCAGAAGCGTTCCATGAGTTATGCAACTTGTATGGTTGTAAGAAGATCCGGACAACACCTTATCACCCACAGACCAATGGCATGTGCGAGAAGATGAACCAGGTAGTGATTGACCTGCTGAAGACGCTGCCCTTGGAGGAGAGGAATCTGTGGCCTGAGAAGTTACCAGATCTGGTAGACCTCTACAACCATATTCCAGCGAACTCTACCAACTGTACTCCAGCATACCTGATGAGAGCAAGACCGGGTAGGCTGCCTGTAGATTTGGACATGGGAGTCCTCACGCCAGAGGCCACGTCACCAGATACTGACTGGGACAAGGAGAGGCAGCAGCAGTACAGAAGGGTACAGGAGTGTGTGGAGAAGAGTCTGGCCCAGGCAAGGCAAAGGCAGGAGAAGCTTTACAATCAGAATGCACCTGCTGTCCCCTTTTCGCCGGGAGAAGTAGTCCTCAAAAGGAAGAGGAGGTTGCACAAGCTGGATGATCAATGGGAGGCTGAACCTTACACCATTCTGCCCTCAAACTTTGATAATTCTAAAGTATGCCTTGTTAGTAAAGATGGAGGAGAGACCTCAGCAGTGGTATCCAGGGACCATTTGAAGTTGTGCCCTGACCAGTTAAAAGAGAGAAAAGAAGAATCCGATAACCTCCAACCGATAGAGGCGGAAGATAAGGTCAGCACCAGTGTTGTTATTCCCTCAAGTGGAAGCACAGGAGGACGTGACTCGAGAAGATCAGGAGAATCAGGTAGCAGAAGCCACACCATCAGTGGAGCCAGAGAACCCTCGCCCTGCCACTGGTGAGCCTGTTGTACCCCTGGGGAGTCCAGGAGTCACTAGACAAACACATATCCCTGTGCCATGTAGAATCCCTAGTAGTGTACCCAGTACCTCACACACTACAGCTCCAGTGTTACGCAGATCTACACGTACCACACAGGGAGTACTACCAGTTAGATACCGCATCTAAAGTAAATGTGAATGATGAAACTGTTGAAATGTAAATATGTAACTGTTTTCAAGCTTTTGTGCCTACAGGTAACCTATAAGAGTTCCCTTTGATTTTTATGGACACTGAACCACAGGACTTGTGTGTGGTCAAAAACTTTATTTATAAATAATTTACCATTTGCCCAGGAATGGACCATGGACATTGATGCTGGACTTACCATCATAGGAGCATTTTTGGAAACACTTGGTTTTTGTACATTTTTCCTTTTTCAAATCTTGTACAAATATTATTGTTCAAATGTTTATATGTTGTTTTTCATGTTTTCTTTTGTTCAGCCCAGGAGTGCTGACTTTCACTAGGGGGGAATGTGGCACCCCCAGGAGTACAGTTGTCACACTGGCTTTGCCTTCCCCCAGAGAAGGGTAATGCCAGGCTTGGAGGCAATGATGGGACTCTCTCACAGTCAATCCATGCATACAACACAGTTCCCCTCCTGACCAGCAGGGGGAGCTCTGACCCAGGATTGAGAGGAGGAGTGATCCCTGAGGGCTAGGAGGAAGAAGAGTAAGTTAGTCTGCAGAGGGTGAAGTGTGCAGATGGGGAATGCGAAGCTGGAGGTTGAGCTGCAGCAGGCGAGCTCCCTCAGCTTGAGAGCACACAGAACTGGAGTCGGGTCTCCACGGTGGTACGGGTACTAACGGCCCTGCCACAGATACCCGAGGAGTAGGAGGCTGTAGATGCCCTGCTCCCCTAGAAGACTTGAGGCACAACAGCAAAACGGATAGAGAGCCGGGGATTCGGAGAGCGAGAGGAGTCCCAGAGAGAGAGAGAGGCTACAGCTGTCTGCCGTGCAAGTGGAAGTCTAGGAACATTTGACAGGAGGAACTTCAGAGTAACTAAGGACTGGAGTGCTTCACACACACAGCGCTATTAGGGAGACTGCACAACCTGTCTGAGAGAGAGAATCCCTGAGTTGCTTCCAGGCTACCCTGCTCCAATACCATCTGTGATCAGGACCCTGGACTGCAGTTACCAAGTAAAGGTACAGAAATTGCACCCCGCTGTGTTGTGTCTGCTTCCTAACCTGTCGGCACTGCTACATCCCTGTGCCCATCACTTATACACTGCCCTGGGGTTACAGCTTCACCTGTGGGGAGCTACACCATCTAAGCTGCGACACACCATCAGCCCCAGAGGATCTGCACGCAGCGTTGGCTAACACCTCACTTGCCAAATACCACGCGTGGCGTCACAAACTTTATATTACAATCATACACCACCGCCATTGATATTGGGGCCCAGGGCCACGGACCGGGTCACCGCTGCTGTGACACATCATCCCCCTGACACCGGCCCGGTACCGAGTACCCCACAGCCCTGGGTGAAGCCAGTGGGGGCGACTCAACTGCAGACAGCTATACTTGCCCTCCCCAGGTCCAGTGATGTCTCTCTATCGTTGCTCCGGTCTTTGTTTTCAAGCTGCAGAAGTGAAGTTATGTCTACTGCAATCAATCATTGGCACGGAAAGAGTATTTAACACACGAAGAGAGGTGCAGAAAGCCACGGAAAGTCAGAAAACCAGCTGAAATTGATTAATAATTAAGTAATCCTGCCACTTAGTGAAAAATAATATCAGCTGGTTCAACTAGTGGCCTATAAACAATACAAACAGAACAGCAGGGTTAATAAAGCAAGACTCAAAGGATAATGACCTATTGTGCTAAGATATTTCTAATGTTTCATTCAGAATTTTTGCCTATCTCCTGATCTCGTATTTCTTGGTTTTCATTCAGTACAAAGGTAACCACTAGATGGAATATGGAGATAGCAGAGACAAATTGGAAAAATAAAAATAGCATGAATAGATATCTGGGATGTTATTTTTACATTCATGGGGAAAACAGTTATCTAAGAAAGAGTTAGCAGAAAAGAAATAGAAAAGGACAAATTGTGCATAAAATTAAAGATAATGGATAACAAAAAGAAAGCAAACCTGGACATATACATTGTACATAATCTTTATGGTAACGTATCAGCCATTCTTCATGTTTTTCCATAGCTATTTTCTCCTTCTTCTCCCTTTCAGCCTGCAGTGTCTTCAGTTTCTGATTCTCATGAATTTCTTGTTTTTTCTTTTCTTTTAATACGTGTTCCTTCCGATCATTCCTACATTTTGGTAAAGCAATAATGGAACAGTTATTTCACATGATTTTAACTCGACAAGATGAGAGTAAATGTAGAGCTAGTGAAGCAAAAAGGAATTTCCCTAGAAGAGAAACCCGTACCATTAGGTTCCTACAAAATGCCTACCTGTCCCCAAATTTTTTTCATAAAGTCCAAGTTTCCATCAAGTATGGAATGTTCTGTAATATCCACAGGTCTGATGTTTTTTGAGATCTCTAATAAAGATTGCAATACAGCAAAAAAATCCTCTGATTAACTTGAAACCAATAGGGTATGTTCACATGATTCCCTTTAATTTTCTAAAAAAATCCACGCTTTTTACAATGTTTTCTGGATATGCAATACAAATACACATTTACCAATTTTGAAAAATTGTGGGGAAAAAACACAATGTAAACGCACTGTTGTGTGAACACACCCATAAACATGTTTCTTCTGTTTTATATTTCACATGTAAGGAAGTTGCGGGGATAGAGCAGGAAATTTTGTCTTGTTTGCAAGGTGTTCAGTAAAGTTTTGCCATTGGAACAGAACTTTGGCTTGTGGTGTATTTTGAGACCTCGTCCCCTGCAACAGAAGTGAACGTGTTCTGAAGGTAACTGACTGTACCGCAGGACTGGTGTCACGGTCATGTGTGTCTGGACGCAGCGAGTACCGCAAGGCGAACTCATATGACACACGTGACCCTGGATACACCGCCTCCAGTGGGGCGAATTTAAATAATAAACACGTGCAGCTGGATACACCGCCTCCAACTGGCGAATTTAGACATTACACGTATATACAAGTCTGGAACCCACGCCTCCAGTAAGGCAAATTTAAATTTTAAAGGGGAACCTGGGTAACATTAACAATGGTGGGCCCTGCAATAGGGAATAGGGAAGTGGAGACTTCCTGAGCTCCCCTAAGCCAGTGTCCCTGCACTCCTAACGTTCCCAATGCTGCTTCCGCACCGGGCGCGCAACAGGAACCTAAAAACCGTAGCTCGCCCTGACCTAAACCTTCACTAGGGAATTGGTCGGTGCGGAAACTAATCTCACCACTGCACTAAAACACACATGACAAAGATGAAAGATGACAAAACAGGTGAAACCACTTAGCTTTGCTCTGTTGCATACGCTCCTAGCAACAGAGCCCACCACCTGCGTGCATCTTCTCCTTCACCCGGATCCATCACCATAACTGGATCCTTCACCATAGTGCAGCCTTGGAGCAGAGTCCACCACCAATTGCAGCTGTCCAGTAACAGAGTCCCAAAGATGAGATCAGCTTCTGCCAAAACGTCCAGCATGCTTCAGTCCAGCTCTCAGCAGCCAAGTCCCGCATGCTGAGTGCAACTCTCTCCATAGTCGTCACTCCACCAAGCCATGCAAGCACTTCCTGCCAACACCTTAAACTGTGACTCCACCTCGCCATGCCAGCCCTTCTTGCAGACCACCTAGCTGCCACTTGTCCCCTCTGGCTGGGCTGCGCAGGACTCATGTTCAGCTCCTTCTTTCACCCAGGCTTCCTTGTGAATGACTAATGCACAATATCACCAACAGTGATTGAACCCACCTGGCTCTCTTTTATAGAGCCTAACACCTGATTTGTAATTGCGTGCACATTAACCCTAAAACTAAGGTGCGATACCACTCACCACCACCGGGCAACTTAGAATGAAACACCACGTGTAATAATTCTAATGGCCACCGGGGGCAATCTACCCACTTTGGCACCTAGCCAAAGGAAAAAAGTTCACTTTTCCATTTAAACTGTCAGATCCACCTTGGATCATGACAGTTGGGACTTCACCTGTCTTTTCATGTGCAAGGTGTCGGGGTGCTCACTGACTGTGACTTAGTAAAGATGGCTCTCTAAGAATAGTGATGACAAACTGCTGTCCCTTTAAGAAGATTAAAGTCTGCCTGATCGCCCTCCTCCTTTAACAGTCCCTCCTTCTTAACCCCTTAGTGACAGAGCCAAATTTTAAAAATCTGACCAGTGTCACTTTATGTGGTAATAACTCTGGAACGCTTTGACAAATTCCAGTGATTTTGAGAATGTTTTTCCGTGACACATTATACTTTATGATAATGGTAAACTTAGGTTGATATGCTTTGTGTTTATTTATAAAAAAATATCAGACATTTGACAAAAATGGAAAAAATTAGCAATTTTCAAACTTTGAATGATTATCCCTTTAATTCAGATAGTCATACCACAGAAAAACATTAATAAATAACATTTCCCACATGCCTGCTTTACATCAGCACCATTTGTAAAATGCTATTTTATTTTGATAGCATTTTAGGAGATTTAAAAATGTAGCAGCAATTTTTAATTTTTTCATGGAAATTTACAAAATTATTTATTTGAGTGACCTATCCAAGTTTGGAGTGACTTTAACCATTTAACCCCCAAGGGTGGTTTGCACGTTCATGACCAGGCCAATTTTTACAATTCTGATCACTGTCCCTTTATGAGGTAATAACTCTGAAACGCTTCCATGGATCATGGTGATTCTGACACTGTTTTCTCTTAACAAATTGTACTTCATGCTAGTGGTAAAATTTCATTCAAATAACATGCGTTTATTTGTGAAAAAAACAGAAATTTGGCAAAAAATTTTAAAATTTTGCAATTTTGCAACTTTGAATTTTTATGCACTTAAATCACAGAGATACGGCACACAAAAAACTTAATAGGTAACATTTCCCACATGTTTACTTTACTTCAGCACAATTTTGGAACCACAAATTTTTTTTGTTAGGAAGCTATATAAGGGTTAAAATTTGACCAGCAATTTCTCATTTTTGCAACACCATTTTATTTTTACGGACCACATCACATTTGAAGCCACTTTGAGGGGTCTATATGATAGAAAATACCCAAAACTGACACCATTCTAAAAACTGCACCCCTTAAGGTGCTCAAAACCACATTCAGGAAGTTTATTAACCCTTCAGGTGCATCACAGGAATTTTTTGAATATTTAAAAAAATGAACATTTAACTTTTTTTCACAAAAAAAATATTTCAGATTCAATTTTTTTTATTTTACCAAGGGTAACAGGAGAAATTGGACTGCAAAAGTTATTGTGCAGTTTGTCCTGAGTACACTGATACCTGATATGTGGGGGGGAACCACTGTTTCGGCGCATGGCAGAGGTCAGAAGGGAAGGAGCGCCGTTTGACTTTTTCAATGCAAAATTGGCTGGAATTCAGATCGGACGCCATGTCACGTTTGGAGAGCCCCTGATGTACCTAAACAGTGGAAACCCCCCACAAGTCACCCCATTTTGGAAACTAGACCCCCAAGGAACTTGTCTAGATATGTGGTGAGAACTTTGAACCCACAAGGTCTTCACAGAAGTTTATAACGTACAGCGGTACAATTAAAAACATATTTTTTCCACAAAAATGATCTTTTCACCCCCAATTTTTATTTTTCCAAGGGTAAAAGGACCCTAAAAGTTATTGTGCAATTTGTCCTGAGTACGCTGATACCCCACATGTGGGGGTAAACCACTATTTCGGCGCATGGCAGAGCTAGGAACGGAAGCAGCTCCATTTGACGTTTTTGGCTGGAATTGAGATCGGACACCATGTCGCGTTTGGAAAGCCCCTGATGTACCAAAACAGTGGAAAGCCCCTACAAATGACACCATTTTGGAAACTAGACCCCCCAAGGAACTTATCTAGATGTGTGGTGAGCACTTTGCACCCCCCTCCCCTTACGTCACAGAAGTTTATAACGCCCAGGCGTGAAAATAAAAAAATAGTATTTTTTCCACAAACATGATCTTTTAGTCACCAATTTTTTATTTTCCCAAGGGTACCAGAAGAAATTGGACCCCAAAAGTTGTTGTCCAATTTGTCCTGAGTACGCTGATACCCCATATGTGGAAGAAAACTACTGTATGGGCACACGTCCAGGCTCAAAAGGGAAGTAGTGACGTTTTGGAATGCAGACTTTGATGGAATGCTCTGCGGGTGTCATGTTGCATTTGGAGAGCCCCTAATGTACCTAAACAGTGGAAACTCCCCACAAATGACACCATTTTGGAAACTAGACCCCCGAAGGAACTTATCTAGATGTGTGGTGAGCACTTTGAACCCCAAAGGGCTTCACAGAAGTTTATAACGACCGGGCGTGAAAATAAAAAATCGTATTTTTACAACAAACATGATCTTTTAGTCCCCATTTTTTTATTTTCCCAAGGGTAACAGGAGAAATTGGACCCCAAAAGTAGTTGTCCAATTTGTTCTGAGTACGCTGATACCCAATATGTGGGAGAAAACTACTGTATGGGCACACGTCGGGGCTCGGAAGGGAAGTAGTGATGTTTTGGAATGCAGACTTTGATGGAATGGTCTGCGGATGTCATGTGCGTTTGGAGAGCCCCTGATGTACCTAAACTATTGAAACTCCCCACAAGTAACCCCATTTTGGAAACTAGACCCCCCACAGAACTTATCTAGATGTGTGGTGAGCACTTTGAACCCCCAAGTGCTTCACAGAAGTTTATAACGCCCGGGCGTGAAAATAAAAAAATCATTTTTTCCACAAAAATGATATTCTTGCCCCCAATTTTTTATTTTCCTAAGGGTAAGAGAAGAAATTGGACCCCAAAAGTTGTTTTGCAATTTGTCCTGAGTAGGCTGATACCCCATATGTGGGGGTAAAACACGGTTTGGGAGCATGGTAGATCTTGGAAGGGAAGGAGCGCCGTTTGACTTTTTCAACACAGAATTGGCTGGAATTGATATCAGATGCCATGTTGCGTTTGGAGAGCACCTGATGTGCCCAAACAGTGGAAACCCCCCAATTATAACTCCAATCCTAACCTCAACACGCCCCTAACCCTAATCTCAGCCCTAACCCTAGCCCTAACTCTAGCCCTAACCATAGCCCTAGGCCTAGCCCTAACCCTAGCCCTAGCCCTAACCCTAATGAGAAAATGGAAATAAATACATTTTCTTTTAATTTTATTATTTTTCCCTAACTAAGGGGATGATAACGGGGGGTTTAATTTAGTATTTATAGTGGGTTTTTATTTTTGGCAGCTGTCACACGCTAAAAGACGCTTTTTATTGTAAAAATAATTTTTGCATCACCACACATTGAGAGCTATAATTTTTCAATATTTTGACCCACTGAGTCATGTGAGGTCTTATTTTTTGCGGGACGAGTTGCCATTTTTATTGCTATCATTTTTGGGCATGTGACATCTTTTGATCGCTTTTTATTCCTATTTTTGGGAGGCAGAATGAACAAAAACCAGCAGTTTATGAATTTCTTTTGGGGGGTGCGTTTACACCGTTCCGCCTTCGGTAAAATTGATAACGCCCTTTTATTCTTCGGGTCAGTACGGTTACAGCGATACCTCATTTAGGTCGTTTTTTTATGTTTTGGTGCTTTTATGCAATGAAAACAATTTTATATAAAAAATAATTATTTTTGCATCGCTTTATTCTGTGAGCTATAACGTTTTAATTTTTTGCTGATGATGCTGTATGGTGACTTGTTTTTTGCGGGACAAGATGACATTTTTAGTGGTACCATGGATATTTATATACGTCTTTTTGATCGCGCGTTGTTGCACTTTTTGTTTGGCGGTATGATAAAAAATCATTATTTTTTGCTTAGTTTTTTATTTTTCCCTTTTAAGGGGTTCGCTAAAGGGGTTAACTAGTGGGACAGTTTTATAGGGCAGGTCATTACGGACGCGGTGATACCAAATATGTGTACTTTTATTGTTTTTTTTGTTTTTTTATTTCCAAAAAATGAATTTATTAGGGAATATATTTCTTTTTTTTACATTTATTTAGCGATTTTTTAAAATTATTTTTACACCTTCTTTTTTTTTACTTTATTACATTGTCCCGGGGGGACATACCAGCGATCTGTCACAGGCACTGCACAGGCTTTCCTCATGCCTGCGCTTTGCAGGCACTGAGGAAGCCAGCTCCCTGCAGGTCTCCGAAGGTCCCCGTCACCATCTTGGATTCAGGGACCTGCAGGGATGGAGCCCCCCGCAGCAGCGCTGCACATTGTGCTGCTGTGGGGGGCTCAGGGAAGCATGGAGGGAGCCCCCTCCCTGTCGATGATTCCCTTTAACCCCCGGTACACCACAATCGTGTTTGATCGCGGTGTGCAAGGGGTTAACGTGTCGGGCGGTCCGTGAATTAAGTCCCTGGGCACATGGACGGGATAGTACGTCACATGACAGACAGTGGTTAAGGATTCTATATTGTTATGAATGAGTCACCGAGGGGGAAAAAACAAAAAGCAAGCTAAGCCCAGAAAACCGGAGAGGTTGGTAACTAGCAGATTGCAGACCCCTGATCCTATCCACAACAACTAGCAGTAGCCGTGGAGTGTGCCTACAGTGGTCCTAGATGCCTCATCACGGCCGGAGAACTAAATAAGCCTAAAGAAAGAAAGGGAAAATCTAAACTGCCCCAGAGCAGACCCCAAAGCAATAGACAGCCCCCAACACGTATTGTCGGTGAAACAAGATGAAAACACAGACACAGATAGAAAGATAGGCTGAGCAAACGATGGGGCTCTCACTAACTAGAAAGGACAGGAAAGAAAAGCTGCTGTCTGTAATCACGCAAAAAACCCTGCCAAAAAGAATGTCCAACACGTCTGATAGAAAAAGGCCCTGAAGTCGCTAGACTTCAAATCACTATATCAGCACTCAAGTATATTCTGAAGACAGAGCAAAAGAGGTCAACTGATCAGAGACAAAATGAGGATTCAGCCGAGTCCCAGCCAGGGCTGGCTGAACACAAAAACTAAGTAAACCAGACAAAACTCATATGAACAATAGCAGAGAAAACTTAGCTTTAGGAAGGCAGGAACCAAACTGGAAACCAGAAGCCACAGTCAGGAAAAATCACCAGCAAGAAACTAGGGAGTCGGCTGCCTTAAATCCAATCAGAAACTCCTGATGTCCAATCGCAGTCCTCTTCCTCAGGTGGCCGGTCTCTGCCATTTAGATCAGCTTCATTACCTCCCTTCACCAACAGAGGGAGTCCAGATCGAGAACTCACTACTCCTCTGTCAGCACAGCCAGCTCCATAACCCTCACCAGAAGCCAGAGGCAAACCCGAAAATGAGCTCACAAAAATACCCCCCCTTGAGGAGGGGTCACTGAACCCTCATCCACGCCACCAGGGCCGATCAGGATGGGCCCGATGAAAAGCACGAACCAATCTATTGGCATGAATATCAGAGGCAGACACCCAAGAATTGTCCTCCTGGCCATAACCCTTCCACTTGACCAAATACTGGAGTCTCCATCTAGCCAGACGAGAATCCAGTATTTTCTCTACCTCATATTCCACATTACCTTCAACCAATACAGGGTCAGGAGGTGCAGCCATAGGAACTACTGGCTCAACATATCTCTTCAACAGCGACTTATGAAACACATTATGGATCTTAAACGTAACAGGAAGAGCCAATCGAAAAGAAACCAGATTAAGAATCTCCAAAATCTTGTGAGGTCCAATAAATCTTGGCTTGAACTTTGGAGAAGCCACCTTCATAGAGATATTCTTTGATGACAACCAAACCATATCACCCACTTTAAACCGTGGACCAATGGTCCTATGCCGGTTAGAAAACCGCTGGGCCTTTTCCTGGGAGAGAGACAACTTATCCACTACTTTGTCCCAAATCTACTGCATTCTCTCTACCACAGTGTCAACACCTGGGCAGGCTGAAGATTCCACTTGCCCTGAAGAAAATCGAGGATGAAACCCAAAGTTACAGAAAAAGGGCGACATCAAGTTGGCAGAACTAGCTCTATTATTTAAAGCGAATTCGGCCAAGGGCAAAAATGAAACCCAATCATCCTGATCAGCAGATATAAAACATCTCAAATAAGACTCCAAAGTCTGGTTTGTTCTCTCCGTCTGCCCATTGGTCTGAGGGTGAAACGCAGAGGAGAAGGACAACTAAATTCCCAGCTTGGAGCAAAAGGCTTTCCAGAATCTGGAAACAAACTGAACTCCTCTGTCCGATACAATGTTATCAGGAATCCCATGCAACCGAACCACCTAACCAACCAACTCTGAGGAAGATGGCAGCTTTGGGAGTGGTACAAGATGGACCATCTTAGAGAATCTATCACAAATCACCTAGGTAACAGTCATTCTCTGAGAAACAGGAAGATCAGAAATAAAATCCATTGAAATATGGGTCCATGGCCTCTTAGGCACCGGCAAGGGCATCAACGACCCACTAGAGCGAGAACAGGGTTTAGACCGGGAACAAGTCCCACAGCACTGCACAAAATTCCTGACATCACGAGATAAGGCAGGCCACCAAAAAGACCGACTCACCAAATCTCTGGTACCAAAAATACCTGGATGACCAGTCAATGCGGAGCAATGAACTTCAGACATCACTCTCTTCCTCCACTGGTCAGGAACATACAATTTTCCCATAGGACAACGCTCAGGTTTGTCCTCCTGGAATTCTTCCAGAGCACGTCTCAAATCGGGCGAAATGGCAGAAAGAACTACCCCCTCACCTAGGATGGTAGTAGGCTTGGTCACAATAGGAGAATCAGCAAAGAAACTCCTAGAAAGGGCGTCTGCCTTAACATTATTAGTGCCTGGAAGAAAGGAGACCACAAAATTAAAATGCATAAAAAACAAGGCCCACCTAGCTTGTCTAGGATTAAAGCGTTTGGCCGACTCAAGGTAAATCAAATTTTGTGGTCAGTGAGGACCACAACTTGATGTCTAGCTCCCTCCAACCAATGTCTCCACTCCTCAAATGCCCATTTCATGGCTAACAATTCCCGATTCCCCACATCATAGCTGCGTTCAGATGGGGAGAACTTTCGGGAAAAGAAGGCACAGGGATTCATTTTAGACGTCACCGGATCTTTTTGGAACAAAACAGCTCCTGTCCCAATCTCTGAAGCGTCTACCTCCACCTGAAAAGGAAGTGAGACATCAGGTTGCCGCAAAACCGGAGCAGAAGTGAACCTCCGCTTAAGCTCCTGAAAGGCTGAAACAGCCTCTGAAGACCAATTCAGCACATCAGCACCCTTCTTAGTTAAATCAGTCAGTGGTTTAGCAATACCAGAAAAATTAGCTATAAATTTCCGATAAAAATTAGCAAAACCCAAAAACTTCTGGAGAGCCTTCAAAGAAATGGGTTGAACCCAATCATAAATGGCCTGTACCTTGGCCGGGTCCATTTCAATAGTTGACGGAGACAAAATAAATCCCAAAAATGAAATCCTCTGTACACCAAAAAGGCACTTCGATCCCTTAACATACAAGGAATTCTCCCTCAAAATCCGGAACACAGTCCGAACATGTTCCACATGAGAATCCCAATCCCTGGAAAAGATCAAAATGTCATCCAGATAGATGATCAAAAACTTATCCACAAAGTCCCGGAAAATATCATTCATGAAGGATTGGAAGACAGAAGGGGCATTAGTGAGCCCAAAAGGTATCACCAGGTACTCAAAATGTCCCTCCGGAGTATAAAACGCCGTCTTCCATTCATCCCCATGCTTAATGCGAATAAGATTATACGCCCCCCTGAGGTCAAGCTTAGTAAACCAGCAAGCACCTTTAACTCTGTAGAATAAATCAGAATTCAGGGGTAACGGATACTGAAATTTTACCGTAATTTTGTTGAGGGAATGATAGTCAATACAAGGCCTAAATGAACCATCTTTCTTGGCCACGAAAAAAAACCCAGCACCTAAGGGCGAAGAGGATGGTCTAATATGACCCTTCTCCAACGACTCCTTAATATAAGATCGCATAGCCTCGTGTTCGGGTACAGATAAATTGAAAAGTCGACCCTTGGGAAATTTACACCCAGGTCTCAACTCAATTGCATAGTCATAACTTCTATGAGGAGGCAAAGACGCAGACTTGCTCTCACTAAATACATCATAAAAATCAGCCAAATAGTCAGGAACATCATGCGACTGGGGAGAGGTGGAGAAAACAGGAGTGTCACTAAGAGCACACCGACAACCACAACTCACCACAGACACAGATTTCCAATCCAAACCCGGATTATAGATTTGCAACCAGGGAAAACCCAGAACAATGGTATCATGTAAATTATGCAACACCCAAAATCTGCAATTTTCTTGGTGGTCGGGGGCGACCCGCATTATCACCTGGGTCCAAAACTGAGGTTTATTCTTCGCCAAAGGAGTAGCATCAATACCCCTCAAAGGAATAGGCATCTGCAGAGGTGTCATAGGAAAACCACAACGTTTAGCAAAATCCAAGTCCATTAGATTCAAGGCCGTTCCTGAATCCATAAAAGCCTTCGCGGAAAATGTAGATAAGGAGCAGATCAGAGTAATTGCCAAAAGAAACTTAGGTTGTACACCACCCACAGCAAATGTGTGTGCAAAACGTTTCTCTCGTTTAGGGCAGACAGAAAAAACATGAGAGGCATCTCCACAGAAAAAACACAGATTATTACGCCTTCTAAATTCCTGACGTTACCCCCTAGACAAAACTCCATCACATTGCATAGATTCAGACATTTGTTCAAAATGTGGCAGCACCTCCCGTGTAGTCTTGCGTTCACGTAAATGCCAATCAACTTGAATGGCTAATGACATAGAATCGTCAAGACCAGAGGGAACAGGAAATCCCACCATAGTATCTTTTAAAGTCTCAGACAAACCCTTCCGAAAGAGAGCTGCCAATGCACTATCATTCCATGTAGTAAGGGCCGCCCACTTTTGGAATTTCTGACCGTATAACTCTGCAGGATCCTGACTCTGGTTCAATGCCAATAGGGCTCTCTCAGCTTGATCAATAGCATTAGGTTCATCATATAACAACCCCAAGGCTTGAAAAAATGCATCCACATTAGTCAAAACAGGATCTTCAGGTGTCAACGAAAACGCCCAATCCTGGGGATCGCCGCGCAGCAAGGAGATGACAATTTTAACCTGCTGTGCAGAGCTCCCCGATGAGTTAGGCTTCAAGGCAAGAAATAATTTACAATTATTCTTAAAATTCAAAAATTTAGACCGATCCCCATAAAACACATCAGGAGCAGGGATCCTTGGTTCAACAGCATGAGAATGAGTGAGATAGGCGGAAATTTCCCGCACTTTAGCAGCGAGCTGCTCCACACAATCAGACAATTGCTTAATCTCCATCAAGGAGAAAAAGAAAAAAAAAAAAAGAATCCTCCTACGGCCCCAGGAAAAAAAGAGGAGAAAATATACACACCAAAAAAATAAAATTCTGACACTTTTTTTTTTTTTTTTTTTACAATTCTCTCCTGCTTTTGAGTACCCTAGAATCTGCGGTATGGCTGGTGATTATGTTATGAATGAGTCACCGTGGGGGAAAAAACAAAAAGCAAGCTAAGCCCAGAAAACTGGAGAGGTTGGTAACTAGCAGATTGCAGACCCCTGATCCTATCCACAACAACTAGCAGTAGCCGTGGAGCGTGCCTACGGTGGTCCTAGACGCCTCATCATGGCCGGAGAACTAAATAAGCCTAAAGAAAGAAAGGGAAAATCTAAACTGCCCCAGAGCAGACCCCAAAGCAATAGACAGCCCCCAACACGTATTGTCGGTGAAACAAGATGAAAACGCAGACACAGATAGAAAGATAGGCTGAGCAAACGATGGGGCCCTCGCTAACTAGAAAGGACAGGAAAGAAAAGCTGCTGTCTGCAATCACGCAAAAAACCCTGCCAAAAAGAATGTCCAACACGTCTGATAGAAAAAGGCCCTGAAGTCGCTAGACTTCAAATCACTATATCAGCACTCAGGTATATTCTGAAGACAGAGCAAAAGAGATCAACTGATCAGAGACAAAATGGGGATTCAGCCCAGTCACAGCCAGGGCTGGCTGAACACAAAAACTAAGTAAACCAGACAAAACTCATATGAACAATAGCAGAGAAAACTTAGCTTTAGGAAGGCAGGAACCAAACTGGAAACCAGAAGCCACAGTCAGGAAAAATCACTAGCAAGAACTAGGGAGTCGGCTGCCTTAAATCCAATCAGAAACTCCTGATGTCCAATCACAGTCCTCTTCCTCAGGTGGCTGGTCTCTGCCATTTAGATCAGCTTCATTACCTCCCTTCACCAACAGAGGGAGTCCAGATAGAGAACTCACTACTCCTCTGTCAGCACAGCCAGCTCCATAACCCTCACCAGAAGCCAGAGGCAAACCCGAAAATAAGCTTTCAACACTATATATTGGAAAACCCACAAAAGTGATACCATTTTAAAAACAACACCTCCTGACATATTCAAAACTGCTGTCAGGTAGTTTATTAACCCTTCAGGTGATTTTCAAGAATTAATAAAAAGTGGCATGATAGGAATGAAAAAGTGTATTTTATTTTTACCAATTAAATGTCACTGACTTCTGAAGAGGTCGCTATAGCCAGCAGACTCTAAGGCCGACATTTGCTCATGAATTGCCATGGCAAACATCAGGACCACACAATCATGACCTCAGGATGTCGATGGGGATAAAGAGGGAGAAACCACACTCTTTTAACCATTTATATGATATTGTCACTATTGACAGCAGCATCTAAGGGTTAAACAGATAAGGACGGTGACAACACTTATCATGGCTGATGCAGCAAGTTGTCAGCTATAATGTACAGCCAACAGCTGCTGGATTGTTATCTGTATGGGGATGTTATTCTCTTATATCTCAGGTCAGTTAAAAGACGTATTGACGGTCATTAAGGGGTTAAATGAAACAAGATGTGTCTGATGATGTGTCACACACCACATGACCAGCTAAGGTTGTAAAATATTAAAATGACATTTCTCAGTGAATGCATTTGTCTTGGTTGAAGGCAATGCTAAAGTTGAAAAACGCATCAAAAACGCTATGTGTAAACATAGCCAAAGTGGTGGAGGAACATTTTTGTTTTGGGTTATTTATTTGGCCTTACATACAAATCACTACCCTGGAAAGGATGTTCCTTAGCATATTTCCCAGGAAATCAATTTTGTTTTTGTTTTTGTATGTTTTATTGTGCGCCTGGAAAAGTGGCATAAGACTCTGACAACATTGTTCATAGCAGTGACCTGGGAGTCAGAAATGCTTCCAGGGGGTCTTCCCCATGATGTTTCCATGTCATTTCAGCACTGTTCCCATCAATTTCAGACATTTCCAGACCCTAAAAAGACCCCCTGGGGGAGGGTTGCGGCAAAAGTGCTTGGGTTTCCCATAAACTTACAATGGGCTCGCTGCTTGGGTCAAGTACTCGAGCATTTCCAATTTGCTCTACCCAAGCAACGAGCACCCGAGCTTTTTAGTGTCGTCCATCACTATTTATCTTAGGTTATATTTTCCTAATTTTTAAGACTTTTCAAGTACTAGATGTTGTTTTATTTTATTATGTTTCGATACATAAAACAGTAGAATTCAAAGAGGATGCATTTAGCTTTTCTGAAACAATTGTGCTCAAAAGTTTACATACTTCGGCAGAAGTTTTGCTTTTTGGTTGTTTTTCAGAGAATATGAATGATAACACCAAAACTTTTTCTCCACTCATGGTTGGGTGAAGCCATTTTTTGTTAATCTAGTCTGTTTTCTCTTTTTAAATCATAATGACAACTCAAAACATCCAAGTGACTCTGATCAAAAGTTTACATACCCTGGTGATTTTGGCCTGATAACATGCACAGACGTTGACACAAATGGGTTTGAAAGGCTACTAAAGGTAACATCCTCACCTGTGACCTGTTTGCTTGTAATCGGTGTGTGTGCATAAAAGCTGAGTGAGTTTCTGGGATCCCAAAAGACTCTTGCATCTTTCATCTAGCCACTGACATTTCCGGATTGTGAGTAATGGGGAAAGCAAAAGAATTGTCAACGGATCTATGGGAAAACTCACAAATAACATCAGTTGTAATACTGGACTCTCTGAAAATTAGTGGCGTGGCTGTTTCAAGATGCACAATAAGGAGGCACTTGAAGAAAAATGGGCTGCATGGTCGAGTCACCAAAAGAAAGCCATTACTGCGCAAATGCCACAAAGTATTTAATCTACAATATGCAAAACAGCAGAGACAAGCCTCAAAACTTCTGAAACAAAGTAATTTGGAGTGATGAGACCAAAATTTAACATTTTGTCCACAACCACAAACGTTACATTTGAAGAGGGATCAACAAGGCCTATGAAGAAAGAAACACCATTCCTACTATAAAGCACAGAGGTGGATCGCTGATCTTTTGGGGATGTGTTAGCTACAAAGGCACAGGAAATGTGGTCAAAGTTGAAGGAAAGATGAATGCAGCACATTATCAGCAAATACTGGAGGCAAATTTGCAATCTTCACCCCATAAGCTGCACATGGGACGTACTTGGACAATCCAAAATGACAACGATCCAAAACACAAAGCCAAGTCAACCTGTCATTGGCTACAACAGAACAAAGTGAAGGTTCTGAAAACACATCTCAGTCTCCTGACCTCAATATCATTGAGCCACTCTGGGGAGATCTCAAGCGTGCAGTTCATGCTTGACAGCCCAGGAATTTACAGGAACTGGAGGCTTTTACCAAGAATTGAGGGCAGCTTTACTATCTGAGAAAATAAAGAACCTCATCCACAACTACCACAAAAGACTTCAAGCTGTCATTAATGTGAGAGGGGAAAATACACGGAATTAAGAAATGGGATATGTGAACTTTTGATCAGGGTCATTTGGATGTTTTGGCTTCACCCAACCACTAACCATGAGTGGAGAAAAAGTTTTGGTGTTATCGTTCATATTCTCTGAAAAAAGGCCAAGAAAGCAAAAAATTCTGCCGGGGTATGTAAATCTTTGAGTACAACTGTATGTAGTATTCCTAAGGAATTTAATTCTCAACACAACCAATAAATGATGTACCTTTCTACAGTCCTCCTTTCTACTTGCAATTTCTTGAATCTCTTCCATCTTTTTCAAATCTTCCATAGTTTTCTTTTTTTGACTGTGTTTAATTTCTTTCCTCTTCTCTGCTTTCCAAGCCCTGAAAGCAGCTATTGCTTCTTCTTGTTTCATAGTGCTTTCCTCCGCACATAAAAATAAAATTAAAGGGCAGCTTATTGTATTTCTCCTCTATGTGAAGCATATACTTTTGCGGTACTTGTAACATGTAGTTATGGGAGTCATTAGATGGGGTCAGTGACTGCATTTGGGGGCAACCTATTAAATTTATTGTCAAGTGCTACTTGTGTGCAGCAGAGAAATGGTTGCATCTTGGCAATCTTTTTCAAAATTAATCTATGCAAAATTCAGATACTGTATGAGTACATGTGAAAGCATCTACATCACTTATTCATTACACTGAAGAAAGTTAAAGAGGTTGTCCAATATTTTTACATTGATGACCAATTCCTTGGTTAGGTGATTGATGTCTGATCGGCCGGAGTCTGGAACCCCACCGATCAGTTATTGTTCATGTCAACGGACGCCAGCCAGAAGTACTCGCTTGCCGAGCTGCTTGGTCTTCTAATAGTGGCCGCCGCAGGGTACTAGACATCCGCCTCCTTTTGATTTGAATAGGAGGTGGATGTAGAATACCAAGACCCGGCCACTACCAGAAGATGGAGCAACTCGGCAAGCGAGCACTTCCTGCCAGAAGCCGCCAATATCCTGTCCAGGAAGGCGTTGTCTGGTGTCGGACCCCAGCCGATCAGTCATTGATGACCTATCCTGAGGCGTTCAGTGCATCATGGTGTAGTCAAGCATCCAAATGCATCTTCCCACTTGCTTATTTTCCATCCATGTCCTCCCTTCTCTAGCTCTATAAAGCCAGAGCTGTCAATCAAAGAAGAGGGAGAGCTGGAGACAAAGGGAAAGTAAGCAACCATCATCAGAGGAGAAAAGGAAAACACACCGGGAAGTTGTCTGATATACACACAGATGGATGAAGAAAAATGTTCACGTTACAGAAGCATAACTTTGGAATGGAGGGGCACAAAAGAAAAAGAAAAAAACTGTGTCCACAACCAGTGGAGCTCAATTCAGGAGGAAAAAGAGGGGGCTGATATGTTTTGGGTGCTGCGATGGAGACCAGCCTGTTCATAAAATGAAAAGGTTAATGGCATTACGCGTTTCAGGGATGGTCCATCCCCTCCATCAGGTGCCTCAGAATCCATGCAGTAACAGCGATTGCAGTTGCTACATGATTTAAAATGAAACAAAATCTAGTTAAAGGTCCTCTTTAAATGTCATCTTTTCTTATCCACCAGGTAACAAACAGTGAAAGGAAATGTTTTGGTCTCGCAGAGCCTTGGATTCTTTTTTTTATTTCCTACAGCAGAGCTTTAGTAGAAATAATCTATTACCTGTTTTGCTTTTTCTTTCTCAAGTGCCTCTTCAGCATTTTTTATTTTTTGCAGTTCATGACGAAATATTTTCTTCTTTCCCAGCCAGTTCTGCCGTGAAAATACCATTATTGAGTAGACTGGAAACAGCAAAACACGCTTTAGTAAGGGTTCTGCCCGCTTGTCGTAGACTATTACAATATGAAGCACACACTATTACATATCTAGTGTTAAGCCCAACTACTGCTTTTACAAAATTAGCTTACAAACAAAAATGGAAAAAAAAGTGAAAACTACAACATCTGAAATATTTTGCTGACATGGCATCGTGCGTAATTAAGCCAAACCTGCTGATAATTTGCAGATATGTCTGGTTAGTTTCATTTTAATTAAATTGAGTTCTTACGTTACATCTGCTTGCCTTTGCATTTTATTCTCTATGCAGTTGAAGGGGTTTTCTGGGAGTTTTCAAAAGTTACTAAAGTCAGGAGTAGGGTATAAAATAAAGAAATAACAGTCCCCTGCAGCTCTGATGCCATCACTCTGGTGGTCCCTGCTGGTCCTACAGTGACAACTTCCTATCCAACATACATGAACACACTGCAGCCACTCACTGTCCTCAGCGGTGGCATTTGCAAGGACAGTGCCTGACAGTGATCGAATGGATAGGACACCGTGAATGACAGGACAGGACGTCACAAGTACTGCCTAAATCATCTGGATGTAAAAACTAGATATATAGTTCACATTAGCACTAGGTGGACTAGGTAAAGGCCAATACAGATTGTAAAACTGCACTTTGGCAAGACATAGATCATGAGATGAGATCTTAGATCTCACAGCTCTCCACAGAGTAACAGAAAACAGACTGAGTGTGAATGCAACCTTAACCTGTCTTTGCATCTATGAAATACAAAAGAAAAAAAGAATGTCAGACAAAAATATCAATAAAAACCAATAAATCTGAATTTTTTTTTTAATAGATATGGGATAAAAAGGAAAAAAAAGTGGGTATGGATGCAATTAATGCACAAAAGGAAATTTTCTGCTCACCCCTCTTCACTCCTTATCACACCTCCGAGGCACGGAAACACCCTGACCCGGATGTATAGTGCATGCACAACATAGAAAAAGATTTTCCAGCGTCTCCAGGAGATAAAATAACAATTGCTTTATTGAAAATATAAAATCTTCTTACCATCAAGTAAAAACAACATAAAGAGGCATATGGAGGGGAGCAATATCCTACGCGTTTCACCCTGAAAGGGCTTAATCATGGAATTCCATGATTAAGCCCTTTCATGGTGAAACGCGTAGGAAAGTGCTCCCCTCCATATGCCTCTTTATGTTGTTTTTACTTGATGGTAAGAAGATTTTATATTTTCAATAAAGCAATTGTTATTTTATCTCCTGGAGATGCTGGAAAATCTTTTTCTATGTTGTGCATGGATGCAATTAATGACTACAATAATAAATTTGTCTGGGGTGTGACGCAGGACAAGCCCGACGAAGGTCAGGTGAAACACGCGTCGGGTGCGCTCTTGTGGTTGGCTATGTTTCCTCCATGCAATATGGCTATATGCCCTTAGCTATTTTGTTCTTTTCCTGGCTGCTGGAATGTCAATGGTTTTCATTGACTTACGTTTTAAAATGCTCATGCTTGCTCATGGTGTGACATCATATTTGGTAATTTGTACGCTGATGATATGTCCTTTAACTTTGAAACATGTGAAGTTGTTTTACACTTTCCTTTACCTTGGTCTTAACTATCAGGGTTTCATTCAGATTGCTCCTCTGTACTGGCACTTTATTTAAGATTAACTTGGTTATGGCTTGTTATCTATACATACACATTTTTATTATGGCAGTCATTAATTGCAATCATACCCACCTTCTGTTTCATGTTACTTTATGTCTGTTTGGATCTCCTTTTTATCCCATTTCTATTCAAAAATTCTTTCATTAAAGATTTACTTTTTATTTCTACTTTTTGTCTGACATGTTTTCTTCTTTTGCATGTCACTTGTGTTAATTCCTTAAGACAGTTTATTTTGCTGTTTGCTTGCTATAGAGAATTACTCCAATCACAATCCAATTTACAATCCAAGAGTTTGTAAAGCTACAATAAAATAACATTATTATTGTCAATATTTAAAAACACACATATATATGATATATTATTTCAATTAAAAAAAATCCTTGGAAAAAGCCGGATTATAGAGATTGATGCAGAATATAGTAAAATGTTATTCCATCAATATGGAACAGCCAAAATCAACTAAAGAACACAACATACAGTCATTTATATGTAGATGGATAGTAGGAATACTTACACCTATGTGGTTTCAAAGTGGCAATAAAGTGCATGAAAAAATATATATTTATTTACAACACAATTGCTATTTTATTAGAGCTTTATGGACTCTTGGTTCAATGTTTTCTGAGTTCCTTTGCCTATAGGTTACTGAGATTTATTTTGACATACATCAATCTGGAAGTATAGAATGAATCTTATTTAAAGGGATTGTCTCAGGATCCTGTCTTCAGTAGCACGCTGCTTCCATGCCTTTTGGCTTCCTACTTTCCAGAGGTACATGTGATCCTGATGTTAGACAGCTCTGGGTGGTGGCATGGCTAAGCCGCTGGCCTGAAATTTGCCTCTGTGAGCGGCATTGGAGGAGCGCAGTGACACTAAAGTTCCACTCAGCTTTAGAGCAGTGCTTTCTAGCTGGACAGCAAACTGTAAGCACACACTCCTTGCCAAGAAAATAGGCCACCTATGATGGCCGGCAAAGGTGGCTGATAACCATGGCAACAAATCTGTAAAGTTGTAAATTGAAAAGTTGCTTGTTTATATAGGTACTTTGCAATTTTACCAATTTATCATAATAACATGAGACAACCACTTTAAGATTATGATGCATACCATCAAAACTCGGTGGACCCTATGTGTTGTGGAGTGCGACAGGTCTAATCTACAACAGGCCTTATTATAGTCAGTGAGGTCTGCAGCTGTCAGAGAGAACCGAGCCTTAGGTATTGCAAGAATGGGCATGACAGATGCGTATGTGACAGTGAGTGCTTACATTTAGCTACCATCCTTAGACAGCAACCTAGTTTCTAGGGGTTGGATGACAAAAATTGTCTCAGTCTGACTTTTAAATTATTCCTTTTAATTATTGCTCAACTCATTTGGAACTATAACCCAGAGAAGATCAATATCTGCACATGTGATATTCTAAATTGATCTCAGCAATTACAACGGCATTCCAGCAAAACGGTAAAATACATGATCATTAATGACACAAATGTTTGTAGTTACTCTCTTTTGTTTCATGAGAAACACAATCTATTCTATTATTTCTAAACACTGTTTTTCGGTGATCACTTTGTATCCCCGTTCATACTGCACCCACATACACATGATACACCATTTGAAAGGTAAAGTTGCCCCCTTCAGCAAGAAAATAGCCAAACAAACCACACATTCACAATTGGATCACAAAATACAGTTTAAACATTAATTTTCATAAACCTGCAGTAAGGAAAAATGACCTGCATGTGGCACCACAGCACCCCAAAGCACACTACCACAATGCTGCTTACAGACTTCACAATCAAATCCAAACATTTGCCTTGGGGGCTTTCCAGCTTGCTGAACTGCTTGCCCAGTCTATTTTAGCCAAATTGGAGGATTGCACACTTCACTGCAGGTGAGGCACATTTGCAAACACATTTGTAAACATGCAGTGCCTATTGAATTGCACACTTGCTCCATTCATACTCCACCCACACAAGCAAATGATACACCACTTGAAAGGTCAAATTACCTGCAGGTGGCAGCACACTACCCCAAAGCAAACTACCACAAAGCTACTTATAGACATCACAAAAAAATACAAACATTTGCCTTGGTGTCTTTCCAGCTTGCTCAAGTGCTTGCCCAGCTTATTTGAGGCACATTGGAGGATTGCACACTTCACTGCAGGTGAGTCACCTATGCAAACACATTTGTATACATGCACTGCTTTTTCAGTGATTACTTCACCCCACACATACAAATGGTGAGTCACATATGCAAACACATTTGTAAACATGCACTGCTTTTTCACTGATTACTTCGCCCCAGACACACAAATGATATACCATTTGAAAGGTAAACTTGCCCCCGTCAGCAAAAAAACAGCCAAACAAACCACACATTCATGATTTTATCACTATATACAGTTTAAACATTAATTTTCATAAACTTGCAGAAAGATACAATGACCTGCAGGTGGCACCTCAACCGGAAGACATTTTTTGGCCTCTACTTATCAAACCATTTTATTGTATTATCAATCTACATACATAAATACCTGTCTGTGTTCATCATCTCATGAAATACATTTACATTTGACCAGCATGCTTTTTCTGAAATTGCCTGCGCCCCCGACAACCAATGTGCAAAAATTTTGCATGGTCCAACTAGTATATCATAGAATATAAAGTTTTTTCTTAGATGCTTTATTTTCAGGCACTGCACTTTCAGTTTATTTCTTTTCTTTTTCTGCTTCGAGCTGCATTTAAATGCCTTCTTCTTCCACACTACATCATCGGTGGGATATGATTCATAAGCCCCACAGCAAGCAATTTATTTTACAGGCATTGCTGGAGATTCCCATGCACATAAATAAAGGATTTATTTAACGCACTTGAAAAGTATTAGACCAACCAGTGTCTAGTATATTACTAAACGGGAACAAAATATGTATACGGGATTACAGCAAAGTATGTATGAGACTTAATGCAGTGGATATAGAAATCGGCACATCATCATGTGTTTCTGTCTCTTTTCTATATCTGTGACTCGTATCCAGCAAAAATCATATGTGAGCTTATTTTTTATTAAAGGATGGCGGCAGATAAGACTTCCATATTGTACAGAGCCAGAGCATGACACTTTAGGGGGGTCACATTGTACTTCTGTATGTCTTTGGACTCATAGAAATCAACAATGTCATGGCGTGCTTCACTTGATGAAAAAAGCAGAGGTTTCTTTACTAATTAATGCAATCTTGACCGGGACACTATTTATTTTACTGTATAATATAGTGGAAAATGGGGGGGGAAAGTTCCAAGTGTGGTGAAGTTGTGAAGAAAATACAATTCTGACATAGTTTTTTGGGAACTGATTTTACGGAGCACATTGTGTGATAAAAATATGACCTGGCTGTATAGTCCTGCTCATCAGTGCGATTATGATCATGCCAAACAAGTCGCCATTTTTCGGCGACCCATAACGTTTTCACTATTTGGTCGATGGAGATGTGTGATGGCTTTTTTTCTGTGAGATTTGACGTCTTTTTTATTGATACCATTTTGGGACAATTAGGATATTTTGATCACTTGTTACAGTATTTTATGTGGTACTGCAGCGACCCCCCCAAAAAAAATTGCTATTAATTTTTTTCAATAATTTTCTGTTTTTGTTTTTTTATTATCTTCATCTTTAATGGGAGAAAAGGCTGGTGAGTTAATTGTTTAAAGAAGTGGTGACGTGTTTCTATTATACATTTCCTCTGATTGTTCCACTCCTGGTTTTGGCTTACAAATTCTGAGGTAAAAAACTCGCTAAATACTCAATGTGTGCACATGGCCGTACTGTTTCAAGGGAGATCCGTAATGACAAGCATGGAGGTCTTCAACAGGCCTCCTGTTGTCATAGCATCCCAATGGCACCCCACGATCACGTCACAGTGGCATCAACTGGTGCACAGAGTGACATGCCAACACACTGACATGAGCTTGATATCGCCATTTAACAGGTTAACAATCGCAATCGGGTCCTGGCTGAACACATAGCCATCACCTGCCATGAGCCCGCTACATATACAAGCTACCGACTTGTACATGTACGGCAGATGTAGGTGATGGGCTAAACCGTAACCATCAGTTTTAGTTTTAATTCATGTTTTATTTCATGAATCAATAAGAAAATAAGACATTTTTAACATATTTTAAGAGAAATCTGCTTCTTTGTCCTCCCGGATTGATATTTCACTCTCAATTCATGGGTAGAACCTGTATTCAGTGAATACAGATTTTCTTATTACTGATATAGGAGATGACAGTTGGTGCTTTTAAAGTTCTATAGAGAGGGTGGCCACTGGAGGCAGACACAGACATCCTGCTGCAAGTTCTCCGGAAACAACAGTTACAGATCTCCATAGAACTTTATGAGCACTAGCTGCCATCTCCTAACTCAGTAATGGGAAAATCTGCATTCACAGTAGTCAGATAATTTAGGGAGTCCTGGATAAGAAATCTTATTTTTATCTGTACTATTGATTTGTGAAAGAAAAACTAAAATGACGGTTAAACTTTAACTGTTTTTCTTTACGAAAACAGTTCTAGAAAATGATGATAAATTTCTATGAAAACTTGACAGGTGCATCTCCCAAAGCAGCACACACTGTGAAAAATCCTATCACCGTGTGAACTCTGGCCTACGGAGAAGGTGGCAGAGGAATTTGAATGAAGTAGATATACAATGTTTAGAATTAGGTTATCAGACCTCGGAGAGATACAGGGTGAAAGGGGTCATATTAAAATTGCATTAAAGGTCAATATGAATAAGGAGAGATACAAAGAAGCTGGAAGGGAAGTACAGGGACTGTACGATTTTACACAAGACAGAGACTAGTGCAGTGAGAGGAAGGGACGGACACTGGGATATACGCTGGACAAGCACTGTGTCATGGAGACGGAAGGGAAATGAGAACTGTAAAGAATCCTGGGGCTTGTAGTAAAGAGGAGAAAGTCCCGATATGCTGCAGCTGGGAAACGTGGGAATGTAGGTAATAAATATCATATGAGTAAAAAGCAAAAATAAACATGACAAGTAAAAAACAAGACTCAGACAAGCTATTTCATTCTTTTTTAGTTTGCTGGACAATCCCCTTAATTTCCCTCAATAGCGCTGACTACAAGGCCTGAGCATGTAAAGTTAGCCCGTAGGCTCCTATACACTGAGCGCCATTGTCACATCTCCACCAGTACTCGCTCCTGCTCAGTCTGCTTCAGTTGCCATGCGCTGCTGTATTCACTCTGCAGGCGGCGCTAGTGATACAAGAGATATCGGAACTAGAAGTTATGGATGGACGGTCTGTACAGCCATTTAGAGTGGCTGTGACTTGCAGTGCCGTTTAGTCTGACAGTATGGTTGTGTGTGTTGTCCACCTGGAGTTATCAGCTCCCTGGAAAGCACAACACCCTAATAAAGCTTCCAGCTTACTGTTGGAAGCTGCCAGATATAGCCTTGCTCCTCTGGTTTGCTTCTTAATGTTCAGCTCCTGTTTAGTATCATTATTTCTTGTTTTGACCTTGGCCTGTTTTATTAACTAACCTTGCGTCTTCTGAGTTTGTCTTTTTCTTGCCCTCTAGGTTCTAACCCAGCTAATAGACCACTCCTGCCAGTCTTCATCAAACAGCAGCTTATTCCGTGGCCCCAGCTCAGGGGCCCTTGCTTAGATCCCTGTACAGGGGTTAAAGAGTGAAGGCCGCTGGGATCTGGTAAGTGGAGTAGCTTGTGCTAAGCCTGTCCGTGGTAGCCATTTTAGAGCTGTTAGGTGACTACTGCCAGAGCCTCATTACACCCATGAAGTGTTAATAAACATATTAAATAAACCTTCAAGACCAAATATGGTAACGCCAAACCCAGTTGTCTAAAAGCCCAAAGAGTCCTCAAGTAGAACCAGTCACTCATATAGATATTCCTCTCAGTACTTAGCAGAGCTGTGACGATTCCTACTCTATACAAATAATTAATAATTTTAGTAGAAAATTGTAATATCACGGCTACAGCTATCTAACCATACAATATATTATGTTATATTCAATAACTTTTTTCGTTAGAACTTGCAATCTATATCTGGATGTGTCCACACTTAATAGGAATCTGTCAGCCGATTTTAGCTACCTCCATCTGAGAGCAACATGATGTAGGGAAAGAAGTTGAATCCAGCAATGTGTCACTTAGATTACTGGTTGCAGAAGTTCTGACAGTCAGAGATTTTAGATTTTAGATAAAGCAGAGCTGAGAAAGCTAACCCCGCCCACACCGGGCTCTCATTGTACAAATTCCATAGACAGTGAGGTGTATTGTTGCCGGCAATGTCAATCTCTTTGTGACAAATCCTTTACAGTTAGTAAACAAAAGCCTGCACTTTGACAAGTGACACATCCCTGAATTCTGTGTTTCAGCCTCTCTCTCCTGCTGTCTTCATATTACATCACAAAAACCTGCAGACAGATTTCTTTTAAAGTTGTTCTCCACTAATATTGCAGAACAGGATCTAAACAGTGTGATGGAAACACAGTATTCCTCTCCACATACTGCTTACACTTGAGTGCTGCAAGCAGCTCATTTGTGGGGTAGCAGGTTGTCAGATCCCAGCATTCTCATATAGATGACCTATGCTACAGACAGCCATCAGTATTGGTGTAGTAGAAAACCCCTTGAAATGTTTTCAAATTGCACTAAGTTAATTTGTCTTTATACCAATTCAGCACAATCTTGCATTTACATGGAGTAAAAAAAGTTTGATGTCCGACCGTCTCCAACATAATGAGACATTCATCTTGAGATATGTCAGGTTTAGAGACAAGTTAATGGTAGTATGTCAGCACAAAGTCTCTGTTTAAACCAAGTACAGGCTCTTGGTGCACCCTTGGTGTGGCCAAACATTTTATTTGATTGACAGCTCTGGTTTTGTAGAGGCAGAGAATGGGGAGATAAAGAGAAGTTGGATGTTACACCTCCGGACTCTCACCTGAGGACCTCCTCCTCCCGGCGCCCTCTCTGTCTGCTCTCACGCTATTCCCCGTCTGGCTTTGCAGGGTCGCGGCGCGTCAGAGGTCCGCGCATGCACGCTCGCTCTTCCCCGGCCGCCAGGCATCCTGGGAGTTCGTGACCCGGTGGCTCCGCCCCATTATGGAGGCGCCCACCGGGTATTTCTGCTTAACATCTTGGCAGGTAAGATGCCTGTTTGTCAATCTCTGTGGCGCTAAGCATTCCATGTGCAGCGTCACCCACGACTCTCAGGTCCCTGCGCACCCTCTGTGCTGCGGTCAGCTTTCTGCCTTGTTTCCTGCCTGGCATCCCCATCCGGTGTCTCCCTGCTCTCGCTCCCTCCTCCATCATCTTACCTCCCTCTCCTGTTCCTCCGCTAGCCATCCTGTATTACTACCGTGCCTGTTCCTTGCCTGTACCGCTGCCTCTGTAGTTGTCTCCTGTGTATTGTGCCTCTTCCCTCACATCTTTTGTTCTGCCAGTACCCCTTGGTCCAGTGTCTCCTTGTGTCCCCCTTCTATTTCAGCTATTGGTCTCTGCTCGTCCTGATCCATCCCGGCCCCCACAGCCTGTCTCCTCCTGCCTCGGGTCCATACCCTCCCTCATATGCTCTCCTGCACTCTGATCCTCTCTCCTGAATACACCCCGGGTCGTCCCTTTGGTTCTGGCTGTCGTGGTTCCATCTCCCTTGGGCCTGCCCCTAACACTCCCTGTATAGGGGGTGGTCATCACCTGGTCCGCTCTCCCTTGGGGGCTCTGGAGCCACGACCCAGAGGGTCCACTCTCGGGTTCCTACCTAGAACCCTAACAGAAAAAACAGGCCATGGACCCCACTGGAGCCGCTGCGGCTCAGAAAGAGCTAGTCTACTTGCGGGAGAATCAAACCCGTATCATGGCTTTCCTGAAGTCTATGGACTCCAGTCTCTCCGCGCTCCAGGCCTCCGATCCAGGGAACGCCTCCCAATTGGCTAGACTGCAACAAGAGCTGGTTCAGCAGAGAGATACCCAGACCCATATCCTCAGTTATATGGCCCGTGTAGACGACCGCTTACTCTCTCTGCAGTTGGCCGCCGCATCTCCCGCCCCAGCTTTGGCTCCTCACCCACTGCCCAGCCTAGCTAAGCCACCTCGTTACAACGGGGACCCCAAGCTGTGTCGGGGTATCCTGAACCAGTGCCGCCTCCACTTTGAACTCCTGCTTCAGCAATATCCCACTGAGCGGGCCAAGGTGGCTTTTATTGTCTCCCACCTTGAGGGAGATGCTTTGGCATGGGTTAACCATCTCTGGGAGCGGGACGATCCTGTGGTCTCCCAGCTAAGTACCTTTTTAGAGACGTTTCGTCAAGTGTTCGACGAGCCAGGTCGCCTGGCCTCTACCATGGAATCTTTATTTAACCTTCACCAGGGGCCCCAAACCGTGGGTCAGTACGCCATCTGATTTCATACCCTGTCCTCTGATTTGGGATGGAACAACGAAGCGTTGGTAGGGACCTTCTGGCGAGGTCTCGCGGGTCGAATTAAGGATGAGTTGGCTGGTCGCGATACCCCCACTGCCTTAGAAGATCTGATTTTGCTTGCCACGCGTATCGATCTTCGATTCCAAGAACGTGCTCGTGAGAGGAGGTTTCCTCGTTCTTCCCCAGCCATCCGTGGACCGCCCTGTCCTCGGTCCGGGACATCTGCTTCAGCTTCTTTGCCAGAACCCATGCAAGTGGACCGGCTCAGACTATCTGGACAACGCCGTGAGGAGAGGCGCACCCAGGGTCTCTGTTTCTACTGTGGTAGTGCCTCTCATTTGGTCCGTGCCTGCCCGGAATGTCCGGAAAACTCCTCCGCCTAGGTCAGGTAAGAGAGGCCTCCTTAGGTGTGTGTGATACCTCTCTACCCCTCACTCTGTCCTTCTTGTTGCACGTTGGTGGTAAACATTTTTCTTTGGCAGCCTATGTGGATTCCGGGGCAGCAGGAAATTTTATTAGGCTCGAGGAGGTCCTTCAATTTTCGGCCCCGGTTAAGACTTTAGAGACCCCACGGATCCTCGCTTCCGTGGACGGCAAACCCCTTCAAGAGACCATTACCCTAGTCACCCACGAAGTAGAACTCGGACCTTGTACAAGGAGAGAATCGCCTTTTATGTCTTAGCGGGCATCTCTCATCCTATTCTTCTTGGCCTTCCCTGGTTACGGGCACACGAGCCTACCTTGGACTGGCATAAGGGCAGTATTTTGCACTGGGGGGAGTCCTGTGGGGTGAGGTGTCTGCTGCCGGTGCGTCCCGTGGGTGGTCCCCGTTCCCTTTCCATTTCCCCCGAGTTGCCCATCGCTTACAGTTCTTTTTCGGACATCTTTAACAAGAAGGAAGCCGAGAACCTCCCACCGCACCGACCCTACGATTGCCCCATCGATCTCGTCCCTGGAGCCATCCCTCCGAGGGGTAGGATTTATGCGCTCTAGCCAGCAGAGACACAGGCCATGTCGTACATTCAAGAGAATTTGGACAAGGGTTTCATACAAAAGTCTTCCTCTCCTGCGGGCGCAGGCTTCTTGTTTGTCAAGAAGAAGGACGGCTCGCTCCGTCTGTGCATCGACTACAAAGGTTTAAACAGCATTACAATAAAGAACAAGCACAAATATTTACCAGACTTGATCTTCGAGGAGCCTAAAACTTGGTCCGAATTCGTGCTGGGGATGAGTGTAAGACCGCGTTCAACACTCATGACGGTCACTATGAGTACCTTGTGATGCCTTTTGGCCTCTGTAATGCACCAGCAGTATTTCAGGAGCTCGTCAACTATATTTTTCGGGATCTCCTCTACTCCTGTGTCGTGGTTTATCTAGACGACATCCTTGTCTTTTCTCCGGATCTCTCTACACATTGGCGAGATGTACGGCAAGTTTTACAACGTCTAAGAGAGAACCACCTTTTTGTCAAGTTGGAGAAAATGCGTCTTCGAGCAACCGTCCCTGCCTTTTCTAGGTTACAGCGTCTCGAAGTCTGGTCTGAAGATGGATCCCAAGAAAGTGTCCGCTGTCCTTAACTGGCCTCGTCCCCTTGGACTCAAAGCCATTCAACGCTCTCTCGGCTTTGCCAATTATTATAGGCAATTCATCCCTCATTTCTCCACCTTAATGAAGCCTATCTCTGCTCTCGTACGCAAAGGGGCAAATCCCAACCTCTGGTCCCCTGAGGCAGAGGACGCCTTCCAAACTCTGAAGAAGGAATTTTCCTCGGCGCCTGTTCTCCACCATCCAGATGCCGATAGGCCCTTCATTCTCGAGGTCGACGCATCATCTGTTGGAGCAGGAGCAGTTCTTCTGCAAAGAACCTCCACTGGTCGGGCTGTCACATGTGGATTCTTCTCTAAAGCCTTTTCTCCTCCTGAACGCAATTATTCCATCGGGGACAAGGAACTACTTGCAATAAAACTGGCTTTAGAGGAATGTCGTTACCTTCTCAAAGGAGCCGCCCATCCCTTCACCATATTTACCGACCACAAGAATTTGGCCTACGTTCAGTCTACTCAAAGGCTCAACCCTCGGCAAGCCAGATGGTCCTTATTCTTTGGACGCTTTGACTTCGAGCTCCACTTTCGGCCGGGTAATAAGAATACTAAAGCAGATGCTCTATCGAGGTCGTTTCTCCCTACCGATGAAGAGGAGAGCCCTGCCCACATCATCGATCCAGCTAAGATCGTCACCCTAGCTCCTCTAAATCTGGTCAATCCACCACCTGGCAAGACCTTGGTATTGGACCATGACAAAGTAAGGGTTCTGCATTGGGGACACTCCTCTAAAGTCGCCGGGCATGCTGGAGCCAAGAAAACTCTATCCCCCATCTCCCGCCATTATTGGTGGCCCTCGCTCCACCAGGAAGTCTTAGAGTTCACCGCTTCTTGCTCCTCCTGCACCCGAAACAAAGTCCCAAGACAGTTGCCCTGTGGTCTCTTGCATCCGTTGCCTGTACCTTCGGTCCCGTGGAGCCATATAGCCATGGATTTTATCACAGATCTACCTCCCTCTTCCAGCTGAACCGTCATTTTGGTGGTGGTGGATCGTTTTTCCAAAATGGCCCACTTCATCCCTCTGCCTGGTCTGCCTTCTGCTCCCGAGTTAGCGAAGATCTTCTTGCACCATATTTTCTGACTTCATGGTTTTCCCCGGCATATCGTGTCAGACCGCGGTGTTCAGTTCACCTCTCGTTTCTGAAGAGCCCTCTGCGGTTTAATGAAGGTAACCCTGGATTTATCCTCAGCCTACCACCCGCAATCCAATGGCCAAGTGGAGCGAGTCAATCAAGTGTTAACCTCCTATCGTCGGCATTTTTCTAATGCACACCAGAGCAATTGGGTCTTGTTGCTTCCTTGGGCCGAATTCGCCTCCAACAATTACCCCAACAAATCCTCTTCCAAGTCTCCCTTTTTTGTGGTTTTTGGGCAGCATCCAGGCATTCCTCTTCCCGTTTCCCCTGCCTCGGGCGTGCCGGCGGTGGACTCCTTGTCCTCAGAATTCTCTAAAATTTGGGAGGAGACAAAAGGAGCCCTTGAGAGAGCTTACGATCGGATGAAGAGGTACGCCGACAAGAAATGCCTTGATGCCGCTCCTTATCATCCGGGCGATAAGGTCTGGCTATCCTCGCGCTTCATCCGACTTAAGATTCCCTCTTATAAGTTGGGCCCACGTTATATTGGTCCCTTTGAGGTTTTGAGTCGCATCGATGACGTGGCCTATAAGTTAAAACTACCTGCCTCTCTGCGGATTCCCAATACCTTCCACATCTCGCTCCTCAATCCTACGGTGTTTAATCGCTTTCACCCAGCTTCATCCCACACTCCTCAACCTAGCACCGCTGAAGACATCTTTGATGTCAAGGACATCTTGGCGAAGAAGACCATCAGGGGTAGGACCCTTTTCCTTATTGACTGGAAAGGGTTCGGTCCTGAGGAGAGGTCATGGGAGCCCCGGGATAACATCAATGCCCCTCACATCATGAGAAGGTTTCTGTCACGCCTTAAGAAGGAGGGGAGTAAGAGAGAGGGTACTGTTACACCAGCGGACTCTCACCTGGGGACCTCCTCCTCCCGGCGCCCTCCCAGTCCGCTCTCTCGCCGTTCCCCATCTGGCTTTGCAGGGTCGCGGCGCATCAGAGGTCCGTGCATGCACGCTCGCTCTTCCACGGCCGCCAGGCATCCTGGGATTTCGTGACCCGGTGGCTACGCCCCATCATGGAGGCTCCCACTGGGTATTTCTGCTTGGCGTCTTGGCAGGTAAGATGCCTGTTTGTCAATCTCTGTGGCGCTAAGCATTCTATGCGCAGCGTCACCCCCAACTCTCAGGTCCCTGCACACCCTCTGTGCTGCGGTCAGCTTTCTGCCTTGTTTCCCGCCTGGCATCCCCGTCCGGTGTCTCCCTGCTCTCACTCCCTCCTCCGTCCTCTCATCTTACCTCCCTCTCCTGTTCCTCCGCTAGTCATCCTGTATTACTACCGTGCCTGTTCCTTGCCTGTACCGTTGCCTCTGTAGTTGTCTCTCTCCTGTGTATTGTGCCTCTTCCCTCACATCTTGTGATCTGCCAGTACCCCTTGGTCCAGTGTCTCCTTGTGTCCCCCATCTATTTCAGCTATTGGTCTCTGCTCGTCATGATCCATCCCAGGCCCCCACAGCCTGCCTCCTCCTGCCTCGGGTCCATACCCTCCCTCATATGCTCTCCTGCACTCTGATCCTCTCTCCTGAATACACCCCGGGTCGTCCCTTTGGTTCCGGCTGTCGTGGTTCCATCTCCCTTGGGCCTGCCCCTAACACTCCCTGTATAGGGGGTGGTCATCACCTGGTCCGCTCGCCCTTGGGGGCTCTGGAGCCACGACCCAGAGTGTCCACTCTCGGGTTCCTACCTAGAACCCTAACAGTGGACTTACATGTTTAAGGCACATCTGTAAATCAAATACAGAAAAAGACGCCAGAGTGTTATAAGTGTAGAGTTGAATGATACCTGGATGCTCCCTCTTAGAGTACAGCTGTTTGCTAGGGGTCACAACTGCAAACTCTGTGATCATCTTTCTGGGACCTTTGTAACCAAGAGCAATTGGCGGATGGGGTGGGGAGGAGGCAGTTTATGTTAAAGAAAAATAAGAGTGTGCAATATTCTACCATATAGGGAAAGTCCAAAATCAGCTTTCAATAATCAAAAAAGTCTGAACTGATGTATTACTGGGACTATTGTATATTTTCTACCAACTGAAGTAAGCATAAGGCCCTCTTAAGTCCCATTCCAGGATGAATGTGTCACAAGGCACAAAGCCAGGTCCACAAGACATGGCTGGGTAAGTTGCTCTGGAAGATCTTGACTGGTCTATATAGAGACTTGACTTTGAACTATTAAACAACCTTGGGATGACTTAGAACAGACATTGAAAGCAAATTCCACTATTAGTTTTCTAGTGGGGCAGCATGGTGACTCAGTGGTTAGCAATATTGCTCTGCAGCACTGGGGTCCTGGGTTCAAATCCCACCACAGACCTGAACAACATCTGCATATATGTTATAAAAAAGGGGAGAAGCCAGCGCTGCCTATGGTCAGAACGCAATACATAAAGTGCATATGCACATATTGATTTTTAACTGTACTTTAAAATGGGACATTTAGCAAACAATTGATCAATTCTTTGAGCCACCCCGACACATCATTCTCATATGAGGCAGTCCTACTCTACGTTTTTTATATTCGCTGTGCCATTATGGCCTCCTAAATGTACTAAATGTAGCCCCATATGAGAATGCCATGACGTGGCGGGGTGACTCAAAGAATTGATCAATTGTTTGCTAAATGTCTCATTTTAAAGTATGGCGTTATATAAGAATGATAAAATAGTAGCACCAGAGTAGCTCCTCATCTGCAGTAATCTGCACAGTGAGAAATACTACAATTTATGCATCATGTGTGACATGTAAACGTTTCACATCACCATGGTTTGAAGAAGGAAATCACAATGTTTATGTATGTGTTTTCTTGATATCTGCAATATTTCACTGTATATAATGTGACAGATTTTCGGACTAGTCTGAGTTCAGTAATATAGATTAGAAGCATTTCATGACACATCAATACCCAGGTGTTATGTTGGTCGGCATTTCCGGAGCCATGATCTGATTATTATGTATTGCAGCACTTGCGTTTTTCGCTTCCTAGAATCAAATCTCTGACATTTTGATGAGGCTACGGAGTATTAAGCCAAGGGATTACCATGAAACAGAGCTATGTCTTGTTAAGAAAGGACAACACATTTGGAAAGGCAAGTAATGTACATGAGAAGATATCTATACATATAAAGATAAGTCCCATATTTCTGTCAAACACAAATTTATGTGTCATCTTTATCAATATTCTGTCTTTATCCTAAAAAGATGCAGCATCAATACACAATAATAGTAACATTTAGAAAAAAAATATCAAAGAATTATGCCAGGCATCTCAGGATTTTAATCTTGCAATGATAATTTGTACTATTTATTTATTTTGCTCCCTTATTCACCTGTCAAAAAAATAAAGGGAACACTTCAACAACAGAATATAATTCCAAGTAGATCAAACTTCTGTGAAATCAAACTGTCCACTTAGGAAGTAACACTGATTGACAATCAATTTCACATGCTGTTGTGCAAATAGAATAGACAACAGATGGAAATTATTGGCAATTATCAAGACACCCTCAATAAAGGAGTGGTTCTGCAGGTGGGGACCACAGACCACATCTCAGTACCAATGCTTTCAGGCTGATGTTTTTGTCACTTTTAAATGTTGGTTGTGCTTTCACACTCGTGGTAGCATGAGACGGATTCTACAACCTACACAAGTGGCTCAGGTAGTACAGCTCATCCAGGATGGCACATGAATGCGAGCTGTGTCAAGAAGGTTTGCTTTGTCTGTCAGCGTAGCGTCCAGGGGCTGGACGCACTACCAGGAGACAGGCCAGTACACCAGGAGACGTGAAGGGGGCCGTAGGAAGGCAACAACCCAGCAGCAGGACCACTACCTCAGCTTTTGTGCAAGGATGAACAGGAGTAGCACTGCCAGAGTCCTGCAAAATGACTTCCAGCAAACCACAAATGTGCATGTGTCTGCACAAACGGTTAGAAGTCGACTCCATGAGGATGGTCTGAGTCTAACAGCTGCAAAACATGCAAAGCAGGGATCTGAGCATGCCACTGTAGCACCCGTGATACTCGGTGCATACCCTGAAGCATCCTAGAGTAGCAAGCACTTGCACTCAACACTAATGACGACAAATTTAATATGACGACCTAATCTTATCAAATTCTGTTTTGTACCTATGGGTTCACAATGCTTACTATACCCCTGGATAAAATCCTTGAGAGGTGTGGTTTCCAAAATGGGGTCACTTGTGGGGAATTTCCACTGTTTAGGCACATCTTCAAATGCGACATTGTGCCTGCCATCGATTTCAGACAATTTTGTGTTCAAAAAGTCAAACGGTGCTCCCTGTATTCTGAGTCCTGCCATGAGCCCAAACAGTGGATTTCCCCCACATATGGGGTATCTGTGCACTCAGGAGAAATTGCACAACAAACTTTGTGGTCCATTTTTTCTTGTTACTCTTGCAAAAATAAAAAAAAGTTTGGGTCTATAGTAAATTTTTTCTAAACAAAAAGTGAAATATGTTTTTCCCTTCCACATTGCTTCAGTTCTCATGAAGCACCAGAAGGGTTAATAAACTTCTTGAATGTGGTTTTGAGCTCCTTCAGGGGAGCAGTTTTTAGAATGGTTTGACTTTTGGGTACTTTCTGTCATATTGACCCCTTAATGTCACTTCAAATGTGAAATGGCCCCTAAAAAAGATAGTTTTGTAAATTCGGTTGGAAAAATGAAAAATCGCTGTTCAAGTTTTAATCCTTATAACTTCCTAATAAAAAAATAATGTTTCCAAAATTATGCTGATCTAAAGTTGATATGTGTGAAATGTTATTTATGAACTATTTTGTGCGATATGACTCTCTGATTTAAAGCAAACCTGTCAGCAATTTTGACCAGTATAAGATACGGCCACTGCCTTTCAGGGCTTAGCTACAGCATTCTATAAAGCTGTAGATAAGCCCCTGATCCGACCTGAAAGATAAGAAAAATAAGTTTTATTATACTCACCCGGGGGGGCGGTCCGGTCCAATGGGTGTCACGGATCAGGCGCCTCCCATCTTCTTGCGATGCCGCCCTCCTGCTTGATTCATGGCTCCACTGCATCGCGCTTCTGTGCAGGCATATTTCTCTGCCCTGTTGAGGGCAGAGCAAAGTACTGCAGTGCACAGGCGCCGGGAAAGGTCAGAGAGGCCCAGCCCCTGCACACTGCAGGAATGTGCTCTTCCCTCAACAGAGCAGATAAGTACGCTTGTGCAAGAGCGCAAAGAAGGGGAGCCTGTGAAGCAAGCAGAAGGGTGGCATCGCAAGAAGATGAGAGGCGTCGGACCTGGACCCGCGACACCCATCGGACCGGACTGCCCCTGGGTGAGTATAATAAAACTTATTTTTCTTATCTTTCAGGTCAGATCGGGGGCTTATCTACAGCTTTATAGAATGCTGAAGATAAGCCCTGAAAGGCAGTGGTTGTATCTTATATCGGACAAAACTGCTGACAGGTTCCCTTTAAGAGCACAAAAATTAAAAGTTTAAAAATTGATAAACCTTAAAAATTTGACAAATTTCTGTTTTTTCATATATAAATGCAAGTCATATTGAATACATTTTACCATTATCATGAAGTACAATATGCCATGAAAGAACAGTCTCAGAATTAGTGGGATCCGTTGAGGCATTCCAGAGTTATAACCTCATAAAGTGACAGTGGTCAGAATTGTAAAAATTGGCTTGGTCATTAAGGTTAAATTGGCTCTGTCACTAAAGGGCCTGTCACACTAAGCGATATCGCTAGCAATATCGCTATAACTTGTGACGTTATAGCGATATTGCTAGCGATATCGCTGTGTGTGATACGTATCTACGACCCGCTCCCCCCCTGATTATTGCTGATTGCGCGAGAACATCCTGGACCGTTTCTCGTTGTCAGCTTCCTGCGGCGCTTCCTGTGGAGAGACGAGCGACGAGCGTGGAGCCGGGCGGGAGGACATCAGCATTGCCTAGTGTGACAGGTAAGTAGCGACCCCCGACTCCTGCGATGTCGCTGGTGAGATCTGCCTGTTTGGCAGCTCACTAGCGACCACTTAGCGATGTACCAGTGATCCTGACTGCGTCATATCGCTGGTCGGGATCGCTGGTACATCGCTAAGTGTGACAGTACCTTAAGAGGTTAACTATCATTAATGAGATATTAGTGACATCTAATTCTGTGCTGAAAATCCGATCAGCACAGAATAAGGGCCCAATGGCACATCATGTTTATTTCTAAAAACAGTGATTCTGCATGATTTCTTTTTATTTGCATATGGCCTCGCATTATTATACTCCCAAAGTTCACTGACATTTTTTCACAAGCAGTATATTTTGATTTTCCTGTTCATTTGGACCCATCTATGGCAGCAATAAGCACTAACCCCTGTAATCTTCAAAAGCAGCCTTATGCATACCCCTAACTAACTGTCACGTACCACAAGGGTCGTTACGGCGGACGGCACAATAAACTCCAAGAACAGAGATGGCAAAAGGGGGAGGAAGGCCCTAATAATAGGGAATGAGGGATGGGGCACACCCTAACAACACAGCCTGTGCCTATCCCTAATCTCCCTTAGTGCCCTATGTGGCTCCTTCCCCCCGCCGCCGTCATGTGCCTCATCTCTAGCTGTCACCTCACTATATACCCTGGCAAGTGCCCGGTAAAGACTGTAGCCTCACCATTGCAGATGCTGTAAACATAGGGGGTAGTGACAAGCACAAGACTGACAAAGACAGGAAATATGGAAACTTAGCTTTCAAGCTTCTACTGCAAGCTCCACATAACAGAGGATTTGGAAGCAGGATCTCAAGCAGCTGATACTCACTGACACCAGAGAGCTCCACACTCATCGGCTGCTCACCAGAGAAAAACTCTATCACCAACAGTCAGCTGATGCATCAGGGGACTAATTCAAAGATGGTGGGAGTGGTCATCACCCACATCAGCTGACCAGCAACACAGCAGCTTCCAGCAAGGAAAACTGACATTAACCCTTGCTGGCCCAAAAGTAAAAACCATGTTTAAATTAATGCAGAACCATAGCTGTCACGACTTCCACAAAATGAGTTGTGATATTACATGACGTATGCATTATGCAAGGACGGGGATTTGAAGCTCGTAAGGGCAACATGAAAATATACAATCCCTCTGAAACTTTAGTTTTTTGCATTTTGCAAAAACACTTGGGGTTTGAATTGCAACCTAATGGGCTTCTCTGGCACATGGAAGTTAGAAACTACGGTAAATATGTCTGGAAGACAAAGGCACAACTCTCATTTTCTTCAGTGAGAGTTAATGTGGGAAAAACTTTCCATTACCATGAAAGGTATTGTGTGCTGTATTACCCAACAATCATGCAATACTGTGCACGCTCCTCTGTTCGTTCTGACACGCGCCAAATGTCATGTTTTTCAGTGTGGACCACAAAAGTAAAGCATGTCTGTATTAAGTTATCTAGGTTTACTATTGAAGAAATGGCTTTCACTGAAACACTGTACATGTATGATCCATTACAATCACCTTTTATATGTTGTCTTGTGAGCGCCATATAAATAATAAAACTAAATAAGTTAGAGCACTTGATTCGCAAGAAAGAGCACAACAGAATGAAAAGCAATGAATGCCCTGCAGGAAATGATAGAAGAAATTGATTGAAATCTGTTAGTTGTGCAGAACGCAGTTATTGAGTGTCCTCCCATATCGCAGTCATATAAATCCATTATAAATTGGTTACCTGATAAACAGTAGCACGCAGTTTATCAGCCGCTTCTACTTCACTGCTTTCTTTATTAATAGGCATGTCCATTAATGTTAATGTTCCCAAATATCGGGACTTAGCAGAGACCCGTGTGCCGAGTTTTGAAGACTTCTTGATTTGCGAGGCAGATAAAGATCTGTAATAAAATAACAAACTTAATGTCTTGCAAATGTTTCTTCCTGCAAAAGAAAGCAGTGAAGTTAGGGGATTTCTTATGGCACACTTCCAAATTAAAGGGGGATTCTGATCTCATAAACTGCCATCGCTTAAAGGACTTGTTCGGACAACCCCTATGTTTTCGCCAGTAAAATAATAACACGTATACTACCCTATGATGCCAATACTGTTCCAGCTGTGTCGTCACTACTGTTGAGCGATACCGTTCGATACCCAAAAATATCGTATCGGATGGTATTGCCCGATACGAAAAAAATATCAGGTATCGCCGATTCCGATACCGGAAGTCCCATTCAAGTCAATGGGACTTCCGGTATCGGAATTAAAAAAAGGCATTTATTTCCTTGTTGGCTAATTCTACATAATTGAAAACAAATAAGAATCATGTAGAATGTATTGTGGGAGGTGGAGGAGACATTAAAAGCATAGTGGTTTATTCAAATCACATGGCATAGCATTAATTCCAATTTTTTTTTTTCAAGACGTTCGGAGTTAAAAAGATATTGACTATGTTAACTTTTTTATATTTAGTCAGATATGTATGTTTCGCAACTTCCATGCTCTTCACCTTCTTTTGTACTTCTCCCACACTTCATGATCCGCAGCAGTAGCATTTTTTTCATCAACTTTTTCTTCACCTTATTCATCTTCTTCTTCACCTTCTTCCCATTAATTTTTTTTTTCCATTCTTCATATTCTTCTTATTCAGCTATTATTAATTTTCATATGCTATTTCTTCATCTTCTTCCTATTCTTCTTTTTCTTCATTTTCTTATGGTGATAGGCATTCCTGTAGTACTTATCTATAAAAGTTATAAGATTACACCTTACGTTCTGCCTGTCACAAAAGATTTACAACAGGATTTGTCCGCGTTCAGTTTGGCCTGCAGCAGCAGGCATTTTCCAGGGGCACCACGAGGAGGAACGGACTCACCCCCATTTACTGCTTAGTCTTCTTCTGCTTATAATTTTGATTTCTTCTATGCTGATTTTTTGTCTTATGCTTAATGTTCTTCTGCTTTCTGTTCTTCTGCTTTTGCTTCTTCTGCTTCTTGTTCTTCTGTCTTTTGTTCTGTATCTTGGTGGTTGTTTTCATGTTCTTTGTCCTCTTGGTCTTATTATTTAGGGTCATATTTCTGGTCTTCTTTGGTGTGGTCTTCAGGGTCGTCATCATCAGGGTCATCGTCATGGAGATCAATAAGGATTACCAAAGACAATTTCAAAAAGCTTGATCTTGGAAATGTAGCAGAATGTACAAGAAGGCTGAGAAACTGGCGAGAACCAGCAGACAGTGCTGGCACCCGGATGGGTAGCAGAAGGAACAAGAGCCAATGGCACTACCGAGGACCAACTGACGGTGCTGGACCATGGTTACTAAGCAGAAGGTACCTGTGCTAAAAAGCACTACCAAGGACCAGCTGACGGTGCTGGACCTCGGATACCGAGATGGAGGCACCTAGGCCAAAGGCTGTGGCGAGAACCAGCAGACAGTGCTGGCACCCGGATGGGTAGCAGAAGGAACAAGAGCCAATGGCACTACCGAGGACCAACTGACGGTGCTGGACCACGGTTACTAAGCAGAAGGTACCTGTGCTAAAAAGCACTACCAAGGACCAGCTGACGGTGCTGGACCTCGGATACCGAGATGGAGGCACCTAGGCCAAAGGCTGTGGTGAGAACCAGCAGACAGTGCTGGCACCCGGATGGGTAGCAGAAGGAACAAGAGCCAATGGCACTACCGAGGACCAACTGATGGTGCTGGACCACGGTTACTAAGCAGAAGGTACCTGTGCTAAAAAGCACTACCAAGGACCAGCTGACAGTGCTGGACCTCGGATACCGAGATGGAGGCACCTAGGCCAAAGGCTGTGGCGAGAACCAGCAGACAGTGCTGGAAACCGGGTGGGTAGCAGAAGGTACCCATTGAAAGCAAAGTAGCCAGGCCGCAAGCCGGCTGCAGTTACCGAAACCCACAGTCCTACAGGGGTCCATGTCCCATTGGCACTACGGATCCAGCCTTCAGTGCCAGTTCCCGCAGCCCACATAGGAGTCACCTAAACTGCAGGCACCGTAGAGTCGGCTAACCCGGCCGCAAGACGACAGGACAACGGATTGGTGGCATAGTGACCTTGACACTACCCGGAAACAGCAGGCATGCTGGAACCAGGCTGGGCAACAGGGAGTCCCCGTGCCAAAGACACTGCCGAGACCAGGTGACGGTGCTGGAACCCAGATAGGTAGCAAAAGCTACAAGAGCCAATGGCACTACCGAGGAACAGCTGACGGTGCTGGACCACGGTTACTAGGCAGGAGGTACCTGTGCTAGAAAGCACTACCAAGGACCAGCTGACAGTGCTGGACCTCGGATACCGAGATGGAGGCACCTAGGCCAAAGGCTCTGGCGAGAACCAGCAGACAGTGCTGGAACCCGGGTGGGTAGCAGAAGGTAACCATTCAAAGCAAAGTAGCCAGGCCGCAAGCCGGCCGCAGTTACCGAAACCCACAGTCCTACAGGGGGTCCATGTCCCATTGGCACTACGGATCCAGCCTTCAGTGCCAGTTCCCGCAGCCCACATAGGAGTCACCTAAACTGCAGGCACCGTAGAGTCGGCTAACCCGGCCGCAAGACGACAGGACAACGGATTGGTGGCATAGTGACCTTGACACTACCCGGAAACAGCAGGCGTGCTGGAACCAGGCTGGGCAACAGGGAGTCCCCGTGCCAAAGACACTGCCGAGCACCAACTGGCGTTGTTGGAGCCCAGGGACAATCATGGTGTAGGCCGAGGCCTACTTGGTGGTAGCTTTAGATTGTTTGTAGGCTACAACAGACTGTCAATGTGCTCCAATTAGGCATCTGTCTCCACTCTGTTTCCAGGATTTCACGTGACCACCAACACCGCCAGTTTATGCGTACAGCAGCCGTCTGCCCAATCCACACGTGTTGCTGTGTTACTGGGATTCTGTAATGTCAGCAGATCCCCTGATGTGTGTCTGCCACTGTCTCCTGCTCTGTCCACATTCCCACCGCTTGCAGTGGGAAGGTGGACAGCGCAGGAGACAGTGGCGGACACATATTGGGGGATCTGCTGACGTTACAGAACCCCAGTAACACAGGAACACGTGTGGAATGCGTGGACGGCAACTGTGAGCAGGAACTGGCGGTGTTGGAGGTCAGGGGAAATACTAGAGACAGAGTGGAGACAGAGGCCAAATCAGAGAATGTTTAAATCTGAAGTAGTTACAATTTGGAGGCAGCAGCAGTTTGCCCTCCACACAGCAGGGGATCAGCTGACGTTACTGAACCCCACTTTCACATGAACGAGTGTGTTTTTCTGTGTGGACAGCACTTCCGAGCACCAACTGGCGGTGTTGGAGCCCAGGGACAATCATGGTGCAGGCCGAGGCCTACTAGGAGCCAGGTGTAAAGCTGAGGTATTTTGACTTTGGAGGGAGCAGGACACTTTGCCCTCCCCACAGCAGGGGATCAGCTGACGTTACCGAACCCTACTTTCACATGAACAAGTGTGTTTTTCTGTGTGGACAGCACTTCCGAGCACCAACTAGCGTTGTTGGAACCCAGGAACAATCATGGTGCAGGCCGAGGCCTACTAGGAGCCAGGTGTAAAGCTGAGGTATTTTGACTTTGGAGGGAGCAGGACACTTTGCCCTCCACACAGCAGGGGATCAGCTGACGTTACTGACCCCCACTTTCACATGAACGAGTGTGTTTTTCTGTGTGGACAGCACTTCTGAGCACCAACTAGCGTTGTTGGAGCCCAGGGAGAACCAGGGTGCAGGCCGAGGCCTACTTGGTGGCAGTTTTAGATTGTTTGTAGGCTACAACAGACTGTCAACGTGCTCCAATTAGGCATCTGTCTCCACTCTGTTTCCAGGATTTCACGTGACTACCAACACCGCCAGTTTATGCGTACAGTAGCCGTCTGCCCAATCCACACGTGTTCCTGTGTTACTGGTGTTCTGCAATGTCAGCAGATCCCCTGATGTTTGTCTGCCAATGTCTCCTGCTCTGTCCACATTCCCACCACTTGCAGTGGGAAGGTGGACAGCGCAGGAGACAGTGCCGGACACATATTGGGGGATCAGCTCACGTTACAGAACACCAGGAACACAGGAACAAGTGTGGAATGCGTGGACGGCAACTGTGAGCAGGAACTGGTGGTGTTGGAGGTCAGGGGAAATACTAGAGACAGAGTGGAGACAGAGGCCAAGTCAGAGAATGTTTAAATCTGCAGTAGTTACAATTTGGAGGCAGCAGCAGTTTGCCCTCCACACAGCAGGGGAGCAGCTGACTTTACTGAACCCCACTTTCACATGAACGAGTGTGTTTTTCTGTGTGGACAGCACTTCCGAGCACCAACTGGCGGTGTTGGAGCCCAGGGACAATCATGGTGCAGGCCGAGGCCTACTAGGAGCCAGGTGTAAAGCTGAGGTATTTTGACTTTGGAGGGAGCAGGACACTTTGCCCTCCACACAGCAGGGGATCAGCTGACGTTACTGACCCCCACTTTCACATGAACGAGTGTGTTTTTCTGTGTGGACAGCACTTCTGAGCACCAACTAGCGTTGTTGGAGCCCAGGGAGAACCAGGGTGCAGGCCGAGGCCTACTTGGTGGCAGTTTTAGATTGTTTGTAGGCTACAACAGACTGTCAACGTGCTCCAATTAGGCATCTGTCTCCACTCTGTTTCCAGGATTTCACGTGACTACCAACACCGCCAGTTTATTCGTACAGTAGCCATCTGCCCAATCCACACGTGTTCCTGTGTTACTGGTGTTCTGTAATGTCAGCAGATCCCCTGATGTTTGTCTGCCAATGTCTCCTGCTCTGTCCACATTCCCACCACTTGCAGTGGGAAGGTGGACAGCGCAGGAGACAGTGCCGGACACACATTGGGGGATCAGCTCACGCTACAGAACTCCAGGAACACAGGAACAAGTGTGGAATGCGTGTACGGCAACTGTGAGCAGGAACTGGCGGTGTTGGAGGTCAGGGGAAATACTAGAGACAGAGTGGAGACAGAGGCCAAATCAAAGAATGTTTAAATCTGAAGTAGTTACAATTTGGAGGCAGCAGCAGTTTGCCCTCCACACAGCAGGGGATCAGCTGACGTTACCGAACCCCACTTACACATGAGCGAGTGTTTTGTCTGTGCGGACAACACTTCTGAGCACCAACGGGCGTTGTCGGAGCCCAGGGAAAATGAGGTAGTAGGCCGAGGCCTACTTGGAGCCAGGTGTAAATCTGAGGTTGTTTGACTGTGGAGGGAGCAGGACACTTTGCCATACACACAGCAGGGGATCAGCTGACGTTACCGAACCCCACTTACACATGAGCGAGTGTTTTGTCTGTGCGGACAGCACTTCTGAGCACCAACTGGCGGTGTCGGAGCCCAGGGAAAATCAGGTAGTAGGCCGAGGCCTACTTGGTGGCAGTTTGCGATTGTTTCTAGACTACTACTAACTGTCAACGTACTCCAATTAGGCCTCTGTCTTCACTCTGTTTCGAGTATTTCCTCTGGCTTCCAACCACGCCAGTTGCTGCTCTGAAATGCCGTCTGCACAACCCACACTTGTTCCTGTGTTACTGGGGTTCTGTAACAGCAGCTTCTCCCTAGAGGTGAGTCAGGCAATGTCTCCTGCTCTGTCCACATTTCCACTACAAGTAGTGGGAATGTAGACAAAGCAGGAGACATTGCCGTGCTCAACTCTGGAGATGAGCAGATGTTACAGGACCCAGGTACCACAGGAACAAGTGTGGATTGTGCAGACGTCACTTGAGAGCAGAAACAGGAGGTGTTGTAGGCCGGAGGAAATACTCAAAACAGAGTGGAGACAGAGGGCAAATCAGAGAACATATTAAATCAGAGGTAGTCAGAAGTTGTAGGCAGCAGGAGAGTTTGCCGTACACACAGCAGGGAATCAGCTGACGTTACCGAACCCCACTTACACATGAGCGAGTGTTTTGTCTGTGCGGACAGCACTTCTGAGCAACAACGGGCGTTGCTGTAGCCCAGGAAATAAAGTTCAGGTCATAGAAACATGAACACAACAGGAGACCTGGATCCTGTTGCCAGCCAATTATTTATTCTGGAAGAGGACTGGCAAATTCAGGTGAGATCCAGGCCTTGTTCATTTTCACAAAAGTAAGCCGGTCAACATTATCGGCGGATAGTCGCGTGCGACGGTCTGTTACCACACCACCTGCAGCACTAAAGACACGTTCCGATAATACACTGGCAGCAGGGCAAGCCAGCACCTCCAATGCATACTGGCTAAGCTCTGGCCATGTATCCAGCTTAGAGACCCAATACTTGAACGGGGAAGAGCCGTCTGGGAGAACACTAACAGGGCACGACAAGTAGTCTGTCACCATCTGACGGAAACGTTGCCTCCTGCTGACTGGAGCCGTCTGTGATGGTGTAGCCGTTTGTGGCGGTCCCACAAAACTTTTCCACATTTGGGCCATACTGGCCTTGCCTTGTCCTGCGGCACTGCCTCTGCTACCTCTTTGTGCAGAGCTTCCTCCACTGCCTCTACCCACATGGCTGCTTTGAAAAGCACTACCAGCAACACTTGTGGGGGGAATGGAGAACATGATGGCCTGCACAAGTGTTTCTTGGTACTCCCGCATTTTTCGCTCCCGGTTCAACTGTGGTATGAGGCTTTGTAAGTTGTCCCGGTAGCGAGGATCTAGGAGGGTGTACACCCAATTATCAGCCGTGTGGAGAATGTTGGCGATGCGGCGGTCATTTAACAAGCACTGCAGCATGAAATCAACCATGTGCTGCAGACTGCCAACTGGACCGGAAACGCTGTCCCCAGCTTGAGGCAGCATCTCTGCCTGCTCAGCATCACCCCACCCTCGCTGTACACACTGACTACTAGAGCCTTGTGTACCTCCCTCCTCTGGAGAGATGTGTTCCTCCTCCTCCATTGACTCCTCGTCATCCTCCTCACTAAGTGTCCCCTGCCTGGGCCTTTGTGTGGAAGCACGTTGCGCAGACTTGCCAGAAGCAGATGGCATTTCTAACTGCTCATCCTCGACCTCTTCAAAAACCTCCTCACTTAGTGCTTGTAAGGTTTTTTGAAGCAGACAGATGAAGGGGACAGTCATGCTGATTAGTGCATCATCTGCACTGGCCATCCGCGTGGAGTCATCGAAGGCACGCAAAACTTGGCAGATGTCCCTCATAGTGGCCCACTCAGTGGTGGTGAAGTGTGTCCGGCGCACAGTGCGACTTGTTTGCGCCTGATGCAGCTGGTAATCCATTACTGCTGCCTGCTGCTCACACAACCTCTCCAACATATGTAACGTTGAATTCCACCTGGTGGGGAGGTCACATATGATGCGATGTTCTGGCAGGCGGAATCGGCGTTGCAGAGATGCAATGCGCGATCTTGCCATGCTGGAACGCCGCAAGTGAGCACACTCTAGGCGAACCTTGTGCAGCAGTGCATCAAGATCCGGATAGTCCCTCAGAAAGCTCTGCACGACCAAATTGAGCACGTGTGCCAGACATGGTATGTGAGTGAGGTTGCCTAGGCCCAGAGCTGCCACTAGATTTCGGCCATTGTCACTCACTACCAAACCTGGCTGGAGATTCGCTGGCACAAACCACACATCGCTCTCCTGCTTGATGGCATTCCAGAGCTCCTGTGCTGTGTGGCTCCGATTCCCCAAAGAAATTAATTTAAGGACGGCCTGTTGACGTTTGGCCACACCTGTGCTCATATCTGGCCTAACAGGCTCACGCAGTGCTGATTCCGAGGAACTAGAGTAGGAGGAGGACTCAATATGTACAGACTGCATTCCTGCAATCCTTGGAGTTGGCAGAATACGTACAGAGCCACTCTCCAGATCTGTACCCGGCTCCACAACATTGACCCAATGGGCAGTGAGGGAACGGTATCGTCCCTGTCCATGGCTACTGGTCCACGCATCGGTGGTCAGGTGGACCTTGCTACTGACGGCATTTAGTAGCGCATTTTTAATTTTTCCCTCCACATGCTTTTGCAGGGCAGGGACAGCTTGCCTGCTGAAATAAAAGCGGCTGGGCACATTGTATTGTGGAACTGCCAATGACATAAAGTTCCGGAAGGTGTCAGTCTCCACCAGCCTGAATGACAGCATCTCAAGGGCCAGTAGTTTGGCAATGCCGGCATTCAGAGCCAGTGCTCGGGGATGGTTTGCCGAGTATGGCCGCTTTTTCTCCCATGCCTGTGCTACCGATTGCTGGTGAGTGGCCTGGGAGTGTGCTGATGACTGCGAACGTGGTTCAGTGGGTGGAATTTCACTGGGTCTCTGGAAAACAGTGGCAGTGGTTCTTCCATGGCGTTCCAGTGAGGAAGCTGAACCAGCTGTGTGTGAGCTGGAGGAAGAGGCCCCAACACGAGCTGAAGAGGTGGTAGGTGCTGCTGAAGGTTGGCCTACATCTTCAGTGTGTCTGTGTAACTCCACCTCGTGCTTGGTACGCACATGTTTCCACATATTTGTGGTATTGAGGTTGGTCACATTTTTCCCTCGTTTCACTTTCTGATAACACAGCTTGCATTTGACAAAGCAAATGTCATCTGCAACTGTGTCAAAAAAAGACCACGCACTGCAAGTCCTGGGAGCGCCCGTTTTGTGTTTTGGAAGAGGATTGCTCCTCACGGGTGCCAAAGTGGAGGCTACAGGCAACCAAGTCTGCCCCCGCCCTCTCCCTCCTCTTTTGGCCGTTCGGGGAATCTCTTCCTCAGAGCTGCTCCCACCACCTTCCTGTGGCTGACGCCATGATGGGTCAAGGACCTCATCATCTCCACTCCCCTCTTCAAGCACCGGCTGGTCCTGGGTTGTCTCGCCAGCACCGTACGCACCAGAAATTGGCAACTGAGTCTCATCATCATCTGATGCATACTGAGGTGTGCTGACCATAGGCACTGGCCCACCCGCCTCTTCAGATTCAGAGGGACAAAGCAGTTGCGCATCACTGCATACTCCCTCTTCTTCACGCTCTAGAATGCTGCTTGGCTGGCCACCTCTTTCCAAGCCAACAGATTCTGAGAACAGAAGTAAAGATTGAGATGGCTCCTGTCCAGGGCTCTCAGACTGCCTGGGCAATTTGGCAGGTGGTGAAGAGACAGATGGTTGCTCTTCAGTGCTCTGGCCTTGGGAGGATGCGGAAGTCATTGAAGTGGATGTGTTAGCTGCCATCCATCCGACAACGGCTTCAATTTGTTCGTCACGCAGCAGTGGGGTACGGCGAGGTCCTACAAAGCTGCGCATGAAGGACTGTTGCCTGGTAAAAGTGGGGGATGCCGGGTCACTGGTGGCCGCAGCAGATACCGAATCCCCACGTCCTCTCCCTGCTGAATCCCCCCGTCCTCTCCCTGCTGAAACTCCATGGCCACGACCACGTGCCTTACTCCCTGCCTTATTCATCTAGGTAGACTGATAAAGATAGGCAGAAAAGTAAAAAAGGGGTGGCTTAGTGTTCTTATTCCTGAACACCTGCTAACCAGTATAAGAAACACTAATTTGGCTAAGAGTGTGTGTACTACACTTTAATATGATCTAATGTGGCCTAGACAACTGTAAAGTGGAGTGTTTGGTGAACTTTATTTCCTTTTTTTTGGGTGGGGGGAAAGGAAAGGATGTGACCAAAGTTTGAAAGCTATAGTATCACAAACTTTTTGGAGCGATTGCAATGCAGGAAGCTAACCTACAATGCAATTGATGAGGCTCCAAAAAATAGGGTGATACTAGCCTGGCTGGCTCTGAAGGGCACAAGCCAGCAAAAAGGCTCCTCTATCTAATCCTATATAGTGTTTGCAACCAACCAATGACAATGGATGCGGTTGGAAGCACACTAATATAGGAGCAAAAATCTGGCTAAATTAGCTGCAAAAAAAGGACTATGTATGAGGCAGTGACGCACGCTGAGCGGACTACAGCTAGCGGTGGCTGTAGAACACACTGCAACGTGAGCTGCACTCACACACAGAGAGACCTATCAGACAGCCAAAAACAGTGCAGAGAAATGGGCTATAGCACTGAAAGGCTGCTGAAAGGCTCCGCTGTCCACTCCTTTAGTGTTTGCAACCAACGTATATGGATACGTATGGAAGCACACTATACAGGAGAAAAAAAAAGCAGCAATAAAAGAAAAATGTGTATGAGGCAGAGACACACGCTGGCCGGCCTACAAGCAGACGTGCCTGCAGGACACACTACACAGCGTGGGTCTGCACTCACACAGCCCTTGCAGACAGCTGTGAAAACAGCGATGCTAGGGAAAAGCAAGCTACAGTGGTGGTTTATGTAGCCTGAGTTAAGCACTATATGTTTTGTGGAATTGCTATTTCTAACTGTCCCTCACAGTCTTCAACAGCAGCCTGTCCCTAACTAAATTCACAGCAGAGTGACCAGAAATGGCGGCTGCAGCGCTTTTTATAGTGCATCATGACATCATTTCAGCAGCCAATCACAGCCATGCCAGTAGTTAACATGCCTACATGCATAACAGGATATGCCCACACTTCTGAGGATCCCCATTGGCTGAATCAAATCGAGCGGGCTCCTAGCATTATGGGAACTTCCGATTCCGGTATTCGATATGAAAAAAGTATCGGAACTAAGTATCGGAATTCTGATACAGCTAATATCGGCCGATACCCGATACTTGCGGTATCGGAATGCTCAACACTAGTCGTCACTGATTCTCCCGGGTATCGTGTGCCATATGGCCAATCAGAACTGGCTTCACTCTCCTGTTCCAAGGACGTAATTGACATCCAGAGGAAGTGACAGCTGCTGCTTTCTCAGTTATCTTGATTTGTGCGAAGGAGGGGAGAATGAAGCCAGTGCTGGTGGCTAGGGAATTGCTTGCATTTTTATGTCACGCGAGCCCCGGGGGAGTCAGAGCCGACACCACTGAAATGATACATGCACTGCAGGTGAATGTTAGTGTTATTATTTTCCTGGGGGGTTAAATAGGGATTGAGAAGGAGATATCCACTTAATGGACAACGCTTTTAAAAACTGATAGAAGTCACAGATTCTGAAAATGAGGCAGGCTCAGTGCAGAAGCTCATTCACAGCTTTCTCTGCAGCGGGGCTCTCCTGCCCACTATACCAAGCAGGGAGCAGCAGCTAGCACTATTTATTTGAATAGTGGTGTGCTGTAGTTCCCCTGCACAGGTGTATCCGGCCACTCACTGTGTAGGGGAAGACAGAAGAGGGCTAGAAGGCTAAATCAGTGCTAAAGTTCTTCAATATTAAGATTTTTCCAGCCCTCAATTTGTCATGAAGTGATGACATATCCTAGAAAATTAATACACTCTATTAGAGTATATTAGATACAGAAAAAGCTTTTGATCAGAATTGCACAAACTCAAAGTTTCACTTACCAGCATAACCACATCGGAGGTCCCAACTGTTCTTCCTCATTGATGATGTAACTGACAGCAATAGTACCATGAGAAGCGAGGAGCACTGACATTAATAATTTTGGGGTCATTAAAAAAAGTAATGGAGAGTGGTAGTTCCTATAAAAACTTCCCAGGGGGTTTATGACAGTGATAATTCCTTGTTGCGAGTAAGTCTCTATCCACATCTATGTTGGTGAAGCTCAATCAACCCCATTTCAAAAAGGGTTAAAAGGTTGGAAACCAAGAGGTTGGATCCTAATCAGGCCACAGTTAAAGTCCTTCTATGTGAATGAAACCACAAGCATTTACCATAAAATCCTATTAAACGTTTCCTATTATACAAGTGTTGCACAATTTCATGGTTCAGCTTTAACTCTTCAAACATAAACAGTGGTAAAGATAAATAAGAAAAAACAAAAAGTGAACCAACATATTCCTGCAGTTCACTATATACAGTGGGTAAGGAAAACATTCAGTCCCCTTTAAATTTTTCACTCTTTGTGTCATTGCAGCCATTTGGTAAATTCAAATGTTCACTCTGCACCCCATCTCGACTGAAAAAAACAGAAATGTAGAAATATTTGCAAATTTATTAAAAAAGAAAAACTGAAATATCACATGGTCATAAGTATTCAGACCCTTTGCTCAGTATTGAGTAGAACCACCCTTTTGAGCTAGTACAGTCATGAGTCTTCTTGGGAATGATTCAACAAGTTTTTCACACCTGGATTTGGGGATCTTCTGGCATTCTTCCCAGCAGATCCTCTCCAGTTCCATCAGGCTGGATGGTGAATGTTGGTGGACAGCCATTCAGGTCTCACCAGAGATGCTCAATTGGGTTAAGGTCAGGGCTCTGGCTAGGCCAGTCAAGAATGGTCACAGAGTTGTTCTGAAGCCACTCCTTTGTTATTTTAGCTGTGTGCTTAGGGTCATTATTTTGTTGGAAGTCTGAGCACTCTGGAAGAGGTTTTCTTCCAGGATATCTCTGCAGTTGGATGCATTCATGTTTCCTTCAATTGCAACCAGTCGTCCTGTCCCTGCAGCTGAAAAACACCCCCATAGCATGATGTTGCCACCACTATGTTTCAATGTTGGAATTGTATTGGGCAGGTGATGAGCAGTGCCAGGTTTTCTCCACACATACCGCTTAGAATTATCACCAAAAAAGTTCTATCTTCGTCTCATCAGATTAAAGAATCTCAGTTCTCATAGTCTGGTAGTCCTTCATGTGTTTTTTAGCAAACTCTATGCAGGCTTTCATATGTCTGGTACTGAGGAGAGGCTTCCGTCGGGCCACTCTGCCATAAAGGTCCGACTGGTGGAGGGCTGCTATGACAGTTGACTTTGTGGAACTTTCTCCCATCTCCCTACTGCATCTGTGGAGCGCAACCACAGTGATCTTGGGGTTCTTCTTTACCTCTCTAACCAAGGCTCTTACCCACGATTGCTCAGTTTGTCTGGACGGCTAGGTCAAGGAATACTTTTGGTTGTCCCAAACATCTTCCATTTAAGGATTATGGAGGCCACTGTCCTCTTAGGAACCTTGAGTACTGCAGAAACCAAAAACAAAACACAAAACAAATATCCTGGAAAAAAGTAAAAAATTTATTGCAAAAATTGCATGAAGGTAGTAATAATAGTAATAATAAGGGTATTTAGCAGAAAAAGTAAATTAATGTTGCCTTGACGTGGCGGGATGGCTTCTACATTATTTTGATCAAAATTATATTAACTAAATACCCTTATTATTACTATTATTACTACCTTCATGCAATTTTTACAATATATTTTTTACTTTTTTCCAGGATATTTGTTTTGTGTTTTGTTTTTGGTTTTCAATGTGTAAAGGTCATGTATTCATATGCAATTACATTTTGCATGCACATTAATTTACTTTTTCTGCTCAGACCCAGTTTCTCATTTGTTTCATTGTGCATTCTGTGCATATAAGGGTGTGACTGCCCTGTTTCTTAGTTGGAAAATCCATCCTGTCTGGCCTATACTATTACTGGTTGTTCAGTCCCTCTGTCCTTGTTCACATTTACGTCACTTGACAAGTGGAAAGGTTTTAAATACAAGAGTTTAGGACTTTCCCACGGGGGTTGCCTTGACGTGGCGGGATGGCTTCTACATTATTTTGATCGAAATTATGTTAACTAAATACCCTTATTATTACTATTATTACTACCTTCATGCAATTTTTGGAATATATTTTTTACTTTTTTCCAGGATATTTGTTTTGTGTTTTGTTTTTGGTTTTCTCTGTGTAAAGGTCATGTGTTCATATGCAATTACATTTTGCATGCACATTAATTTACTTTTTCTGCTCAGAGCCAGTTTCTCATGTGCTGTACAGTTAGTGTGCAGTGACAGGGGAGGATTTTCTTGTGCGCAGCAGTGCTGGTTATTAGGCTGCCTGATAGCTGCATTGCTGTGTGCACACTGCTGTGCAGACTGCTTTTTACACAGCACTCATACTTTTATTCTTTTTTTCTGCACAGTTACTGAGCGTTCATTTTTTCCCACACCGTAAAGAGCTGTACGCTCCTCACACATTACCGTGTACTAGCTTGTATCACGGACAAATACATGCTGACTATCTTGTGTGTGAGTCCGGAAATAAATATACAGAGATTTAAATTTTCCCCTACAACATATTCAGCTGTCCGCTTCTAATACAGTACCGTATATCTGCTGTTTGGATTACGGCCAAATACATACTCGGAGAGCATCTGTGTGTGACTAAGGGAATACATAAAAGGAGATTTAAATTTTCCCCTACACTTTATTCAGCTGTACGTTTCTGATACAGTACCGTATATCTGCTGTTTGGATTACGGTCAAATACATACTGGGAGAGCGTCTGTGTGTGACTACGGAAATAAATATGGAGATTTAATTTTTCCCCTACACTGTATACAGCTGTACGTTTCTGATACAGTACCGTATATCTGCTGTTTGGATTACGGCCAAATACATACTCGGAGAGCGTCTGTGTGTGACTAAGGGAATACATAAAAGGAGATTTAAATTTTCCCCTACACTTTATACAGTTGTACGTTTCTGATACAGTACCGTATATCTGCTGTTTGGATTACTGTCAAATACATACTGGGAGAGCGTCTGTGTGTGACTACGGAAATAAATACCGAGATTTAAATTTTCCCCTACACCGTATACAGCTTTACGTTCCCGATACAGTACCATATATCTGCTGGTATTTTTGGTACATATTCCCAAAAATTAGGAAGTTTGGTGGAAGAGGCCGTGGACGTGGGCGGGGGGGCAGCTGGTACTGATGGTGGTGGTTGTGCCTCTGCTGGTTATGCCAAAAGCACAACAGCAGGTAAGGCAGAAGGTGTTGATCCTGCATCATCGTCTGGCTAAAGAAGGCCTGGAAGGTTCCCTTTTCTGGGAGTAGGTAAACCGCTTTTAAAGCCGGAGCATCAGGAACAGGTTTTGGCTTAGATTGCAGAAACAGCCTCCTGCTCTATCGCCTCCTCTTCTGAAGTGTCCAAAAATGCAAGCACTGAGTCATCAGTGCAGGCTTCTGGTCAGGAACAACACCTTTCCTTGTGTCCTTCACCCACACCAAAAGTGAAGGATGCGGCAGGCCGCACTTATGATTACTCCATGGAGCTCTTTTCACATACCATGTCTGGGTTACCAAGTCAAATCCTGAATTCCCCAGTCCAAGATGAATCTGACATGGAGTGCACTGATGCACAGCCACTGCTAGATGATTCTGCTGGTACATTGACCAAGAGCAATACATTTGCCTTGCAGTCTAGTGAGCAAGAAACTCAGGTGCCCCTTCCCACATACTATACCATCCTACACGGTGACACAGAGGAAGGTGCAGATGAAATTGAAGAGGAGGTGATGGATTACCCTGTTGTTGACCCAGATTGGCATTCATTGGAGGAAGAGGATGCCGCTGTCAATAGCTCAGAAGAGGAGAAGGATCCGCAGCAGCCATCGACATCGCAGCAGTGGTTATCTGGCAGGCCCGTAGCTGTCCAAAAACATGGTAAAAAAAACAAAAAGAGTTGCAGGACAGTTTGCCTAAATGGTCAAATCAGCACAGCGTGCAAGCTCTGTAAAATTTATTCCATAGTAGGAAGAGTGCAGTGTGGCAAAGGTTATCTCTAAGAAGTGAGGAAGGACCTTTAGCCGAGGGAAAAATCTTCGAAATTTGAATATCAGTTGCATGCTTAGACATTTAATCACAATGCACTTGCAAGCATGGACGGACTACAAAACCTCAGGTAGCACGTGTGCACCTGCTCCGACTGAAGGTAGCCAGCAACGCTCCATCGCTTCCCTCACTGTAAGCCGACCGGTAAGCACACCACCAGCAAGAAATGTTGAGTTGTCATCGCAAGGCCAAAGCAGTCAGGGAATCACAATGTTTTTGCAATGAAAGACTGAATCTAGGCTATCACCACCACCATCACCATCACCATCACCAACCCCCTCTCAGTCCGTCAGGTCCACCACTAGTTCCCTCATATGCAGCCCTCAAGTCCAGCTCACCCTAGCAGACACTCTGAGTAGGGCAAGAAAGTACTCATCCTCTCTTTCGCGTACACTGGCTTGAACGCCAACATTGCCAAACTGATCTCATTAGAGATGATGCCCTTCCGTTTGGTTGAAAGCGCAGCGTTCCGAGAGCTCATGGCCTGCGCTGTCCCACGTAATGACCTACCCAGTCGGCACTTCTTTTCTAGAAAAGCCATCCCTGCCCTCCACCTGCATGTGAAAGACCGCATTGTCCATGCACTCAAACAATCAGTGTGTGGAAAGGTGCACCTCACAACGTCTCCATCACTGTGCACTGGGTTAATGTGGTGGATGCAGGCTCCACAGGGGACAGCGGTGGTGGAACAGTGCTGCCTAGCCCATGGTATAGGAAACAGTTGGCTGTAGGCGTTCGACCCTCCTCCTCCTCCTCCAGAAGCGAAAGCTTGTCCACAGAGCGCAGTCGCACGAGCACTCCATCCGCAGCTGCCAGTGTTGCACACGAGGTGTCCCACTATCGAACAGCTAGTGGTAAGCGTCAGTGGGCTGTGTTGAAGATGATGTGTTTGGGCGACAACAGACACACCGCGGAGGTACTGGCCGAATGCTTGCAGCGACAAACTGAGCCAGGGCTGGGCAAGATAGTCAATAATAACGGCCGTAATTTTGTGGCGGCCATAGCCCTTGCAAAACTCAGACACATACCTTGCCTGGCTCACACCTTGAACCAGGTGGTGCAGTGCCTCCTAAATATTTATTCGGAATTAACAGCCCTGCTCCATAAGATGCGAAGACTGTGCTCGCACATCCGTTGCTCGCCTGTAGACTCCAGTCGTATGCAGAGGCTGCAGTGATCGCTCAACCTCCCCAAGCACCACCTAATCATAGACATTGCAACAAGGTGGAACTCCACCATGCACATGGTTGAGAGGCTGTGCGAACAGAGGCAGGCTGTAATGCATTTGTGGGAGGATACATGAGCAGGCAGTTTGAGGGGAGACATGGAGTTGTTGGGTGTGCAGTGGTCAAAGCTGAAAGACCTCTGTAAAGTCCTTCAGTGTTTTGAGGAATGCACACGGCTGGTAAGCGCAGAGGATGCCATCATAAGCAGGAGCATCCCACTTATGCATCTGCTCATGCAAACTTTGACGCACATTAAGGATCAGGTGTCTGCAGCAGAGGAGGAGGAAGAGGAGGAGGAGGAGGGAAGTGTTATGATTGGGTCACCGAGGAGGAAAACAAGACCAAGCTAAGCCACAGAAAACCAGAGAGGTTGGCAACTAAGCGGATTGCAGACCCCTGATCCTAGCCACACAACTAGCAGTAGCCGGGGAGCGTACCTACGATGATTCTAGACGCCTCGACACAGCCAGAGAACTAAATAAGCCTAAAGCAAGAAAGGGGAAATCTAAACTGCCCCAGGGCAGACCCCAAAGGAATGGATAGCTCCCAAACATATATTGTCGGTGAGACAAGATGAAAACACAAACGCAGGTAGGAAAATAGGGTGAGCTAACGATGGGGCCCAAACTAACTAAACAGGACAGGAAAGGAAAGACACTGTCTGCAATCATGCAAAAAGCCCTGCAAAAAATGCCCAACATGTCTGATAGAAAAAATACTGAAGTCACTAGACTTCGCCCACTAAATCAGCACTCTGATATATGCTGAAAACAGAGCAAAGAGAGGCCAATCTAATAAGGGACAAAAACAAACTGGCACAAACAGTAACATAAGGATGAAAATTCAGCACAGCCCCAGCCAGGGCTGGCTGACCACACAAAACTGAAACAGACAAAACCAAATCAAATGTGAACAACAGCAAAAGAACTGTCAGGAACACCACACTGAACTTGCTCACTGAGCCAATGCGCATGTCCTGAGTAAAGTGAATAGTGCTCAAAGATGCCTGCCAAGTAGATGCATACTTCAGAGCCGCAGGACCTGAAGCATGTGACTGCTAGGGGCGTGGCCTAAACTCCACAGAGCTAGGCGCTGCAAGATAACTCCTAGCAGGGTAACTGCGAGACAAAGTTACCAGAGGGCATAGACAGGGAGAATAGTCAAGACGTAGCTAATGAGTCACACACAGAGATAGCTGCAAAGGTACAAGAGGGGCGAGCAGAGAGTTGTCAGGTCACAGGCAATGAGTCATACACAGAGATAATAACGCAGTACAAAATCAACAGGCAAACTCACAACGGGAAACAGAACTGGGTCAGAACCATATAAACAAGCTATAGTAACAAACAGGCACACAGGGGTTAGCACACTAGGCAAAGGCAAAAGTATAACTGGCAGGGATTGAAGCTTCTCAGGGGTTTAAGAAGCTCTCCCAGAACCAGAAAGAGGCCACAATCATTAACCCCAGGTGTGCAGGTCAAAACCTGCGCCGAGCTCCAGACATTAACCCCAGGTGTGCAGCTCAAAAACCTGCACTGGGATCATGACAAGAACACTTAGCTTGAACATGCAGGAACTGAGCTGGAAACTAAGACCTCAGGAGGCAGGAAAAAAATCACCAGCAGGGATAGAGGGAGTCGGCTGTCTTAAATCCAGTCAGAAACTCCCAATGTCCACTCGTCCTCCTCATTATCAGGTGGCAGGCCTCTGTTAATTAGATCAGCTCCATTACCTCCTGTAACCACCAGAGGGAGCCCGGAAAGAGAACTTGCGACCCCTCTGTCAATGCAACCATCTCCACTACCTTCACCAGCAACCAAAGGTAGGCCCGAAAGTGAATTCACAACAGGGAAGCCTTGATGACAGTCAGCCATTGTCTGGTCAGGGAACTGTTCTGGACGAGGTGGAGGAAGAAGAGGAAGAGGAGGATGAAGGGGATGATTATTTTGGGGAGGAGGATGCTTCTCGGGAGGCAAGAGAAAATGTTGGCTTGCCAAGGTCAGGTACAGGGTTTGTGTGTGACTGGAGGGATGTGGATTTGTCAGAAAGTGCTCCTCCACCCACCACTGTCAGTGCATCATTGACACCTGGAACATTGGCCCACATGTGTGATTATCTCTTGCAGATCCTAAAAAGGGACCCCCGCATTGTCAGAATTATGAAGGATGACAACTACTGGTTGGCCAGAATCCTCGATTCACGATATAAAGGCAAATTACAGAAGATCATGTCACAGGAGAATCTAGAGCTAATATTGGCGAACATACAAGCAACTCTGGTAAACCGTTTGTTAGAGGCATTCCAAGCACACAGCAGCGGTGCAGGTTCTACCACGAGCCGTACTGGGCCAAATGGAAGAGGTGTTCGTGGTGCACACAGCCAAACTGGCGTTGGAGACAGGGGTTTCATGACCATGTTGTGGACTGATTTCTCGAGGACCGCTCACACGACTGATAATACCGACTGATAATACTAAATCGATTGCAACAGACAGGAGACAGCAGTTGTCAACTATGGTTCAAAATTACCTCTCCTCCCCTATCGATGTTCTCTCTCACAGTTCGTTCCCCTTTGACTACTGGGCCTGTAAACTGGACACCTGGCCTGAATTGGCACAATATGCCTTACAGGAGCTCGCTTGCCCTGCTGGTAGTGTGCTATAAGAAAGAGTCTTCAGTGCTGCTGGAGCAATCCTGACAGAAAGAAGGACCCGGCTGTCGACCCAAGCTATTGATGATCTCACCTTCATCAAAATGAACCATGCATGGGTTTCAAAGGATTTTGTCCCACCTTCCCCTGATGACACATAGGTTGCCAGAAAAATGGCTCGCTTTGTCCTCCTCTTCCTCCGACTTCTCCAATTCCTCCATTTGCAGCTGCTGAACATCCAGCCTACACTTCAACATATGCCAGTTTTTCCACCTCCCTAACTGGGCTGTCCCCCCACCCCAGGGCCGGCGTCAGCACCTGGCACACCCGGACAAGTGCCGGGGCCCTGAGAAGGTGGGGGGCCCACTTGTGTGCGACGGCACTGGCACAGGGCCCCTCACAGTAGGCCTGTGTCTCTGACGGTGGGGGGGCCCACTCGCCATTACAGACACCATCGTACTATGAGGGGCCTGTGCCAGTGCCGTTGCCCACGAGTAGGCCCCCCTGCTTGCTCAGGGCACCAGCACTTGCAATACTTACCTTTCCCTGCTCCACCGCTGTGACCTCTTCTGCGTTTTCTGACAGTGACATTCAGGTCAGAGAGCACGATGACGTCACGTCTGTACGCCCTCTGCCTGAACAGTCCAAGTGCACAGAGCTGGAAGATGGCGACGTTGAGGAGTCTAGAGTAGAGCAGTGCCCAGCGAGGAGAGGTATTTCATTTCTTTAATGTTTGGAGCAATATATGGGGAGCATTATACAGTGGAGAATTATATATGGTGCCCATCATACACTTGAGCATCATAGATAGGGCCCATTATACACTGGAGCATCGTATGGTGCCCATTACATATGGAGCATTATATGAGCCCATCATACATTGGAGCATTATAAATGGGGCCCATCATACAGAGGAGCATCATCCATGGTGCCCATCATACACTGGAGCATCATATACGGGGCCCATTATACACTTGAGCATTATAAATGGGGCCCATTATATATGGAGAATTAAACACTGTTTTCATAATTATTTTTAGGCAAGTTGTATTTGAGAGGATTATTTTTTTTATTGAACAACAACTATGTTGTCAATCAACCGAACATACTCATAAATTTCAAAGCTTCATATTTTTGGAGGTAAGAGTGGGGTTTTTTTAGATTTGGCTATCTTAGAAGGATATCTGTTTGTGCAGGTAACTATTACTGTGCATAATTATTAGGCAACTTAATAAAGACCAAATATATACCCATCTCACTTGTTTGTTTTCACCAGGTAAACCAATATAACAACGCAAAATTTAGAAATAAATATTTCTGACATTCAAAACCAAAAAAGGGACCAACATAGCCAGCTTTCTTTACAATGACACTCAAAAGCCTTTCATCCATAGATTCTGTCAGTTGCTTGATCTGTTTACGATCAACATTGCGTGCAGCAGCCACCACAGCCTCCCTGACACTGTTCCGAGAGATGTAATTTTTTCACGCTCTGTAGATCTCACATTTTATGAGGGACCACAGGTTCTCTATGGGGTTCAGATCAGGTGAACAAGGGGGCCATGTCATTATTTTTTCTTCTTTTAGACCTGTACTGGCCAGCCATGCTGTGGAGTATTTGGATGCATATGATGGAGCATTGTCCTGCATGAAAATCATGTTTTTCTTGAACGATACCAACTTCTTACTGTAACACTGCTTGAAGAAGGTGTCTTCCAGAAACTGCCAGCAGGTCTGGGAGTTGAGCTTCACTCCATCCTCAACCCGAAAAGGTCCCACAAGTTCATCTTTGATGATACCAGCCCATACCAGTACCCCACCTCCTCCTTGCTGGCGTCTGAGTCAGAGTGGAGCTCTCTGGCCTTTACTGATCCAGCCTTGGGCCCATCCATCTGGCCCATCAAGAGTCACTCTCATTTCATCAGTCCATAAAACCTTACAAAAATCTGTCTTAACATATTTCTTGGCCCAGTCTTGACGTTTTATCTTATGTTTCTTGTTCAAAGGTGGTCGTTTTCCAGCCTTACTTACCTTGGCCATGTCCCTGAGTATGGCACACCTTGTGCTTTTTGATACTCCAGTAATGTTGCAGCTCTGAAATATGGCAAAACTGGCGTCAAATAGCAGCTTCACGCTTGATTTTCCTCAATTCATGGGCAGTTATTTTGAGCCTTTTTTTATCAACACGCATCTTGCGACCCTGTTAGCTATTTGCCATGAAGCACTTGATTGTTCAGTGATCACGCTTCAAAAGTTTGGCAATTTCAAGACTGCTGTATCCCTCTGCAAGACATCGCACAATTTTTGACTTTTCAGAGTCAGTCAAATCTCTCTTCTGACCCATTTTACCAAAGAAAAGGAAATTACCTAATAATTAAGCATACCTTATATAGGGTGTTTATGTCATTAGACCACACCCCTCCTCATTACAGAGATGCAAGTCACCTGATTTACATAATTGGCAGCTGGCTTTCAAGCCTATACAGCTTGGAGTAGGACAACATGTATAAAAAGGATGATGTGATCAAAATACTAATTTGCCTTATAATTGTGCACACAGTGTATAGGCCCATCATACACTGGAACATCATATGGGGCCCATCATATACTAGAGCATTATATGGGGCCCATTATATATGGAGCATTATCCATGGGAACCATCATATACTGGAGCATCATATGGGGTTCATTATTTATGGGGCATCATATAGGGTATGGATCACATATGAGGCCTATTCTGTATGGAGCAATATATGGGGCCCATTATATACTGTATGGAGCTTTATATGTGACTCATTATACTGTATGGAGCAATATGTGGGGCTCATTCTACTCTATGGGGACTGTCCTATACTGTATGGCACATTATATGGGGACCATCATGTACTCTAGCATTATGTGGAGCTCATCATATACTGTATGGAACCAATTATTCTGTGTGCAGCAATATATGGGGCTCATTATTGTGTATGGCACACTATGTGGCAGCCATAATTGTTAGGCGTCAGATTCCTGCAGCTGCATAGCAGGAATCCAGATCCATACATCCAGTGGTCTCCCATTCCTCTCCGACCGTTCAGGGACTTGCACAGCAATCTCGGCGATCCAGGCGCCCTGCTCAGACCAGCTCTCTGGGTCTGGATGTGGCTGTCACCTCTGGACCAGCAATGGTAGCGCAGCCTGCTTTGCAGGAAACCACCCCAGAGGCTAAGTCCTCTCGCCGTGCTACTGGGCTTGCCAGTGGAGATCGGGGGTCACGTGCTCAGGTCCTTGTCCTGATCCGATTGGCCCATCTCAAATGTCTGGAAGGTCCCGGAAGCGCTTGGCTATAAAAGGCCCGCATGGCCGCTCGGCCATGCGCTAGTATAGGCTATACTTGCTAGATGTGTGAATGGTGACGGATGTATGATTCTGGTGACTGACTCATTTGAAACCCCTTCCCTCTGATATTACGCATGTGGATAGGGAACTAGAGTTATCGTCAGCGCCTGTCAGTGGCAAGCCATACGCCACAGTGCATACCGCACCGCTACACTGGCGTCTGATAGTGTGATGCCTCACGGCACTGTCGTACAGCGGCAGTAGTTACCGCCGCGCTGCAGTTAGCAGCACTTACTGGCATCCACGGTAGCACGCCAGCTGAGACCTGTGACGCTAACAGGCTCAGTGTTTAAGCTTTATTGGTACTAAAGCACCTCTGTGAGTTTAACAGAGTCCGCTCTGCACACCTCGGGTGACGTTTAACCTGAGTGCAGTATACCACCATATAGCTAGTCTGCCATTACTTAGCAGCGGTTGTTACACCTACTGCACGGTGGACCCCGGGCGGCGAACTCACTTCCTATTATTTATATTTAGTGTGTTCCGCCGTCCCTAACAATAATACTGTGTGGAGGAATATACTGTCCGGTTTTTGAGCTATTGTAGAATTCAAAATAGATATCAGTCATGTAATGTAAGAAGTGAAGTATTTGTCATTGGACGATACCAATATTTCTCTGCCGTATTGGAGCATCATGAATTGTGGTATGTGTAAAAGGGGCGCACTGACACTCTTTGGCCCAGGGCACACAAAAACCTGGAGCCAGCCCTACCCCCCCCAACTTTAGCCAAATAACCCCAGTTTTCAGTGCATAACTATTATTATAAAGTAAATTAAGGTTGCCAAGCTTAAGTAATAAGAATTGATGTTGTTGGCATTGAAATGGGCACTGTAGGTGTGTTTACTGTTCTCCACTCCCTGCCGACTTTGCCTCCCCATTGACTTGCATTGGGTTTGGTGTTTCAGTAGGACCTCTGACTTTTCACGATAGTCGGCCGATTTAGTTCGACTCGACTTTTGAGAAAGTTGGGTTTCATGAAACCCGACTTGACCCTAAAAAAGGCAAAGTCGCTCATCCCTACTTATGACCATGTGATATTTCAGTTTTTCATTTTAATAAATTTGCAAAAATGTCCACATTTCTGTTTTTTTCAGTCAAGATGTGTACATTAGTGAGAAAAAAAATTAACTTTTTTACATTTACCAAATGGCTGCCATGAAACAAAGAGTGAAAAATTTAAAGGGGTCTGAATACTTTCCATACCCACTGAATATGACCACTTATATAACTCACATTTATAATGCATCTATAATCTATTCACTTAAATGCAGCTGATAAAAACCTTCAGCACAAAACAGCCACTAATGAATATTTGATGCGGTGAGTGCAAGGAGACTGCTTTCATATATATTTCATTGCATTCACATCTTATAGGAATTGAGGCTGCCATGCACATTTATTTTACAGTTTGTTAAGTTGGTGTAACCCTTTCAACACTGAACATCATTTTGTACAAGTAATAGTCTTTAAAGGATTATCCTGAAATCTGTTATTTTTTTCACAGGCTCTTTAGCTAAATAACCTCTCAAAAGCAATCAACGAAGCCTTCAGATACTCATAGGCTACGTCCTTACTCCAACTTCTCCATCATTCCTCTCTCTGGTCGATGTGAAGTGGGCGGTCCTTCAGTACTGCCCATGTGACCGCCGTAAACTACATTTCCCACAACCCCCTGCTTCTTGTCCAGGCTTCCTGTACTCTCCTGGGCACAGCTAACATTAGCTTCTCCTCCAATCTACTCTCTGATCAGATATGGCAACAGCAGCAGGGCCAACAGGGGGGGACAATACTTATTGTTTTATTTTAATTTGATTATTAATATTACATCAATAATCTAATATATAAAGCTCAATGTGGGTGAGCATGTATGTGTGTGTATATATGTCCGGGATTGGCGTCCACATCGTCGCAGCTACAGCCACAAAATTTGGCACAGTCACACGTCTGGACCCCAAGAGCATCATAGGCTATGTTGTGAGGCAAAATTTTAACCCCGCACGTTCCAATTCACCAAACAATTTTGCCCCTATCTACATAATGGGGAAAAAGTGTATGTATGTATTGGCACCTGCACCGTCGTAGCTACAGCCACAAAATTTTGCATAGTCACACGTCTGGACCCCGAGAGCGTCATAGGCTATGTTGTGAGGCAAAATTTTAACCCTGCATGTTCCAATTCACCAAACAATTTTGCTCCTATCTACATAATGGGGAAAAAGTGAAAGGAAAAGTGTTGGAGGCAAATTGACAGCTGCCAGATGTGGACAAGGGGGACTGAAAGAATGAGAGCGATGGCGCCAAAAAGTATACACTGTACAGTTGCTAAGGTGCGGCCCTGACATGGGATACTCACCATACACGGGGATATGAACACACACACACAAAATGCGCCACACACTACCATACCACGTACTTCAACACATATACCACCCTCAGCACACATTTCACCACACATACACCAACCTCGCCACATAAAAGTCGAAACACAAAAGTCACCACTCAAAACTCGCCACGCTGTCCCAGAGCTGTTTAACCCCTTCACTACTAAGGGTGGTTTGCACGTTAACTCCCGGGCCAATTTTTACAATTCTGACCACTGTCCTTTTATGAGGTAATAACTCTGGAACGCTTCAACGGATCTAGGCGATTCTGACATTGTTTTCTCGTGACATATTGTACTTCACTTTAGTGATAAAATTTCTTCGCTATAACTTGCGTTTATTTATGAAAAAAACGGAAATATGGCGAAAATTTAGAATATTTTGCGATTTTCAAACTTTGAATTTTTATGCCCTTAAACCAGAGAGTTACATGACAGAAAATAGTTAATAAATAACATTTCCCATATGTCTACTTTACATCAGAACAAGTTTGGAAACAATTTTTTTTTTTGTTAGGAAGTTATAAGGGTTAAAAGTTGACCAGCGATTTCTCATTTTTACAACAAAATTTACAAAACCATTTTTTTTAGGGACCACCTCACATTTAAAGTCACTATGAGGGGTCTATATGGCAGAAAATACCCAAAAGTGACACCATTCTAAAAACTTCACCCCTCAAGCTACTCAAAACTACATTCTAGAAGATTATTAACCATTCAAGTGCTTCACAGGAGCAGAAGCAACATGGAAGGAAAAAAATAACATTTAACTTTTTAGTCACAAAAATGGTCTGTTAGCAACAATTTTTTAATTTTCCCAAGGGTAACAGGAGAAATTGGACCCCAAAAGTTGTTGTCCAATTTGTCCTGAGTACGCTGATACCCTATATGTGGGGGGGGACCACTGTTTGGGTGCACGGCAGGGCTCAGAAGGGAAGGAGCCCCGCTTGACTTTTTCAACCTAAAATTGGCTGGAATTGAGATTGGACGCCATGTTGCGTTTGACGAGCCCCCAATGTGCCCAAACAGTGGAAACCCCCCACAAGTGACCCCATTTTTGGAAACTAGACCCCCTAAAGAACTTATCTAGATGTGTGGTGAGGACCTTGAACCCCCTAGGGCTTCACAGGAGTTTATAACGCCCGGGCGTGAAAATAAAAAATCATATTTTTTCCACAAACATGATCGTTTAGTCCCCAATTTTTTATTCTCCCAAAGGTAGCAGGAGAAATTGGACCCCAAAAGTTGTTGTCCAATTTGTCCGGAGTATGCTGATTCTCTATATGTGGGGGGACTACTGTTTGGGCGCACGGCAGGGCTCGGAAGGGAAGCAGCGCCGGTTGACTTTTTCCACCTAAAATTGGCTGGAATTGAGATTGGACACCATGTTGCGTTTGACGAGCCCCCAATGTGCCCAAACAGTGGAAACCCCCCACAAGTGACCCCATTTTGGAAACTAGACCCCCTAAGGAACTTATCTAGATATGTGGTGAGAACTTTGAACCCCCAAGTGTTTCACTAAAGATTATACTGCCCAGGCGTGAAAATAAAAAATCCTATTTTGTGCCCACAAAAATGATCGTTTAGTCCCCAATTTTTAATTTTCCCAAGCGTAACATGAGACATTGGACCCCAAAAGTTGTTTTCCAATTTGTCCTGAGTATGCTGGTACCCCATATGTGGGGGAAAACTACTGTTTGGGCACACGTCGGGGCTCAGAAGGGAAGAAGTGACGCTTTGGAATGCAGACTTTGATGGAATGGTCTGCGGGCGTCATGTTCCGTTTGCAGAGCCCCTGATGTGGTTAAACAGTAGAAACCCCCCACAAGTGACCCCATTTTGGAAACTAGACCCCCTAAGGAACTTATCTAGATATGTGGTGAGAACTTTGAACCCCCAAGTGTTTCACTAAAGTTTATACTACCCAGGCGTGAAAATAAAAAATCCTATTTTGTGCCCACAAAAATGATTGTTTAGTCCCCAATATTTAATTTTCCCAAGCGTAACAGGAGAAATTGGACCCCAAAAGTTGTTTTCCAATTTGTCCTGAGTACGCTGGTTCCCCATATGTGGGGGAAAACTACTGTTTGGGCACACGTCGGGGCTCAGAAGGGAAGAAGTGACGCTTTGGAATGCAGACTTTGATGGAATGGTCTGCGGGCATCATGTACCGTTTGCAGAGTCCCTGATGTGGTTAAACAGTAGAAACCCCCCACAAGTGACCGCATTTTGGAAACTAGACCCCCTAAGGAACTTATCTAGATATGTGGTGAGAACTTTGAACCCCCAAGTGTTTTACTAAAGTTTATACGGCCCAGGCGTGAAAATAAAAAATCCTATTTTGTGCCCACAAAAATGATCATTTAGTCCCCAATTTTCAATTTTCCCAAGCGTAACAGGAGAAATTGGACCCCAAAAGTTGTTGTCCAATTTGTCCTGAGTACGCTGGTACCCCATATGTGGGAAAAAACTGTTTAGGCACACGTCAGGGTCGGAAGGGAGTGACGTTTTGAAATGCAGACTTAGATGGAATGGTCTGCGGGCGTCATTTTCCATTTGCAGAGCCCCTGATGTGCCTAAACAGGAAAAAAAAAAACACAAGTGACATTGATTTGGAAACTAGACCCCCAAGGAACTTATCTAGATGTGCCCCAACTAATCTAATGTTTCCGGTAAAGAAATTTAGTAGTGCATTGAGGTGTGGTACAATTTGAAGCAATCCTTCATACACAGGACAGGTTTTTCGGGGCAGGTGTCGCATTGATAAATGGTGTCCTTGCGTATTCCGCTTTTGTAACACACTCGGCACCATTTTTGCGATTTATCTCTTTTTCCAGTTTGCGGGACCTCCCCCGGGAAATGCTGACCTGGTACAATACGAGCACCTTCAGTTCCGGAAGTTCTGGGGCCCGCTCCTTCCAGAGTGCCAAACATCAGGGCCTTAACCACTACCTCCTGGAACTGAAGGTACGACGTATCGCTGGGGCATGCACATTGTGACAATAGGAATGCGTTGAGCATTGTCAATTGGACGATGTGCACGGCCAGCTTTTTGTACCACACCTTGGCCTTTCTCAAAGCATTGTACGGTTGGAGGAGTTGATCGGAGCGATCAACGCCCCCCATGTTTTTATTGTACCCCAGCACACATTCAGGTTTGCTGACCTGTGCAAAGGTACCCCGTACAGTGCTGAGGGCGCTGCCATCACCGTGTATGGTGGTCAAGAGAAAGACATCCCTCTTGTCCTTGTACTTGACCACCAGCAGGTGGTCGCTACATTGGGCCCTGCTCTCACCTTTTCGGAGCATCTGCCCACGTAGCGTCTTCGGGAGGCCTCTCAGATTTTTGCGGACAGTACCACAAGCTGCGGTACCTCGCGCAAAGAGGGCTTTGTAGAGTGGGACACTGGTATAAAAGTTATCAGTGTAGAGGTGATAACCTTTATCCAGCAGTGGGTGCACCAAATCCCACACAATTTTCCCACTCACTCCCAGGTCAGGAGGACACTCAGGGGGTTCAATCCTGGTGTCCTTTCCTTCGTAGGGGTGTACCCTGAGGTACTCTTACACAGCTTATAGAGTTTGATTCCGTACCTGGCCCTCTTTCTGGGCAGGTATTGACGGAAACCGAGCCTGCCCTTAAAGTGGACCAAGGACTCATCCATGCATCCACGCAGATGTTCCTTTGGGGCACGTACACTTCAGCAAACTTTTTGTTGACGTGTTCGATGACCGGCCGAATTTTGAACAGACGGTCAAAGTTGGGGTCATCTCGTGCGAGACACTGTGCATTATCATTATAATGCAGAAACTTGAGGATGGCCTGAAAACGCGCCCGGACCATGACCATTCGGAACACTGGAGTGTTGTATAAAATATCAACACTCCAATATTGTGAAATTTCATGCTTCTTCAGGATACCCATGTGGAGGACCAGGCCCCAAAACTTCGTCATTTCAACTGCGTCCACAGGAGACCAGTTAGTATAGGATGAACGTGGGTTTTGCTCCAAAAATTGCCGAGTGTACAAATTAGTTTGCTCCACCATGTGGTTAACAAAATCCTCAGAGAAAAAGACTTTGAAAAAGTCAATTTCTGTGAGGCCGGTGGTGTCAAACTTGATTCCTGATTCTGCTACAAAATCAGGAATCAGTGGCTCGTATTTTTTGGGGGGCGAGGTCCACACAGGGTTTGCTGAATCAGCTGCGGGCATGGTGGGCGCTGCCTCATCTTCTGTCCTGGAGCGTCTGCGTGGCGGTCCCGCAGGACCCGAGGAGGAAGATGAGGAGGAAGGGGAAGAGGAAGAGGATGAAGAATCCGAAAAATAAAGAAAAGTCGGATCGTCATCCTCGCTATCAGTGTCGGAGGCAAGGTAAGAATATGCCTCCTCCATTGAATAGCTTTGTTGGGAGGAACGTGATGGGCGGGACATTTTTTTGTGTAAATATGGTGCTTGGGTGTACTTTATTTATAACTGTGTATGTGGTGGGGAGCTAGTGATTGGTGCACACTATCCTGTAAGAAAAAGCTAAAAGGAAATGTGAAAAAAAGTCTAAAACAGCAGGACCTAGATATGGTAAGTGAACGGCGTCACTTACCAAAATTTAGTGGCTGCTGGATGTGTGCACAGGGGTGGCTCAAAGGGGGGGGAGGTGAAAAAGAAAGATGGAAAACAGCCGGCACGAACTTTGATAAGTGAATTGCGTCACTTATCAAAATTCAGCGGCTGCTAAATGTGCACATGGAAACGGCACAAAGGGGGGTAAAAAGAGGGGGCAGATTGGGGTGAATAGAGATCGGGCAGGGATCAACAGTTAGGGTTGTATTTAGGTGGCACAAAAAGGGGAGAAAAAAATTTAAAACGGCAGGCAGGTGGCGCAAAAGTGGGGTGGAGGGGGGTGGGGGGATTGGGGTGGATGAAGAGAGATTGGGCAGGGGTCAGTTAGGGTTGTAGTTAGGTGGCACAAGGGGGGAGAAAAAAATGAAAAACGGGATGTGTGTGCGGAGGAAAAAAAAGCGAGCACGAATGTTGATCGGTGAACTGCGTCACCAATCAACGCTCGGCGGCTGCGCACGGAGGTGGCGCAAAAGTGGGGTGGAGGGGGGTAAAAATAGGGGGAAGGGGGATGGGGGATTGGGGTGGATGAAGAAAGATTGGGCAGGGGTCAGTTAGGGTTGTAGTTAGGTGGCACAAGGGGGGGAAAAAAAATGAAAAACGGGATGTGTGTGCGGAGTAAAAAAAAAGCGAGCACAAGTGTTGATCGGTGAATTGCATGGAGGCAGCGCAAAAGGGGGGGTGGATGGGGTTAAAGGGGGGTGAGGGGGAGTTAAAGGGGGGGTGGACGGGGGATGGGGGGAAGAAGATAGGTGGGGGGCTAAAGATAGATTGGGCAGCGGATCGGGGATCAATTAACACTTACAGTTGTAGTTTTCTTTCTTCTTTCTTCTGCAGGGATTGTGATGCTACAAGCTGTGGCACCACAATACCCAGCACAGGAGTTCTTGCTGCGTCCAACCTCTCTGCAGGAATCCTTAGCTAGAGTGAGGACCCCTGCAGACAGGTCAGACAGGTCAGAAGCAGGTCTGGGGCAGGTCACAGAGCGGTCACATCACTGCTGTGACCTGTCATTGGTGGGATCAAATAATTACATCGATCCCATCAATCCCTGCTCTGCCTGGTGACCATGGTAACTGCCTAGGATCGGAGCTCACAGCTCCGATTCCTAGGCAGGTCATGGCCAGGTCATCAGCAGGGCACAGAGCGGTCACAGCGTGACCGCAGCTGTGCCCTGTGGCTGGCGCGATCGCCGATCTAATCGATCCCGCCAACCACTTTCGATCGCGCCAACCACTTTCTGCAGGCCCTGCTGGGCCTGTCCTAGGCTCCGGCCTAGGATCGGTGGTATTACAGCACCGATCCGGGCCGGTACTGGCAGGGCACAGCGGCGATATTGCGCCGCTGTGCGCTGCGATTGGCGCGATCGATTATATCGGCGATCGCGCCAATCTGGGGGCTTTTCTCGGTACTCGATCCTAGCCTAGGATCCTGTTGTTTCAGCCAATCTGATTGGCTGAAACAAAGAGAAGCGCTGTGATTGGCTGTTCTGAATTTAACAGCCAATCACAGCTCAGAGAGGGGCGGGCCAGGGCGGAGACTGCCCGGGATGCCGAGGCCATCTATCCTGAGGTAAGATGGCGTCGGCATTTTAATGCGATCACCGCGACTTAAGTCGCGATGTCGCATTAAAGGGCATGACGTAATATTCCGTCCATGGTAATTAGGTCCATGGTCACATGGACGGAATATTACGTCCATTGTAGGTAAGGGGTTAAAAGATGAAAAATGAGCTGTGATTGGTTGCTATCAGCAACAGTTTTCTTTGTAGACAGTTGTGGTAACTGAGGCCAATTATTCTTATTATTTCTATGGTGTTATCGTCCTTCTGTAAAGCTGGAAATAACACAATTTATTACCGTGCCAACACAGACCACCCTCTGACACAGACTGCAGGGGGAGCCCAGTATCACACAGGATAGGATTAGATACACGGCTCAGCAGTCAGTATCACACAGGATAGGATTAGATACACAGCTCAGCAGTTAGTATCACACAGGAGAGTATTAGACACATGGCTCAGCAGGCAGTATCACACAGGATAGAAATAGATACACGGCTCAGCAGTCAGTATCACACAGGATAGGATTAGATACACAGCTCAGCAGTTAGTATCACACAGGAGAGTATAAGACACATGGCTCAGCAGGCAGTATTACACAGGATAGGAATAGATACACGGCTCAGCAGTCAGTATCACACAGGATAGGACTAGATACACTGCTCAGCAGTCGGTATCACACAGGATAGGATTAGATACACAGTTCAGCAGACAGTATCACACAGGATAGGATTAGGTACACAGCTCAGCAGTCGGTATCACACAGGATAGGATTAGATACACAGTTCAGCAGACAGTATCACACAGGATACGATTAGGTACACAGCTAAGCAGACTATGACACAGAATAGGATTAGATACACGGCTCAGCAGTCAGTATCACACAGTATAGGATTAGATGCACGTTTTTTATGTGCAATATAATCATTATAATTTGTTATAACTAACCACAGTTGGTTACTATGCCCAGGCAACGCCGGGCTCTTCTGCTAGTATATCAATAAATGTAATTCTTTTCTGTCCCCGCCTCTTTTTATAGATTTATAATCCTCTGCTGAAGAACCCTATGTGTTTTAGCTATATTTCCACTTAGCTTTATGTTGTGCATAGTAACCAATCACAGCACGGCTTTCATTTAACCACGGCTATCTATAAAATGAAAGCTGAGCTCTGATGGGTTGCTGTGTTCAAAGTTCGTTACGGTACTCTCTTCTTACAGTACACATAAAAGTCCAAATGTATTTATAAAGTGTTTGAGTAGGAAGTGTCATCATACCAAGTATGGACAGACAAGTTCATGCATTTAATGAGAAAATCCATGGGTGGCTGCTTAGTGGCGCATATGTCTGTGCTTGCTCTGTTGCGTGTATGACACGACCAAGCAGCACAGTCGGAGAAGAAGACAGAAGAAGAGCCACAGTGCCCATGTCCACTCTGTGCAGTGAGGATGGTGCAACCAAGCATTAAGTAAGACTGCTAGAATAGCAGGTATCTACTGAGCATGAGCGACCTGTCATTAGATGACTACAGGACATGACCATGGGCAACCAGGTCCATAAAATCCTCTGACATGAAGATTTTCAAAGGTTGATATGATAGAGTAGAGAGCACTTTTGGAAATTGACTGCATTTGACAAGTCTATTTATTTTAGAATTTCAAGCCACCAAGCTTTAATTCATATTGTAGAAACCATCTTTAGCAGTAATAACTTGCATTGTTTTCTGCATGAGTTAATCAATCTCTCAGATATACTGCAGCTGGAGGAATATTGGCCCATGCATTGTTGCTTAAAAGGGTTGTCCACTACTCTGACAACTCCTCTTCAATTGCTATATATCCCCGTATAAAATAAACAGCCTGTACTCAACTCCAACAAATAAACCGTATTTTAATTCACTTAAGTTTGTGGGTCCATCAATCAACAGTACTCCCATTAGGCAGCTCAGACATTAACCAATTCATCTCCACCAGTGTTAATCTTCAATCCATGTGGGTCTGCAGCAGCCTATTTCATGCAAAATCTGTTGCTGTGGTTGCACAATGTAAGCCAGATAAACAATTCCCCTATTTGTCTAATACACCTTTTACCCGAATAGAACCCTACTGCGCAATTAACTTTCCAGCTTATTTCACTGCATAGAATTAGCATATGCCGGTGCCATATTTGAACCCATTGTGGTGCCACATATCTCAAAATAGAATTGGTCAACGAATAGAAAAAAGTTGTTATGTAGAATGATTGCAAGTAGAGTTGAGCGAAACGGGTCGGTCAAATTCAAAAGTCGCCAACTTTCGCTAAAGTCGAGTTTTGCCAATCGAAACCCGACCATAGTGAGGTTGGCCATGTCGTGTTTCCCATAATGCTTCCAGCACCTTTTCTCAGTCAATGATCAAGGACTCTCACTGTGGGCAATGCGATGACATGGGCAGCGGCCACCACCATCTTAGAGAAGGGCATTCAAGTGATTGGCTTACTTTGTGTGGCGTCACAGTGGCTATAAAAGCCCTGACCGCTGACCGCCATTTTACTTCTGCCGATGTTAGCATAGGGAGAGGTTGCTGCTGCTCGTTCTCAATAGGGAGAGTGTTAGGCATGAAAGAAAAAAAAATCTGTGCTTCTGCTGATAGTGTTTTTCACTGTACAGTTAGTGTGCAGTGACAGGGGAGGATTTTTTTGTGTGCAGCAGCGCTGGTGGTTGTTAGGTTGCCTTATTAGGCTACCTAATAGCTGCATTGCTGTGTGCACACTGCTGTGCAGACTGCTTTTTTCAAAGCACTCCTACTTTTATTCTTTTTTTCTGCACAGTTACCGAGCGTTCATTTTTTCACACACCTTATAGAGGTGTACGCTCCTCACACACTACCGTGTTGTGAGTTCATTTTCCCCTTCACCGTTGATGTCTGATGAACTCCCTCTGCTGGTGAAGAGAGGTAGTGAAATTGATTGGGTTGGGAAGAACCTGTCATCTGAACAGGTGGAGCCTGATTGGACACCCGGAATCACTGAGTGGATATAAGGCAGCCGACGCCCTACAGAGGTGCTGGTGATCCTTTCTGCTCTGAGCTCTTGCAAACCAGTTCAGTACCTGTTCTGAAAGCTAAGTATTTGCTCTCTTATTTTTCCATGAGATATTGTCTGTTTACTTAGTGTTTGTGTTCTGCCTGCCCTTGTTGGTACAGGCTGAGCTCCATTTTTGTCTCTGGTCAAATTGATCTTTTGCTCAGTCTTCAGAATATACCTGAGTGCTGATATAGTGTTTTTGAAGTCTAGTGACTTCAGGGTTTTTTTCTATCAGACGTGTTGGACATTATTTTGGCAGAATTTTTGCGGATTGCAGCTATGGTCTTTTCTGTCCTTTCCTATTTAGTTAGTTGGGCCCCATCATTTGCTCAACCTGTCTTTCTGTCTGTGTTTGTGTTTTCATCTGCTTTTCACCGACAATACATGTTGGGGGCTGTCTATTGCTTTGGGGTCTGCTCTGGGGCAGTTTAAGGTGGGTGATATGGTTTGGTTGTCATCAAAGAATATCTCCATGAAGGTGGCTTCTCCAAAGTTTAAACCTAGATTTATTGGACCTTACAAGATTTTGGAGATTCTTAATCCTGTCTCTTTTCGATTGGCTCTTCCTGTTACATTTAAGATCCATAACGTGTTTCATAAGTCTCTGTGTCATGGTCACGTGTGTCAGGACGCAGATGTTTCCGCAAGGTGAACCCATGTGACACACGTGACCCTGGATACACCGCCTCCAGTGGGGCGTATTTAAATAATAAAACGTGCCGGTGGATACGCCGCCTCCACCTGGCGAATTTAGGTATTACACGTTATACAATAATTCTGGAAACACCGCCTCCAGTACTGCGAATTTAAATAATAAGGGGGAACCTGGGAAACTATAACAATGGTGGGCCCTGCGAGAGGGAATGGGGGACGTGGAGACCTCCTAAGCTCCCCTGAGCCAGTGTCCCTGCACTCCTTACATTCCCTATACAGGCTCCGAACCTGTTGCCTTACGCGTACCTTAACGCCCTTGCTCACCCTGACCCTAAACCCTCACTAGGGAATGGGTCGGTGCGAAGACTAATCCCACCACTGCACTAATAACACACATGAGGAAAGAGACAATACAGGGGAAACACCACTTAGCTTTATGCTCTGTGCTTATGCTCCAGCAACAGAGCCCACCACCTGCGTGCGTCTTCTCCTTCACCCGGATCCATCACCATAACAGGATCCTTCACCTTAGTGCAGCCTTGGAGCAGGGTCCACCACCAGTTGCAGCTGCTTAGTACCAGAGTCCCAAGGATGAGTTCAGCTTCTGACACGAAGTCGAGCATGCTTGAGTCCAGCTCAGCAGCCAAGTCCCACATGGTGAGTGCCACTCTCCATAGTAGCCACTCCACCAGCCCATGCAGACACTTCCCGCTGACACCATCACTGCGACCCCACCACGCCATGCCAGCCCTTCGTCCAGACACCATCGCTGACACTCTTCCCCCCTGGCTAAGCTGCGCAGGACTCCTCTTCAGCTCCATCCTTCCACCAGGCTCTCCAACTCAGAGTGAACACAATCTCACAATATCACAGGCAGTGATTGCACACCCCTAGCACACCTTTATAGGGTGTCACACCTGATCCATAATTAAGTGCACAAAAACCTAAAGTGCAATACCACTAACCACCACCGGGGACAGTCAAGACACCTTGGAACTTTCCAAAGTAAAAAAAGTTCACCCAGTGCAATTTAAAACTGTCAGATCATAACAGTACCCCCTCCTTAATGAGGGGCCTCTGGACCCTCAAGACCACCCCTCATTAGGGAAATACCTACAGCGGGGACGCCCAGACCCTGAGTTCACCCCACCATTACCTGACACTTCAGGTTTATGACAAACGCACCGCTAGAATTGGCAAAAAGGTTCATTTTGGAGGCACCACTCCTCTCCACAGCGCCGACCTGGGGAACGAGTTTATGTATGTGTATGTTTGTTTGTTATGAGCTGATCAGGCTCCACAACACACTTCCACAGGATGTTTTTTGGTGGCACACATACATGCTCCTTCACACACAGGTCCGGACCTGAACGTTTAATGCACACATTCGTTTGTCATAAATTTGGTGAACTCATTCTGGACTCTAACAAAAGCGTCCCCCTGAGTCACCACACTCACACCCCCGCTATTCACCACGGGACACCACCCTCCGACCCTCTTTACCATGAGGTCTAAGCCTCCCAGGGTTGGTCAATGGCGAGGGTTGAGACTTGTCCCTACTCCTCCGCAGCGCACCTGCTGCACACACCAGGAGGAGAAGGGGACAGGAAGATGGATGAAATATACACTCGCTGGTCGCCTTCCTCCAAGCGACCAGGAGGGCGGCTTCTTTGGTGTTATAGAAGATTTGGCGTAAACCCCGCGGACTATCACACCAGTCAGCTCACCACAGGGGTGTACCCCTTCACCTCGGGGAATACCAGGCAGCTCCGTGGGGCACCATTCCTCCCACCTGCCTGGGTGCGCCCGCATGCATGAACCAGTCCCGCTCCCCAGCAGCGACTCTAGGGGGCTTTAGTACCAGAGCCGCAGGAATACGGAGGAAAATATATACACTCGCTGGTCGCCTCCATACGACCAGGAGGGGTGGCTTCTTCGATGGTATAGAAGATTTGGCGTAAACCCCGCGGACTATCACACCAGTCAGCTCACCACAGGGGCGTACCCCTTCACCTCGGGGAATACCAGGCAGCTCCGTGGGGCACCATTCCTCCCACCTGCCTGGGTGCGCCCGCATGCATGAACCAGTCCTGCTCCCCAGCAGCGACTCTAGGGGGCTTTTAGCCAGACCGCAGCCGCCATTTTTTTTTTTTTTTTTGATTTTCTGGTTAACTGAGCAGAGGCCCCAGACCCTGATAACTGCTGCAGCAGCGGCACTAACACACCTTGCCGCTCCTCACACCTCAGTGAGGCCCGGCAGCAAATACCATAGGTCTCCACATGGCCAAGGCTCACCAGAAACAAAAAAAACTGTATGGCCTGTGATAATGTCATGGTCACGTGTGTCAGGACGCAGATGTTTCCGCAAGGCGAACCCATGTGACACACGTGACCCTGGAAACACCGCCTCCAGTGGGGCGCATTTAAATAATAAAACGTGCCGGTGGATACGCCGCCTCCACCTGGCGGATTTAGGTATTACATGTTATACAATAATTCTGGAAACACCGCCTCCAGTACGGCGAATTTAAATAATAAGGGGGAACCTGGGAAACTATAACAATGGTGGGCCCTGCGATAGGGAATGGGGGACGTGGAGACCTCCTAAGCTCCCCTGAGCCAGTGTCCCTGCACTCCTTACATTCCCTATACAGGCTCCGAACCTGTCGCCTTACGTGTACCTTAACGCCCTTGCTCACCCTGACCCTAAACCCTCACTAGGGAATGGGTCGGTGCGGAGACTAATCTCACCACTGCACTAATAACACACATGAGGAAAGAGACAATACAGGGGAAACACCACTTAGCTTTATGCTCTGTGCTTATGCTCCAGCAACAGAGCCCACCACCTGCGTGCGTCTTCTCCTCCACCCGGATCCATCACCATAACAGGATCCTTCACCTTAGTGCAGCCTTGGAGCAGGGTCCACCACCATTTGCAGCTGCTTAGTACCAGAGTCCCAAGGATGAGTTCAGCTTCTGACACGAAGTCGAGCATGCTTGAGTCCAGCTCAGCAGCCAAGTCCCACATGGTGAGTGCCACTCTCCATAGTAGCCACTCCACCAGCCCATGCAGACACTTCCCGCTGACACCATCACTGCGACCCCACCACGCCATGCCAGCCCTTCGTCCAGACACCATCGCTGACACTCTTCCCCCCTGGTTAACTTGCGCAGGACTCCTCTTAAGCTCCATCCTTCCACCAGGCTCTCCAACTCAGAGTGAACACAATCTCACAATATCACAGGCAGTGATTGCACACCCCTAGCACACCTTTATAGGGTGTCACACCTGATCCATAATTAAGTGCACAAAAACCTAAAGTGCAATACCACTAACCACCACCGGGGACAGTCAAGACACCTTGGAACTTTCCAAAGTAAAAAAAGTTCACCCAGTGCAATTTAAAACTGTCAGATCATAACAGTACCCCCTCCTTAATGAGGGGCCTCTGGACCCTCAAGACCACCCCTCATTAGGGAAATACCTACAGCGGGGACGCCCAGACCCTGAGTTCACCCCACCATTACCTGACACTTCAGGTTTATGACAAACGCACCGCTGGAATTGGCAAAAAGGTTCATTTTGGAGGCACCACTCCTCTCCACAGCGCCGACCTGGGGAACGAGTTTATGTATGTGTATGTTTGCTTGTTATGAGCTGATCAGGCTCCACAACACACTTCCACAGGATGTTTTTTGGTGGCACACATACATGCTCGTTCACACACAGGTCCGGACCTGAACGTTTAATGCACACATTCGTTTGTCATAAATTTGGTGAACTCATTCTGGACTCTAACAAAGGCATCCCCCTGAGTCACCACACTCACACCCCCGCTATTCACCACGGGACACCACCCTCCGACCCTCTTTACCATGAGGTCTAAGCCTCCCAGGGTTGGTCAATGGCGAGGGTTGAGACTTGTCCCTACTCCCCCGCAGCGCACCTGCTGCACACACCAGGAGGAGAAGGGGACAGGAAGATGGATGAAATATACACTCACTGGTCGCCTTCCTCCAAGCGACCAGGAGGGCGGCTTCTTCGGTGTTATAGAAGATTTGGCGTAAACCCCGCGGACTATCACACCAGTCAGCTCACCACAGGGGCGTACCCCTTCACCTCGGGGAATACCAGGCAGCTCCGTGGGGCACCATTCCTCCCACCTGCCTGGGTGCGCCCGCATGCATGAACCAGTCCCGCTCCCCAGCAGCGACTCTAGGGGGCTTTAGTACCAGAGCCACAGGAATACGGAGGAAAATATATACACTCGCTGGTCGCCTCCATACGACCAGGAGGGGTGGCTTCTTCGATGGTATAGAAGATTTGGCGTAAACCCCGCGGACTATCACACCAGTCAGCTCACCACAGGGGCGTACCCCTTCACCTCTGGGAATACCAGGCAGCTCCGTGGGGCACCATTCCTCCCACCTGCCTGGGTGCGCCCGCATGCATGAACCAGTCCTGCTCCCCAGCAGCGACTCTAGGGGGCTTTTAGCCAGACCGCAGCCGCCATGTTTTTTTTTTTTGATTTTCTGGTTAACTGAGCAGAGGCCCCAGACCCTGATAACTGCTGCAGCAGCGGCACTAACACACCTTGCCGCTCCTCACACCTCAGTGAGGCCCGGCAGCAAATACCATAGGTCTCCACATGGCGAAGGCTCACCAGAAACAAAAAAAACTGTATGGCCTGTGATAATGTCATGGTCACGTGTGTCAGGACACAGATGTTTCCGCAAGGCGAACCCATGTGACACACGTGACCCTGGAAACGCCGCCTCCAGTGGGGCGCATTTAAATAATAAAACGTGCCGGTGGATACGCCGCCTCCACCTGGCGAATTTAGGTATTACACGTTATACAATAATTCTGGAAACACCGCCTCCAGTACGGCGAATTTAAATAATAAGGGGGAACCTGGGAAACTATAACAATGGTGGGCCCTGCGATAGGGAATGGGGGACGTGGAGACCTCCTAAGCTCCCCTGAGCCAGTGTCCCTGCACTCCTTACATTCCCTATACAGGCTCCGAACCTGTCGCCTTACGCGTACCTTAACGCCCTTGCTCACCCTGACCCTTAACCCTCACTAGGGAATGGGTCGGTGCGGAGACTAATCCCACCACTGCACTAATAACACACATGAGGAAAGAGACAATACAGGGGAAACACCACTTAGCTTTATGCTCTGTGCTTATGCTCCAGCAACAGAGCCCACCACCTGCGTGCGTCTTCTCCTCCACCCGGATCCATCACCATAACAGGATCCTTCACCTTAGTGCAGCCTTGGAGCAGGGTCCACCACCAGTTGCAGCTGCTTAGTACCAGAGTCCCAAGGATGAGTTCAGCTTCTGACACGAAGTCGAGCATGCTTGAGTCCAGCTCAGCAGCCAAGTCCCACATGGTGAGTGCCACTCTCCATAGTAGCCACTCCACCAGCCCATGCAGACACTTCCCGCTGACACCATCACTGCGACCCCACCACGCCATGCCAGCCCTTCATCCAGACACCATCGCTGACACTCTTCCCCCCTGGCTAAGCTGCGCAGGACTCCTCTTCAGCTCCATCCTTCCACCAGGCTCTCCAACTCAGAGTGAACACAATCTCACAATATCACAGGCAGTGATTGCACACCCCTAGCACACCTTTATAGGGTGTCACACCTGATCCATAATTAAGTGCACAAAAACCTAAAGTGCAATACCACTAACCACCACCGGGGACAGTCAAGACACCTTGGAACTTTCCAAAGTAAAAAAAAGTTCACCCAGTGCAATTTAAAACTGTCAGATCATGACACTCTGTTAAAGAGGTTTGTTGAGCCAGTAGTTCCTGTGGTGGCACCTCCTGACCCTGTATTGGTGGAAGGTAATGTGGAATATGAGGTTGAGAGGATACTGGATTCTCGCCTGGCTAGACGGAGACTCCAGTATTTGGTTAAATGGAAGGGTTATGGCCAGGAGGATAATTCTTGGGTCCCTGCATCCGATATTCATGCCAAAAGATTGGTTCGTGCTTTTCATCGGGCCCATACTGATCGTCCTGGTGGCGTGGATGAGGGTTCAGTGACCACTCCTCAAGGGGGAGGTACTGTTGTGAGTTCATTTTCCCCTTCACCGTTGATGTCTGATGAACTCCCTCTGCTGGTGAAAAGAGGTAGTGAAATTGATTGGGTTGGGAAGAACCTGTCATCTGAACAGGTGGAGCCTGATTGGACACCCGGAATCACTGAGTGGATATAAGGCAGCCGACGCCCTACAGGAGTGCTGGTGATCCTTTCTGCTCTGAGCTCCTGCAAACCAGTTCAATACCTGTCTTCTGAAAGCTAAGTATTTGCTCTCTTATTTTTCCATGAGATATTGTCTGTTTACTTAGTGTTTGTGTTCTGCCTGCATTTGTTGGTACAGGCTGAGCTCCATTTTTGTCTCTGGTCAAATTGATCTTTTGCTCAGTCTTCAGAATATACCTGAGTGCTGATATAGTATTTTTGAAGTATACTGACTCCAGGGTTTTTTTTCTATCAGACGTGTTGGACATTATTTTGGCAGAATTTTTGCAGATTGCAGCCAGCATCTTTTCTGTCCTTTCCTATTTAGTTAGTTGGGCCCCATCGTTTGCTCAACCTGTTTTTTTGTCTGTGTTTGTGTTTTCATCTGCTTTTCACCGACAATACATGTTGGGGGTTGTCTATTGCTTTGGGGTCTGCTCTGGGGCAGTTTAGATTTCCCCTTTCTTTCTTTAGACTTATTTAGTTCTCCGGCTGTGAACGAGGGGTCTAGGGCACCGTAAGAACCCCCCACGGCTACTGTTAGTTGTGTGAATAGGATCAGGGGTCTGCAATCCGATAGCTACCAACCTCTCCGGTTTTCTGGACTTAGCTTGTATTTTTGTTTTTTCCTCCTTCGGTGACTCATTCATAACACTACCGTGTACCGGCTGGTATCACGGACAAATACATGCTATCTGTGTGTGACTCTGGAAAAAAAATAGATGGAGATTTACATTTTTCCATACATACACCATATAGAGCTGTCCGCTTCTCAAATCGTATCTCTGCTGTTTAGAATACGGTCAAATCTATACAGAGACAGCGTGTGTGTGTGTGACTCCGGAAATATATATACGGACACTTCCATTTTTCCATACACCGTATAGAGCTGTCCGCTTCTCAAACAGTATCGTATACGCGCTGTTTGGAAAACGGTCAAATCTATACAGAGACAGCGTGTGTGTGTGACTCTGGAAATACATATACGGACATTTCCAATTTTCCATACACCATATAGAGCTGTCCGCTTCTCAAACAGTATCGTATATCTGCTGTTTGGATTATGGTCAAATCTATACAGAGGCAGCGTGTGTGTGACTCCGGAAAAAAATAGACAGAGAATTAAAATTTTCCATACATACACCATATAGAGCTGTCCGCTTCTCAAACAGTATCATATATCTGCTGTTTGGATTACGGTCAAATCAATACACAGGCAGCGCTTGTGTATGACTCCAGAAAAAAATAGATGGACTTTTAAAATTCTCCATACATACACCGTATAGAGCTGTCCGCTTCTCAAACAGTATTATATATTTGCTGTTTGGAATACAGTCAACTCTATACAGAGACAGCGTGTGTTTGTGAGACTCCAGAAATACATACACAGACATTTCCATTTTTCCATACACCGTATAGAGCTGTCTGCTTCTCAAACAGTATAGTATAACTGCTGTTTGGATAACAGTCAAATCTATACATAGACAGCGTGTGTGTGTGAGTCCGTAAATACATATACGGACATTTCCATTTTTCCATACACCGTATAGAGCTGTCCACTTCTCAAACAGTATTGTATATCTGCTGTTGACTCCGGAAAAATATAGACAGAGATATAAATTTTCCATAAATACATTGTATAGAGCTGTCCGCTTCTCAAACAGTATCGTATATCTGCTGTTTGGATTACGGTCAAATCTATATGTGTGTGTGAGACTCTGGAAATACATGTACGGACATTTCCAGATTTCCATACACCATATAGAGCTGTACGCTTCTCAAACAGTATTGTATATCTGCTGTTTGGATAATGGTCAAATCTATACAGAGGCAGCGTATGTTTGTGAGACTCCGTAAATACATATACGGACATTTCCATTTTTCCATACAGAGCACAGAGCTGTCTGCTTCTCAAACAGTATCGTATATCTGCTGTTGACTCCAGAAAAAATAAACGGAGATTTAAAATTTTCCATACATACACCGTATAGAGCTGTCCGCTTCTCAAACAGTATTGTATATCTGCTGTTTGGAAATACGGTCAAATCTATACAGAGACAGCGTGTGTTTGTGAGACTCCGGAAATACATATACGGACATTTCCATTTTTCCATACACCATATAGAGCTGTCCGCTTCTCAAACAGTATTGTATATCTGCTGTTTGGATAACGGTCAAATTTATACAGAGGCAGCATGTGTGTGTGACTCCAGAAAAAAGTAGAAGGAGATTTAAAATTTTCCATACATACACCGTACAGAGCTGTCCGCTTCTCATACAGTATTGTATAGCTGCTGCTTGGATAATGGTCAAATCTATACAGAGACAGCGTGTGTGTGTGAGTCCATAAATACATATACGGATATTTCCATTTTTCCATACACCGTACAGAGCTGTCCACTTCTCAAACAGTATCGCATATCTGCTGTTGACTCCGGAAAAAATAGACAGAGATTTAAAATTTTCCATACATACATCGTATAGAGCTGTCCGCTTCTCAAACAGTATCGTATATCTGCTGTTTGGAATACGGTCAAATCTATACAGAGACAGCGTGTGTTTGCGAGACTCTGGAAATACATATACGGACATTTCCATTTTTCCATACACCGTATAGAGCTGTCCGCTTCTCAAACAGTATCGTTTATCTGCTGTTGACTCCAGAAAAAAATAGACGGAGATTTAAAATTTTCCATACATACACCATATAGAACTGTTTGCTTCTCAAACAGTATCAAATATCTGCTGTTTGGAATATGGTCAAATCTATACACAGGCAGCGTGTGTGTGTGTGTGACTCCAGAAAAAAATAGACGGACATTTAAAATTTTCCATACATACACCGAATAGAGCTGTCCGCTTCTCAAACAGTATCGTATATCTGCTGTTTGGATTACGGTCACATCTATACAGAGACAGCGAGTGTGAGTGAGACTCCGGAAATACATATACGAACATTTCCATTTTTCCAGACACCATATAGAGCTGTCCGCTTCTCAAACATTTAGTATATCTGCTGTTTGGATAACGGTCAAATCTATACAGAGACAGCATGTGTGTGTGAGTCCGTAAATACATATACAGACATTTCCATTTTTCCATACACCGTATAGAGCTGTCCGCTTCTCAAACAGTATCGTATATCTGCTGGATGGATAACGGTCAAATCTATACCGAGGCATTGTGTGTGTGACTCCATAAAAAATAGACGGAGATTTAAAATTTTCCATACATACACCGTATAGAGCTGTCCGCTTCTCAAACAGTATCATATAGCTGCTGTTTGGATAACAGTCAAATCTATACAGAGACAGCGTGTGTGTGTGTGTGTGTGTGAGTCTGTAAATACATATACGGACATTTCCATTTTTCCATACACCGTATAGAGGTGTCCGCTTCTCAAACAGTATCATATATCTGCTGTTTGGAATATGGTCAAATCTATACACAGGCAGCGTGTGTGTGTGTGTGTGTGACTCCAGAAAAAAAAATAGACGGAGATTTTAAATTTTCCATACATACACAGTATAGAGCTGTCCCCTTCGCAAACAGTATCGTATATCTGATGTTTGGGTTACGGTCAAATCTATACAGAGACAGTGTGTGTTTGTGAGACTCCGGAAATACATATACGGACATTTCCATTTTTCCATACACCGTATGAGCTGTCCGCTTCTCAAACAGTATCGTATACCTGCTGTTTGGAAAACGGTCAAATCTATACAGAGACAGCGTGTGTGTGAGTCTGTAAATACATATACGGACATTTCCATTTTTCCATACATACACCATATAGAGCTGTCCGCTTCTAATATAGTACCGTATATCTGCTGTTTAGATTACGGTAAAATCCATACTGAGTTAGCGTCTGTGTGTGACTACTAAAAAAAATAGACATAGATTTTCATTTTTCCATACATACACCGTATAGAGCTGTACACTCCTCACACACTACTGTGTACCGGCTGGTATCACGGACAAATACATGCTATCTGTGTGTGACTCCGTAAAAAAATAGACAGAGATTTTCATTTTTCCATACATACACCATATAGAGCTGTCCACTTCTGATACAGTACCGTATATCTGCTGTTTAGATTATGGTCAAATACATACTGGGAGAGCGTCTGTGTGTGATTCCAGAAACAAATATACGGAGATTAACATTTTCCCCAAAACGTATACAGCTGTACACTTCTGATACAGCACCATATATCTGCTGGCTGGATTACAGTCAAATACATACTGGGAGAGCGTCTGTGACTAAGGAAATATATGCGGAGATTTAAATTTTTCCCGACGCCTTATACAGCTGTATGCTCCTCATACAGTACCATATATCTGCTGGTATTTTTGGTACATTTTCCCAAACATGAGGAAGTATGGTGGAAGAGGCCGCGTACGTGGGCGGGGGGGCACAGCTGGTACTGATGGTGATGGAGGTGCATCTGCTGGTTATGTGCCAAAAGCACAATAGCAGCTAAGGCAGGAGGTGTGGAGCCTGCGGCATCGTCTGGCACAAGAAGGCCTGTAAGGTTCCCTTTTCTGGGAGTAGGTAAACCACTTTTAAAGCCGGAGCACCAGGAACAGGTTTTGGCTTACATTGCCCAAACAGCCTCCAGCTCTATTGCCTCCTCTTCTGAAGTTTCAAAAACTGCAAGCACTGAGTCGTCAGTGCAGGCTTCTGGTCAGGAACAATACCTTTCCTTGTGTCCTTCACCCACATCAAAAGTGAAGGATGCAGCAGGCCACACTTCAGATTACTCCATGGAGCTCTTTTCACATACCGTGCCTGGGCTATCAAGTCAAATCCTTAATTCCCCAGTCCAAGATGAATCTGACATGGAGTGCACTGATGCACAGCCACTGCTAGATGATTCTGCTGGTACATTGACCCAGAGCAATATATTTCCCTCGCAGTGTACTGAGCCAGAATCAGACCCTGATGAAACTCAGGTGCCCCTTCCCGCATACTATACCACCTTACACGGTGACACAGAGGAAGATGCAGATGAAATTGAAGAGGAGGTGATGGATGACCCAGTTGTTGACCCGGATTGGCATCCATTGGGGGAAGAGGGTGCCGCTGGCAATAGCTCAGGAGAGGAGAAGGATCCGCAGCAGGCATTGACATCGCAGCAGCGGTTATCTGGCAGGCCTGTAGCTTTCCAAAAACGTGGTAAAAAACCAAAAGAGTTGCAGGACAGCTTGGCCAGACGGTCAAATTAGCACAGCGTGCAAGCCCTGAAAATGTATACCATAGTAGGAAGAGTGAAGTGGCACTTTCTTGTCCAAAATCCTATTGATGAGGCAAAGGTTATCTCTAAGAAGTGCGGAAGGACCTTTAGCCGAGGGAAAAATCTCCAAAATTTGAATACCAGTTGCATGCATAGACATTTAACCACCATGCACTTGCAAGTGTGGACGGACTACAAAACCTCAGGTAGCACATGTGCACCTGCTCCGACTGAAGGTAGCCAGCAATGCTCCATCGATTCCCCCACTGTAAGCCCACCGGTTAGCACACCACCAGCAGCAAATGTCGAGGTGTCGTCGCAAGGCCAAAGCAGTCAGGGAATCACAATGTTTTTGCAACGAAAGACTGAATCTAGGCCATTACCACCACCACCAAGACCATCACCAACCCCCTCTCGGTCCGTCACATCCACCGCTACTTCCCCCATGTGCAGCTCTGAAGTCCAGCTGACCCTATCAGATACTCTGAGTAGGACAAGAAAGTACTCATCCTCTCATCCGCGTACACTGGCTTTGAACACCTACATTGCCAATCTGATCTCATTAGAGATGATGCCCTTCCATTTGGTTGAAAACGCAGTGTTCCGAGAGCTCATGGCCTATGCTGTTCCACGCTATGACCTACCCAGTTGGCACTTCTTTTCTAGAAAAGTCATCCCTGCCCTCCACCTGCATGTGAAAGACCGCATTGTCCATGCACTCAAACAATCAATGAGTGGAAAGGTGCACGTCAAAACAGATGCATGGGCCAGTAGGCATGGCCAGGGTCGTTACGTATCCATCACTGCACACTGGGTTAATGTGGTGGATGCAGGCTCCACAGGGGACAGCAGCGGTGGAACAGTGCTGCCTAGCCCACGGTATAGGAAACAGTTGGCTGTAGGCATTCGTCCCTCCTCCTCCTCCAGAAGCGAAAGCTCGTTGACAGAGCACAGTCGCACGAGCACTCCGTACGCAGCTGCCAGTGTTGCACACAGGCCCGGATAGGTAATATGCCCAACTGGGCATTTTCCCGCTGGGCCGCTGTCATGTGGGCCATGGCGGCAGCGCCCACTCATCTGGCCGCTTGCCAGCTGATGCGCCCACTGGCCTGGCTGTTGTTCCTGCCGCCGGCCCTCTGCGCGCACTGCAGGGAGATAAGCCACCATGCACCCCATCCTAGCCCTAGCTTGAGGTTCCCCCCGCAGCCACTCACAGCATCGCTTGCCTACTCTCTTCTCTGTACAAAGGACCTGTGATGAGCTCACAGGAGGGGAGGAGTCAGGGGTCACATGATCAGGAGCCTTTGTCCAGAACCCTGATCATGAGACCCCTGACTCCACCCCTCCTGTGACCTCATCACAGGTCCTGTGCGCACAGCCCTTCCTCTTGGTGTCTGCCGGACTCTGCTGTGCTGGTTGTCATGGTGCTGGATGAGGTAAGTATGTGTGGGGTCTGGAGGGGTTTACAGGGTAGATTTAGCAGAGCTGTGTGTGTATGAGGTGTACGGATCGGAGCCGTGGGTGTACGAGGTGTACGGATCGGAGCTGTGTGTGTACGAGGTGCACAGAGCGGAGCCGCGTGTGTACGAGGTGTACGGAGCGGAGCCGTGTGTGTACGAGGTGTACGGAGCGGAGCCGTGTGTGCGAGGTGTACGGAGAGGAGCCATGTGTGTACGAGGTGTACGGAGCAGAGCCCTGTGTGTGCGAGGTGTACGGAGCGGAGCCCTGTGTGTACAAGGTGTACGGAGAGGAGCCATGTGTGTACAGAATGGAGCCGCGTGTACAAGGTGTACGGAGCAGAGCCCTGTGTGTATGAGGTGTACGGAGAGGAGCTGTGTGTATGAGGTGTACAGAATGGAGCCGCGTGTACAAGGTGTACGGAAAGGAGCCGTGTGTGTATGAGGTGTACGGAGCGGAGCTGCGTGTGTACGGGGTGTACGTAGAGGAGCCGCCTGTGTATGAGGTGTACAGAGCGGAGCCGCATGTGTACAAGGTGTACAGAGCGGAGCTGCATGTGTACAAGGTGTACGGAGCGGAGCCACGTGTGTATGAAGTGTACTGAGCAGAGCCATGTGTACGAGGTGTACGGAGAGGAGCCGTCTGTGTGTGAGGTGTACGGAGCGGAGCCGTGTGTGTATGAGGTGTACAGAGCGGAACCCTGTGTGTACGAGGTGTACGGAGAGGAGCCGTGTGTGTACGGGGTGTACAGAACGGAGCCGCGTGTACGAGGTGTATGGAGCAGAGCCCTGTGTGTACGAGGTGTATGGAGAGGAGCCGTGTGTGTATGAGGTGTACGGAGTGGAGCCGTGTGTGTACGGGGTGTACGGAGCGGTGCCGCACGTGTACGAGGTGTACGGAGAGGAGCTGTGTGTGTACGACGTGTACATAGCGGAGCCGTGTGTGTACGGGGTGTACGGAGCGGAGCCGCGCGTGTACAGGGTGTATGGACCGGAGCCGTGTGTGTACGAGGTGTACGGAGCGGAGCCGCGTGTGTATGGGGTATAAGGAGCGGCGCCGTGTGTGTACGGAGTGGAGCCATATGTGTACGGGATGTACGGAGTGGAGCCAATTGTGTACGAAGCATACAAAGCGGGCTTTTCCCACTGACACAGGAGTACAAGGTGGAGCCCCGAGGAGCATTTTAAATCTCACACATGACGTTCCACCGGAAGTGATATGCTGGAAGCTGACCGAAAATTAGATAATTTCATGAAGAGATTGTGACGGAACTAGGAATGCTTCAGTTCCATCACCATGTCCTCCTCCGACAGCGCAGACAGCAGGATCGCCTTTGGAATCAGGGATGCCGGCCATGTGAGTGGATCATGATATGTCCTGCATCGGGAGGCTCAGGTGGGCACTACAATGGGAGCCGGGCTGCCATAGTATCTTTATAGAATCTTTATTTATTTCTTTCTCTCTTTTTCTTTCTTTCTTTCTCATTCTCTGTTCTGTCTTTCCCTCATTTTCTTTCTCTCTCTCAGTTCTTTCTTTCTTTCTCTCTCTAATCTTTCTTTTTTCTCTCTCTCTCTGTTCTTTCTTTCCCCTCTTTCTTTCTTTTTCTTTCCTCTCTTTCTCTCTGTTCTTTCTTTCTTTTCTTTACTTCTTTCTTTCTCTCTCTGTTCTTTCTCTGTCTCTCTCTGTTCTTTCTTTCTTTCCCCTCTTTCTTTCTCTCTGTTCTTTCTTCTTTCTCTCTGTTCTTTCTTTATCTCTCGCTCTCCTTTCTTTCTCTCTCTGTTTTCTTTTTTCTCTCTCTCTGTTTTCTTTCTTCCTTAGTGCCAGTCAGTGTGCCCATAATGCCAGCCACTGTGCCCTCAGTACCAGTCAGTGTGATCAGCAGTGCTAAATGGGTGCGGTTGGGCGTGGACATGGGTGTGACTAGTTGCAAAATGGATGTGGCCGGGGCGTGGCCTAAAATTTGAAGTGGCGCGCTGTGCGCGCTGATGTCTTTCTCCCTTTTTCCCTTCTTCAAAATTTGGGAGGTATAATAGGGGCGGCTGTGACCAGGGGGTCTGGTTGCCCAATGGATAGCAGTTCTGCCAGGAATTCTGTCACCGTGCATACAAAAGGGGACAGAGCTTTGGGAGGAGTACTGTACCTAAAAGCAATAAATAGGACTGAGCTGAAATACTGGGCACAGCTCTGACTACATGTTATATAGTCGTGTTAATCTCCTCTCACTTCTTGTAACCTACAAGTGTACAAAGATATTATATAGTCACCATGTGACTAGTGGGCCTGTGTAACTTCAAATGCCAGGGCTGAATTTTAGTCCCAGTCCAGCCCTAGTTGCACATGAGGTGTCCCACTATCAAACGGCTAGTGGTAAGCGGCAGCAGGCTGTTTTAAAGATGATGTCTTTGGGCGACAACAGACACACCGCGGAGGTACTGGCCGACTACTTGCAGCGACAAACTGAGTCATGGCTGGGCAATCTACATCTTGAGCCAGGCAAGGTAGCCAGTGATAACGGCCGTAATTTTGTGGCGGCCATAGCCCTTGCAAAACTCAGACACATACCTTGCCTGGCTCACACCTTGAACCAGGTGGTGCAGTTCTTCCTAAATAATTATTCGGAGTTAACAGCCCTGCTCCATAAGGTGCGAAGACTGTGCTTGCACATCCGTCGCTCGCCCGTACACTCCAGTCGTATGCAGAAGCTGCAGCGATCGCTCCACCTCCCCAAGCACCGCCTAATCATAGACATTGCAACAAGGTGGAAATTCACCATGCACATGGTTGAGAGGCTGTGCGAACAGAGGCAGGCTGTAATGCATTTGTGGGAGGATACACGGGCAGGCAGTTTGAGGGCAGACATGGAATTGTCGGGTGTGCAGTGGTCAAAGCTGAGAGACCTCTGTAAAGTTCTTCAGTGTTTTGAGGAATGCACATGGCTGGTAAGCGCAGAGGATGCCATCATAAGCAGGAGCATCCCACTTATGCATCTGCTCATGAAAACTTTGACGCACATTAAGGATCAGGCATCTACAGCAGAGGAGGAGGAAGAGGAGGAGGGAAGCCTTGATGACAGTCAGCCATTGTCAGCGAGGGCAACTGACCTGGACAAGGTGGAGGAGCAGGATGAGGGGGATGATTATTTTGGGGAGGAGAATGCTTCTCAGGGGGAAAGAGAAAATGTTGGCGTGCCAAGGTCAGGTACAGGGTTTGTGCATGACTGGAGGGATGTGGATTTGCCAGAAAGTGCTCCTCCACCCACCAATGGCAGTGCATCATTGACACCTGGAACATTGACCCACATGTGTGATTATGCCTTGCGGATCCTAAAAAGGGATCCCAGCATTGCCAAAATGATGAAGGATCACGACTACTGGTTGGCCAGCATCCTCGATCCACGCTATAAAGGCAAATTACACAACATCATGCCACAGGAGAACCTAGAGATAATATTGGCTAACAAACAAGCAACTCTGGTAAACCGTTTGTTTGAGGCATTCCCAGCACACAGCAGCAGTTCTGGCTCTCCCACGAGCAGTAGAGGACAAAATGGAAGAGGTGTTCATGGTGCACACAGCCGAAGTGGCGGTGGAGACAGGGGTTTCATGACCATGTTGTGGACTGAATTCTCAAGTACCGCTCACACGACTGGTAATACTGAATCGATTGCAAGTGACAGGAGACAGCAGTTGTCAACTATGGTTGCAAACTACTTCTCCTCCCATATTGATGTTCTCCCTCACAGGTCATTCCCTTTTGACTATTGGAACCGTAAACTGGACACCTGGCCTGAATTGGCACAATATGTCTTACAGGAGCTTGCTTGCCCTGCTGGTAGTGTGCTATCTGAAAGAGTCTTCAGTGCTGCTGGATCAATACTGACAGAAAAAAGGACCCATCTGTCGACCCAAAATGTAGATGATCTAACCTTCATCAAAATGAACCATGCATGGGTTTCAAAGGATTTTGTCCCACCTTCCCCTGATGACACATAGGTTGCCAGAAAAATGGCTCGCTTTTGTCCTCCTCTTCCTCGGACTTCTCCAATTCCTCCATTTACAGCTGCTGAATGTCCAGCCTACACATCAACATATGCCAAATTTTCAACATCCCTAACTGGGCTGTCCCCCCCAGGGCCGGGGTCACCACCTGGCGCACCCGGGCAAGTGACGTTGCCCTGAACAGGTAGGTGGGCCCACTCTTGGGGGACAGCACTGGCACAGGGCCCCTCATAGTACAATAACGTGTCTCTGACGGTGGCCACACCGGCGTGCTATGAGGGGCCCTTTGCCCACGAATGGGCCCCCCCTGCTTGCTCAAGGCCCCAGCAATTGCAATACTTACCTCTCCCTGCTCCACCGCTGTGTAGTCTGGGCAGTTAAATCCTTCACAGGGACGGCCACTACAAATTTGGTGAACTGATCTGTGATGGTTAAGACGTAGCTATGGCCTGTCCTGTTGGGCTCTACCTTCAGATGATCAATGGCTACCATTTGAAATGGACGTCGACTCACAATCGGATGCAGTGGTGCTTTATGTTCAGCTTTCACAGTTTTCCTAGTCACAGACGTGTGACATTCCTGCCATCATTTTTCAATGTCTCCTCTCATGCCAATCCAATAGAATCGCCTACGGCCTGTGGCTTCTGTCTTTTGCACTCCAAAGTGACCAGACAGATCATGATAGGCAGTGAGGACCATGTCTACATCTCTCCCTGTGATCACAATTTGATGGAGACGAGTAACGGTGATGGGATCCACGCTACTGCGATACAGCAACTCTTTCTTCACAAAGAACCATTTTCGCTGTCTCCACAGACAAAGTAATTGAGGGTCAGCATCGCCTCTGCGAATTCTCCCGGGAGGTTTTCCCATGATTAGTAATTCCCAAGTTTCTGAAATCAGTCGACCTTCCATCTGTACTTGTATCCATCTAGTTTCCTGTAGCGGAGAGTCTGGATTGGCTTACTGAGACTGAAAAACACTGTATACTGGTGTACACCGAATACATTTCCCTTTTTCTACTTTTTATATTCTGGTGTAAACCATACTGAGCCTGTGAGAGTTTGTGTCTGACGCTGGTAAAATATAAGGAGATTTAAAATCACCCCAACACTGTATGCAGCTGTACGCTTGTAATACATTAACCTTTTTCGACTTTTTATATTCTTGTCTAATCCATACTGAGCCTGTGAGTGTCTTTTTCTGACTCCGGAAATATAGTCGGAAATTTGCAATTACCCCTAGACTGGATACACCTGGTATCTGCTGATACAGTACCTTTGTTCAACATTTTGGATTACAGTTAAATCCATACTGACTGAGTGAGCATCTGAGGGTGACTCCTGAAATACGTATATACAGAGTGTGTATAAAAGCCCTCACCGCCGACCCCCATTTTTCTTCTGCCCATCTTTACAGTAGGGAGAGGTTGCTAATGTTGTTTATCATTAGGGAGACACTTAGGCCTGTAAACAGAAGCTCTTATGTGCTTGTGCTGAACGCAATTGTTGTGTACAGTTAATGTGCAGTGACAGGAGAGGATTTTCTTGTGTGCAGCAGCGTTAGTTATTAGGCTGCCTGTCAGTGACAGGGAGGATTTTTTTGTGTGCAGCAGCGCTGATTATTAGCCTGCCTTATAGCAGTATTGCTATGTGTACACTGCTGTGCAGACTGCTTTTTACACAGCACTCCTACTTTTATTCTTTTTTTCTGCACAGTGAACGAATGTTCATTATTTCCCACACCGTATAGAGCTGTACGCTCCTCACACACTACCGTGTACCGGCTGGTATCACAGAGAAATACATGCTGACTATCTGTATGTGACTCCGGAAATATATAGGGAGATTTACATTTTCACTTATACTATATACACCTGGTATCTGCTGATACAGTACCTTAGTTCTAAATTTTTTATTACGGTATAATCCATACTGAGTGAGCGTGTGTGGTTTACGCCTTCAATATATACAGAGATAACAATTTTACCCTATACTATATACACCTCCTATCTTGTGATACAGTTAGACATTTTGTATTATGGTCAAATCCATACTGAGTGAGCATCTGAGGGTGACTACGGAAATATATACGGAGATTTAAATTGTACCCTACAATATATATACTTGCTATCTTGTTATCCAGTACCATTTTTCAACATTTTGCATTATGGTCAAATCCAGACAGAGTGAGCGCCTGATGGTGACTCCGGAAATATACAGTTGTGGCCAAAAGTATTGACACCCCTGCAATTCTGTCAAATAATACTCAGTTTCTTCCTGAAAATGATTGCAAACACAAATTCTTTGGTATTATTATCTTCATTTAATTTGTCTTAAATGAAAAAAACACAAAAGAGAATGAAGCAAAAAGCAAAACATTGATCATTTCACACAAAACTCAAAAAATGGGCCAGACAAAAGTATTGGCACCCTCAGCCTAATACTTGGTTGCACAAGCTTTAGCCAAAATAACTGCGACCAACCGCTTCCGGTAACCATCAATGAGTTTCTTACAATGCTCTGCTGGAATTTTAGACCATTCTTCTTTGGCAAACTGCTCCAGGTCCCTGATATTTGAAGGGTGCCTTCTCCAAACTGCCATTTTTAGATCTCTCCACAGGTGTTCTAAGGGATTCAGGTCTGGACTCATTGCTGGCCACCTTAGAAGTCTCCAGTGCTTTCTCTCAAACCATTTTCTAGTGCTTTTTGAAGTGTCTTTTGGGTCATTGTCCTGCTGGAAGACCCATGACCTCTGAGGGAGACCCAGCTTTCTCACACTGGGCCCTATATTATGCTGCAAAATTTGTTGGTAGTCTTTAGACTTCATAATGCTGTCGTAGCTGCTTTTGTTCTGACCAAGCGTCAGCTATGCCAGATCACCAGTGAATTCGAATTACCAGGTTTCGCCCTCTTATTGCAAGCGCTTGGAGACAAAGAAACTCAACACGCATGAGTCGTGGTCAAATCACTTTATCTGACGTAATGAAATACAAGGAAACTTTTATACCATTTACAACAATATGTGACTCTATGGAGCTCATTTGGCCCCCACCATCACCTCAGGGTCGTACCTTGTTTACAATGTACCCAGAACATGTTGTTGAGAACAAATATGATAACAAGTATAGTTTCCTTGAAGACAGAGACTAATAGTCTACATAAGAATAACACATAGCAATGATAGGCAAAAGGCATTTGAAGTCTTAAATGTAATTAAAAGGATATAAAGCAAACCATTAACTCTTCTATATCAATTTCCCCCTTTTGTAAATGGTATAACATTTGCCACAGGGTCAGCTGATGTCCACAAAGGAGCTACTGTCTCATGGGTCTAGTACCCATAAGGGGGCTTCCTACCTGCTTCGCCCAACCACCCCCAGTGTGGACACTCATTTTCCCCATCAGCAATGGCTACCTGGGGTCTATGATACACTACATAAGGTTCAGCCTTAGATTCTTTTTGATGCATATATTATCCAGTAGCTTAAGTAATACATATATTAGCGCTTTTACGGCTACATAAAGCAATAAGCAAAACAACAAAATTTGCATACAAGTCTATATAAGGCCAAAAAAAATCCATCCTGCAAGGCCATTAAACCAATTTGCTGGATTTAGAAAAGAGATTGTGTTACCCCACCAGGAGTCTCTGGTTGCACTGTGTTGTTTTAACCATTGGTCTCTAAGTTCACCTATTTTGTCCATACTGGCCCTGATCTGGAGATTGCCAGCAGGGTCGATATAATTACAACAGGTGGGACCAATTATCTGACACATTCCTCCTTCTTTTGCTGTCAGGTAATCTAGTACTATAGTATGTTGGTTAGTAACTACGATTAATTGTCTCTGTATTGTATTAGTTTCATTAAGAACTTCAAGAATTTGGAGAATCTAATCGTCCAGGTAGTTGGTAGCTTCCACTAATTTTTCCAACATTTGTGTTATGAATGGGTATACTAGCATACTGCTGAATATTTTATTTGTTATCCCCATTTCTCCTAGATGCGGCCTACCATTTGGCCGGGGCTTATTGTCTGCAGCCCTTCTATACGAGGTGTGAATTGGAACTGCTGCTGTGTCTATTTTACTATGAGGAACTATGAAAGTGGCTAGTGTCAGTTTGGCAAGAGTGCAAACCCCTCTTATGTCTAGGCTCACCCACCTATAGGCATGATGTCCGCAAACCAAGAATACTCCTTCGGGGAGAACACAAACGTGACCAGGGGTCTGTATACATTGGTATAAACTCAAAAGTCCTGACATAGGCTTATGGGCACCCTAAGTATTATTCATTTGTTTTCCACTTATACCAGATGTACATTTACCCCTTTCTTTCCTTATTATTTTACCCGTAGATGATTTACAGCCTTCAACACCATCATTAACCTGTGTTTGATCGCGAGTGTATATGCAGAAGCAATTATTGTCCTCACCACAGGTATTTGCTCCAGTGTGTTGAAGACTGAACCACAGTCCATCATTGGGAATAGGGTCTGAGTGAGGGATTTCAGTCCTCCTCCTGGCGACCATATTTCCGACATCTGAGTCATATTCCCGCCATCACATTTGTACCTTTAGGCCGCGTTATGTTAAACTGAAACCAGGGATTAGCGGCCCATCCGATTATAGCCAATGAGGCAGATATATCACGGGGCACATCTTTTCCCCAAAACCTAGATTGAGTCAAAGTCTCATTGTGTATGCAGTGTGGGGTTAATACCTCCCATGGCTCCAGAGGTAAGGCTAAGTACGGCATAGTCCTCGCAGATACAGGGCTGTGTGTACAGATCCAACAGTCCTTCGGTTTCTGTCCTTCCATGTCCTTTATAAGAAGAGCATGATGCCGAATAAGTTTGTTGTCCAGTCAGCATTTAAGAGTTTATCCTGTGTCTCTGTAGAGTGCAGTAACCCTGTCACTGCCAGCAAGGTAATGAGGAGTACAGTCATTCTACTGGTGAAAGGACCTTCTTGCAGTGACTGGCGTGGATCCAGGTGGGTTTTCTCTCAAGTTTTACTGAGGTGGATGTGGTCAGCTGGACTTGGAAGGGGCCGTCAAATCGTGGGTCCAGGCTCCTTCTCACGTGTCTGCGTATTACCACCCAATCATCTGGATTCAGCTGATGCACATCTGCACTGGCATTAGGATCTGGAATGTATGAGAACACATGTTTATGCACCACATTAAGTCTTTCCTGCAAGGCCTGGACATAGGCTGTCATAGAACCGTGTTGCATTTGTAGCATCTGTGGGAAGTACAGACCAGTCTTTGGTGCACTACCAAACAGGACTTCAAAGGGAGACAAGCCAGTCTTTCTATTTGGAGTGTGTCTGAAAAGAGTGCAAGAGGCAAGCAATCTACCCAGCTCTCTCCTGTGTCTGCCATGGCCTTTTGAATTTTCAGTTTAAGTGTCCCATTTAGTCTTTCCACTTTCCCACTACCTTGTATGAAGTATGGTGTATGAAATGCTTCCTGTACACCCGGGGCCTGCATGCAGGGCCGCCATCAGGGCATGACAGGCCTTACATGTGTATGGGGCCCGGTGACTAGGGGGGCCCGACCATGCTGGCAGCACGATCCGCGCTGGGGCCCCCCTACATTTTATTCAGGCTTCTGCAGCTATATTTTAAAATCAGACTCAGCGCCTGCCGGGCCCCCCGGGCCCCTTGGGCAGGCCCCCCCTGCACAATGTTCCAGCCACAGACCCGCCCTCACCTGACGTCACACACTGCTCTGCTCCTCCACTTCCTCATTCAGTCAGTGTGCCACGTGGGACTGGGAGAGGGAGGGAGCCTCGCCGCTGGAGCACAGCCAGATAGCAAGGTAAGAAGATTTTTTTTTTTTTTTGAGAGCGGCTATCCAGGGGGCCTGGGGCAGAATTCTGGGGGCAGAATGCTGGACGCTGGGGGCAGAATGCTGGGGGCAGAATGCTGGACGCTGGAGGCAGAATGCTGGGGGCAGAATGCTGGATACTGGGGGCAGGATGCTGGATGCTGGGGGCAGAATGCTGGGGGCAGAATGCTGGACACTGGGGGCAGAATGCTGAGGGCAGAATGCTGGACGCTGGGGGGCAGAATGCTGGACGCTAGGGGCAGAATGCTGGGGGCAGAATGCTGGACGCTGGGGGCAGAATGCTGGGGACAGAATGCTGGACGCTGGGGGCAGAATGCTGGACGCTGGGGGCAGAATGCTGGGGGCAGAATGCTGGATGCTGGGGGCAGAATGCTGGGGCAGAATGCTGGACATGGGGCAGAATTCTGGGGGCAGAATGGACATGGGGCAGAATGCTGGACGCTGGGGCAGAATGCTGGACGCTGGGGGCAGAATGCTGGGGGCAGAATGCTGGACGCTGGGGGCAGAATGCTGGGGGCAGAATGCTGGACGCTGGGGGCAGAATGCTGGGGGCAGAATGCTGGATGCTGGGGGCAGAATGCTGGGGGCAGAATGCTGGACGCTGGGGGCAGAATGCTGGATGCTGGGGGCAGAATGCTGGGGGCAGAATGCTGGACGCTGGGGGCAGAATGCTGGATGCTGGGGGCAGAATGCTGGGGGCAGAATGCTGGACATGGGGCAGAATGCTGGGGGCAGAATGGACATGGGGCAGAATGCTGGACATGGGGCATAATGCTGGACACTGGGGGCAGAATGGACATGGGGCAGAATGCTGGACGCTGGAGGCAGAATGCTGGACGCTGGGGGTAGAATGCTGGATGCTGGGGGCAGAATGGACATGGGGCAGAATGCTGGACGCTGGGGGCAGAATGCTGGATATGAGGGCAGACTGTGAGACGGGGCAGAATGCTGGACATGGGGCAGAAGAATGCTGGACGCTGGGGCAGAATTCTGGACATGGGGCAGAATGCTCGAAGCTGGGGCAGAATGCTGGACGCTGGGGGCAGAATGCTGGACATGGGGGCAGGCTGTGAGCTGGGGCAGAATGCTGGATGCTGCAGGCAGAATGCTGGACGCTGGGAGTAGAATGCAAGACACTGGGGCAGAATGCTGGACAGGGGGGCAGAATGTGACAGTGAGACACAGGAGGGGGCAGAATGTGACAGTGAGACACAGGAGGGGCAGAATATGACAGTGAGACACAGGAGGGGGCAGAATGTGACAGTGAGACACAGGAGGGGGCAGAATGTGACAGTGAGACACAGGAGGGGGCAGAATGTGACAGTGAGACACAGGAGGGGGCAGAATGTGAGATACCGGGCATGATTGGAGACAGATGGGGCAGGGTCATGGGGCAGAATGGATATGATTTAGACAGATTGGTCAGGAGGGGAGATCATATGGGGCAGAATGGATACTGATGAGGGTGGGATGGGAGAACATATGGCTGAAGCCAGAAATGAGACACACGGGGGTCAGGATGGGGGATATTATTACTAGAGTTGAGCGAAACGGGTCGAAAAAATTCAAAAGTCGCCGACTTTTGGCAAAGTCGGGTTTCATGAAACGAAACCCGACCCTAGGATGAGGTCGGCCACGAGGTCGGCGACTTACGCGCCAAAGTCGCGTTTCAAAAGTTTGTTTTGCGCTCTTTTTCAGCCAATCAGGATCCACGGACACTGTGGGCAACGTGATGACATATGCACGGGTCACCACCATCTTTCAGAAGGGCATGCAAGTGATTGGCTTGCTTTGGTGGGCGTCACAGGGGGTATAAAAGGGCGTGCACGCCGACCGCCATCTTACTTCTGCCGATCTCAGTATAGGGAGAGGTTGCTGCTGATTCTGTAGGGAGAGCGTTAGGCAGGGAAGAAGACCAAAAAACTGCTTCTGCTGCTAGCGATTTGGCCTGCACAACACACCAGTCACTGTGTGTGCAGTGCAAGGGGAGGCTATATAGTGGTGTATCAGTGGTGTTGGTTGTTGGGCTGCCTTCTAAGGCTTCCTGACAGGCTGGCATTGCTGTTTACCCACTGCTCCGCAAACTGCTTTTTTAAAAGCAATCCAATCTCCCTTATCCTCTAGTCACTTTGGTCACAGCTGTGCCATCGAGCCTGTCACATAGCGCTCAGATATTCATTGGGCCTCAAACTGCTTTTTTAAAAGCAATCCCAATTTTTTTTTTTTGTCCTGCTGAGAAGAAAAAAAAACTGCTTCTGCTGCTGATAGCAATTTGGCCTGCACAACACACCAGTCACTGTGTGCAGTGCAAGGGGAGGCTATATAGTGGTGTATCAGTGGTGTTGGTTGTTGGGCTGCCTTTTAAGGCTTCCTGACAGGCTGGCATTGCTGTTTACCCACTGCTCCGCAAACTGCTTTTTTAAAAGCAATCCAATCTCCCTTATCCTCTAGTCACTTAGGTCACAGCTGTGCCATCGAGCTTGTCACATAGCGCTCACATATTCATTGGGCCTCACACAATCCAAAAGTGTCCAGTGTCCAAAAGTGTGTGCAGAGATTCAAACTCTCACTTATCCTCTAGTCACTTAGGTCACAGCTGTGCCATCGAGCTTGTCACATAGCGCTCAGATATTCATTGGGCCTCACACAATCCAAAAGTGTCCAGTGTCCAAAAGTGTGTGCAGAGATTCAAAATCTCACTTATTCTCTAGTCACTTAGGTCACAGCTGTGCCATCGAGCCTGTCACATAGCACTCAGATATTCATTGGGCCTCACACAATCCAAAAGTGTCCAGTGTCCAAAAGTGTGTGCAGAGATTCAAAATCTCACTTATTCTCTAGTCACTTAGGTCACAGCTGTGCCATCGAGCTTGTCACATAGCGCTCAGATATTCATTGGGCCTCACACAATCCAAAAGTGTCCAGTGTCCAAAAGTGTGTGCAGAGATTCAAACTCTCACTTATCCTCTAGTCACTTAGGTCACAGCTGTGCCATCGAGCTTGTCACATAGCGCTCAGATATTCATTGGGCCTCACACAATCCAAAAGTGTCCAGTGTCCAAAAGTGTGTGCAGAGATTCAAACTCTCACTTATCCTCTAGTCACTTAGGTCACAGCTGTGCCATCGAGCTTGTCACATAGCGCTCAGATATTCATTGGGCCTCACACAATCCAAAAGTGTCCAGTGTCCAAAAGTGTGTGCAGAGATTCAAAATCTCACTTATTCTCTAGTCACTTAGGTCACAGCTGTGCCATCGAGCCTGTCACATAGCGCTCAGATATTCATTGGGCCTCACACAATCCAAAAGTGTCCAGTGTCCAAAAGTGTGTGCAGAGATTCAAACTCTCACTTATCCTCTAGTCACTTAGGTCACAGCTGTGCCATCGAGCTTGTCACATAGCGCTCAGATATTCATTGGGCCTCACACAATCCAAAAGTGTCCAGTGTCCAAAAGTGTGTGCAGAGATTCAAACTCTCAATTATCCTCTAGTCACTTAGGTCACAGCTGTGCCATCGAGCTTGTCACATAGCGCTCAGATATTCATTGGGCCTCACACAATCCAAAAGTGTCCAGTGTCCAAAAGTGTGTGCAGAGATTCAAACTCTCACTAATCCTCTAGTCACTTAGGTCACAGCTGTGCCATCGAGCTTGTCACATAGCGCTCAGATATTCATTGGGCCTCACACAATCCAAAAGTGTCCAGTGTCCAAAAGTGTGTGCAGAGATTCAAAATCTCACTTATTCTCTAGTCACTTAGTGTGACATCGGCGGCTATGCCCGCCGATGCCCCTTCTGTTGCAGCGCGCACATCAGCATTTCCCTACCTGCTCGCTCCCGTCCGGGCTCGCGCCCGTCGTCCACGCTCCCTCAAGGCGGCTCCTGGCTCCCGCTCTCTGTCGCGCGCACGCCTCCTCCCGTCCTCTCTCTCCAGCTGTGGGCAGCGCTGAGGGGCTGGCCCAGGGCACGCACTTCCGGGGGTTGGTATATTTCAGGCGTCCTCGCTGTTAGGAGGACGCCTGATGATTGTGTAGCAATCTGGCCCCTACAGTTCTCCTGTAGTTAGTCCAATCTCTGCCTTATCCTTCCTGCCTTCCTCTGTGTCGTTCCCCCTCGCTCTCCCTAGTCTGTCCGGGCTCTCCTTTCCTTCCATTCCTTGTGGCCGTTCCCTGTCTCCAGTTCGCCCTGATCCTTTCTCTTGCCATTCCGTATTGTGTCCTTCCCTGAGCCACCTGTCCCTGCTAGTATATCTGTCCGCAGCCTCCCCAGGCCTTTTGTTCGTGGAGCCGTCCCTCTTGGTTCCGGCTATCGCGCCTCCGTCCTCTGTGGTCCTGCCCCAAACGGTCCCTGTATAGGGGTCGGTCTTCACCTGGCGTGCTCGGCCCAGGGGCTCCGGATCCGCGATCCAGAGGGTCCACTCTCTGACATAGTTCTCGTCAGCATTACAGTATCATCAGGCCATGGACCCCGCCGGTGCCGCGGCGGCCACTCAAAAGGAACTGCTTTTCCTAAGAGAAAATCAGACCCGTATCATGTCGTTCATGAAGTCCATGGACACCCGGCTCTCCGCCTTGCAAACCGCTGACCCAGCGCATGCACCTCTCTTAGTCAGTCTTCAGCAGGAGCTCGCACAGCAGCACGATGCGCAATCTCACATTTTGGGGTATATGGCGTCCGTGGATGATCGGCTGCTTTCTTTGCAGTCCTCTGCGGCCGCTTCTAACCAAGCCCGGGACGCTGTCTCTTTCCCTCCTCCCCGTCTTGGTAAGCCGCCTAGGTACTGTGGGGACCCAAAATTGTGTAGGGGATTTTTAAACCAGTGCAGATTGCACTTTGATCTTCTGCCCCAACAATACCCCACGGACCGTGCTAAGGTGGCCTTTATAATCTCCCATCTAGAGGGGGAGGCGCTGGCTTGGGTGAATCCGTTGTGGGAGAGGGATGACCCGGTGGTGATTAACATCCAGAGTTTTTTGGAAACATTCCGTAAGGTTTTTGATGAACCCGGACGCCTTGCTTCCTCTACAGAGGCCCTTTTTAACCTCTGCCAGGGGTCCCTTACTGTAGGGCAATACGCCATCCGTTTCCGGACCTTGTCCTCGGAGCTGGGGTGGAATAACGAAGCCCTGGTTGGTGCTTTTTGGAGAGGCCTTTCTAGTAAAATCAAAGACGAGTTGGCTGGGCGTGACCTTCCTACCACCCTGGAAGATCTCATCTCCCTGGCTACCCGTATTGACCTGCGTTTTCAGGAACGCGCTAGAGAGTCAGCCAGGGAGAAGAGGTCCTTTAGATTATACCAAGCTCCCATTCCGCGCACCGTTGCCCTTCCTAGTAACACTGTCCCCGAGCCTATGCAGGTGGATCGCATCAAGCTGTCCGAACAACGGCGTAAGGAGAGGATGACTAAGGGACTCTGTCTATATTGTGGAGGGGCCAATCACTTCGTACGCACTTGTCCTGAGAGACCGGGAAACGCATCCGCCTAGGCCAGGTAGGAGAGGGCCCCCTAGGTGATCTGACCCCCTCTCTCCCACTTACTCTTTCAGCTCTGCTTATTACAGGTCGGGGGCGTGGCTCTGTGGAGGCGTATGTGGACTCGGGCGCAGCAGGCAACTTCATCCGCCAGGAGGAGGTTGACAAACTCCAGATTCCCGTGGTCGTCTTAAGTAACCCTCGAGCAATCACCTCCGTCGATGGCAAACCTCTTCCTGGGCTCATCACCACGGTTACCATTGAAGTAAAGCTACAAATTGGCGCACTTCATTCTGAGAAGATTGCCTTCTATATCCTGCCTCAATTATCCCATGCCATTCTCTTAGGACTTCCTTGGCTTAGGCGGCATGAGCCAGTCATCGACTGGCGCTCCGGAGAGATCCTACGCTGGGGGCACACCTGCCATGCTAGCTGTTTACGTACCCTGGTTCGTTCCCATCCTCAGCTTAGGCCAACGGATCTCCCCGGCCTTCCTGCTCCATACCACGCCTACGCTGATGTTTTCTGCAAGAAGGAGGCGGATTCCCTGCCTCCGCACCGGTCCTATGACTGCCCCATCGACCTGATTCCTGGAGCGGTTCCTCCCAGAGGTAGAACTTACCCTCTTTCTCCTGCCGAAACCTCTGCCATGACGGAATATATCCAAGAAAATCTGTCCAAGGGGTTTATCCGGAAGTCCTCCTCTCCTGCGGGCGCGGGTTTCTTCTTCGTCCGGAAGAAAGACGGATCACTGCGGCCTTGCATTGATTACCGGGGTCTAAACAATATCACCGTTAAAAATCGTTACCCCCTTCCGTTGATTCCTGAGCTCTTTGACCGTCTGAGAGGAGCCTGGATCTTCACGAAGTTAGATCTGCGGGGAGCTTACAATTTGGTCCGGATCCGTGCAGGGGATGAGTGGAAAACGGCCTTCAATACCCGTGACGGGCATTATGAATACCTAGTTATGCCCTTCGGCCTCTGCAACGCTCCCGCTGTGTTTCAAGAATTTATCAACGAGGTATTCCGGGATCTACTCTATTCCTGTGTGGTCATCTATCTTGACGACATTCTCATTTTCTCGCCCGACCTGTCCTCCCATCGCAAAAGCGTACGCTTGGTCTTGCACCGCCTTCGAGAGAACCAACTCTACGCCAAGATTGAGAAATGCCTTTTTGAGCAGTCGTCACTGCCCTTCTTGGGATATGTCGTCACCGATTCCGGCCTAAAGATGGATCCCGAAAAACTCAGTGCGGTACTCAAGTGGCCCCGTCCAGTGGGGATTAAGGCCATCCAGCGGTTTCTTGGGTTCGCAAATTATTACCGTCAGTTTGTGCCTCATTTTTCTACGGTTACCAAACCCATCACGGCCTTGACCCGCAAGGGAATGAAGCCCAACAGCTGGTCCCCTGAAGCTGAAAACGCTTTCCAAGCCCTGATACGTTCCTTTGCGTCAGCACCCATTTTGCATCGGCCTGTGACCAGCAGGCCCTTCGTCCTGGAAGTGGATGCCTCCTCCACTGGAGCTGGAGCGGTCCTGTCCCAGCAGGCTTCATCCGGACGGTTGGTTCCTTGCGGCTTCTTTTCTAAAGTCTTCTCACCTGCGGAGTGCAACTACTCCATTGGAGACCGAGAATTACTGGCCATTAAGATGGCCTTGGCTGAATGGCGGTATTTACTCGAGGGGGCTGTACATCCCTTTACCATCCTCACTGACCACAAGAACCTGGCTTACCTGCAGTCTGCCCAAAGACTCAATGCCCGGCAAGCCAGGTGGGCCCTGTATTTCTCCCGCTTAGACTTCCAACTTCACTTTCGACCTGGTAATAGGAACATCAAGGCCGATGCCCTTTCCAGGTCATTACAGTCATCGGAGAGGGATGAAGTCCCATCCCATATTATCGAGCCTACTAAGATGATCACCGTGGCCCCTGTGAATTTTGCTATTCCTCCGCCCGGTAAGACTTTCGTCCCTCAAAACAGACGTACAGAGGTGTTGGGCTGGGGGCATTCCTCCAAAATTGCAGGACACGTTGGGACTAAAAAGACTCTCTTGCTGCTGTCTCAGTATTACTGGTGGCCCACGCTTCGCCAGGATGTGATGGACTATGTTGCCTCGTGCACAATCTGTGCCCAGAACAAGGTGGCTAGGACTTTGCCCGCCGGTCTTCTTCACCCATTGCCAGTTCCTGAGGTCCCCTGGCAGCAGATCGCCATGGATTTTGTAACTGATATACCCCGCTCTGCCGGATGTACCACCATCTTAGTCGTGGCAGATCGTTTTTCCAAAATGGCCCACTTCATTCCCTTACCGGGACTACCATCCGCCCCGAAGTTGGCCGAGATCTTCATCCACCAGGTCTTCAGGCTGCATGGTCTTCCTCAGCGGATTCTGTCGGATCGGGGGGTCCAGTTCACCTCCCGCTTCTGGAGGGCTCTCTGCCGGCTTATGGGTACATCTCTCGACTTCTCCTCCGCATACCATCCTCAGACCAACGGGCAAGTGGAGCGAATTAATCAGGTGTTAACCACCTACCTACGTCATTTCGCCAACGCCCATCAGGACAATTGGGTCGCGCTCTTACCTTGGGCTGAATTCTCGCACAACAATCATCCCAGCGAATCTACCACCAAGTCACCTTTTTTTGTGGTAACCGGTCAAAACCCAGGTATTCCGTTACCTTTCTCCACGTCTACAGGAGTACCCGCAGCCGATTCTCTTGCTAAAGAATTCTCGCAGATTTGGAGAGAGACCAGGGACGCGTTCAAGGGTGCCAACAACCGAATCAAGAAGCATGCAGACAAAAGACGGAAGGACGTGCCTCCGTACCATCCAGGTGACAAAGTCTGGCTTTCAACTCGACATATCCGTCTGAGAGTTCCCTCTTATAAGCTGAGCCCTCGGTACATTGGGCCGTTTGAAGTGATTGGACGCATTAATGAAGTGGCTTACAAACTGAGGTTGCCTGCATCGCTCCGGGTTCCCAACGCTTTCCATGTCTCGCTCTTGAAACCCGTAGTCCTGAATCGGTTCCAACCAGTTTCCATCGTCCCTCCTTCACCTGTTATCTCGGACAACGTCTTCGAGGTCAAGGACATCTTGGCTATGAAAAGAGTCCGGGGTAAGACCCTTTTTCTTATCGATTGGGTGGGTTTTGGTCCAGAGGAACGGTCCTGGGAGCCCCGGGAGAATGTCAATGCTCCCCGGATTATGAAAAAGTTTTTTGCCAATCTCAGTAAGGGAGGACGTAAGGAGAGGGGTACTGTGACATCGGCGGCTATGCCCGCCGATGCCCCTTCTGTTGCAGCGCGCACCGCAGCATTTCCCTACCTGCGCGCTCCCGTCCGGGCTCGCGCCCGTCGTCCACGCTCCCTCATGGCGGCTCCTGGCTCCCGCTCTCTGTCGCGCGCACGCCTCCTCCCGTCCTCTCTCTCCAGCTGTGGGCGGCGCTGAGGGGCTGGCCCAGGGCACGCACTTCCGGGGGTTGGTATATTTCAGGCGTCCTCGCTGTTAGGAGGACGCCTGATGATTGTGTAGCAATCTGGCCCCTACAGTTCTCCTGTAGTTAGTCCAATCTCTGCCTTATCCTTCCTGCCTTCCTCTGTGTCGTTCCCCCTCGCTCTCCCTAGTCTGTCCGGGCTCTCCTTTCCTTCCATTCCTTGTGGCCGTTCCTTGTCTCCAGTTCGCCCTGATCCTTTATCTTGCCATTCCGTATTGTGTCCTTCCCTGAGCCACCTGTCCCTGCTAGTATATCTGTCCGCAGCCTCCCCAGGCCTTTTGTTCGTGGAGCCGTCCCTCTTGGTTCCGGCAATCGCGCCTCCGTCCTCTGTGGTCCTGCCCCAAACGGTCCCTGTATAGGGGTCGGTCTTCACCTGGCGTGCTCGGCCCAGGGGCTCCGGATCCGCGATCCAGAGGGTCCACTCTCTGACATAGTTCTCGTCAGCATTACACTTAGGTCACAGCTGTGCCATCGAGCTTGTCACATAGCGCTCAGATATTCATTGGGCCTCACACAATCCAAAAGTGTCCAGTGTCCAAAAGTGTGTACAGAGATTCAAACTCTCACTTATCCTCTTGTCACTTAGGTCACAGCTGTGCCATCGAGCTTGTCACATAGCGCTCAGATATTCATTGGGCCTCACACAATCCAAAAGTGTCCAGTGTCCAAAAGTGTGTGCAGAGATTCAAACTCTCACATATCCTCTAGTCACTTAGGTCACAGCTGTGCCATCGAGCTTGTCACATAGCGCTCAGATATTCATTGGGCCTCACACAATCCAAAAGTGTCCAGTGTCCAAAAGTGTGTGCAGAGATTCAAACTCTCACTTATCCTCTAGTCACTTAGGTCACAGCTGTGCCATCGATCTTGTCACATAGCGCTCAGATATTCATTGGGCCTCACACAATCCAAAAGTGTCCAGTGTCCAAAAGTGTGTGCAGAGATTCAAACTCTCACTTATCCTCTAGTCACTTAGGTCACAGCTGTGCCATCGAGCTTGTCACATAGCGCTCAGATATTCATTGGGCCTCACACAATCCAAAAGTGTCCAGTGTCCAAAAGTGTGTGCAGAGATTCAAAATCTCACTTATTCTCTAGTCACTTAGGTCACAGCTGTGCCATCGAGCCTGTCACATAGCGCTCAGATATCAGTGGGCCTCACACAATCCAAAAGTGTCCAGTGTCCAAAAGTGTGTGCAGAGATTCAAAATCTCACTTATTCTCTAGTCACTTAGGTCACAGCTGTGCCATCAAGCCTGTCACATAGCGCTCAGATATCAGTGGGCCTCACACAATCCAAAAGTGTCCAGTGTCCAAAAGTGTGTGCAGAGGTTCAAAATCTCACTTATTCTCTAGTCACTTAGGTCACAGCTGTGCCATCGAGCCTGTCACATAGCGCTCAGATATCAGTGGGCCTCACACAATCCAAAAGTGTCCAGTGCCCAAAAGTGTGTGCAGAAATTCAAAATCTCCTCTGTCCTATAGACACCTTGTTTTACATACTATATAGTTTGTTGGATTTTGTCTACATTTGTACCAAAAATGAGGAAGGCTGGTGGAAGAGGCCGTGGAATTGGGCGGGGGTTGGCAGCTGGTAATGATGGTGTTGGTGGTGGATCTGATGGTAGTGGCAAGAGCAAAATAGGACCGAATGCAGGAGGTGTTGAGCCTGCGTCATCGTCTGGCTACATAAGGCCTCGAACGCTTAGTTTTCTAGGAGTTGGCAAACCGCTTTTAAAGCCAGAGCATCAGGAAAAAGTTTTGTCTTACATTGCTGACTCAGCCTCCAGCTTTATGGCCTCCTCTTCTTCAGTTGTAAAAAGTAAAAGCACTGAGTCGTCATTGGAGGCTCATGTTCATGAACCACACCTTTCCTTGTGTCCTTCACCCCAACCAAGATTGAAGGATGACGCAGGCCATACTACTGATTACTGCATGGAGCTGTTTTCACATACCATGCCTGGATTATCAAGTGAAATGGTGAATTACCCAGGCCAAGATGAATCTGACATGGAGTGCACTGATGCACAGCCGCTGATGGATGATTCTGCTGGTACATTCACTCAGAGCACTACATTGTCCTCGCAGTGTACAGAGCCAGATTCTGACCCTGATGAGACTCAGGTGCCCCTTCCAGCACACTATACCACATACACGGTGACACAGAGGAAGGTGCACATGACATAGAAGAGGAGGTGATGGATGACCCAGTTGTTGACCCAGATTGGCATCCATTGGGGGAAGAGGGTGCTGCTTCCAATAGCTCAGATGAGGAGCATCCACAGCAGACATCGACATCGCAACAGCTGTTATCTGGCAGGCCCAGAGCACTCCAAAGACAGGTTCCAAACATCAAAAGAGTTGCTGGACAGCTTGTCCAGAGGGTCAAAAGATCACAGCGTGCTAGGCCGCAAAATGTCTGCCAAAGTAGGAAGAGTGCAGTGTGGCACTTTTTTGAACAAAATCCTCATGATCAGGCCAAGGTTATCTGTAAGAAGTGCGCAAAGACCTTTAGCCGAGGGAAAAATCTGAAAAATTTGAATACCAGTTGCATGCTTAGACATTTAACCAGCATGCACTTGCAAGCGTGGACACAACACCAAACCTCAAGTGCCACATGTGCAACTGATCACAACGAAGGTAGTCAGCAACGCTACATTGTTTCCCCCACTGTAAGCCCACCGGTTAGCACAGCAGCAAATGTTGAGGTGTCGTTGCAAGGCCACAGCAGTCAGGGAATCCCACTGTTATATCAACGAAAGACTGATTCTAGGCCATCAGAAAGAACACCAACTCCATCACCATCATCAACCCTCTCTCAGTCCGCCCTGTCCACCGCTACTTCCACCATATGCAGCTCTCAAGTCCAGCTCACCCTCCCAGACACTATGAGTAGGTCAAGAAAGTACTCAGTCTTTCATCCGCGTACACTGGGTTTGAACGCCCACATTGCCAAACTAATCTCGTTTGAGATGATGCCCTTTCGGTTGGTGGAAAGCACAGCTTTCCGCGAACTCATGGCCTATGCAGTACCACGCTATGACCTACCCAGTCGCCACTTCTTCTCTCGCAAAGCCATCCCAGCCCTCCACCATCATGTGAAAGACCGCATTGTCCATGCACTCAAGCAGTCAGTGAGCAGAAAGGTGCACCTCACAACTGATGCATGGTCCAGTCGGCATGGCCAGGGCCGTTACGTGTCCATCACTGCGCACTGGGTTAATGTGGTGGATGCAGGGTCCACAGGGGACAGCGGTGGTGGGACAGTGCTGCCTAGCCCACGGTATAGGAAACAGTTGGCTGTAGGCGTTCGACCCTCCTCCTCCTCCACCTCCTCCAGAAGCGAAAGCTCGTCCACAGAGCGCAGTCGTACGAGCACTCCATCTGCAGCTGCCACTGTTGCACACGATGTGTCCCCCTATCGAGCAGCTAGTGGAAAGCATCAGCAGGCTGTGTTGCAGATGATGTGTTTGGGCGACAGACACACCGCCGAGGTGGTGGCCGAGTACTTGAAGCGACAAACTGAGTCATGGCTGGGCAGTGTACATCTTGAGGCAGGCAAGGTAGTTAGTGATAACGGCCGTAATTTTGTGGCAGCCATAGCCCTTTCAAAACTCAGCCACATACCTTGCTTGGCTCACACCTTGAACCTGGTGGTGCAGTGCTTCCTCAAAAATTATCCAGAGTTAACAGCCCTGCTCCAGAAGGTGCGAAGACTGTGCGCGCACAACCGCCGGTCACCTGTACACTCCGTTCGTATGCAGAAGCTGCAGCGATTGCTCCACCTTCCCAACCACCGCCTCATTATCGACATTGCAACAAGGTGGAACTCCACCCTGCACATGGTGGAGCGGCTGTGCGAGCAGAGGCAGGCCATAATGCATTTGTGGGAGGATACACGGCCAGGCACTTTGAGAGCAGACATGGAGTTGACAGGTGTGCAGTGGTCGAAGCTGAAAGACCTTTGTAAAGTCCTTCAGTGTTTTGAGGAATGCACACGGCTGGTAAGCGCAGACGACGCCATCCTAAGCATGAGCATCCCACTTATGCGTCTGCTCATGCAAACTTTGACGCACCTTAAGGAGCAGGCGTCTGCAGCCAATGTTGATGAGGAGGAAGAGGAGGAGGGAATCCTTGATGACATTCAGCCATTGTCTGCTCAGGGACCTCTCCTGGACGAGGTGGAGGAAGAAGAGGAGGAGGAGGAGGATGATGGGGATGATTACTTAGGGGAGGAGGATGCATCTCGTGGGGCAAGTGAAAATGTTGGCGTGGCAAGGTCTGGTACAGGGTTTGTGCGTGACTGGAGGGATGTGGATTTGCCAGAAAGTGCTCCTCCACCCAGCACTCGCAGTGCATCATTGACACCGGGAACATTGGCCCACATGTCAGATTATGCCTTGCAGATCCTAAAAAGGGACCCCCGCATTGCCAAAATGATGAACGATGACGACTACTGGTTGGCCAGCATCCTGGATCCACGCTATAAAGGCAAATTACAAAACATCATGCCACAGGAGAACCTTGACCTAATATTGGCTAATAAACAAGCAACTCTGGTAAATCGGTTGCTTGAGGCATTCCCAGCACACAGCAGCGGTGATGGTTCTCACACGAGCCGTACGGGCCGGGGGCAGCTTGGCAGAGGTGTTCGTGGTGCACACAGCAGAAGTGGCGTTGGAGACAGGGGTTTCATGACAATGTTGTGGACTGATTTTTCAAATACCGCTCACACAACTGGTAATACTGCATCGATGGAAAGTGACAGGAGACAGCAGTTGTCAACTATGGTAACAAACTACTTTTCCTCCCATATTGATGTTCTCCCACACAGGTCATTCCCCTTTGATTATTGGGCCGCTAAACTGGACACCTGGCCTGAATTGGCACAATATGCCTTACAGGAGCTCGCTTGCCCAGCTGCAAGTGTGCTATCGGAAAGAGTCTTCAGTGCAGCTGGATCAATCCTTACAGAAAAAAGGACCCGTCTGTCAACCCAAAATGTGGATGATCTAACCTTCATTAAAATGAACCACGCATGGGTTTCCAAGGATTTTGTCCCACCTTCCCCTGATGACACATAGGGTGACAGAAAAATGGCTTGCTTTGGTCCACCTCTTCCTGGTACTTCACCTATTTCGCCTTTTGCATCAGCTGAATGTCCAACATCAACATATGCCACTTTCTAAAACTCCCTAACTGTGCTGCCTCTCCCCCCATTGGTCGGGGTCACCACCTAGCGCACGACACCGTGCGAGTGCCGTTGCCCTGGACAGGTGGGTAGGCCGACTCTTGGGCGCGGGCACTGGCACAGGGTCCCTCATAGTGCAATCAAGTGTCTCTGACGGTGGTGGTGCACACCCGCCGTCAGACACACCGCTGTACTATGAGGGGCCCAGTGCCAGTACCGACACCCACAAGTGGGCCCCCCTTGCTTGGGCAGGGCCCCAGCATTTGCAATCTTTACCTCTCCCTGCTCCTCCGCTGTGTAATCTGGGCCGTCAAATCCATACTGTGCCTGACACCGTCTGAGCCTGCCTCCTGAGACATATATTTTGAATGTGTACGCTATCCATACATGTTATCCAGGGATACGGTACCCTTTCTAACCTTTGTGCAATCACGTGCAATCCATACTGGGCCTAACACCGTCTGAGCCTGCCTCATGCTGTATAGACATATATTTTGAATGTGTACGCTATCCATACATGTTATCCAGGGATACGGTACCCTTTCTAACCTTTGTGCAATCACGTGCAATCCATACTGGGCCTAACACCGTCTGAGCCTGCCTCATGCTGTATAGACATATATTTTGAATGTGTACGCTATCCATACATGTTATCCGGGGATACGGTACCCTTTCTAACCTTTGTGCAATCACGTGCAATCCATACTGGGCCTAACACCGTCTGAGCCTGCCTCCTGAGACATATATTTTGAATGTGTACGCTATCCATACATGTTATCCAGGGATACGGTACCCTTTCTAACCTTTGTGCAATCACGTGCAATCCATACTGGGCCTAACACCGTCTGAGCCTGCCTCATGCTGTAAAGACATATTTTGAATGTGTACGCTATCCATACATGTTATCCAGGGATACGGTACCCTTTCTAACCTTTGTGCAATCACGTGCAATCCATACTGGGCCTAACACCGTCTGAGCCTGCCTCATGCTGTATAGACATATATTTTGAATGTGTACGCTATCCATACATGTTATCCGGGGATACGGTACCCTTTCTAACCTTTGTGCAATCACGTGCAATCCATACTGGGCCTAACACCGTCTGAGCCTGCCTCATGCTGTATAGACATATATTTTGAATGTGTACGCTATCCATACATGTTACCCGGGGATACGGTACCCTTTCTAACCTTTGTGCAATCACGTGCAATCCATACTGGGCCTAACACCGTCTGAGCCTGCCTCCTGAGACATATATTTTGAATGTGTACGCTATCCATACATGTTATCTGGGGATACGGTACCCTTTCTCATCTTTGTGCAATCACGTGTAATCCATACTGGGCGTGAGAACGGCTGGCGAGCTGTTAAGCAAGCTACAGCACCTGTCCGACAAGTACAGGGATTCCCTAGCGAGGAGACTTATTTTTTCAATGTTGGGACAGCAATTTTTGGGGAGCACTATACTCTGGAGAATGATAGATGGGGCCCACCATACACTGGAACATTCCAAAGGTGGACATCAGACACTGGAGCAGCATTTACAGGGCCCATTATACACTAGAGCATTAGAAATGGGGCCCATTATGTTTGGAGCATTATTTGGGCCCATAAGACAGTGGAGCTTCATCCATGGGGACCAACATATACTGTAGCATTATGTGGAGCTCATCATATACTGTTTCAAACATTATATGGGACCAATGATTCTGTATGGAGAAATAGATGGGCCTCGTCATGAGATGTAAAAAGTGAGGTATTTTTCATTGTACTATACCGCTATTTCTCTGCCGTATCGGAGCATGATGAGTTGTGGTATGTGTTAAAGGGGCGCTCTTTCGCCCAGGGCACATGAAAACCTGGAGCCAGCCCTCCCCCCCACAGTTTGTAGCCAAATAACCCCCATTTTTCAGTGCGTAACTTGTATTATGAAGTTAATTAAGGTTGACAAGCTTAAGAAAGAAGAATTGATGCTTTTGGCATTCAAATGGGCACTGTAGGTGTGTTTCCTGTCCTCCTCTCACTGCCGACTTTTATTCCCCATTGACTTACATCGGGTTTCGTGTTTCGGGACGACCCCGACTTTTCCCTATAATCGGACGATCTTGCTCGACCCGACTTTTGGAAAAGTCGGGTTTCACGAAACGAAACGCGACCCTAAAAAACCAAAAGTCGCTCAACTCTAATTATTACCATAGGGGCTAATTAAGGGATATTATTACCGCAGTGATGTATTTATTTTATTTTCTTGAGGATACTGTTGTAAATGGGGGGGCGGTCCTGTTACTGTGTAGAGTGATACTATGTCGCCTTTTTTTCTTCATGTGGTGTAATGTAGAAGTTGGGAAAAAATAAGTAATGTGTTCTGCAAGCGGAGCTCTAGATAACTGTGTTATTTCCTGCAGAGACAAGTCCTGGCTGGAAGACGTGATGGCGATCTGTGCTGGATGAAAGATGAAAACCAAAGATGAAGGACTTCACCTAGAGACATCATTGGTGAGTTAGTGTGTTACCTGTACACTGACACTATATACAGAGGTCCTGTGTATAATGTCACCGGTGATCACTGTGTTACCTGTACATTATATACAGAGCTCCTGTGTATAATGTCATTGATCACTATATTACCTGTACACAGACACTGCATACTAAGTACAGATCTTGTGTGTATAATGTCTCTTATGGTCATAGTATTATGTTTTTTTTTATTAATGTCAGTATTGTAGTATTCAGTCTCCATGTGGTGGTAATATGTGGTCTGGGCGTGGTGCAGTGGTATTTGTCCCTTGTATATTCTACTATTTGGTCACTTTGTGGTGGTAATTTGTGGTCTGTTCATGGTGCGGTGGTATTTGTTCCTTGTATGTGATATTATTCAGTCACTATGGTAGTAATATGTAGTCTGGTCATGGTATGGCGGTATTTGTTCCTTGTATGTCTTATTATAGGTCACTATGTGGTGGTAATATGTGGTCTGGACATGGTGTAGCGGTATTTGCTCCTTGTATGTGGTGGTAAGTTCTGGTCTGGACATAGTGCGGTGGTATTTGTTTTTTGTATGTGATAATTGAAAAATGAATAAAAATATACCTAAATTGTATTGCATATTTTAACAAATATTTAATAGGTTACAGAAGAGTAGGGCCTGGCCAAAAGTGTCTACCCTGTTATGGTGGCGGCTTAAAACAATCTTTTGGCCAAAGCAAAAGCTGCTGGCTATATGTGTGACCTGGTGATGGGAACTGTTAATGTGTGATAGGTGAGAAGTGGAGTTTTTCCAAGAGAGAGCGGTGGGACTGTGGACAGTTCGAGGGGTGGAGGTGGGGCTGGATGGAGCCTGGGCGGAGTCTAAAGGGGGCCCCGAAAATTTTGCCAGTATGGGGCCCCGAAATGCCTGCATGACTTCCCTCATTATTTCTCCTGTGAAGTGTGTACCCCTATCTGTTTCTGTGGTTTCTGGGACACCATACCTGCAGATCAGTTCTTTCATCAGTTTGTCTGCAGTCGTTTTAGCATTTGCACATTTTACCGGATAGGCTTCCGGCCAACCAGAGAAGAGATCTACACATACTAGGACATTTGCATACACTCCTACCTTGGTAGCTGTATGTTGTCAATCTGCAATTTCTGAAACGGGTAGCGAGGCCTAGGTGTCGCTTTCTTAGGGACTTTTGCTGTTTTACCTGGGTTGTGCTGTGCACAGATGAGGCATGATTGTACAAGTTTCGCGGCTGCGTAACTGAAACCAGGAGCGATCCAGAAGGCATCTACCATGGCACACATGTGACTTTTTGAGGTGTGAGTGGGGCCATGTGCTTGCGCCATGATTGGAAACAGGGACTTTGGTGGGCACAATTTATCCTTATTCTTCCATACTCCATTTGAGTTCAGCTCAGCTCCCAGTCTCCCCCGGTGTACCTTCTCTGTTTGGGCAGCCTTTTGCCGGAGGGATTTTAGGACATCTAGACCCAATGTGGCTGGAATACACTGACTCCCCGCCACCGTCCACTGCTCTCTCTAGGCCGCCTTGTGCTACTTTAGCAGCCTCGTTCGCCCTTCTGTTGCCCTCTACCTCCACGGAGTCACCTTTGTGTGTGCTTTTACCTTGACAAAGCCAACCTGGACTGGTAACATCAATGCCTCCATCAATTTTTTCCCCAGCTCTGCATTTTTAATGGGCTTTCCAGCTGATGTAAGGAATGCTCTGATTCTCCAGATAGAGCCATAATCATGGGCTATTCCCCATGCATAATTCGAATCAGTGTAAATATTAGCGACTTTACCTGCAGCGGCTCTACACGCCTCAGTGAGTGCCTTCAACTCTGCCTCCTGCGCCGACATTTGAGGAGGGAGTGGTTCAGCTTGGATTACCTCATGTGAGGATACTACTGCATATCCAGTGTAGAATCGTCCATCCTGGTGGTATCTGGAACCCTCTACAAAAAACTCAAAATCTGCATTAAGAACAGGGTTTGTTTTTTTCCCCATGAACGTGTGCAAAACAACTTTTTCCCTAATGGGATACAAAGGGGTGTTGCAGGGGGAAGATCTTTGCACCAGAACCCCTGCCTTAACATACTCTCTAATATCTCTGCTGGGGCCATTGATTTGGCTAGGCTCAAGGGGTATTGCTTTAAACAAGGAGTGTTTCCTTCTTTCATTTTAATCATGACAGGGGAAATGGGCAGCTGACCCACATTAGTTTTTCCCCTTGCCCAAACAGAGTCTGGCACCTGTCCCATTTCCTCATCCTCAGGCATTTTGGTGTCAGGTGTTAGTTTCACCACTTTTGTCATATACACCATTGCCGCAATCTCACACAAATGTTTAGCTGAGAGGGGACTTGTTACTGTAATACCCTCAGGACAGTACTGTATGGTGGCCAGGATCGCACTCAGCACATCTGCTCCCAGTAAATTCATAAGGGTATTGTCACTAACAATAAGTTTTGTAAGTACCACAATTCCAGCACCTCACTGTTTCAATGCCCTTAGGTCCCTTATTACATCTCCACTTTTTTCCTTGTGCTCCAATATACATGACAGGTCATCTTACCGTCCTTGTTTGCTCAACTTTTTTTGCTACCTTAAGGAGGTCTTTCGGATCTATGTATCTCCATTCAGGTCTGGCTGTCTGTACTGCGTCTCGTAAGTCTTTGTTCATACCGTCAATGAATGCATTCACCAGTATTCTAACATCAAGTGGGTTTATGCAAATGTACCCCATGTCTGCCCATTTCAGCTGTATCCGTCCAAAGTACATCTCTACACTCTCTCCTCTTTGCTCTGTCACGTTAGTCAGGAGTACAGACTGCTCTGATGTTCCACTGTAGCCCATTGTCTTAGTGACTCACAGTACGTCTCCCCAGACAGTGCAGATTTATCATCCATGCCCCAAGCCTGATTATTTGCCACATCTGTGTGTGTCTTAATTATATGTCCTAGTACGTCACCTGCCTTTAAACTCACCAACTTCTCTAGGTCTGCCCAGGTACACTTATATATGTCTGCTGTACTTCCTCTATGTGTCTGTAAAACGGGAATGGTTGGTCTTCAGGATCAGGCAACTGCTTCAACAAAGCTACCTGGTCAGAGGGGCACCAGGGATAATACACCTGCATCTTTCTTATTCTAGTCGCCCTTCTAGGTCCTGATGTAGTTGGTCGTCTGATGTCTACTGTCAGCTTACTCCTCAAAGGTCAATGTCCCCACTACCCACTAACCACACTATTATGTCAGCTTCTTATGTCACTACATATGATCTTGTCTCAAAAGGATTTAGCGCAATTCGCTTAGGTCAGTAGCACAGGTCACACAAGTAGCTATTCAGTCTGGGTTTGTCTGAGTCTGATCACAGTGTTTACTGTACAAGTCCATCTGTTTTGTCTGGGTCTCTGGTTAACCTTTGTCAATCAAAACATTCATAATACACCCTTCATACTGCTGTACAATCTCAAGCATCATTTATTCACTTGCTATTTTATTCCCTTGTCTGTGCCTTTTTGTACATCCAAACATTCACACTCTGGTATTTTTGCCTTTTTCAATATTTGTCCCACTTGTTTCACTGCTTCCTTTCTTCTCTGTCTTTTACAATTTGCATAGCCATCTTGGATCCCATTGGGGCACCGACTGTACACAGAAAAAGTTGCCATGGCTTCAACTTTTTACTGTCAACAGCTCACCTTTTTTCTGAAATGCCCTCCCAGTGTGTCTGGACCTCTGTCTTACAGGCCACACTTAGCAAGTCAGAGAGAGCCTGCCAAGGTGTAGTGGGAAGGCTCCTTGCCTCTCACCCGTTAGACCTACAGGATGTAACAAGAAGGCTCTCTGCCTCTCACCCGTTAGATCAGCTGGCTAGAATAGGAATAGGCCTTTTTCCTTCCAGCCCAGCTCCATGGATTGTGGGAAGGCTACTTCAACTTAGACAGCTCATCTTGCTTTTGAAATGCCCTTCTGTGTGTCTGGACCTCTGTCTTACAGCCCACACATAGCAAGTCAGAGTGAGCCTGCCAAGGTATATCCAGAGGGCTCCTTCCCCTCTCCTCTCACCCACAACAAAAAAACCCGCTGGCTAAAGTAAGAAGGCCCAGGTGTGATAGGCCTCTGACCTACTTTATCAGCCATACAGTCGGCTACCTCCTTTGTTGATCCACAATTTGCTAAACAAATCAATCACACATCTAGAAGCAGGTTCAAAACACATTAATGACCAAGAAATCACTTACAATGACCAAACAATCACTTACAATTTTCTTCTAAATAAGGCATCAAATTTTACTTTCAACTTCACCTTACAAAATTTCATTCCACTTCAATTAAGTACTGTTGCTTTAAAATGCACAAATCAAATGGCGAGCATTTCATCAAGGACAACCACAGAGAATTTGAGCGCAGCTCTGTGAATCCTCTTATTAGACACTCAGCAGAGATAAGACGAGAGAAGGGGAGAAGAGAAAGTGCGCAGCGCCATCCTTCCTCCTCCCATCAGAATGAGTGTCCTTCATAAGTAGCAGAATGCCGTAGCTCTTTAGACTTAATTTAAACTCAATTAATTTAAACTCAATTTCTACAAAAAAAACTCACGGGATTTCACTGTAAGAGCAGATAACTGTATAATGTGAGCAACCAAGTCTTGCCCTTTTATGGCCAAATGCATTCAGGAAACTTTGCAATGTAATGCCACATATAACACGAGCTATATCATTACTCAATTCATTCAGTCTCAGATGTAGATTTGAAATATCTATAATGCATCTGTCCGGGATTCCCCCACAACTAGAAAGGTAACAAATCTCTTGACACAAAAATGATGTGTGATGATTCATTCATACGTGCTCATTCAGGGATTTTTTTTTTCTTTCACTTTTCCGCGGTCATTTGATTTTACAAAGAGAAGATAACAAAAATCCCTTATCTCAATCACTCCGCCTAATTCAGCTCAAAGTGAGTCGAATAATGTCCTCTGTCACATACAGAGGACTACTTCTAACGGAACCCCTCATCAATCAGGGATTTATTTATACTCAATTACTCATCTCTCATCTCATTCAGAGGTTCTCATAGACATACATACAAGGATTCACACAGCCTGCCTATCTTGCACTTTGGATTTGATTGACACTTTAACCTACAGCAGTGTCCACTGACACTCCGAGAAAACCAAAGCCAACTTATTAAACAACAAGAAACATTGAAAACCAGAGCAACCAAAAACCACATCCTTATACAAAATACTGCCTCATATGATTTACTGCCAATCCAAAATAACCACTGCACAGAGTCTATCCCAGACTTTGTGCTACACAGTACACCAGAATACAACCAGTTAGTATATTAGTATATTGCCAGAACAGATTAACAGATAATACAGATGACAATCATTATCTTATTACTCTATTATTCAACTCTCATACAGACATACTCACTGCTCACTGGTGATGTGGGTTCTTTTGAACCTTGTTTGTACAGTCTTACCCAGAGATATGTAGACATCCTTAGAAAGGCTGCTGATGTAGAATCAATGTAAGAATAAATGTTCTCACCTGCTGCAGCCTGGATTCTGCATATTCAACCTCCCAGGAAGCTCCCACATACAGATTCCGAATAGACTGGTTTCCACGGCCCCACGTTGGGTGCCAAAAACTGTCGTAGCTGCTTTTGTTCTGACCAAGCGTCAGCTATGCCAGATCACCAGTGAGTCCGAATTACCAGGTTTCGCCCTCTTATTGCAAGCGCTTGGAGACAAAGAGACTCAACACACATGAGCCGTGGTCAAATCACTTTATCTGACGTAATGAAATACAAGGAAACTTTTATACCATTTACAACAATATGTGACTCTATGGAGCTCATTTGGCCCCCACCATCACCTCAGGGTCGTACCTTGTTTACAATGTACCCAGAACATGTTGTTGAGAACAAATATGATAACAAGTATAGTTTTCTTGAAGACAGAGACTAATAGTCTACATAAGAATAACACATAGCAATGATAGGCAAAAGGCAGTTGACGTCTTAAAGGTAATTAAAGGGATATAAAGCAAACCATTAGCTCTTCTATATCAGTGCCATGCACACGGTCAAGCAGTCCAGTGCCAGAGGCAGCAAAGCAACCCCAAAACATCAGGGAACCTCCGCCATGTTTGACTGTAGGGACCGTGTTCTTTTCTTTGAATGCCTCTTTTTTTCTCCAGAAAGCTCTATGCTGATGCCTTTGCCCAAAAAGCTCTACTTTTGTCTCATCTGACCAGAGAACAAAACATTTTAGGCTTTTTCTGGTAAGTTTTGGCAGACTCCAGCCTGGCTTTTTTATGTCTCGGGTTAAGAAGTGGGGTCTTCCTGGGTCTCCTACCATACAGTCCCTTTTCTTTCAGATGCCGACGGATAGTACGGGTTGACACTGTTGTACCCTCATACCCTCGGACTGCAGGGCAGCTTGAACTTGTTTGGATGTTAGTCGAGGTTCTTTATCCAACATCCGCACAATGTTGCGTTGAAATCTCTTGTCAATTTTTCTTTTCCATCCACATCTAGGAAGGTTAGCCACAGTGCCATGGGCTTTAAACTTCTTGATGGCACTGCGCACGGTAGACACAGGAACATTCAGGTATTTGGAGATGGACTTGCAGCCTTGAGATTGCTCATGCTTCCTCACAATTTGGTTTCTCAAGTCCGCAGACAGTTCTTTGGTCTTCTTTCTTTTCTCCATGCTCAATGTGGTACACACAAGGACACAGGACAGAGGTTGAGTCAACTTTAATCCATGTCAACTGGCTGCAAGTGTGATTTAGTTATTGCCAACACCTGTTAGGTGCCACAGGTAAGTTACAGGTGCTGTTAATTAGACAGATTAGAGAAGCATCACATGATTTTTCGAACAGTGCCAATACTTTTGTCCACCCTCTTTTTTATGTTTGGTGTGGAATTATATCCAACTAGCTGAAGAGCCCGGCGCTGCCCGGGCATAGTAACTAACTGTGGTTAGTTATAGAAAATTATAATTATCCTCCATCCCATAGTCCCGTGCCCATATACCCATCATACATATCCACGATCCCATAGGCCCGTGCCCATATACCCATCATACATATCCTCCATCCCATAGTCGAGTGCCCATATACCCATCACACATCCTTCATCTCATAGTCCCATGCCCATATACCCATCATACATATCCTCCATCCCATAGTCCCGTGCCCATATACCCATCATACATATTCTCCATCCCATAGTCCCATGCCCATATACCCATCATACATATTCTCCATCCCATAGTCCCATGCCCATATACCCATCTTACATATTCGCCATCCCATAGTCGAGTGCCCATATACCCATCACACATCCTTCATCTCATAGTCCCATGCCCATATACCCATCATACATATCCTCCATCCCATAGTCCCGTGCCCATATACCCATCATACATATCCGCCATCTCATAGTCCCATGCCCATATACCCGTCCTACATATCCTCCATCCTATAGTCCAGTGCCCATATACCCATCACACATCCTCCATCCCATAGTCCCGTGCCCATATACATATCCGCCATCCCATAGTCCCGTGCCCATATACACATCAAACATATCCTCTATCCCATAGTCCAGTGCCCATATACCCATCACACATCCTCCATCCCATAGTCCCGTGCCCATATACATATCCACCATCCCATAGTCCCGTGCCCATATACCCGTCATACATATCCTCCATCCCATAGTCCAGTGCCCATATACCCATCACACATCCTCCATCCCATAGTCCCGTTCCCATATACCCTTCATACATATCCTCCATCCCATAGTCCGGTGCCCATATACTCATCACACATCCTCCATTCCATAGTCAACCATTATGACATCATAATGAGCAGCGGCAGGGCTTGCAACCTTTGATGACATCAGCGTCTCCATGGCAAACATTGTGACATCATAATGAGGGGCGGGGCTTGATACGCACACACTGCTTCCCCAGTATGCAAATAGAGGCATTGTGACATCACAATGAGGGGCGGGGCTTGACGCGCACACACTTTTTCCACCAGTATGTAGATAGGGGCAAAATTGTTTGGTGAATTGGAACGCGCGGGGTTAAAATTTCGCCTCACAACATAGCTTAGGACGCTCTCGGGGTCCAGACGTGTGACTGTGCCAAATTTTGTGGCTGTAGCTGCGACGGTGCACATGCCTATCCCGGACATACACACACACACACACATACATACAAACTTAGAGCTTTATATATTAGATTTGGCTTTAGGACAATTCTTTTTGTGTTTTTTCATTTAAGACAAATTAAATGAAGATAGTAAAACCAAAGAATTTGTGTTTGCAATCATTTTCAGGAAGAAACTAAGTATTATCTGACAGAATTGCAGGGGTGTCAATACTTTTGGCCACAACTGTATACCAAGATTTAAAATTAGCTCAACACTGTATACAGCTGTACGCTTCTGATACAGTACCCTTTTTTGCTATTTAGATTCTGGTCTACTCCATACTGAGCCAGTGAGAGTCTGTTTCTGACTCTGGAAATATATACAGAGATTTACAATGACCCCTACACTGTATACAGCTCTACGCTTCTGATCCATTAGCCTATTAATGCTTTTTATATTGTGGTGTAATCCATACTGAGCCTGAGAGCGTCTGTGTCTGCTTCCTGAACTATATATGGAGATTTTGAATGTTTAACCTATACTATATGTACCTGGTGATACTGTACCCTTTTTCTACTTTTTATATTCTTGTCTAATCCATACTGGGCCTGAGAGCGTCTGTGTCTGCCTCCTGAAAAATGTATGGAGATTTAGAATGTTTAAACTATACTATATATACCTGGTATCTGGTGTTACTGTACCCTTTCTCAACTTTCTATATTCTTGTCAAATCCATACTGGGTCTGAGAGCGTCTGTGTCTGACTCCTGAAATATATACAGAGATTTAGAATGTTTAAACTATACTATGTATGCCTGGTATCTGGTGATACTGTACCCTTTTTCAACTTTCTATATTCTTGTTGAATCCATACTGGGCCTAAGTGCGTCTGTGTCTGCCTCCTGAATCACATACGGAGATTTTTTCTATTTTCACTATACTATATATACCTGGCATCTATTGATACAGTACCCTTTGTGCCAGAAAGTCCTCCTCCACCCACCACTCTAAGTGCATCATTGACACCTGGAACATTGGCCCACATGTGTGATTATTTCTTGCAGATCTTCTTTTTATATTATGGTATGGATCCATACTGAGCCTGTGAGAGTCTGTGTGTTACTCCTGAAATATATATGTAGATTTAAAAATTACCCCAACTGTTGTGATCTCATTTTCTGGTCCTCCTTCCGGGCTCCCTCTGGTGGTAACAGGAGGTAGTGAGGTTGATTTAGTTAGTAGAGATCTGCCACCTGATGATGAGGATAACGATTGGATCTCTGGAATCTCAGACTGGATTTAAGACAGCCAACGCCCTATTCTGGTGCTGGTGATTCCTCCTGGCTTTTCAGGTCTTGGTTTTCAGCTCTGTTCCAGTCTTCTCAAGCTAAGTTTTTCTGCTAATGTTCACACTTGATTTTGTTGGTCTATTCAGTTTTTTGTGTGGTTAGCCTGCCCCAGCTGGGGCTGTGCTGAATTTCCACTCTTATTTATCTGTATTTGCCAATTTGCTTTTTGTCCCTTATTAGATTGGCCTCTTTTTGCTCTGTCTCAGAATATTTCAGAGTTCTTATATAGTGGGAAAAGTCTAGTGACTTCAGGGTTAATTTCGTTATCAGAAGTGTTGGACATTATTTTTGTAGGGTTTTTTGGCAGATTGCAGGCAGTGTCTTTCCTTTGCTGTCCTTTCTAGTTAGTCGGGCCCCATCATTTGCTCAGCCTATTTTCCTGCCTTTGTTTGTGTTTTCATCTTGTTTCACTGTCAATACATGTGTGGGGGCTGTCTTTCCTTTTGGGTGTGCTCTGGGGCAGTTAGTTTTCCCCTTTTCTGGCTTTAGGCTTATTTAGTCCTCCGGCTGTGACGAGGCATCTAGATTCATCGTAGGAACGCTCCACGGCTGCTGCTAGTTGTGTGGTTAGGATCAGGGATCTGCAATCTGCATAATTACCAACCTCTCTGGTTTTCTGTGACTTAGCTTGATTAGTTTTTCTCCTCGGTGACCCATTCATAACAGAATCACCAGCCATACCGCAGATTCTAGAGTACTCAAAAGCAGGAAAGAATTGTTAAAAAAAAAAAAAAGTGTCAGAATTTTTTTTTTATGTATTTTTTCCTCTTTTGCTCTGGGGCCGTAGTAGGATTTTTTTTTTCCTAATGGAGATTAAGCAATTGTCTGATCATGTGGAGCAACTTGCTGCTGAAGTGCAGGGAATTTCCACCTACCTCATTCAGTCACATGCTGCTGATCCTAAGATCCCTACTAATGATGTGTTTTCTGGGGATCGTTCTAAATTTTTGAATTTTAAGAATAATTGTAAATTATTTCTTGCCTTGAAGCCTAACTCATCGGGGAGCTCTGCGCAGCAGGTTAAAATTGTCATCTCCTTGCTGCGTGGCGATCCCCAGGATTGGGCTTTTTCTCTGACACCTGAAAATCCTATTCTGACTAATGTCGATGCATTTTTTCAAGCCTTGGGGTTGTTGTATGATGAACCTAATGCTGTTGATCAAGCTGAGAAAGCCCTATTGGCATTGAACCAGGGTCAGGATTCTGCAGTTATACTGTCAAAAATTCTGAAAGTGGGCGGTCCTTACTACATGGAATGATAGTGCATTGGCAGCTCTCTTTCGGAAGGGTTTATCAGAGACCGTAAAAGATGTTATGGTGGGATTTCCTGTTCCCTCTGGTCTGGATGATTCTATGTCATTAGCCATTCAAGATGATCGGCGTTTACATGAACGTAAAACTACACGGGAGGCGCTGCCACCTTTTGAACAAACGTCTGAACCTATGCAATGTTATGGGGTTTTGACTAGGGCGCAAGGTCATGAGTTTAGAAGGCGTAATAAGCTGTGTTTTTTCTGTGGAGACACCTCTCATACTATTTCTGTCTGCCCTAAACGAGAGAAACGTTTTGGAAACACATTTGCTGTGGGCAGTGTACAACCTAAGTTCCTTTTGGCAATTACTCTGATCTGCTCCTTATCCACGTTTTCCACTAAGACTTTTGTGGATTCAGGAGCAGCTTTGAATCTGATGGATTTGGACTTTGCTAAACGTTGTGGTTTTTCCATGACGCCTCTGCGGACGCCTATTCCTTTGAGGGGTATTGATGCTACTCCTTTGGCGGAGAATAAGCCTCAGTTTTGGACCCAGATGATAATGCGAGTTGCCCCAGACCACCAAGAAAATTGTAAATTTTTGGTGCTGCATAATTTGCATGATACTATTGTTCTGGGTTTTTCCTGGTTGCAAGCTCATAATCCAGTTTTGGATTGGAAATCTGGGTCTGTGGTGAGTTGGGGTTCTCAGTTTGTTCTTAGGGATGCTCCTGTTTTCTCCACCTCTCCTCAGTCTCATGATATTCCTGATTATCTGGCCAATTTTTCTGATGTATTTAGTGAGAGTAAGTCTGCGTCTTTGCCTCCTCATAGGAGTTATGACTGTGCAATTGAGTTGATGCCTGGGTGTAAATTTCCCAAGGGTCGGCTTTTCAGCTTATCAGTACCCGAACATGATGCTATGCGATCCTATATTAACCCCTTTCTGACATCAGACGTACTATCCCGTCCACGGGACCCGGGACCCTATGCCCATGGACGGGATAGTACGTCTAGCGCGATCAGCGGCGCCCACGTGGTGAGCGCCGCTGATTGCAGCTGGGTGTCAGCTGATTATCACAGCTGACACCCGGCACAATGTGTCAGGGGCGGTCACGGACCGCCCCGACACGTTAACCCCTTGGACACCGCGATCAAACATGATCGCGGTGTACCGGGGGTTAAAGGGAAGCATCGGCAGGGAAGGGGCTCTTTCCCTGCAGGCCCCCGAATCCAAGATGGCGACGGGGGCCTTCGGGGGCCTGCAGGGAGCTGACTTCCTCAGTGTCTGCAAAGCGCATGCATGAGGAAGTCTGCAGCAGTGCCTGTGACAGATCGTTGATCTGTCACAGTGATCTGTGATGTGACAGATCAGCGATCTGTCACAGGACAGTGATGTCCCACCTGGGACTATGTAATAAAGTTAAAAAAAAAAGTGTTAAAATAATTTTTAAAAAGCCGACAAATAAATTAGAAAAAAAAAAAAATATTCCCCCAATAAATCCATTTTTTGGAAATAAAAAAAAAACAATAAAAGTACACGTATTAGGTATCACTGCGTCCGTAACGACCCGCCCTATAACACTGTCCCATTAGTTAACCCCTTTAGCGAACCCCTTAAAAAATAAAAATAAAAAACAAAGCAAAAAATAATGATTTATTATCATACCGCCAAGCAAAAAGTGCAATAACGTGCGATCAAAAAGACGCATATAAATATCCATGGCACCGCTGAATACGTCATCTTGTCCCGCAAAAAACAAGCCACCATACAGCATCATCAGCAAAAAAATAAAAAAGTTATAGCTCACAGAATAAAGCGATGCAAAAATAATTATTTTTTATATAAAATAGTTTTCATTGCATAAAACTGCCAAAACATAAAAAATGACCTAAATGAGGTAGCGATGTAACCATACTGACCCGAAGAATAAAACCGCTTTATCAATTTTACCGCAGGCGGAACGGTGTAAACGCACCCCCCCAAAAGAAATTCATGAAACGCTGGTTTTTGTTCATTCTGCGTCCCAAAAATCAGAATAAAAAGCGATCAAAAAATGTCACGTGCCCGAAAATGGTACCAATAAAAATGTCAACTCGTCCTGCAAAAAATAAGACCTCACATGACTTGGTGGGTCAAAATATGGAAAAACTATAGCTCTCAATATGTGGTGATGCAAAAACTATTTTTACAATAAAAAGCGTCTTTTAGCGTATGGCATCTGCCAAAAATAAAAACCGCCATAAATAGTAAATCAAACCCCCCGTTATCACCCCCTTAGTTAGGGAAAAATAATAAAATTAAAAGAAAATGTATTTATTTCCATTTTCCCATTAGGGTTAGGGCTAGGGTTAGGGCCAGGGCTAGGGTTAGGGTTAGGGCTAGGGTTAGGGCTAGGGTTAGGGCTGAGATTAGGGTTAGGGGTGTGTGGGGGTTCAGGTTGGCGTTAGAATTGGGGGTTTCCACTGTTTGGGCACATCAAGTGCTCTCCAAATGCAACATGGCGTCTGATCTCAATTCCAGCCAATTCTGAGTTGAAAAAGTCAAATGGTGCTCCTTCCCTTCCAAGCTCTGCCATGCGCCGAAACAGTGTTTTACCCCCACATGTTGGGTATCAGCCTACTCACGACTAATTGCAAAACAACTTTTGGGGTCCAATTTCTCCTGTTACCCTTAGGAAAATAAAAATTTGGGGGCAAAAATATCATTTTTGTGGAAAAAATGATATTTTTATTTTCACGCCTGGGTGTTATAAACTTCTGTGAGGCACTTTGGGGTTCAAAGTGCTCACCACACATCTAGATAAGTTCCGTGGGGGGGTCTAGTGTCCAAAATGGGGTCACTTGTGGGGAGTTTCAATAGTTTAGGTACATCAGGGGATCTCCAAATGCACATGACACCGGCAGACCATTCCATCAAAGTCTGCATTCCAAAACGTCACTACTTCCCTTCCGAGCCCCGACGTGTGCCCATACAGTAGTTTTCTCCCACATATGGGGTGTCAGCATACTCAGAAATAAAATTGGACAACAACTTTTGGGGTTCAATTTCTCCTGTTACCCTTGGGAAAATAAAAAAATTGGGGACTAATTGATCATGTTTGTGGAAAAAATAAGATTTTTTTATTTTCATGCCCGGGCATTATAAACTTCTGTGAAGCCCTTGGGGGTTCAAAGTGCTCACCACACATCTAGATAAGTTCCTTAGCGGGTCTAGCTTCCAAAATGGGGTTATTTGTTGGGAGCTTCCACTGTTTAGGTACATTAGGGGCTCTCCAAAGGCAACATGACACCCGCAGACCATTTCATCAAAGTCTGCATTCCAAAACGTCACTACTTCCCTTCCGAGCCCCGACGTGTGCCCATACAGTAGTTTTCTCCCACATATGCGGTGTCAGCGCACTCAGGACAAATTGGACAACAACTTTGGGGGGTTCAATTTCTCCTGTTACCCTAGGGAAAATAAAAAAAATTGGGGACTAATTGATCATGTTTGTGGAAAAAATACGATTTTTTATTTTCATGCCCGGGCATTATAAACTTCTGTGAAGCCCTTGGGGGTTCAAAGTGCTCACCACACATCTAGATAAGTTCCTTAGGGGGTCTAGTTTCCAAAATGGGGTCATTTGTGGGGGATTTACACTGTTTAGGTACATTAGGGGCTCTCCAAAGGCAACATGACACCCGCAGAACATTCCATCAAAGTCTGCACTCCAAAACGTCACTACTTCCCTTCCGAGCCCCGACATGTGCCCATACAGTAGTTTTCTCCCACATATGGGGTATCAGCGTACTCAGGACAAATTGGACAACAACTTTTGGGGTCCAATTTCTCCTGGTACCCTTCATAAAATAAAAAAATTGGTGACTAAAAGATCATGTTTGTGGAAAAAATACGAATTTTTTATTTTCACGCCCGGGCGTGATAAACTTCTGTGAAGCACTGGGGGGTTCAAAGTGCTCACCACACACCTAGATAAGTTCCTTGGGGGTCTAGTTTCCTAATGGTGTCATTTGTGGGGGGTTTCCACTGTTTTGGTACATGAGGGGTTTTCCAATCGCGACATGGTGTCCGATCTCAATTCCAGCCAAAAACGTCAAATGGCGCTGCATCCCTTCCGAGCTCTGCCATGCGCCCAAATAGTGGTTTAACCCCACATGTGGGGTATCAGCGTACTCAGGACAAATTGCACAATAACTTTTAGGGTCCTGTTACCCTTGGAAAAATAAGAATTGAGGGTGAAAAGATCATTTTTGTGGAAAAAATATGATTTTTTAATTGTACAGCTGTATGTTATAAAATTCTGTGAAGCCCTTGGGGGTTCAAAGTTCTCACCACACATCTAGATAAGTTCCTTGGGGGGTCTAGTTTCAAAAATGGTGTCATTTGTGGGGGGTTTCCACTGTTTTGGTACATCAGGGGTTTTCCAATCGCGACATGGTGTCCAATCTCAATTCCAGCCAAAAACGTCAAATAGCGCTGCTTCCCTTTCGAGCTCTGCCATGCGCCGAAATAGTGGTTTACCCCCACATGTGGGGTATCAGCGTACTCAGGACAAATTGCACAATAACTTTCAGGGTCCTGTTACTCTTGGGAAAATAAAAATTGGGGGTGAAAAGACCATTTTTGTGGAATAAATATGATTTTTTAATTGTACCGCTGCACGTTATAAACTTCTGTGATGCCCTTGTGGGTTCAAAGTTCTCACCACATATATAGATAAATTCCTTAGGGGGTCTAGTTTCCAAAATGGGGTCACTTGTGGGGGGTTTACACTGTTTAGGTACATCAGGGGCTCTCCAAACGTGACATGGCGTCCATCTGAATTCCAGCCAATTTTGCATTGAAAAAGTCAAACGGCGCTCCTTCCCTTCTGAGCTCTGCCATGCGCCAAAACAGTGGTTCCCCCCACATATCAGGTATCAGCGTACTCAGGACAAATTGCACAATAACTTTTGCAGTCCAATTTCTCCTGTTACCCTTGGTAAAATAAAAAAAATTGAACCTGAAGTATTTTTTTTGTGAAAAAAGGTAGATGTTCATTTTTTTTAAATATTCAAAAAATTCCTGTGACGCACCTAAAGAGTTAATAAACTTCTTGAATGTGGTTTTGAGCACCTTAAGGGGTGCAGTTTTTAGAATGGTGTCACTTTTGGGTATTTTCTATCATATAGACCCTTCAAAGTGGCTTCAAATATGATGTGGTCCGTAAAAATAAAATGGTGTTCCAAAAATGAGAAATCGCTGGTCAATTTTTAACCCTTATAACTTCCGAACAAAAAAAAATTTTGGTTCCAAAATTGTGCTGATGTAAAGTAAACATGTGGGAAATGTTAGTTAACAAGTTTTTTGTGTGCTGCATCTCTGTGATTTAAGGGCATAGAAATTCAAATTTGGAAAATTACGAAATTTTCAACATTTTTGCCAAATTTCCATTTTTTTCACAAATAAACGCAAGTTATTTGAATGAAATTTTACCACTGTCATGAAGTACAATATGTCACGAGAAAACAATGTCAGAATCACCAGGAGCCATGGAAGCGTTCCAGAGTTATGACCTCATAAAGGGACAGTGGTCAGAATTGTAAAAATTGGCCCGGTCATGAACGTGCAAACCACCCTTGGGGGTGAAGGGGTTAAGGAGTCTTTGGAGAAGGGTCATATTAGACCATCCTCATCACCTTTAGGTGCTGGGGTTTTTTTGTGGCCAAGAAAGATGGTTCATTAAGACCGTGTATTGATTATCGTTCCCTTAACAAGATGACGGTTAAATATTAGTACCCGTTACCTCTGATGTCTGATTTATTCTCCAGAGTTAAGAGTGCCTGCTGGTTTACTAAGCTTGACCTCAGGGGGGCGTATAATCTTATTCGCATCAAGCACGGGGATGAATGGAAGATGGCGTTTAATACTCCGGAGGGACATTTTGAGTACCTGGTGATGCCTTTTGGGCTCACTAATGCCCCTTCTGTCTTCCAGTCCTTTATGAATGATATTTTCCGAGACTTTGTGGATAAGTTTCTGATCATCTATCTGGATGATATTTTGATCTTTTCTGGTGATTGGGATTCTCATAAACTGCGTTCCGGATTTTGAGGGAGTATTCCCTGTTTGTTAAGGGATCGAAATGCCTTTTTGGTGTACAGAGGATTTCATCTTTGGGATTTATCTTGTCTCCGTCGACTATTGAAATGGACCCGGCCAAGGTACAGGCCATTTATGATTGAGTTCAGCCTACTTCTTTGAAGGCTCTCCAGAAGTTTTTGGGTTTTGCTAATTTCTATCAATCAATCAATCAATCAAATTTATTATCGCCAAGTACATATTACATATATACAAGGAATTCTTTGTGGCAAAAAGGCAAAATAATATATAACAACAGATACAACAAGTAACATCTAACAAGACAGATACAGTATATAGTGTACACATGACGATTTAATTGTTGAACAGAGAGTTGATAGAAGCTGTTCATATGGCGGTTGGTGCTGCATTTGGGGACTCTGAAGCGACGTCCTGAAGGGAGTAGTTGGAATGAGGAGTGTCCCGGGTGAGAGGGATCGGATGAAATTTTCAATGCGTGGGATCGAATACTCTTATCATAAAGATCCTGGATTTTAGGCAGGGGGAACCTATAATTCTCTGTGCTGTTCTGAAAGTCCTTTGTAAGCGGAGTTTGTCATGCGCAGTGGCTCCCCCATACCAGACTATCAGAGAGGAACAAATCACAGATCTGATGACAGCATTAAAGAATAAGATCAGCAGATTCTTAGACAAACCATATCTTTTCAGCTGACGCAGGAAGAACATCCTCTGTTGTGCTTTTCTTATAACAGCATCCACGTTTTTCCCCCATTTAAGATCATGAGAGATGATAACACCAAGGAATTTGGTCTCTGTGACCCTAAGAACCACTTCGTCATGGATGTAGATTGAAAGTATCTCATGTTGATCTTTCCTAAAATCCACAACCATCTCAGCAGTTTTTTTAGTGTTGAGTACAAGATTATTGGCTTTACACCAGTCACATATTCTTTTCACCTCACTCCGATACAAGTCTTCAGCATTTCCCCGGATGAGACCAATCAGTGTCATATCATCGGCAAATTTCAAGATTTTTACTGAGTCTGCTGAAGAGATGCAATCATTCGTATAGAGAGAAAACAGTAACGGGGACAAAACACACCCCTGAGGTGCCCCGATGTTTGTGACCAAGGTGTCCGAAGTGAATGGTCCAACTTTTACACTCTGTATCCTGGCTGTCAGGAAGTTATAAATCCACAAGCATAATTTGAGAGGGACTCCAAGAGCTACCATTTTCTTATGAAGTAAATTCGGATCAATGGTATTGAACGCTGAGCTAAAGTCCATGAAAAGAATCCGGACATATGAGTGCAGTTCATCTGTATGATCCAAAATGTACTTCAGTGCCAGATTGACAGTGTCATTTGCCGAACGATTCTCCTTATAGGCAAACTGAAGCGGGTCCCATAGCTTCTGTGTGAATTTTATCAGGTGGGACATCATAATTCTTTCTAACACTTTCATAGCTACAGATGTGAGTGCTACTGGTCTATAGTCGTTCAACTCAGAGGATCCCACTTTCTTGGGGACAGGGATAATTGTGGAACTTTTCCAACACTGAGGTACAACGCACTCTTTCATTGACACATTGTATATATTTGTCAGTATAGGGGCAAGCTGGGTAGCACATACTTTCAGACACATTGGAGATACACCATCAGGGCTAGGTGCCTTTTTGACCTTAAGTCCCTTCAGGATGCGTATCACCTCTGCCTCGGAGATCACTACTTGGGTGTTGCACAATGAGCGATCTTTATATGAACAGACTGAGGAGCTTAGAGATGAATAGCCACTGTGTGTAGAGCTTGCCTCAAATCTGCAGTAGAATTCATTTAACTCTGCTGCCAGACTTCTGCTGGGGTTCACTATAGTGGGGTGGCGTTTATAATTGGTGACCTCTCTTAATCCTCTCCATGCAGATCTAGTATCTTTTGTTGAGAACCTTTCCTCCAGAATCTTTGCATACTCGTGTTTGGCTAACTTGATCTCTTTAGATAGCGAGTTCCTAAGTTTCTTGAATTCAGTAATATCGCCTGCTTTATAAGCCTCCTCTTTTCTCTTACGGATAAACCTGACTTTATTTGTAAACCACGGCTTGTTGTTTCCCCGAAAGTGGACAGATTTGGATGGAATAAGCGTGTCTTCACAAAAACGGATATATGAGGACACTGCATCAACCCATTCATCCAGACCCGAGCATGTTTCCTGGAATACCTCCCAGTCCGTGCATTCAAAGCATGCTTGTAGTTGCAATTTTGCCTCCTCAGACCATGTCTTCATGTATAAACTGTAGGTTTGGATGTTTTCAACCTTTGCCTGTAGGCTGGAATTAAATGAATTAGACAATGATCTGAAAAGCCCACTGCTGCTCTCCTCACTGCCCTGTAGGCCCCTTTTATGACTGTATAGCAGTGATCAAGCGTATTGTTCTCTCTCGTGAAGCAGTTTATATGTTGAGTAAATTTGAGGAGATCCAGGTTGAGTTTTCCTTTGTTAAAGTCCCCCATTACGATCACAAATGCTTCTGGAGATCCTTTCCCCCATTCTGATATTTTGCAAGCTAATTCACCAATAGCAGCTTTAACAGATGCTTGAGGGGGAATATATACTGCAACCAGAACCATAGATGAAAACTCTCTTGGAGAGTAAAATGGTCTACAATTGAGTGCAACGTACTCTAGATCTGGAGAGCAACCTTTTCCCAGTATGTTAACATCACAGCACCAGCTAGTGTTGATGTAGAGACATACCCCACCCCCCCCTTTGTTTACCTGAAGCTACACAATCACGGTCAGCTCTGTAGATAACAAAACCAGGTAGATCCAGACAACAATCAGGGATGGTCTCATTCAACCAGGTCTCAGTAAAACAAAGAGCAGCTGAATTGGCCATATCAGATCTCATGTTACAAAGTAAGCTCAGATCCTCCATTTTGTTAGATAAGGAACGGACATTAGCCAAGTGGAGTGAAGGAAGAGCTGTTCTGAACCCTCTCCTCCGAAGGCGTGCCAGGACTCCTCCTCTCCTACCTCTCTTGCAGTACACCTCCACAGGTTTCACAGAAGTAATGGATTTTATGTACTCAATTGTTGAATTAGCAATCATGCTCCAAGAAGGGGAGTCCATGAGAAATTGCGGATGTTCCAGAATAATAAATTGTCCCTTGAAATCATAAGAGTAGGTTTACAGAGTGCAGCAGCCATGATTACACTCAGCTTGTAGCTATAAAGACTGAACAGTCACAGCTTAGCAGAGTTAAAAGTACAACTTTCCATAAAGGGTGCTCCCAGCACTGCTGGGGGGGAGGGCATGGGTGCAACAAGACAGGGACATCAGGGGACACGCCAACAGTCAGTCCAAACCTGCCCAGCTCACCCCTTCAGCTCCACCTGGACCACAAGATCTCCAGAACATCTCCAGCACCGCACACTCCACCAGTTTTCCTATCCCGGGATCATCTGCTTGCTGGAAATGGGTACCAGTTGTAGGAAAGTTGGCACGCAGCCAGCAGCTTCACTCTCTCCAAGCTGAAACCAGGCACGTAGCTCCACGAGGACAGAAAGACACCGGTCCCAGCTGGTCGCAGTCTCCACACTACTCCCAGCTCTGCCGAATCCTGTAGCCCTACAGCTCCACATGGACCACAAGATCTCCAGAACAACTCCAGCACCGCACACTCCACCAGGTTTCCTATCCTGGGATCATCTGCTTGCTGGAAATGGGTACAAGTTGTAGGAAAGTTGGCAGGCAGCCAGCAGCTTCACTCTCTCCCAGCTGAATCCAGGCACGGAGCTCCACGAGGACAGAAAGACACCGGTCAGCGCTGATCGCAGTCTCCACACTACTCCCATCTCTGCCGAATCCTGTAGCTACGCAATGGTGAGTGAACCAAAGGGAGAATTAACAATTAAATGGGGAAAAAACAAATAAACTCAGGAGCCTCATGCCAGAGCAGCCATCTCTCGGCGCTCCTCCTCCTCCGGTATATCGTAAATGTATAGGTAATTTTTCTGGTATTATCAAACCACTGACTGATCTGACCAAGAAGGGCGCTGATGTGCTGAATTGGTCTCCTGAGGCTGTCTCAGCATTTCAGGAGCTTAAGCGGAGATTTACTTCAGCTCCAGTTTTACGGTAATCTGATGTCTCACTTCCATTTCAGGTGGAGGTAGATGCTTCTGAGACTGGTGCAGGAGCTGTTTTGTCCCAAAAAGACCCTGTGACTTCTAAGATGAATCCCTGTGTCTTCTTTTCTCGAAAGTTCTCCCCATTTGAACGCAACTGTGACATGGGGAATCGGGAATTGTTGACCATGAAATGGGCATTTGAGGAGTGGAGACATTGGTTGGAGGGAGCTAGACATCAAGTTGTGGTCCTCACCGATCACAAGAATTTGATTTATCTGGAGTCGGCCAAACGCTTGAATCCTAGACAGGCTAGATGGGCCTTGTTTTTCAGGCATTTTAATTTTGTGGTCTCTTTTCTTCCGGGCACTAAGAATGTTAAGTAGGGAGGAGTAGTAGTTTCTTTGCTGATTCTCTTAATGTGACCGAGCCTACTATCATCCTAGATGAGGGGGTAGTTCTTTCTGCCATTTCGCCCGATTTGAGACGCGCCCTGGAGGAATTTCAGGAGGATAAACCTGAGCGTTGCCCTATGGGAAAATTGTATGTTCCTGACCAGTGGAGAAAGAGAGTGATGTCTGAAGTTCATTGCTCCGCATTGTCTGGTCATCCAGGTATTTTTGGTACCAGAGATTTGATGAGTCGGTCTTTTTGGTGGCCTGCCTTATCTCGTGATGTCAGTAATTTTGTACAGTCCTGTGGGACTTGTTCTCGGTCTAAACGTGTTCTCGTTCTAGTGGGTTGCTGATGCCCCTGCCGGTGCCTAAGAGGCCATGGACCCATATCTCAATGGATTTTATTTCTGATCTTCCTGTCTCTCAGAGAATGACTGTTATCTGGGTGATTTGTGATAGATTTTCGAAGATGGTCCATCTTGTAACACTCCCAAAGTTGCCATCTTCCGCTGAGTTGGTGCCCTTGTTTTTACAACAGGTGGTTCGGTTACATGGGATTCCTGAGAACATTGTATCCGACAGAGGAGTCCAGTTTGTTTCCAGATTCTGGAAAGCCTTTTGTTCCAATCTGGGAATTCAGTTGTCTTTTTCCTCCGCGTTGCATCCCCAGACCAATGGGCAGACTGAGAGAACAAACCAGACCTTGGAGTCTTATTTAACATGTTTTATATCTGCTGATCAGGATGATTGGGTCTCATTTTTGCCCTTGGCCGAATTCGCACTGAACAATAGAGCTAGTTCTGCCACTTTGATGTCACCCTTTTTATGTAATTTTGGGTTTCATCCTCGATTCTCTTCAGGGCACGTGGAATCTTTGTCCTGCCCAGGTGTGGACACTGTGGTTGAGAGAATGCAGCAGATATGGGACCAAGTGGTGGATAAGTTGTCACTCTCTCAGGAAAAGGCACAGCGATTTTCCAACCGGCATAGGACCATTGGTCCCCGGTTTAAAGTGGGTGATATGGTTTGGTTGTTGTCTAAGAATATTCCTATGAAGGTTCATTCTCCAAAATTTAAGCCAAGATTTATTGGACCTTATAAGATTTTGGAAATTCTTAATCCTGTTTCTTTTCGATTGGCTCTTCCAGTTACGTTCAAGATCCATAACGTATTTCACAAATCACTGTTGAAGAGGTTTGTTGAGCCAGTAGTTCCTATGGCAGCACCTCCTGACCCTGTGTTGGTTAAAGGCAATGTGGAATATGAGGTAGAGAAAATATTGGATTCTCGTTTGGTTAGACAGAGACTCCAGTATTTGGTCAAATGGAAGGGTTATGGCCAGGAGGATAATTCTTGGGTCTATGCCTCTGATATTCATGCCAATGGATTGGTTCATGCTTTTCACCGGGCCCATCCTGATCGGCCTGGTGGCGTGGATGAGGGTTCGGTGACCCCTCCTCAAGGGGGGGTACTGTTGTGAACTCATTTTCTGGTCCTCCTTCCAGGCTCCCTCTGGTGGTAACAGGAGGTAGTGAGGTTGATTTAGTTAGTAGAGATCTGCCACCTGATGATGAGGATAACGATTGGATCTCTGGAATCTCAGACTGGATTTATTACAGCCGACGCCCTATTCTGGTGCTGGTGATTCCTTCTGGCTTTTCAGGTCTTGGTTTTCAGCTCTGTTCCAGTCATCTCAAGCTAAGTTTTTCTGCTAATGTTCACACTTGATTTTGTTGGTCTATTCAGTTTTTTGTGTGGTCAGCCAGCGGTGTGCTGAATTTCCACTCTTATTTATCTGTATTTGCCAATTTGCTTTTTGTCCCTTTATTAGATTGGCCTCTTTTTGCTCTGTCTCAGAATATTTCAGAGTGCTGATATAGTGGGAGAAGTCTAATGACTTCAGGGTTAATTTTGTTATCAGAAGTGTTGGACATTATTTTTGTAGGGTTTTTTGGCAGATTGCAGGCAGTGTCTTTCCTTTCTTATCTTTTCTAGTTAGTTTGGGCCCCATCGTTTGCTCAGTCTATTTTCCTGCCTGTGTTTGTTTTTTCATCTTGTTTAACTGTCAATACATGTGTGGGGGCTGTCTTTTCTTTTGGGTCTGCTCTGGGGCAGTTAGTTTTCCCCTTTTCTGGCTTTAGGCTTATTTAATCCTCCGGCTGTGACGAGGCGTCTAGATTCATCGTAGGAACGCTCCACGGCTGCTGCAAGTTGTGTGGTTAGGATCAGGGATCTGCAATCTGCATAGTTACCAACCTCTCTGGTTTTCTGTGACTTAGCTTGTTTAGTTTTTCTCCTCGGTGACCCATTCATAACACTCAACACTGTATACAGCTGTACGCTTGTGATACATTACCCATTTACTGCTTTTTATATTCTGGTCTAATCCATACTGGGCCAGTGAGAGTCTGTTTCTGACTCTGGAAATATATATGGAGATTTACAATGACCCCTATACTGTATACAGCTGTACGCTTCTGATCCATTAACCTTTTACTGCTTTTTATATTGTGGTGTAATCCATACTGAGCCTGAGAGCGTCTGTGTCTGCCTCCTGAAATATATGCGGAGATTTAGAATGTTTAAACTATACTATATATATACCAGGTATCTGGGGATACTGTACCCTTTTTCTACTTTTGATATTCTTGTCGAGTCCATACTGGGCCTGAGAGCGTCTGTGTCTGACTCCTGAAATATATACAGAGATTTAGAATGTTTAAACTATACTGTATATACCTTGTATCTGGTGATACTGTACCCTTTTTCAACTTTCTATATTCTTGTCTAATCCATACTGGGCCTGAGAGCATCTGTGTCTGCCTCCTGAAATATGTATGGAGATTTAGAATGTTTAAACTATACTATATATACCTTGTATCTGGTGATACTGTACACTTTTCAACTTTTTATATTATTGTCTAATCCATACTGAGCCTGTGAGCGTCTGTGTCTCACTCATGAAATATATACGGAGATTTACAATTTTTGCTTACATTGCTGAAACAGCCTCTAGCTCTATCGCCTCCTCTTCTGAAGTTTCAAAAAATGCAAGCACTGAATCGTCAGTGCAGGCTCTGGTCAGGAACAACCTCTTTCCTTATTTCCTTCACCCCCACCAAAAGTGAAGGATGTGGCAGCCCACCCTTCAGACTACTCCATGGAGTTCTTTTCACATACAGTGGGGCAAAAAAGTATTTAGTCAGTCAGCAATAGTGCAAGTTCCACCACTTAAGAAGATGAGAGGCGTCTGTAATTTACATCATAGGTATCCTTAAAGACAAAAATGTCCAGGAAGGATGGGAAATCTTGAAAAATGAAATTCTCAAAGCACAGTTGTTAACAATTCCGAAAAGAGGGAAGAATAGGAAGCATTTAAGGAAACCAGGATGGATGAACACAGAACTTAAGCACATGCTAAAAAGGAAGAAAAAAATGTTTATAAAATGGAAAGAGGGAGGCATATCTAAAGAAGAATATAATGCTGTCTGCAGAACCTGCAGGGCACAAATCAGATTAGCTAAAGCTGAAAATGAACTGAGGCTTGCAAGAGATGTCAAAAGCAATAATAAAGGATTTTGGGGATATGTCAAAAGTAAAAGAAAAGTCAAAGATGCTATAGGATTTTTACAGGATGAAAATGATGAAATGGTAAGACAGGATGTTGAGAAGGCTGAACTTTTAAATTCCTATTTTGCATCTGTTTTCTCTCAGAAAGGAAATGCAACATCAACTGTTATTCACTGTCCTATTAAGGGAATAGAAGAATCCAGGATATCTATAAACAGAAAGATAGTGAGGAAACACTTAGCTAACCTAAATGAATTCAAGTCTCCAGGTCCAGATGAATTACACCCCAGAGTACTGAAGGAGATAGCAGAAGAAATTTTTGAACCCCTCTCCATAATCTTTGAAAATTCTTGGAGAACAGGAGAAGTGCCAGAAGACTGGAGAAGAGCAAATGTTGTTCCTATCTTCAAAAAGGGGAAGAAGGTGGACCCAGGCAACTATAGGCCGCTGAGTCTGACTTCTATACCAGGAAAGATATTTGAACAAATTATTAAACAACATGTATGTCAATACCTGGATAAGAATGAAGTGATTAAACAGAGTCAGCATGGGTTTCTAACTAATAAGTCATGTCAGACTAACTTAATTTCCTTCTATGACGGTATCACTGATTGGGTGGATCAAGGAAATGCTGTAGATATAGTATATCTTGTATCTTGACTTCAGCAAAGCATTTGACAAAGTCTCTCATACAATCCTTATTGAAAAAATGACCAAGTATGGAATGGACAAGGCAACTGTTAGGTGGATTCATAACTGGCTTAGTGATCGGACCCAAAGAGTGGTCGTAAATGGCTGCACATCCAGTTGGAAGAATGTCTCAAGTGGGGTACCACAGGGCTCTGTCCTGGGCCCTGTATTGTTCAACATCTTTATCAACGATTTAGATGAAGGAATTGAGGGTAAACTGATTAAATTTGCTGATGACACAAAGCTAGGAGGGATAGCTAATACTAGAGAAGAGAGAGAGAGGATTCAAAAAGATTTAAATAAACTGGAGAAGTGGGCAGCAACTAACAAAATGGTTTTTAACAGGGAGAAATGCAAAGTACTACATCTGGGCAATAAAAATGAAAAAAGCATATATAGAATGGGAGGAATAGGGCTAAGTGACAGCACATGTGAAAAAGACTTGGGTATACTAATAGATCACAGACTGAATATGAGTCAACAGTGTGATGCAGCAGCAAAAAAGGCAAATGCAATTCTAGGATGTATTAACAGAAGCATACAGTCTAGATCACGTGAAGTCATTATTTCCCTCTACTCCTCTTTGGTCAGACCTCATCTGGAATATTGTGTCCAGTTTTGGGCACCACATTTTAAAAAAGACATCAACAAACTGGAGCAAGTTCAGAAAAGAGCGACCAGAATGGTGACCGGTCTGCAAACCCTGTCTTATGAGGAAAGGTTGCAGGATTTGTGAATGTTTAGTTTGCAAAAGAGAAGACTGAGAGGAGACTTAATAGCTGTCTACAAATATCTAAAGGGCTGTCACATTGTAGAAGGATCAACTTTATTCTCATTTGCACAAGGAAAGACTAGAAGCAATGGGATGAAACTGAATGGGAAGAGACACAGATTAGATATTAGAAAAAACTTTTTGACAGTTAGAGTGATCAATGAGTGGAACAAGCTGCCACGAGAAGTGGTGAGTTCTCCTTCAATGGAAGTCTTCAAACAGAGGCTGGACAGACATCTGACTGGGATGATTTAGCGAATCCTGCTTTGAGCAGGGGGTTGGACCAGATGGCCCAGGAGGTCCCTTCCAACTCTACGATTCTATGATTCTATGATTCTATGATTCTATGACCTCAACTATGGGAGACAAACTGAGAAAAAAAATACAGAAAATCACATTGTCTGTTTTTTTTTCATTTTATTTGCATATTATGGTGGAAAATAAGTATTTGGTCAGAAACAAAATTTCATCTCAATACTTTGTGATATATCCTTTGTTGGCAATGACAGAGGTCAAGCGTTTTCTGTAAGTCTTCACAAGGTTGCCACACACTGTTGTTGGTATGTTGGCCCATTCCTCCATGCAGATCTCCTCTAGAGCAGTGATGTTTTTGGCTTTTCGCTTGGCAACACGGACTTTCAACTCCCTCCAAAGGTTTTCTATAGGGTTGAGATCTGGAGACTGGCTAGGCCACTCCAGGACCTTGAAATGGTTCTTACGAAGCCACTCCTTCATTGCCCTGGCGGTGTGCTTTGGATCATTGTCATGTTGAAAGACCCAGCCACGTTTCATCTTCAATGCCCTTGCTGATGGAAGGAGGTTTGCACTCAAAATCTCACGATACATGGCCCCATTCATTCTTTCATGTACCCGGATCAGTCGTCCTGGCCCCTTTGCAGAGAAACAGCCCCAAAGCATGATGTTTCCACCACCATGCTTTACAGTAGGTATGGTGTTTGATGGATGCAACTCAGTATTCTTTTTCCTCCAAACACGACAAGTTGTGTTTCTACCAAACAGTTCCAGTTTGGTTTCATCAGACCATAGGACATTCTCCCAAAACTCCTCTGGATCATCCAAATGCTCTCTAGCAAACTTCAGACGGGTCCGGACATGTACAGGCTTAAGCAGTGGGACACGTCTGGCACTGCAGGATCTGAGTCCATGGTGGCGTAGTGTGTTACTTATGGTAGGCCTTGTTACATTGGTCCCAGCTCTCTGCAGTTCATTCACTAGGTCCCCCCGCGTGGTTCTGGGATTTTTGCTCACCGTTCTTGTGATCATTCTGACCCCACGGGGTGGGACTTTGCGTGGAGCACCAGATCGAGGGAGATTATCAGTGGTCTTGTATGTCTTCCATTTTCTAATTATTGCTCCCACAGTTGATTTCTTCACTCCAAGCTGGTTGGCTATTGCAGATTCAGTCTTCCCAGCCTGGTGCAGGGCTACAATTTTGTTTCTGGTGTCCTTTGACAGCTCTTTGGTCTTCACCATAGTGGAGTTTGGAGTCAGACTGTTTGAGGGTGTGCACAGGTGTCTTTTTTATACTGATAACAAGTTTAAACAGGTGCCATTACTACAGGTAATGAGTGGAGGAAAGAGGAGACTCTTAAAGAAGAAGTTACAGGTCTGTGAGAGCCAGAAATCTTGATTGCTTGTTTCTGACCAAATACTTATTTTCCACCATAATATGCAAATAAAATGAAAAAAAACAGACAATGTGATTTTCTGGATTTTTTTTTCTCAGTTTGTCTCCCATAGTTGAGGTCTACCTATGATGTAAATTACAGACGCCTCTCATCTTTTTAAGTGGTGGAACTTGCACTATTGCTGACTGACTAAATACTTTTTTGCCCCACTGTATAATGCCTGGGTTATCAAGTCAAATCCTGAGTTCCCCAGTCCAACATGAATCAGAGATGGAGTGCACTGATGTACAGCCACTGCTAGATGATTCTGCTGGTACATTCACCCACAGCAGTACATTCCCCTCGCACTCTACAGAGCCAGAATCTGACCCTGATGAAACTCAGGTGCCCCTTCCCGCATACTCTACCACCTTACATAGTGACACAGAGGAAGGTGCAGATGAAAGTGCCAGTTCCCTGAGCAGGTGGGGGGCATACTCGTGGGCGACGGCACTGGCACAGGGCCCCTCATAGTACGCAAAAGTGTCTCTGCCGGTGGGAGTGTCCACTCGCTGTCAGACACACCGGCATACTATGAGGGGCCCTGTGCCAGTGCCGTCGCCCACGAGTGGGCCCCCCTGCTTGCTCAGGGCACCAGCACTTGCAATACTTACCTCTCCCTGCTCCACCGCCGTGACGTCTTCCGCATTTCCTGACAGTGACATTCAGGTCAGAGAGCGCAATGACATCACGTCTGTATGCCCTCTGCCTAAACAGTCCAAGTGCAGGGAGCTGGAAGATGGTGACGCTGAGGAGTCAAGAGAACAGCAGTGCCCAGCGAGGAGAGGTATTTAATTTTTTTAAAGGTTGGGAGCAATTTTTGGGGAGCACTATACACTAGAGAATGATTTATGGGGCCCATCATACACTGGAGCATCATTCATGAGGCCCATCATATAATGGAGCATTCCAAATGGTGGACATCAGACACTGGAGCAGCATTTACAGGGTCCATTATACACTGGAGCATTAGAAATGGGTCCCATTATATATGGAGCATTATTTAGGCCCATAAGACACTGGACCATCATCCATGGGGCCCATCATATACTGGAGCATTCTAAATGGGGCAGATCAGACACTGGGAGCAGCATCTATGGGGCCCATTATACACTGGAGCATTAGAAATGGGGCCCATTATATATGGAGCATTATTTGGGCCCATAAGACACTGGAGCATCATCCATGGTGCCCATCATATACTGGAGCATTCTAAATGGGGCAGATTATATATGGAGCATTATTTGGGCCCATCATACACTGGAGCATCATCCATGAGGCCCATCATATACTAGAGCATTCCAAATGGTGGACATCAGACACTGGAGCAGCATTTATGGGGCTGATTATACACTGGAGCATTACAAATGGGGCCCATTATATACAGAGCATTATTTCGGCCCATAAGACACTGGAGCATCATCCATGGGGCCCATCATATACTGGAGCATTCTACATGGGGCAGATCAGACACTGGAGCAGCATCTATGGGCCCATTATACACTGGAGCATTAGAAATGGGGCCCATTATATATGGATCATTATTTGGGCCCATAAGACACTGAAGCATCATCCATGGGGCCCATCATATACTGGAGCATTCTAAATGGCTCAGATTATATATGGAGCATTATTTAGGCCCATTATACACTGGAGCATTAGAAATGGGGCCCATTATATATGGATCATTATTTGGGCCCATAAGACACTGGAGCATCATCCATGGGGCCCATCATATACTGGAGCATTCTAAATGGCTCAGATTATATATGGAGCATTATTTGGGCCCATCATACACTGAAGCATCATCCGTGAGGCCCATCATATACTGGAGCATTCTAAATGGTGCAGATCAGACACTGGAGCAGCATCTATGGGTCCCATTATATACTGGAGCATTAGAAATGGGGCGCATTATATATGGAGCATTATTTGGGCCCATAAGACACTGGAGCATCATCCATACTGCCCATCATATGCTGGAGCATTCTAAATGAGGCAGATTATATATGGAGCATTATTTGGGCCCATCATACACTGAAGCATCATCCATGAGGTCCATCATATACTGGAGCATTCCAAATGGGGGACATCAGACACTGGAGCAGCATTTACTGGGCCCATTATACACTGGAGCATTAGAAATGGGGCCCATAATATATGGAGCATTATTTGGGCCAATAAGACACTGGAGCATCATCCATGGGGCCCATCATATACTGGAGCATTCTAAATGGGGCAGATTATATATGGAGCATTATTTGGGCCCATCATACACTGGAGCATCATCCATGAGGCCCATAATATACTGGAGCATTCCAAATGGGGGACATCAGACACTGGAGCAGCATTTATGGGGCCCATTGTACACTGGAGCATTAGAAATGGGGCCCATTATATATGGAGCATTATTTGGGCCCAAAAGACTAGAGCATCATCCATGGGGACCAACATATACTGTAGCATTATGTGGAGCTCATCATATACTGTATGGAACATTATATGGGACCAATTATTCTGTATGTAGAAATATATGGGGCTCATTATTCTTTATGGCGCACTATGTGGTGGCCATAATATTGTATGGAGTAATATACTGTCCGTTTTTTGAGCTATTATAAAATTTAAAATAGATATCAGTCATGTCATGTAAGAAGTGAAGTAGTTTTCATTGTACTATACCAATATTTCTCTGCCATATCGGAGCATCATGAATTGTGGTATGTGTTAAAGGGGCCCACTGACACTCTTTCACCCGGGGCACACGAAAACCTGGAGCCAGCCCTACCCCCCCACAACTTTAGCCAAATAACCCCCAGTTTTCAATGCATAACTATTGTTATAAAGTAAATTAAGGTTGACAAGCTTAAGTAATAAGAATTGATGTTGTTGGTATTGAAATGGGCACTGTAGGTGTGCTTACAGTCCTCCACTCCCTGTCGACTTTGTTTCCCCATCGACTTGCATTGGGTTTCGTGTTCCACTCGGACCCCCGACTTTTCCCGATAGTCAGCCGATTTCGTTCGACTCGACTTTTGAGAAAGTCAGGTTTCATGAAACCCGACTCGACCCTAGAAAAGGAAAAGTCGCTCATCTCTAATTGCAAGTAGATCTAGACATAATTGTTGGGAACTGCATGGTAGACTAGAACTTTCCAAGAGGTCCTGTACTGCCCTGATTTCAAGTGTGTGTTGGATGGGCGTGTATAAACTTTTGACATCGAAAGTGGCCAAAATACAAGGAGATCGGAGGTTAGAAAATTTCTTAATAATTTCAAGAAAATGGCTGGTATCCAGGATGAAGGATCTTGTTTTTTAGTGAGCGGAGTGAGGATTTAATTAAATCAATACACATCTCTGTAGCATGATAACCCTGTGGCCGGTTAAAACTGCTTACATTTCATAAGCCCAATGTAGAGATAGAAAGTTCCAGGGTCCGAGTTGCCTCAATAATAGGGCCCCTCATAATGGAATCTTGTTGGAGTCCAAAATATGTCTTGAGATGTATATTGCAGAAAAATCGCTGAAGGTCCTGTTCAAGTTTGAATTTGTCCCAAGGTGGGCTGTGGCAGAAGGAGAGACCGCGACGGAGGACCGTTAATTCTATGGGGCTGAGTGTGTAGGACGAGATGTTGACCACTGAGTTAAGGGTCTTACCTGTGACCGAGTTGTCATCCGGACTGAAGTGAGTGTGGGAGGACCTCCTGGTCGGTCTCCTCCTATTGCTCGTGTGTTGATTCTCCCCGGAGGTGGGGCATCCTGAAGAAAAAATGGGTTTGTGAGTAACTGCTCGTAGATCCGTCACTGTCCGCACTGAGGGAACCTTGCCTTATGTTGCTGAAGTTTCCACGTCTGTAACCTCTGTTGGATGAGTCGTTCCATCCATAAATTCGGTCTTGCGAGTAGTCGTCTGAATCCCTCTGAAACTTTGTCCTCTTCCTTTCTTGTAGAGTTTTGCGATTTTCCTCGATGATCTTATCAGTTTTTACCTTCAAAGCTTGCCAATCAGCTGTCGAGAGAGTAGAGGTTAATTGTTCCTCGATGGAGGCAATCTTCTTCTCCGTTTCGCTGATTGCTGTGTAGAGAAAGTCAATAGTTAGAAGGATGATATCTAATGAACACTTGTTTAAGATTTGTTTAAATTTCTCACAAAAATCTGGATTATTAGCAGTGTAGTGAGCAAATTGCACCTAAGACCCCATGGAATCTTACTCAGTCTGTAGTATTCTACCAGAGTAATTGAATGAAGATCATATGACATCAGTTGTCTTTGTTCTTTCTCATAATCTCTTGTTCTAATTTTATGTGCGGGAACCTTCAGAAAGTCACCTGGATTAGTGAACTTAGAAATGATTCTGGCAGCCACTGATTCATCAAACGCAAAGGCCTGGGTTGTCATCAGGATGCAGGTGCAAGTCTCAACTAGAAAACGTGGATGAAAACAAGAAGCGCACTCTGCCCAATAGGAGGTGCAGGCTGAACTTGGGTGAACCCCAAAAAATCAATCAACTAGAGAAGAAGAAGCAGCCGCACACAGAAAACGTTCTTTCTTTACATGTGCAGAAAACACTAAAGCAGGATCAAACAATAACCGTTAGGTAACGTTTCAACCTTATCCAAGGTCTTTGTCAAACCTTTCTGGAAAAATAAATAGAGTATATACAATATTAGTGTACTGTATACAAATGAACATGACAAAAAAAGCATAAAATTCCATATATACATATACGAGGGGTGCCTGAAAACTTCGAGGCCCACCCATGAAATCTTTTTTGCATGGTCTTGTTTTGCAATGCAATATGTTATTTAGTTAGTTGAATGGTCTCATGAGCAATCTGGATTTATTTTGATTTTTTTTGTTTCCGTTACAGCATTTTAAAGTTGGGTCGCAAGGCTGAAATATGGAATTGGTGAAGTTGGCAAAGTTCACACATCGGCTGTTGCAATGGCTGCAATGGCTGCAATTCCACCTTCCACCAAGGTGCTTTTTCATCTGTGGGAATAGGTAATAGTCTGAGGGAGCCAAATCAGGGGAATACGGTGGGTGCTGAAGCAGTTGGAAACCACAGGAGTGAATTGCAGCAGCCGATGTGTGAACTTTGCCAACTTCTCCATTTCCATATTTCAGCCTTGCGACCCAACTTTAAAATGCTGTAACGGAAGCAAAAAAAATCAAAATAAATCCAGATTGCTCATGAGACCATTCAACTAACTAAATAACATATTGCATTGTAAAACAAGACCATGCAAAAAAGATTTCATGGGTGGGCCTCGAAGTTTTCAGGCGCCCCTCGTATACAAACATTCATAATCAATATAGTCAGCTCTTTAACAAAAAGGTATGTCTCATTACTTGACCTCACTGGGAGTTTCCCTGATACATTTTCGTTACAGAACTGACGATATTGATCATGAATAGAGTTGAGCGATACCGTCCGATACTTCAAAGTATCGTATCGGATGGTATCGGCCGATCTTTAAAAAAAGTATCGGTATCGCCGATTCCGATACCGGAAGTCCCATTCAAGTCTATGGGACTTCCGGTATCGGAATAAGAAAAACCCTTTCCTGCCCTTGTACAGCCTCTCTGGGGTCTGTACGGGCCTTTCGGGGGGCTGTGCCGGCCTGCCAGGGGGTCTGTGCAGGCTCCGGTGGTCTGTGCCGGCCTGCCGGTGGTCTGTGCAGGCTCCGGGGGGCTGTGCCGGCCTGCCGGGGGGCTGTGCCGGCCTGCCGGGGGGCTGTGCAGGCTCCGGGGGGCTGTGCCGGCCTGCCGGTGGTCTGTGCAGGCTCCGGGGGGCTGTGCCGGCCTGCCGGGGGGCTGTGCCGGCCTGCCGGGGGGCTGTGCCGGCCTGCCGGGGGGCTGTGCAGGCTCCGGGGGGCTGTGCCGGCCTGCCGGGGGGCTGTGCCGGCCTGCCGGGGGGCTGTGCCGGCCTGCCGGGGGTCTGTGCAGGCTCCGGGGGTCTGTGCAGGCATCGTCCGATGGGACTACAAGTCCCATCGGGCGATGCCTGCTACCATGACAGTGATTGACACATTAGCCAATGATGGGACAGTAGTAGTCCCATCATCCGGCTAATGTGTTAAATGTAAAAAAAAAAAAAAAAAATTACATGCTACATACATACAACATGCATACTACATACATGCTACATTCATACTACATACTACATACATGCTACATTCATACTACATAAATACTACATGCAACATACATACTACATATATACTACATGCATGCTACATACATACTGCATGCTACATACATACCACATATATACTACATACATACTACATGCATGCTACATACATGCTACATGCTACATACATAACACATATCTACTACATGCATGCTACATACATACTACATGCTACATACTATATATATACTACATGCATGCTACATACTACATGCTACATACATACTACATATATACTACATGCATGCTACATACATACTGCATGCTACATGCATGCTACATACATACTACATACATACTACATGCTACATACATACTACATATATACTACGTACATACTACATACATACTACATGCATGCTACATGCATGCTACATACATACCACATACATAACACATATATACTACATGCATGCTACATACATACTACATGCTACATACATACCATATACATACTACATGCATGCTACATACATACTACATGCATGCTACATACATACTACATGCTACATACATACTACATATATACTACATGCATGCTACATACATACTACATGCTACATACATACTACATATATACTACATGCATGCTACATACTACATGCTACATACATACTACATATATACTACATGCATGCTACATACATACTACATGCATGCTACATACATACTACATGCTACATACATACCACATACATACTACATATATACTACATGCATGCTACATACATACTGCATGCTACATGCATGCTACATACATACTACATACATACTACATGCTACATACATACCACATATATACTACATACATACAATACATTCATACAATACATACATAGACATACAGTACATATAACGTAGAGTAACATACTTACCAATACTTGTCACATTGTTCCCCGAAGCCATTGTCTTTTCCGGAATAAATATTAACATAACAAACCACAAAAATACTCACCCACGATCCGAAGCAGTCCACGAGTGTGTCCCACGACGATCTTGGGTAGAGAACTGCAGCATCAGCTGTTGCTGCCGTTCTCTACGGGCTGCAGGAATCCAATGACGGAAGGTAGGTATCCTTCCGCACTGTATTCCTCCGCCACTTAAAAAAAAAAAAGTCCCTAGTCTCACTTTATGCCATTGCTGTGTGGGAAATTCCCACGCAGCAATGGCATAAAGTGAGACTAGGGACTTTTTTTTTTTAAGTGGCGGAGGAATACAGTGCGGAAGGATACCTACCTTCCGTCATTGGATTCCTGCAGCCCGTAGAGAACGGCAGCATCATCTGATGCTGCAGTTCTCTACCCAAGATCGTCGTGGGACACACTCGTGGACTGCTTCGGATCGTGGGTGAGTATTTTTGTGGTTTGTTATGTTAATATTTATTCCGGAAAAGACAATGGCTTCGGGGAACAATGTGACAAGTATTGGTAAGTATGTTACTCTATGTTATATGTACTGTATGTCTATGTATGTATTGTATGAATGTATTGTATGTATGTAGTATATATGTGGTATGTATGTAGCATGTAGTATGTATGTAGTATGTATGTAGCATTCATGTAGCATGTAGTATGTATGTAGCATGCATGTAGTATATATGTAGTATGTATGTAGCATGCATGTAGTATATATGTAGCATGTATGTAGTATGTATGTGGTATGTATGTAGCATGTAGTATGTATGTAGCATGCATGTAGTATATATGTAGTATGTATGTAGCATGTAGTATGTATGTAGTATGTATGTAGTATGTATGTGGTATGTATGTAGCATGTAGTATGTATGTAGCATGCATGTAGTATATATGTAGTATGTATGTAGCATGTAGTATGTATGTAGTATGTATGTAGTATGTATGTGGTATGTATGTAGCATGTAGTATGTATGTAGCATGCATGTAGTATATATGTAGTATGTAGTATGTATGTAGTATGTATGTGGTATGTATGTAGCATGTAGTATGTATGTAGCATGCATGTAGCATGCATGTAGTATGTATGTAGCATGCATGTAGTATGTATGTAGCATGCATGTAGTATGTATGTAGTATGTATGTAGTATGTATGTAGCATGCAGTATGTATGTAGCATGTATGTAGTATGTATGTAGTATATATGTAGTATGTATGTAGCATGTAGTATGTATGTAGCATGCATGTAGTATATATGTAGTATGTATGTAGCATGCATGTAGTATGTATGTAGTATGTATGTAGTATGTATGTAGCATGCAGTATGTATGTAGCATGTATGTAGTATGTATGTAGTATATATGTAGTATGTATGTAGCATGCATGTAGTATGTATGTAGCATGTAGTATGTATGTAGCATGCATGTAGTATGTATGTAGCATGTATGTAGTATGTATGTAGTATATATGTAGTATGTATGTAGCATGTAGTATGTATGTAGCATGCATGTAGTATGTATGTAGTATTTTTTTTTTTTTTTTAACATTTAACACATTAGCCGGATGATGGGACTACTACTGTCCCATCATTGGCTAATGTGTCAATCACTGTCATGGTAGCAGGCATCGCCCGATGGGACTTGTAGTCCCATCGGACGATGCTTGCACAGCCCCCCGGCAGGCCGGTACAGACCCCCACAGGGTGCACAGACCACCGGCAGGCCGGCACAGCCCCCCGGCAGGCCGGTACAGACCCCCACAGGGTGCACAGACCACCGGCAGGCCGGCACAGCCCCCCGGCAGGCCGGTACAGACCCCGGGCAGTCCACACAGCCCCCCGGCAGGCCGGCACAGCCCCCCGGCAGGCCGGCAGAGACCCCCGGAAGGCCCGAAATGACGGCACATCATGATGCGCACACACCGCGCATCATGATGACATCAGGCCGTCAATCAACTGAACTTCCGATTCCGATGCCGAATTCCGATATTGAAAAAATATCGGAAGTCGGTATCGGAATGCTCAACACTAATCATGAATGTTTGTATATATGGAACTTTATGCTTTTTTGTCATGTTCATTTGTATACAGGACACTAATATTGTATATATTTATTTTTCCAGAAAGGTTTGACAAACACCTTGGATAAGGTCGAAACGTTATCTAACAGTTGGAGGCTGGACAGACATCTGACTGGGATGATTTAGCGAATCCTGCTTTGAGCAGGGGGTTGGACCTGTTGGCCCAGGAGGTCCCTTCCAACTCTACGATTCTATGATTCTATGATTCTAGTTCCTGTTTGATCCTGCTTTGGTGTTTTCTGCAGATGTAAATAAATATAACACAATTTTTGCAAAGAAAGAACGTTTTCTGAATGTGGCTGCTTCTTCTTCTCTCTTCCCCAGCAGGGATGCCGACTTATTCACTACCATGATCCCTGTCCTGCATTTCCTCCTTCCTCCGTGGCGGCTGCTGCCTGGGACACAAATTCCTGGGCATTGTCCTTAGGACGAGCGCACTCCCTGTTAGCCGGCGGAACGCACCAAATAATAAAATGACAATGAGGTGCATTCGCAGCGTGAGGTCCAAAGTGCAGAGATGTAGAACTACTGCTCAGTAACGTGGGAGGTTATATGGCATACAATAAACGAAGACACGCAGGTTAGCGTCACCCGGTGTGTACAGAAGCAAGTTCTGTTACTTCACAGAAACGCGGTGCCGCACAAAGTAAATGCCGAAGCCTGTTAAGCTCACAGGGCTCAGCCAGATGAGCACTAGAATACGGACGCAGGACTCAGTCCCATGGAATTAGAGTCCTTCTAGTCCACTAGCGCTCGGAATGGCTGCAGCGGTGCCAGCACGGGATAATGATCCCAGATAAGCGTGCAGGTGTGCACAGAGCCGCTCAGGCAGACGCCTCTAATCACCCAGGGTTGGGCCAAATAAGTGCACAAGGCGCTGCACAGACGGTAGCTGCCACTTGCCTTGGTACGATAGTGCCCTGCAGTGAGCAACACCATCAGACGCTAGTGTGTGCAGAGTACTAGGAGCACAGTGGCGTGAGCATAGCCACCCGTTGGTGCTGATTCTAACTCTGAATCCCTAACTGTATTGTAAGGGTTCCAATGGATTGTAATGAATAAGAAAATGCTCACACAAGAATTGAATTTACTAAATTGATTTACTTAATAAGTGATAAAGATCAAATAATAAACAGTATAAACAATAAATATACACGTGAATTAAACATACATTACATTATTCAGATAGAATTCAAGTCCATCTCTTTCTCATCTCCGTGTCCTCATCTGGTCCGATCATCTCCCCTCTGCCCTCTGTCTCTCTCTGTCCCTCTGCTAATCAGTCCCCTTTTTATATCCCCCAAAAGCATCCAAATGTGTCTTAGTTAAAAAGCTTTGATCTATCCTTCAATGCTAATGAGAAAGTCCCCTGAAACCAAATAGATGAGAATTCACCAGATAACATCCTTGGGAACGTTTACACACCCAATCTAATTATGGCAACAAAGGTCCTTTGTTGGTAAATAAGTGTGTAAACCAGTTATTTGCTCTGCTTGGACAATTTGACCATCTGGTTGAACATGTCAACTACCTTCTAGGAAGGATCAAAGAGATGAGACTATATATATATATATATATATATATATATATATATATATAAATCCAACAATGTAGACCAGCTCACTCCTGTGAATCACCTGGAACCTCAGCTGACCTGGTTAACTCCGATGTGCCCGGATCTGGATGTAGGAGTCCATCCATACAAATGTGAACAACGACAAAGCAAAGTCCAGCAATAACGTGAGCAATCCAGGATGCTGTTAAAAAATTTTTTCTTTTTATTCATAAATCCATTAAAATGCAATGGTCCAAGCAGTTCAAAACAGCAATAACGCAGGAAAGTTGTGCAGATAGGACTATGCGTTTCAGCGGTAGAACCCGCCTTCTTCACGGTCCAGAATCTAATCTGCTTTCCAAACATGGAACCTTATATACATCCCACTCCCATCAGGGTAATTATAAACATATGTGAGAGACTTAAAAACATGTGCTATAAAAGCAGATCAAACATATAAACTATCCACATATTGATCAGTATACAACATGCATAAAGATTATAAGGAAAGAATTCAACATATTGGAGAAAAGTACATTAGGAATGTCCAATAACCTGACCATAAGATTTAAGGCCCTGTGCACACAGTGCAGACTCCGTGCAGTTCCGCAGCAGATTTGGCCCTGCAATATGTAGGTTGCACGATGAACCCCCTTAAAACTAGAATCCGCAAACACCTATCAGACGCTAGTAATTTGCCTATGGTTGGTGCATCAGTAGTATCCCGACATTTTTCAAAAAAACATAATGGGGATTTACGCGGTTTCTCCTTTATGGGCATAGAGCATGTAAAAAAACCATTGAGAGGGGGAGATTTTCATAAAAAAGTGCTTGCAAGAGAAAGTAGGTGGATATTTGAGTTGGGGACTCGCATGCCACAGGGCTTTAATAACCGCCTGGATATCATTATGCACTATTGATATATTTGTATTATATAATGCTGGTTAATATTATTATTCTATGTTTTTGTACCACTGGGGCTATGTGCACACGGTGCCGATTCTGTTGTGGAATTTTCCACGTAGATTTTGCTAAATCTTTAGGTAAGATGATCTGCGTTTTGCCTGCAGAATTGTCGCAGATTTGGTGCAGTTTTTGTGCGGATTTCCCCTGCAGTTTCCGCCTGCAGATTTCTATAATGGAGCAGGTGGAGAGCTGCAGCAGAGCCGCACAGGAGAGGTGATATGCTGCTTCTTTTATTCTGCACCAGATCTGCGCGGAAAAATCTGCAGCATGTGCACAGCCTTTTTTGTTTTACATAGCCTTAAATGGTACTGTGCATCATGTGCTGTTCTGTTGCTTTTCTGCTGCGGTTCTGCAGGGCCAAATCTGCTGCGGAACTGCACGGAGTCTGCACTGTGTGCACAGGGCCTTAAATCTTATGGTCAGGTTATTGGACATTCCTAATGTACTTTTCTCCAATATGTTGAATTCTTTCCTTATAATCTTTATGCATGTTGTATACTGATCAATATGTGGATAGTTTATATGTTTGATCTGCTTTTATAGCACATGTTTTTAAGTCTCTCACATATGTTTATAATTACCCTGATGGGAGTGGGATGTATATAAGGTTCCATGTTTGGAAAGCAGATTAGATTCTGGACCGTGAAGAAGGCGGGTTCTACCGCTGAAACGCGTAGTCCTATCTGCACGACTTTCCTGCGTTATTGCTGTTTTGAACTGCTTGGACCATTGCATTTTAATGGATTTATGAATAAAAAGAAAAAATTTTTTAACAGCATCCTGGATTGCTCACGTTATTGCTGGACTTTGCTTTGTCGTTGTTCACATTTGTATGGATGGACTCCTACATCCAGATCCGGGCACAACGGAGTTAACCAGGTCAGCTGAGGTTCCAGGTGGTTCACAGGAGTGAGCTGGTCTACATTGTTGGATTTATAGACTATTGGGAGCTTTGACCGTGCTTCTCCCCATAAGGAACAGCTTTTCACTGCAGCAGGATTTATTTTTATTGGTCATTTGAATACAACATGTTACCTTCTAAGGATTCCACGAGAGATACACAGGACTATGCGGTACGTCTCAATAAGCTTGCCAGCATTTTTCAGGAAGATTTGAATGAAAATTGTCCTGTTGTTGAAAGTACTAACTCCATATTGAATAAATTGGAGCAATCCTTATGTAAGGAGCAAAAGCTTTGGTGGGACCACAACTCTCTTAACGGTTATTTGGAGAGGAAAATGATACCGCGTGGTCTCAGACTGAAAAAACAATCCACCACTGCTTATGGAGCGGACTTTCAAAAAAACTGGGACATTATTCTGAGTGAGTGTTCACTTAAACTGATTAAACTGATTATAGAGGAGGAGGATAAGGAACTTGTTAAAATTAATAACGAAATTGAGCTTATCAAAAATTCTGTTAAAAATCTGGAGACTTCAGATACCATCACTAAATTCCAGGACCGCATGTATAATAATTTAAAAAGAAGGGAGCATTCTATTATAGCTATAAAGAAAAGAAAATTTCAGAGAGATCTTGATGATTACAAGAATGACAAAATATATAATTGGGCTAGTAATCCTCCCTCTATTCTGAGAAAACATAAGTCCTGGTATAAGAAACCTAAAGTATCTTTTAATTCTACGGCCAATTATGATACCTCTTTTGGGGAAACATCGGATGAATTAACAGACTCCTCAGTTGCTTCAGTAGCCAGTATTCAGACTGGTGGCAAAAAACACCAAAAAAGGAACTTTCAACAAGAAGGTGCCTTGCCAAAAAACGAATATGCAAGAGGGGAGGAAGGAAACACAAGTCCAAAAGGTTTTCATATGACGTTTCGCAAGCGCCGTTAATGGAGATTCCTGTATTCAATCTTTCCAGTTACATTTTGACGGACTCACAGATTGGACTCTTGTCTAAAGGACTAGGTTTTTCTCCAGTTAAAAAATTCAGTTTATTTGACACTATTGTTGATATCAATAGATTTGCACGTAATTTGACCCTTAAAGTTCATTATAATGAGGACAATACTCATGTGTATAATGATTTATCATCTGTCAGTATACCATCTGGTAATAATTGTATTCATTTTAGTGAACAGGTAGCTGTCTCTAATTTAAGACAACTAGAGGGGGAGACAGAGTTGGAGGATAGGGTTAATCTAAATGACAGGTTTCAGACTCGTAATCCCATGTTCTACCCAGTAAAATCGAGACCTCCTTTCCTTGATTTTTTCAGGAAACAATTGAAAGTGAGCTTGTGTCTCTTTATAATTAAGTAGAACATCAAGAGGTTAAACTTAATCTGAGTATTTCTGAACATAGGGCAATTGATGAATTGAGGGCTAATGGCGATCTCCTTGTTGTCCAGGCAGACAAGAGGGGCACTATTGTGGCTCTCAATGCTGGTTTATATAAGAAAATGAACTTGCTGGATTTAGAAAACAGTAGCACCTATATTGAATTGCCATCTAATCCAACTAATTCATTTAACTCTGAATTATTACATCTATTACAGGTGGGAATTAGTATGGGTGCTATTTCAGACAGAATTAAAAAATTTATTTTTTGTGAAACACCGATTGTCCCAATATACCACTCACTCCCTAAAGTTCATAAAGAGGTTTTTCCTCCCCCTCTCAGACCTATCGTGTCTGGGATCGGATCATTTAGTGAGAAACTAGGGGAGTGGGTTGATTTTTATCTTCAACCTTTAGTGCCATTAACACCAAGTCATCTTAAAGATTCCAAAAGTATAATACAGATTATGGAAAAATTTCATTGGCAATCTGATTATGTGTGGTTATCTTGCGATGTGGTGGGGTTATATCCTTCTATCCCCCATCACGTCGCGTTACGATGCATCACATATTATTTGTCCAGATACAGTAATTATGAGGATTCCATTCAGAGGTTTATTGTCTCCTCAATTCAATTTCTTTTAAGCCACAACTATTTGTGTTTGATGAGAGATATTTCCTCCAGACACAGGGTGTGAGCATGGGCGCTAAGTTCTCACCTTCCCTAGCTAACCTGGTTATGTCTGTTTGGGAAGAAAATTATATCTTTAATATTGATAACCCATACAAGGATAATATTGTTTGGCTGGGGAGATTTATTGATGATCTGATATTTGTCTGGAGGGGTAGTCTCTCGTCTGCAAAAAGTTTCTTTTCTTATTTGGATTTGAATGATTTCAATCTAAAATTTACTAGTAGTGGTCATGAGGTATCAATTAACTTCGTGGATTTGAAACTGACCGCAGATCTGGACAATGATGGGGTTCTGATATCTCCCTATAAAAAATCCATTGCATGCAATAGTATTTTAATGGCTTCCTCTAATCACCCCAAACATGTCATTCAGAATATTCCTGTGGGGGAGCTTATTAGACTAAAAAGGAATACCACATCTAGTGACAAATTGGAGGAAGGAATTGAAATGACCTGTAATAATTTAAAAAAAAGGGGGTATCCTAATTGGTCCTTGGACAGAGCCAGGAAAATGGTAGCAGGCATGGATAGGGTTAAGCTGTTGGAATCTACTGAGAAAAAAAGACAGTTTGACTCTAAAAAATCTAGGGTGGTTTTCAGTACCAATTATAGTCCTCAGTTTAATTCTATTGTTAAAATCATCAAAAAATATCTCCCTTTGTTATCTCAGAATGATATTTTGAAAAATATTGTGGAAAATAATGATATTGCCTTTGTGGCAAGAGCCCCGACTTTAGCTACATTATTATCACCCAGCATGTTCAAAGATCCGGATAAAATTTCCCCTAGCAATTGGTTAAAAACAACAGGATTTTTTAAATGCGGTGCCGATATCTGTAAGTGCTGCGGTTTTGCTAATAAATCTAAAACATTTACATCTATCTCCAATAAAAAACAGTTTAACGTTTGTTCTTTTATAAACTGTAATACGGAGAATGTAGTGTATCTAATTAATTGCAATATATGCCGTATGCAATATGTAGGTTGCACGATGAACCCCCTTAAAACTAGAATCCGCAAACACCTATCAGACGCTAGTAATTTGCCTATGGTTGGTGCATCAGTAGTATCCCGACATTTTTCAAAAAAACATAATGGGGATTTACGCGGTTTCTCCTTTATGGGCATAGAGCATGTAAAAAAACCATTGAGAGGGGGAGATTTTCATAAAAAAGTGCTTGCAAGAGAAAGTAGGTGGATATTTGAGTTGGGGACTCGCATGCCACAGGGCTTTAATAACCGCCTGGATATCATTATGCACTATTGATATATTCGTATTATATAATGCTGGTTAATATTATTATTCTATGTTTTTGTACCACTGGGGCTATGTGCACACGGTGCCGATTCTGTTGTGGAATTTTCCGCGTAGATTTTGCTAAATCTTTAGGTAAGATGATCTGCGTTTTGCCTGCAGATTTGTCGCAGATTTGGTGCAGTTTTTGTGCGGATTTCCCCTGCAGTTTCCGCCTGCAGATTTCTATAATGGAGCAGGTGGAGAGCTGCAGCAGAGCCGCACAGGAGAAGCGATATGCTGCTTCTTTTATTCTGCACCAGATCTGCGCAGAAAAATCTGCAGCATGTGCACAGCCTTTTTTGTTTTACATAGCCTTAAATGGTACTGTGCATCACGTGCTGTTCTGTTGCTTTTCTGCTGCGGTTCTGCAGGGCCAAATCTGCTGTGGAACTGCACGGAGTCTGCACTGTGTGCACAGGGCCTTAAATCTTATGGTCAGGTTATTGGACATTCCTAATGTACTTTTCTCCAATATGTTGAATTCTTTCCTTATAATCTTTATGCATGTTCTATACTGATCAATATGTGGATAGTTTATATGTTTGATCTGCTTTTATAGCACATGTTTTTAAGTCTCTCACATATGTTTATAATTACCCTGATGGGAGTGGGATGTATATAAGGTTCCATGTTTGGAAAGCAGATTAGATTCTGGACCGTGAAGAAGGCGGGTTCTACCGCTGAAACGCATAGTCCTATCTGCACGACTTTCCTGCGTTATTGCTGTTTTGAACTGCTTGGACCATTGCATTTTAATGGATTTATGAATAAAAAGAAAAAAATTTTTAACAGCATCCTGGATTGCTCACGTTATTGCTGGACTTTGCTTTGTCGTTGTTCATATATATATATATATATATATATATATATAGTAGATTGTAACCGTATCAATAGTTGGTATTAATTAATTGGAGTGTTGAAACCATTAAAAATAACTCATAGTATACATTCCACCCCTTGGTTTCAATCACTTTAATTAATTAACCTGCCACTAAACTATACCATTTATCATAATTTGCATTGCTCCTATATATATTTATTCATTTGCTACCAATAGAAAACCGATTTGGTAAAAAGCAAAATCCTGGGCTTAAAACGGAAAAAATCAAAACAAAAACAACATTGGACCAGCAGGTGCTGAGATATCAAATGTCTGTAGAAATCTTCTTTCTTCGGATCTTCTTGACCGCAATTTTTAAAAGGGTCTCTGTTGCAGGGAAGCACAGGGAGTATTATGCCCTCATCACTTTGGGGTGACTTCACTACTTTCCCTGGTTAGCAAAAGAACAGACTCTAAAGAGCAATCTGTCCCTGCCCTTCATGACATTAACTCCTTGATTCTCCAAAGCAATGGGTGAGGGGAGTGCAGGTGTCCATGGCTGAGCATAAGAGTACCTTTATCTTCTATTGCTGCCGCTGTTCAGGGCCTTATTCACCTTGGTGACGCTTTAGCAGCATCTGGGCTCAGTCTCATCGCTCAATTGGACATCTTCAGTCTACACAAAAGACACAACCTGCACTGTGGGAAAGTGAAATTCAAAGTCATACTTGAAAAAGTTCCAAAGTCTTTGCAGAGCTAACTCAGTCCAAAGCAACAGTCCAAAATAACTCAGTCCGGGTGGCTTGTTTTTTCCACCCCTTGATCAGATGAATCAAACAAAATTACCATAGGTTTGTTGGTCCAAATTAACTGTGCCCAGAATGACCTTTGAAATTTTCTACTGTAGCAAATATTTCTATTATACAGTAGATGATAAGTACTAAAATATATCATATGTGTATGGACTTATACACTGAAATAAATCATAATATAAAAATATCAGACACCAGTTATCAAACACATCAAATTCATGTCAATCACATTTGCATGATAACGATGATCATAATTACCAGTACAATCATGTTCATGGAGATCACAAAATAATGTTACTACTCGTCAGAATCAGTACAATTACATGTTTAAGGAAAACAGAACCCAAACCAATTTGCTATTAACCCAATTCTAGCAAACTATTATTTTTACATCATAATATATACATTACATCAACACACTCTCTGGCTTCACCTAATGCATTCATTCAGTAAGCAGGAGAGATTCTCATTTACATATAGACAAACACAGTTCTTGTCAACCCCCCAGTATATTATCAGTCATCTAACTTTAGTTCAGTCTTAAATTCATTGTCTGTACTGTCACTCTCTCTTTTCCTTGTATGTTTCTCTCACATGGCTCCCACATACAGAATCATCTTATATCTGCTGTGGTCTTTTGCCTTTTAAAACATCAAGGTCTATTACAAACCCTCAAATGCGAAATGCACATTTATGCATCACCAAGACCAAACCCAATTCATCATATATCAGCCAGTGCATATGTCACAGTATGCTCACAGTTGTATTTCTCTTCATATATCAGCCAGCGCATACTTCATAGTATGCTCACAGGAATATTTATCTAAGAAACTCTAGAACGAAAACAAACATCATTAGACATCAAAAAATGGCAAAACTGTTCAAACAACAATTTTCAGGGATCTTCCACAACTTTTATCTAAAATCTGCATTTAAAATTAGCCCATGAGGGAATCTTGGCAGGGGGTGTAGTATGCCATGGTATTGGAAGAGTGCAAGGGGCGGTTACAGTGGGGGCTTTGCATGCCTCCATCAGGTGTCCCACCTCTGTCTTTCCAACCCCCTATCTCATTTGTCGCCACCCTCTTGGGTCTGGCGAGTTGCAATTTACCTTTTCTCCTCAGATCTTGCCATCTTCTCAACAGGTCACTTGTAGAGATCCCATCTATCTCCTGGAATAGAACTCCACTAGCTATCAGGTCACAAAACAACTCCTTCCTGCTCTTTCTAATTTGGGTATCATCCTCTTTTCTCCTTTCTTGATCTACTCTCTCTACTGTACTATTTTTTGATACTTTTGCTCTCTCTAGAGCAGATAGCTGGGAGATTAAATTGCATGCTGTGTAGACATTAGTGGAATTTCCCATAAGTGCACTGAACATAGTGAACAATGGGGCTTTGTATGACACTGGGGCACCTTCTATGAACTTATTCTTCATCAATACTGTCAATATTGCAGCATCTGGTCCCTTCCAATCCTCAACAACAGCAAAATGATCATTCAGATCTGGCAAAGGATTGCGAGTTATGCCATCTATACCTGTGATTTCTCTCAATCTCTGAACTCCATCTGCAAGAGTCTCCCATCGTGTCTGTGGTATTAATTCCATGGAAGAGTCATACACTTGTGCCACAGAATCCCTCACCAAATGCAGCAAAGAGAAAGTCTCTGTAGTGTCCCTTGCACGTCTCATTTTTAGACGCACCATAGGATCAATACAAATACTACAAAGTCCTATTGCCTCAAGACGGTTCAAAATTATAGTATCGGCTCCCAGATCCCATAATCTGAGAATCCATGCTAACAAAGGTTCTCCTGCTGGCTGCCTGTACCTGGTAGCTAATTCTGCTAATTCTCCTACTGTATAATTCCTAGTTTCCTCGGTCATTGAAGCTTCTGCTCCTGTAGCTGCGTTTCCTGCATCCATCCTATCTCCACTACGCTGTGTGACTTCTCTCCTAGTTTAAGTAGTCACAGTTGGTCTGGCTTGCTTTTCTTCCTCATCTGTCTCACTGTTACAGCCATCATATTCTAGCAAATCTGACCATTTCTCATGTGCAATCATGGTTCTAATATGTGCAGTACAAATATCTGACACTGGCCGCTGTCTCCTCCTGCGCCTATTCTTATTCACATTTTTCATTACATAAGCTTCAAAATTCTTTTGCATATTGTCATGCTGTTTCATTTGGTCTCTCAAGGCTAATTGCAAGCTAATCCTTTGCTCTAAAACTGTATGCAGCTCTAAACGCAAATTATCTATCTGTTCCTGTAAGCTTTGAGACACTTGCACACAGATCCATCCAACGGCTGCTGCAGCTTTCTGCTCTTTTGCATCATTCCTTGAGAGATCAAATTTGGCAGCCACATCCTGGGGATTTGGCAAGCGCTGTCCCGCCATATATTTTTTACATTCCTGTGCCATTGGGGTCCACCTTCCTGGTAACTCCCATTCTGGCAAAGATCTGACACTACTCTCAACTGCTTTCCTACTCTTAACAAACTTATTCAATTTTGCAAACATTTTTATTTAAAACAATCCCACTTCTGACACCAATTTGTATTGTAAGGGTTCCAATGGATTGTAATGAAAAAGAAAATGCTCACACAAGAATTGAATTTACTAAATTGATTTACTTAATAAGTGATAAAGATCAAATAATAAACAGTATAAACAATAAATATACACGTGAATTAAACATACATTACATTATTCAGGTAGAATTCAGGTCCATTTCTTTCTCATGTCCGTGTCCTCGTCTGGTCCGATCATCTCCCCTCTGCCCTCTGTCTCTCTCTGTCCCTCTGCTAATCAGTACCCTTTTTATATCCCCCTAAAGCATGCAAATGTGTCTTAGTTAAAAAGCTTTGATCTATCCTTGAATGCTAATGAGAAAGTCCCCTGAAACCAAATAGATGAGAATACACCAGATAACATCCTTGGGAACGTTTACACACCCAATCTAACTATGGCAACAAAGGTCCTTTGTTGGTATATAAGTGTAAACCAGTTATTTGCTCTGCTTGGACAATTTGACCATCTGGTTGAACAAGTCAATTACCTTCTAGGAAGGATCAAAGAGATGAGACTATATATATATATATATATATATATATATATATATACACAGTAGAGTGTAACCGTATCAATAGTTGGTATTAATTAATTGGAGTGTGGAAACCATTAAAAGTAACTCATAGTATACACTAACCAACATGCATATCCAAGGGAGGGGAGATATAATGAGTCAGTCACCAGATACATGCATCCATCATTATACACACAAATAAGCATAAGAGTCTATACTAGCGCATGACCGTGCGGCCATGAGACTCTTTTATAGCAGCGTCCTTCCGGGACCTTCCTAGTGGTCCAATGGGAGCAGCAATAGGACCTGAGCATGTGACCTCAGACCTCCAATGAGATTACTTCCCACGGGCATGCTCAGTGGACCAAAAGAAGGACAGTCCTAGGAGCTGCTGGCTATTGCAAGTTACTATAGCTGAACCCTGATTAGCAGCAGTAACCAAGCCAACAGTAGTAGACTGAGCACGATGCAGAGAATGACATCTTTGCTGAGCAGGCTCCTCAGCGGCCGGAGAGGAATAGGAGACCGCAGACAGCAAGGCTTGGGATTCCTGCTATGCAGAAGCAGGAACCCGACGCCTAACATTTTCCCCCCTCTTAGGCCCCCTCCCCCCTTGCCTTGCTATGCTCAAAGGCAGCAATGAGCAAGGAAGCATGAATGTTCTCCACATGCTCCCAGGTCCTATCCTCTGTGCCATGACCCTTCCAATCCACTAGATAAATGTTTTTTGCCCTTTACCACCTTACACTCTACAATGGTATTCACCTCGTACTCGTCCGAGGACAAGCTTGATGTCCCGGTAGGTGACTCCAAAAACCGGGACATGTGAAAAGTCTTAATGAGGGACACGTGGAAGGTGTCAGTGATGCTCAGGTGTGGAGGAAGGGCCAAACGGTAGACCACAGGGTTGACCTGTTCGAGGATCTTGAAGGGACCAATGTAACGAGGCGCGAACTTAGTGGAATCGACCCGCAGCCTGATATTCCAGGAGGAGAGCCACACTAAGTCGCCAGGAATGAAGGTCGGAGTGGGGTGCCGGTGTGCGTCATGTGCCTCCACTGCCCAGCCTGCCATCCTAGAGTCAGTGGAAGACACAGGCATGGGCACAGGGAGTAGGTCTGACCGGTTGAGTCGGCCACAGCATTGTTCAGGGCAAACTCCGCCCAAGGCAGCAAGGATGTCCAGTCATCCTGCCTGGCCGAGACAAAATGCTGTAGATATGTGACCAGGGTCTGTTTGGCCCTCTCTACCAACCCATTCGTCTCGTGAGGATAGGCCGAGGAGAGATTCAGCTCAATGCTGAGCACGCTACAGAGCTCTCTCCAGAACCGAGATGTAAACTGGGGGGCCCCGGTCACTGACAATTTTGTCTGGTATGCCGTGCAGGTGAAAAACGTGCTTGATGAACAATGCTGCCAGGCCCAGTGCAGAAGGTAGCCATGAGAGAGGCACCAGGTGCACCATTTTAGAGAAATGGTCGGTCACGATGCAGATGACCGTGCTGCCACTGGACTTGGGTAGGCCCACCACGAAGTCCATACCAACCGTCTCCCAGGGCCTGTCCACCACCGGCAGGGGGTAGAGCAGCCCAGCAGGCCGTTGTCAAGGAGACCTATTCATGGCCCAGGAGACGCACGCCCGAATGTAGTCTCCGACGTCATGGGACATGTGCGGCCACCAGTATGTCCCAAAGTGTCCACCCACCCTGGACACGTGAGCCCAAGAGAGGACCTCCGGTCGCAAAATGGGCAGGTACAAACATCTTGCCTGGAGGCACCGACTCGAGGGCGACCAGAGCCACGGTCCTCAGGCTCTCAGATGGGACAACCAGACAAGACTCAGTCTCCTCCTCCAATGACACCACGGAGCGAGAGAGAGCATCGGCTCGGACATTCTTCTGCCCGGAGAGAAAGTGGAGGGTAAAGTGGAACTGGGAGAAGAACAGGGACCACCTGGCCTGGCAAGAGTTTAGCCGTTGGGCTGTCTGCAGGTACACCAAGTTTTTGTGGTCGGTAAACACCTGGAAGGGGAACCGGGCCCCCTCCAGGAGGAGTCTCCACTCCAAAAAGGCCAACTTCATAGCTAGCAACTCCCTGTCCCCGATGGAGTAATTCCTCTCTGCCGGTGAAAAGGTTCTTGGAGAAGAAGAAGCAAGGCTGCTTCCAACCATGAGCGTCCTTCTGGAAGAGGACCACTCCGGCACCGACAGAGGAGGCATCCACCTCCAAGATGAATGGCTTATCTTCATTGAGGTGATGTAGAATGGGAGCACTACCAAAGTGGGTCTTGATGAAGGAGAAGGCCTTGGAGACCTGTTCCGACCACAACTTGGGGTTTGCTCCCTTCTTGGTGAGGGCCACCAAGGGAGCTAACAAGGTGGAGAAGTGGGGAATGAACTGGCGCTAGTAATTAACGAACCCCAAAAAGCGCTGCACCGCTTTGAGAGAGTGGGGTTCCTGCCAGTCCATTACCGCCTGCAGCTTGGCAGGATCCATAGCCAAACCCTGGGCAGAAATTATATAGCCCAGGAAAGGCAAGGACTCCTGCTCAGGCACTTCTCCAACTTGGCATAGAGGGAGTTAGCTCGTAAGCGGGCGAAGACTTTGCCAACCTCGCTCCGGTGGGAGTCCATATCTGAGGAGAAGATGAGAATGTCATCCAGATAGACAACCACAGAGGTGGATAGCATATCTCAAAAGATGTCATTGACAAAGTCCTGGTCGAAGAAGTATCCCGCCCCCCCCGGTGACACTGACTTCCTAATGAATCCTCTTGCCAGATTCTCCCTGATGTATTGAGACATGGCCTCTGTCTCTGGGAGAGATAAGGGGTAGACTCGACCCAGGGAGGCTCAGTACCAGGCAAGAGGTCAATAGGACAGTCATAGGGGCGATGCGGGGGAAGGGTTTCTACCGCCTTTTTGGAGAACACGTCCACATACTGTCGATAGTGTTTGGGGAGTGAAGGAAAGATCTGCTGGGACCTCAGTGGAGGCAACCTGGATGCACTCCCTCAGACATCTACCCTCACATGACTTACTCCAACCAAGAATTTTCGCCGAGGACCACTCTATATTGGGGGAATAATACCGGAACCAGGCGACTCCTAGAAGGACCTGGTCGATACCCTCGGGCATGACGAGGAGGAATATCGTCTCCTGATGAGATGGACACACCGAGAGTATCAAAGGGGCGGTCTGGTGGGTAATCTGTGAGGGCAGAGTCGTGCCGTTCACCACTCTGACAGTGACTGGCTTAGATATCATAACCAGAGGTATATCATATATCATAACCAGAGGTATAGCGTGCCGTTGAGTGAAGGCAGATGACATAAAATTGCCCTCCACTCCGGAATCCACGCAAACCTCCACCGCCAGAGTGGAAGAACCAAACTCAAGCGTCCCCTTGCTGTGGGCACTGGTTGGCAAGGTGACCAGACTGCCGGCAAACATGACTAGTCACAGGAGCTCGACGGACCGGGGCCTAGATCCCGCACGGGAAGCCCCTGGAGGCTCGGATGCCCGATCGGGAGATTCCAGAGGTTTAGTAAAACTACAGTAGGTGCCAACCTACACCTCTGCCTACTCTGGGACCTCTAAAACCTTTGCTCGGCAAACGAAGGTCTATGCGGGTCGAGATGGTAATAAGCTCCTCCAGTGTGGCGGGAACCTCCCTGGTGGCCAGGGCATCCTTCACATGGAAAGCCAGACCTCTCCAGAAAGCCGGAATGAGAACCTTATCTGACCACTCCTACTCTGAGGCCGGAGACCAGAACTGGATGGCGAAGTGGCTGACCAAGGAAGGGCCCTCTGGTAATGCCAGTAGCTGGAGCGCGGTGCCATGGGTGGCTCGCGTTCCCAAGAAGACCTGCTTCAGAGCAGCCAAGAAATGAGAAGCGCTCTGAACTACTTGATCACCAGGCTCCAAAGCCCTGCCCGTCAAGAGGGAAACGACAAATCCCACCTTAGCCTGCTCTGAGGGGAATCGTGCCGCCAGCAGCTCTAGCTGTATAGAGCACTGGCTAGCGAAGCCCCTACATGAAGCACTATCACCTGAGAACTTCTCAGGCAGCAGAAGGTGGGACAAAGTCGGGGCAGGGAAGGCAGTGGTCACACGGGAGACAGACTCCATGGCTGCCTGAACAGCGACCACAGTAACATCCGCAGTTGAGGCTGAACGCTCGAGAGCCGCCAACCTGCCCTCCAGCTGGCGGATGTACTACAGCAGTCGCTGCTCATCCACCATTACTAGCAAGACCATGGCGTTAGTATATTGTTAGGCTGGTGTAATGCACCAAATAATAAAAATGACAATAAGGTGCGTTCGCAGCCTGGGGTCCACCGTGCAGAGATGTAGAACTGCTGCTCAGTAATGGCGGAGGTTATACGGCAGACAATAAATGAACACATGCGGGTTAGCGTCACCCGGTGTGTACAGAAGCGAGTTCTGTTACTTCACAGAACCGCGGTGCCGCACAAAGTAAATGCCGAGGCCTGTTAAGCTCACAGGGCTCGGTCAGATGAGCGCTAGAATATGGACACAGGACTCTGTCCCAAGGACACGGGATTACAGTCCTTCTAGTCCACTAGCACTCGGCATGGCTGCAGCGGTGCCAGCATGGGATAATAATCCCAGATAAGCGTGCATGTGTGCACAGAGCCGCTCAGGCAGACGCCTCTAATCGCCCAGGGTTGGGCCAGATAAGCGCACAGGTTGCGCAAGGTGCTGCACAGGCGGTAGCTGCCACTTGCCGCGGTACGATAGTGCCCTGCAGTGTGCAACACCATCAGACGCTAGTGTGTGCAGAGTACTAGGAGCACAGTGGCATGAGCATAGCCACCCATTGGCGCTGACTCTAACTCTGAATCCCTAACCAACATGCATATCCAAGGGAGGGGAGTTATAATGAGTCAGTCACCAGAATCATGCATCCATCATCATACACACAAATAAGCATAAGATTCTATAATAGCGCATGGCCGGCGGCCATGAGACTCTTTTATAGCAGTGTCCTTCTGGGACCTTCCTAGTGGTCCAATGGGAGCAGCAATAGGACCTGAGCATGTGACCTCAGACCTCCAATGAGAGGACTTCCCACGGGCATGCTCAGTGGACCGAAAGAAGAACTTAGTCCTAGGAGCTGCTTGCTGCTGGCTATTGCAAGTTACTATAGCTCAACCTTGATTAGCAGCAGTAACCAAGCCAACAGTAGTAGACTGAGCAAGACGCCGAGAACAAAGTCTTTGCTGAGCAGGCTCCTCTGTGGCCAGAGAGGAATGGGAGACCACAGACAGCAAGGCTCGGGATTCCTGCTATGCCTAACACTCCCTCTTTCTTAATGGGGCCGCGCATGCCGTCGTAAAGTGTCCCCAGCCAATAGCTGGTTGACACCTGCTTTTTAAGGCACTTACTCCAGCATGGATGTGCCTGAGCAATATGGTTCGCTAGCCCTTAGCATGCTTACTAGCTGTCAGGTCCCCAGTACCAGCCAGTTAGTCTATCTGTCCCATACTTGTCTGCCTGTACTTGCTTATTTACAGTATCTCCGTTGCAGCTGGTCCAGTCCGCACCTGCCATTACTCATTTGTATATCAGTCAGTCCAGTCCGCACCTGCCATGGCTCATCTTTATACCAGCAGGTCCAGTCTGCACCTGCCAGGGCTCATCTGTATATCAGCCAGTTCAGTCCGCTTCTGCCAGTACTCATCTGTATATTAGCAGGTCCAGTCCACACCTGCCAGTGCTCATCTATATATCCGGTAATCCAATCCGCACCTGTCAGTAATCATCTGTATATCAGCCTCGCCAGTCTGCACCTGCCAGTGCTCATCTGTAGAGTTGAGCGAAACGGGTTGAAAAATTTCAAAAGTCGCCGACTTTTGGCAAAGTCGGGTTTCATGAAACGAAACCCGACCCTAGGATGAGGTCGGCCACGAGGTCGGCGACTTACGCGCCAAAGTCGCGTTTCAAAAGTTTGTTTTGCGCTCTTTTTCAGCCAATCAGGATCCACGGACACTGTGGGCAACGTGATGACATAGGCAGGGGTCACCACCATCTTTCAGAAGGGCATGCAAGTGATTGGCTTGCTTTGGTGGGCGTCACAGGGGTTATAAAAGGGCGTGCACGCCGACCGCCATCTTACTTCTGCCGATCTTAGCATAGGGAGAGGTTGCTGCTGCTGATTCTGTAGGGAGAGCGTTAGGCAGGGAAGAAGAAAAAAAAACTGCTTCTGCTGCTAGCGATTTTGCCTGTACAACACACCAGTCACTGTGTGTGCAGTGCAAGGGGAGGCTATATTGGGGTGGATCAGCGGTGTTGGTTGTTAGGCTGCCTTCTAAGGCTTCCTGACAGCTGCATTGCTGTTTACCCACTGCTCTGCAAACTGCTTTTTTAAAAGCAATCCCAATTTTTTTTTTGTCCTGCTGAGGTACTGAGCGTGCATTTTTTCACACCATACAGCGGTGTACGCTCCTCACGCAGTACCGTGTAACGGCTGTTATCACAGCCACAGTGAAGCTATCTGTGTGTCACTCTGTGAGAATAAGTCGAGGACATGTTCCGTTCTTACAGACCTGCACCTACTAGTTTTGTCTAGCTTTCAAACAGTTAAATATATTTGCTGTTTGATCACATTCAAAACTATAGAGAGACAGCGTGTGTCAGTCCGTATACTTAAAAAACACGGAGCTTGACAATTTTACGTACACCGGACAGCCGTGTACGTGCACGCTCCTCTCAGTACCGTGTAACGGCTGTTATCACGGCCAAAGTGAAGCTATCTGTGTGTCACTCTGTGAGAATAAGTCGAGGACATGTTCCGTTCTTACAGACCTGCACCTACTAGTTTTGTCTAGCTTTCAAACAGTTAAATATATTTGCTGTTTGATCACATTCAAAACTATAGAGAGACAGCGTGTGTCAGTCCGTATACTTAAAAAACACGGAGCTTGACAATTTTACATACACCGGACAGCCGTGTACGTGCACGCTCCTCTCAGTACCATGTAACGGCTGTTATCACGGCCACAGTGAAGCTATCTGTGTGTCACTGTGGAAGGAAAAGTGGAGGACTTGTTCCGTTCTTACAGACCTACACTCTAGGGAGATTCCTATTCTGCCCAATTCTACATACACCTTGTAGTTTGTGATACACTAGCCAATTTCTGCCTGTGACATAGCGCTCTGATATTCAGTGGGCCTCACACAATCCAAAAGTGTCCAGTGTCCACTAGTGTGTGCAGAAATTCAAAATCTCCCTTATCCTGTAGTCACTTTTTTCACACCTGTGCCATCGAGCCTGTGACATAGCACTGTGATATTCAGTGGGCCTCACACAATCCATAAGTGTCCAGTGTCCACAAGTGTGTGCAGAAATTCAAAATCTCTGTGATCCTGTAGTCACTTTTTTCACACCTGTGCCATCGAGCCTGTGACATAGCGCTCTGATATTCAGTGGGCCTCACACAATCCAAAAGTGTCCAGTGTCCACTAGTGTGTGCAGAAATTCAAAATCTCCCTTATCCTGTAGTCACTTTTTTCACACCTGTGCCATCGAGCCTGTGACATAGCGCTCTGATATTCAGTGGGCCTCACACAATCCAAAAGTGTCCAGTGTCCACTAGTGTGTGCAGAAATTCAAAATCTCCCTTATCCTGTAGTCACTTTTTTCACACCTGTGCCATCGAGCCTGTGACATAGCGCTCTGATATTCAGTGGGCCTCACACAATCCAAAAGTGTCCAGTGTCCACTATTGTGTGCAGAAATTCAAAATCTCCCTTATCCTGTAGTCACTTTTTTCATACCTGTGCCATCGAGCCTGTGACATAGCGCTCTGATATTCAGTGGGCCTCACACAATCCAAAAGTGTCCAGTGTCCACTAGTGTGTGCAGAAATTCAAAATCTCTGTGATCCTGTAGTCACTTTTTTCACACCTGTGCCATCGAGCCTGTGACATAGCGCTGTGATATTCAGTGGGCCTCACACAATCCAAAAGTGTCCAGTGTCCACTAGTGTGTGCAGAAATTCAAAATCTCCCTTATCCTGTAGTCACTTTTTTCACACCTGTGCCATCGAGCCTGTGACATAGCGCTGTGATATTCAGTGGGCCTCACACAATCCATAAGTGTCCAGTGTCCACAAGTGTGTGCAGAAATTCAAAATCTCCCCTGTCCTATAGACACCTTGTACCTTGTTTTACATTACTATATAGTTTGTTGGATTTTGTTTACATTTCTACAAAAAATGAGGAAGGCTGGTGGAAGAGGCCGTGGAATTGGGCGGGGGTTGGCAGCTGGTAATGATGGTGTTGGTGGTGGATCTGATGGTAGTGGCAAGAGCAAAATAGGACCGAATGCAGGAGGTGTTGAGCCTGCGTCATCATCTGGCTCCATAAGGCTTCGAAGGCTTAGTTTTCTAGGAGTTGGCAAACCGCTTTTAAAGCCAGAGCATCAGGAAAAAGTTTTATCTTACATTGCTGACTCAGCCTCCAGCTCTATCGCCTCCTCTTCTGAAGTTCTAAAAAGTAAAAGCACTGAGTCGTCATTGGAGACTCATGTTCATGAACCACACCTTTCCTTGTGTCCTTCATCCCAACCAAGATTGAAGGATGACGCAGGCCATACTACTGATTATTCCATGGAGCTGTTTTCACATACCATGCCTGGATTATCAAATGAAATGGTGAATTACCCAGGCCAAGATGAATCTTACATGGAGTGCACTGATGCACAGCCGCTGATAGATGATTCTGCTGGTACATTCACTCAGAGCACTACATTGTCCTCGTAGTGTACAGAGCCAGATTCTGACCCTGATGAGACTCAGGTGCCCCTTCCCGCACACTATACCACCATACACGGTGACACAGAGGAAGGTGCACATGACATTGAAGAGGAGGTGATGGATGACCCAGTTGTTGACCCAGATTGGCATCCATTGGGGGAAGAGGGTGCTGCTTCCAATAGCTCAGATGAGGAGCATCTACAGCAGACATCAACATCGCAACAGCTGTTATCTGGCAGGCCCGGAGCACTCCAAAGACAGGTTCCAAAAATCAAAAGAGTTGCTGGACAGCTTGTCCAGAGGGTCAAAAGATCACAGCGTGCTAGGCCGCAAAATGTCTGCCAAAGTAGGAAGAGTGCAGTGTGGCACTTTTTTGAACAAAACCCTCATGATCAGGCCAAGGTTATCTGTAAGAAGTGCGCTAAGACCTTTAGCCGAGGGAAAAATCTGAAAAATTTGAATACCAGTTGCATGCTTAGACATTTAACCACCATGCACTTGCAAGCGTGGACACAACACCAAACCTCAAGTGCCACATGTGCAACTGATCACAAAGAAGGTAGTCAGCAACGCTACATTGTTTCCCCCACTGTAAGCCCACCGGTTAGCACAGCAGCAAATGTTGAGGTGTCGTTACAAGGCCACAGCAGTCAGGGAATCCCACTGTTATATCAACGAAATACTGAATCTAGGCCATCAGAAAGAACACCAACTCCATCACCATCATCAACCCTCTCTCAGTCCGCCCTGTCCACCGCTACTTCCACCATATGCAGCTCTCAAGTCCAGCTCACCCTCCCAGACACTATGAGTAGGTCAAGAAAGTACTCAGTCTCTCATCCGCGTACACTGGGTTTGAACGCCCACATTGCCAAACTAATCTCGTTTGAGATGATGCCCTATCGGTTGGTGGAAAGCGCAGCTTTCCGCGAACTCATGGCCTATGCAGTACCACGCTATGACCTACCCAGTCACCACTTCTTCTCTCGCAAAGCCATCCCAGCCCTCCACCATCATGTAAAAGACGGCATTGTCCATGCACTCAAGCAGTCAGTGAGTGGAAAGGTGCACCTCACAACTGATGCATGGTCCAGTCGGCATGGCCAGGGCCGTTACGTGTCCATCACTGCGCACTGGGTTAATGTGGTGGATGCAGGGTCCACAGGGGACAGCGGTGGTGGGACAGTGCTGCCTAGCCCACGGTCTAGGAAACAGTTGGCTGTAGGCGTTCGACCCTCCTACTCCAGAAGCGAAAGCTCCTCCACAGAGCACAGTCGTACGAGCACTCCATCTGCAGCTGCCACTGTTGCACACGAGGTGTCCCCCTATCGAGCAGCTAGTGGAAAGCGTCAGCAGGCTGTGTTGCAGATGATGTGTTTGGGCGACAGACACACCGCCGAGGTGCTGGCCGAGTACTTGAAGCGACAAACTGAGTCATGGCTGGGCAGTGTACATCTTGAGGCAGGCAAGGTAGTTAGTGATAACGGCCGTAATTTTGTGGCAGCCATAGCCCTTTCAAAACTCAGCCACATACCTTGCTTGGCTCACACCTTGAACCTGGTGGTGCAGTGCTTCCTCAAAAATTATCCGGAGTTAACAGCCCTGCTCCAGAAGGTGCGAAGACTGTGCGCGCACATCCGCCGGTCGCCTGTACACTCCGTTCGTATGCAGAAGCTGCAGCGATTGCTCCACCTTCCCAACCACCGCCTCATTATCGACATTGCAACAAGGTGGAACTCCACCCTGCACATGGTGGAGCGGCTGTGCGAGGAGAGGCAGGCCATAATGCATTTGTGGGAGGATACACGGCCAGGCACTTTGAGAGCAGACATGGAGTTGACAGGTGTGCAGTGGTCGAAGCTGAAAGACCTCTGTAAAGTCCTTCAGTGTTTTGAGGAATGCACACGGCTGGTAAGCGCAGACGACGCCATCCTAAGCATGAGCATCCCACTTATGCCTTGCAGATCCTAAAAAGGGACCCCCGCATTGCCAAAATGATGAACGATGATGACTACTGGTTGGCCAGCATCCTGGATCCACGCTATAAAGGCAAATTACAAAACATCATGCCACAGGAGAACCTTGACCTAATATTGACTAATAAACAAGCAACTCTGGTAAATTGGTTGCTTGAGGCATTCCCAGCACACAGCAGCGGTGATGGTTCTCACACGAGCCGTACGGGCCGGTGGCAGCTTGGCAGAGGTGTTCATGGTGCACACAGCAGAAGTTGCGTTGGAGACACGGGTTTCATGACAATGTTGTGGACTGATTTTTCAAGTACCGCTCACACAACTGGTAATACTGCATCGATGGAAAGTGACAGAAGACAGCAGTTGTCAACTATGGTTACAAACTACTTTTCCTCCCATATCGATGTTCTCACACACAGGTCATTCCCCTTTGAATATTGGGCCGCTAAACTGGAATTGGCACAATATGCCTTACAGGGGCTCGCTTGCCCAGCTGCAAGTGTGCTATCGGAAAGAGTCTTCAGTGCAGCTGGATCAATCCTGAAAGAAAAAAGGACCCGTCTGTCAACCCAAAATGTGGATGATCTAACCTTCATTAAAATGAACCATGCATGGGTTTCCAAGGATTTTGTCCCACCTTCCCCTGATGACACATAGGGTGACAGAAAAATGGCTTGCTTTGGTCCACCTCTTCCTGGGACTTGACCTATTTCGCCTTTTGCATCAGCTGAATGTCCAACATCAACATATGCCACTTTCTAAAACTCCCTAACTGTGCTGCCTCCCCCCCATGGCCGGGGTCACCACCTAGCGCACGACACCGTGCGAGTGCCGTTGCCCTGGACAGGTGGGTAGGCCGAATCTTGGGCGCCGGCACTGGCACAGGGTCCCTCATAGTGCAATCAAGTGTCTCTGACGGTGGTGGTGCACACCCGCCGTCAGACACACCGCCGTAGTATGAGGGGCCCAGTGCCAGTACCGACGCCCCAGCATTTGCAATCTTTACCTCTCCCTGCTCCTCCGCTGTGTAGTCTGGGCCGTCAAATCCATACTGTGCCTGACACCGTCTGAGCCTGCCTCCTGATGTATAGACATATATTTTGAATGTGTACGCTATCCATACATGTTATCCGGGGATACGGTACCCTTTCTCACCTTTGTGCAATCACGTGCAATCCATACTGGGCCTAACACCGTCTGAGCCTGCCTCCTGATGTATATACATATATTTTGAATGTGTACGCTATCCATACATATTATCCGGGGATACGGTACCCTTTCTCACCTTTGTGCAATCACGTGCAATCCATACTGGGCCTAACACCGTCTGAGCCTGCCTCCTGATGTATAGACATATATTTTGAATGTGTACGCTATCCATACATGTTATCTGGGGATACGGTACCCTTTCTCACCTTTGTGCAATCACGTGCAAGCCATACTGGGCCTAACACCGTCTGAGCCTGCCTCCTGATGTATAGACATATATTTTGAATGTGTACGCTATCCATACATGTTATCCGGGGATACGGTACCCTTTCTCACCTTTGTGCAATCACGTGCAATCCATACTGGGCCTAACACCGTCTGAGCCTGCCTCCTGATGTATAGACATATATTTTGAATGTGTACGCTATCCATACATGTTATCCGGGGATACGGTACCCTTTCTCACCTTTGTGCAATCACGTGCAAGCCATACTGGGCCTAACACCGTCTGAGCCTGCCTCCTTATGTATTGACATATATTTTGAATGTGTACGCTATCCATACATGTTATCCGGGGATACGGTACCCTTTCTCACCTTTGTGCAATCACGTGTAATCCATACTGGGCGTGAGAACGGCTGGCGAGCTGTTAAGCAAGCTACAGCACCTGTGGTTTGCACACGTGAGTTTTTCATTTTTTCAGGAATGACGGTTAGGCCTAATTCCAGAACTGCGGTTGACCTGCACTTACTGGGAAATCATCGTTCGCGGGTAATAATTGTAATCAGTGATTCCCATCACTAACGTTGTTCAGCGGGTTATCTGCACCTGTAAGCGACAAGCGCTCTCCTTTTCAGTGTAGTGCACATGCAGCCACGGACATGTAAGGGTATGACACACCAGTTATTGGCCAATCTCATGTGCCAGAGCCTCACGTGTCCCTCTAGTAAGCCGGACTTGGACCGCGGGGCATGACGGAGTCTCGTTCATTAACGGAATTAAGCTTGCAATGTGTGCATCTTTTCTGTAGCTGGCATGGTTGAGGTTTCCCAGGTGGAGTCGAATTTAACCGTAGGCTCCACTCCTGGTGGTGCCCTTCTGGACATTCCTTTAAGGTTCAGCTTTGCAACCATACTGCCCACGTAAAACAAACACTTTGCCTTCATGAATGCTGTTTGGAGGGTCATGACTCGTGGGAATAACGCCGCCCAATCAGTTAACCTGCTAGAGAGATCCTTCGTTGCTCCCAAGCATGACATCACACTCCCTAGGAGGAAGGTAATGCCACTGTGGCGACCGTACTCCTGGGGGCGACACAAGTGCACTGATGCCTAGCCACTGCTCGATGAATCTGCTGGTACATTGACCCAGACCACTACATTCCCCTCGCACGCTACACGGCCTGAATCTGACCCTGATGAAACTCAGGTTACCCTTCCCATATACAGTTCCATCTTACACGGTGACAAAGAGGAAGCTGCAGATGAAAGTGCAGGTTCGGCCCACCCGCCATCAGACACACCACCGTACTATCAGGGGGCCTTGTGCCAGTGCCATCGCCAACGAGTGGGTCCCCCTGCTTGCTCAGGATCACAGCACTTGCAAGGTTGAAATACTGTGCAGTGAGATGGAAGATGGGGACGACGAGGAGTCCAGACTAGTACAGGGATTCCCTAGCGAGGAGACTTATTTGATTGTTTTCAATGTTGGGACAGCAATTTTTGGGGAGCACTATACTCTGGAGAATGATAGATGGGGCCCACCATACACTGGAACATTCCAAAGGTGGACATCAGACACTGGAGCAGCATTTACAGGGCCCATTATACACTAGAGCATTAGAAATGGGGCCCATTATGTTTGGAGCATTATTTGGGCCCATAAGACAGTGGAGCTTCATCCATGGGGACCAACATATACTGTAGCATTATGTGGAGCTCATCATATACTGTTTCAAACATTATATGGGACCAATGATTCTGTATGGAGAAATAGATGGGCCTCGTCATGAGATGTAAAAAGTGAAGTATTTTTCATTGTACTATACCGCTATTTCTCTGCCATATCGGAGCATGATGAGTTGTGGTATGTGTTAAAGGGGCGCTCTTTCGCCCAGGGCACATGAAAACCTGGAGCCAGCCCTACCCCCCCACAACTTTAGCCAAATAACCCCCATTTTTCAGTGCATAACTTGCATTATGAAGTTAATTAAGGTTGACAAGCTTAAGTAAGAAGAATTGATGCTTTTGGCATTCAAATGGGCACTGTAGGTGTGTTTCCTGTCCTCCTCTCACTGCCGACTTTTATTCCCCATTGACTTACATTGGGTTTCGTGTTTCGGGACGACCCTGACTTTTCCCTATAATCGGCCGATCTTGCTCAACCCGACTTTTGGAAAAGTCGGGTTTCACGAAACAAAACTCGATCCTAAAAAACCAAAAGTCGCTCAACTCTACTCCTCTGTATACCAGCCAGTCCAAACCGAACTTGCCAGTGCTCATCTGTATATCAGTCGGTCCAGTCCACACCTGCTAGGGCTTATCTTTATACCATCCAATCCACTCTGCAAATGCCAGTGCTCATCTGTATACCAGTCAGTCCAGTCCGCACCAGTTTGCACCTGCCAGTGCTCATCTGTATTCCAGCCGGTCTAGTCCGCACCTGCCATGGCTCATCTTTATAACCAGCTAGTCCAGTCCACACCTACCAGTGCTCATCTGCATGCCAGCCAGTCCGCGCCTGCCTTTGCTCATTTGTATATCAGCTGCTCCAGTCCACACCTGCCAGAACTCATCTGTATGTCAGCAGGTCCAGTTCGCACCTGACAGTGATCATCTGTATATCAGTCGGACCAGTACGCACCTACCAGGGATCATCTGTCTACCAGCCTGCACCTGCCAGTGAATCTGTATACAAGCTGTACCCATCTGTGTTTGTGGCCTCTGTGTTCCTTCAGTGCCTGCCTGCATCTGCTGTCCCTCCCTCTGGGCCGTTCCTGCTACTAGTCCCTTGGGGGTCAATTGCAGTGCATCCATGATCTGTCCTGAAGTAGAACCTGGTGTTCATCGGGAGCCAAGCCTAACCCCACCATCATGGGTTCTAGTGAAGAGACAGTTGCTCACCTAGTTACGTCACTCCAGGCTATACTCGGACCAAGGCACATTGGTTCCACCATTCCCTTTACACTGTTTACACAGGGACAACTCCTGAGACAATCCCTTTAATGTCCTGCCACAGCATTTCAGTTGAGTTGAAGTCTGTCTGGAAAGTGCCATTCCAACACCTTGAGTCTTTTATTTTTGAGCCATTCTAATGTAGATTTGTTTGTGTGCTTGGAATCTCTGTCCTGTTGTAAGACCCAGTTTTGACAAAGCTTTAAAGGAAATATATCAGCTGGTTTTTGCTATTTTATCTTAGAGCAGCATAATGTAGGCAAAGAGAAGCTGAATCCAATGATCTATCACTTAGTTTACTGGATGCTGCAGTTGTGACACAATCAGAGTTCTTAGATGCAACATGGAGAAGATCTGCAAAAGTTAACCCCGCCAACACCAGGCTCTGTATGTACAGTTGAAACCAGAAGTTTACATTCACTATATAACACACACATATGCATGCTTTTCTCAATATCTAACATGAAATCAGAATAAACCTTTCCTGTTTTAGGTCAATTAGGATTAAAATAATTATTAATATTTACCAAATGCCAGAATAATGAGAGCGAATGTTGTAAGATATTTTTGTTACTTATTGCAAAGTCAAAAGTTTACATACACTAAGATTACTATGCCTTTAAACAATTCTGGACTGCCCATATGATTTCATGTGTTTTGAAGCTCCTGGCAACATCTGAGTTAGAGACACAACTGTGGATGTATTTTAATGCACACATGAAACACACTTCTTCTTTGTGCAGCATCATGACAAAGTGTAAAGAAATCAGCCAAAATATTAGGAAGAGAATTGTGGACTTGCATAAGTTTGGCACATCCTTGGGGACAATTTCAAGATACCTGAAGGTGTATCGTTCATCTGTACAAACAAGATGGGAATGTCCAGCTACTAACCATTCAGGAAGGAGACGGGTTCTGTGTCCCAGAGATGAACATACTTTGGTCCGACATGTGCAAGTCAAAACAAGGCCAAAAGCAAAAGACCTTGTGAAGATGATGGCAGAAGCTGGTAAGATTGTGTCAATATCCACAGTGAAACGAGTAATGTATCAACATGGGCTGAAAGGCCACTCTGCCAGGAAGAAGCCATTACTTCAAAAGAAACATAAACAAGCCAGATTAATGTTTGCAAACGCACACAGGAACAATGACCTTAATTTTTGGAGATATGTCCTGTGGTTCGATGAAACTAAAATTGAACTTTTTGGGCATAATGACCTTCGATACATTTGGAGGAAAAAGGGAGAAGCTTGGAAGCCTAAGAACACCATCCCAACTGTGAAACATGGGATGGCAGCATCATGTTGTGGGGTTGTTTTGCTGCAAGAGGGACTGATGCACTTCACAAAATAGATGACATTCTGAGAAAAGAAGATTATGTGGCAATATTAAAGCAACATTTCAAGACATCAGCCAGGAAGTTAAAGCTTGGGCAGAAATAGGTTTCCAAGTGGACACTGACCCAAAGTATACTGCCAAAATGGTAACAAAGTGGCTTAAGGAGAACAAAGTCAATGTTTTGGAGTGGCCATCACAAAGCCCTGATCTCAATTCTATTGAAAATATATGAGCATAGCTGAAAAGTGAGGGTACCATTACACATAATGATGTCCCAGCGATCCCACCAACAATCTGACATGTATGGGATCGCTGGGACATTGTTAGCTGATCGCTGGTGAGCTGTCACATAGACAGCCCCTCCAGCGATCAGGACCAGCGAGCATGCTGGTTACCAACGTAAACATTGGGTTTCTAAGGGCTGTGGGGCCCTTAGAAACCCGATGTTTACCCTAGATAGCAGCGTGCACTGCAGGCAGGGCGGGAGGTGGAGGCAGAGCGGCGCAGACAGACCGGCGTAGCTCTGCTATCTGCTACTCTGGTCTGACAGACTGGAGTAGCAGATAGCAGAGCTACTCCCGTCTGAGCGCCGCTCTGCCTCCACCTCCCGCCCTGCCTGCAGTGCATGCTGATATCTAGGGTAAACATCGGGTTTCTAAGGGCAGCACACAGCGTCACTCATCGCTGGCTCCCGCTGCCACACGCAGTGATGCTCGCTGGCCAGCGGGAGACCAGCGATGAAAAAACGGGCCAGGACGATCCAGCATGATCAGCGATACCTCGCGGGGGGGCCGATCGCTGCTGGATGTCACACACAGCGATCTCGCTGGAGGGATCGCTGATGTGTCACAAAATCGGCGATCTCGCCAGCGAGATCGCTGTGTGTAACGGGCCCTTTAAGTGCGAACAAGACGACCTACCAACCTGGATCAGTTACACGAGTTTTGTCAGGAAGAATGAGCCCAAATTCTGACCAACTATTGTGAGAAGCTTGTGGAAGGATATCACAAATGTTTGACCCAAGTCACTCAGCTTAAGGGCAATGGTACCAAATACTAATGCAATGTATGTAAACTTTTGACTTTGCAGTAAGTAACAAAAATGCTTTAAAACATTCTCTCTTTCTCATTACTCTGGCATTTGGCAAATATTAATAACTAGAGGTGTGCCCAATGCTATCGCATCAGGAGAGAAGTGAGTGTGTGGGGTGTGTGTGTGTGTGAGTACGTGTGTGTGTGTGAGTACATATGTGTGTGTGCACGTGTGTGTGTCCCACAGCTGCCTTCCCACCTCCGTGCAGTCACAGCCGGCAGAAAAGAGGGTGGTTTGCGGCCTGTGCTGGAGATGAGTACATGTGTGTGTGTGTGAGTAAGTGTGTGTATGTGAGTACGTGTGTGTGTATGTGAGTACCTGTGTGTGTATGTGAGTGCGTGTGTATGTGTGAGTGTGTGTGTGTAACTACGTGTGTGTGAGTACATGTGTGTGTATGTGAGTACGTGTGTGTATGTGAGTACGTGTGTGTGTGAGTACGTGTGTGTGTGTATGTGAGTACGTGTGTGTATGTGAGTACGTGTGTGAGTGTATGTGAGTGCGTGTGGGTGAGTACGTGTGTGTGTAGGTGTGTGTGAGTTCATGTGTGTGTGAGTACATGTGTGTGTGAGTATGTGTGTGTATGCGAGTACGTGTGTGTGTGTGTATGCGAGTATGTGTGTGTGTGAGTACGTGTGTGTGTGAGTACATGTGTGTGTGAGTACGTGTGTGTGAGTACGTGTGTGTGTGAGTACGTGTGTGTGTGAGTACGTGTGTGTGTATGCGAGAACGTGTGTGCATGTGAGTACGTGTGTGTGTACGTGAGTATGTGTGCGTGTGTGTGTGTGAGTACGTGTGTGTATGTGAGTACGTGTGTGTATGTGAGTACTTGTGTGTGTGCATGTGAGTACGTGTGTGTATGTGAGTACTTGTGTGTGTGCATGCGAGTACTTGTGTGTGTATGTGAGTACGTGTGTGTGTATGTGAGTACGTGTGTGAGTGTATGTGAGTACGTGTGTGTATGTGTGTGTGTGAGTATATGTGTGTGTATCATTACGTGTGTATGCGAGTACGTGTGTGTGTGTATGCGAGTACGTGTATGTGAGTACGTGTGTGAGTATGTGTGTGTGTGAGTACGTGTGTGTGAGTACATGTGTGTATGCGATTACGTGTGTATGTGTGCGAGTACGTGTGTGTATGCGAGTACGTTCGTGTGTATGCGAGTACGTGCGTGTACGTATGTATGTGTGTGAGTACTTGTGTGTGAGTACATGTGTGTACGTACGTGTACATACATGTATGTGTGTACGTGTGTGTATGTGCGTACATGTATGTGTGTGTGTGTACATGTGTGTGTGTATGTACATGGTGGGCAGGCAGTGGTGGGTCTGGCGTGGGGGTCTGGCGGCGTGGCCAGCAGCGGCGGGTCCAGCGGCAGCAGGTCAGCGGCAGGGGGGGTCCTGGTGGCAGCCAGCCGGCAGGAAAGACCGCGGCTTGCGGCCTGTGCACAGGCCGCAAGCTGCGGTCTTTCCTGCCGGCTGTAATGGAGGTGGGCGGGCAGGCAGTGGCGCGTCCGGCGGGGGGTCCTGGCAGTGGCCAGCTGGCAGGAAAGACCGCAGCTTGCAGCCTGTGCACAGGCTGCAAGCTGCGGTCTTTCCTGCCGGCTGTGACGGAGGTGGGTGGGCAGGTAGCGGCGGGTCCGTTGGCGGCAGGTCCAGCAGCGGCAGCAGGGGGGTCTGGCGGAGGTGGGGGGGTCCCAGCGGTGTCCCGCTGGTGGTGCTGTGGAAGGGCCTGGTACCACCAGTGGGTGCCATATTGAAATACCCATCACTTGGGTATTTCAATATGGCAGTCGGCGTACTTCCGGTCGGCGCGGTGGATTGTGGGATTTGGGGACATCCAGACGGAAGTGGATGACAGACAATTTAAGGCAATTATATATATAGATTATGATAACCCTAACTGACCAAATACGGGAAAGGTTTATTCTGATTTCATGTCAGATATTGAGAAAAACATTTATATGTGTCTTTTTATTCAGTGCATGTAAACTTCTGGTTTCAACTGTACATAGTCTATAGACAGTGAACTGCTTATTACAGGAGGAGTCGGAGTTGGACCAGTGTGTTCATGAGGCCAGCTAGTCACAGCAATGATAATGTCCTAGTGATAAAACTTTCATTGTAAATACACAACAGCACACAGCTGCACGTGTGACACATCATTTAATTATGTGATTCCCTTTAACTTTTGGCTAAGTGGCCTCACATTTGACTACAGTTTAGAGAGTTCATGTTCATCTAAATGAGTATAATAAAAGATCTTTTTTGTGTTATGATGTACATGAGGGCGTACAGGTGCTGGCCCTACAGCATATGGGAAAACCTGGTCTAATTTTTCACACACTGCTTCTGCATTTTTAGTATAGTTTTGGGTAAATAATGTCATGGTGTAATTTGTCCTGTGTTCTTGTTCTGAGGTTGAAGTTACCTAATTTTAAAACCTGCCAAGGACCTTATGTTCTTATTCTTTATTATGTCCTGATACGTAATTCCGTAGAATTGCTTACCGTAGTCATTTTCTCATGGCTGTACAAATATGACATGTAAATATTATTAATATCAATATGATTGCATAAATTATTTAATTTGAATAATATACATACACTCCCACCCACTATGGAGTAAAAATAATTCGTATATAGATAAATGTGTTGCATTTTTAGAAAGATAGCAACTACTTCTGCTGGTATGACTGTATATACTGTGACTTTGCTATAATGCAAATTAACTACCGTAAGTCAAATTAAAGCGTAATGAAAGCATACACTGATCTCAAGATGCAAGACTTCTGAATCTCATATTACCAGGATAGCCCTGCCATTTGGGTAGCCTTCAGATATTTCTTTTAGCCCTAACACAACTCTAAAGTAAAGGTCTATGGAGCAATATTGACACATCGGCCACATATTACCGAAAGGAAATATTAATCACAGCTCTCCTATTGGAGACGTGTATAGAATGGAAGTAAAAGATGAAAGGAAAAAAAAGAAGCTTCTATCAAGGATCCATCAAAACTACAAGCATACTATGGCTCTGTAGTGTAGGCCAAGGTGAACTTGATAAGCAGAATGTAATTAGATAAAACCAGGAATATCGTTATGTAAAAAGGGTTTCATCCTCTGAAATGGAAAGTAGTATTTTATATGGTGTTAGGGAAACATAAGAGCATTGCATACATTTTCCAAGAATTTATTGCAAATAATTCTAATAAATATTGAGCTGTACAGTAATAGATTTACTACTCTAAAGACCACAAATACATCTTTTATGACAGTCATGAGACTGATGTCTAAACACTGGCTTTACGCTGCTGTGGAATAAACCTGAATGGGAGCCCCGTGTTCGATGGACTGAAGGCTCTGTTGTGTTCCTTTCTCTAGTGTTAGGGTCGTGACCGACCCGTTTTAGGTTTTAAATGCATACAAATTCTACATACATTTGTTTATTGCATCAAGACTTTTTGACTTTTTCAGGAACTTATTTTTAAACAAAATACAATAAAATAAAACTATTTTACTAAATTGTAAAAGGCTCTTATTAAAATTATAACATTTGTGTTGTTGGGGTCAATTTCGACCCAGGTCTAATATAAGAGTAAAAAAACAATAATAAGTCCCAAAACTGAACTCATAAACACAATATAAACCAACAGCCCACAGCAAGCTCTACCTCCAACAACTTGAGTTAGGGACATGTCCAGGCATGTATGGCCAAATCAGCTTAGAGTTGGTACTTTGCAGAGTATATATCTCCAGTTTACACATGCAACAATGAGGAGAAGAATTGATGTAAGCCAAATTCTGGATTATATCTTAGATGATAATGAATCAGAGGACACACAGCAGCAAACTGATACAGATGAACAGGTTTCTGAGGAGGAAGATGATGTGGAGTATCAACCGGAAGACACAGACAGTTCTGATCAGTCTGATGAGGAGGTCACTGGTGCTGAAACTGCTCCCGCTGAAAGATTCAAATCCAAAGGTGGCAAGATCAGTTGAAGCTCAGTACCTCCAGATGTACATGGCAGGGCAGATGCTGCAAATGTCATAAAAATGACCCCTGGGATCACAAGGTTTGCTGTGACAAGAGTAAGTGACATCAAGACATGTTTTGATCTGTTTATGCCATTGTCAATAAAAAAAAGTCATTATTGCTATGACAAACCTTGAAGGAAAAAAAGTCCACGGCAACATGTGGAATGACCTTCATGATGATGTCCTGGATGCATACATTGGTGTTCTTTTCCTTGCTGGAGTGTACAAATCCTGCAATGAGGCCACTGATAATCTCTGGGACGCATCGATAGGCAGGAATATTTTCCAGGCAACAATGTCTCTTCAAAAGTTTCAAATGATATCAAGAGTCCTCAGATTTGACAACAGAGATACCAGAACAAAATCTGACAAACTTGCTCCCATCAGGGATGTTTGGGAGAAATGGGTGCAGCTCCTTCCACTGATGTTCAACCCAGGGCCAGAGGTGACAGTAGACGATCGTTTTCTCCCTTTCCGCGGAAAATGCCCCTTCCGGCAATACATGCCGAGTAAGCCAGGCAAATACGGCATAAAAATCTGGGCAGCCTGTGATGCAAAAACTAGCTATGCATGGAATCTACAGATTTACACAGGCAAGTCTGCAAGCGGCATCCCTGAAAAAAACCAAGGAAAACGTGTAGTCCTCGATATGACTACTGGACTGCAGGGTCACAACATTACTTGTGCAATTTTTTTACCAGCTATGACCTTGGACAAGAACTTCTCAGGAGGAAAATCACCATGGTGGGCACAGTGAAAAAAAACAAACCTGAGCTGCCCGCTGAATTGTTGCAGATGAAGGACAGGGCTCCACTTTCCTCAAAGTTTGTTTTTACAGACACCACCACTGCTGTTTCATACTGCCCCAAAAAATGACGGAATGTGGTACTGATGTCCACACTTCACAAAGATGCAGCTGTGTCATCAGGAAGTGACAAAAAGCCCAGAATCATCCTGGACTATAATAAAAACAAAGGAGGAGTGGACAACCTGGACAAGCTGACTGCCACCTACACTTGACAGCGAATGACTAGGAGATGGCCAATGGTTGTATTTTACAACATCCTTGATGTGTCAGCATTCAATTCATTTGTGTTGTGGACCCACATTCACCAAGGATGGAATTCAAAGAAAAAAACAAGCGGAGGATGTTTCTTGAGGAACTAAGAAGATCTATTGTCAAGGCGCACATTGACCAAAGGGAACGAGTGCCCCGAGACCCAGCCGCTGCAGCCTTGGTCCGACAACTCCAGAGCTCAACAAGTGCTTTGTCCACACCCACAGCAACACAAAGAGCATCATCACCAGCATCCTCCTCAACATCAACCACAACAGCCATAACCCCAGTGAGACCACCTGATTCTAAAAGAAAGAGGTGCCAGGTCTGCCCTAGCAATAAGGACAGAAAGACAAACACATCGTGCTTCGCCTGCAAAAAATACCTTCCTCTAGTGGAAAATACCCAAAAGTGACACCATTCTAAAAACTGTACCCCTCAAGGTGCTCAAAACCACCTTCAAGAAGTTTATTAACTCTTCAGGTACTTTACAGGAATTTTCGGAATGTTTATAAAAAAATGAACATTTAACTTTTTTTCACAAAAAATTTACTTCAGATCCAATTTGTTTTATTTTACCAAGGGTAACATGAGAAATTGGACCCCAAAAGTTGTTGTACAATTTGTCCTGAATATGCTGATACTCCATATATGCAGGTAAACCACTCTTTGAGTGCATGGCAAGTGACATCATTTTGGAAAGTAGAACTCCTAAGGAACTTATCTAAATGTGTGGTGAGCACTTTGAGCCCCCAAGTGCTTCACAGAAGTTTATAATGTACAGCTGTAAAAATAAAAAATCCTATTTTTCTCACAAAAATGATTTTTTTGCCCCAATTTTTTATTTTCCCAAGGGTAACAGGAGAAAATGGACCCCACAAGTTGTTTTGCAATTTGTTCGGAACATGCTGATACCCTATATGTGGGGGTAAACCACTGTTTGGGCACATGGCAGAGCTCAGAAGGGAAGGAGTGCCATTTGACTTTTCAATGCAAAATTGGCTGGAATTGAGATCAAATGCCATATCTTGCTTGGAGAGCCCCTGATTTGCTTAACCAGTGGAAACCCCCAATTCTAACTCCAACCCTAACCCCAACACACCACTAGCCCTAATCCCAACCCTAACAATAACCCTAACCACAAGCCTAACCCTAACACACCTCTAATCCCAACCCTAATCCCAATCATAACCGTAATTCTAACTTTAGCCACAACCCTAACCCTATCTTTAGCCCAAACCCTAACTTTAACCCCAACCCTAACCCTAACTTTAGCCCCAACCCTAACTATAGCCCCAATCCTAACCCTAACCCTAGCCCTAATGGGAAAATGGAAATAAATACTTTTTTTATTTTATTATTTTTCCATAACTAAGGCTAGTTTCACACTTGCTTTTTTTTGCAGCGCGTTTTTCCCGCAAAAAAACGCATTGAAAAAACGCATACAAAAGCATACAACTGCTGCGTTTTTTTCAAGCATTTTTATGAGCATGCATGAAAAAAACGCAGCGTTTTTATGCGTTTGTATGCGTTTTTAGTGCGTTTTTACCGCGTTTGTGTTTTTTTCCAACATTGGATGTCCCCTCACACTAACCCAAACCATGACTTTACTAACCCTAACCCTGACCCTAACCCTAACCCTAACCCTGACCCTAACCCTAACCCTGACCCTAACCCTTAACCAAATCATACTTAACCCTAACCCAAACCCTAAACCCTAACTAACCCTAACCCTAACCCTAACCCTGACCCTAACCCTAACCCTAACCCTGACCCTAACCCTAACCCTAACCCTAACCCTGACCCTAACCCTTAACCAAACCATACTTAACCCTAATCCTGACCCTAACCCTGACCCTAACCCTTAACAAAACCATACTTAACCCTAACCCTGACCCTAACCCTAACCCTAACCCTAACCCTGACCCTAACCCTAACCCTAACCCTAACCCTGACCCTAACCCTTAACCAAACCATACTTAACCCTAATCCTGACCCTAACCCTGACCCTAACCCTTAACAAAACCATACTTAACCCTAACCCTGACCCTAACCCTAACCCTGACCCTAACCCTAACCCTAACCCTGACCCTAACCCTTAACCAAACCATACTTAACCCTAATCCTGACCCTAACCCTTAACAAAACCATACTTAACCCTAACCCTGACCCTAACCCTAACCCTAACCCTAACCCTGACCCTAACCCTAACCCTAACCCTGACCCTAACCCTTAACCAAACCATACTTAACCCTAATCCTGACCCTAACCCTGACCCTAACCCTTAACCAAACCATACTTAACCCTAACCCTGACCCAAACCCCAACCCTAACCCTGACCCTGACCCTAACCCTAACCCTAAACCCCCTTAACTAACCCTAACTCTAACCCAAACCCCTAAATTCCATGGTTAAAAAAAAAAAACGCATATGCAAAAAAACGCATACATGAGCATGCCAGTGCGCACATATGCGCATCCATAGGCTATAATGGCCATTTTTAGCGCAAAACGTGCGCATATGTGCGCATGCGCTTTTTTGCAGGGCCAAAAAATGCAACATGCTGCGTCTGGAAAATACCAACGCACACCCCAAAAAAACGCAGCGCATGAAAATCGCATACATGCGCTTACAAGCGCGCAGGTATGCGCACCCATGTTAAATATAGGGGAAAAAACGCATGCGCACATATGCGTTTTTTTCCAGCGCTAAAAAACCTAAATGTGAAACCAGCCTAAGGGGGTGATAAAGGGGGGTTTGATTTACTATTTTCTATTTATAGCGAATTTTTATGTTTGGCAGCTGTCACACACTAAAAGATGCTTTTTGGTGCAAAAATAGTTTTGCATCACCACATTTTGAGAGCACTAATGTTTTCATATTTTGGCCCACAGAGTCACGTGAGGTCTTGTTTTTTGTGGGACAAGTTGACGTTTTTATTGGTACCATTTTCGGACACATGACTTTTTTATCGCTTTTTATTCCGATTTTTGGTGGGCAGAATGAACAAAAACCATTCATGAATTTCTTTTGGGGGGCGGTTATACCATTCCACGTGTGGTAAACTTGATAAAGAAGTTTTATTTTTCGGGTCAGTACAATGACAGCGATACCGCATTTATATCATTTTTTATGTTTGGTGCTTTTATACAATAAAGCTATTTTAAATAAAAAATAATTATTTTTCCATTGCTTTATTCTGAGAGCTATAACTTTTTTATTTTTCTGGTGATGGAGCTTGTTTTTTATGGGACAAGATGATGTTTTCAGCGGTACCACATTTATTTACCGTATATACTCGAGTATAAGCTGACCCGAGTTTAAGCCGAGGCCCCTAATTTTGCCACAAAAAACTGGGAAAACTTATTGACTCAAGTATAAGCCTATGGTGGGAAATGCAGAAGCTACTGGTAAATTTCAAAAATAAAAATAGATACCAATAAAAGTAAAATTAATTGAGACATCATTAGGTTAAATGTTTTTGAATATCCATATTGAATCAGGAGCCCCATATATTGCTCCATACAGTTCATGATGGGCTTCATAAGATGCTCCATACAAGAAATATGCCCCATATAGCGCTGCGCAAAGGTTAATAATGGTCCCATAAGATGCTCCATAGAATAATATGCCCCATATAATGCTCCATAAAAGTTGATGGCCCCATATGATGCTCCATAGATATATATGCCCCATATGCTGCTACATAAAGGTTGATGGCCCCATAAGATACTCCATAGAATAATATGACCCATTTGCTGCTCCATAAAGGTTGATGGCCCCGTAAGATGCTCCATAGAATAATATTCCCCATATGCTGCTGCAATTTAAAAAAATGGCATACTCACCTCTCGTTGCTGGGGGCAGGTGCCGGTGTCCTGAGCAGGCAGGGACACTGGCACGCTGTGGGGGGGCACTTGCGATATTCACCTGTTCCACCACCATGCACCGCTCTGTCTTACAGGTTTCTGCAGTGACTGTTCAGGCAGAGGACACGCACTAAACACATCATCGCGCCCTCTGACCTGAATGTCACAGCCAGAGGAAGCAGAGGACAGAACAGCATGGGGGTGGAACGGGGACAGGTGAATATCGCATGGCTCCCCCCGTCCTCCCCGTCATATTCACCCCTCCTGGCGTGGTCTCTGCACTTCCTTGCTTGTCCAATGGTCTCCGGTGCCGGCAGCTTCTTCCTGTGTTCGGCGGTCACGTGGTACTGCTCATTAACATAATGAATATGCGCTCCATGCCTATAGGAGTGGAGTCGCGTGCATATTCATTACTTTAATGAGCGGTACCACGTGACCGCTGAATGCAGGAAGAGCTACCGATGCCAGAGACCATCGGACAAGCAGGTAAGTGCAGAGACCATGCCAGGAGGGGGGAGTATGATCTGATAGATGCCGGCTCCTGTCGCTCCACCTCCCCCGCCCCCCTGGGACAATGACTCGAGTATAAGCCGAAAGGGGCACTTTCAGCCTACAAAATGGGCTTAAAATCTCAGCTTATACTCGAGTATATACTGTACTTATGTTTCTCATTGCTGTCCATCTGCTAAGCAGTAAAATAGGCCTTTACTTTTTATATACTTTCTGACTGGTAAGGACTCAGCTGCTCTTTCTTGTTCATGATTTATAAAGTCCTTTTCCTTTTTTTCTGTTTAAATTCTTTTTATTAATTTCTGATAAGAAGGACATAACATTGAGAATAGCCAAAACAGACAGTATTAACCTTGAGTCACATTTGATAATGGCAACATGAATACAAAATATGGTTAAAAATAATAACATATTATTTTTAATTTTTATTTTAAAGAGATGTGTTCCTGGTGTCAAAGCCCAAGCAGAATTCAATGAGGTTACTCACACAATAGGCAACTATAGTAGAACATAATACTCTGTCAGTATGAAGCACATTTAAACTAGACACAAAAAAAGAGAAACCAGGGAATGGACGAGTGGGGAGGGCAGACTGTCTATTGGAGAATATGCCCGGTCCATATGTGAAGAGTGAGGTTAGTATACAATGTATGCATGGGAGAATTAAGACTTCTAAGCTATGTGAGATTATTGTATGGAAATTCAGGAGGACTTTTGAAAAGTCAGGGAAGTTGAAGTTCACTAAAGTGGGACTAGATAGAGAGAAAGGTCATGTGCACACTTTAAGAACTTGGTGAGTTTTTTTGTACCTTAGTACTTGTAAGCCAAAACAAGGAGTGGAACAATCACAGGAAAAGTATAATAGAAACCCATAACCATGTCTGCATTTTCCACCCACTCCTGATTTTGGCTTACAAACACTGAGGTCAAATAATGACCAAATACTGAACGTGTGAACGTGGCCATAGTCTGCTAAACTCTACTGGCTTGTCCCTTCAGTATCAATTTATAGTCAACTTGTTGCTTGGGATTTCTAGTAATAGTGGGTACAAGGATCCAAGCAGCCGAAACACATGGCTTATTAGCATGAGCTTTCATTTAAAGAGTACCTGTCATTAGGATTTTATACCCCAAACTAATGGCATGTATGTAACAGCACTTTAATCCCTTTACCCCCAAGAGTGGTTTGCATGTTAATGACCAGGCCAATTTTTACAATTCTGACCACTGTCCCTTTATGAGGTAAAAACTCTGGGACTCTTCGAAGGATCCTGGTCATTCTGACATTGTTTTCTCGTGACATATGGTACTTCATGATAGCGGTAAAAATTTCTTCAATATTGCTTGCGATTATTTGTGACACAAATGGAAATTTTGCAAAAATTTGGAAAATTTCACAATTTTACTACTTAGAATTTTCATGCCCTTAAATCACAGAGATGTGTCACATAAAATACTTATTTAGTAACCTTTCCCACATGTTTACATCAGCACAATTTTGGAACCAAATTTTTTTGGGGTTTTATGGCGCTCACTGAAGGTGTTAACTAGTGTGACACTTTTATAGATCATGTTGTTGTGGACAAAGCAATACCAAGTGTATTTTTTTTTACATAATATTTTATTTTGTAACTTTTTTTACACTTTTTTACTTTGATTGAAAGTATAATGCATTGCAATGTACCAGCCTTGCAGTGCATTATACCTAAATTGAAAGCTTCTGAGACCATGCTGTGAGCATGGTCTCAGAAGCTTTCCATAGTTTGGTGACCCTTGGGTCATCATGATGACCCTTGGAAACCATGGTAACAATTTGAGGCCCCGTGATGACATCGAGGGTGCACCGATCTGGAGGCAGAGGGCTCTTGTCCCTCTGCCTGCCTTCAGAATGTTGCCATCGCAGCATTTAGGGGGGTAATCAGCCAGGGGCGGCTGTTATGAATGGGTAACCGAGGAGGAAAAAAAGACAACAAGATAAGTCTCAGAAAACCAGAGAAATTGGTAACTATGCAGATTGCAGATCCCTGATCTTAACCGCACAACTAGCAGCAGTCGTGGAGCGTTCCTACGATGGTCCTAGATGCCTCGTTACAACCGGAGAACTACATAAGCCTAAAGCAGGAAAAGAGGAAAACTAACTGCCCCAGAGCAGACCCCAAAGGAAAGACAGCCCCCCACATGTATTGACAGTGAAACAAGATGAAAATACAAACAAAGGCAGGAAAATAGGCTGAGCAAATGATCGGGCCAGGCTAACTAAAAAGGACAGGAAAGGAAAGACACTGTCTGCAATCTGCCAAAAAAACCTACAAAAATATTGTCCAACACTTCTGATAGCAAAATTAACCCTGAAGTCACTAGACTTCTGAACCTATATCAGCACTCTGAAATATTCTGAGACAGAGCAAAAAAGAGGCCAATCTAATAAGGAACAAAAAGCAGATTGGCAAATACTGATTAAAAGGAGTGGAAATTCAGCATAGCCCCAGCAGGGGCAGGCTGATTACACAAAAAACTGAATTGACCAACAAGCGCAAGTGTGAACATTAGCAAAAAATAAACTTAACTTGAGAAGACTGGAAGAGAGCTGAAGTCCAGGACCTGAGAAGCAGACTGAATCACCAGCACCAGGATAGGGCGTCGGCTGTCTTATATCCAGTCTGATACTCCAGAGATCCAATCGTTATCTTCCTCATCAGGTGGCAGATCACTACCACTTAAACCAACCACACTACCTCCTGTCACCACCAGAGGGGGAATGGAAGGGGAACTCTCAACTGGTGGAGCAGAAAATGAGTTAATGACAGGTGGCACTGACATGACTCCTGACTGTTAGTGCAGAAAGTCAGCCACTGTTTGGGCAGGAAGTTCTGAAATTTTCACATCTCTTGCGCGATCATGCTGTGATCAGAAAAAAATTGCACTTTAGAAACAGATTTAATAGATCAATCAGTAATTATCAAAGATAGGTTCGTCATATGCGCCTACACTAATTCTAAAGACAGGGACCAAAAATCTCTTTTAAGGAAAACAGTCACAAGGAATGACAATAAATTTGAATAAAATTTTATAACTACCTTCAATTATCAACATAGGAACATACGAAAAATATTTCAAGATTATTGGCATATATTGCAGAATGATCAAATTTTGGCAAATATATTACCTAAACCCCAGTTTTAACTTACAGGAGCGCTCCGAATCTCAAAAATGTCCTGGCTCCAAGTAGAAATATAGAAATGGATAACCCTTCCATAACGAGGTCTCAACGAGAAAATAAAATCACCTAGTGTCATGGTAGAAACTCTCTTTGGGTCCATGCTATTTGGGATGGTCACTCTACTTTGACTTCAGCACAGACCGGTGAATCCTTTCCTATAAAAAGCCCCATGTCCTGCACTACAAGTTTTGATGTATATGTCATTATATGTTCCTGCCAGAAACTTTATGTGGGCAGGACCACTCAAGCTCTTCATAAGCGCTTTAACTCACATCGGTCCAATATCCAAAAAGGTTTTTTAAAACATGGCCTTTCTCGTCAATGTGCAATCATTTACAATAAAGAATACACACAGTTAAATATTTTCCCAATGGAACAAATACCACCGCAGATTCACAATCGAATTGAATAGCAAAGCCACTAAAGAAGACTCAAGGTCTCCAAAAATTCATTTTTAAACAGTAGAAAAAAAAGGCAGCAACACTTACCTGCCCAGGTCTAAGAACAATTGCACTGGAGGGTGCAGCCAGCCCATAAAGCAAGATGTTAGCAACACAGGTGCAAAATACCAGATTAACAGCCACTCTCCACATACCACTCCTGGAGGGGGTGACTGCCCAGTATAAAGTTGCACAATAAAGGCCCGCATAGGGCGCTGTTCACACAAGGGAACTACACAGTGTCTGGCTCACAGCCTATTAGTCATGCCCCTACTATTCGACTAGGCGGGCTGGCCAGCACACCCTCAATGCATCCCAGTGTGAACACCCCTCATACGAGACCAAAAGTGTTTGGGCTCGGCTGCACCCTGAAAATTATATAGTGCAAAAAGTACACAATTAGTGAGGTATTAGCTGATATTTTGGCCAAAATACTTGAGCCCGTAAACTGCGCCAAAGTTCCTCACGCTTACGGGTCCCTACACTAAACTAAATAGCAAAGCCACTAAAAAAGACTCAAGGTCTCCAAAAATTCATTTTTAAACAGCAGAAAAAAAAGGCAGCAACACTTACCTGCCCAGGTCTAAGAACAATTGCACTGCAGGGTGCAACCAGCCCATAAAGCAAGATGTTAGCAACACAGGTGCAAAATACCAGATTAACAGCCACTCTGAATTTTTGGAGACCTTGAGTCTTTTTTAGTGGCTTTGCTATTTAGTTTAGTGTAGGGACCCGTAAGCGTGAGGAACTTTGGCGCAGATTACGGGTTCAAGTATTTTGGCCAACATATCAGCTAATACCTCACTAATTGTGTACTTTTTGCACTATATAATTTTCAGGGTGCAGCCGAGCCCAAACACTTTTGGTCTCGTATGAGGGGTGTTCACACTGGGATGCATTGAGGGTGTGCTGGCCAGCCCGCCTAGTCGAATAGTAGGGGCATGACTAATAGGCTGTGAGCCAGACACTGTGTAGTTCCCTTGTGTGAACAGCGCCCTATGCGGGCCTTTATTGTGCAATTTTATACTGGGCAGTCACCCCCTCCAGGAATGGGTAGGTGGAGAATGGCTGTTAATCTGGTATTTTGCGCCTGTGTTGCTAACATCTTGCTTTATGAGTTGGCTGCACCCTGCAGTGCAATTGTTCTTAGACCTGGGCAGGTAAGTGTTGCTGCCTCTTTTTTCTGCTGTTCACAACCGAAGTGAACAATTAAATAGAAAGGAAACATATTGCATTTATAAATTAAACACGTTTACCCTCAATGGTCTCAATGAAATTACGGACACTTTTTTATAAACAATTCTCACATCATTGCTGTTCCATTAATTATTTTTTAATAATAATATAACGCATAAGATAAGGACTGTTCATGTCCTGTTTATAGTCTTCACTTGCTATTTTGTGGGAGGGATTTAATTCCTAAGAGAATGATTTAGGTACATCTTCACCACATAGATCTTTCATATACTTACCATTCTGATTGCCATCCCGCTTCTGAATATTTTTCAGAATCTCAGCATGGACTACTTTTTCCTTTATCTGCCTGCTTTCCGACTGTCCGCACAAGCAAGGCATTCAATTCATTACAGTCCTTTTATCCCACCGATTTGGATACATGTAGTCTGGTGGACAAGCTAGGAAATCTGTAGCGTTAGAATCCGCCCATTAATACACACACAGACATTCTAATTGAAGGTTTGACACAAAGGTTAGTTTCAGAGACCCTAACTCCTAATTGTAACATTAAGGAGCACTTGTAGAAAAAATGATAATTGCTTATTTTGTTCTTCCTTTTTTTCCCCCATTAAAGATATTGGTCTTCTCACCGGTAATTCTGTTTCGGTTTAACAATACCCTTTCACCTGAATAATTTACGGGATTACAAAAGGTGTTCCTATAAGATCTTTTCCCTTTTTCTGACATAATTCCTGTTGTCATGACACAATTTCTGTGTATATATATATATATATATATATATATATATATATATCCATCCTTCTTCTTACAAAACATCTTTGGTATCTTCTAACAGAATCAATAGAACTTAATTTTTCCCATTGGCTCACACCCCCAGTTCACTGTTGTTTTTTGGTTTGGTCTTCATGAATCCAAGTCTTCAAAGGATCGAATCTTATTTGCAATAATTGATCGTCGTCAATTATTCTTTTTTGACTCTTTATATGGCCAGCAGATCTAAACAACTCCCGATTGGTGCGTGACCATATATGTCCAATTTGAGTCTCCATAGGCATCAAATCATTGTGGGATCATATCCTATATATTCTAAATATGTTTTAGATATACAGTATAACCAATATGCCTTGTTTTTATATTTTTTACAATTTAAGATCATTTTTAATATTAATTTTAATACTATTCTTCAGGCTTCAGGGGTAGAGACAAGTCTGGCTATCTTTGATCACAAAGAACCCTGGTTTTTAACCTTTTTTCATGTTTAAGTTTTGCTGTGTGATGAACTTTGACACGACCATGTGTCCGTTTTTTTTTCAAAGAAGGAAGGAAGTGAAAAAAAGAGTCTGCATATAAGTAAATCAACCCTGGCATGTTATGAATGAGTCACCGTAGGAGGCAAAAACAGAAATACTAGCTAAGTCCAGAAAACCAGAGAAGTTGGCAGCTATCGGATTGCAGACCCCTGAACCTATCAACAACAACTAGCAGTAGCCGTGGGGGGTTCCTACGGTGCCCTAGACCCCTCGATCACAGCCGGAGAACTACATAGCCTAAAGACAGAAAGGGAAATCTAAACTGCCCCAGAGCAGACCCCAAAGCAATAGGCAGCCCCCAACATATAATGACGGTGAAGCAAGATGAAAAAACACTCACATAGTTAGAAAGATAGGCTGAGCAAATGATGGGGCCCAAGCTAACTAGATAGGACAGGATAGAAAAGCTGCTGTCTGTAATCCGCCAAAACCCTATCAAAACAAGAGCCAACAGCTGATAGGGAAAAAAGCCCTGAAGACGCTAGGCTTCAAAAAGACTATATCAGTACTCAGGTATTTTCTGAAGACAGAGCAAAAAGGAATTCAGCTCACCCCAGCAGGGAATGGCAGAAATCAAGGAAAACAATGCAAAACAAAACCAAAACACAAATGCAAAAAGTAGAGCAGAAAACTTAGCTTTTGAGGAGCAGGAATCAGACGGGTCTCCTAGAATCCCTCAGAGAGATCACCAGCAAGGCAGAAGGGCGTCGGCTGCCTTATATCCAGTCAGTAATTCCCGTCACCCAGTCATCATCATCCTGCCCAGGTGCTTGGTAATCAGCCTCACTACCTTCCTTCACCAGAAGAGGGAGTTCATCAGACCTCAATGGTGAAGGGGAAAATGAACTCACAACAGTACCTCCCCCTTGAGGAGGGGTCACCGAATCCTCATCCACGCCACCAGGGCGATCAGGGTGAGCCCGATGAAAGGCACGCACCAATCTTTTGGCATGAATATCAGAGGCAGAGACCCAGGAATTATCCTCCTGACCATAACCCTTCCACTTAACCAAATACTGGAGTCTCCGTCTAGCCAGACGGGAATCCAGTATCTTCTCTACCTCATATTCCATGTTACCTTCAACCAATACAGAGTCCGGAGGTGCCACCCCAGGAACTACTGGTTCAACAAACCTCTTCAACAAGGACTTATGAAACACATTATGGATTTTAAATGTAACAGGAAGAGCCAAACGAAAAGAGACCGTATTAATAATCTCCAAAATCTTGTAAGGTCCATTAAATCTAGGCTTAAATTTAGGAGAAGCCACCTTCATAGTGATATTTTTTGATGATAACCAAACCATATCACCAACCTTAAACTGGGGACCAATGGTCCTATGTCGGTTGGAAAACTGCTGGGCCTTTTCCTGGGAGAGAGATAACTTATCCACCACTTGGTCCCAGATCTGGTGCATTCTCTCCACCACAGTGTCAACACCTGGGCAGGCAGAAGGCTCCACCTGCCCTGAAGAAAATCGAGGATGAAACCCAAAGTTACAAAAAAAAGGTGACATCAAAGTGGCAGAACTAGCTCTATTATTTAAAGCAAATTCGGCCAAGGGCAAAAATGAAACCCAATCATCCTGATCAGCAGAAATAAAACATGTCAAATACGACTCCAAGGTCTGGTTTGTTCTCTCCGTCTGCCCATTGGTCTGAGGGTGAAAAGCAGAGGAGAAGGACAACTGAATTCCCAGCTTGGAACAGAAAGTCCTCCAAAACAAAATCTAGACACAAACTGAACTCCTCTGTCAGATACAATGTTCTCAGGAATCCCGTGCAAACGAACCACCTGTTGCAAAAACAGGGGCACCAACTCAGAGGAAGATGGCAACTTAGGGAGTGGTACAAGATGAACCATCTTAGAGAACCTATCACAAATCACCCAAATAACAGTCATTCTCTGAGAGACAGGCATATCAGAGATGAAATCCATTGAAATATGGGTCCATGGCCTCCTGGGAACCGGCAAAGGCATCAACAACCCACTAGAGCGAGAACAAGGTTTAGACCGGGAGCAAGTCCCACAGGACTGCACAAAATTCCTGACATCACGAGACAAGGCGGGCCACCAAAAAGACCGACTCACCAGATCTCTAGTACCAAAAATACCTGGATGACCAGCCAATGCAGAGCAATGAACTTCGGACATCACTCTCTTCTTCCACTGGTCAGGAACATACAACTTTCCACTGGAACAACGCTCAGGTTTGTCCTCCTGGAACTCTTCCAGAGCACGTCTCAAATCGGGCGAGATGGCAGAAAGATCTACCCCTTCGCCTAAGATGGTAGCAGGCTTGGTCACCACAGGAGAATCAGCAAAGAAGCTCCTAGAGAGCGTCAGCCTTGACATTCTTAGTGCCAGGAAGAAAAGAGACCACAAAATCAAAACGTGTAAAAAACAAGGCCCACCTAGCTTGTCAAGGTAAATCCGACTCCAGGTAAATCAAATTCTTGTGGTCAGTGAGGACCACGACTTGATGTTTAGCTCCCTCCAACCAATGTCTCCACTCCTCAAATGCCCATTTCATGGCTAACAGTTCCCGATTCCCCACATCATAGTTACGTTCAGATGGAGAGAACTTTCGGGAAAAGAAAGCACAGGGATTCATTTTAGATGTTACAGGATCCTTTTGGGACAAAACAGCTCCTGCACCAATCTCAGAAGCGTCCACCTCTACCTGGAACGGGAGTGAGACATCAGGTTGCCGCAAAACCGGGGCAGAAGTGAATCTTCGCTTCAGCTCCTGAAAGGAAGAAACAGCCTCCGGAGACCAATTCAACACATCAGCACCCTTCTTAGTCAGATCAGTCAATGGCTTGGCAATACTAGAAAATTTTGCTATAAATTTCCGATAAAAATTAGCAAAACCCAAAAACTTCTGGAGGGCCTTCAAAGAAGTGGGCTGAACCCAATCATAAATGGCGTGTACCTTGGCCGAGTCCATTTCAATAGTTGACGGAGACAAAAGAAATCCCAAAAAAGAAATCCTCTGTACCCCAAAAAGGCATTTCGATCCTTTGACGTACTGGGAATTCTCCCTCAAGATCCGGAACACAGTCCGAACATGTTCCACATGAGAATCTAATCCTTGGAGAAGATCAAAACGTCATCCAGATAGATAATCAAAAATGTATCCACAAAGTCTCAGAAAATATCGTTCATGAAGCACTGGAAGACAGAAGGGGTATTAGTGAGCCCAAAAGGCATCACCAGGTACTCAAAATGTCCCTCCGGAGTATTAAACGCCGTCTTCCATTCATCCCCATGCTTAATGCGGATAAGATTATACGCCCCCTGAGGTCAAGCTTGGTAAACCAGCAAGCACCTTTAACTCTGGAGAATAGATCCAAAATCAGGGGTAACGGATACTGATATTTAATAGTAATTTTGTTGAGGGTACGATAATCAATACAAGGCCTTAATGAACCATCCTTTTTGGCCACGAAAAAAAAACCCAGCACCTAAGGGTGAAGAGGATGGTCTAATATGACCCTTCTCCAACGCCTCCTTAATATAGGATCGCATAGCCTCGTGCTCGGGTACAGATAAATTGAAGAGCCGACCCTTGGGAAATTTACACCCCGGGCTCAGTTCAATTGCACAGTCATAACTCCTATGAGGAGGCAAAGATGCAGACTCATTCTCACTAAATACATCATAAAAATCCGCCAAATAGTCAGGAACATCATGTGACTGAGGAGAGGTGGAAAAAAACGGAGCCTCACTAAGGGCACACCGACAACCCCAACTCACCACAGACACAGATTTCCAATCCAAAACTGGATTATGAATTTGCAACCAGGGAAACCCCAGAACAATAGTATCATGCAAATTATGCAACACCAAAAATCTGCAATTTTCTTGATGGTCTGGGGCGACCCGCATTACCACCTGGGTCCAAAACTGAGGTTTATTTTTCGCCAAAGGAGTAGCATCAATCCCCCTCAAAGGGATAGGCGTCCGCAGATGTGTCATAGGAAATCCACAACGTTTAGCAAAATTCAAGTCCATTAGGTTCAGGGCTGCTCCCGAATCCAGAAAAGCCTTGGTGGAAAATGTGGAAAGGGAGCAGATCAGAGTAATTGCCAGAAGAAACTTAGGTTGAACACCACCAACAGAAAACGTGTGTGCAAAATGTTTCTCTCGTTTAGGACAGACAGAAATAATATGCGAGGCATCTCCACAAAAAAAACACAGCTTATTACGCCTTCTGAACTCCTGACGTTGCTCCCTGGACAAAACTCTATCACATTACATAGGTTCAGACATTTGTTCAACAGGTGGCAACAACTCTCGTGCAGTCCTGTGTTCACGTAAACGCCGATCAACGTGAATGGCTAATGACATAGAATCGTCAAGACCAGAGGGAACAGGAAATCCCACCATAGTATCTTTTACGGCTTCTGACAAACCCTTCCGAAAGAGAGCTGCCAAGGCATTATCATTCCAGGTAGTAAGGACCGCCCACTTTCGGAATTTTTGACAGTACAATTCTGCAGAATCTCGACCCTGGCTCAATGCCAACAGGGTCTTTTCAGCCTGATCAATAGCATTAGGTTTGTCATACAACAACCCCAAGGCTTGAAAAAATGCGTTCACATTAGTCAGAATAGGATCATCTGGTTTCAAAGAAAACGCCCAATCCTGGGAATCACCACGCAGCAAAGAGATGACAATTTTAACGTGCTGCGCGGAGCTCCCTGACGAGTAAGGCTTCAAGGCAAAAAATAATTTACAATTATTTTTGAAATTCAAAAATTTAGACCGATCCCCAAAAAACACATCAGGAGTAGGGATCTTTGGTTCAGCAGCATGTGAATGAGCAAGGTAGGCGGAAATTCCCCGCACTTCCGCAGCAAGCTGCTCCACACGATCAGAGAATTGCTTTATCTCCATTGAGAGGAAAAAAAAATTCCCCCTATGGCCTCAGAGATATAGTGGAAAAAATATACACATCTTTTTTTTTTTTTTTTTTTCAATTCTCTCCTGCTATTGAGTACCCTACGATCTGCGGTATGGCTGGTGATTCTGTTGTGAATGAGTCACCGTAGGAGGCAAAAACAGAAATACTAGCTAAGTCCAGAAAACCAGAGAAGTTGGCAGCTATCGGATTGCAGACCCCTGAACCTATCGACAACAGCTAGCAGTAGCCGTGGGGGGTTCCTACGGTGCCCTAGACCCCTCGAACACAGCCGGAGAACTACATAGCCTAAAGACAGAAAGGGAAATCTAAACTGCCCCAGAGCAGACCCCAAAGCAATAGGCAGCCCCCAACATATAATGACGGTGAAGCAAGATGAAAAAACACTCACACAGATAGAAAGATAGGCTGAGCAAATGATGGGGCCCAAGCTAACTAGATAGGACAGGATAGAAAAGCTGCTGTCTGTAATCCGCCAAAACCCTATCAAAACAAGAGCCAACAGCTGATAGGGAAAAAAGCCCTGAAGACGCTAGGCTTCAAAAAGACTATATCAGTACTCAGGTATTTTCTGAAGACAGAGCAAAAAAGGAATTCAGCTCACCCCAGCAGGGAATGGCAGAAATCAAGGAAAACAATGCAAAACAAAACCAAAACACAAATGCAAAAAGTAGAGCAGAAAACTTAGCTTTTGAGGAGCAGGAATCAGACTGGTCTCCTAGCATCCCTCAGAGAGATCACCAGCAAGGCAGAAGGGCGTCGGCTGCCTTATATCCAGTCAGTAATTCCCGTCACCCAGTCATCATCATCCTGCCCAGGTGCTTGGTAATCAGCCTCACTACCTTCCTTCCCCAGAAGAGGGAGTTCATCAGACCTCAATGGTGAAGGGGAAAATGAACTCACAACACTGGCAGTTGCCATAGGTTTTGTCCTGATGAAGAGGTCCTGTGTATGACTTTGAAAAGCATTGACCTGAAACCTGTCCAATAAAGCTTTTGAAAATATTATCTACTGTCTGAATATATTTATCAGCAGCGCAACCACTGACACTTCACACAGATCCTGTGCCACTCTTTCCTTATGGTGTGAGAAAAGACACCCGCTCATGGCATGCTATGTCCCACATTGGTCGTAAATGGGTTTAAAGAGTTGAACAAAAATATCCTGTGAAACAATTAGGAAATGCAACCATTTTTCTAGTAAGCCTTCTCATTCCAGGGGCTCTAAGGTAATTGGAAAATTAATTTAATCATAAATAAAATGTTAATTCCTAATAGTTTGCAGAGAATATTTTACAGACAATGACTGCCTGAAGTCTGGAAGCAATGGACATCATCAAATGCTGGATTTCCTCCATTATGGTGCTTTGCCCTTACTGTAGCTGACTTCAGTTGTTGCTTGTTGGTGATTCTTTCTGCCTTAAGTTTTGTCATAAGCGTGTGAAATGAATGTTTGATGGGGTTGAGATTTAGTGATTGACTTGGCCATTGCAGAATGTATTCGACTTCTTTGTCGTAAACACCAGGGTTTGCTTTCGCAGTATGTTTTGGGTCATTGTCCATCAGTACTGTGAAGCGCCATCAATTAACATTGCTGCATTTTTGCTGAATCTGAGTAGAAAGTATAGCCCTGTACACTGCAGAATTCATATGGATGTTTCTGTCTTCAGTCACAACATTAATAAATATTAGTAACCTAGTTTCATTAAAAGCCATACATCCCCAAGCCATCACACTGCCTCCACTCTGTTTTACAAAGGATGTGGTGTGCGTTGGATCATGAGCCATTCCAAGACTTCCCCATACTTTGTTCTTCCCATCATTCCGGTACAGATTCATGCTTTTCTAGAACTGGGCTGGCTTCTTTACATGTTTTTTTGGCAAAGTCTTCTCTGGTCTTTCTATTTTTAAGGCTGATTAATGATTTGCACCTTGTGGTGAACCCTCTGTATTTGTTCTCATGAAGTTTTCTCTTTAAGGTAGACATAGATCCTGAAACACTTACTGCCTGGAGAGTGTTCTTCACTTGGGTGGATGTTGTGAAAGCGTTTTTCTTTACCATGGAAAGGATTCTGTGATCATCCACCGTTATCTCCTGTGGATGTCCAGGCCTTTTTAAGTTCTATCCATTTGGCCACTCATAACAATTCTGCTATCTCTCTGATGGATTTCTTTTTTTTCAGCCTAATGACAGTCTGTTTCCCTTCCATTGAGAGATCCTATGATCACATATTCTGGGTTCACAGCAACAGCTTCCAAATGCTAATTTCACACCTGGAATCAGCTCCAGACCTTTATCTGCCTAACTAATTATGGATTAATGAGGGAATAGCCGATGCAGCTCATTAAAGAGCTTTTGAGATAATTGTCCAATTATTTTTTGTCCATTTAAAAATAGCCAACTACATGTTAAAGAGCTACCTTTACTGCAATTTGGATGTGAATACTCTCAAACTGAAGCTTGGAGTCTGCAATTTAAGCCCATATTTATTATATAACTGTATCTAAATATGTTTTGGTAAACAGTTAAAATGCAAAAACTTGTGTCGCTGTCCAAATATTTCTGGGTGTAACAGCTTCCTTGAAATTTTGGTCTACTTAAAATAACCAAAAACACGACCAAATATGTTTCTTTATGGTTTATTTTCCCATATATCTGGAATTGCCTATTCTTGCTAAGCACATTCTTGCACACGTTGTCAAAATTGTTGGTACCCTCAATTAACGACAGAAAAACCCACAATGGTGACAGAAATAACTTGAATTTGACAAAAGTAATAATAAATCAAAAATCTATGAAAATGAACAAATGAAAGTCAGATATTGCTTTTCAACCATCCTTCCACAGAATTTAAAAAAAATTAAAACTCATAAAATAGGCCTGGTCAGAAATGATGGTACCCCCAAAAATAATGTGACAAAAGGGACATGTTAAATCAAGGTGTGTCCACTAATTCGCATCACAGGTGTTTACAATCTTGGTATTAGTTAGTGGGCCTGTATAGAGGGCTACAGATACTCACTGTGCTGTTTGGTGACATGGTGTGTATCACACTTAACATGGATCAGAGGAAGCGAAAGAAAGAGTTGTCTCAGAAGAGTAGAAAGAAAATTATAAACAAACATGTTAAAGGTAAAAGTTATAAGACCATCTCCAAGCAGCTTGATGGTTCTGTGACTACAGTTGCACATATTATTCAGAAACATAAGCTCCGTTGGACTGTAGCCAGCCTCACTGTACGTGACCATAGGATGAAAATTGATGACAAATCAAAGAGATGGATAATAATAATAATGGTAACAAAAGAGCCCAGAAAAACTTCTAAACAGATTAAAGGTGAACTTCAAGCTCAAGGAACATCAGTGTCAGATTGCACCATCCGTCATTGTATGAGCCAAAATGGACTTAATGGGAGATGACCAAGGAGGACACCATTGTTGAAAAAAATTTTTAAAAAAAGCAAGACTGGAATTTGCCAAACTACATGGTGAGAAGCCACAAAGCTTCTGGAAGAATGTCCTATGGACAGATGAGACAAAAATGGAACTTTTTGGCAAGCTCTATTTTTACAGACAGAAAAATGAAGCATATCAAGAAAAGAACATTGTCCCTACTGTGAAACATGGAAGAGGCTCTGTTATGTTCTGGAGCTTATTTGCTGTATCTGGCACATGGTGTCTAGAATGTGTGCAGGGTACAATGAAATCTCAAGACTATCAAGGGATTCTAGAGCGAAATGTGCTGCCCAGTGTCAGAAAGCTTGGTCTCAGTCGCAGGTCATGGGTCCTGCAACAGGATAATGACCCAAATCACACAGCTAAAAACACCCAAGAATGGCTAAGAGGAAAACATTGGACTATTTTGAAGTGGCCTTCTATGAGCCCTGACCTAAATCCTATTGAGCAGCTTTGGAAAGACCTGAAACATGACGTCTGGAAAAAGCAACCTTCAAATTAGATTGGGCCAAATACCTGTCGAGAGGTGCAGAAGTCTCACTGACAGTTACAGGAATCGTTTGATTACAGTGATTGCCTCAAAAGGATGTGCAACAAAATATTACGTTAAGGGTACCATCATTTCTGTCCAGGCCCATTTCATGAGTTTTATTTTTTAAAACTTCTGTGGAAGCATGGTTGAAAAGCAAGGTCTGTCATTTGTTCATTTTTTATAGATTTTTGATTTATTATTACTTTTGTCAGATGCAAGTTATTTCTGTCACCATTGTGGGTTTTTCTGTCATTAAATGAGAGGTACCAACAATTTTGATCATGTGTACTAAGAAACATTATCAACGTGTTCACGCAATGGTTTCTGCAAATTTCCTTTTACTTATTTAGGGATTTGACTAGCGAAGAAAGGTAAGAAATAACATACGTACAAGGGACACCAAGCCTTGCATCCAATATTTCATATTTCATATTCCAGAACAAGATATTGCCGCTTCAACTATTCCAACTTCAGCTGTTTGATTGAAGAATTCCTTAAGAAATGTGTATGTGAACGACTTCACTGCCTTATTTCTCCAGGTCTTGAAAATCATTTCTAAGCAGAAGTTACAAATTTATTTTATTTCATTAAATATAATCTGATTCTATGATAGAACAATGCCGGTGTTTGACAGGTACTTTCTGGATGATATTGCGTTCTGATTATTCTGGTTATACATCATGTCGGGAAAGATTTCTACCTGAACATGGAATGGCAGATTACTATGTAATGCTTGACATCTGTTCTAAAACAAAAAAGGAATTGGGCATTGAAGGAGTTATATAATAGGTGTCTTAGCCTAGTTTCACATTAGCGTTTTTTTGCGCAGCGCATCGGGCGCCTAAAAAACGCAAAGAAAAACGCAAAACAAACGCGCGTTTTTTATGTCATGCGCACGCTGATGCGTCAAAAAAATGCAGCGTTGCTTGCGTTTTTCATGCGTTTTTGCTTGCGTTTGCGTTTTTTATGCGCATGCGTTTTTAGGTGTGACATTTCACAATAGAAAAATCCTTGAACACCAATGGGACACCAGTGGGCGTGTGTCATTGGAATGTTTTATATAGACCCTGTACTGCTGAATTCATCAGATTTTGCTGCTGTTTCCGTTGTCAAGATGGACCTGCGTCTGGATAATTTCCGCTTCAAGTTGGATCTTGACATCGCGCTGTCTCAGGCGTATGCCTTTTGTTGCCAGCAAGAAAGGGAGAGGGAGAGACAGCAGAGACGGCAGCGGCGTCGGTTTTGGAGGCATCCAATAATCGAACTCCGGGCAAGCCGTGGAGCATATCACACGCTGTACAGCGAGCTCCAGGAAAACCCGGAGAAATTTGCTGACTATACCCGGATGTCCCAGGAAAGCTTCCTGGACTTGCTGGGTATGGTTGAAGGAATCATCCGGAGACGGGACACTCAGCTCCGGCGTGCCATTCCTCCCGAAGAAAGGCTCCTTGTCACCTTACGGTATGTATGTTGTTATGTTTGCATAATTTTTTTGGCTTTTTCCATTTTTTTATTTGTTGTTTTTTTGGCCAAAAATTTCGGGATTTTTTTTGCTATTGAATTTTAACATTATTTTTGGGAAATTGCTTTTTTGCATAATGGTTTTTCTTCTGTCATGTACTAATCCCAAGCCTTTATAAAATGTTTTTTTGCTATGTTGTATTAAAAAAACCTGCAAAATAGTTAGGCCATGTACTTTTTATTTTCAGTGTTTTTAGTAATACCCAAGACAGAAATATAATTATTTTTTCTTTTTATGTTTTGCAGGTTCCTGGCAACTGGAGAGAGTCTTTCATCCCTGCATTTCCAGTACCGGCTGGGAATCTCAACTTTATCCGGGATTGTTGCCGACACCTGCAGGGCTCTGTGGGATGTTCTGTGTCCGGAGTTTCTGCCATTGCCCACTGCCGAAAAGTGGCTTCAAATATCGGACAAATTCTGGGCAGTCTGCAATTTCCCGAACTGCCTAGGAGCGGTGGACGGGAAGCACGTCCGCATCACAAAACCTGCAAGAAGTGGCTCTGAGTACTACAACTACAAGAAGTACTTTTCCACAGTACTCATGGCCATTGCGGATGCAGACTGCCGGTTTGTGGTGGTGGACATAGGGGCATTCGGACGGGGCAACGATTCCCAGACTTTTAAGAACTCAAATATGGGCCGGAGGTTGTACGGCAACCATTTCAATTTTCCATTGGCACAGCCTCTTCCCCAAACCCAAACTCCACCACTGCCATTTGTAGTGGTTGGGGATGAGGCATTTCAGATGTGCCAAAACCTTCTGAAGCCGTACTCCAGCCGTGACTTGGACCACCCCAAGAAAATTTTCAACTACAGGCTTACGATGGCGCGCAGGACTGTAGAGTGCGCCTTTGGCATTCTAGTGTCCAGATGGCGAATTCTTAGCACCGCCATCAATCTCAAAATGGAAACAGTGGATGAGGTGGTGAAGGCGTGCGTGGTTCTGCACAATTTTGTTATGGCAAAGGAGCGGCCGAACTTTGACATGGATGAACTTGCTGCCAACCCTTTTCCAGATTTTACTCAGCACCCTCTTCGGTCATCAGTCGAAGTTGCCCAAATGAGGGACCAATTTGCGGACTTCTTTTTATCCGATGTGGGTCGTGTAGCATGGCAGGATCAAATGGTTTAATAGTTTTGTTGTTTGGTAAAAATAAAATACATGTTTTTTTATACCTGTACCCAGTGTACTGCCCAGGTTAAAGGAAAGAAAGGGAAACCACCATAAAAAAAAATAAAAATATATATATATATATATATTTTTTTTTATGGTGGTTTCCCTTTCTTTCCTTTAACCTGGGCAGTACACTGGGTACAGGTATAAAAAAACATGTATTTTATTTTTACCAAACAACAAAACTATTAAACCATTTGATATATACAGTATATATATATATATGTATATGTATATATATGTATATATATATATATATGTATATATGTATAAATATATATATATATATATACTGTATATATGTATATATATACAGTTGGGCAAAAAAGTATTTAGTCAGTCAGCAATAGTGCAAGTTCCACCACTTAAAAAGATGAGAGGCGTCTGTAATTTACATCATAGGTAGACCTCAACTATGGGAGACAAACTGAGAAAAAAAATCCAGAAAATCACATTGTCTGTTTTTGTTTCATTTTATTTGCATATTATGGTGGAAAATAAGTATTTGGTCAGAAACAAAATTTCATCTCAATACTTTGTGATATATCCTTTGTTGGCAATGACAGAGGTCAAACGTTTTCTGTAAGTCTTCACAAGGTTGCCACACACTGTTGTTGGTATGTTGGCCCATTCCTCCATGCAGATCTCCTCTAGAGCAGTGATGTTTTTGGCTTTTCGCTTGGCAACACGGACTTTGAACTCCCTCCAAAGGTTTTCTATAGGGTTGAGATCTGGAGACTGGCTAGGCCACTCCAGGACCTTGAAATGCTTCTTACGAAGCCACTCCTTCGTTGCCCTGGCGGTGTGCTTTGGATCATTGTCATGTTGAAAGACCCAGCCACGTTTCATCTTCAATGCCCTTGCTGATGGAAGGAGGTTTGCACTCAAAATCTCACGATACATGGCCCCATTCATTCTTTCATGTACCCGGATCAGTCGTCCTGGCCCCTTTGCAGAGAAACAGCCCCAAAGCATGATGTTTCCACCACCATGCTTTACAGTAGGTATGGTGTTTGATGGATGCAACTCAGTATTCTTTTTCCTCCAAACACAACAAGTTGTGTTTCTACCAAACAGTTCCAGTTTGGTTTCATCAGACCATAGGACATTCTCCCAAAACTCCTCTGGATCATCCAAATGCTCTCTAGCAAACTTCAGATGGGCCCGGACATGTACAGGCTTAAGCAGTGGGACACGTCTGGCACTGCAGGATCTGAGTCCATGGTGGCGTAGTGTGTTACTTATGGTAGGCCTTGTTACATTGGTCCCAGCTCTCTGCAGTTCATTCACTAGGTCCCCCCCGCGTGGTTCTGGGATTTTTGCTCACCGTTCTTGTGATCATTCTGACCCCACGGGGTGGGGTTTTGCGTGGAGCACCAGATCGAGGGAGATTATCAGTGGTCTTGTATGTCTTCCATTTTCTAATTATTGCTCCCACAGTTGATTTTTTCACTCCAAGCTGGTTGGATATTGCAGATTCAGTCTTCCCAGCCTGGTGCAGGGCTACAATTTTGTTTCTGGTGTCCTTTGACAGCTCTTTGGTCTTCACCATAGTGGAGTTTGGAGTCAGACTGTTTGAGGGTGTGCACAGGTGTCTTTTTATACTGATAACAAGTTTAAACAGGTGCCATTACTACAGGTAATGAGTGGAGGAAAGAGGAGACTCTTAAAGAAGAAGTTACAGGTCTGTGAGAGCCAGAAATCTTGATTGCTTGTTTCTGACCAAATACTTATTTCCCACCATAATATGCAAATAAAATGAAACAAAAACAGACAGTGTGATTTTCTGGATTTTTTTTTCTCAGTTTGTCTCCCATAGTTGAGGTCTACCTATGATGTAAATTACAGACGCCTCTCATCTTTTTAAGTGGTGGAACTTGCACTATTGCTGACTGACTAAATACTTTTTTGCCCCACTGTATATATGTATATATATATATGTATATATATATATATATATATATATATATATATGTATATCTATATATGTATATGTATATATATGTATATGTGTATATATATATATATATGTATATGTATATATATATGTATATGTATATATATATATGTATATATATATGTATATATATGTATCAAGATTCAAAGAAGCTTTATTGGCAGGACTAAATACACATTAGTTTTGCCAAAGCAGGTGTACAGAAGGGAATAGGGATAGGGACTGTAGGGATGTTGGGAAGGGGCTGTAGGAAAGGTGGATGGGGCAGATCCAGGATGGGGCTATAGAAGTCCATGGCATAGGGAAGGTGGATGGGGGCATGGGGGCAGATCCAGGATGGGGCTATAGAAGTCCATGGCATAGGGAAGGTGGATGGGGGCATGGGGGCAGATCCAGGATGGGGCTATAGAAGTCCATGGCATAGGGAAGGTGGATGGGGGATTGGGGCATATCCAGGGTGGGGGCCATAGAAGTCCATGGCATATCATAGTTCTCTTTCTCGCAGTCTATGGCATTCGCTCACATATTGCGCTGCTATCTCCACTGCTCTCTCTTCTTCCCCCAGCAGGATGTATGTTTTCTCTTCCTCCTTCATGGTGGTGAAATCCGGGAAGAGATGTGAGAGTCTCCTGAAGTGAGTGTCCCTCACTGCTGAGTACTTGGAGCAGTGTAGCAGGAAGTGGGTCTCATCCTCCAGGTCCTCCTGGTCACAGTGTTGACACAGTCTTTCCTCCCTGGGCTTGTAGCTCTGCCTGTGTCGGCCGGATTCGATGGCCAGACTGTGGGCACTGAGTCTATACCGGCTCAGGATCTTGCGGTCTTTGGGGTCCGGGAGTTTCTCCAGGTATGGAGCCAGTCTGTAGTCTCTCTGTAGACTCTGGTACATGGTCAGTTTCTGTGAGCTGATAATGTCGTTCTTCCAGTCACTTACGTACCTCTCTTGGCCTTCGTCTACCATCTTCCTGATTCCGGCTTTTGTCAGGTTGTTGTGATTGGTTTTCTGGTCAGGTTGGGTTTGGGTGAGCTGTTCCGAGGGTCCTGGTTTTTCTGTTTCCCCTACATGTGTCAGGGCTTTATGGTGATGGGAGCTTGGATTGCTCCTACGTAGGTGAGCCCGGAATGACAGTGCCCTCTTTAGAACCGTTAGGTGTAGAGGGAATCTGCCCAGCTCGGCCCGGCAAGCACTGTTGTAGGTGCTCCGATGGACTTGGAGAAGGTGCTTGCAGAATTCCAGGTGGAATATTTCTGTTGGGCTTGAATCCCACCTTGACCAGTCTGGGTAGGTGTGAGGACCCCAGACTTCGCTGCCATACAGGAGGATTGGGGCGATGATAGAGTCGAAGATTTTTAACCAGACCCTCACTGGTGGCTTTAGATGGTAGAGTTTCCTTCGGATGGCATAGAAGGTTTTGCATGCCTTGTCTTTCAGGGTTTCTATGGCTTGTTTGAAGCTCCCTGATCGGTGAATCTCTAGGCCCAGATAGGTATATTTGTCCGTTCCTGTAAGGGCGCAGTTGTTGAGGATAAATGAAGGGTGCTGGTCTGATTTTCTCTTTCTCTTCTGGAACACTATGATGTTGGTTTTCTTTAGGTTGACCGGTAGAGCCCAGGTGGAGCTGAATTTCTCTAAGATTTTCAGGTTGTCTTGGAGGCCTTTCTCGGTTGGTGACAGAAGCAGCAAGTCATCTGCATACAGCAGGAATTTCACCTGCACGTCGTCGAGGGTGAGACCTGGTGCTGTGGAAGATTCCAGAGCGGTAGCCAGCTCGTTGATGTAAATATTGAAGAGCGTTGGGCTTAGGCTGCAGCCTTGTCTGACTCCCCGGCTCTGCTGGAAATAACCGTTCTTCTGCCGTTCACACTCACACTGCAGAGGTTCTCGGTGTAGGAGCTTTTGATAACATCATAGGTCTTTCCTCCTATTCCGCTCTCCAGCAGTTTCAGGAATAAGCCTGGGTGCCACACCGAATCAAAGGCCTTTTTAAAGTCCACAAAACAAGTGTATATCTTCCCGTTCTTTGTATTGTGGACGTGGCTCTGAATGAGGTTGTGCAGGGTGTAGATGTGGTCAGTAGTGCGGTGGTTTGGCATGAAGCCTGCTTGGCTCTTGCTGAGGACGTTGTGCTCGGTGAGGAAACTGAGGATCCTCTTGTTCAGGATGCTGTTGAACAGTTTTCCCAGGTTGCTGCTGACACATATATGTGGATGGGTGTGATGAGGCATTGATTCCAGGTAGGAGGGAAGTAGCCGGCATTTAGCACAATATTGAAGAGTTTAACCATTGCGGCCTGTATTTCTGGTGGGCTGTACTTCAGCATTTCTGGTAGGATTCCATCCAGGCCACCGGCTTTTCTACATCTTATGGAAGAGATTCTCTCTGCTACTTCCTGTAATGTAATAGGTGCATCCACGGGGTTTTGGAAATTTTTTACTTTTTGCTCCATTGCCTTTAGTTTTGCCATTATGTTTTCCTGTTCTTGGCTTAGTTCTTCCTTTGGAATGTCTTTATAGAGGTCTCTGAAGTACTGGAGCCAGATGTTGCCATTTTGGATATGGATGTTGTTTTTCTTGTCTTTTGTTCCCATGTGGTTCCATAGTTCCCAGAAGGAGTTGTCTTGGAGGGCGTCTTGGAGTTGGTTAAGTTTGGTGGAGATGTAACTCTGCTTCTTCCTCCTGAGGATGGTTTTGTACTGCCTTTGTATGGTTTCATAGGCTTCCCTCAGACCCGGGTGGTTGGGGTCTCTGTGTTTCTTGTATATGTATATGTATACAGTCATGGCCAAAAGTATTGACACCCCTGCAATTCTGTCAGATAATACTCAGTTTCTTCCTGAAAATGATTGCAAACACAAATTCTTTGGCATTATTATCTTCATTTAATTTGTATTAAATGAAAAAACACAAAAGAGAATGAAGCAAAAAGCAAAACATTGATCATTTCACACAAAACTCCAAAAATGGGCCGGACAAAAGTATTGGCACCCTCAGCCTAATACTTGGTTGCACAACCTTTAGCCAAAATAACTGCGACCAACCGCTTCCGGTAACCATCAATGAGTTTCTTACAATGCTCTGCTGGAATTTTAGACCATTCTTCTTTGGCAAACTACTCCAGGTCCCTGATATTTGAAGGGTGCCTTCTCCAAACTGCCATTTTTAGATCTCTCCACAGGTGTTCTATGGGATTCAGGTCTGGACTCACTGCTGGCCACCTTAGAAGTCTCCAGTGCTTTCTCTCAAACCATTTTCTAGTGCTTTTTGAAGTGTGTTTTGTGTTATTGTCCTGCTGGAAGACCCATGACCTCTGAGGTAGACCCAGCTTTCTCACACTGGGCCCTAAATTATGCTGCAAAATTTGTTGGTAGTCTTCTGACTTCATAATGCCATGCACATGGTCAAGCAGTCCGGTGCCAGAGGCAGCAAAGCAACCCCAAAACATCAGGGAACCTCCGCCATGTTTGACAGTAGGGACCGTGTACTTTTCTTTGAATGCCTCTTTTTTCTCCTGTAAACTCTATGTTGATGCTTTTGCCCTAAAAGCTCTACTTTTGTCTCATCTGACCAGAGAACATTCTTCCAAAATGTTTTAGGCTTTTTCAGGTAAGTTTTGGCAAACTCCAGCCTGGCTTTTTTATGTCTCGGGGTAAGAAGTGGGGTCTTCCTGGGTCTCCTACCATACAGTCCCTTTTCATTCAGACGCCGACGGATAGTACGGGTTGACACTGTTGTACCCTCGGACTGCAGGGCAGATTGAACTTGTTTGGATGTTAGTCGAGGTTCTTTATCCAACATCCGCACAATCTTGCATTGAAATCTCTTGTGAATTTTTCTTTTCCGTCCACATCTAGGGAGATAAGCCACAGTGCCATGGGCTTTACACTTCTTGATGACACTGCGCACGGTAGACACAGGAACATTCAGGTCTTTGGAGATGGACTTGTAGCCTTGAGATTGCTCATGCTTCCTCACAATTTGGTTTCTCAAGTCCTCAGACAGTTCTTTGGTCTTCTTTCTTTTCTCCATGCTCAATGTGGTACACACAAGGACACAGGACAGAGGTTAAGTCAACTTTAATCCATGTCAACTGGTTGCAAGTGTGATTTAGTTATTGCCAACACCTGTTAGGTGCCACAGGTAAGTTATAGGTGCTGTTAATTACACAAATTAGAGAAGCATCACATGATTTTTCGAACAGTGCCAATACTTTTGTCCACCCCCTTTTTTATGTTTGGTGTGGAATTTAGGACAATTCTTTTTGTGTTTTTTCATTTAAGACAAATTAAATGAAGATAATAATACCAAAGAATTTGTGTTTGCAATCATTTTCAGGAAGAAACTGAGTATTATCTGACAGAATTGCAGGGGTGTCAATACTTTTGGCCATGACTGTATATATATGTATGTATATATATATGTGTATATATATATATATATATATATATCTGTGTATATATATATACAGTCATATGTAAAAGTTTGGGCACCCCTATTAATGTTAACCTTTTTTCTTTATAACAATTTTGTTTTTTGCAACAGCTATTTCAGTTTCATATATCTAATAACTGATGGACTCAGTTATATTTCTGGATTCAAATGAGGTTTATTGTACTAACAGAAAATGTGCAATCTGCATTTAAACAAAATTTGACCGGTGCAAAAGTATGGGCACCCTTATCATTTTCTTGATTTGAACACTCCTAACTACTTTTTACTGACTTCCTGAAGCACTAAATTGGTTTTGTAACCTCATTGAGCTTTGAACTTCATAGCCAGGTGTATCAAATCATGAGAAAAGGTATTTAAGGTGGCCACTTGCAAGTAGTTCTCCTATTTGATTCTCCTATGAAGAGTGGCATCATGGGCTCCTCAAAACAACTCTCAAATGATCTAGAAACAAAGATTATTCAACATAGCTTTTCAGGGGAAGGATACAAAAAGTTGTCTCAGAGATTTATCCTGTCAGTTTCCACTGTGAGGAACATAGTAAGGAAATGGAAGAACACAGGTACAGTTCTTGTTAAGCCCAGAAGTGGCAGGCCAAGAAAAATATCAGAAAGGCAGAGAAGAAGAATGGTGAGAACAGTCAAGGACAATCCACAGACCACCACCAAAGACCTGCAGCATCATCTTGCTGCAGATGGTGTCACTGTGCATCGGTCAACAATACAGCGCATGCATAACGCCTTTTTGTATGACCAAACAACTCAATCTTTGTTTCATCAGTCCACAGGACCTTCTTCCAAAATATAACTGGCTTGTCCAAATGTGCTTTTGCACACCTCAGGCGACTCTGTTTGTGGCGTGCTTGCAGAAACGGCTTCTTTCGCATCACTCTCCCATACAGCTTCTCCTTGTGCAAAGTGCGCTGTATTGTTGACCGATGCACAGTGACACCATCTGCAGCAAGATGATGCTGCAGGTCTTTGGAGGTGGTCTGTGGATTGTCCTTGACTGTTCTCACCATTCTTCTCTGCCTTTCTGATATTTTCCTTGGCCTGCCACTTCTGGGCTTAACAAGAACTGTACCTGTGTTCTTCCATTTCCTTACTATGTTCCTCACAGTGGAAACTGACAGGTTAAATCTCTGAGACAACTTTTTGTATCCTTCCCCTGAAAAGCTATGTTGAATAATCTTTGTTTCCAGATCATTTGAGAGTTGTTTTGAGGAGCCCATGATGCCACTCTTCATAGGAGAATCAAATAGGAGAACTACTTGCAAGTGGCCACCTTAAATACCTTTTCTCATGATTTGATACACCTGGCTATGAAGTTCAAAGCTCAATGAGGTTACAAAACCAATTTAGTGCTTCAGGAAGTCAGTAAAAAGTAGTTAGGAGTGTTCAAATCAAGAAAATGATAAGGGTGCCCATACTTTTGCACCGGTCAAATTTTGTTTAAATGCAGATTGCACATTTTCTGTTAGTACAATAAACCTCATTTGAATCCAGAAATATAACTGAGTCCATCAGTTATTAGATATATGAAACTGAAATAGCTGTTGCAAAAACCAAAATTGTTATAAAGAAAAAAGGTTAACATTAATAGGGGTGCCCAAACTTTTACATATGACTGCATATATATATATATATATATATATATGTATATACACTCACTGGCCACTTTATTAGGTACACCTGTCCAACTGTGTGTTAAGACTTAATTTCTAATCAGCCAATCACATGGCGGCAACTCAGTGCATTTAGGCATGTAGACATGGTCAAGACAATCTCCTGCAGTTCAAACCGAGCATCAGTATGGGGAAGAAAGGTGATTTGAGTGCCTTTGAACGTGGCATGATTGTTGGTGCCAGAAGGGCTGGTCTGAGAATTTCAGAAACTGCTGATCTACTGGGATTTTCACGCACAACCATCTCTAGGGTTTACAGAGAATGGTCCGAAAAAGAAAAAAAATCCAGTGAGCGGCAGTTCTGTGGCCGGAAATGCCATGTTGATGCCAGAGGTCAGAGGAGAATGGGCAGACTGGTTCGAGCTGATAGAAAGGCAACAGTGACTCAAATTGCCACCCGTTACAACCAAGGTAGGCAGAAGAGCATCTCTGAACGCACAGTGCGTCGAACTTTGAGGCAGATGGGCTACAGCAGCAGAAGACCACACTGGGTACCACTCCTCTCAGCTAAGAACAGGAAACTGAGGCTACAATTTGCACAAGCTCATCGAAATTGGACAGTAGAAGATTGGAAAAACGTTGCCTGGTCTGATGAGTCTCGATTTCTGCTGCGACATTCAGATGGTAGGGTCAGAATTTGGCGTAAACAACATGAAAGCATGGATCCATCCTGCCTTGTATCAACGGTTCAGGCTGGTGGTGGTGGTGTCATGGTGTGGGGAATTTTTTCTGGGCACTCTTTGGGCCCCTTGGTACCAATTGAGCATCGTTGCAACGCCACAGCCTACCTGAGTATTGTTGCTGACCATGTCCATCCCTTTATGACCACAATGTACCCAACATCTGATGGCTACTTTCAGCAGGATAATGCGCCATGTCATAAAGCTCGAATCATCTCAGATTGGTTTCTTGAACATGACAATGAGTTTACTGTACTCAAATGGCCTCCTCAGTCACCAGATCTCAATCCAATAGAGCATCTTTGGGATGTGGTGGAACGGGAGATTCGCATCAGGGATGTGCAGCCGACAAATCTGCGCCAACTGTGTGATGCCATCATGTCAATATGGTCCAAAATCTCTGAGGAATGCTTCCAGCACCTTGTTGAATCTCTGCCACGAAGAATTGAGGCAGTTCTGAAGGCAAAAGGGGGTCCAACCCCTTACTAGCATGGTGTACCTAATAAAGTGGCCAGTGAGTGTATCTGTATATATATATATATATATATATGTGTATATATATATATATGTGTGTATATATATATGTGTGTATATATATATACACACATATATATATATATATGTAAAATAAAATAATAAAAAAAAGAAAAATCTGAAATATAGTATCCCTTTCAGAGTTGGATGGCTGACAATCCGGTATAAAGTAAAGAAAAACAAAGCATAGTGTACGGCGCAGTGTGTGCAGGCGGCGAAAGACACAATAACCAAACATTATTTTGAAATAAAACTTTAACATTTATTTTACTTAGTTGGTGGAAACTGGGGGGTGTGGAGGGATGAGGAATGGCTTTGGGTGGAGTAAGGGGTTCTAGGGGAAGGAGGAACCAAAGAAGGGGGGAAGGGAGCCGAGGCAAGGAAAGTTGTGAAGTGGGAGGTGAGGGAGGAGGGAGGGTCATAGTCCTCCTCTTTGTTTTTTTATGACGGTGGCCCGTCGTCTTGCTGCTGTCCTGTCTAGAGCGGCTGGAGCCTGAGGACTGGCTAGAACCCGGGGACCGCCTTGAGCCTCTGGACCGCCTGGAGGCTGTGGACCGGCTGGAGCTGGGGGACCGCCTGGCGCTTGTGGACTGCCTGCCAGGATCTTGTACCTGCGTTGGCATGCTGGTGGATGTCCTGGCAGGGGCCGTAAATATTGAATGCGGGTCCCCCAGCTGATGCTGCTCCGAGGTGGTGGTGCTGGTGGTGGTGGCGGTCCATGCAGGCGTGGTGGCTGTGGCGGTCCATACCGGGGTGGTCCTCCCGCTGGTGGTGGTGGTGGAGGTGCTCCAGGCAGGGGTGGTGACGACGGGCCATCCAGTGGTGGTGGCGGCAGCAGTGGTGGGCCAGGCAGGAGCAGCGCTTGGCATGGTGTTGGCGGGTAAGTGTCCAGCTGCACTCGGACTTGGGGCGGTATATTGGTGTCCGGCGAGGCTTGGAAGTGTGGTGGCTGTGCAGTGATATGCAGCAGAAGTAGGTAATGCTGTAAAACGAGTCAGGGGTGGCACCGGTGGAAATGCCACCGCTGACTGCTGCATATACCTACTCTGCTGCATAGCCTGCATAAAAGCATTGTTGCAGGCCTGCATGACAGTCAACTGGAGGTCAGGGGTAAGGTGTTCCGCCGTGTCCCGAGCTATTTGTGTATAAAAATGATGCGCTGGTCTGGCGAGGTCGACTTCCAGGCGCTCAAGGCGACCCTCGATAGACTTGTAGCGTTGGTCCAAAAGGAGGAAACCACTCTCAAGTCTATCGGAGAGTGCCTTGAGGCTACTCTGAAAGACCGAGCTCAATTCAATGAACTCGGGCATGACAGGCCTGTCCGAGGTCCTCTGCCGCTGCTGGCGGGAAGTGCCCGCAAAACCAGTGGCAGAGACCTGGGACAGGGGAACACCTGAGCGACCAGCTTCCTGGTCTCCAGATGACTGTGGTGCAGACCTGCAAGGTGCTTCCTCGCTGATGGATGGCTGGGAGGGGTCCGGGGCAGCTTGATGAAGGACCGCTTCGGGCACAGGTTGCAGGGTGCTGCCCCAGGTGCTGTGAAAAGAAAAGAAATAATTTACTACCATAAATTAACAATCGCCAACTTCTGTGGAATAGAAAAGCACAGAATTAAACACAATACAAATAGAATATACTTACGTTCGGGAGGCAAGGACCGGTCTTAAAAATGCCAAGGCACAATGGTATCTGTATTTCGTGCAGGTCCTTGCCGCAGCACCACTGCGAACCTGCTTCTCCTGACGGATATCCCTGTTGAAGCGGTCCTTCATCGAGCGCCAACGGGTTCTGACTTTGTTCACTGTGGGAAAAAAAAAAAAAAAGAAAAAAGTAAGACTATGCACTGGAGGCTGTGATCATCCAACTGTGTGTGATGATCGAAACTCCATGGAGTTAATAGCATCACACACAGTTGGGTGATCCCGGCCAAGATCACTGCTGCATCACACTGCATTTAAATACTTACGAAAATCCTTGCGGACCCAGGGAGAGGCGTTGTCCCAGCCATCCATCAGCGATTCGGCCACCTCGTTCCAGAGCCGCCAGATCACCACGTTGTCCGAGTGCAGTTGGTGACGGGTGTCCCACAACGGGACTCGCTCCTGGACTAGACGGATGAGCTCGTCGTTGTCCAGGGCGAGGTCCTCCTCCCGCTGTGGAGCCTAGAAAAGAAAGACAAACATTAATCTTTGAAAGATTTTAAAATGAAAAATATAGAAAACTAGCTGAAGAGCCCGGCGCTGCCCGGGCATAGTAGCTAACTGAGGTTAGTTATAGAAAATTATAATTATCCTCCATCCCATAGTCCCATGCCCATATACCATCATACATATCCTCCATCCCATAGTCCCGTGCCCATATACTCATCACACATCCTCCAATCCATAGTCAACCATTATGACATCATAATGAGCGGCGGCAGGGCTTGCAACCTTTGATGACATCAGCGTCGCCATGGCAACCATTGTGACATCATAATGAGGGCTGGGGCTTGAAACGCACACACTTTTTCCCCCAGTATGTAGATAGGGGCAACATTGTTTGGTGAATTGGAACGCGCGGGGTTAAAATTTCGCCTCACAACATAGCTGACGCTCTCGGGGTCCAGACATGTGACTGTGCCAAAATTTGTGGCTGTAGCTGCGACGGTGCGGATGCCTATCCCGGACATACAAACAAACATACACACACACACATACATACACACATACACACTTTGAGCTTTATATATTGATACACAATCCATGAAAAAAAATTTTGTTTTAAATGAAAATAAATGCAAAAAAAACAAAAAACACAGAAAAAAAATACATGAAAATTAAAAAAAATACTTTAAAAAATGATTACCAAAAAAAAAAGAAAATAAACCAGCCTAGAAATTAAGTTTTAAAAAAAAATCTGTAACCAAAAAAGCAGCAAAAAAAGAAGGAAAATTACCAAAAAATACTAATAAAAATTTACCAAAAACATAAAAAAAATAAACACCTGAAAGAATTTTCAATACAGTTCCAAAAAAAAGAAAATAAACCAGCATAGAAATTAAGTAAAAAAAAAACAGTCCGTCTGTACTTACATCCCATCTTCCCGCCCGCACTTGGCCTTGCTGCTCCTGCCGTTCCTCCGGTGGTGGTGGCGTGGTGGAGGATGAGGTCTGAAAATTAAACAAAAAAAATTAACCACATATGTATATTTTTACCAATCCATACGGAAGCATGGTACTCACTTCTTCTGCCTCTTGCCCTGTCCCGGGGACATATTCGTCACCAGATGAAGACATGCTGCAATAAAAAAAAAGAGACATAAGTACATAGAAATGTATTGAAATTTCAGCCAGACATTAGGTTTTTCATACTTACATTGGTGCAGCTTGTGCTTTTTGCTGTGTGTCCACTCTTGGAGCAGTCTGTAAAGTATTGTGGAATCCCAGTGCCCACACAATTTTATCACCTTGTTTTTAGTTTTTTTTTTACTGTCTAGACCACATTCCAGACGTGTTATCTTAGAAACGCATGCGCATAAAAACGCAAGCGTGCGCAAGACCATGCGCACGCATGCGTTCCCATAGGCTCCAATGTGGTGTTTTTGCGCATTCCGTGCGCAAGCGTGCGCATGCTTTTTTTGACGAGACAGGGCGGAACCAAAAATGCAACATGTTGCGTCTGGCGCGCCTGGCGTGAAAGACAAAAAACGCATGCGCACGAAAACGCAAGTATGCGCAAGACCATGCACACGTCATGTTAAATATAGGTGCGCAGTGCGCATGCGCACGGGTGCGCACGATGCGCTGCGCACAAAAGCGCTAATGTGAAACCAGCCTTAGGCTGTGTGCAGACGCTGCGGATTGGGGTGCGGATTCATCCGCGCGGATTTTGTAAAATCCGCAGGTGAAACCGCAGGTCAAAAGACCTGCGGTTTTACCTGCGGTTTTACCTGCGGATTGCTCTGCGGTTTTGCCCTGCGGTTTTTCATCTCCTCAATGGAGGAGATGGCAAACTGCAGCAGAATCCGCAGAAAGAATTGACATGTCAATTCTTTCTGCGGATTGAAAACCACAGATAATCCACGTGGAAAATTCCGCACCGTCTGCACTGCGGTTTTTGATTCCCATAGGGAATCATGGTACTGTACACCGCAGCAAAAACTGCTGCGGGTCCGCAGCGGCCAAATCCGCTGCGGAACCGCAGAAAAATCCGCAGCATGTGCACACACCCTTATTCAGACACAGCATTTTTTGTTTTTTTTGTGTGTGTTCTATTTGCCTGGGGAAAATGCAGCACTTTACAATAACAGCAAAATAAATGAGATTTTAAAAATCTTATTCACACTGTGTAACTTTTTTCCTGCATTTTTTGACCGGTGGTGCGCTTTTTTTTTTTTTAAAAGCAGCATGTCAATTCTTTCTGCGATTTTACTGCAGTTTCCTCATTTATATCTAAATGGCTAAGCATCAAAAATGCATTATAAAAATGAAGCAAAAATGTTACTAAAAATGAGCAATTTACAGTAATCTGCGGCCTTCTGTTCAAAGTTTTTCATGCGCAAAAAAAAAATCTCATTATAAAGGCTATGTGTGAACATGGCCTTGTGTTTTTTTTTATTTTTTCCCATTTATGGTCACAATTTGGGTGCTTTTTTAAATTTCTTGTAAAAGTTAAGGCTGTATAAACTATACAATTATACATACACACATACAAGTAGTAGAAATCTATAGATACTACTAATTTGTTTTGCATTGCACAGTGCGATGGATTGGTTATAGCGCACAAATGTGACCTTATTATGCCTGCAACTCCCCAGCCAAAAAAGTGGCTTGCACTCTGTTCTTCAAAGGCAGGAGGGAGGCGCCAGAATGGGAAAAGACGATAACACTTTCAGCTAGTTTACAAACAATAAGTGCGAATTTCTAAAAAAAACAAGGTATCCTTTTAATCAGGGTTACAGCGCCTATTCATCCATATATTTAGTTTTATGTGTAAATTCCTCCTGACAGATTCCCTTTAAAGCAATAAACTAATTAAATAGTAAAAGTTAATAGATATTGTAAGCTGTGCATATACATCTATACTCCAGCTAATGTCGTTCAGCCATGAAATTACCATTTATTAATCAAATATCACCTGAATCGTGTAACCGCCTCTCCATTATTAGAAGAGCGCAACCAAACACGTAGCCTGATTAATACACTTTATAATGGAAAATGTCAGAAAATGAAGAATTAAATTTTTACTTCAGTAAGTCTCTGTGAAGAGGTCCCACGATGGTAATTCTGTAACCGTAAAGTGTAACTAGTCCTCATCCAAAGTAATCAAGCCATTCCATGCACAGAGGTAAATATATTCCGACACCACGTATAATCAGAGCACAATATCATCCAGAAAGAACCTGTCACACACCGGCATTGTTCTGTCATAATATCATCTACCAGGCAAAGCATGATTAATGAAATCAAATAGACCTGGATGTTTCCTGCACATCCCCTTCTAGTTATGAGGCTCATCTGCACATTCTTATCTAATGAGAAGGAGATCAGGCAGATTGCTCTTTTATTTTTCTGTTGCTGATGCATAAACTAATGGTTGCTGAGCCAAACTTACAAGGTTCTCAGTAATATGCTGAAAAATGGTGTCAAAGATGTGATGGGACATTTGTAATGTGATGAATGGGATCTTCAATTGTCGCTAATACTCAGGATATTTCTCTCAGGCTCCAGGAAATAGATTACAATTCAAAAGAAAATATTACAGACTAGATGGTGGCCCAATTCTAATGCATTGGGTATTCTAGAATATGGCCAGTGGGAGACCGACGTTCAAAAGATGGTCCAGGACGATCCACCACAATCGGCAATCTCACAGCGAGGGCCTGGTTGCTGCTGCGTGTCACACTGAGGCTAAGTACCCACATTGCCGAAATGCTGCTGAAATTTCGGCAGCATTTCCGCAACTCCCGCAGTGGGAAAAACACATGCGAATTAGCATGCACTTTTCCACGGAAAACATGCGTTTTTCATGCGATTTTCGCATGCAGAATTCAAGCGCATTCCAATCAATTTGAAGCATCACTTGGAATGTGATTGACAGGTTGTTCACACTTGTCAAGCATAGTGTTTGACAATTGTGATCAACTTTTTACTATTGATGCTGACTATGCAGCATCAATAGTAAAAGATAGAATATAAAAAATAATTTTAAAAAATTGTGAAAAAGGTTATTCTCACCTTCTGACGGCCCTTGATCTCCTCTCCACGCTCCCGGCATCTTCCGGTCCCAGTAATGCTTGGCGCCAAGGACCGGAGATGACGTCACTCTAGTGAGAGCGCAAGGTCATCAGCGGTCTTTTGTGCAAAGCATTACTGGGACCGGAAGATGCCGGGCGGTGTAAGGAGGGAAAGAGTCCGGGGGCCGTCGGAAGGTGAGTATATCACTATTTTTTATTTTAATTCTATTTTTTACAGGTTTATGGTACCCAGGGCCTGGCGGAGAGTCTCGTCTCCTCTGGACCCTGGGTACCATCCGCACATTGAGTGCTGCGCCGGTCATCTCCCGGCTGCGTCGCCACTGACCTCAATGCGGCAGGAGATGACCCGCGACACCCGTCGGGAGATCAGCGGCTGGCGCCGCTGATCTCCCGACGGTAGCAGTGGCGTGCGTCGTTCAAATGCCGCACCAATTCACTGTCGGACTGCACCTGTCGCTGATTGGTCGCGGCATCGACGCGGGACTTCCGTTACAGACAAACAGAATTAGATGATTATATAGTAGATGAGTAAACGGATTCGCTGCACTGTGATCTATCGACCACATTAGTAGTCGATGGCCACCGGATGAGAACCCTGCATAACGTCTCCTACAGGGACATCTCTGGTTCCTCATCTGATTGTAGAACCAGCACGTTGTCATGTGTCCAGAATGTTATCATAACGACGCCACATTAGGCCTTCAAATGAGAAGAGATGCCAGCAGGAAGGAGGCGCTTCTCATCTGGTAGCCATGAGATACTGTTGTGGCCAATGCACCAGAGTCTTCTGAATCAGTAGATATATAATGATTGCTAATGTTATTCATGTTTAGGTTGCCAAACAAAGGGTATGTTGAATCCAACGAGCAGTAGTATCCATTTAAAATATAGCATTTAAAAAACAGGAACAATTAAATACAATGGTGTTAGACAAAAAATGTAAAAATGTAAAATCCTACAGCAGTACGCACATTATGCAGCATTATAACCAACGCGTTTCAACTATTGTCTTACTCATGGTATAAAGAAAAAACTATTAAGAGGTTTAAATACTCTACCAAGTGGAGAAGCTTAGCTGATTAATCCCTTTAGTCCCAATTTTTACAAATCTGACCACTGTCCTTTTATGAGGTAATTACTCTGGAACACTTCCATGGATACTGGCGATTCTTACTTTGTTTTCTTGTTACATATTGTACTTCATGAAAGTGGTAAAATTTCTTTGACATGACTTGTGTTTATTTGTGGAAAAAAAAACAGAAATTTAGCGAAAATTCTGAAAATGTCGCAATTTTCCAACTTTGAATTTTCATGCCCTTAAATCACAGAGATTTGTCACATAAAATACTTGATAAGTAACATTTCCCACATGTTTACTTTACATCAGCACTATTTTGGAACCAAATTTTCTTTGTTAGGAAGTTATAAGGGTTAAAACAGCGCTTCTCATTTTTACTCAAAAATGTGGTGCTCAAACATTTAACTTTTTTTCACAAAAAATTTACTTCAGATCCAATTTTTTTTATTTTACCAAGGGTAACAGGAGAAATTGGACCCCAAAAGTTGCTGTACAATTTGTCCTGAGTACGCTTATACCCCATATATGCAGGTAAACCACTGTTTGGGTGCATGGCAGAGCTCAGAAGGGAAGGTGTGCCGTTTGACTTTTCAATACAAAATTGGCTGGAATTGAGATCGGACGCCATATTGTGTTTGGAGAGCCCCTGATGTGCCTAAACAGTGGAAACCCCCCACAAGTGACACCATTTTGGAAAGTAGACCCCCTAGGGTTCTTATCTAGATGTGTGGTGAGCATGTTGAACCCCCAAGTGCTTCACAGGAGTTTATAACGTAGAGCTGTAAAAATAAAAAATCATTTTTTTCACAAAAATAATCTTTTCTCCCCCAATGTTTTTTTTCCCAAGGGTAACAGGAGAAATTAGACCCCAAAAGTTGTTGTGCAATTTGTCTGGAGTACGCTGATACCCCGTAGGTGGGGGTAAACCACTGTTTGGGAGCATGGCAGAGCTTGGAAGGGAAGGAGTGCCATTTTACTTTTTCAACGCAAAACTGGTTGGAATTAATATCGGATGCTATGTCGCGTTTGGAGAGCCTCTGATGTGCCTAAACAGTGGAACCCCCCATAAGTGACACCACTTTGGAAACTAGACCCCCTAAGGAACTTATCTAGACATGTGGTGAGCACTTTCAACCCCCAAGTGCTTCATAGAAGTTTATAACGTAGAGCCATAAAAATAAAATATCATATTTTTTTCACAAAAATGATTTTTTTCTCCCCCAATTTTTTTATTTTTACCAGGGTAACAGGAGAAATTGGACAAAAAAGTTGTTGTGCAATTTATCCTGAGTATGCCGATACCCCATATGTGGGGGTAAATCACTGTATGGGCACACAGCAGAGCTCGGAAGGGAAGGAGCATCGTTTGACTTTTTCTGCGCAGAATTGGCTGGAACTGAGATTGGACGTCATGTCACGTTTGGAGAGCTCCTGGAGTGCCTAAACAGTGGAAACTCCCCAATTCTAACTCCAACCCTAACCCCAACACACCCCTAACCCTAATGCCAACCCTATCCATAACCCTAACCACAAACCAAACCCTAACACACTACTAACCCTAATCCCATCCCTAACCTTAATCCCAACCGTAACCGTAATCCAAACCCTAATCCCAACTCTAGCCCCAACCTTTACCCTAACTTTAGCCTCAACCCTAACCATAACTTCAGCCCCAACCCTAACCTTAGCCCCAACCCTAACCCTAACATTAGCCCCAACCCTAACCCTAACATTAGCCCCAACCCTAACCCTGTAAGGATTCCAGATTTTCCTTTGAGTCTGTTTGCCCTTGTCCTAGATGGAGTCTTGTGCCTCGCCCTGTCCAGGAACTTCCTGTCTGTCCTGTTATTTAAGTCCGGCACAGAAGATCCTCCTTGCCTGAGTATTTTGTTGCTGCTGGCTTACAAGCTTCCTCCTGGTCTGCTTCTGGAGTTCTTGCTGTTGCTGCTTGTTACTCTGCCCTTCCACTTACGGCTGCCTTCAGTCTTCTGTGCGGCTTTCTGATCCTGGCCAGTGCTACTTATTGTCCGGGCTTTTAGTGGGGAGTTACTCTTCTCCGAAACTGCTGTGGTCAGTAAGTGATTCTGACATCATTATCCCTTCTTGGACTGTGTTCTGTGTGGGCTTCTGTGTTGGACTTGAATGGGAATTTTCAGCCATAAAGGTACATTTATTAACCTTCTCCTGTTAATGCTCCAACTTTTAATTGCTGGACTACCACATTAAGTGCCGTACTTCTCTCACTTCATAGTACTGCTGGACTTGTGCGTATTAGCGGTCTTGCCCCGCTATTCAGTTTGCTATTTTCTATATTGTGCTGTGCACTTTGTTACTATTGCAGGAAGTTCTCTGCTAGTTTTGCTTCAATTTCTTATATTGCTAAATACACTTGTTTGCCTAAGCTTTAGTCTTAGTTCCGTTTTATCCCATGCAATTAGATTCCTTAGTACCCACATAATTGTTAAAAACCCTAACTTTAGCCCCAACCCTAACCATAACTTTAGTCCAACTCATTTTAGCCCAACTCTAACCCTAATGGGAAAATGGAAATAAATACTTTTTTTATTATTTTATTTTTCCCTAACTAAGGGGGTGAAAAAGGAGGGTTTGATTTACTATTTTTATTTTGATCACTGTGTAAGGGTCTATCACAGTGATGGAAATGAACCAATCAGATAAAATATCCTATTGTTGCCGGGTGCCAGCCGGCAGATCTCAGGGGGCGCCTGCCATTTTCTCAAGGAAGGAGAAGCCGGCGGCCCAGACAACTTCAGGGGGGCCGGCAGGGACAACAGAGGTACCGGGAGGGGGAGTGATCGGGGGACCCTATTTCTCTCTCCTCTGATGTGCAATCACATCATATCAGAGAGAAATTAAATGGAAAATTGGACTTTTTTTTGCAGTCGCCGTTATACCATTAATAACGGCGATCGCAACCCCGGGGTCAGTAAATACCAACCCGAATCATGTTCTCAGGGGTATCGGCTACCCTCAGTAGCCGAGACCCTGGAGAAATTCCAACACTGGGTGGAGCTATAACCTTAAACCTCAGCGCCGTTAAAAAGCGGTGCTGTGGTTTAAGTACCCTCAACTGCCATTGTTAAAAGGCATATCGGAGGTCGTTAAGGGGTTAAATGTAACTCTCATCATTCTCCTCGCGCCGATCGCCGGAAGAGCAGGGGAGAATGATGAGCATCGGGCGAACAGTGCTTACAGCAACACTTCTTCCCGGACGCCTGTCCATGTGGTACTGATGAGGCACACACATGCCACACACGTGCCGCAAGTATTACACACATGGACACTGACAACTCTGGTACCAGAAATATCAGGACGTGCGAAAGAGGCCTTATAGCAGGTTTTTATGTTTGGCAGCTGTCACACGCTAGAAGACACTTTTTACTGCAAAAAGTAGTTTTTGCATCACCACATTTTGAGAGCTATAATTTTTGCACATTGTAATCTATAATGATTTGACCTGTCTCTTTAAGAAAGGAAATCTTGTGACTGGAAGGTTATAGACAGTGGGTTGGGAGAGTTTTAGTTTAGCCTGAGGAGAGAAATGTTATGATGTGTGCTGGAGGAAGAAGGAGAAGAATAAAATACAGTTAAAGCGTTCTCTCTTGAATTTCTTATACCGTGTGGACATTACAACCAGCGACGAGGATGGGATCCAATCACCTGCCACTGTGAGTACTAAACCCTGCTTTACCGCTTCACACGCCAGCGCCACTAAGAGACTCCATCATGGCTGACTACTTGCACACGTTCCCACAGTTTGATATGACTGATGTCATTAATCTCTCTCATAACAGGAGAAAATGGCTAATGGTTTGAGAATTTCCTGGAAGCTATGGACATAAAAGAGGAGAAAAGAAAGAAAGCCGTGCTCCCGCACTGGGCGGGCACAGGAGTCTATGACATATACAGCACGTTACCTGCAGCAGAGACAGACACATACAGCAACTGCACCAAAGCTCTCACTGTGTTATGATGTGAGGCTGGAAACCTCCGGAGCTGAACCCTCAGGACCGCGACGACGAACCTCCCCTAGGCGAGCTGACCAGGTGGACCACCCCCTATAAAGGGAGTGTAAGGGGCAGACCCAAGGGAGACTATCGCCGTGGAAGCTGATACCTGGGGACAACCGGAGGATGACGTAAGCCGGGGGAGGACTGGAGAACCGGTGGGAATGAAGACGACCACAGGGGAGACTGCTGTTGCCGCGAGGAGGGAGGTGACCACCAGGAGGGATGCTGGAACATGTAGCAGAAGGGAAGCTGGAACAGGCGGACGAGGACAGGAACGGAGCAGACCTGGAAAGGAACACGAGAGGGTAACTGACAGGCAGACTAACGGGAAGTCAGGAGGAGTACAAGGCACAGAGACAGACAGAGCGCTAGGAGACGTGGACCCGATATCAGAGCGCGAAGCACAATTGATAATCAGGCAGGGAGCCTAGGGAGAGGCTGCCTGATATAGGGCACGCAGGAGGACTTCCGGGTTAGGGAGAGGCGGAGTCTGGGATCCGAGGGATAGGACGCCTGGACAGGGGGGGCGTGCGCCTGCGTACCTGGAGAGAGGCAGAGGAGGCGGGCTGAGAGGACCAGAAGTGCCTGGACAGCGTGGAGCCAGAGAGGAGAGCGGAGACCGCCGGCGTCATGGCAACAGGGGACGCAGCAGAGGCGGGCGGCGCGGCGGCGGCAGGAGCAGGGCCCGAAGCAAGGTCAGGACGCGCTGTGGTGGCAGCGGTCCGAGCGGCGGCTGCAGAGGCCGGAGGACGCGCCGGGGAGGTGAGCGTGACAGTACCCCCCTCCTTACGCCCCCCCCCTCTTAAGGCCAGAAAGGAATCGGGCTAGGATACGAGGAGCCTGAATATTCTCGCAAGGCTCCCAAGATCTCTCCTCGGGACCGAATCCTTTCCAGTCAATTAAGTAGAGGGTCCTACCTCTGGATCTTTTCATCGCAAGAATGTCTTTAACTTCAAAGACATCCTGTGCGGACACAGGCAGGGGTGAGCGGCCAGTGGAAGAGTGAAAACGGTTCAGGATAACAGGCTTTAGGAGAGAAACATGGAACGAATTAGGAATTCTCAGCGAGGCGGGAAGTTTTAACTTGTAGGCGACATCATTGATACGAGCCAAGACTTCAAATGGACCTATATACCGAGGACCCAGTTTGTACGAGGGTTGTTTTAGACGGACAAACTTTGAAGACAGCCATACTTTATCTCCGGGTTGGTACAGTGGAGAATCCAGGCGTCTTTTGTCCGCATGTCTCTTGATCCTACCTTGAGCCAGATCAAGCACGGTTTTGGTCTCCTGCCAGACCCTGGATAACTCCTTGGTCAGAAGATCGGCTGCCGGCACACCCGAGACAGGAGGTACCGGCAGAGGTACACCTGGATGTTGTCCATAGACAATGAAGAAGGGTGATTTGGTGGAGGATTCACTGGTATGGTTGTTGTAGGTGAATTCAGCCCAAGGGAGTAGGTTGGACCAATCATTCTGGTGGGCGTTAGAAAAATGCCGAAGATAAGAAACAAGGATTTGATTCGTGCGTTCAGCCTGGCCGTTGGTCTGGGGATGGTAGGAAGAGGAGAAGTCCAACGTTACCTCCATCATACTGCACAGGGCCCTCCAAAACCGTGAGGTGAACTGAACCCCTCTGTCGGAAACGATATGTTTGGGGAAGCCGTGAATCCGGAACACATGGGTGACGAAAATCTTCGCCAATTCAGGCGCGGAGGGTAAGCCGGGCAGAGCAATAAAATGGGCCATCTTAGAAAACTGATCCACCACGACCAAGATGACGGTGTGACCAGAAGACCGGGGCAGATCGGTAATAAAGTCCATTGCAACATGCTGCCAGGGGGCCGAAGGAATCGGAAGCGGGTGTAAGAGTCCGGAGGGTAGATGTCGTGGGACTTTGTTTCTGGCACACGATGGGCACGAGGCGATGAAGTCTCAGACATCTTGACGAAGCGATGGCCACCAATAAAAACGAGAAATGAGAAGGAGCGTTTTCTTGAGGCCTACATGGCCTGCTAGTTTGGAGGTATGGCCCCAACGTAGTACTCGTCTCCTCTCACTTTCCTGCACGAAGGTCTTACCCGACGGTAATGAAGTCAAGTTAACAGGTGCGACCATGATAACTTTGCTGGGATCTATGATGTGCGATGGCTCCTCTTCATGATCCGAGACCAGAAAGGACCGGGACAACGCATCTGCCTTGAGATTCTTGTCTCCAGGATGGAAATGCAGTACAAAGTCAAAGCGGGCAAAGAATAGTGACCACCTGGCTTGCCGGGGGTTAAGTCTTTGTGCAGACCGGATGTATGCCAGGTTCTTGTGGTCGGTGTAGATTTTGAACGGATGCACAGCTCCCTCCAGAAGGTACCGCCACTCCTCCAGGGCCAATTTGATGGCAAGCAACTCTCTGTCACCAATGGCGTAGTTCCTCTCTGCGGTGGAGAACATCTTCGAGAAAAAACTGCAGGTGAGCAAACGGCCGGAGGGAGATCTCTGGGAAAGAACCGCCCCTGCTCCGATGGCTGATGCGTCTACTTCAAGAACAAAAGGTCTATTGATCTCAGGACGATGGAGGATGGGAGCCGTAGCGAAAGCTTGTCTCAAGGCTTGAAAAGCATCCTTAGCTTCCGAGGGCCAGATTGGCTCCCTTTCGGGTTAAGGCGGAGATTGGAGTGGTCAAGGTGGAAAAGTGTGGAATAAACTGCCGATAATAATTGGCAAAACCGAGGAAACGTTGAATTGCCTTGATTCCCTGGGGACGCGGCCATTTGAGCACGGCGGACACCTTTCCCGGGTCCATACGTAGGCCCGAGTCCGAAATGATATAACCCAGGAACGGCAGAGAAGATTGCTCGAAGGCACATTTTTCGAGTTTGGCGTAGAGACGATGCTCTCTTAATCGTAGTAAGACTTGACGGACGTCTTTTCGGTGAGCAGCCAGGTCCGGGGAAAAAACGAGAATGTCGTCCAAATACACCACTACACAGGAGTAGAGAAGATCTCGAAACACGTCGTTGACAAACTCCTGAAACACTGCGGGAGCATTGCACAGGCCAAAATACATAACTAAATACTCGTAGTGGCCGTCTCGGGTATTGAAAGCGGTCTTCCACTCGTCACCGGAGCGAATGCAGACTAGATTATAGGCTCCTCGGAGATCCAATTTCGTGAAGACTCGTGCTCCCCGTAGACGGTCAAATAGCTCCGGAATGAGAGGCAGCGGGTATTTGTTTTTGATGGTGATGTTGTTGAGACCCCGATAATCAATGCAGGGGCGAAGAGACCCATCCTTTTTCTTGACGAAAAAGAAGCCTGCTCCTGCAGGTGACGACGATTTGCGAATAAAGCCTCTGGCCAAGTTCTCCTGGATATATTCGGTCATGGCCAGAGTCTCGGGAGGGGATAAAGGATAGATCCGACCTCGAGGTGGAGTTGAGCCTGGGACCAGATCGATTGGGCAATCGTAGGGTCGATGCGGGGGTAGAACCTCTGCCTCCTTCTTATCGAAGACGTCCGAGAAAGCCCAATAGGCCGATGGAAGATCAGTGGAGGTCAAAGTGAGAGGCGTGAAGTTCTTCGGTAGAACGGCAGACAGACATCGGTCTTGACAAGACTGTCCCCAGCGCAGAATGTCCCCGGAGCGCCAGTTCAAGGTAGGCTCGTGCGTTCTCAACCAGGGTAGGCCCAAGAGGATAGTATGGGATAGCGTGGGCAGTACATAAAAGACAATCTTCTCCCGGTGTAAGGCTCCAATCTGAAGTTCCACTTCTTCAGTGACCTGAGTAACGGACATCCGCAAGGGTCGGCCGTCGACCGAAGCAATCTGCCGAGGAGTCTCCAGGGATCGCACAGGGATCCGAAGTCTCTTAACCTCTTTCTGCCATCCGACGTACTATCCCGTCCACGGTACCCGGGCCCGTATGACCGGGGACGGGATAGTACGTCGGCGCGATCAGCGGCGCCCACGTGGTGAGCGCCGCTGATCGTGGCCGAGTGTCAGCTAATTATCATAGCTGACACCCGGCACAATGTGTCAGGGGCGGTCACGGACCGCCCCCGACACGTTAACCCCTTGCACACCGCGATCAAACACGATCGCGGTGTACCGGGGGTTAAAGGGAAGCATCGGCAGGGAGGGGGCTCCCTCCGTGCTTCCCTGAGCCCCCCACGGCAGCGCAATGTGAAGCGCTGCTGCGGGGGACTCCCTTCCTCCAGGCCCCCGAATCCAAGATGGCGACGGGGGCCTTCGGGGGCCTGCGGAAGGTGGCTTCCTCAGTGCCTGCAAAGCGCAGGCATGAGGAAGTCTGAAGCAGTGCCTGTGTCAGATCGCTGATCTGTCACAGTGATCTGTGATGTGACAGATCAGCGATCTGTCACAGGACAGTGATGTCCCACCTGGGACTATTTAATAAAGTTAAAAAAAAAATAGAAAAAAGTGTAAAAATAATTTTAAAAAAATCGCCAAATAAATTAGAAAAAAAAAAAAAATATTCCCCCAATAAATCCATTTTTTGGAAATAATAATAAAAAAAAACAATAAAAGTACACATATTAGGTATCGCCGCGTCCGTAACGACCCGCCCTATAAAACTGTCCCATTAGTTAACCCCTTTAGCGAACCCCTTAAAAAATAAAAATAAAAAACGAAGCAAAAAATAATGATTTATTATCATACCGCCAAACAAAAAGTGTAATAACGCGCGATCAAAAAGACGCATATAAATATCCATGGTACAGCTGAAAACGTCATCTTGTCCCGCAAAACAAGAGCCACCACACAGCATCATCAGCGAAAAAATAAAAAAGTTATAGCTCGCTGAATAAAGCGATGCAAAAATAATTATTTTTTATATAAAATAGTTTTCATTGCATAAAACCGACAAAAACATAAAAAACGACCTAAATGAGGTATCGCTGTAACCGTACTGACCCGAAGAATAAAACCGCTTTATCAATTTTACCGCACGGGGAACGGTGTAAACGCACCCCCCCAAAAGAAATTCATGAAACGCTGGTTTTTGTTCATTCTGCGTCCCAAAAATCGGAATAAAAAGCGATCAAAAAATTTCACGTGCCCGAAAATGGTACCAATAAAAACGTCAACTCGTCCCGCAAAAAATAAGACCTCACATGACTTGGTGGGTCAAAATACGGAAAAATTATAGCTCTCAATATGTGGTGATGCAAAAACTATTTTTACAATAAAAAGCGTCTTTTAGCGTGCGACAGCCGCCAAACATAAAAACCGCCATAAATAGTAAATCAAACCCCCCGTTATCACCCCCTTAGTTAGGGAAAAATAATAAAATAAAAAAAATGTATTTATTTCCATTTTTCCATTAGGGTTAGGGCTAGGGTTAGGGCTAGGGGTGTGTTGGGGTAGGGTTAGGGCTAGGGTTAGGGTAGGGTTAGGGTTAGGGCTAGGGCTAGGGCTAGGGTTAGGGTTAGGGTTAGGGCTAGGGTTAGGGCTAGGGTTAGGGGCGTGTTGGGGTTCGGGTTGGGGGTTTCCACTGTTTGGGCACATCAGGGGCTCTCCAAATGCAACATGGCGTCTGATCTCAATTCCAGCCAATTCTGAGTTGAAAAAGTCAAATGGTGCTCCTTCCCTTCCAAGCTCTGCTATGCGCCCAAACAGTGTTTTACCCCCACATGTAGGGTATCAGCCTACTCAGGACAAATTGCAAAACAATTTTTGGGGTCCAATTTCTCCTGTTACCCTTAGGAAAATAAAAAATTGGGGCAAAAATATCATTTTTGTGGAAAAAAATGATTTTTTTATTTTCACGTCCGAGTGTTATAAACTTCTGTGAAGCACTTGGGGGTTCAAAGTGCTCACCACACATCTAGATAAGTTCCGTGGGGGGTCTAGTGTCCAAAATGGGGTCAATTGTGGGGAGTTTCAATAGTTTAGGTACATCAGGGGCTCTCCAAACGCACATGACACCCGCAGACCATTCCATCAAAGTCTGCATTCCAAAACGTCACTGCTTCCCTTCCGAGCCCCGACGTGTGTCCATACAGTAGTTTTCTCCCACATATGGGGTGTCAGCGTACTCAGGACAAATTGGACAACAACTTTTGGGGTCCAATTTCTCCTGTTACCCTTGGGAAAATGAAAAAATTGGGGACTAATTGATCATGTTTCTGGAAAAAATACGATTTTTTTTATTTTCATGCCCGGGCATTATAAACTTCTGTGAAGCCCTTGGGGGTTCAAAGCGCTCACCACACATCTAGATAAGTCCCTTAGGGGGTCTCGTTTCCAAAATGGGGTCACTTGTGGGGGTTTCCACTGTTTAGGTACATTAGGGGCTCTCCAAAGGCAACATGACACCCGCAGACCATTCCATCAAAGTCTGCATTCCAAAACGTCACTACTTCGCTTCCGAGCCCTGACGTGTGTCCATACAGTAGTTTTATCCCACATATGGGGTGTCAGCGTACTCAGGACAAATTGGACAACAACTTTTGGGGTTCAATTTCTCCTGTTACCCTTGGGAAAATAAAAAAATTGGGGACTAATTGATCATGTTTGTGGAAAAAATACAATTTTTTTATTTTCATGCCCTGGCATTATAAACTTCTGTGAAGCCCTTGGGGGTTCAAAGTGCTCACCTCACATCTAGATACGTTCCTTAGTGGGTCTAGTTTTCAAAATGGGGTCATTTGTGGGGGGTTTCCACTGTTTAGGTACATTAGGGGCTCTCCAAAGGCAACATGACACCCGCCGACCATTCCATCAAAGTCTGCATTCCAAAACGTCACTACTTTCCTTTCTGAGCCCCGACGTGTGCCCATACAGTAGTTTTCTCCCACATATGGGGTATCAGCATATTCAGGACAAATTGGAAAACAACTTTTGGGGTCCAATTTCTCCTGGTACCCTTGCTCAAATAAAAAAATGGCGACTAAAAGATCATGTTTGTGGAAAAAAATACGAATTTTTTATTTTCACGCCCGGGCGTTGTAAACTTCTGTGAAGCACTGGGGGGTTCAAAGTGCTCCCCACACATCTAGATAAGTTCCTTGGGGGGTCCAGTATACAAAATGGTGTCATTTGTGGGGGGTTTCCACTGTTTAGGTACATTAGGGACTCTCCAAAGGCAACATGACACCCGCCGACCATTCAATCAAAGTCTGCAATCCAAAACATCACTACTTCCCTTCCGAGCCCCGACGTGTGCCCATACAGTAGTTTTCTCCCACATATGGGGTATCAGCATATTCAGGACAAATTGGAAAACAACTTTTGGGGTCCAATTTCTCCTGGTACCCTTGCTCAAATAAAAAAATGGCGACTAAAAGATCATGTTTGTGGAAAAAATACGAATTTTTTATTTTCACGCCCGGGCGTTGTAAACTTCTGTGAAGCACTGGGGGGTTCAAAGTGCTCCCCACACATCTAGATAAGTTCCTTGGGGGGTCTAGTATACAAAATGGTGTCATTTGTGGGGGGTTTCCACTGTTTAGGTACATTAGGGACTCTCCAAAGGCAACATGACACCCGCAGACCATTCAATCAAAGTCTGCAATCCAAAACATCACTACTTCCCTTCCGAGCCCCGACGTGTGCCCATACAGTAGTTTTCTCCCACATATGGGGTATCAGCATACTCAGGACAAATTGGACAACAACTTTTGGGGTCCAATTTCTCCTGGTACCCTTGGGAAAATAAAAAAATGGTGACTAAAATATCATGTTTGTGGAAAAAATACGAATTTTTTATTTTCACGCCCGGGTGTTATAAACTTCTGTGAAGCACTGGGGGGGTCAAAGTGCTCACCACACATCTAGATAAGTTCCTTAGGGGGTCTAGTTTCCAAAATGGTGTCATTTGTGGGGGGTTTCCACTGTTTTGGTACATCAGGGGTTTTCCAAACGCGACATGGTGTCCGATCTCAATTCCAGCCAAAAACGTCAAATGGCGCTGCTTCCCTTCTGAGCTCTGCCATGCGCCCAAATAGTGGTTTACCCCCACATGTGGGGTATCAACGTACTCAGGACAAATTGCACAATAACTTTTAGGGTCCTGTTACCCTTGGAAAAATAAGAATTGAGGGTGAAAAGATCATTTTTGTGGAAAAAATATGATTTTTTAATTGTATTGCTTTATGTTATAAACTTCTGTGAAGCCCATGGGGGTTCAAAGTTCTCACCACACATCTAGATAAGTTCCTTAGGGGGTCTAGTTTCCAAAATGGTGTCATTTGTGGGGGGTTTCCACTGTTTTGGTACATCAGGGGTTTTCCAAACGCGACATCGTGTCCGATCTCAATTCCAGCCAAAAACGTCAAATGGCGCTGCTTCCCTTCCGAGCTCTGCCATGCGCCCAAATAGTGGTTTACCCCCACATGTGGGGTATCAGCATACTCAGGACAAATTGCACAATAACTTTTAGGGTCCTGTTACCCTTGGGAAAATAAAAATTGGGGTGAAAAGATCATTTTTGTGTAAAAAATATGATTTTTTAATTGTACCGCTGTACGTTATAAACTTCTGTAAAGCCCTTGTGGGTTCAAAGTTCTCACCACATATCTAGATAAGTTCCTTGGGGGGTCTAGTTTCCAAAATGGGGTCACTTGTAGGGGGTTTCCACTGTTTAGGTACATCAGGGACTCTCCAAACGTGACATGGCGTCCAATCTGAATTCCAGCCAATTTTGCATTGAAAAAGTCAAACGGCGCTCCTTCCATTCTGAGCTCTGCCATGCGCCAAAACAGTTGTTCCCCCCCCACATATCAGGTATCTGCATACTCAGGACAAATTGCACAATAACTTTTGCAGTTCAATTTCTCCTTTTACCCTTGGTAAAATAAAAAAAATTGAACCTGAAGTATTTTTTTATGAAAAAAAGTTAGATGTTCATTTTTTTTTAAATATTCAAAAAAATTCCTGTGACGCACCTAAAGGGTTAATAAACTTCTTGAATGTGGTTTTGAGCACCTTAAGGGGTGCAGTTTTTAGAATGGTGTCACTTTTGGGTATTTTCTATCATATAGACCCCTCAAAGTGGCTTCAAATGTGATGTGGTCCGTAAAAATAAAATGGTGTTGTAAAAATGAGAAATCGCTGGTCAATTTTTAACCCTTATAACTTCCTAACAAAAAAAATTTTGGTTCCAAAATTGTGCTGATGTAAAGTAAACATGTGGGAAATGTTAGTTATCAAGTTTTTTGTGTGCCGTATCTCTGTGATTTAAGGGCATAAAAATTCAAATTTGGAAAATTGTGAAATTTTCAAAATTTTCGCCAAATTTCCGTTTTTCTCACAAATAAACGCAAGTTATTTGAATGAAATTTTACCACTAACATGAAGTACAATATGTCACGAGAAAACAATGTCAGAATCACCGGGATCCATGGAAGTGTTCCAGAGTTATGACCTCATAAAGGTACAGTGGTCAGAATTGTAAAAATTGGCCCGGTCATGAACATGCAAACCACCCTTGGGGGTGAAGGGGTTAACCGCCTCGAACTGAATAAAGTTGCCCGCTGCGCCTGAATCAAGATAAGCCCACTCAGAGAAACGTTTGGAGCCTATGTGTAGAAGAACGGAGAGAACCAAAGGTAGAGAGGAATCATAATCACCTAGGGAGGCCTCTCTTACCTGTCCTAGGCGGAGGCGTTTCCCGGGCGGATAGGACAGGAACGGAGGAAGTGGGAAGCACTCCCACAATAGAAGCAGAGCCCCTGTTCGATCCTCTCTCTCCGGCGTTCCTCCACCGGTTTTAGCCGATCTACTTGCATGGGCTCCGGTGCAGGAACCACAGAAGACGGCGCCGGACGGGAGCGAGGAGGGCTGCGAGCGACCGGTAGGACGCGAGGTCTTCTCTCTCTGGCGGCCTCGCGGGATCGCTCCTGGAATCGTAGGTCGATGCGGGTGGCCAAGGAGATCAAGTCCTCCAGGGAGGCTGGAATATCACGGCCTGCTAACTCGTCTTTAATTCGAGCAGAGAGTCCCCGCCAGAAGGCTCCCACCAAGGCCTCATTGTTGCACCCCAACTCAGAAGATAGGGTACGGAACCGAATGGCGTACTGACCTACCGAGAGCGCCCCCTGGTGTAGATTAAACAGCGGTTCGGTAGTAGAGGCTAAGCGACCCGGTTCATCGAACACCTTCCGAAAGGTGTCCAAAAAAATGGACAGCTGGGAGACTATGGGATCATCTCGTTCCCAGAGGGGGTTTACCCAAGCCAGAGCCTCCCCTTCCAAGTGGGACACGACAAAAGCAACCTTTGCCCGGTCAGTGGAATACTGCAGAGGGGACAGCTCAAAGTGTAGCAGACATCGGTTCAGGAACCCTCTGCATAATTTGGGATCGCCGTTAAAGCGTGGGGGCTTTGCTAGACGGGGTGATGGGTGGGGAGCTGCAGCCTGGGGTGAGGTGGAGGCTGCGGACTGGAGAGCCAGAAGACGGTTATCTACTGAGGCCATATAGTTTAAAATGTGGGCCTGAGTGTCACGCTGCTGTGCGAGCTCCTGCTGAAGACTCGCCACCTGAGGAGCGCTAGTGGGATCAGAGGTCTGTATGGAAGACAGACGGGACTCCATGGACTTGAGGAAGGACATTATCCTCGCCTGGTTTTCTCGTAGGAATAGGAGTTCCTTCTGAGTCGGGGTCGAGGGTACCAGCGGGGTCCATGGCCTGATTATACTGTTATGATGTGAGGCTGGAAACCTCCGGAGCTGAACCCTCAGGACCGCGACGACGAACCTCCCCTAGGCGAGCTGACCAGGTGGACCACTCCCTATACATGGAGTGTAAGGGGCAGACCCAAGGGAGACTATCGCCGCGGAAGCTGATACCCGGGGACAACCGGAGGATGACGTAAGCCGGGGGAGGACTGGAGAACCGGTGGGAATGAAGACAACCACAGGGGAGACTGCTGTTGCCGCGAGGAGGGAGGTGACCACCAGGAGGGATGCTGGAACATGTAGCAGAAGGGAAGCTGGAACAGGCGGACGAGGACAGGAACGGAGCAGACCTGGAAAGGAACACGAGAGGGTAACTGACAGGCAGACTAACGGGAAGTCAGGAGGAGTACAAGGCACAGAGACAGACAGAGCGCTAGGAGACGTGGACCCGATATCAGAGCGCGAAGCACAATTGATAATCAGGCAGGGAGCCTAAGGAGAGGCTGCCTGATATAGGGCACGCAGGAGGACTTCCGGGTTAGGGAGAGTCGGAGTCTGGGATCCGAGGGATAGGACGCCTGGACGGGGGGCGTGCGCCTGCGTACCTGGAGAGAGGCAGAGGAGGCGGGCCGAGAGGACCGGAAGTGCCTGGACAGCGTGGAGCCAGGGAGGAGAGCGGAGACCGCCGGCGTCATGGCAACAGGGGACGCAGCAGAGGCGGGCGGTGCGGCGGCGGCAGGAGCAGGGCCCGAAGCAAGGTCAGGACGCGCTGTGGTGGCAGCGGTCCGAGCGGCGGCTGCAGAGGCCGGAGGACGCGCCGGGGAGGTGAGCGTGACACACTGACTACTTCAACCCCAAAAAGAACATCAGATATGAAAGATACAAGTGCAGGATTGCTAAGCAGCTTCCAGAGGAATCCATAGACACCTATGTCACAAGGCTAAAAGAGCTAGCACATGGATGTGCATTTACGGATGTAGATGATGAAATTCTAACTCAAGTAATTGTCACTTGCTCATCTAATAACATAAGGTGTAAAGCTCTGCAGCAGGATCTCTCTTTGCATGATTTACTCAAGATGGCCCGTGCTAGAGATAGCCGATCATCAGGCCACCACAATGGAGAATGGGGATAATTTACATGTGCATAATCTCAAACACAAAAGTGTACAAGACAAGCAAGCCCCGAAACAGAAGAAATGCTATAGATGTGGACAAGAGTTCCCTCACCACCAGAACAAATGTCCAGCTATAGGACAAACATGCAGTAAATGTGGAAAAGGGAACCATTTTGCAGCTGTCTGCAAATCCGCGCACAACAAGTCTTCCCTGTCTATGGCAAAGCCCGCAAACATAAAAATGATAAATCAGGATACAGAAGAAATGTCTGTGGCTGAGAACTATGTGTTCACTACCTCTGTCACTGGCTCAGTGCAGTCTTCCTGCATCACACTCACTATCTGCAACACGGATATCACCTTTACAATAGATACAGGCGTTTCAGTGGATATCATAGACAGCAATGCATATGAACAATTGAAAACAAAGCCAGTCTTACAGCAAGTGCATACTAAAATCTTTCCATATGGATCTAAAACACCTCTAATTACACTGGGACAATTTGACGCTGAAATTAGCTATAAAGAAAATAGGCAGAAAGCCACTTTTCACACATTACAAGGATCGGGAGGCTGTCTTCTCAGTTATCACACTGCCTTGAAGCTAGGACTCATCCAGATTATTTGTGGTGCCCCTGAGGCTCAGTCGCCACAGAGGTACTGTACCTTCTCCTAAGGTGTGGTTCCCCATCATCCAGGTAGGTTGGAGGCTCCTGACCACGCTCCAACACTCGCACCCCACACAATAAAGTAGTTCAGCAAAACCACATTGCGGCTCCTTGCTTAAAGAGAAGCAGAGCACCTTTGGTGGTTCCCTGCTTGGAACACTAGACGTGCTGGGAGGTGGGTGGATTTTAGAATACATAAAAGAGCGGGGTGGTTTAGGATTACAGGTCAGTCTGAGGGAGGAAGTAACTCAGAGAGGAGTGAGGAAAGGAGATCCCTGGAAGAGGGATGGAGGAAGGAGTGCTGCAGCTGCCTCAGTGATCTGAGCCAGCTGGCACGGGAAAGGAAAGGAGAAAGACATTGAACTGAAGCCTGAGCTTGCATAGGAGGGAAAGACAAGTACGGATCTAGGAGTAAAAGGGAACACAGAGGACGTGGGTTAGAGGAAGGACCCTGCCTAGAAGTTCTAAGCGCAAGGCCGGGGCCCGGTCCCCGAGGTTGTATGGACACTAATGGTTCTGCAGCAGACACCGGTGGAGTAGTGTGCTGTAAATGCACTACTCCCATCTAAGACTTGAGGGCACAACAGCAACATGGATAGAGAGCCGGGACTTAGGAGTAGAGATTCCCCGAAGCAGGCTACAGCTGTCTGCCATACAAGTAGAGTTCTTGGGAACATCTGTCAGGAGGAACTCCAGTGTAACTCAGTACTAGGAGATCTTCACACTTAAAGGCACTATAGAGGAGACGTTCAGAAAAGGCACATAAGTTGGCGGAGCGTGGAAGGGAGCATTCCATCTTGCCTGGAGGTTGACTGAATCCCTGACACGGAGGACACGGCACATAAGCGGGCACTGCAGACTGTGAGTAAAGCTTTGGAACTACATGCCCTGGTGTCCTCTATTCCACTGCTACATCCCCTGCGCCAAACACTGCACCATCTAAGTGTCTCCACATCTACACTGCCCTGGGACATCAGCCCTGCCTGTGGAGGGCTATAACATCATTGCTGCACTACACCATCTGTCCCGGAGGATCTGTCTGCAGCGTTGGCTTAACACCTCCCTTGCCGAACACCACAGGTGGCGTCACGATCTATTCTTTTAACTACATTCCACCATTCACATCTTCCTATTACTTGGGCACCCAGGGCCACGATCTGGGTCACCGCTGCTGTGACACATCCCACTGACAATGGCCCGGTACCGAGTACCCCACAGCCCTGGGAGGGCGACCCATATTCATACTATAACCGACCCAGCGGATCTGGATGTACAGGCTATGGTGAACAGCTTTCCCTCCATATTTAGTGGTTTGGGAAAACGTAAGAACTCTCAAGTGCATCTTCATGTGGATGACCGTGTTAGTCCAGTAGCCCTGGCTCACAGGCGTATTCCATTTCACCTGATAAAGAAGGTAGAAAAGGAGCTCCAATTGCTCATGGATAAGGACGTTATTGAAATTGTTAATGGTCCCACTCCGTTGGTCTCTCCACTTGTAGTAGTTCCAAAACCAAAGACTCCAGAGCAGGTGAGACTGTGTGTTTTGACATGCGCCTGCCCAACACATGTTCAGAGAGAAAGACATATCTCACCTACAATTGATGACATAATTCATTTATTAAATGGAGCAACCGTTTTTTCAAAGCTTGACCTCAATAAGGGCTATCATCAATTAGAATTGAGTCCTGAATCCAGATACTTGACAACAGTTTCCACCCATGTGGGTCTCAGAAGATATAAAAGATTGACTTTTGGGGTCTGCTCAGCAGCGAAAAGTTTTCAAGACACGATAAGGAGCGTCATTCAACACATTCCAAATGTCTTTAATTATAGTGATGACATGCTGGTTTTTGGGAAAACTCAAGCTGAACACAATCGTGCTCTATATGCTATCTTCGAATGTTTGCTCTGTGCTGGACTTACTTTAAACAAAGAGAAATGTGAATTTGATAAAAGTTCATTGGAGTCCTATGGTCACATTTTCTCGGTGTAAGGAGTACGACCTGATCTCAAGAAAGTGGAATCCATCAGAGTAGCCTCAATTCCACAGAATGCCAGTGAAATGCGTTTTTTTCTTGGGATGGCCAGCTACTGTGCTAGATACATTCCAAATTTTTCAACAATCAGCACTCCATTAAGGGAACTTATGAAACAAAGTTGTGTCTTTCAATGGTCTCAGGACTGTCAGGCCTCTTTTGAAACAATTAAAAATGAACTCTGCTCAACAACCACCATTGCCTATTTTGATCCAGCTCTTTGAACTGAACTGATTGTGAATGCCAGTCCTGTGGGACTGGGTGCTATTTTAGCACAATACAAGGATGATAACCAAAGTCCCCACATCATTTCTTATGAAAGCAAAAGCGTAACAAGTAGTGTTGAGCATTCCGATACTGCAAATATCCGGTATCGGCCGATATTCGCTGTATTTTTTCAATATCGGATACCGGAATCGGAAGTCCCCATAATGCAATGAGCCACTGTTGTGGCTGTGATTGGCTGCTGAAATGATGTCATCATGATGCGCGGTCTGTGCGCATAATGATGCGCGGTCTGTGCCGACTGTGGGGGGTCTGTGCCGACTGCAGGGGGTCTGTGCCGACTGCGGGGGGTCTGTGCCGACTGTCGGGGGTCTGTGCCGGCTGCCGGTGGTCAGTACGGGCCTCTCGGGGGTCTGTACAGGCCTGTCGGGGGCCTGTGCTGGCTGTCGGTGGCCTGTGCTGGCTGCCGGTGGTCTGTACGGGCCTCTCGGGGGTCTGTACAGGCCTGTCGGGGGCCAGTGCCGGCTGCCGGTGGTCTGTACGGGCCTCTCGGGGGCCTGTGCCAGCTGTCGGGGGCCTGTGCTGGCTGCCGATGGTCTGTACGGGCCTCTCGGGGGCCTGTGCCGGCTGTCGGTGGTCTGTGCCAGCTGCCGGGGGCCTGTGCCGGCTGTCGGTGGTCTGTGCGGGCCTGCCAGGGGTCTTGTGTGTGTGCAGGCATCGTCCGATGGGACTACAAGTCCCATCGGGTGATGCCTGCTACAATGACAGTGATTGACACATTAGCCAATGATGGGACAGTAGTAGTCCCATCATCCGGCTAATGTATTGAATGTAAAAAAACAAACAACATACTACATACATACTACATATATACTACATTCATACAACATACATACATACTACATACATGCTACATATATACTACATTCATACAACATACATACATACTACATACATGCTACATATATACTACATTCATACAACATACATACATACTACATACATGCTACATATATACTACATTCATACAACATACATATATACTACATACTACATACATGCTACATATGTACTACATTCATACAACATACATACATGCTACATACATGCTACATATATACTACATTCATACAACATACATATATACTACATACATACTACATACATACAACATACATACATACTACATATATACTACACTCATACAACATACATACATACTACATACATGCTACATATATACTACATTCATACAACATACATACATAATACATACATGCTACATATATACTACATTCATACAACATACATATATACTACATACTACACACATGCTACATATGTACTACATTCATACAACATACATACATACTACATACATGCTACATATATACTACATTCATACAACATACATACATACTACATACATGCTACATATATACTACATTCATACAACATACATACATACTACATACATGCTACATATATACTACACTCATACAACATACATACATACTACATACATGCTACATATATACTACATTCATACAGCATACATACATAAAGAAAAAACAACATACTACATACATACTACATATATACTACATTCATACAACATACATACATAATATATACAAGCTACATATATACTACATTCATACAACATATATACATACTACATACATGCTACATATATACTACATTCATACAACATACATATATAGTACATACTACATACATGCTACATATGTACTACATTCATATAACATACATACATACTACATACATGCTACATATATACTACATTCATACAACATACATATATACTACATACATACTACATACATACAACATACATACATACTACATACATGCTATATATATACTACACTGATACAACATACATACATACTACATACATCCTACATATATACTACATTCATACAACATACATACATACTACATACATGCTACATATATTCTACATTCATACAACATACATACATACTACATTCATACAACATACATATATACTACATACTACATTCATACAACATACATTTCATACTACATACATGCTACATATATACTACATTCATACAACATACATGCATACTACATACATACAACATACATACATACTACATACTACATACATACTACATACATGCTACATATATACTACATTCATACAACATACATACATACTACATACATGTTACATATATACTACATTCATACAACATACATATATACTACATACTACATACATGCTACATATATACTACATTCATACAACATACATACATACTACATACATGCTACATATATACTACATTCATACAACATACATATATACTACATACATACAACATACATACAACATTCATACAACATACATACATACTACATACATGCTACATATATACTACATTCATACAGCATACATATATACTACATACAACATACATACATACTACATACATGCTACATATATACTACATTCATACAACATACATATATACTACATACTACATACATGCTACATATATACTACATTCATACAACATACATACATACTACATACATGCTACATATATACTACATTCATACAACATACATATATGCTACATACATACAACATACATACAACATTCATACAACATACATATATGCTACATACATACAACATACATACAACATTCATACAACATACATACATACTACATACATGCTACATATATACTACATTCATACAGCATACATATATACTACATACATACAACATACATACATACTACATACATGCTACATATATACTACACTCATACAACATACATACTACATACATGCTACATAAATACTACATTCATACAACATACATGCTACATACATGCTACATATATACTACATTCATACAACATACATATATACTACATACATACTACATACATACAACATAAATACATACTACATACATGCTACATATATACTACACTCATACAACATACATGCATACTACATACATGCTACATATATACTACATTCATACAACATACATATATACTACATACTACATACATGCTACATATATACTACATTCATACAACATACATACATACTACATACATGCTACATATATACTACATTCATACAACATACATATATGCTACATACATACAACATACATACAACATTCATACAACATACATACATACTACATACATGCTACATATATACTACATTCATACAGCATACATATATACTACATACATACAACATACATACATACTACATACATGCTACATATATACTACACTCATACAACATACATACTACATACATGCTACATAAATACTACATTCATACAACATACATGCTACATACATGCTACATATATACTACATTCATACAACATACATATATACTACATACATACTACATACATACAACATAAATACATACTACATACATGCTACATATATACTACACTCTTACAACATACATGCATACTACATACATGCTACATATATACTACATTCATACAACATACATATATACTACATACTACATACATGCTACATATATACTACATTCATACAACATACATACATACTACATACATGCTACATATATACTACATTCATACAACATACATATATACTACATACATACAACATACATACTACATACTACATACATGCTACATATATACTACATTCATACAACATACATACATACTACATATATACTACATTCATACAACATACATACATACATACTACATATACAGTGGGGAAAAAAAGTATTTAGTCAGTCAACAATAGTGCAAGTTCCACCACTTAAAAAGATGAGAGGCGTCTGTAATTTACATCATAGGTAGACCTCAACTATGGGAGACAAACTGAGAAAAAAAAATCCAGAAAATCACATTGTCTGTTTTTTTTTTCATTTTATTTGCATATTATGGTGGAAAATAAGTATTTGGTCAGAAACAAGCAATCAAGATTTCTGGCTCTCACAGACCTGTAACTTCTTCTTTAAGAGTCTCCTCTTTCCTCCACTCATTACCTGTAGTAATGGCACCTGTTTAAACTTGTTATCAGTTTAAAAAGACACCTGTGCACACCCTCAAACAGTCTGACTCCAAACTCCACTATGGTGAAGACCAAAGAACTGTCAAAGGACACCAGAAACAAAATTGTAGCCCTGCACCAGGCTGGGAAGACTGAATCTGCAATAGCCAACCAGCTTGGAGTGAAGAAATCAACTGTGGGAGCAATAATTAGAAAATGGAAGACATACAAGACCACTGATAATCTCCCTCGATCTGGTGCTCCACGCAAAATCCCACCCCGTGGGGTCAGAATGATCACAAGAACGGTGAGCAAAAATCCCAGAACCACGCGGGGGGACCTAGTGAATGAACTGCAGAGAGCTGGGACCAATGTAACAAGGCCTACCATAAGTAACACACTACGCCACCATGGACTCAGATCCTGCAGTGCCAGACGTGTCCCACTGCTTAAGCCTGTACATGTCCGGGCCCGTCTGAAGTTTGCTAGAGAGCATTTGGATGATCCAGAGGAGTTTTGGGAGAATGTCCTATGGTCTGATGAAACCAAACTGGAACTGTTTGGTAGAAACACAACTTGTCGTGTTTGGAGGAAAAAGAATACTGAGTTGCATCCATCAAACACCATACCTACTGTAAAGCATGGTGGTGGAAACATCATGCTTTGGGGCTGTTTCTCTGCAAAGGGGCCAGGACGACTGATCCGGGTACATGAAAGAATGAATGGGGCCATGTATCGTGAGATTTTGAATGCAAACCTCCTTCCATCAGCAAGGGCATTGAAGATGAAACGTGGCTGGGTCTTTCAACATGACAATGATCCAAAGCACACCGCCAGGGCAATGAAGGAGTGGCTTTGTAAGAAGCATTTCAAGGTCCTGGAGTGGCCTAGCCAGTCTCCAGATCTCAACCCTATAGAAAACCTTTGGAGGGAGTTGAAAGTCTGTGTTGCCAAGCAAAAAAGCCAAAAACATCACTGCTCTAGAGGAGATCTGCATGGAGGAATGGGCCAACATACCAACAACAGTGTGTGGCAACCTTGTGAAGACTTACAGAAAACGTTTGACCTCTGTCATTGCCAACAAAGGATATATCACAAAGTATTGAGGTGAAATTTTGTTTCTGACCAAATACTTATTTTCCACCATAATATGCAAATAAAATGAAAAAAAAACAGACAATGTGATTTTCTGGATTTTTTTTTCTCAGTTTGTCTCCCATAGTTGAGGTCTACCTATGATGTAAATTACAGACGCCTCTCATCTTTTTAAGTGGTGGAACTTGCACTATTGCTGACTGACTAAATACTTTTTTTCCCCACTGTATACTACATTCATAAAACATACATATATACTACATACATACTACATCCATACAACATACATACATACTACATACATGCTACATATATACTACATTCATACAACATACATACTACATATATGCTACATACATACTACATACATGCTACATATATACTACATTCATACAACATACATACATACTACATAATAAATACATACTACATATATACTACATTCATACAACATACATACATACTACATACATGCTACATATATACTACATTCACACAACATACATATATACTACATACATACTTCATATATACTACATTCATACAACATACATACATACTACATACATGCTACATATATACTACATTCATGCAACATACATACTACATACATACTACATTCATACAACATACATACTACATACATACTACATTCATACAACATACATACATACTACATAATACATACATACTACATATATACTACAGTCATACAACATACATGCATACTACATACATGCTACATATATACTACATTCATACAACATGCATGCATACTACATACTACATACATACTTCATATATACTACATTCATACAACATACATACATACATACTACATACATGCTACATATACACTACATTCATACAACATACATACTACATATATACTACATTCATGCAACATACATACATACTGCATACTACATACATACTACATGTATACTACTTTCATACTACATACATGCTACATAAATACTACATTCATACAACATACATACATACTACATACATGCTACATATATACTACATTTAAACAACATACATATATACTACATACATGCTTCATATATACTACATTCATACAACATACATACATAGTACATACTACATACATACAACATGCTACAGACATACAACATACATACATACTACATACATACTGCATACAATACATTCATACATTCATACAATACATACATAGACATACAGTACACATAACATAGAGTACATACTCACCATCACTTGTCACTTTGATCCCCGATGCCAGTGTCATCTATGAAAAAATATGAAAATAACAAACAAGCCATATACTCCCTGATCCGCAGAAATCCACGAGGGTCCAACGCCGATTTCCCGTGGAGAACAGCAGCATCAGCTGATTCGACCGTTCTCTAGGGGCTGCAGGAATCAAATGAGGGGAGGTAGGTATCCTTCCGCACTGTATTCCTCCACCACTGTAAAAAAAGTCCCTAGTCTCACTTTATGGCAAAAGCTGGGTGGGAACTTTCTCACACAGCAATGCCAAAAGTGAGACTAGGGACTATTTTTTTTTACAGTTGCGGAGGAATACAGTGCGGAAGGATACCTACCTCCCGTCACTGGATTCCTGGAGCCCCTAGAGAACGGTCGCATCAGCTGATGCTGCTGTTCTCCACGGAGATTGGCGTGGGACCCTCGTGGATTTCTGCGGATCAGGAAGTATATCGGTTGTTTGTTATTTTCTAATTTTTTATAGATGACACTGGCTTCGGGGATCAAAGTGACAAGTGATGGTGAGTATGTACTCTATGTTATTTGTACTGTATGTCTATGTATGTATTGTATGAATGTATTGTATGCAGTATGTATGTAGTATGTATGCAGTATGTATGCTGTATGTCTAGAGCATGTTGTATGTATGTAGTATGTACTATGTATGTTGTATGAATGTAGTATATATGTAGTATGTATGTAGTATATATGTATGTTGTATGAATGTAGTATATATGTAGCATGTATGTAGTATGTATGTATGTTGTATGAACATAGTATGCATGTAGTATGTATGTAGTATATATGTATGTTGTATGAATGTAGTATATATGTAGAGTGTATGTAGTATGTAGTATGTATGTTGTATGAATGTAGTATATATGTAGCATGTATGTAGTATGTATGCTGTATGAATGTAGTATATATGTAGCATGTATGTAGTATGTAGCATGTATGTATGTTGTATGAATGAAGCATATATGTAGCATGTATGTATGTTGTATGAATGTAGTATATATGTAGCATGTATGTAGTATGTAGTATGGTGTATGAATGTAGTATATATGTAGCATGTATGTAGTATGTAGTATGTATGTATGTTGTATGAATGTAGTATATATGTAGCATGTATGTAGTATGTATGTATGTTGTATGAATGTAGTATATATGTAGTGTTATGATGAGTCACCGAAGGAGGAAAAAAACAAAATACTAGCTAAGTCCAGAAAAAAACAGAGAGGTTGGCAGCTATCGGATTGCAGACCCCTGAACCTATCCACAACAACTAGCAGTAGCCCTGGGGGGTTCCTAAGGTGCCCTAGACCCCTCGATCACAGCCGGAGAACTACATAGCCTAAAGACAGAAAGGGGAAAAACTAAACTGCCCCAGAGCAGACCCCAAAGCAATAGGCAGCCCCCAACATATGACGGTGAAGCAAGATGAAAACACTAACACAGATAGAAAGATAGGTTGAACAAATGATGGGGCCCAAGCTAACTAAATAGGACAGGATAGGAAAGCTGCTGTCTGCCATCCACAAAAACCCTATCCAAAATGTGCCAACCGACTGATAGGAAAAACAGGCCCTGAAGTCGCTAGGCTTCAAAAGACTATATCAGCACTCAGGTATATTCTGAAGACAGAGCAAAAGATCAACAGATCAGAGACAAAAATGGAATTCAGCTCACCCCCGGCCGGGGATGGCAGAACTCCCAAAAAACAAGGCAAAACAAAAACAAAACTGAAGAGTACAAAGCAGAGCAGAAAAACTTAGCTTTGAGACACAGGAATCAGACTGGTCTCCAAGAATCCAGCAGGATCACCAGCAAGGCAGAAGGGCGTCGGCTGCCTTATATCCAGTCCTCAATTCCAGCCACCCAGTCATCATCTAGCTGCCCAGGTGTTTGGTAATCTGCCTCACTACCTCCCTTCACCAGAGGAGGGAGTTCATCAGACCTCAATGGTGAAGGGAAAAATGAACTCACAACAATGTAGTATGTATGTAGTATGTATGTATGTATGTTGTATGAATGTAGTATATATGTAGCATGTATATAGTATGTTTTGTTTTTTTTAAATTCAACACATTAGCCGGATGATGGGACTACAACTGTCCCATCATTGGCTAATGTGTCAATCACTGTCATTGTAGCAGGCATCGCCCGATGGGACTTGTAGTCCCATCGGACGATGCCTGCACACACACAAGACCCCCGGCAGGCCCGCACAGGCCCCCGGAAGCCGGCACAGGCCCCCGACAGGCCTGTACAGACCCCCGAGAGGCCCGTACAGACCACCGGCAGCCGGCACAGGCCCTCGGCAGCTGGCACAGACCTGCACACGGCCGCCGCTATGCCCTGCCCCCTGCCGCACCTCCACCAGTAGCTCCGCCTAACGACACATGTCACTGCATGCGTCCTGCGCCCCCTATCTTTATCACTGGGGACGCAGGCCGTGCGCAGTATGCGTTTGGCGGCGCATGCGTCCTTTTGACGGTGCGCTGACCAGCGCCAAACGCAACTTGTTGCCCTGAAACGCAAATGTGAAACCGGCCTTAGTCATACAGATAGCACACGAAAGTCATTTAGGAATTGTTAGTACAAAAAAATTACTCAGAGAAAAAGTGTGGCTCCCAAATATGGATCTGTTAGGAATCTGTGTCCTGCCATACTTATGCAGAGATCCAGATCCTCACATTTGTCTCCAGAGGCTAAGTCCTTTCAGCCAGCTTCTGAGCATGCCCCTGGAATGAGCTCCCATTGGAGTTCAGGAGTCAGGTGCTCAGGTCCTGCTCCTGATTCCATTGGTTCAGCTCAGGGCTCTGGAGATTTCCGGAAGGTCCCGGTCACTATAAAAAATGCGCATGGCTGTTCCGCCATGTGCTAGTATTTTTCATACTTGCTGCTGTGTGTTTGGTATTGGATGCTTGGACTGGTGAATGACTTATTATGAAACCCCTTCCCTCTGATATTACGATTGTGTGAGTGATTGGGCAGCCGCCAGTAGCAGCGCTAGCGCCAGTGCGCTCCAGCAATACCTTTTGCAGCAGCTAAGCATCCTGCATTGCACCAGCGTCTTTGCAGCACCTTGCTTGCGGCTCTGTTCACGCCGCGCTGCGGTTGCAGCCTCCCGGGTGTTCGCAGTTGCGACACCTCGTACCTTATTTTTTACGGTAGGTCTATAGGGGATAGTCCTGGTGTTTAAGGCTACTTCTGTGACCTTTAATACCGTGTCCACATCGCTGAAGTCTGTGACCCTATACAGACTCAGCGGTATTTATGTTTTTGTTTGCAGCTCTGTGCATATAACAGAGTCTGCTTTAGTGCACGGAGTGCAGCTAAAACCCTGTGCACATTACCGCCTGAGTGTCCTGCCTCTTTTAGCAGCGGTTACCCCATCTACCGCACGGTGGACCCCGAGCGGTGAACGCACTTTATTTTAATTTTATTTAGTGCGTTCCACCGCTCATAACATAGTACTAGCGCCAGGGTCTGGCTAGAGATGGCAGATCAGCAGCAGCTGTTACAGCTTGTGCGTCAGCTCGAGGCTCGTCTTGCTACTCTTGAGAGGTCTCTCGCAGCTGCGCAGGCTACAGATGCTGCTGTCCAGGCACTCACAGATGCGGTAGGATGTATGTCCATGTCCGCCCTGGCACCGACAGTTACCCGCCTCCCGTTGCCCGATAAATATGCTGGGGATGGCGCCTACTGTAGGGGTTTTATCAGCCAGTGCTCGATACACCTGGAGCTGCTGGCTGCGCAATTCCTTACGGAGCGGGCCAAGGTGGCTTTTGTTATCTCCCTACTGTCGGGCAAGGCACTGGAATGCGCTACGCCTCTGTGGGAGCGTGGTGACCCCGAGATTCGGTCCGCGGCTAACTTGCTAACTGCCATCAGGCAAGTTTTTCTCGGTCCTCGGGTCACGCAAGATACGTCCCTGCAGTTACTCGCCCTTACTCAGGGGTCACTCTCGGTTAGCCAGTATGCCGTCCGTTTTCGGACACTGGCGTCCGAGTTGGAATGGTCTGACAAGGCCCTAATCCCCGTTTTTTGGTGAGGTCTAGCGGAGCATGTGAAGGATGCTCTCTCCACTAGAGAGATTCCCACTAGCTGGGAAGAGCTAATCTCAGTCTCCTCACGCATCGATCTCCGTTTTTCGGAGCGCGGTATGGAGCGAGCCCACTCCAAGCGCAAATCCGTTTCTGCTCCCAAATTTTTTGTACCCCTTGAGCTAGATGAGCCGGAGGTTCTACCTCCTGAGCCCATGGAGGTGTCTCGCACCAACTTTCATACAGACTCTGACCAGGAATCCATCTGCGGTTGTCACCATGTCTGTGCGGTTTCTCCGGAAGCCGGCTCCCCGCAAAGGACGGAGTCTGAACTGGCTATCGAGACCTTTGTCCCTCCTCATCTCAGGGCTCAGGAGCTCGCCTGGGCGCATGCGCCTAACACGCACCACCATCGGGGCTATATGCAAGTCTCAAAAATGTTGGCTGATGCATATTGGTGGCCCCATAGAGCTCGGGACATAAAAAAATTTATTCAGGCTTGCACCTTATGTGCTCAGCCTAACCCTCCTAGGCAGAGGGTGGCGACATCTGCCGACACGTGGCAGTGTGCCTCTGTAACTCCCGCTCCTACTATCTCCCAAGTCTCCCTCTTGAAACCTGGTGACATTGGTTCCTCTGATGCCTTCCAGGTGTCTCGGGTTACGGTAACCCCTACCTGGACACCAAGCTCGCCCTCGGACGAGTTTGAGCCCTATGCCACCGTAGGGCACAGGGTATGCGCCCGGAGGGCTCGGGGAGGAGGGGGCCTTAGGAGGGGGGGTAATGTTAGGAATCTGTGTCCTGCCATACTTATGCAGAGATCCAGATCCTCACATTTGTCTCCAGAGGCTAAGTCCTTTCAGCCAGCTTCTGAGCACGCTCCTGAAATAAGCTCCCATTGGAGTTCAGGAGTCAGGTGCTCAGGTCCTGCTCCTGATTCCATTGGTTCAGCTCAGGGCTCTGGAGATTTCCGGAAGGTCCCGGTCACTATAAAAAATGCGCATGGCTGTTCCGCCATGCGCTAGTATTTTTCATATTTGCTGCTGTGTGTTTGGTATTGGATGCTTGGACTTGGTGAATGACTTATTATGAAACCCCTTCCCTCTGATATTACGATTGTGTGAGTGATTGGGCAGCCGCCAGCAGCAACACTAGCGCCAGCGTGCTCCAGCAATACCTTTTGCAGCAGCTAAGTGTCCTGCATTGCGCCAGCGTCTTTGCAGCGCCTTGCTTGCAGCTCTGTTCACGCCGCGCTGCGGTTGCAGCCTCCCGGGTGTTCGCAGTTGCGACACCTCGCACTTTATTTTTTATGGTAGGTCTATAGGGGATAGTCCTGGTGTTTAAGGCTATTTCTGTGACCTTTAATACCGTGTCCACATCGCTGAAGTCTGTGACCCTATACAGACTCAGCGGTATTTATGTTTTTGCTGGCAGCTCTGTGCATATAACAGAGTCTGCTTTAGTGCACGGACTGCAGCTAAAACCCTGTGCACATTACAGCCTGAGTGTCCTGCCTCTTTTAGCAGCGGTTACCCCATCTACCGCACGGTGGACCCCGAGCGGTGAACGCACTTTATTTTAATTTTATTTAGTGCGTTCCACCGCTCATAACAGGATCAATTGGTGGAAGAGAAGATTAGACACTGCTCCACTTGTCAAGTAATTACTCCATCATCAAGTTTAGAGCCACTACAAATGTTTCCTGTTATGAATGAGTCACTGAGGAGGAAAAAACAAAAAGCAAGCTAATCCCAGAAAACCGGAGAGGTTGGTAACTAGTGGATTACAGACCCCTGATTCTATCCACAACAACTAGCAGTAGCCGTGGAGCGTGCCTACAGTGGTCCTAGATGCCTCGTCATGGCCGGAGAACTAAATAAGCCTAAAGAAAGAAAGGTAAGATCTAAACTGCTCCAGAGCAGACCCCAAAGCAATAGACAGCCCCCAACATGTATTGTCGGTGAAACAAGATGAAAACACAGACACAGCTAGAAAGATAAGCTGAGCAAACGATGGGGCCCTCGCTAACTAGAAAGGACAGGAAAGAAAAGCTGCTGTCTGCAATCACGCAAAAACCCTGCCAAAAAGAATGTCCAACACGTCTGATAGAAAAAGGCCCTGAAGTCGCTAGACTTCAAATCACTATATCAGCACTCAGGTATATTCTGAAGACAGAGCAAAGGAGATCAACTGATCAGAGACAAAAATGGGGATTCAGCCCAGTCCCAGCCAGGGCTGGCTGAACACAAACTAATTAAACCAGACAAAAACTCATATGAACAATAGCAGAGAAAGCTTATCTTTAGGAAGGCAGGAAACAAACTGAAAACCAGGAGCCACAGTCAGGAAAAATCACCAGCAAGAAACTGGGAGTCGGCTGCCTTAAATCCAATCAGAAACTCCCAATGTCCAATCGCAATCCTCCTCCTCAGGTGGCCGGTCTCTGCCATTTAGATCAGCTTCATTACCTCCCTTCACCAACAGAGGGAGTCCAGATAGAAAACTCACTACTCCTCTGTCAGCACAGCCAGCTCCATAACCCTCACCAGAAGCCAGAGGCAAACCCAAAAATGAGCTCACAACAGTACCCCCCTTGAGGAGGGGTCACCGAACCCTCATCCACGCCACCGAGCCGATCAGGATGGGCCCGATGAAAAGCACGAACCAATCTATCGGCATGAATATCAGAGGTAGAGACCCAAGAATTGTACTCCTGGCCATAACCCTTCCACTTGACCAAATACTGGAGTCTCTGTCTAGCCAGATGAGAATCCAGTATTTTCTCTACCTCATATTCCACATTACCTTCAACCAATACAGGGTCAGGAGGTGCAGCCATAGGAACTACTGGCTCGACATATGTCTTCAACAGCGACTTATGAAACACGTTATGGATCTTAAACGTAACAGGAAGAGCCAATCGAAAAGAAACCGGATTAAGAATCTCCAAAATCTTGTAAGGTCCAATAAATCTTGGCTTGAACTTTGGAGAAGCCACCTTCATAGAGATAATCTTTGATGACAACCAAACCATATCACACACTTTAAACCGGGGACCAATGGTCCTATGCCGGTTAGAAAACCACTGGGCCTTTTCCTGGGAGAGAGACAACTTATCCACTACTTGGTCCCAAATCTGCTGCATTCTCTCTACCATAGTGTCAACACCTGGGCAGGCTGAAGATTCCACTTGCCCTGAAGAAAATCGAGGATGAAACCCAAAGTTACAGAAAAAGGGCGACATCAGGGTGGCAGAACTAGCTCTATTATTTAAAGCGAATTCGGCCAAGGGCAAAAATGAAACCCAATCATCCTGATCAGCAGATATAAAGCATTTCAAATAGGACTCCAAAGTCTGGTTTGTTCTTTCCGTCTGCCCAATGGTCTGAGGGTGAAACGCAGAGGAGAAGGACAACTGAATTCCCAGCTTGGAACAAAAGGCTTTCCAGAATCTGGAAACAAACTGAACTCCTCTGTCCGATACAATGTTCTCAGGAATCCCATGCAACCGAACCACCTGTTGTAAAAACAAGGGTACCAACTCTGAGGATGATGGCAACTTTGGGAGTGGTACAAGATGGACCATCTTAGAGAATCCATCACAAATCACCCAGATAACAGTCATTCTTTGAGAGACAGGAAGATCAGAAATAAAATCCATTGAAATATGGGTCCATGGCCTCTTAAGCACCGGCAAGGGCATCAACAACCCACTAGAGCGAGAACAGGGTTTAGACCGGGAACAAGTCCCACAGGACTGCACAAAATTCCTGACATCACGAGATAAGGCGGGCCACCAAAAAGACCGACTCACCAAATCTCTGGTGCCAAAAATACCTGGATGACCAGCCAATGCGGAGCAATGAACTTCAGACATCACTCTCTTCATCCACTGGTCAGGAATATACAATTTTCCCATAGACAATGCTCAGGTTTGTCCTCCTGGAATTCTTCCAGAGCACGTCTCAAATCGGGCGAGATGGCAGAAAGAACTACCCCCTCACCTAGGATGGTAGTAGGCTTGGTCACAATAGGAGAATCAGCAAAGAAACTCCTAGAAAGGGCATCTGCCTTAACATTCTTAGTGCCTGGAAGAAAGGAGACCACAAAATCAAAACGTGTAAAAAAACAAGGCCCACCTAGCCTGTCTAGGATTCAAGCGTTTGGCCGACTCAAAGTAAATCAAATTTTTGTGGTCAGTGAGGACCACAACTTGATGTCTAGCTCCCTCCAACCAATGTCTCCACTCCTCAAATGCCCATTTCATGGCTAACAATTCCCGATTCTCCACATCATAGTTGCGTTCAGATGGAGAGAACTTTCGGGAAAATAAGGCACAGGGATTCATTTTAGACGTCACCGGATCTTTTTGGGACAAAACAGCTCCTGCCCCAATCTCTGAAACGTCTACCTCCACCTGAAAAGGAAGTGAGACATCAGGTTGCCGCAAAACCGGAGCAGAAGTGAACCTCCGCTTCAGCTCCTGAAAGGCCGAAACAGCCTCTGAAGACCAATTCAGCACATCAGCACCCTTCTTCGTCAAATCAGTCAGTGGTTTAGCAATACCAGAAAAATTAGCTATAAATTTACGAAAAAATTAGCAAAACCCAAAAAATTCTGGAGAGCCTTCAAAGAAGTGGGTTGAACCCATTCATAAATGGCCTGTACCTTGGTCGGGTCCATTTCAATAGTTGACGGAGACAAAATAAATCCCAAAAATGAAATCCTCTGTACACTAAAAAGGCACTTCGATCCCTTAACATACAAGGAATTCTCCCTCAAAATCCGGAACACAGTCCGAACATGTTCCACATGAGAATCCCAATCCCTGGAAAAGATCAAAATATCATCCAGATAGATGATCAAAAACTTATCCACAAAGTCCCGGAAAATATCATTCATGAAGGATTGGAAGACAGAAGAGGCATTAGTGAGCCCAAAAGGCATCACTAGGTACTCAAAATGTCCCTCCGGAGTATTAAACACCATCTTCTATTCATCCCCATGCTTGATGCGAATAAGATTATACGCCCCCCTGAGGTCAAGCTTAGTAAACCAGCAAGCACGTTTAACTCTGGAGAATAAATCAGAAATAAGGGGTAACGGATACTGAAATTTAACCGTAATTTTGTTGAGGGAATGATAGTCAATACAAGGCCTTAATGAACCATCCTACTTGGCCACGAAAAAAAACCCCAGCACCTAAGGGCGAAGAGGATGGTCTAATATGACCCTTCTCCAACGACTCCTTAATATGAGATCGCATAGCCTCGTGTTCAGGTACAGATAAATTGAAAAGTCGACCCTTGGGAAATTTACACCCAGGTCTCAACTCAATTGCACAGTTATAACTCCTATGAGGAGGCAAAGACGCAGACTTACTCTCACTAAATACATCATAAAAATCAGCCAAATAGTCAGGAACATCATGCGACTGGGGAGAGGTGGAGAAAACAGGAGTGTCACCAAGAGCACACCCACAACCCCAACTCACCACAGACACAGATTTCCAATCCAAAACCAGATTATGGATTCGCAACCAGGGAAAACCCAGAACAATAGTATCATGTAAATTATGCAACCCAAAAAATCTGCAATTTTCTTGGTGGTCTGGGGTGACCCGCATTATCACCTGGGTCCAAAACTGAGGTTTATTCTTCGCCAAAGGAGTAGCATCAATACCCCTCAAAGGAATAGGCATCCACAGAGGTGTCATAGGAAAACCACAACATTTAGCAAAATCCAAGTCCATTAGATTAAAGGCTGCTTTGAATCCACAAAAGACTTCGCGGAAAATGTGGATAAGGAGCAGATCAGAGTAATTGCCAAAAGAAACTTATGTTGTACACACCCACAGCAAATGTGTGTGCAAAACGTTTCTCTCGTTTAGGGCAGACAGAAATAACATGAGAGGCATCTCCACAGAAAAAATACAGCGTATTACGCCTTCTAAACTCCAGATGTTGTGCCCTAGACAAAACTCCATCACATTGCATAGGTTCAGACATTTGTTCAAAATGTTGCAGCGCCTCCCGTGTAGTCTTGCGTTCACGTAAACGCCGATCAACTTGAATGGCTAATGACATAGAATCGTCAAGACCAGAGGGAACAGGAAATCCCACCATAGTATCTTTTAAAGTCTCAGACAAACCCTTCCGAAAGAGAGCTGCCAATGCACTATCATTCCAGGTAGTAAGGACCGCCCACTTTCGGAATTTCTGACAGTATAACTCTGCAGGATCCTGACCCTGGTTCAATGCCAATAGGGCTCTCTCAGCTTGATCAATAGCATTAGGTTCATCATATAACAACCCCAAGGCTTGAAAAAATGCATCCACATTAGTCAAAACAGGATCTTCAGGTGTCAAAGAAAACACCCAATCCTGGGGATCGCCGCGCAGCAAGGAGATGACAATTTTAACCTGCTGCGCAGAGCTCCCCGATGAGTTAGGCTCCAAGGCAAGAAATAATTTACAATTATTCTTAAAATTCAAAAATTTAAACCGATCCCCAGAAAACACATCAGGAGCAGGGATCCTTGGTTCAACAGCATGTGAATGAGTGAGATAGGCGGAAATTCCTCGCACTTCAGCAGCGAACTGCGCCACACGATCAGACAATTGCTTAATCTTCATCAAGGCGAAAAAGAAAAAAAAAAAAAAAAGAATCCTCCTACGGCCCCAGAAAAAAAAAGGAGAAAATATACATATGAAAAAAAAAAATTCTGACACTTTTTTTTTTATACAATTCTCTCCTGCTTTTGAGTACTCTAGAATCTGCGGTATGGCTGGTGATTCTGTTATGAATGAGTCACTGAGGAGGAAAAAACAAAAAGCAAGCTAAGCCCAGAAAACTGGAGAGGTTGGTAACTAGTGGATTGCAGACCCCTGATCCTATCCACAACAACTAGCAGTAGCCGTGGTGCGTGCCTACGGTGGTCCTAGATGCCTCGTCACGGCCGGAGAACTAAATAAGCCTAAAGAAAGACAGGGAAAATCTAAACTGCCCCAGAGCAGACCCCAAAGCAATAGACAGCCCCCAACATGTATTGTCGGTGAAACAAAATGAAAACACAGACACAGCTGGAAAGATAGGCTGAGCAAACGATGGGGCCCTCGCTAACTAGAAAGGGCAGGAAAGAAAAGCTGCTGTCTGCAATCAAGCAAACAACCCTGCCAAAAAGAATGTCCAACACATCTGATAGAAAAAGGCCCTGAAGTCGCTAGACTTCAAATCACTATATCAGCACTCAGGTATATTCTGAAGACAGAGCAAAAGAGATCAACTGATCAGAGACAAAAATGGGGATTCAGCCCAGTCCCAGCCAGGGCTGGCTGAACACAAAAACTAAGTAAACCAGACAAAAACTCATATGAACAATAGCAGAGAAAACTTAGCTTTAGGAAGGCAGGAACCAAACTGATAACCAGGAGCCACAGTCAGGAAAAATCACCAGCAAGAAACTTGGGAATCGGCTGCCTTAAATCCAATCAGAAACTCCTCATGTCCAATCACAATCCTCCTCCTCAGGTGGCCGGTCTCTGCCATTTAGATCAGCTTCATTACCTCCTTTCACCAACAGAGGGAGTCCAGACAGAGAACTCACTACTCCTCTGTCAGCACAGCCAGCTCCATAACCCTCACCAGAAGCCAGAGGCAAACCCGAAAAGGAGCTCACAACAGTCTCCGTTACCCACTGCTGTCTGGGAGGAAGTGACCGTTGACATATATGGACCATTACCAAATGGCCAATACATTCTAGTAACAATTGATGAATATTCTAGATACCCTGTTATTTCGTTCATCTCTTCAATGTCTGCTAATAGTGTCATACCAGAACTGGACGACATATTCTCTGCATATGGCAATCCAAGAGTGGTTAAAACAGACAATGGACCTCCATTCAATGGACATATATTTACACAGTTTTCTGAATACTTAGGGTTCAGCCACAGGAAAATCACACCTTGCTGGCCACAAGCCAATGGAATTGTAGAACGTTTCATGCGCACTATGGGGAAACGAATCAAGGCAGCTAGTCTGGAGCACACCCCACTGAAACAGTCACTATACAAATTCTTGTGCAATTACCGCAATACACCACATTCCACCACTAATGCTGCTCCATCTCATCTAATGTTCAGCAGAACTCTTCGTATATGGATCCCTGATGTGAACAGCGATCCCCTACTAAGTGACTCTTCAGTGCGATCAACAGATTTCTCTAACAAGCAAGCCATGAAACATTATGCAGACAGAAGGCGAAGGGCACAGCAAAGTGCCATCAAAAGAGGTGATATCGTTGTTGTGCATCAAAGATCAGCTGTATATGGTCCAGCAAAATATAATGTTACTGAGAGAAGAAGCAACATGGTCACGGCTGAGCGAGATGGACACTATAACCTGAAATTCCTCACATTTTAAATCATACCACCGAACAATGGTAATGAACTCACACCGATGGAAGATTTGGTACCCGACAGTGGAGATGGCCATCAAGGGGTAGTTGATCCATCAGCAATGGACACCCCCAATGAACCCAGACATTACCCTACACGGGAAAGAAGGGCTCCATCGAGACTTATTGAAGATATGTAATTAAAATGCCTAATTTGGAAATGAACAAATAAGACAATACAGACATGTGTCTTTTCTTGGATGGTTGTTGCCTTGTCAATATTTTTGTTTGAGGTTGTTAGTATGTAAAAAAAAAGAGAGATGATGTAATGTATAATAATTTGACCTGTCTCTTTAAGAAAGGAAATCTTGTGACTGGAAGGTTATAGACATGAAGTGGGTTGGGAGAGTTTGTTTCAGTTTAGCCTGAGGAGAGAAATGTTATGCTGTGTGCTGGAGGAAGAACTAGAAAAATAAAATACAGTTAAAGCGTTCTCTCTTGAATTTCTTATACCGTGTGGACATTACAGCACACAGAGTCATTTGAGGTCTTGTTTTTTTGCAGGCCGAGCTGACGTTTTAATTGATATAACATTTTTGAATCACTTTCTATTCCAATATTTGGGAGAAAAAAATAAGCAAAACCAGCAATTTGTGAATTTCTTTTTGGGGGGTGCGTCTATACCGTTCCGCGTGTGGTAAAATTGATAAGGCAGTTTTATTCTTCAGGTTAGTACGATTACAGCAATACCTCATTTTTATAATTTTTTATGTTTTGGCACTTTTATATAATAAAAACTATTTTATAGAAAAAAATAGTTGTTTTTGCATCACTTTATTCTGACAGCTATAACTTTTATTTTTTCGCTGATGATGCTGTATGGCAGCTCGCTTTTTTGCGGGAGAAGATGATGTTTTCAGCGGTACCATGTTTATTTATATCTGTCTTTTTGATTGCGTGTTATTCCACCTTTTGTTCAGCGGCATGATGATAAAGCATTGTTTTTTGCCTTGTTTTTTTTTTATGGTGTTAACTAGTGGGACAGTTTCATAGGTTGGGTCATTATGGATGCAGCGATACCAAATATGTGAACTTTTATAGTTTAGATTTTTTTTCATTCAAATATTTATTTAGTGATAGAATAAATATTGATTTTTGTATTATTATTTTTTTAAAATATATTTTTTACAATTATTTAAAAATTGTTTGTTTTTTTTACTTCATTCTAATTTTTACACTTTGTTCCACTATGGTACAATCATTTTTTGCAGGCTGATCGCTCTTATAGCATGCAGACGAAGCAGCATCTGCATGCTATGGAAGCTGTCAGTGCTGGACTTACTGCACACTGACCTGAAAGACTTCCTGACATGCACTGCATATGACAGGAAATTTCTCAGTTCTGGTAACCCAGATGTTGTCATGACGACATCTGGTTACCATGGCAGCGATCGGGACCCCACTGTCAGCCCTCTGCCTGCTCCCGGAATGCTGCAATTGTGTTCGATCGCAGCATTTCAGGAGTTAAAGTGTCGGAAGTTGTCTGTGACAGCTCCTGGCACTTAGTGCCAGGTGTCAGCTCTGAGAATCAGCTGCCACCCGGCCGCGATTGGCTGCACACCACCCGTGCTATATCGTCCACGGTCAAATTGGCCAAGGGCACATAGACGGTATAGTACGTCAGCTGTCAGAAAGGGGTTAATCAGGAAGACAACCTGACGACTAATTGAGAAACAGCTGCGTATAACACAGAAAAGACAAATGACATATCATGAAACAACACAAGGTTAAAAAAAGAAAATAGTTTTTTATACATACTATCACAACCAACCATTATGGAAAAATAAAAATAAAAACATATATAATATTGTGGTTATTAATATTGTAATATCAGGTCTTGTCTATGGTTCAGACCATGCGGTATCCTTGTATCCAGTGTGAAGATCCAAAATGATTTTCGATTGAGAAGTTTTATTTTATGGTCACCCCCCTCCCCTGCATGGTCTGTACACCTTTTCAATACCACAAAAAAAAACCAAGACCCTTTGTATCACCTTTATGTACATTAGAAAAATACTTGGAAACAGCAGAGGAGGACAAAGGCTGGGGATTAGCAGCATCAGACAGAGGTCTTCTTATTCTTACTTTCAAAAGACAAGTGGTACATCCTACATATTGCAAACTACAAATAGTGCATTCTATAGGGTAAACCACAAATGTGTCATTGCAATTAATAAAGTCTCTAATAAATGTCAAAAAACTGACTCGGGACTGATATATTCCAGTTTTCAAGACATGCTGACATGCCAGACAATGCCTAGCCCCACACCTGAAAAAAAATTGTAATTCCAACCAGGATTTTTTCCCTGTTTACTAGATCTCAATCCATTGGTTGGGATTGAGATCTAGTAACATAGTAACATAGTAACATAGTTATTAAGGTTGAAGGGAGACTTTAAGTCCATCTAGTTCAACCCATATCCTATCCTAACTTGCCCTAACATGTTGATCCAGAGGAAGGCAAAAAAAACCCATGTGGCAACAGTAAGCTTCACACTGGGGAAAAAAATTCCTTCCCGACTCCACATACGGCAATCAGACTAGCTCCCTGGATCAACGCAATATTAAGGAGACTAGTGTATATACCCTGTAATATTATACTTTTCAAGAAAGGCATCCAGTCCCTTCTTAAATTTTAGTAGTGAATCACTCATTACAACATCATATGGCAGAGAGTTCCATAGTCTCACTGCTCTTACAGTAAAGAATCCGCGTCTGTGAGTATGCTTAAACCTTCTTTCCTCCAGACGTAGAGGATGCCCCCTTGTCCCCGTCACAGGTCTAAGAGTAAAAAGATCATTAGAAAGGTCTTTGTATTGTCCCCACATATATTTATACATTGTAATAAGATCACCCCTAAGCCTTCGATTCTCCAAACTAAATAACCCCAAGTGTAATAACCTGTCTTGGTATTGCAGACCCCCTAGTTCCCTAATAACCTTGGTCGCTCTTCTCTGCACCCGCTCCAGTTCAGCTATGTCTTTCTTATACACCGGAGACCAGAACTGTACACAGTATTCTAAGTGTGGTCGCACTAGCGACTTATATAGAGGTAAAATTATGTTCTCCTCATGAGCATCTATGCCTCTTTTAATGCATCCCATTATTTTATTTGCCTTTGCAGCAGCTGCTTGACTCTGGTCACTAAATGTGAGTTTGTCGTCCACCCATACACCCAGGTCTTTTTCAGTGACTGTTTTGCCTAGTGTTTTACAATTAAGCACATAATTATACAACTTGTTCGTTCTACCCAAGTGCATGACCTTACATTTATCCCCATTAAAGCTCATTTGCCATTTATCAGCCCAAGCTTCTAGTTTACATAAATCCTCCTGTAATATAAAATTGTCCTCCTCTGTATTAATTACCCTGCAGAGTTTAGTGTCATCTGCAAATATTGAAATTCTACTCTCTATGCCCCCTACAAGGTCATTAATAAATATGTTAAAAAGTAGCGGGCCCAAAACTGACCCCTGTGGTACCCCACTGCTAACCGTGACCCAGTCCGAGTGTGCTCCATTAATAACCACCCTTTGTTTCCTATCCCTGAGCCAGCTCTTAACCCACCTACACATATTTTCCCCTATCCCCATTGTTCTCATTTTATGTATCAACCTTTTGTGTGGCACCGTATCAAAAGCTTTTGAAAAGTCCATGTACACCACGTCCACTGCATTCCCTTGGTCCAGTCCGGAACTTACCTCTTCATAAAAGCTTATCAGATTAGTCTGACAGGAACGGTCCCTTGTAAACCCATGTTGATATTGGGTCATGAGGTTATTCTTCTTCAGATACTCCAGTATAGTATCTCTTAGAAAACCCTCCAGGATTTTACCCACAGTTGAGGTTAAACTTACTGGCCTATAATTTCCAAGTTCAGTTTTTGTCCCCTTTTTGAATATTGGCACCACATTTGCTATACGCCAGTCCTGTGGTACAGACCCTGTTATTATGGAATCTTTAAAGATTAAAAATAGTGGTCTATCTATGACTGTGCTTAATTCCTGCAGTACTCGGGGGTGTATCCCATCCGGGCCCGGGGATTTGTCAATTTTAGTGATTTGTAGACGCCGCCGTACTTCCTGCTGGGTTAAGCAGGTGACATTTAATGGAGAATTTTTATCCCTGATCATGTTATCCGTCATGGGATTTTCTTGTGTAAATACTGTTGAAAAAAAGTCATTCAGCATATTGGCTTTTTCCTCATCCTCATCCACCATTTCACCCAGACTATTTTTAAGGGGACCAACACTATCATTTTTTAACTTCTTACTATTTATGTAGTTAAAGAATATTTTGGGATTATTTTTACTTTCTCTGGCAATGAGTCTCTCTGTCTCAGTCTTTGCTGTCTTGATTTGCTTTTTACAGAATTTATTTAATCTTCTGTATTTATTTAATGCCTCATCACTACCTACTTGCTTTAATTCTCTAAATGCTTTATTTTTATCTCTTATTGCGCCCCTTACAGCTCTATTTAGCCATAGTGGTTTCCTCCTATTTCTCGCATGTTTATTCCCATACGGTATATATTGTGCACAGCTCCTATTCAGGATGCTAATAAACGTCTCCCATTTTCTTTGTGTATTTTTATGTCTCAGGATATCGTCCCAGTTAATTGCACCAAGATCATCTCTCATCCGTTGGAAATTTGCCTTCCTGAAGTTTAGTGACCTTGTAACCCCTCTACTACACATCTTATTAAAGGATACATGAAAACTTATTAATTTGTGATCACTATTACCCAAGTGACCCTCAACCCTTACATTTGATATGCGGTCTGGCCTGTTGGTTAATATTAGGTCTAGCAGTACCCCCCCTCTTGTTGGGTCCTGAACCAGTTGTGAAAGGTAATTGTCTCTCATCGTTGTCAGAAACCTATTACCTTTGCTGGAACTGCAGGTTTCGGTTCCCCAATGTATTTCAGGGTAGTTGAAGTCCCCCATAATAATGACTTCTCCTTGAGTCGCAGCTTCATCTATTTGCTTTATGAGGATATTCTCTGTAGCTTCCATTATTTTTGGAGATTTATAACAAACCCCTATCAGTAATTTATTATTTTTCCCCCCTCCCCTTATCTCTACCCACAGGGACTCTACATTTTCATTAGATTCATATATATTATCACGAAGGATGGGTTTTAAGGATGATTTTACATATAAACACACGCCTCCCCCTCGCTTATTTGTACGGTCATTTCTGAACAGACTATAGCCCTGTAAATTAACCGCCCAGTCATGGCTCTCATCCAGCCATGTCTCAGATATCCCCACCATGTCATAATTATGTTCCAACAACATTAACTCCAATTCCTCCATTTTGTTGGCGAGACTTCTGGCATTAGTATACATGCACTTTATGTATCTCTCTGTACCTCTATTCTTTCTTAAATTATTAACTGTTCTAACCCCACCCCCCATGCCACCTCCACCCCCAATGTCATTATTTGTGCCCAGGTCTCTATCTGCACTGTCTTCCCCTCCTATAAAAGGAATACCCTCCCCCCGTCCCTAGTTTAAACACTCCTCCAACCTTCTAGCCATTTTCTCCCCCAGCACAGCTGCACCCTCCCCATTGAGGTGCAGCCCGTCCCTAGCGTAGAACCTGTAGCCAACTGAGAAGTCGGCCCAGTTCTGCAGTAACCCAAACCCCTCCTTCCTACACCAATTCCTGAGCCACTTATTAACCTCCCTAATCTCCCGTTGCCTCTCTGGCGTGGCACGTGGTACAGGAAGTATTTCCGAAAATACCACCTTGGAGGTCCTTTCTTTAAGCTTACAGCCTAATTCCCTGAAATCATCTTTAAGGACTTTCCACCTACCTCTAACTTTGTCATTTGTGCCAATGTGCACCATGACCGCTGGATCCTCTCCAGCCCCTCCCAGTAATCTGTCAACCCGATCAGCGATGTGTCGGACTCGAGCGCCAGGCTGGGATATAATAAACTTTTGCTAGGCATTGCTCCTACTAGCCAGTTTCCTACTCCACACTGATGAGGGGCAATACCCCGAAACAGCTGTCTGTGGATGGATACCATGTTTTGGCATAGGTGGTTTCCTTCATTGGAGACTGCCCTTCCCGTGGTTGTTCCTTCCCAGGGAAAGACCTGGCTAGTCATTGCTTGCGTTGAGAAACGTGATGGTGTCTCCGCGGCTTGTGTTTTGCATGTTTTTGGGATATAATAAAGACCCCAATGTGCTTTTCTTGCCACGTACTGTATATCACTATCGACCACCTGTTTAACCCCTTTCTGCCATATGACGTACTATCCCGTCCATGTGCCCTGGGACTTAATTCCCAAGGACGGGATAGTACATCATAGCGATCAGCGGCGCCCCCGGGGGGAGCTGATTATCATAGCTGACACCCGGCACTATGTGTCAGGGGCGGTCACGGTCTGTGTCCCAAAAATCAGAATATAAAGCGATCAAAAAATTTCACGTGCCCAAAAATGGTACCAATAAAAATGTCAACTCGTATCGCAAAAAATAAGACCTCACGTGACTCGGTGGGTCAAAATATGGAAAAATTATAGCTCTCAAAATGTGGTGATGCGAAAACTACTTTTACAATAGAAAGCGTCTTTTAGCGTGCGACAGTTGCCACACATAAAAACTCGCCATAAATAGTAAATCAAACCCCCCTTCATCACCCCCTTAGTTAGGGAAAAGTAATAAAATAAAAAAAATGTATTTATTTCCATTTTCCCTTTAGGGCTAGGGTTAGGGTTGGGGCTAGGGTTAGGGTTAGGGCTAGGGCTAGGGCTGAGATTAGTGTTAGGGGTGTGTTGGGGTTAGGGTTGGAGTTAGAACTGGGGGGTTTCCACTGTTTTGGCACATCAGTGGCTTTCCAAACGCGACATGGCGTCCGATTTCAATTCCAGTCAAAAAAGTCAAATGGCGCTGCTTCCCTTCTGAGCTCTGCCATGCGCCCAAATAGTCGTTTACACCCACATATGGAGTATCAGCATACTCAGGACAAATTGCACAATAACTTTTGAGGTCCTGTTACCTTTGGGAAAATAAAAATTGGGGGTGAAAAGATCATTTTTGTGGAAAAAATATGATTTTTTAATTGTACGTCTGTACGCTATAAACTTCTGTGAAGCCCTCGGGGGTTCAAAGTTCTCACCACATATCTAGATAAGTTCCTTGGGGGGTCTAGTTTCCAAAATGGGATCACTTGTTGGGGGTTTCCACTGTTTAGGCACATCAGAGGCTCTCCAAACATGACATGGCGTCCGATCTGAATTCCAACCAATTTTGCAAAAAGTCAAAAGGCGCTCCTTCCCTTCCGAGCTCTGCCATGCGCTGAAACAGTGGTTCCCCCCGCATACCAGGTATCAGCATACTCAGGACAAATTGCACAATAACTTTTGCAGTCCAATTTCTCCTGTTACACTTGGTAAAATAAAAAAAATTGGACCTGAAGTAATTTTTTTTGTGAAAAAAAGTTAAATGTTCATTTTTTTTTAAACATTCCAAAAATTCCTGTGAAGCACCCTCAAAGTGACTTCAAATGTGATGTGGTCCGTAAAAATAAAATGGTGTTGTAAAAATGAGAAATCGCTGGTCAACTTTTAACCCTTATAACTTCCTAACAAAAAAAAAATTTGTTTCCAAAATTGTGCTGATGTAAAGTAAACATGTGGGAAATGTTATTTATTAAGTTTTTTGTGTGCCATATCTCTGTGTGATTTAAGGTCATAAAAATTCAAATTTGGAAAATTGCAAAATTTTCAAACTTTTCACCAAATTTCCGTTTTTTTCACAAATAAACGCAAGTCATATCAATGAAATTTTACCACTAACATGAAGTACAATATGTCACGAGAAAACAATGTCAGAATCACCAAGATCCATGGAAGCGTTCCAGAGTTATGACCTCATAAAGGGACAGTGGCCAGAATTGAAAAAATTGGACCGGTCATGAACGTGCAAACCACCCTTGGGGGTAAAGGGGTTAACTTAATATCTTGATTTAATAACAGAATATATATTTTTATTATATTTAAAATGTCATTAAATTGTGGACTATACTCCGTTGTAAATGTAATAGGTGTTGAAGGTTTTTTTCACAATTTTTATTTCCATTCTTATGCTACACTGTGCCTCGATCAATGCCACCATTCCTTGCTTTTGCTTTAGTTAAATTCCACTCAGGATATCCTCTCTCTTAGGCTGTGTGCACATGTTGTGGATTTTGATGCGTTTCTGCAGCATTTTTGGACGCACGGAATTGCATCAAATACACAGTACCAATGATAGTCAATGGGAATTTGAGATTTGCTGTGCACATGCTGTGGAAAAAGCAGAACGGATTCACTGCATTTTTTTTTCAGCAGCATATCAATTCTTTGTGCGAAAACGCAGCGTTTCTGCACCCACTGACCATACATTGAGTCTGCACATCAAAAATTGCATGACAAACCGCATCAAATCTGCATCAATTCCGTATGAAATCCGCAAGCATTTTAGCCTGCATTTTCCGCCAAGAGATACAGATTCTGTGCAGAAAATTTCGCAGGCAAATCTGCAATGTGTGCACATACCCTAAGGCCAGGGTCATACGGACGAGTGCTATGCGATAAAACATCTCATAGCATTCGGACCACTGTTAATGGATGGGGCAACTCCCATCTCTGTTTTTTTCTCTCCCGTATTCTATGTGCAAGAGAAATTGCAGTATGCTGCGATTGGCACAGAGACTCGGCTGACTATCGGCTCATTCGCACCCATCTAAATTTATGGGTGCGAGTGACACAGCGCACATCATTCGGCTATTATCCGAGTGCTGTGCGATATACGCTGACCCCGGCAATGCAGGAGATGGAGACATTAGTTTCCGAGTGCTCCGATCCTCTCGCACAGAGGATCGGAGCACAGTAGCATGACACTCGGCTCCCGCTCGCAGCAGAGCAGGAGCCGAGGGTCATTAGCATATCGCATCTGATGCTCTTGCATCGGATGATATACGCTAGTGTGACCCTGGCCAAATAGTATATCAAATGTATTATTGCACTCTCGCTGAAAAGTATTACAATCTGAGCATTTACGCTTGATTCTAATCAATTCCCCAAATGGAATATTATATTTGACATGAGGCGGATGACAAAAATGAGCCTCTAGTATACTATTGCTGGCTGATAGTTTCCTGTATGGAGCAGTATGAACTTTGACATTTTCACTGTCCACCATTAATTTTACATCTAAAAAATTAATAATACTATTATCAGCTCTCCACCCTCCTGTCAAGATCACACCTCACCACTTGTGCGCTTGACCCGCTCCCGTTCCACCTCATCCCTAACTTTGCCACAGTCTTCATCCCAACTCTAACACACCTCTTCAACCTTTCACTCACAAATGGTGTCTTCCCCTCATCCTTCAAACATGCCTCAATCACACCCATCCTCAAAAGCCCTCCCTCGACCAATCCTCTGTGTCTAACTATCGCCCGATATCTCTTCTCCCTTACACCTCAAAACTACTGGAACAGCATGTATATCTTGAACTGTCCTTCCACCTCTCCTCCTGTTCCCTCTTTGACCGGTTACAATCTGGCTTCCGAACGCATCATTCAACTGAAACTGCCCTAACTAAAGTCACTAACGACCTACTAACCACCAAGAGCAAGCGACACTACTCTGTCCTCCTTCTCCTGGACCTGTCTTCTGCCTTCGACACCGTGAACCATTCCCTCCTGCTACAGATTCTCTCATCTCTTGGCATCACAGACTTGGCCCTATCCTGGATCTCATCATACCTAACAGCATGAACATTTAGTGTCTCCCTCTCACACACCACCTCCTCACCTTGCCCCCTGTCTGTCGATGTGCCTCAAGGCTCAGTCCTAGGACCCTTACTCTTGTCCATCTACTCCTGCAGGCTGGGACAGCTCATAGAATCCCACAGCTTGCAGTATCTCCTCTATGCTGATGAGGCGCAGATCTACCTATCTGGACCTTACCTCAACTCCTTACTGACCAAAATCCCACAATGTCTGTCTGCTATTTCAGCCTTCTTTTCTGCTCGCTTTCTCAAATTGAACATGGACAAAACAGAATTCATCATCTTTCCCCCATCTCACTCTACCCCTCCACCAGAACTATCCATCAATGTCAATAGCTGCTCGCTTTCCCCAGTCCCGCATGCTCGGTGCCTTGGGGTGATCCTCGACTCTGCCATCTCTTTCAAACCTCATATCCAAGCCCTTGCCTCCTCCTGCTGCCTCAAACTCAAAAATATTTCCCGTATCCATGCAATCCTCAACCATGCAACCACAAAAACACTAGTGCATGCCCTTATCATCTCCCGCCTCGACTACTGCAACCTCCTACTCTCTGGCCTTCCCTCCAGCACTCTGGCACCACTCCAGTCCATCCTACACTCTGCTGCCTGACTAATCTACCTGTCTCCCCGCTATTCCCCAGCCTCTATGCCAGGCCCTTCATAGAATCGTAGAATCATAGAATCATAGAATCGTAGAGTTGGAAGGGACCTCCTGGGCCATCTGGTCCAACCCCCTGCTCAAAGCAGGATCCACTAAATCATCCCAGACAGATGTCTGTCCAGCCTCTGTTTGAAGACTTCTATTGAAGGAGAACTCACCACCTCTCGTGGCAGTCTGTTCCACTCATTGATCACTCTAACTGTCAAAAAGTTTTTTCTAATATCTAATCTGTGTCCCCTCCCATTCAGTTTCATCCCATTGCTTCTAGTCTTTCCTTGTGCAAATGTGAATAAAGATGATCCTTCTACAATGTGACAGCCCTTGAGATATTTGTAGACAACTATTAAGTCTCCTCTGAGTGCTCTCTTTTGCAAGCTAAACATTCCCAAATCCTGCAACCTTTCCTCATAAGACAGGGTTTGCAGACCGGTCACCATTCTGGTCGCTCTTTTCTGAACTTGCTCCAGTTTGTTGATGTCTTTTTTAAAATGTGGCGCCCAAAACTGGACACAGTAGTAGAGGTCTGACCAAAGAGGAGTAGAGGGCAATAATGACTTCACTTGATCTAGACTGTATGCTTCTGTTAATACATCCTAGAATTGCATTTGCCTTTTTTGCTGCTGCATCACACTGTTGACTCATATTCAGAATGTGATCTATTAGTATACCCATGTGCTGTTGCTTAGCCCTATTCCTCTCATTCTGTATATGCTTTTTTCATTTTTATTGCCCAGATGTAGTACTTTGCATTTTTCCCTGTTAAAAACCATTCTGTTAGTTGCTGGCCACTGCTCCAGTTTATTTATATCTTTTTGAATCCTCTCTCTCTTCTCTAGTATTAGCTATCCCTCCTAGCTTTGTGTTATCAGCAAATTTAATCACTTTACCCTCAATTCCTTAATCTAAATCATTGATAAAAATGTTGAACAATACAGGGCCCAGGACAGACCCCTGTGGTACCCCACTTGAGACATTTTTCCAACTGGATGTGCAGCCATTTACGACCACTCTTTGGGTCCGATCATTAAGCCAGTTATGAATCCACCTAACAGTTGCCTTGTGCATTCCACACTTAGTCATTTTTTTCAGTAAGGATTGTGTGAGATACTTTGTCAAATTCTTTACTGAAGTCAAGATATACTATATCAACAGAATTTCAGTGACTCTGTCATAGAAGGAAATTAAGTTAGTCTGACATGACTTATTAGTTACAAACCCATGCTGACTCTGTTTAATCATTACATTCTTATCCAGGTACTGACATACATGTTGTTTAATAATTTGTTCAAAGATCTTTCCTGGTATAGAAGTCAGACTCACCGGCCTATAGTTGCCTGGGTCCACCTTCTTCCCCTTTTTGAAGATAGGAACAACAATTGCTCTTCTCCAGTCTTCTGGGACTTCTCCTGTTCTCCAAGAATTTTCAAAGATTATGGAGAGGGGTTCAAAAATTTCTTCTGCTATCTCCTTCAGTACTCTGGGGTGTAATTCATCTGGACCTGGAGACTTGAATTCATTTAGGTTAGCTAAGTGTTTCCTCACTATCTTTCTGTTTATAGATATCCTGGATTCTTCTATTCCCTTAATAGGATAGTTAAGAACAGTTCACTGGCTTCCTATTGTCCAGAGGCTCCAGTTCAAAACCCTAATCATGACATACAAAGCTGTTGTGAGTTCATTTTCCCCTTCACTACTGATGCCGGAGGAACTCCCTCTTCTGGTGAATAAAGGTAGTGAGCCTGATTGTCAAACACCTGGGGCTGATGATGATGACTGGCTGAGTGGAGTTAATGACTGGATATAAGGCTGCCGACGCCCTTCTGGCCTGCAGGTGATTTCTCTGTGGACTTCTAGGAAACCAGTCTGATTCCTGCTCATCTAAAGCTAAGATTTCTGCTTTGCCTTTTTGCATTAGTGTTTTGTTTTCCTTGCTTTTCTGGATTCTGCCATTCCCTGCTGGGGTGAGCTGAATCTCCTTTTGCCTGTTGCTCTGTCTTCAGAATATTCCTGAGTACTGACATAGCTTTTTTGAAGCCTAGCGTCTTCAGGGCCTTTTTTACTGTCAGTTGTTGGCTCTTATTTTCATAGAGTTTTTCACAGATTGCAGACAGCAGCCTTCCTGTCCTTTCCTATCTAAAGCTAGCGTGGGCCCCATCTTTGCTCAGTCTATCTTTCTGTCTGTTTTGTTCTTTCTTCTTGCTTCCCCGTCATTTTATGTTGGGGGCTGCCTTTTGCTTTGGGGTCTGCTCTGGGGCAGTTTAGATTTCCCTTTCTGTCTTTAGGCTATGTAGTCCTCCGGCTGTGATCGAGGGGCCTAGGGCATCGTAGGAGCCCCCACGGCTACTGCTAGTTGTGTTGATAGGTTCAGGGGTCTGCAATCCGATAGCTGCCAACTTCTCTGGTTTTCTGGACTTAGCTAGCATTTCTATTTTTGCCTCCTACGGTGACTCAATCATAACAGAATCACCCGCCATACCGCAGATCCTAGGGTACTCAATTGCAGGAAAGAATTGTATAAAAAAAAAAAAAAGTGTGTATATTTTTTCCTCTATATCTCTGAGGCTGTAGGGGGAATTTTTTTTCTCTCAATGGAGATAAAGCAATTGTCTGATCGTGTGGAGCAGCTCGCTGCGGAAGTGCGGGGAATTTCCACCTACCTTGCTCATTCACATGCTGCTGAACCAAAGATTCCTACACCTGATGTATTTTTTGGGGATCGGTCTAAATTTTTGAATTTCAAAAATAATTATAAATTATTTTTTGCCTTGAAGCCTAACTCGTCAGGGAGCTCCGCGCAGCAGGTTAAAATTGTCATCTCTTTGCTGCGTGGCGATCCCCAGGATTGGGCGTTTTCTTTGAAACCAGATGATCCTATTCTGACTAATGTGAACGCATTTTTTCAGGCCTTGGGGTTGTTGTATGATGAACCTAATGCCATTGATCAGGCTGAAAAGACCCTGCTGGCATTGAACCAGGGTCGTGATTCTGCAGAATTGTACTGTCAAAAATTCCGAAAGTGGGCAGTACTTACTACCTGGAATGATAATGCCTTGGCTGCTCTCTTTCGGAAGGGGTTGTCAGAACCCGTAAAAGATACTATGGTGGGATTTCCTGTTCCCTCTGGTCTTGACGATTCTATGTCTTTAGCCATTCAGGTTGATCGGCGTTTGCGCGAACGCAGAGCTGCACGAGAGGTGTTGCCACCTGTTGAACAGATGTCTGAACCTATGCAATGTGATAGAGTTTTTTCCAGAGAGCAGCGTCAGGAGTTCAGAAGGCGTAATAAGTTGTGTTTTTTCTATGGAGATGCCTCGCATATTATTTCTGTCTGTCCTAAACGCGAGAAACGCCTTGCACACACGTTTTCTGTTGGTGGTGTTCAACCTAAGTTTCTTCTGGCTATTACTCTGATCTGCTCCCTGTAAACATTTTCCGCCAAGGCTTTTGTGGATTCGGGAGCAGCTCTAAACCTAATGGACTTGGATTTTGCTAAACGTTGTGGATTTCCGATGACACCTCTGCAGACGCCTATCCCTTTGAGGGGGATAGATGCTACTCCTTTGGCTAAAAATAAACCTCAGTTTTGGACCCAGGTGGTAATGCGGGTCGCCCCAGACCATCAAGAAAATTGCAGGTTTTTGGTATTACATAATCTGCATGATACTATTGTTCTGGGGTTTCCCTGGTTACAAATTCATAATCCAGTTTTGGATTGGAAATCTGTGTCTGTGGTGAGTTGGGGTTGTCGGTGTGCCTTTAGTGAGGCTCCGGTGTTTTCCACCTCTCCTCAGTCGCATGATGTTCCTGACTATTTGGCGGACTTTTATGATGTATTTAATGAGAATGAGTCTGCGTCTCTGCCTCCTCATAGGAGTTATGACTGTGCAATTGAACTGAGCCCGGGGTGTAAATTTCCCAAGGGTCGGCTCTTCAATTTATCTGTACCCGAGCACGAGGCTATGCGATCCTATATTAAGGAGGCTTTGGAGAAGGATCATATTAGACCATCCTCGTCACCCTTAGGTGCCGGGTTTTTTTTTGTAGCCAAAAAGGATGGATCATTAAGACCTTGTATTGATTATCGTGCTCTCAACAAAATTACTGTTAAATATCAGTATCCGTTACCCCTGATTTCTGATCTATTCTCCAGAGTTAAAGGTGCTTGCTGGTTTACCAAGCTTGACCTCAGGAGGGCGTATAATCTTATTCGCATTAAGCATGGGGATGAATGGAAGATGGCGTTTAATACTCCGGAGGGACATTTTGAGTACCTGGTGATGCCTTTTGGGATCACTAATGCCCCTTCTGTCTTCCAGTGCTTCATGAACGATATTTTCCGAGATTTTGTCGATAAATTTTTGATTATCTATCTGGATGATATTTTGATCTTCTCCAAGGATTGGGATTCTCATGTGGAACATATTCGGACTGTGTTCCGGATCTTGAGGGAGAATTCCCTGTATGTCAAAGGATCTAAATGCCTTTTTGGAGTACAGACGACTTCTTTTTTGGGATTTATTTTGTCCCCGTCAACTATTGAAATGGACCCGGCCAAGGTACAGGCCATTTACGATTGGGTTCAGCCCACTTCTTTGAAGGCCCTCCAGAAGTTTTTGGGTTTTGCTAATTTTTATCGGAAATTTATAGCAAAATTTTCTAGTATTGCCAAGCCATTGACTGATTTGACTAAGAAGGGTGCTGATGTGTTAAATTGGTCTCCGGAGGCTGTTGCTTCCTTTCAGGAGCTGAAGCGAAGATTCACCTCCGCCCAGGTTTTGCGGCAACCTGATGTCTCACTTCCGTTCCAGGTAGAGGTGGATGCTTCTGAGATTGGTGCAGGAGCTGTTTTGTCCCAAAAGCATCCTGTAACATCTAAAATGAATCCCTGTGCTTTCTTTTCCCGAAAGTTCTCTCCATCTGAACGTAACTATGATGTGGGGAATCGGGAACTGTTAGCCATGAAATGGGCATTTGAGGAGTGGAGACATTGGTTAGAGGGAGCTAAGCATCAAGTCGTGGTCCTCACTGACCACAAGAATTTGATTTACCTAGAGTCGGCTAAGCGCTTGAACCCTAGACAGGCTAGGAGGGCCTTGTTTTTTACACATTTTGATTTTGTGGTTTCTTTTCTTCCTGGAACTAAGAATGTCAAGGCTGACGCCCTCTCTAGGAGTTTCTTTGCTGATTCTCCTGTGGTGACCAAGCCTGCTACCATCTTAGGCGAAGGGGTAGTTCTTTCTGCCATCTTGCCCGATTTGAGACGTGCTCTGGAAGAGTTCCAGGAGGACAAACCTGAGCGTTGTCCCAGTGGAAAGTTGTATGTTCCTGACCAGTGGAAGAAGAGAGTGATGTCTGAAGTTCATTGCTCTGCTTTGGCTGGTCATCCAGGTATTTTTGGTACTAGAGATCTGGTGAGTCGGTCTTTTTGGTGGCCCTCCTTGTCTCGTGATGTCAGGAATTTTGTGCAGTCCTGTGGGACGTGCTCCCGGTCTAAATCGTGTTCTCGCTCTAGTGGGTTGTTGATGCCTTTGCCTGTCCCCAAGAGGCCATGGACCCATATTTCAATGGATTTCATCTCTGATATGCCTGTCTCTCAAAGGATGACTGTTATTTGGGTGATTTGTGATAGGTTCTCTAAGATGGTTCATCTTGTACCACTCCCTAAGTTGCCGTCTTCCTCTGAATTGGTGCCCCTGTTTTTACAACAGGTGGTTCGCTTGCACGGGATTCCTGAGAACATTGTATCTGACAGAGGAGTCCAGTTTGTGTCTAGATTTTGGAGAACTTTCTGTTCCAAGCTGTGAATTCAGTTGTCCTTCTCCTCTGCTTTTCACCCTCAGACCAATGGGCAGACAGAGAGAACAAACCAGACCTTGGAGTCATATTTGAGATGTTTTATTTCTGCTGATCAGGATGATTGGGTTTCACTTTTGCCCTTGGCCGAATTTGCTTTAAATAATAGAGCTAGTTCTGCCACTTTGATGTCACCTTTTTTTTGTAACTTTGGGTTTCATCCTCGATTTTCTTCAGGGCAGGTGGAGCCCTCTGCCTGCCCAGGTGTTGACACTGTGGTGGAGAGAATGCACCAGATCTGGGACCAAGTGGTGGATAAGTTATCTCTCTCCCAGGAAAAGGCCCAGTGGTTTTCCAACCGACATAGGACCATTGGTCCCCAGTTTAAGGTTGGTGATATGGTGTGGTTATCATCAAAAAATATTGCTATGAAGGTGGCTTCTCCTAAGTTTAAGCCTAGATTTATTGGACCTTACAAGATTTTGGAGATTATTAATCCGGTCTCTTTGTTTGATCGCCCTGGTGGCGTGGTTGAGGGTTCGGTGACCCCTCCTCAAGGGGGAGGTACTGTTGTGAGTTCATTTTCCCCTTCACTACTGAGGCCCGAGGAACTCCCTCTTCTGGTGAAGAAAGGTAGTGAGCCTGATTGTCAAACACCTGGGGCTGATGATGATGACTGGCTGAGTGGAGTTAATGACTGGATATAAAGCTGCCGACGCCCTTCTGGCCTGCGGGTGATTTCTCTGTGGACTTCTAGGAAACCAGTCTGATTCCTGCTCATCTAAAGCTAAGATTTCTGCTTTGCCTTTTTGCATTAGTGTTTTGTTTTCCTTGCTTTTCTGGATTCTGCCATTCCCTGCTGGGGTGAGCTGAATCTCCTTTTGCCTGTTGCTCTGTCTTCAGAATATTCCTGAGTACTGACATAGCTTTTTTGAAGCCTAGCGTCTTCAGGGCCTTTTTTACTGTCAGTTGTTGGCTCTTATTTTCATAGAGTTTTTCACGGATTGCAGGCAGCAGTTTTCCTGTCCTTTCCTATCTAAAGCTTGCGTGGGCCCCATCTTTGCTCAGTCTATCTTTCTGTCTGTGTTTTGTTCTTTCTTCTTGCTTCCCCGTCATTATATGTTGGGGGCTGCCTTTTGCTTTGGGGTCTGCTCTGGGGCAGTTTAGATTTCCCTTTCTGTCTTTAGGCTATGTAGTCCTCCGGCTGTGATCGAGGGGCCTAGGGCATCGTAGGAGCCCCCCACGGCTACTGCTAGTTGTGTTGATAGGTTCAGGGGTCTGCAATCCGATAGCTGCCAACTTCTCTGGTTTTCTGGACTTAGCTAGCATTTCTATTTTTGCCTCCTACGGTGACTCAATCATAACACAAATCCATCCACAACCTGTCTCCTCCATACATCTGTGACATGGTCTCCCGGTACCTACCCGCACGCAACCTTCGATCCTCTCAAGACCTCCTTCTCTACTCTCCCCTCATCTCTTCTTCCCACAACCGCATACAAGACTTCTCCCATGCTTTCCCCATACTCTGGAACTCTCTGCCGCAACACATCAGACTCTCACCAACAACGGAAACCTTCAAGAAGAACCTGAAGACCCATCTGTTCCGACAAGCCTACAGCCTGCAATGATAATCGGTCTACTGTACCACCGCACAACCAGCTCTACCCTCTCCTAGTGTATTCTCACCCATCCCTGTAGACTGTGAGCCCTTGCGGGCAGGGTCCTCTCTCTCCTTCTGTACTTATGTGTGTCTTGTATTGCTCATGTTTATTGTACTTATCTATATATCCCCTTTTCACATGTAAAGCGCCATGGAATAAATGTCGCTATATAAATGTATAATAATAATCAAAAAATATGTAAATTTAAGGTTTAAATTATTAGTATTAATATAATCTACAAAATTAATGGCTTCTGACTAAGTCCCCCCAAACAAACAGGAGGTCATCTATATATCTCCCATGCTATATTATCTTATTACTGTAGGGATTATTCCCATGTAGCCATAACTAAATTCGCTAGCACTGGGGAGAATTTCACTCCCATGCTTACTCTGGTATTCTGCAAAAAATACCTGCCTTCAAAACAAAAATAATTGTGCTTCAAAAGAAAATTGATAGCGGACAATAAAAAATCTTCGGTGGCAGGATTTAAAAAATTCCGCGCTTGTGCAGTGTCAATCGGGGAGCCGCGCATGCGCTGATGAGTGTTTCCAGCCACACACAGTCAGTGAAGCTAGGTACTACACACAGATTTAGTGCGCAAGTGAGGGGAGTCGCCTGTCACAGCACAAGCATGGCTCCCCCGATTGACACTGGGCAAGCGCAGGATTTTTCAAAGTGTTTTTGAGTGACGTCGGCGCCACCCCGGGAACATCATTCAAATTGAGTGGGCGACGACAACAGTGACGGAATGAAATTAAGCATGCCCTATGACTAAATGAGCAAATACAATCTAACTATATAAAGTGCTTTTTGCACATGATTACACCGCCGTTTTTAATGAAAAAAACATGTTAGTGATGCACATTGCATCACTAACAACACACTGGGGACAGTTTATATGCAGAAAAGGAAGTGACAGGCTCCCTTTAAATCATGTCTAAATGGTATACTGCATCAGCAGCTACAGAGAGAAAATGAAGTCATATTTACTAAGCTACGAAGTCACTGCTTATACAGTAATCTATCCTCTCCACACTGACTAACTATATATATACGTATGTATATATATATATACTCCGTATATAATCGAGTATACCATGTCGTGTACTAGAAACCGGAAAAAAAATTCCAAGTGCGGTGAAATTGCAAAGAAAGTGCAATCCTACACTTGTTTTTTGCTTTGCTTTTTTACTAGGTTCACTAAATGCTAAAACTGACCTGCCATCATGATTTTCCAGGTCATTACAAGTTCATAGACACCAAACATGTCTAGGTTCTTTTTTATCTAAGTGGTGAAAAAAATTCCAAACTTTGCTAAAAAAATATCTTGGGTTGAGTGAGGACTTATTTTTTGTGGGCCAGGCAGACATTTTTAATAATAGCATTTTGGTGCAGATATGATATTTTGATCACCCGTTATTGCATTTTAATGCAATGTCGCTGCGACCAAAAAACGTAATTCTGGCATTTTGACTTTTTTTGTCAGTACGCCGTTTAGCGATTGGGTTAATACTTTTTTTATTGATAGATCAGGCGATTCTGAATGAGGCGATACCAAATACTGTATGTGTATGTTTGATTTTATTTTTATTATTTTATTTTGAATGAGGAGAAAGGGGGTGATTTGTACTTTTACATTTTTTTATTGTTTTAATATTTTTTAAAACATTTTTCTTTACCTTTTGGCATGCATCAATAGTCTCCATAGGGGGCTAGAAGCAGCCATAGCCTGATCAGTTCTGCTACATAGAGGCGATAGTCAGATCGCCTCTATGTAGACTCGCTATGTGCGCCGACCACTGGGTGGTGCTCACAGCAATCCGGCACTGACAACCATAGAAGTCTCCAGGAGACCTCGGGCTGTCATGCCGACACACCGGTGACCCGAGTTCACGTGACACGTGTCACTGGTGTGTGTATTTCCGTCGCGATTGCCAGAAATGCCATTTACATGCCACTGTCAGCGTTTGACAGGGGCATTTAGCTAGTTAGTAGCCACGGGTGGATCGCGATTCCACCCGCGGCTATTGCGGACACATGTCAGCTGTTCAAAAAGCTGACATGTCCCGGGAAAAGATGTCGGCTCTCCACTGGAACCCACATCAAAGGGAGGGAGTCCGACATCGGCAATATTTACTTTAAATCAGATAATTAGAAATTTAGGAGGCAACAGGTTCCCTATAAGTCAGGGCTGAATGAAGGATGTTATGAATGAGTCACCGTAGGAGGCAAAAACAGAAATGCTAGCTAAATCCAGAAAACCAGAGAAGTTGGCAGCTATCGGATTGCAGACCCCTGAACCTATCAACACAACTAGCAGTAGCCATGGGGGGTTCCTACGATGCCCTAGACCCCTCGATCACAGCCGGAGAATTAAATAGGCCTAAAGAAAGAAAGGGGAAATCTAAACTGCCCCAGAGCAGACCCCAAAGCAATAGGCAGCCCCCAACATATAATGACGGTGAAGCAAGATGAAAACACTAACACAGACAGAAAGATAGACTGAGCAAAGACGGGGCCCCAGCTAACTAGATAGAAAAGGACAGGAAGGTTGCTGTCTGCAATCCGTGAAAAACCCTATGAAAATAAGAGCCAACAGACTGACAGTGAAAAAGGCCCTGAAGACACTAGGCTTCAAAAAGCTATGTCCGTACTCAGGAATATTCTGAAGACAGAGCAACAGGCAAAAGGAGATTCTGCTCACCCCAGCAGGGAATGGCAGAATCCAGAAAAGCAAGGAAAACAAAAACAAAACACAAATGCAAAAATCTTAGCTTTAGAGGAGCAGGAATCAGACTGGTTTCCTAGAAGTCCACAGAGAAATCACCTGCAGGGCAGAAGGGCGTCGGCAGCCTTATATCCAGTCCATGACTCCACTCAGCCAGTCATCCTCATTAGACTCAGGTGCCTGATAATCAGGCTCATTACCTTCCTTTACCAGAATAGGGAGTTCACCAGACCTCAGTGACGAAGGGGAAAATGAACTCACAACAGAAGGAACAATTATGGACGGCCTCCTTGTATATCATTCTTACGCTGGAATCACACTTAACGTATAAAAATACGGTCTGTATTTTATGGTTGTAATGCGCAGAAATGTTCCTTGAACAGTGATCCGTATGTCATCAGTTGGCAAGGCGTTGCTATCTTTTTTGCGCATGTAAGCATTCGTATGACATCCGTATGGCATCCGTATGCCGAGATTTACTTGCCGGCTTGCAAAATGGACATATAATGGATCCCAAATGACAGGTTAAAACACAAACGAAAGAATAGATATATACACATAGAATACATTATATATATACTGTATATACACAAGTCATTGAGACACATATATATATATATATTTATATTTCATAAAGTTTTACATAGCAGAATAGCCGCTAATTCAATTGCTGGCTTCTGTAAATTCCTTGCAAAACCCGACATGAAATGACACATGGTTTACATACAGTAAACGATTTCATTTCATTTAGTTTTTTATATGTCTTTGATGTCAGCGGTAGTCATTGAGGCTGTGCGGAGACCACTGGCTGACCTGAGGTGAACTGATGAGAGTGGGATAAAGTTCAGAAACTTTTCCATGCTTATTAGTTCATCTCCGGTCAGCCGGGGGGGCTACGCAAAGATTAATTAATTCATTCGGCAGTGGTTTACAGCGGGGCCGGTCGCATTAGCACCGGTCCCCGTTGTAAACTAGTTAACCCCTTCTGATGGATTGCAGCGGGGGACCTGACTGAACAGTGGAGCGGTATGTATAGTGCTGTTTTATTTTATTTTATTTTTACAGATCATGGCTTTTTTTTGTATTAGCAGATGAATACATTTGGTCAAAAATTTGGTGTGTTTATTTCATTAAAAGAATTTTTAATTAATGTCTGTGTGTGTTTTTTTAACCCTTTACTATTCTACGGTTAATAATGGAAAGGAGTCTTATTGACACCTCTCCATTATTAATCCGGCTTAATGTTACCTTCCAATAGCAAGGTGACACTAACCCATTATTAACCCATGAGCCACCGCTACTGGGCAATGGGAATAAAGAGGCTAAGTTCCAGAAAAGGCACATCTTATAGATGCACCTTTTCTGGGGTGGCTGGGGGAATATTTTTTTAGCCAGGGGGGGCAAAAACTGTGGTGCCTCTCTAGGCTATTAATATCTGCCCTCACTCACTGGCTTTCCTTCTCTGGTTGAGAAATTTTACAAATTATGGGACATGTATGTAATTAATAAATGATTTTTGGGGGGAGAAAAATGGTGTGGGCTCCCACTCAATTTTTGGCGCCAGAGAGGGAAAGCCAGAGACTGGTGGCAGATATTCATAGCCTAGGTAGGGACCATGGTTATTGCTCCCCCAGCTACAAACTGGCACCTCCTTATCCTGGATGGCTGTGAGGACTTTGACATCAGGACGGTTAGCACTCTCCATCTTTACTAAGACAAGTGTGCTGTCAGCTGTCCGACTTTAAGTAGTCAGTCTTACCTGATTTCAAGACATCTGATTAGTTATCATTTCGAGCCCAGCTGCTGTCAATTCTGGCATTGTAGGTCTCTGGCCATACTGCGCACGCTCCACCTGGAACGCATGCCGGCCACCATAGAGAACCCTGTGTCCGGTGCCCTGTTTTCCTGGGGATCCTGCCACGCCCCCCAGGCCACACAACAAGCCTGACAGGACCCGGGATCCTCTGGACACGCCTTCTGGATCCCATCTGCTGGTAGTCAAGGGGGTGAGACGCCAGCCAGACCGCGCTTTTGGACTGGTCCAGGGACACTGAAGACATGCCCGCCGGATGTCGTCATCGGCGCACCTTCTGATGATGTGGCGTGCCGTAAGTGCAAGACACGAGACACAGGTGCTGAAGCCGGAACAGCAGTCGCTGCCCAGAGCCCCCTGGGGAGAGATGCGGCAGATGCTGGGCGCGCACAGCTCAACCAGATGCTGAGTGACCTCCTCCGGTATCAGCGCAACTGTGGAGTGTGCCCGCCGGACCGAACCTCCTCCACCCCAGAGCCTTCTAAAGAGGGATGTGGCTATACCCAGGAGCCTCCCGCTCAACTGGACTCTGACGCCCAGAGGGAACGTCGACCCACAGGTACCTGAACCTTCACATCTCTGTGCTCCATCTTCTGCGTCTGCCCCTGATAGGGACAAGAAAAACACTGAAGGGTGGTGTTGTGGGAGGGAATATTTAACCTCTTCAGTGTTCCTGTCCCTATCAAGGATACAAAGCACTACCTCCTGGTGGTGCAGTCAGGACTGATTTCCTGGAAATATGTGTTTTAATGCCTATAGCATGCTGCCTTCAGATTACATAGCAATAACCATCTGACAAATTCCCTTTAAAGTCACCTGACCAATGCAGTCAATCACAGCAATCCAGGGGTTGATTGAACTCTGGTGACTCTCCACCCTCTGTGCTGACACAGATCACAAAGAGAAGTGTGCTGGATTCAGATGGGGGTCTGTTCATGAATTTGTTATTTTTCATACATTCAGTCCCATAGGCAAGGCTTAGTTTTGTCTGAACAACGCTTTTAAAATGACAAAAAAAAAACAGATGGGAGCAATATTGCAGAAACATTTTGTAAAACTTCTTTAGAAATTGTGGTTTCTTATCCAAGAACATATTTACCAATTATATTATCGTTGCCAACTCCCAAAATTAGACGACTCTTGTGTGGCAAATACTTGTCATAGTAAAGACAATAAAGAGGCGAGAACATCGGGAAGTTATGTGTGAAAGGCAGATACTTGGCCACAGCGAATTCTTCACTTAATCAAAAGCTGACAGCATGGGTGTAACTACAGCAATGGCCATACTAGTAATGGCCCTGGAAGGATGAAGGGGCCACTCCGCAGCACCGAGCTCTGGAGATAAATGATGAAATGATCTCTACTTGCAGCTGCCTCTAGTGCAGCTACTTATGTATGGATTTATACTGCTAGCACAGCATTATGTTCTATTAGAGCGGTATAAATATGTATACGCCGAGCTCCCATCAGTGCCGGGAGTTATGGCCGTGTGAAGTAGAGTCAATGCTTTGGAGTCCTATATCATAAAAGCAGAGCTCCAGTCATTACAAAGATATAAAAGGGATGTTCCGTATTAATTCCAAACAACCTTAGAGTGCTTACATACTGTATATTACCACTGACCCCTTCACCATCCTAGCCCACTAGGGATCGCATTATTAAATATAAACGAATAGCAAATATAAAATGTCCAATTATTATATATATATATATGTGCAATGTGATAAAGGAAGCGACAAAACTGAATAAGAACTGAGCGGAGGGAGAAAACAATGTAATGTGGACGCAGGCAAAAAGCTTCTTACAGATATCAAGGGGATAACACACGGTAAAGTATATGTTGCTGTTTTAACACATGTAATCTTAAAGGGGTATTCCCATCTTTTATCCCAATATGTAGTAGATGTAACAATAGTAATATTAGCAAATACCTCCAATTAGAATTGTAGAACAGTTCTTCTGATTCACTATGTCGATTAACCAAAGTTCATGGAATTGCAGGATCTTAGATATTCATGGTTTCAACCACTATCAGCTAGCTGTCGCTATATCAGTGGTCATAACCATGGATACTTAAGCTACTGCAATGCCCTGCACATGGGGATAGTGACGTAGCGAATAAGAAGAACTATACTATATTTTCTAATAATTTTATAACTACTATATATTGGGTTAGGATAATAGAGATGGGAATACCCCTTTAAGCAACATGTAAATTCTTGTGGCATTCCTGTCTGATACAAAATCTCTGCTTTGGCCACTGAATGAATCTGGCTAATTTCACAGATCCATGTTTTGTGGTCTGAGTACAAACCTTGATACCTGTCTACCTGTAGGTCTCCTGACTTGAACTCAACAGTCTCATTTATGCCTATGAGGCTGTCGGATTCGGCTAAGCAGACTCGCAGTGGGTCCGTGCATAGAACAGACTGCAGAACACGGATGTGTGATTTAGGCTTTAGGAGTAAAACTAAAAAAAAAACTCTATGCACAAAGAGCATCCACAACAATATAAAAAAAAGCAAAAAAAAACACTTAATCTTCCTGAGGAAGATTTTTGTGGCAAAAAACTATGCACACAGTGTCTTTTTCAGGTGGCTCTGCTTTGAAACCCGCCTGACAAAGCGCCAATAAAATGCTCATCAGAATGAACATACAATACACATTCCTATGTAAAAACGGCTTGCTGTGCATAAGATCAGGCTTTTGAAAATTGCTTAACTACTTCAGGCTTCCAAAGATGCCAAACGGGTGTAAGAAGTTACCTGACCATTCTTCAGAGATTTTCCTCTCTGAAGACGCTCTGTACTTTACAAGTCAAGGGTAAGGCTCAAAGCCAACCGTCTTTTTGAGAATTTTGCCTGTACTTTTGATTGAAAACCTGCTAGCTGTTTCTTTATTTCTGAGTGGAGTTGAAAAATGTTCAGAAAATGCCATTAAAAAAGAGGCCACAAAAACACTGGCATAACTCTGAAAAATAATGGCAATCAAAACAGCTAAAAAAGCACTCAAAAAAAAAAACACAAAAAAGAACGTTTCAGAAAGATAAAATACATTCTGAATTGATTACCTACTTAATGCTGAAAGGTAAGGTACAAAAAAATCTAATAGGTAAATCTTTTAACTATGAAATTGTGTATTCACTGTTGTGCAACCTTACTAATAAAAATACCTGGAGTTTAAGTAATATATATTCCTCTTTCAATAGAGAAGAACTCTCTTGCAAGAAAATATATTTAAGAAGATGGGAATCCGACTTTGGGACTGTTGTCTCGGTTGAGCAGTGGGACATCGCCATAAAAAATACGTATAAATCTACCATATCGATGACTCTTCACGAGTCTTATTTCAAACTACTTAAGAGGTGGTATCTCACGCCTATTAGTCTCTCACACATTAACCAGGACCATTCCCCTCTCTGTTGGAGAGGTTGCGGACAACAGGTAAATCTTTACCACATGTTTTGGTGTTGCCCGAAACTAAAACTTCTCTGGCTCCAGGTTTCTCGTCATATTGACTCCTTTACAGGAAACTTCACCTTGACTCCCCAAAAAGCATTGCTTTCTTTGGACTTGGATCAATTGCATCTGTCGGTGAGACAGGTAGTTATACACATCCTTTTTAGTTAAAAATAACTTGGCTTTCTTTTGGAAGAAACCTCACCCCCCCAAAATTTTCAGACATCCTAGACAAAATCTACCAACATAATGCTATCGAATGGAGGTATGCAGTCAGTAACAATAATATTCTCGCCTACACTAATAAGTGGAAGGTCTGGAACAGTAAATTTAGACGAGTTTAAATTTCTTTCATGCACCTCCTTAAGTGGTTGGACTAGACCGCCCTCATGCATCTCCTCTTTAAAGGTTTAATATTATTGTACCTCTTAGTGGTATAAGTAAATTGTATACTTATTAAGGTATGCTTTGTTGCAAGGTTTCTCTATATTTTTTATGACCCTCACCCATCCTATTTACATATACCCTTCTCCCTCCCCCTTCCCTTACCTGTTCTGTTTCCTCTCCCCCTCCTCCTCCCAGTTTTATGAGAAAAAAAAACTTCAATAAAAATATTTAAAAAGAAAGATAAAATAAACACTGGGATTTCCTGAAAAGTCTTCCTCTGTAAAAACTCGGTGGGTTCACACACCCAGGGCCGGCGTTAGGGGCAGGTAGACCAGGCAGCTGCCTAGGGCCCCTGCTCCCCAAGGGGCCCCCAGCTAGTGGCACATCACGCAGCTGCTATGGGGCCCCTGTGAGGCAGGGGGCCCCGCCTGCCCCCAGCGCCGACTCCCCCCGCCGCCGCAATGATGACGGAGGGAGCGTCTGCTGACGCTCCCTCTCCCATCATTTCCTTCTCTGCCTCTTACACAGCAGATGCGCGATGACGTCATTGCGCACTCACTGTGTACCAGGCAGAGCAGGAGACAGGAGCCGGGAGCAGCGCGGGCACAAGGAGAAGGTGAGGAGTGTTTTTATTTTTTAATCAGTGTGAGTACTGGACTGTGGGGCCATTCTCAGGGGGCTGTATACCATGCTGGGCTGTATACCATGGTGGGCTGTATACCATACTGGGCTGTATACCATGGTGGGCTTTTGTACCATGCTGGGCTGTATACCATACTGGGCTGTATATAATGCTGGGCTGTATACCATGGTGGGCTGTATACCATACTGGACTGTATACCATGCTGGGCTGTATACCATGCTGGGCTGTATACCATGCTAGGCTGAATACCATGTTGGGCTGTATACCATGCTAGGCTGTGCTATATACCATGGTGGTACTGTGCTATATACCATGGTGGGCTGTGCTATATACCATGGGGGGCTGGGCTATATACCATGGTGGGCTGGGCTATATATTATGTGGTGCTGGGCTATATACCATGCTGGGCTATATACCATGTGGTGCTGTGCTATATACCATGGTGGGCTGTGCTATATACCGTGTGATGTTGTTCTATTGTGATGCTGGGCTATATACTATGCGGCTGTGTTATATATCATGGGGGGTACATTTTACATTATATTCTATGGGGGAAGCTGTGTTATATAATATGGGGGGCTACATTATATTCTATGAGGAGGTTATCTGTATTATATTCTATTTGGGGCTACATTATATTCTATGGGGGCTGTATTATATTTATTATATTCTATGGGGGTGATTGCATCATACTCTATGAGGGGGCTACATTATACTATATGAGGAGGCTACATTGTATTCTATGTGGGGCTGCATTATATTCTTGGGGGGCTAGATTATATTGTATGGGGGCTTCATTATACTATGAGGGGGCTACATTACATTCTATGGGGGCTGCATTATACTATATGAGGGCTACATTGTATTCTATGGAGGGGCTACATTATACTATATAAGTGGCTGCATTATACTCTGAGGGGGTTGCCATATAGTCTATGGAGGGGCTGCATTATACTATATGGGGGGCTGCATTATATTCTATGGGGGGTTACATTATATTCTGTGGAGTGGCTGCATTACACTCTGGGGTAGCTGCATTATTCTCTAAGGGGTGGCTGCATTATACTATAAGAGAAGGGCTGCATTATATTCTATGGGGGTTTTATTATATTGTATGGCAGGGCTGCATTATACTCTGTGGGGTGGCTGCATTATGCTTTATGGGGTGGCTGCATTATACTATATGTGGGCTGCATTATACTGTATTGAGGACTATGGGGAATACATTATATGAAGAACTATGGGGTGCATTATACTATGAGAAGTGAATTGGACTACATGGATAACTATGGCAGTGCATTATACTATATAGAGAACTATTAGGAGTGTATTATACTATATGGAGGACTGAGCAGTGTATTTTAAAATATGGAGGGCTATGAGGAGTGTATTATACTATATGGAGGACTATGGGGTGTAAACTGTAGATGTGCTGCTGATAACATGATACTGTATGGGGACAGATTGATCTATTAGTGATCATTCTGTCCCAATCATTCTTTCTCAGACGATGGAAAGAGGCTGAGAAACAAGTGTTGAATGACTTCAATATTGTCGATCACCCTCATTTAGCGTCCTGAACTCAGTTCATGTAAATACACTCAAAATGCTTCTGTGTGATGTGCAATATGTTAGCATTTGGGGCCCTCATTTTAAACTTTGCCTAGGGCCCCACTTTGCCTAAAACGGGCCCTGCACACACCTGAGAAATTTGCCATGAGAACACCCTTGGAACTGTAAAATATCTCAACAATGCATTAAATATGATTTTTACAGAGTTAACACAATTTAATAGGTTTAAAGGGAACTTGTCATCATGTTTTCTCTTCATTAGCTGCTGCCACCACCTTGGGCCATGTTTCTTAATGTACGCAAACAATGGTAGGACTGTCACTCGTTTCTGGGATCTAAGTAAAAGAATATTTAGAATTGAGAGTCCTCAGTGGTTGATACCTTTTAATGGCTAACTGAAATGATGGTAACAAATTGCAAGCTTTCAAGACTACTCAGGCCACTTCATCAGGCTAGACTAATACAACATCTGAAGAATCACATATTTATACACAAGACAGCACAGAAATAACACAATAGATAAGACAAGTGATGTGAAGCAGAATTGTCATTATGGGAGAGGGATAAACATAAATATTGGAACAGAACAGTTCATAGATAAGGAGCGTGAAAGCTTTATTGCCCTCTGATTGGGGTCTGGTTCTGTGTTGTGATGACCCCAGAAGGTCTGAAGAGCAAATTCCTTAATTGATGTAAAAAGACATAAATCCATGCGACACATTCATCCCTGCATTGAGTGTGTCAAAAGTTGTCATAAATTTGTACTCCGAGACTCTTCTGTCTCTCTGAGACTTGAAGTTACCTTTTAATACAAGTAATTTAATGTCCATCATGCTATGACCAGGGATTCGAAAATGTTTTGCCACAGGTAGACCCATTCTTTTTTCTCTTATTGTGTGGCGATGAGAATTCATCCATGTTCTCAGACCCCCAGTTGGACATTTAGTACAAATAATTAAGTACACCACATTAGATATGATGCAGTTGAAAGTACCTGGGATCTTGTAGTACTGATGTGAGTTGAGGATCTTTATCTTGTCCATGGTCATTATATATGGACAGGTTTTACATTTTTTCTGGTTGCAAGAAAAGGTTCCTGCGGCTGTTGGGGAGGACAGGGAGCTTCTGACAATGATGCTTCTTAAATTTGGGGGCTGCCTAAAACACAGCAGTGGGGGGTCTGGAAATACGGATTGTAGTCGGGCATCTTTTTGTAGTAAAGGTTGTAATTTCTGTGCAGCTCCCCTTAGCACCTCCAGATTTGGATTGTAGGTGACCACTAGAGGCACCCGGTTATTTTCCTCTTTAGCTTTGTAATGTAGCAGGTAATTCCTTGATATTCTGGTGGTTCCTGTAATTTGGTTTTCAATTGTTCTTGGATGGTAGCCCTGATTCATAAAGGTCTTTCTGAGGTGACCAAGGTGTTTGTCGCTATCCATGGGGTTGGAACATATACAATTGTATCTGATGGCTTGGCTATAGACAATAGAGTTTTTTTGTGTTTTAGATGGAAACTGTCCCATTTAAGGTATGTTGGACGGTCGATTGGCTTCTGATACAGGGATGTCTCTATTTCATTGTTCTTTAGCTTAATGATGGTGTATAAAAACTTAATTTCAGTGGTGGAGTAGTTGAGTGTTAAGTTGATGGTGGAATGAAGTTGATTAAACTGTTCGTGGAATGTCTTTAGCTGTTGCTCAGACTCCGTCCAGATGATTAAAATATCATCAATATAGCAGTAGTAGGCCAGAGGCCTGATGGGACATGAGGACAAAAAGTTGCTTTCAAGCTTGACCATGAAAAGATTTGCATACTTTGGAGCCATTTTACTTCCCATAGCTGTGCCAGTCTCCTGTAAATAGATCTTGCTGTCAAATTCAAAGTAATTGTAGGTGAGGATAAATTTTGTGAGTTTCAACACAGAATTCGCATCATTCCCAGTGTTTTCCATGAAGACTTTGCAGGCATTTAATCCATCCTGGTGTGTGATATTAGCATACAAAGATTCCACATCCATGGTGGCCAGGATGGTTCCTTCTGGTAGAGGACTTATTGCTGCTAGTTTATTCAATAGGTCAGTTGTTATCCCTCTCCAATAATGACAATTCTGCTTCACTTCACTTGTCTTTCTAATGTGTTATTTCTGTGCTGTCTTCTATCTACTGGCTAGCACAGTACAAAGATATATATCTTTCCTGGGATCTGTGTCATCAGTGTTTGGTCAGTTTTTTTTACTATCAGTGTTTCAGCAGTGATTTTCACATTATGGATAAGTAAATGACAAAGTTTCTCCTGTCCAGGACAATAGCACAGACTGTACACTGTACAGACTGTACACTGATGCCTTGTAGTGGGTTGATTTTATAGCGCTGGAGTGGTGCTTTAAAAGTAAGCCCCCTGCTCCCTGTCATATACTCACCCATCGGCGTCTTCACCATTTTTCGGTATTGTTCCGGTCTCACAATGCCATCTTGTAAGCGCAGCTTTTGACTGGTCGGAAGTGAGACACTAGGTCACAATCTTTTAACGCAAGTCTATGAGAGCCAGAATAGGGGCTAGAATGAAAAATGACCTCCACCCAGCTCCATGAAACACTGGAGCTGCCGGCAGGTCACTTTTCGCTGGAGACTAATGCTGGAAAACGATGAAGGTTGCTCGTGAATATGAAACAAGGTCAGGAGACATACAAGTAAAGCACCACTCCAGCAGTGGAATTAAAAAAAACTCGAGTGGTGCTTTAGCATACAAACTTTATAAAGGTCCCATGCTGCAGGTAAATCAGTGCTGAGTGGTCAGGTGGGTCTCTGGACCACGCTCGGCACTTCTCAGTCTGCAAAGGCCACCCCTCTACCCTTGATTGACATCTTTTATGGATGGTATGGGACATAGTTTATGTCCATTAAAGGCATTGGGGCATCGACTGCAGACAGAGAGGTGGTGCCAAGTGCGGCCTGGAGACACCTATCTAAAAGCCTGGCACAGGGACCTCTATAAAACTAGCTTTCCAAAGGTTATGCCTTGCTATTGTGGAGATACAAAAGGTGTGTAGGGACATGCATTTTGATGCATATTTGGTGGCGGCAGAGGTATATTAAGCTGACAGGTTCCCTTTTATCCGCAATAATTGAAAAAGACATTCACAGACAACTGCTGATATAATGATAAATATTCCATATTCAGCAAAAAGAGTCATGTTGTGAGCATGTAATATTCCAGCGGAGCAGATGTAGATAGGAACGTGCATTACTGCAAGCGGGCATTGGGTCACGCATACCTTTTATTATCTCTTCGGATTCTTCCTTAGACCTTGCTTTGCTATTTTTCTCAGCTGATATCGGGAGAGGCCTCACTCTTGATGCTGGGGTTAGTGGAACGGATGGACAAAGTTCATGTCAAATGATAGATTTGAAATGACTTACCGTATGTAAAGTTTACAGTGAGCGGATATATAAAAAGTGCTATCATTATGTCTCTCCCTCCCCTGCGTCACCACATAGACAGCAGAGGAATGAGACAACGCATGCACCTTCCCTCCTGTAAGGTCACCTCTGGTCTTCTCAATCACATTTAGCAGACACCTCTCCAGGGATCACGTTACATACAACCTTTGTCATGCCAACACCTTGCCTTCTCACTTCATGTAATCCCCACATTTTGTGTACAGGACTTCTAAGGTCTCCCCTCTTCTCTGCCATTATGCTACTCACCACTTCCCCCCAGACCTGGGAACAATTGGGGGTTAAAATAGCCAATATTTTTGTTGTGCTTTAGCCCTAGTAATGTTACCAGATCTCACTTGGATTACCAAGATATTTCCATACCATAAGTAAAAATAGGTGAATTAATTCATCTTAGCACTTACTAGTGTCTGGGTCCTGGGGTCTTATGACGGCTTCTCCTGTTAGTTACATTAGATAAAGTAGCATACTATGTCATTAGTAATAACACTGGGATAATAGGCAGTATCAAATGTGACAAGGTAAAAAAAAGTCATTACCATAATTGTCATGGGCGGACATACCGCTTGTGCAACCTGTGCGGCTGCACCGGGGCCCGGATGTGGAGGGGGGCCCCTGCAGGGTGGCTAATAATGAGGGCAATCTGGCCCCTGGCCAGATTGCCTTCATGTGCGGCAGGCAGGGAGAGATCCCTGCATCTCCACTGCCTACAAGAGAAGACAGCAGAGGAGCAGAGCTGCAGTGATCTGCCCTGCTTCCTGCCCGCACTTCCTTTCACACAGACAGCAGTGTCACTGGATGACGTCATCATTCAGTGGCCGGCAGAGCCAGAGAGAGAAAGGAGATGGTGATGCTGCGGCAGAGCATGAGAAGAGGTGAGAGGTGCTGTGTGTGTGTACGTGTGTTGTGTGTGTGTACCTGCATGCGTAACGCTGCGGGGGAATGTGCAGAGAGGTGAATGGTGCTGTGTGTGTCTAGTGGGAGGAGCGGGCAATGATGGGGCTGATTGGCAGAAGGCAACGATAGGGTGATGGAGAGGGCAATGATGGTGATGTGGGGGAGGAGGAAATGGAAGTGGTGGAATGGGCAAGGATAGGGATGGTGGGAGGGAGAAAATGATGGAGGTGGTGGAATGGGAAATTAAGGGGGGTGGGGGAGGAGGAAATGAAGGAGTTGGTGGAATGGGCAATGATGGTGGTGGGGGAGAAGGCAATGATGGAGGTGGTGGAATGGTCAATAATGGGGATGGAGGGGGGGAAGAAATGATAGAGGTGGTGGAATAAGCAAGGATGTGGTGGTGGAAAGGACAATGATGGTGGTAGAGGGGGGAGGAAATGATGGAGGTGGTGGAATGGGCAAGGTTGGTGGTGGTGGAAACGACAGTGATGGTGGTGGTGGAAAGGGCAATGATGGGGATGGTGGGGGAGAAGGCAATGATGGAGGTGGGGGAGAAGGCAATAACGGTGGTAGTGGAAAAGACAATGATGGGAGTGGTGGGGACAGAGGCAATGATGGGGGTGGTGGAGGAGAAAGCTATGATAGAGGTGGTGGAAAGGGCAATGATGGGGTTATAGAGAGGGCAATGATGGAGTGGTAGAGGAGAAAGCAATGTTGGAGGTAGTGGAAAGGGCAATGATGAAGGTGGTGGAAAGAAAAATGATGGGGGTGGTGGGGGAGAATGCAATGATGGTGGTGGTGGAAAGGACAATAATGGTGGTGGTGGAAAGTGTAATAATGGGGGTGGTGGGGGAGGAGAAAATGATAGAGGTGGTGGAAAGGGCAATGAAGTTGAGGTGAGGAAAAAGCAATGATGGAGGTGGTGGAAAGAACAATGATGGGGTGGTGGGGGAGAATGCAATGATGGTGGTGGTGGAAAGGACAATGTTGTTGTTGGAAAGGGCAATAATGGGGGTTGTTGGGGAGAAGGTAATGATGGAGGTGGTGGAATAGGCATTGATGGGAGTGGTGAGGGAGAAAGCAATGATAGTGGTGGTAGAGAAGGCAATGGCAGAGGTGGTGAAGAGGGCAATGATGAGATGGGAAGAGGACAATAATGGGATGTGGGGGGAGGAGGACAATGAGAGGTGTGGGGGATTGGGATGGGAGGAAGGGGGACTTATAATGGACTTAGGAACAGGGGGAGGTGGAGGAAGACATTATTATTGCTTATTATGTCTAACACAGTCCCTTAATATAGAGTGTATGTACTTATTAGGTATAACACAGTCCCTTGGTATATAGTGTACTCACTATTCTGTATAACACCATCCTTAGTTACATAGTTTCCTCTTTTATTATGTATAACATCGTCCCTTATTACAGACCATCCTCTCTCTAGTTATATATGGTACCATCCCTTATTATATAGCTTCCTCTGCTGTTATATACAGTACTATCTCTTACATAGTGTATTCTTGTTAATTTTGTTATTCACAGCACCCTCTTTTATTACATAGTCCCCTCTATTTTTAGATATAAACTGAATGCTGATGGAGGAGACGGTGAACAGACGACCAGTCCATCAGCTCCGCCTTAAGAAAATAAGTTTTCCCATGCTCCATCAGCCATCATTGCATCATTGCATTATACAGCTAACAAGACAGGACGGTATGTAATAAAAAACAGGGCTCTATACAATCCAATATGTAAGGGGCGGTACTGTACATAACAAGAGAGGGCACTGTATAATAAAGGATGGCAATATACATAATAAAGAAGACTACTTTTGAGCACAACTGTATATATATATACTGTATATACTGTATATATACTGTATATATACAGGGTGGGCCATTTATATGGATACACCTAAATAAAATGGGAATGGTTGGTGATATCAACTTCCTGTTTGTGGCACACTAGTGTATGGGGGGGACTTTTCAAGATGGGTGGTGACCATGGTGGCCATTTTGAAGTCGGACATTTCAGATCCATCTTTATTTTTTCCAAAGGGAAGAAGGTCATGTGACACATCAAACTCATTGAGAATTTCACAAGAAAAACAATGGTGTGCTTGGTTTTAACATAACTTTATTCTTTCATGAGTTATTTACAAGTTTATGACCACTTATAAAATGTGTTCAAAGTTCTGCCCATTGTGTTGGATTGTCAATGCAACCCTATTCTCCCATTCTTGACACACTGATAGCAACACTGCAGAAGAAATGCTAGTCTAAGGGGGTCAGATTCCTTGTAGGAATGCTCGGACCTGACACCCATAATGTGGTGGTGCACCATCTTGCTGGAAAAACTCAAGGAACGTGCCATCTTCAGTGCATAAAGAGGGCAACACATCATCATGTAGCAATTTCAGATATCCAGTGGCATTGAGGTTTCCATTGATGAAGAATGGCCCCGCAATCTTTGTACCCCATATACCACACCATACCATCAATTATGGGTGTCAAGTCTGAGCATTCCTACCTGAACAGTTTCCTGGAAAGTGGATTGGTCATTGTGGGCCAGTTGAATGGTACCAAGGTCTCCCGATCTGACCCCCTTAGACTTTTATCTTTGGGGTCATTTGAAGGCAATTGTCTATGCTGTGAAGATACGAGATGTGCAGCATCTGAAACAAGGATACTGGAAGCCTGTGCTAGCATTTCTTCTGCAGTGTTGCTATCAGTTAGTGGGAGAAGAGGGTTGCATTGACAATCCAATACAATGGGCAGCACCTTGAACACATTTTATAAGTGGTCATAAACTTGTAAAAAACTCATGAAAGAAGAGCTGGATTCAGAGTGGGACCATCGTTATTTTGGACTACGTCGGACAGGGAGTATTTGTTTTGTTTTTTTATTTTTTGTCTTTTACAGGAGATTGAGAGCATTGCAGGAATGGGAGTCCAATAAAGTTGGCAAAACTGTGTTGTGTTTTATTGTGACTTCTCTGGAACATTTCAGAATCTTCCATTCTCTAAACCACAGATGAGAAGTTGTCTGTCACACAGCTGAAACCCCCCTTCTTCACCCACAGCTCTGTGTCTGCATCTGTAACCCTACACCAGACACTTCCTGTGCACACATTCTCCTCTCCACAGCTAAGGAATGTTAATTAGCAAAGTGAAAAGAATGTCCTTTATTCCCTATCATGCGGCTGGATATAAGTATGGGTAATATTAAAGAGGCTGGATCGCGAAAACAATATATAAATCACATATCTGCGTAGGGCACGAAGCCAGCGTTCTGGCCCATAAGTTTCACTGTTCTAACACCCCCAGAAACCGAGAAATGGATTTCTCCTAAATGGTGTGACATAATTGGTTTATACTCTCCGACAGGCTAAAGAAACTGAGACTATGTGCTTGTTTATATGAGGTACCTTCTGTGAGATATAGTTATTATAAGTTTAGTAGTCAGATTGTAGCTCCAAGAGCAGGGGGAGGACCATCACCCAACCAACCCTTTTGTGATGTGACTAGCCCAAAACTATAAGGTATTCCCTCCCTAAAATTGGTCATTCCAGCTAAGAGATCTCATGCCAAGAGGTACTCAGATGAGTGGAGACGTGGGGCTCCACCTTCTCCCCACATGGTTAGCCTCAGACCATCTAAGCAACTGTAAGTGTTAACCTCTATTTTCATCCCGTTTATTTCATATTTGGATTGTACATATCTAATGTCTCAACTTTGTAAGATCTTTTATCTCTGTAATCACTGCTCCCCTTTTGGGGAATAAATTATAACTTTATTAGTCTGTCTTCATGCTCTAAGATAGATTTACATGCCTTTAAGATAATTACGCCACTGGATTGGGTTGGCTTCGAACCGCTGTATTAAGTTTATAACTTAAGCAGAGAAATCTGGAGCTCGTGGCAGCGATGTGTGGTCTGGGCCCTGGGCACTGTTGTGAGTGATGGAAGGGATTTTATAAGCTAATTGGGTGGCTGCAGCCAGAGCATTTATAATTCCCTCACTGCAGCGTGCCGGGTGGCCAGACCTCATTGAGGCAGCCGACCGGCGACCAATTATCCCAGGTTTAGTTCCCTGACTGACCTGAGGGTAAAGGGGGCGCCGGAGAGCTGCGAGTTCCAAAGTGGAACTGAAAAGTGGGATATATATAAATCCCCGCAGTTCATGGAAGATTGTTATCAGTGGTGGGACATCCAAAATAACCCCCCTGCGATAAATTGTTAGGGTAAGACTAGCTTGCTGTTTTTTTGGTGTCAGCAGTGGGATAACTAAGATAAGCCCCCTGTGCCTGTGATAGCCGTGTCTCGGCAGTGCATCGCATCCCTCCGTCCGTGACATACCGGTGTCAGCGGGTGGGATCATAACATATTGGTGGCAGCAGTGGGATGATCAAAGAGCATTAGTGATCTGGTTTGAGCAATCATTCCTCTCACTAAAAACCTGCATGGTTCCTGCAGGAATCCTGCATCATAGATTTTGGAGAACAGACTCAGCATTTACTAGTCCTGAGACAAGTGTGTGTACTTGCAAGTATCCCCTCCCTTCTCTTTGTTTTTCTATTCTATCTTTTATTTGGCAACCATGGCGGCAAAAGGAGAACGCTGGTACACACAGCAGAAAAGGAAACTCTTGTTGGAGTATGCACGTACCGAGGCATTGATGCCACAAAAAATAACAGAGACCAACTGATCGCGGCTCTGGTGTAGTTGGACAGTGCCCAGAGCCCAGCGGGTGCAGAACCCGGCACAAGCCAAGATGGCACTGCAGCTGAGGTCCAACCACCAGATGCTGGCCCCACATGCAACCAGGCCAGGTTGGACCCCTACCTGCAAGCAGCCTTGGACGAACTTTCTGCCGATGACCATGATGGATGTCTGAAGTTGATCCAACAAGCTCAGGAGAGAGCGGAGCAGTGAGTTGATCAAGAGGCCCAGGCCCAGAGAGCCGAGCGGGAGGCTGAGAGAGCCGAGCACCAAGCTCAGAGAGACCACGAACTTGAGGTGCTCCAGCAGGGGGGAGTACTCCCCACAGCCCAGAGCGGGGAGCCCCACAGTGCCCAGAGTCCGAAACCCCAGGCCAGAACATTTTCCCATGATGGAAAAGGACGGAGACTTGGACACGTTTCTGCGGGCCTTTGAAAAAGCCTGCAGACAGTACCAGCTGCCTACAGACCAATGGGCCAGATACTTGACCCCAGGGCTAAAAGGCAAAGCCCTAGATGTGTATGCTTCTCTGCAGCCAGAAGACGATGACGACTATGATGCCATCAAGCAGGCCCTGATCGCCAAATACCGGCTGACACCTGAGGTATACTGAGAAAAAGCTCCGGAACCTCCAACGTGGCCCACACAATAGCTATAGCAATGTGGTGCAAGGAATCAGGACCCACTTTGACCAATGGATCCATGGACTGTCAGTTGAGTCCTCAGGACCCACTTTGACCAATGGATCCATGGACTGTCAGTTGAGTCCTTTGACCTGCTGAAGGACCTGATGATCAAAGACCAGTTCCTGCATCTCTGTCCAGCTGAGTTCCGACTGTTGATCCTGGACCAAGAACCAACGAAGGCGGACAAAGCCGTGCAGATCGCCGACAACTATGAGGCCAACCGGAAGCCAGAGACACGGAGGCCAGTCACCACCAGCTGGAGAGGGGGTAAGTCTGCAACCAAACCCAGTGCCCCTGCCAGCCGTCCCTCCGGAGGCCCTGTCCCTGTTGCCAAAACCAGGTCTACTACTGACAGTCGCCAGTGTTACAGCTGCAATTGGACTGGTCATATCAGTGCCACCTGTCTGGAAAGGTTGAAGAACCCCCCAGCCAAGGCCTCTGGGCCCAACGCCTCTGTTCTTTTGGTGGGAGGTGTAGTTGGGAGGATTGACGACAACGTTCAACACGTCCAGGTGGGGGCCCATTTTGCTACAGGCCTCAAGGAGACAGGGGCTGAACGAACCCTCATCCGTCCTGGACTGGCGGCCCCTGAAGAGTTTATTGAGGGGAAAACCCTAACTGTCACCGGGATCGGGGGCACCCACTGTCCCTTGCCAGTGGCCCAGGTATTTCTTGATTGGGGTGCTGGGAGCGGGGTGAGGGAAGTGGGAGTATCCAAAAACCTGCCCACTGATGTTTTATTGGGAACTGATTTGGGGAGGATGGTTGCCCACTACGTCCCTGACACCCCTCCCCAAGCTGATAATAAGGGTAGCATTAACCCTGATGATGATGATGATGATGATGAGAAATTGAATGTGTTACCTGCTATTGCCTTGATGAGTAATGATGCACCTAATAACCATTCTTTCCCCAGGAATGATGCGGATGGTGATGTAAATGTACCAAATAAATCTGATAACCATTCTTTTCCTAGGAATGATGCTGATGATGATGTATCTGTGCCAACTGAACCTGTTAACCATTTCTCTGAAACGGTAGATGTGTCCACAGGTACTGAAGGGCTCAGCCACGTCGCTCTGCAGAGTGAGATGGCTGAGGGACCCCTAGCTGGAGCAAGCAACGGTGCTCAAGGAAATGGGGAGGTGCATGGGAACCGTGAGGAAAGTGATGCCATGCAACTGACCAGTGCCACTGAGGAAGGTAACACACCCCTAACCAATTAACCAATTAACAATTGTCTTGAATTATAACTTTTCAGTGAAAGATGTGAAAACCCGCTGGATATCTGTAAGGGATCGCTTTAAAAAAATGCCCAAGAAAAGGAAAAAAGTGGGTCTTCTCCAAAAGCAAGAAAATGTCCATATTATGAGGACCTTCAATTCCTACTAAACACATGTGAGCTCCGACCGTAAGTTTGTTTAAGAATTATAAACCTTTTTTTCCTTTTCAATTTGGGTAGGCCCAAAAATAAAAATAATTTGAGAAAGACACATTGATGCTTAACCCCTTCACCCCCAAGGGTGGTTTTCATGTTTATGACCAGGCCAACTGTAAAAATTCTGACCACTGTCCCTTTATGAGGTAATAACTCTGTAACACTTCCATGGATCCCAGTGTTTCTGACAATGTTTTCTCATGACATATTGTACTTCATTATAGTGTTAAAATTTCTTTGATATAGTTTGCATTTATTTGTGAAAAAAAACATAAAATTTTGCCAAAATTTTACAACGTTGAATTTTTATAACCTTAAATCACAGAGATATGTCAAACAAAATACTTAATAGGTACCATTTCCCACATGTCTACTTTACATCTGAACAATTTTGTAACCAACATTTTTTGCTGTTATGAAGTTATAATAGTTAAAAGTTGACCTTCGATTTCTCTTTTTTACAAAATCATTTTTTGGGTTGGGACCATATAACATTTGAAGTCACTTTGACTAGTCTATAAGATAGAAAATACCCAAAAGTGACACCATTGTAAAAACTGCACCCATCACGTTGCTCCAAACCACTTTCAATAAGTTTATTAACCCTTCCGGTGCTTCACAGTAATTTTGGGAATGTTTAAAAAACAAAGAAAATTGACCTTTATTTCACAATTTACTTCAGATACAATTTTTTTTTACTTTAACAAGGGTAACAGGAGACATTGAACCCCACAAGTTGTATAATTTGTCCTGAATACGCTGATAGTCCATATATGTAGGTACACCAGTGTTTGGGTGCATGGCAGAGCTAGGAAGGGAAGGAACGTTGTTTTAATTTTCAAGGTAAAATTGGCTGGAATTGAGATTGGACGCCATGTCACCTTTGGAGAGCCCCTGATGTGCCTAAACAGTGGAAACCTTCCAATTTTAACTCCAACCCTAACACCTACATCTACAGCATTCTGTAATGCTGTAGATAAGCCCTGATGTAACCTGAAAGATAAGAAAAACGAGTTAGATTATACTCACCGGGGGGGTGCGGTCTGGTGCAGTGAGTGTCGCTGTCCAGTCCGGCACGTCCCATCTTCTAGCGATGATGTCCTCCTTCTTACTTCTGCTGTGGCTCCTACGCAGGCGTACTTTATCTGTCCTGTTGAGGGCAGAGTAAAGTACTGCAGTGTGCAGACACCGGACCTCTCTGACCTTTCCCGGCATCTGCGCACTGCAGTACTTTACTCTGCCCTCAACAGGGCAGATAAAGTATGCCTGCGCAAGAGCTGAGGCAGAAGTAAGAAGGAGGACGTCATTGCTAGAACCATCGGACCGGACCCCTGGGTGAGTATAAACTAACTTGTTTTTCTTATCTTTCAGGTTGCATCAGGGGTTTATTTACAGCATTACAGAATGCTGTAGATAAGCCCCTGTTTGCAGTGGTCGCATCTCATAGGCCAAAAATAAGGTGACAGATTCCCTTTAATGATGGAATAAATATTTATTTTTTTGTTTATTATTTATTTTAAATATTTTTTCAGTTATTTTAACATTTTTGTGTTATTTCATTCTTACTTTTACACTGTGTCCCACTATGGGCACTCATTTTGTGCAGGCTGATAGCTTCTATAGCATGTAGCTGAAGCAGCAACTGCATGCTATAGAAGCTTTCAGGGCTGCAATCCGTGAACAGTACAGACCTGGAGAATTCCTGGCATGAACTGCGCATGACAGGAAGTCTCTCAGCTCTGGTAACATGGATGTCATCATGCCGACATCGGGTTACCATGGGAGCGATCGGGACCCAGCGTCATGCCAAGGGGTCTCCAATCCAAAGGCAGAGGCGATGACAGCCCCTCTGCTGGCACCGGAACGCTGCCATCTTGCTTGATAGCAGTGTTCTGGGGTTAAAGTGCCGGGAGTGGTCTGTGACCGCTCCTGGCACTTAGTGCTGGGTGTCAGCTGTGAGAATCAGCTGACGCCCAGCCATGATTGGCCAAACACACCCCTTGTGTGCGGACAATATCTAATGACATACTATTCTGTCCATGGGAATTAAGTCCCAGGTCACATAGATGGAATAGTATGTCCGAGGTCAGAGAGGGGTTATTTTGTTGTAATTGAAAATCTGAAACTAGACATGTCAATTACATGAAATAGCCCAAAACATAATCTGATATGTCCAATTTCTATTTTTTGGATTGTGTAGTGTAATCTTCCGCTTGGTTTTAAAAAAAAAGTGTTCTTTTTAAAATTGAAAGTGATATCCAAACTTTTTGTACGATTGTATGTTTAATATCATCATACTGATGTTTCTAATTTTTTGTATTTGTGCAGAGCACAAGGAAACATTCCTGCACAACATTGTCATGGCGAAGACACCCAAGAACAGGGGTCAGTGTCAGAAGACACAATCCATACATCGCGCGAAGACACGCAAGATTCTTCAGCAAGTCTCATGCAACCCGCATTCAACAGTTTTCCAAATGTCCTGCCACAATCACAAGAGACACAGGACATCAATGTGAGGCCTGTTACTCGCAGGCATCAATTGCGCAGGCATCAAATACAGAGTGACAATTTGAGGCAAAATGCAGAAGTCACTGCAGTAACCCAACAAGCTTATGCGCTGTCTAAATCGTATGGACTCCAATAACAACTGGGACTATTTTGGAGCTTCTATTGCGGATGGTATTCGAAAAGTGCCAACATCAAACCAGTGGTCATGGGCCTCTGTTGTTTGCAGTATCTTGGCTCTATTCCAAAAATACACACATGCAATTAATGCAAGTGAAATAAGCAATGGAATATCGTCAATATTACAAAGGCAACAGAATGCACAAATGACCACAAGCCAACATCCCCAAACATTTTTTAATTCTCAAGCTCACCATGCTCCCGCATTGCCTGCTCCCCAGTCTTCCTCTTTCCTTTCACCTCATGCTTCCTCTTTGCCTGCTCCCCAGTCTTCCTCCTTCCCTTTCACCTCATGCTTCCTCTTTGCCTGCTCCCCAGTCTTCCTCCTTCCCTTTACCCCATACTTCCTCTTTGCCTGCTCCCCAGTCTTCCTCTTTCCCTTCACCCCATGCTTCCTATTTCACATCTCACTATTATTCCTCTTTCCCTGCATCCCATGCTTCCTCTTTGCCAGCTTCAACTTCTTCCTCTTTCCGTGTTCCCCATTCTTCTTCTTTCTCTGCACGCCATTCTTCCTCTATCCATGCTCCACGCGATTCTTCTTTGCTCCCAAGTTCTCAATTATTGGCTTCTCTTAACTCCCCATTGTCCACTGCCTCCATTTCCCACCCCAAATTTCTTGAAAACATTTCTACTCCTTCAGATAACCCCACAACCATGACCCCTACTTTAAACCTTTTGGAACCCTCACCTCCCACTTTCCACAACTTAAATTAAATTAGGCAAAAAGTATAAAAAATAATTGGTTGTATTACCTTTACATAGTTTGTGTTTTGTTTTGCGTTAATAAGTTAAAAACAAATTGCAAACATTTTTGTGTGTTTATATCAGGAACCAAAGACCAAAAAATTTCTTAATGTGTTATATAAGGGTCCAAATATTGATAACAACATATGTATATTGAGTTCTTTATTGTATGTCCTTATTCATGGAGGTTGCTGTCCAATTCTATGCCTAGCACCTTTATCTCTGATTATTCTGGCTATTAGACTGCATACCATTTTATTGACCAGTGACTGACGCCTCTTTACTGCGCTTGTGCGCTTTTGGGCACTGTTTTTGTGGGTGTGCTTTGTGTGACAATAAAGTAGTCCTGTTATATGCTATCACAGGTGTGCACTGCTCATATGCATTGGCCTTTCTTGTTACTTGTTAATATATTTTGGGGTGATGTCTAAAATATAATCTACTGTTTTTGGTAACTTTTGGGTTAGTTTCGATTACTAAGAGGAAAGTCATTTTTTGGTTTGCCAAGTAAATATATAAAATGTAATATTAAAATTATTGTTATTTAATTTGTTTCAACGTGTATTTTTGAAATTCAATAAATAATGGTAATACAATGTAACGTAGGCCAGTTAGGCTGAGTGCAGACGTACTTTTTGGCCCTGCGGATTTTTCCGCGCAGAATGGAAGAAATCCGCAGGTCAAATGATTCCTGTGGATTTCTTCCATTTTTCATGCGGTTTTCTTGCGGTTTTTGTGCGGTTTTCCACTGCAGTTTTCCCCCTGCGGATTTGGTGACAGGGGAGATGGAAAACCGCACAAAAGAAGTAACATGCTGCGGATTTTGTACCGCAGGAAAACCGCGCGGAAAAATCTGCAGCGTCTGCACAGCGTTTTTTTTTTTCATTGATTTTAAGGCTACTGTACATCACAATGCGGATATGCAACGTTTATGCGCGGTAAAATCCGCTGCGGATCCGCTGCAAATCTGCATCATGTGCACACAGCCTTTGTATCTGCTGAAAAGGAAAAGAATGGGCTTCACCAGTGTATGAAATCAGTTATATTTTGTATTAGTAGCTGACAAAATAAATGTTTCACAGACAATGCTGGGAGATTGTAAGGACTGTGTTTAAAAGATTTGTAACAATAGATGTAAAAAAATTAAAAAAGTTAAAAAAACCCACCAACATGTAGTTTATGGGGGACATGCATATTAAGTACCCAAAATAATTCTAATTGATTGTGAAAGGTTCAAAGGAAAAATCTTTGTTCCTTTGATCAAACACTATTAGCTTCATTGTATGCTGCCTACATGTTTTGGTATGCTAAACATTTATGTACCATTATATTTCATGGTGTATAATTCATTTATTTTAAAAAGAGACAACTATATATTAGATATTTGACTACTACCACCCACCCTCATCCAAACAAGAATATATATATATATATATTAGTGTCATATACCTGTAATGATAATGTTTTTTAATTATTTACACAACACATTTACAGTTTAAAACATTTATTTCCACAACTCTTCGTGCCCTGCTCATCGTAAAATTAAAAATTCTCTTCTCGGCATTCAGTCCCCTTCGTGGATAGGGCCGCAGCAGGTTTGTCATAAGGGGAAAAGCCTCTTACGATACATCACAAAGGGACTGGATGTGTGGTTCCTGGAAGAGGTTGAGGAGCTGGGAGGGTAATGCTATCCTGGAGCATTTGCATTCTAATCTGAGAAGTTCTCAACACCTGGGAGTCCCCCGTTATTCCATAGGCACCAACATCGATGGTCACAAGCTTGTAATGTGCGTCAGCCACTGCCATCAGGATAACGAGAAAGGGGGTCAACCCAGAAGCCATGCCTTTATCGTGTTCGTTGCTGCATAAAAGAATTAAATATAACATATGTTCAGAATAAAATGTCAAAAACAAAGACAGATATAATTAACCCCTTTCCGACATATAATGTACTATCCAGTCCATGTGCCCTGGGGCCTTAACCCCTTTACCCCCAAGGGTGGTTTGCACATTAATGACCGGGACAATTTTTACAATTCTGACCACTGTCCCTTTATGAGGTAATAACTTTGGAATGCTTCCACAGATCCAGATTATTCTGACATTGTTTTCTCGTGACATATTGTACTTCATGTTAGTGGTAAAATTTCTTTGACATGACGTGAGTTAATTTGTGAAAAAAATGGAAATTTGGCAAAAATTTAGAAAATGTTGCAATTTTCCAAATTTTAATTTTCATGCCCTTAAAACAGAGAAATACATCACACAAAATAGTTAATAAATAACATTTCACACGTTTACTTTACATCAGCACAATTTTGGAACAAATTTTTTGTTAGGAAGTTCTAAGGGTTAAAAGTTGACCAGCGATTTCTCATTTTTACAACACCATTTTATTTTTAGGGACCACATCACATTTGAAGTCACTTTTAGGGGTCTATATGATAGAAAATACCCAAAAGTGACACCATTCTAAAAACCCTCAAGGTGCTCAAAACCACATTCAAGAAGCTTATTAACCCTTCAGGTGCATCACAGGAATTTTTAGAATGTTTAATAAAAAGAACATTTAACTTTTTTTCACAAAAAATTTACTTCAGATCCAATTTGTTTTCCTTTACCAATAGTAACAGGAGAAATTGGACCCCAAAAGTTATACTGCAATTTGTCCTGAGTACGCTGATACCCCATATATGCAGGTAAACCACTGTTTGGGCGCATGGCAGTGCTCGGAAGGGATGGAGCACCGTTTGACTTTTTCAACGCAGAATTGGCTGGAATTGAGATCAGATGCATGATGCGTTTGGAGAGTCCCTGATGTGCCAGGGAAACCCCCCAATTCTAACTCCAACCCTAACCCCAACACACCCCTAACCCTAATCCCAACAATAACCATAACCCTAACCACAAACCTAACCCTAACACACCCCTAACCCTAGTCCCAACTCTAATCCTATCTTTAGCCCCAACCCTAATTTTACCATTATCATGAAGTACAATATGTCACGAGAAAACAATGTCAGAATCATCAGGATCCAAGGAAGTGTTCCAGAGTTATTAACCTATAAAGGGACATTGGTCAGAATCGTAAAAATTGGCCAGGTCACTATCATGCAAACCACCCTTGGGGGTACAGGGGTAAGATATACTTACTGTTTGTAGCATATTCATATTCATCCTTATAAGGAGAATTATCAAGTATAACATAATTCTGTTCCTTTGGATTGGCAGTAAAATTGTAGACATTGCAGCAAAAAATGTATCTGCAAACAGGAAATCACTTTGTTGTTTCCTTCCCAGAATGCAACTTTCAATGAGCTTTATTTCAAATGACAGAAAAAACAAAAGGCAATGCAAAAATGCATCAAACACGCATGCGGAAAAAGTGCACCAAAAGCGAGTGCAAAAAACGCACCAAAAATGCAGGTGACCTGCCAGTGACCTCAGGTGTAGATTTCTCCTGCGATAAATCCTGAGCAAATACTGAACCAATCCTGACAGAGGAAACATACCCTTATGTAGCAGTGAACATGTGTCATCCTGGTACATATGCCACTAGATCATATGGATGCAATGACAAGGATGATGGGTCATGAAATTAAAAAAAAATCCTGTACTGGAAATAAACTGGCAAAAACAATACACCTATGTGATTCATTGGGATACAAAATAAAACAGGGCCATGTTTACTGCCAATCTCCATAATTGCTTTATTCTAAGCACTCAGATAGATCTCATGGGATTAGGACACTTGACATTAACATTTCATGCGTCTTTCCTGCGCTTCGTCACAATATCTTTAGTGAGCATGAGAAATCTGATTTTTTATGTCTCTAATTAAATCCCCTTTGAAGGACTGGTATTGACATTTTTACAGTAGATTGTTTTTGGGTTGGTATAAAGACAACAAAGTTGTGTTTTGTGCGCTCATTGAAGGAAGGACATGTTCAGAGCATGCAGGTCTATCTGAGTCACCATGGGTCCGCGATGAATGTCCAGGGCCGCATCTATAATGAGGCAATTTGAGCCGTCGGCTCAGGCGGCATAAAGTCCCTGAACAGAGGGGGTGGCAGCGCGGCTCCGCCCCTGCAGTCAGTCAGATAAGGTGCCATGCAGCCAGCATCTACAATTTAGCCTCTTTACGCTGATGCTGCTGGTAGTGGTAGCGCGCAGAGAGGCTTGAAATTGATGAGGTCACAGGAGGGAAGGAGTCAGGATTCCCTGATCATGTGACCCGTGACTCCTCCCCTCCTGTGACCTCATCACAGGTCCTGTGCTTATCAGCCCTCGGTCTATCAATCATCTCCATCCCTGCTCTGCTATCTTCTCTTCTCTGCCACAGGACCTGTGATGAGGTCACAGGAGGGGAGGAGTCGAGGTCACATGATCAGGGGCCTCAGTGTATGCAAGACTCTTCTGTGCTGGTTGTCATCGTGCTGAATGAGGTGAAGTTTATGTGTGGGGTCAGGGGGGTTTACAGGGTGGATGCAGCAGAGCTGCACATGTGCGAGGTATATGGAGCAGAGCCATGTGTGTGCGAGGTGTACGGAGCAGAGCCTTATGTGTACAAGTTGTATGGAGCAGAGCAACACGAGTCCGAGGTGTAAGGAGCAGAGCCATATGTGTGCGAGGTGTAGGGGGTGGAGCCGCGCGTGTGCGAGGTGTATGAAGCAGACCCATGTGTGTACAAGTTGTATGGAGCGGAGCCACGCGTGTGCGAGGTGTGTGGAGCGGAGTCGCGTGTGTGTGGTATACGGAGCAGAGCCGCAAGTGTGCGAGGTGTATGGAGCGGAGCCGCATGTGTACGAGGTGTATGGAGCGGAGCCGCACGTGTGCGAGGTGTATGGAGCGGAACCTCACGTGTGCGAGGTGTACGGCGCAAAGCCATGTGTGTGCGAGGTGTACGGAGCAGAGCTATGTGTGTACGAGGTATACGGAGCCGCGCATGTGTGGTGTATGGAGAAGAGCCACATGTATGCGAGGTGTATGGAGCAGAGCCGCATGTGTACGAGGTGTATGGAGCAGAGCCGCACGTGTGCGAGGTGTATGGAGCGGAACCTCACGTGTGCGAGTTGTACGGAGCAGAGCCATGTGTGTGCAAGGTGTACGGAGCGGAGCTGTGTGTACGAGGTATACGGAGCGGAGCCACGCATGTGGTGTACGGAGAAGAGCCGCATGTATGCGAGGTGTATGGAGTGGAGCCGTGCGTGTGCGAGGTGTACGGAGCAGAGCCATGTGTGTGCGAGGTGTACGGAGTGGAGCCGCACATGTGCGAGGTGTACGGAGCAGACCCATGTGTGTAAAAGTTGTACGGAGCGGAGCCGCATGTGTGCGAGGTGTACGAAGCGGAGTCATGCGCGTGCGGTGTACGGAGCAGAGCCGCATGTGTGCGAGGTGTATGGAGCGGAGCCGTGCATGTACGAGGTGTATGGAGCGGAGCAGCATGTGTGCGAGGTGTACGGGGCAGAGCCATGTGTGTGCGAGGTATAGAGAGTGGAGCCGCGCGTGTGCGAGGTGTACGGAGCAGACCTGTGTGTACAAGTTGTGCGGAGCGGAGCCGTGTGTGCGAGGTGTACGGAGTGGAGCCATGTGTGTGCGAGGTGTACCGAGCGGAGCCATGTGTGTACGAGGTGTACGGAGAGGAGCCATGTGTGTATGAGGGGTACGGAGAGGAGCTGCGCGAGTGCGAGGTGTACGAGGTGGAGCCATGCGTGTACGGGTTGTACAGAGTGGAGCTGTGTGTGTATGGGGTGTACAAAACGGAGCCCTGTGTATGAAGTGTACGGAGCTGAGCCATGTATATGGAGCGGAGCAGAGCCGTGTGTGTACGGAGTGGAGTCGCGTGTGTATGGAGCGGAGCCACGTGTGTGCGAGGTGTACGGAGCAAAGCTGCATGTGTACAAGGTTTACTGAGTGGAGCCATGTGTGTACAAGGTGTACAGAGCATGGCCATGTGTGTAAAAGGTGTACGGAGCAGAGCCGAATGTGTACAAGGTTTACGGAGTGGAGCCGTGTGTGTGCGAGGTGTACAGAGCGAAGCCGCGTGTGTACATAGCGGAGCAGCGTGTGTACGGGGTGTACAGAGCGGAGCCGCATGTGTATGGAGCGTAGCCGTTTGTGTACGAGTGGAGCCGCGTGTGTATGGAGCAGAGCCGCATGTGTGCGAGGTGTATGGAGCAAAGCCGCATGTGTACAAGATTTACGGTGCAGAGCCATGTGTGTACAAGGAGTATAGAGCTTGGCCACGTGTGTAAAAGGTGTACAGAGCAGAGCCGCATGTGTGCGAGGTTTACGGAGTGGAGCCATGTGTGTACGAGGTGTACGGAGCGGAGCAGCGTGTGTACGGGGTGTACGGAGTGGAGCCGAGTGTACGGGGTGTACGGAGCGGAGCCGCGTGTGTACGGGGTGTACGGAGCGGAGCAGCGTGTGTACGGGGTGTATGGAGCAGAGCCGAGTGTATGGGGTGTACGGAGCGGAGCCGCGTGTTTACGGGGTGTATGGAACGGATCCGTGTGTATGTGGCATTCAAAACGGAGCCCTGTGTACGAAGTGTACGTAGCTGAGCCATATGTGTGCGGAGCAGAGCCGTGTGTGTATGGAGCGGAGCAGAGCCATGTGTGTACGGAGTGGTGCCACGTGTGTATGGAGTGGAACCGCGTGTGTACGAGGTGTATGGAGCAAACTCGAATGTGTAACATCGTAACATAGTTTTGAAGGCTGAAGAAAGACCTTATGTCCATCTAGTTCAGCCTATTTTTAGTGCAGCTGTTCTGCATTGTTGATCTTGGGGAAGGCAAAAAACCCACAGAGTAGAAGCCAATTTTCTCCATAGGGAAAAAAATTCCTTCCCCTAAGCTGGGTCAATCATCTACCTATAATATTATGTTATTCGTAACCTTCTATACTGTTACTCACAAGAAAAGCAGCCATTCCTTTCTTAAATTCATTCAGTGAGTTGGCCATCACCATTTCTTCAGGAAGAGAACTCCAGAGCCTCACTGCTCTTACCGTGAAGAACCCTCTTCTATACTGGTGCAGAAATTGTCTTTCCTCCAAACGAAGAGAATGCCCCCTTGTTCTTGTCATAGTCCTTGGTACAAACAGTTCATTGGAGAGATCTCTGTATTGCACTCTGATATACTTGTACATAAATATTAAGTCTCCCCTAAGTCTTCTCTTTTTTAGAGTAAATAGACCTAATTTTGATAACCTTTCTGGGTATTGTATTGAACCAACTCCATTTATCATTTTAGTAGCCCGCCTTTGAACCCTTTCAAGTTCAGTAATGTCTTTCTTGAGCACCGGCGTCCAAAATTGCGCACAATACTCCAAGTGTGGTCTGACGAGTTATTTGTACTGAGGGAGAATTATGTTTTCATCTCGTGTCCCCAGACCTCTTCTAATGCATCCCATGACCCTATTTGCTTTGGTGGCAGCTGCCTGACACTGGGCACTCCAATTTAGCTTCTTATTGACTAAGATGCCTAAGTCTTTTTCCATGTCTGATTTCCCCAGCAGTTTCCCATTTAGTAAGTAATTGTAGCATCTGTTTCTCCTTCCCATGTGCATAACCTTACACTTATCTGTGCTAAACCTCATTTGCCATTTTTCAGCCCAATTCTCCAATTTACTCAAATCTGTCTGTAGTTGCAAACTGTCCTCCTTTGTGTTAACCACCTTACATAGTTTTGTATCATCTGCAAATACTGATATTTTACTGTGTAAGCCATCCACTAGATCTTTAATAAATATATTAAATAGTAGGGGGCCCAATACAGAACCCTGTGGTACCCCACTAGTAACCCTGGCCCAATCTGAGTATGCACCATTAATAACCACTCTTTGTTTTCTATCACTAAGCCAGCTACCTACCCATCTACACACATTTTCCCCTAGCCCAAGCTTTCTCATCTTACTTACCAATCTTTTATGTGGGACAGTGTCAAATGTTTTAGAGAAGTCGAGATAAATGACATCCAATGATTCTCCTTGGTCCATTTGAGAGCTTACATCCTCATAGAAGCTGATCAGGTTAGTTTGACAGGAGCGATCCTTCATAAATCCATGTTGATATGGAGTTAAAAATTTATTAACATTGAGATATTCCATAATGGTATCCCTTAGAAACCCTTCAAAAATTTTACCCACAACAGATGTTAAGCTTACCGGCCTATAGTTTCCAGGTTCCCTTTTACACCCCTTTTTGAATATTGGTACCACATTTGCTTGCCGCCAATCAAAAGGAACAGACCCTGTTTCTATAGAGTCTTTAAATATAAGGAATAGAGGCCTGTCTATCACATTACTTAACTCCCTTAATACCTGAGGATGAATGCCATCAGTGTACAAGGTTTATGGAGTGGAGCCATGTGTATACAAGGTGTACAGAGCATGGCCACGTGTGTAAAAGGTGTACAGAATGGAGTCGTGTGTGTACAAGCATAAAAAGTGGAACCGTGTGTGTATGAGGTGTGCGGAGCCATACGTGTACAAGGTGTATGGTGGGGAGCATCCATACCTCCCAGCGGGACAGTCCCGATTTTGAGAGAGAGTCTGCCCCGGCTGGGAGCTTACTTTTTCTGTGGACACAGGAGTACACGGTGGAGGCCTGAGGAGTGCTTTAAAATTCGCACATGACGTTCCACCAGAAGTGACATGCTAGAAGCTGACCGGAAATTAGGTAATTTTGGGAGGAGATTGTGACGGAACCATGGAGGCACTTCGGGGAATGCTTCAGATCCATCACCGTGTCCTCCGACAGCACGGACAGCGGGATCACCTTGGACTCGGGGATGCCGGCCATTTGAGCGGATCATGATATGTCCTGCATTGGGAGGCTCAGGTGGGCACTACAATGGGAGCCAGGCTGCTATAGTATCTTTATAGAATCTTTCTTTCTCTCTCCTTTCTTTCTCTCTCTAATCTTTCTTTTTTTCTTTCTCTCTCTCTGTTCTTTCTTTCCTCTCTCACTGTTCGTTCTTTCTTTCCCCTCTTCTTTAATCTCTCTCTGTTCTTTCTTTCTTTCCCTCTTTCTTTCTCTAATCTTTCTTTCTTTTTCTCTCTGCTTTTTCTTTCTTTCTCTGTTCTTTCTTTCTCTCTCTGTTCTTCCTTTCTCTCTCTGTTCTCTTTCTTTCCCCTCATTCTTTCTTTCTCTCTCTCTCTGTTCTCTTTCTTTCCTCTCTTTCTCTCTCTGTTCTTTCTCTATCTCTGTTCTCTTTCTTTCCCATCTTTCTTTCTCTGTTCTTTCTTTCCCCTATTTCTTTCTCTCTCTGTTCTTTCTTTCCCTCTTTCTTTCTTTCTTTCTGTTTTTTATTTATTTCCCCTCTCTTTCTCTCTCCCTCTGTTCGTTCTTTCTCCTCTTTCTTCTCTCTCTCTCTCTCTCTGTTCTTTTTTTCCGTCCATTCTTTCTTTCTCTCTGTTCTTTTTCTTTCTTTTTTCTTTCTCTCTGCTCTTTCTCTCTGTTCTTTCTTTCCCCTCTTTCTCTCTGTTTTTTCTTTCTTTCTCTCTTCCCCTCTTTCTTTCTCTCTGTAATCTTTCTTTCTCTCTGTAATCTTTCTTTCTCTCTGTTCTTTCTCTCTCTGTTTTTCCTTTCTGTCTCTGTTCTCTTTCTTTCCATTCTTTCTTTCTCTCTCCCTCTCTGTTCTTTCTTTCCCATCATTCTTTTTTCTCTCTCTTTCTGTTCTTTATTTCTGTCCCCTCTTCTTTCTCTCTCTGTTCTTTCTTTCTTTCCCCTTTCTTTCTCACTCTGTTCTTTCTTTCCCTTCTTTCTTTCTTTCTCTCTCTGTTCTTCCTTTCCCCTTTCTTTCTTTCTTTCCCCTCTTTCTCTTTCTTTCTCTCTCTGTTCTTTCTTTCCCCTCTTTCTTTCTTTTTCTTTCTCTCTCTGTTCTTTCTTTCCCCTCTTTCTTTCTCTCTCCCTCTCTGTTCTTTCTTTCCCCTCTTTCTTTTTTCTTTCTCGTTGTTCTTTTTTCTGTCCCCTCTTTCTTTCTCTCTCTCTGTTATTTTTTTCATTCCCCTCTTTTTTCTCTCTGTGTTCTTTCTTTCTCTCTCTGCTTCTTTTGTTTTTTCTTTTTTCTTTCTCTCTCCGTTCTTTCATTCCCCACTTTCTTTCTCTCTCTTCTTTCTTTCTTTCTCTCTCTGTTTCTTTTTTCTATCTCTCTGTTCTTTCTTTCTTTTCCTCAGTACCAGTCAGTGTGCCCACAGTACCAGTAGAATAAGAAGTGTAGGAAACTAGGTGGCACTGGTCACATTGAGCCTTTCATACTTTTTACTAGTGTATAATCATATGCCCTGAGCACCCCCATAAAGTGGGCCAGCCGCAGACAACAGGGTACAAACAAATCACTATTACTATCAGTCCAAGTGGACAATTATATACATTTAGTCAATGATGTCCCTCTGCCAAGCTGTGCAGAGGATCAGAATATACTGAGGAGAACAGAGCAGTGGGGTATGGTGAGAATTATATGGGGCCCATTATGCTGTATGAAGTATTATATGGGGCCCATTATACTGTATGAAGTAATATATGGGGCCCACTATGCTGTATGGAGTAATATATGGGGCCCATTATGCTGTATGAAGTAATATATGGGGCCCAATATAGTGTATGGAGCATTATATGGGGCCCATAATACTGTATGGAGCATTATGTGGGGATAGGGGATGAGTTTCTGTTTGTTGTGGATCTGACCGCTGGGACCCCCATGATCCTGGGAAACGTAGCTTTGAAGAGCACCATGTAAATGGAGCTGTGGTCAATCATATGCACTGCGGTGCCATTCACATGTGGCTCTTCAAATAACTCCTTTAAGAGAGTGATGAGGGGACGACAAAGTATAGCAAAAATTCACTGATTGGGGCTGATGAGTGTTATAGTTTGTGGGCTGGTGGGATTTGTGTGGCAGGTCTACATTTTTGTCCCAGTCCGGCCCTGTGCCAGGCCTACCATTGCCATTAATGACCCTTGTTCTGGATACTTCTGTGTTGTTCTTGTATGTATGTGTGATGGCGCTGACATCCTTTTGTTTGGACACCTTTTTTTTCTATTTATCTACATCAAAATGTCTGCTATTGTACTCAGTTTTACAATATAGATAGAAAAATTTACTTTGTGTGCGGGGGGGCGACATTTTGCTGTTCGCCTCAGGCAGCAGAGAGGCTAGGTTTACCCCTGTGAACGTCCTCACTGACTTTACAGTGTAGAATACATAGAATATACCTACTCTAAATGGCAAAACTTCTGCAGAATTCTGTTACCGAGGTTCAGCTGTATTTACAGATCTAGTAAAGGTTATCATGACTATCAACCCACTATCCTGATGTCATCTCACTTAAGAGGAGTAAGATAACAACTTATTTGCTGATGCTAAGTTAGATACCACATTACACTCTGTGAGGCAGTGATCTCTGTTGCAGCTAGTGGGCGCTGTATGTGCTTCTCAGAGTACACACAGGGGCGTATGGAGGCCATAGGACAGTATGGCATTCGCATCTGTGATTATGAGACAGTGACCAGCATGATTGGAAATGGTCTGTATGTGTCGCAGAAGTCCTCTGGGCTGTAAGCCCGAAATAATATTGTTGTGCTGGGACTTGTAATTCCATGAATTTTGCTTAATTATGATAGGGGGCTTATAGGGTTAGTCAGAGAGCTGGGCGGGAATGACTGACCCATATACACTGCCCACCTAGTTTCAACTATATAATGTAACTGAGGTCTGGTCACATGGTCAGTGTTTATGCACCTGAATTGGGAAAAATGTGTAAGGTCCTGGAAGTTCTATGTGTTGGAAGGTCCCAGGTGGGGACGGACTTCCTGAAGAGCACATGGTGAGGCCTTGGACCTGGACGCCTGTGTGTTGGAAGGTCCCAGGTGGGACGGATGCCCTGAATAGCGCATGGAGAGACCATGTATGCAGAGTCTATGATGGCACTGCATTGTGGGAGCTACCGCCCGTCTGAGGATCTGGAACTATCAGGTGGCCTTGTGAGCAAGGCATTGTCCGGGATGGTGATCCCAGTTCGGCTGCTACCCTGGGAGAGAGAGTAATGATAGGAGTCAGCGTGTGGAGCAGGAGCTCCTGGAAGGTAACCAAGAGTATGAGGAACTGTGTGCACTGACAGGGGGTCAGTTAATGGACTGTGTGGTCACCGATGGTAACTCGACGGAGTAAGGTCCAGCATGTTTAGAGACTGCAGCCTAATGTTGTGTGTTGGTGCCTGTTGTGTTCCATGGACATTAATAAACTGTTCGCCGTGCAGTCGTCCACAAAGTGGTCCGCCGTGTTTAGCGACTGCATTTCAAAGCCGTATACTATGAAGTGCTAAGGACTATGTGAGGTCTGTGATGGGTAACATGGCCTACAGCGGTTTATGATGCTTGAATAAACCAAAATAGACTGTTTATGTGAAAAAACGTGCCTGTCTAAGTTTATCCTGTTGCCAAGCAAGTGTCCCCCAACACAAGCAGTAAAACGCTGTCTTACAACTGATATGAAGTGAGTCAAGGTAGCCTTTACTACATCTGAACCTGCTTACAATTTTTGTAATAGCTCACTACTAGTAATGAGCGAACATACTGTTCAACAGCTGAAGCTATCCCTGCATGTGTTGCAGCTGTCAAACAGCCGCGAGACATATTTTTCAAGTGTGCCGGAGTCACTCTTTTAGCACACAAGCATGCTTAGATAACACCCTATCTGAGCATGTTCGCTCATCACTACTCACAACCACTACTCAGTACCACTAAATCCCATATTTATATAACTTTTAGGAAGAAATATATGGCCCATTAGACAGGATGACCCTGGCCGTGAAACAGCTTGTCGGCTATTTACAAGGCCTGGGGAAAATAATGAAGACAGAACAATTGTTATACGACCCATACAATATTATGTTATGAGCAGCACATCCTTTATGTATACAGAACCATGTACTGCCGATAATGATGGATTTTAAGTAAGCAAAAAAATTATTGCACCCTACAAATGAGCGAATGAGCGTTTTGCTCTTTCATCAGGTGATTTCCAGCCTGCATAGACTGGTCGATAATCGAGATGCAGGGTTCCTATGAACGTTCACTTGCTCATTTACTAATCAGTGAATGAGCGCTCATAGCAACGCTGGTTCCCATCTACAGTGGGTACGGCAAGTATTCAGACCCATTTAAATTTTTCACTCTTTGTTTCATTGCAGCCATTTGGTAAATTCAAAAAAGTTGTTTTTTTTCCTCATTAATGTACACTCTGCACCCCATCTTGACTAAAAAAAACTGAAATGTAGAATCTTTTGCAAATTTATTAAAAAACTGAAATATCACATGGTCATAAGTATTCACACCCTTTGCACAGACACTCATATTTAAGTCACATGCTGTCCATTTCCTAGTGATCCTCCTCGAGATGGTTCTACTCCTTCATTGGAGTCCAGCTGTGTTTCATTAAATCGATAGGACTTGATTTGTAAAGGCACACACCTGTCTATATAAGACCTCACAGCTCACAGTGCATGTCAGACCAAATGAGAATCATGAGGTTAAAGGAACTGGCCAAGGAGCTCAGAGAATTGTGGAAAGGCACAGATCTGGCCAAGGTTACAAAAGAATTTCTGCAGTACTTAAGGTTGCCAAGAGCACAGTGGCCTCCATTTTCCTTAACTGGAAGATGTTTGGGACTACAAGAAGTCTTCCTAGACTTTGCCGTCCAGCCAACCTGAGCTATCATGGGAGAAGAGCGTTGGTGAGTGAGGTAAAAAAGAACCCCAAGATCACTGTGGCTGAGCTCCACAGATGCAGTAGGGAGATGGGAGAAAGCTCCACAAAGTCAACTATCACTGCAGCCCTCCACCAGTCAGGCATTTATGGCAGAGTAGCCCGACGGAAGCTTCTACTCAGTGTCAGACATTTGAAAGCCCACATAGAGTTTGCTAGAAAAACACATGAAGGACTCCCAGACTATGAGAAATAAGATTCTCTGGTCTGATGAGATGAAGATAGAATTATTATCATCAAAAAGTTCTTAGTGGTATGTGTGGTGAAAACCAGGCACTGCTCATCACCTGCCCAATACAATTCCAACAGTGAAACGTGGTGGCAGCATCGTGTTATGGGGGTGTTTTTCAACTGCAGGGACAGGACGATTTGTTGCAATTGAAGGAAACATTAATGCGGCCAAGTACAGAGATATCCTGCATGAAAACCACTTCCAGAGTGCTCTGGACCTTAGACTTGGCCGAAGGCTCACCTTCCAACAAAACAATGACCCTAAGAACACAGCTAAAATAACAAAGGAGTGGCTTCAGAACAACTCTGTGACCATTCTTGACTGGCCCAGCCAGAGCCCTGATCTAAACCCAATTGACCATCTCTGGAGAGACCTGAAAATGGCTGTCCAACAATGTTCATCATCCAACCTGATGGAACTGGAGAGGATCTGCAAGGAAGAATAGCCGAGGATCCCCAAATCCAGGTGTGAAAACTTGTTGCATCATTAACAAGAATACTCATGGCTGTACTAGCTTAAAAGGGCGGTTCTACTCAAGCAAAGGGTCTGAATACTAATGACCATGTGATATTTCAGTATTTCTTTTTTAATAAATTTGCAAATATTTCTACATTTCTGTTTTTTTTTTCAGTCAAGATGGGGTGCAGAGTGTACATTAATGAGAAAAAAATGAACTTTTTTGATTTTACCAAATGGCTGCAATGAAACAAAGAGTGAACAATTTAAAGGGGTCTGAGTACTTTCTGTACCCACTGTAAATGAGCCAACAATGCATGCCGTGCCGCATAGTACGGATTCGTTCACATGATCACAGGTTTATGTGACTTTTGTTACAGATTCTGATGTGGAATCCACAAGTCCAGAGCATCCACTACTACAAACAGGGTTTCTGCGACCTTCATTCAGACTTGGAAGAAAAGAAATATCTGCAAGTATAAGGCCCGTGCTACTTTATTACAGATTTCACACGAAAAGGCTTTTCGATTAGAAGTCTGCAGGGAATGGGGCTAATTCATAAGTAGATCCACAGCAGAAATCAAACGCGACTTTCTGACACAATTTCTGTAGTAAATACGTGCTGGATTTGCAAATATAAAATGCGTGGACGCACCTGAAGAGTACAGATAATGGCCGGTCCAGCCATACCCAGCCTGACATCCCCAATCTTTACTTCATGCTCAGCATGTTAGTGAAGTGTGGAACTTCTTCCAAGATAACCAAGAATAAGTCTAAACTGCTTCTGAAGACCTGTCCCCGGCCGTGTCTGAAGGGAATCAGTTACCAGGCTGGAGTGTGCTGTGGTGCGATATAACCCTGCCCCAGTCCCTTGATGCTGAATGACAGCCCTCTCCTCCTGTATCAGCTGTGGGAGGACAGACGGAGCCGTAGCTAATAAATATGAGCACTCGTGGGCTTGGCTGATATGATGAGGACTAGTTCACGGCATTAGGCAGGTGACAAAGTCCACTCTATGTTGCCCATAGAATGGAAAAAAAAAGAAGAACCTGGTGAATGATGACAGTAGGGTGTAATTATCAGTAGTGTTGCAGATGACAATTATCAGGCATCCTGCCCAGTAGACGATGGCAGCGCACCTTAATTTGTGCACACGTAAAACCTGTCCCCAATTGTATAACGTCACTTTAAATGCCATTAGGAAATATCTGAAAGTCTCACGGAGAGTCGGCATTTGTCATCTAGTACCTACAATCATCAAGAGCAGCGACCATTTACTGTGGCTGCCGGCTTTCCCTCACGACGAGCAAAATGAAAACCATTCTTATTAAAGCAATGAGTTATCACGTCTCCTACAGTCAAAAAGACGCACGGCGTTGTGAACATTGTAATTACCTCTGGGCTACATCTCTCCGAGACAGTCTGTGTCTTAGAAGCAGAAATGTTATCATTAAGTCTCATTAGAGAAGAAGGAGCAGAGAGTGACGTCGGCCTGTCTCTGAAGTGTTTCCCCTCCGATTTATCTTCCAGGTGACCGCTTCTCGCCAACAAGTTCCTATGCAGTGGAGCAGGCGGGAAGCCCTCATCAGATAAGGAGATGCCAAGACCTTGGGCTAGACAAGAGGAACGTAGAAATACATTATTAACAGAAATCAAATCATTTTAATCATTCTTTTTTTAAATTCATTCTTGCAAATTGCACCTTTTTGTGCTTTTCATTTGTGCCTTATTCTTCTAACTTGCTATTTATTTGCAGTCTATTTTATGTGTTCGCCTGTTTTTTGTTTTTTTTTTATATTCGCCATTGTGGGGTGAGATTTAGGGTTTCCAGATGTTTTGGGTTATATCATCAATTGCATCTTTTTAGCAAGTTGCTACATTTTTGCCCAAACGTACTGCAGTCTAACCTCCCCTGGATGGATTTTATGTACGTCTGATATTTATCTGTCAATATATGCAACATTTTAACCGAACATGCAATTTTTTTACGTTAAAGTTGGGAAAAAGAAAAAAAGTCAAACATAAAGAGCATTTTTGATGTGCGCAAATTTTTTTTGAAGAATTGGACGCAGAAAATGACAACAAATAACACAAAACCCCAAAAAATAGTAACTTAAACTCCCCAACAAATGAATTGGGTGCAAACACTACATACAGGGTGACCAGCGAACGCGTGTGGTCTGCACTTCACACATTATTAAGGAGACTGCTGCCATCTGGTGACTGCCAAAAATAATACACTCATAATACATTTTCAATATGATTCACACCATGCCATTGTTACAAGGTACAACAACATATTTCGGAGTACAATACTTTTCTACGAAATCTACTTAAAAGATTTTCCCAGAGAATAACAAATATTTGAAATGAGATCTTATTGTGTTAACTGAATAACAAACTTTTATCAGCAATTACTCATATCCAGTTTGGAGGGGTTGTCCAGATGGGGTCACGTCGGTGCCAGACACGTCAGCACTCTAGGTGTAGTCAGCGCCGGATGAACTTGAATTGAATTTGGGATTATTTGCTCATATCTGACATATGTAATTCATATGAGCCATTGAAGAATGAATATTAAAGCTGAGATGTCAGACGGGGGTCTCACGTCACCGCCGGGCAGGAGGACTACTTTTCTACTAATACATTCAAGCCTCAGAGAGAATATTAATATGGCAGAAACTTCTAAGGTTGGGGCACACGTTTAATGAGCTCTTACAATGTAAGTCCATGGAGAATTGTTCTGGCGCTCCATAGACTTACACTGCAAGGGTCGGTTCACATAAGTGGATTTTTGGTGCGAGTTCTGTCAAAAACTGACCACCCTGAGACCAATGTTGCTCAATGGGACGGCGCAGATGAGCGTTTTTTTTTTTCAGTGACCAAATCGGTATGTAAAAAAAATCACATCATGTAGGAGTGTCAGATGAGAGTTACCCACTGAAGTCTACGGGTGCATAAAAAAAATCAGATGCCACAGTAAAGCCTTCAATTATGGATAACCTGCAGCTATGTAACACAGGAAACTAAATGGTTAATAGCTGCTGTACAAAACCGAACTGTATACGGACAGCACATGGATGGCACGTGAGAAAAAAATCGTTTTCTGACGGTCGTGTGAACTTAGTCCCAATGTGATCCAGCACGTCGGAATAGAAGTGGCGAGTGTGAGAAAAAGACCAGAGCGGTACTGAACATGGGGACGTCGGCACTTAGGGAGTATATTACCATGCTCACACCGCTTTACATGTGCATTTACACAGGTTTAGGCAATACAATGCTTGGTGGGAGGCTTCGTTAACCTAAAGAGCCCGTGTTTTGTTACCAATGTGTGTAGATTGCATGTCACAGGCAGGAAGGACAGCGCTACAGTGTGAGGACTACAGATGGCTTGTCCAGAAGCCTATACCGCCATCTAGAGCTGAAGGCCAGCATTGCACTGCTTTTTCGCCTAATTAAGGGTATGTTCACACTGGGCATTTTTGCAGCTCTTTTTATGTTAATTTTCAGCTGCTTTTTACTATACCAGAAAAGCTGATGAGATTTCATAAATCTCATGCACACACATTGTTTTTTTTGTCTTCAGGATTTTGTGCTTTGCAGCGTTTTTTGACATAGAACGTGTCACTTCTTGCAGCGTTTCTCACCCAGTGACTTGAATGGGTATTGAAAAATCACTGATAAAAATGCAGGTATCATTATTTGCAGCGTTTTTGCTGCTGAAAAGTCATGGACAGCAGGAAGTGACCTCACAGCCAAGAGATTGGGGTGTGGTTAGTGAGGTGTCCATAGTGATAGTGAGCTATTGTGAGGTAGTGTCTGGTAGGCTAAGTTCACACTTGCATATGGCAGCATAGGTCCTCCCTTAACCCCTTAGTGACAGAGCCAGTTTGCAGCTTAATGACCGGGCCAATTTTTACAATTCTGACCACTGTCACTTTCTGAGGTTATAGCTCTGGAATGCTTTAACGGATACCGCTGATTCTGAGATTGCTTTTTCGTGACATATTGTACTTCACGTTAGTGGTAAAATTTCTTCGTAAATAACATTTCCCACATGTCTACTTTACATCAGCACAATTTTGGAAAACATTTTTTTTGTTAGGACGTTATAAGGGTTAAAACTTGAGCAGCGATTTCTCATTTTTACAAAATTTACAAAACCATTTTTTTAGGGACCCCATCATATTTAAAGTCATTTTTAGGGGTGTACATGACAGAAAATACCCAAAAGTGACATTCTAAAAACTAGACCCATCAAGGTGCTTTTTATTTTCCCAGCTGTTAAAAGAGAAAATGAACCACAAAATTTGTTGTGCAACTTCTCCTGAATACGCCGATACCCCATATGTGGGGGTAAACAACTTTTTCAGCGCACGGCAGGGCTTGCAAGGGAAGGAGCGCTGTTTGACTTTTTCAACGCAGAATTGGCTGGAACTGAGGTCGGATGTCATGTTGCGTTCGGAGAGCTCCTGATGTTCCTAAACAGTGGAAACCCCCAACAAATGACCCCATTTTTGAAACTAGACCCCTTAAGGAACTTATCTAGATGTCTGGTGAGCACTTTGAACCTTCAAGTGCTTCACAGAAGTTTATAACGTAGAATCGTGAAAATAAAAAATCATTTTTTTTCCACAAAAATGATATTTTCGGCCCCAAATTTTTATTTTTACAAGGGTATCCCCCATATGTGGGGGTAAACCAATGTTTGGGCACACGGCAGAGCTCAGAAGGGAAGGAGTACCATCTGACTTTTCCAATGCAGAATTGGCTGGAATTGAGATTGGACGCCATGTCGCTTTTGGAGAGCCCCTGATCTGCCTAAACAGTGGAAAAAACCCACATGTGACACCATTTTGGAAACTAGTCCCCTTAAGGAACTTATCTAGATATGTGGTGAACTCTTTGAATCCCCAAGTGCTTCACAGAAGTTTATAACGCAGAGCAGTGAAAAAAAATCACTATTTTTTCCTCAAAAATGATTTTTTAGCCCGCTATGTTTTATTTCATCAAGGGTAACAGGAGAAATTGGACCACAAAAGTTGTTGTGCAATTTGTCCTGAGTACGATGATACCCCATATGTGGGGGGAGGAAACCACTGTTTGGGTGCATGGGAGAGCTTGGAAGGGAAGGAGCACCATTTTGGAATGCAGACTTTGATGGAATGGTCTGCGGGCATCATGTTGCTTTTGCAGAGCCCCTGATGTGCCTAAACAGTATAAACCCACAAGTGACCCTATTTTGAAAACTAGACCCCCGAAGGAGCTTATCTACATGTGTGGTGAGCACTTTGAACCTTCAAATGCTTCACAGAAGTTTATAAACGCAGAGACGTGAAAATAAAAAATCATTTTTTTTTCCTCAAAAATGATTTTTTAGCCCCAAATTTTTTTATTTTCCCAAGGGTAACAGGAGAAATTAGACCCCCAAAGTTGGTAAATAGTGGAAACCACTCAATTCTTGCTCCAACCCTAACTCCAACACACCCCTAACCCTAATCCCAATCCTAGCCCTAATCCCAACCCTAATCCCTAATCCTAATTCTAACCCTAATCCTAATTCACCCTAATCCTAATTCTAACCCTAGCCCTAACCCTAATTCCAATCCTAACCCTAATTCTAACCCTAACCCTAGTCCTAACCCTAACGGAAAAATGAAAAAAAAAATATTTTCTTTATTTCATTATGCTTGCCTATCTAAGGGGATGTTATTTACAATTTTTTTTATTTTGATCACTATGATAGTTTATCACAGTGATCAAAATGAATGAATGGAATCTGCCAGCTGGAGCCTGCAGATTCGTCGCAAGTGCACTGCGCATGCGACCGCCATTTTCTTCTGGATCCAAGATGGCGGCACCCACCGGAGGAGGCAGGAGGGACACAGGACCACGGGAGGGGATCCATGACCACCAGGGGGGGATCGGGGACCTTATTTCTCTCTCCTCTGATGTGCGATCACATCAGAGGAAAGAGAAATTAAATGCAAAATCGCAGCTTTTTTGTTGCGGTCGCCGTTAAACGGTTAATAACGTCGATCGCAAAAGCGGGTTCGGTAAAAACCAACCCGATTCATGTTTTCTGGGGTCTCGGCTACTCCCAGCAGCCGAGACCCCGGACAAAATCCAACACTGGGGGCGCTATTTACTTTCTCCACAGCACCATGAATTAACGGCGCTGTGGTTTAAGTATCCTTAATTACCGCTGTTAAAAGGCATATCGGTTGTTGTTAAGGGGTTAAGTTCTGCCTACGCTCCGTCTACTTCCGGCGTTTTGACGTGCCCGGCGAATGCACGGGAACGCAACATGTTCCATTTCTGTGTGTTTGGCAGGCACGTCAAAACGCCACATGGGGACGCATCCGCATACAACGCATGTCCCTGCATACCCAATGTTAAAGATAGGTACGCAGGGAAATGCAGGACGCATCCAGAAATAGGCGGAGCTTAAGGGAGGATGTACGCAGCCATATGCAGACCAGCCATACGCAAGTGTGAACTTAGCCACATTGAGGTGTTAAAAAAACATGTCTTGGCATAGGAGGATGAGCATTAATGTTTCCAAACTAATCAAGGAGGTAATGTTTTTTTATTTGTGACATATATATTATATATATATTTTTTTTTGTTCAAACAATTGTTCCCCCTGCTTATATAGCGAATGAAAACATTGACTGACCACTTCACCCTCCACCACTTGTTTGCAATCGTACGCTTTGTGATGCTCATGTACTGTTATGTGCATGTGCAAACATGTGGTCAAAATTGTTGGTATCCCTCGTTTAATGACAGAAAAACCCACAATGGTGACAAAAATAACTTGAATCTGACAAAAATAATAATAAATCAAAAATCTATGAAAATGAACAAATGAAAGTCAGACATTGCTTTTCAACCATGCTTCCACAGAATTTAAAAAAAAAATAAAACTCATGAAATAGGCCTGGACAGAAATGATGGTACCTCTGAAAATAATGTGACACGTCTATGTAATGTCTACTAAAACATCATAGTATTCTTACTTAGACAATAGATTTTGGATATTTTAAGAAGGTAACTCAGCAAAAAAGGGGTCTCTGAGTAAGATAATTATTTAGAAATGAATCATCTACATATATTCTGTAGCTGAGGAATACATACCGTAACGAAAGGAGAAGGCGCTCCTCAGCAGAGATATATTTGTGCATCCTGGTGTCCTGGAAGGTGATCCCTTGGTGCACTGTCTCCAACAAAACATCAAAGGTGGAAATGGTCATCCGACAATAGAGGAAAAACTTGTCAGGATGTGTCCGAAGAGATGCATAAAACCTGTGAAAATGGCCTTTATTGAGGCATCTCAAATGCGGATGCACCCACATTTGTCTCCTCCTACATGGATCCACAATCACTAGGTATGGCTGGCCAAAGCGGCGGGACAAAACCCAATTGTACAGAACACGGTCAGTTGGGGTGAACTGAAGTGTGTCTGACATATTTGCAAAACAACCACCAAAACACCAACACAATCACAGCACCAAAATGGGCAGATTGGAGGATGGAACCTGTTGTAGAGGCAATAAATAGTGTTGCTGATGATGATTTATGTAATCAACTTAAAAGAAAATTAACAATTTCATATCATCATAAATGTGCTGGCCTGCAGATTAAAGTTTCCAAAGCTGAAAAATAGTGAAATTGCTTTTAAATTTCTCCCCCAAAATATGAATATTTTTTTTTTCATAGATGTACAGCTGCTTCTTACAAAATTAGAATATCATCACAAATTTAATTTATTTCAGTTCTTCAATACAAAAAGTGAAACTCATACATTATATAGAGTCATTACAAACAGAGTGATCTACCGTATATACTCGAATATAAGCCGAGATTTTCAGCCCATTTTTTTGGGCTGAAAGTCCCCCTCTCGGCTTATATTCGAGTCATATACACCGGGGGGTCGGAGGGGGAGGGGGGACGGGGGTGTCAGGTCATACTTACCCATCCTGACGCTGTCTCTTGAGCCCCCAGCTTCTCCGCGCTCTCTCTTCCTGCCTTCAGCAGTCACGTGGTACCGCTCATTAAAACTCATGAATATGTGCATATTCATGAGTTTTAAAGAGCGGTATCACATGACCGCTGAACGCAGGAAGAGAGAGCGCGGAAAAGCTGGGGGCTCAAGAGACAGTGTAAGGACGGGTAAGTATTGCGATACTCACCTGTCCTGCGTCCATGGCTGCTTGCTGTTGTCTGTCATCGGTCAGTGACTTCAGACAGCAGAGGGCGCGGTGACGTGAGTAGTGCGCGCCGCACCCCCTGCAGCCTGAACGTCACTGACCGATTACGTGGCAGATAGCGGTGAGCAGCCATGGACGCAGGACAGGTGAATATCTGACACCCAGCAACGGAGAGGTGAGTATGTCTTTTTTTTATTTTTACATGCAGCAGCAGCGGCAGCACATGGGGGAATAATCTAAGGAGCTTCTTATGGGGTCAGCATAAGGGGGAATAATCTAAGGAGCTTCTTATGGGGTCAGCATAAGGGGGAATAATCTAAGGAGCTTCTTATGGGGTCAGCATATGGGGGAATAATCTAAGGAGCTTCTTATGGGGACACCATATGGGGGAATAATCTATGGAGCATTTCCCACCCTAGGCTTATACTCGAGTCAATAAGTTTTCCCAGTTTTTTGTGGCAAAATTAGGGGGGGTCGGCTTATACTCGAGTATATATGATATTTCAAGTGTTTCTGTTAATGTTGATGATTATGGCTTACAGCCAAAGAAAACCCAAAAGTCATTATCTCAGTAAATTAGAATACTTTATAACACCAACTTGAAAAATGATTTTAACCCCTTTATGACATCAGAAATACTATTCCGTCCATGTGAACCTGGGCCATTTTGACCATGGACGGAATAGTACGTCATCGCGATCGACTGTGCACATGGGGGGTGCGTGGCAGATCGCGGCCGGGTGTCAGCTGATTCTCACAGCTGACACCCGGCTCTAAGTGCCAGGAGCGGTCACAGACTGCTCCTGGCACTTTAACCCCCGAAATGCTGTCATCGAACACGATCGCAGCATTCCGGGATCAGGCGAGGGCTGACAGCCCCTCTGCCTTTGGATCGGAGACCCCACGACGTGACGCGGGGTCCCGATCACTGCAATGGTAACCCGATGTCGTCACGATGATGTCTTGCTTACCAGAGCTAAGAAACATTCTGGTCATGCCCAGTGCATGTCAGAAAGTCTCTCAGTGTCAGGACTGACAGCTTCTATAGCATGCAGATGCTGCTTCATCTGCATGCAATAGAAGCGATCAGCCTGTAAAAAATGAGTGTCCCATTAGTGGGACAAAGTGTAAAAGTTAGAATAAAGTTACATTTTTTTGAAAAATATTTGTAAAAATATTTTAAAAAAATCAATATTTATTCTATCACTAAATAAATATTTGAACTAAAAAAAAATCTAAACAATAAGGCTAAGTGCCCACATTGCAGAAATGCTGTGGAAATGTCCGCAACATTTCCACAACTCCCCGCCACGGATAAAACGCATGCATAATTTGCATGCGTTTTCCTGCAAAACACAAGCGTTTTGCAAGCGTTTTTAGTTTGCGGAATGCTTGTGCTTTTCCAAGCGATTTGAAGCATCACTTGGAAAAGTGATTGACAGGTTGGTCACACTTATCAAGCATAGTGCTTGACAAGTGTGACCAACTTTTTACTATTGATGCTGCCTATACAGCATCAATAGTAAAAGATAGGATGTTAAAAATAACTAAAAAAAATAAAAAATAGGGATATACTCACCTTCTGGCGGCCCCCAGAGACCTCCCGCCTTTCAGCCACACTGCCAGCATCTTCTGTTTCCAGGGATGCCTTGCGACAATGACCTCTGATGAAGTAGCATCACGCGAGACTACTACGTCATCAGTGGTCATTCGTGCAATGCATCCCTGGGAACGGAAGATGCAGGCAGCGTGGCTGAGAGGCGGGAGGATTCCAGGGGCCAACAGAGTGTAAGTATATCCCTATTTTTTATATTAATTCTATTTTTTAAAGGGATATGGTACCCAGGGCATGGAGGAGAGTCTCCTCTCCTCCAGACCCTGGGTACCATCCGCACATGAAGCACTCACTTTACGCATGGTGGGCATAGCCACATGTGTAAAGTGAGCTTTTGAAAGCAATCCTATGGCGGCGGAATCGCCGCGATTCCGCAGAAATAATGGACATGCTGAGGATTTTCCCGCTATGCGATTCCGCAGCGGAAGAATCCTCAGCATGGGCACAACAACTGCGGACTCCCATAGGATTGCATGGGGGTACGTTTTATTAGCGTTTTTTAAGTGTTTCCGCTGTGGCAGGAAACGCAACGTGGGCACACAGCCTACAAGTACACATATTTGGTATCATCTCTCAGAATAAAGCGATGCAAAAATAATTACTTTTTATATAAAATAGTTTTTATTGTATAAACGCGCCAAAACATAAAAAAAATCTGACCCGAAGAATAAAACTGCTTTATCAATTTTACCACGAGCGGAATGGTATAAATGCCCCACCCAAAAAAAAAAGAAATTCATGAATTACTGGTTGTTGTTCATTCTGCCTCCAACAAATCAGAATAAAAAGCGATCAAAGAATGTAATGTGCCCAAAAATGGTACCAATAAAAATAACAACTTGGCCCGCAAAAAACAAGACCTCACATGACTCTGTGGGTGAAAAAATGGAAAAGTTATAGCTCTCAAAACTATTTTTTGCAATAAAAGGTGTCTTTTTAAACAGAAAAACCCGCTATAACACCTCTTTCACATGTGCTGATATTTTTGGTACCGGAGATGTCAGTATCCGTGTGTGTAAAACTTGCAGCACACGTGTGGAATGCGTGTGCCGCATCAGTACCACAAGGACGGGCGCCAGAGAAGAAGCATTATAGTAAGCGCTGTTTCCCGGTGCCGGGTGCTGCACACGGCTCTCATCATTCTTCCCTGTTCTGCCGGTGATATGGTTGTCAGTGCCGGCTTGCTGTGAGTGCCCCCCCAGATGTTTCGCCCCCGGATTTTTTGCTCCCGGCAGTTCGCCCCTGGATGTTTTGCCCCCAGCAGTTTGCCCCCTGGATTTTTTGCCCCCAGCAGTTCGCCCCCGGATGTTTTGCCCCCAGCAGTTCACCCCCAGATGTTTCGCCCCTGGTTGTTTTGCCCCCAGCAGTTTGCCCCCCGGATTTTTCGCCCCCAGCAATTCGCCCCTGGATGTTTTGCCCCCAGCAGTTCGCCCCCGGATGTTTCGTCCCCAGATTTTTCGCCCTGGATGTTTCGCCCCCAGCAGCTAACCCCCGGTAGTTTGCCTTGGGATGTTTGTACACTGTTTTGCCCCAAGAATTTTGTGCTTGGATGTTTTGCCAGTTTGTCCTTGTGGTTCATGAATTCCGGTCTGTCATGTCACAAAACTACTGTACAGAGTGCTGCACTTTTGTGACATTTTAAATCAACTGTTTCCATCTGTAAACCTCACAACTGATTGCATTATAGTGTCAGAGAATTTTGCCGGCAATTTTAACAAGACATTTTCCAAAACGTTTCTAAAATGTTTTTGTGTTACAAAAACATACCACGAAAAAAATAAACGGATTAAAAAAATGTGTGAATGATGCCTGATTTAGGTGGGGAATGTAAACCACTCTATAATCAAAACATTTTGTGAACTTTTACCTGACCCAGCACTGAGCTGCTTTTTTGCAAGTTCTTTTGCAGATGTAACAATTTTCATGTCAGGTGTCCTGCAAGTTACATTAGACTAGCTCTTATTCCATCTTTACATCAGAATATAGCAGTATCTAAAATCTCTACAAAGAGAAAGGTGTACTAGCACAAAACATCAGTCAGCTTCCACAGCAATTCACTTTCTACAAGTATGAATTCAGTAGTATACAAACGTGGGAAGAAGTGGGTCTACGAGAATCACATTTACGTATTTTCCAAACGAACGGCTGACGATGTCCATTCCATCTGGGTATGTGAAAAATGGTCGACTTCCAAGGGACGTGTTTGGACCAATGAAGCATCTGGTGAAGTGGTGAAAGTAACCAATCCCCATAAACCACACAGCACAAGCAGCGAGACCTGAAGCAATCCGGCTTGTCAATGATGCGGTCACCAGGGCAAGGACAACACAGGAGACAACACAACAGATACTCACAGAAGTCATTTCAGGAGCCCATTCTAATGTTGTAGCACATCTCCCAAGGAAAGCATCACTGAAGAGAACAATACGATTATCAAGGCAACTTGGCAATATTCCAAGGTTTCCCCAAACCCTTGATTAACTTGTTATTCCCCTGGAGTTCCAGGGGATTAATATTGATGGTATCCAGCAGCAGTTCCTTCTGCATGACTCTGGTAAGCATTTAACATTTCCATTATGCAGAATTATTGCAAAGTTTATGTTGAACAAATGTGAAAAATTATATATTACAAAGTGCTGATATACAATACTATGTGATTATTTTGCCTTAAAGGGAAACTTGGAGAATAGTGTAATGTAGGGTGAGGCCTACTGATTCTAACTATGCCTCACTTGTTTAGCCTTTGAGATACAGTGATCTGCCATGTTGATAAGCAGAGTGGTAACTTTGTCCACCAACCATGATTTGCAGGTATCCAGCCATTGTCAATCACAGCCAGAGGACAAGGTTGTCGTATCAAAATCGCATCACTAGATGTCAATTTTAGTGTAGAATTTTCTGCTATAAATTAGCTGCAGATTGTCTGCTGCAACTACTTAGTGCATGTGAATGGACCTTAAGGATTCATTAACACGTCTCCTAACCTCTGTGGATTGTCCATGACTGTAGATCTACAGCTATTCTGGTGAAGATAATTCTACACCAAAATCTCTATTTCGCTCTATGGCTTTAGGTGCAGGTTTTAGTGCAGGATTTTAGCCCCTTGTCTGAATGGCTGGAATCTTTTTTGCATAATGGCAGCATACATTCACATGCAGGGACATAAGTAGCTTGGCTCTGGCCCCATAGCAAAGTTTTGAAGGGGTCTGGGCCCCCCTTCCTTGGTGATGCCCTGCCCCTTTAGCCATGCCCCCTGCAAACAGCCTGAAATGAAGTTCCATTGCTGAATTAGTGCTGGGAAGAGGGTACACCATGCTCCGGTAGGTGACGGTCACCTAACGGAGCATGGCAGGGGGTTAATTAATATTCACCACCTGCTGCGACATGCTGCGTTCCTCTGCTTTGATACAGGACCTGGAATGATGTACAGTTGTGGCCAAAAGTATTGACACCCTTGCAATTTTGTCAGATAATACTCAGTTTCTTTCTGAAAATGATTGCAAACACAAATTCTTTGGTATTATTATCTTCATTTAATTTGTCTTAAATGAAAAAACACAAAAAGAATTGTCCTAAAGCCAAATTGGATATAATTCCACACCAAACATAAAAAAGAGGGTGGACAAAAGTATTGGCACTGTTCGAAAAATCATGTGATGCTTCTCTAATTTGTGTAATTAACAGCACCTGTAACTTACCTGTGGCACCTAACAGGTGTTGGCAATAACTAAATCACACTTGCAGCCAGTTGACATGGATTAAAGTTGACTCAACCTCTGTCCTGTGTCCTTGTGTGTACCACATTGAGCATGGAGAAAAGAAAGAAGACCGAAGAACTGTCTGAGGACTTGAGAAACCAAATTGTGAGGAAGCATGAGCAATCTCAAGGCTACAAGTCCATCTCCAAAGACCTGAATGTTCCTGTGTCTACCGTGCGCAGTGTCATCAAGAAGTTTAAAGCCCATGGCACTGTGGCTTACCTCCCTAGATGTGGACAGAAAAGAAAAATTGACAAGAGATTTCAACGCAAGATTGTGCGGATGTTGGATAAAAAACCTCGACTAACATCCAAACAAGTTCAAGCTGCCCTGCAGTCCGAGGGTACAACAGTGTCAACCCGTACTATCCGTCGGCGTCTGAATGAAAAGGGACTGTATGGTAGGAGACCCAGGAAGATCCCACTTCTTACCCCGAGACATAAAAAAAGACAGGCTGGAGTTTGCCAAAACTTACCTGAAAAAGCCTAAAACGTTTTGGAAGAATGTTCTCTGGTCAGATGAGGCAAAAGTAGAGCTTTTTGGGCAAAGGCATCAACATAGAGTTTACAGGAGAAAAAAAGAGGCATTCAAAGAAAAGAACATGGTCCCTACAGTCACACATGGCGAAGGTTCCCTGATGTTTTGGGCTTGCTTTGCTGCCTCTGGCACTGGACTGCTTGACCGTGTGCATGGCATTATGAAGTCAGAAGACTACCAACAAATTTTGCAGCATGATGTAGAGCCCAGTGTGAGAAAGCTGGGTCTCCCTCAGAGGTCATGGGTCTTCCAGCAGGACAATGACCCAAAACACTTCAAAAAGCACTAGAAAATGGTTTGAGAGAAAGCACTGGAGACTTCTAAGGTGGCCAGCAATGAGTCCAGACCTGAATCCCATAGAATACCTGTGGAGAGATCTAAAAATGGCAGTTTGGAGAAGGCACCCTTCAAATATCAGGGACCTGGAGCAATTTGCCAAAGAAGAATGGTCTAAAATTCCAGCAGAGCATTGTAAGAAACTCATTGATGGTTACCGGAAGCGGTTATTTTGGCTAAAGGTTGTGCAACCAAGTATTAGGCTGAGGGTGCCAATACTTTTGTCTGGCCCATTTTTGGAGTTTCGTGTGAAATGATCAATGTTTTACTTTTTGCTTCATTCTCTTTTGTGTTTTTTCATTTAAGACAAATTAAATGAAGATAATAATACCAAAGAATTTGTGTTTGCAATCATTTTCAAGAAGAAACTGAGTATTATCTGACAGAATTGCAGGGGTGTCAATACTTTTGGCCACAACTGTATGCAATCATGCGATCGCTCACGTCTCAGGATCTGCATCAAAGCAGAGTGAGGAAAGCAGCGCAGCAGCAGGCGGTATTAATTTATCCTTGCCAGGCTCCTGTAGGTGACAGGCACATACCAGAACATGATAGATCCAGGGGCCCCGCTGCTCATGGGCGCATTACACCCCTTGGCAGCAGGCCCCTGACGGCCCGGGGGCAGTGGCGTCCCCTGCCTACATGGTAGGTACGCCACTGCTGCACTGCATATCATTTTTTTTAACTGTGCATTTTTTCATGAGCATGTGAATGGGATTTAGACATTTACACTGCATATGACCCCGACCTAATGAACCATTGAGTTAGTATGCTTTTTTTCACAAATACTTCTTACGTTTGCTCATTTTTCCTGATGTAAACCTTTTATTATCATGGAATTCTGCATTTTGCTAGTTTCTGCTGCTGTTAATCATTTCACGACTTTGAAAATGTGACATTTTTGAAGCTTGGAAGCATTTTTAAAGAGGAATATATAATTTTCCACTGGGACAATACATGTCGTAGAAAAAACTATTGTTTAGCCCCATCACACCAAATTTTGCTTCAATTTAACATTTCTGTTATAAAATCAGAAAATCTGAAGCAAAAGTGAGTTTTTAATGTAAGATATGAACAACGGATGCTTCTGATTAGGAAAATTTATTGTGAATTCATCCCGAAATTCTCTGTCTGCTACTTGTTACTTTTTCTTTTGTCTCTCATTATTTCCTGTACTAATACTTTCACTTAATTAGGAAGTGGACACAGCCGTATCTTGATATTTGGAACAAGAGACAATCTCCATCTACTGGCCCAAAGTAAAGAGTGGTTTACTGATGGCATGTTTTCCACTACACCATCCCTGTTCAAGCAACTTTATACAATCCATGTGCCAAATAATAAAATCGCAATATTTTATTGAATACATATAAAAGAATAACACTATAAAACATGTACAAAATAGGGACAACAATGTGCAAAAAAGCCACATCATTAAGGTAAGCAAAAAGCTATGAAAAAAATCCCATAACATTATATGGAAAAACAGTGAAAAAAATCTTATTACATTTGGCAGCAATCAAATCTCAGGACAATAGAAGAAAGCACCCAAGTGTAGTAGAATCAATATAAGTCCTAAGTGGTACTAAGGGCCAAGTATAAGAAGAGGCTCAAATAATTGCCTAAGTGTCCAAGAAATAATATGCAACTCCAGGTAGAGAAAAGTTAATCCATGTGGCAGAAATGACCAGAGTGCATATTAGAGATTTGAAAGCTAAGGTATAAGGAAGATATATAAAAGAAAAAGTGTTGCTACATTACCTTAAGTAGTGGCGGTACCCCAGCGCGCGTTTCACATTTGCTTATTCAAGGGGACTGTGTTTTTTAATATAATCAGGTAAAATTACCTTTGGGCATCTTTTATACAGGCTGCCGCTACCTCCTGGACTAGCGCGTCCGCCCCGATGCGCGTTTCGGATCCTTTCTCTGCCATGTGTCTCCATTATTTATATCTCCCAGCCACAGCGTAGTATACCGCACGACTGGAAGTGACGCTCACCACCCAGATGTGACACGTCACATCCGGGTGGTGAGCGTCACTTCCAGTTGCGCGGACCAGAAGTGACCACAGTTATCTGATTATATTTGCGGAGTATTATTGTAATTATGGGTATGAGGCTTATTGCCAGGCAAGCGGCGTTGTTTGATGGTGGACATCTAGATCATAATCTGTGATGTGGCCTATACACTTTGCAATATAATTATGGCTATATTAATATTTGTAGTAGTTTATTATTAGGGCTTTTTCAGTTATACCCCTTGTAGCTGCAATATATTGCTGGCAGTCCCTGTGTCTATCCGTTTTCATGGTAGCTGTCTCTTCCTGGATTTGTGCATTTATCTGTACTCTCCTACTTCCCCAGTTTTGGCAGTATGGTTTTAATGAATTTGTTTCAATAAAAATTATATTTTTATACACACAAATAATTGCCTTGTGATCATCCTTTTTCCTATGGTTCTATGAGGTACCAACAGATGCGGAGGGTCCTCTTCAGTCCTCTTCCATGCACTTCCACATTGTGTGAATGTCTTCGTTCCTGAGGGAATTCCTTTCAGGATTCCTAGCTAGGGATTCCCTTGGTCAAGAAGATTCTCCACACAGGTCGGGACCTCAGCAAAGGGGAGAGAAGTGATTTTTACTTTCTGGTGAGCAAACTCCGAGCATTGCCTGTTTGGGGTCGGTGTGGTTGAACCCGAGCAGGCAATGTTCGATACGAACCCTGAACTTTCCAGGTCTGGTTTGCTCATCACTAGATACAGTATGATATGTAATATGTTGTGAGTTCATTTTTCCCTTCACCAGTGAGGTCTGATGAACTCCCTCTTCTGGCGAAGGAAGGTAGTGAGGCTGATTACCAAACAGCCGAGCAGGTAGATGATGACTGGGTCACAGGAACTGATGACTGGATATAAGGCAGCCGACGCCCTGCTGCCTTGCCGGTGATTTTCCTGCTGGATTCTTGGAGACCAGTCTGATTTCTGCTTCTCAAAGCTAAGTTTTGCTCTGCCTTTTGTACACTTTAGTTCTGGTTTTGTTTGCCTTGTTTTTTTTGGAGTTCAGCCATCCCCGGCCGGGGGTGAGCTGAATTCCATGTTTGTCTCTGATCTGTTGATCTCTGGCTCTGTCTTCAGAATATACCTGATATAGTCTTTTGAAGCCTAGCGACTTCAGGGCCTGTTTCTCCTATCAGTCTGTTGGTACATTTTTGGATAGGGTTTTTGCGGATTGCAGACAGCAGCTTTTCTATCCTGTCCTATTTAGCTTGGGCCCCATCATTTGCTCAACCTATCTTTCTATCTGTGTTAGTGTTTTTCATCTTGCTTCACAGTCATATGTTGGGGGCTGCCTATTGCTTTGGGGTCTGCTCTAGGGCAGTTTAGATTTCCCCTTTCTGTCTTTAGGCTAATTTAGTTCTCTGGCTGTGATCGAGGGGTCTAGGGCACCGTAGGAACCCCCCACGGCTACTGCTAGTTGTTGTGGATAGGTTCAGGGGTCTGCAGTCCCATAGCTGCCAACTTCTCTGGTTTTCTGGACTTAGCTATTATTTTTGTTTTTTCCTCCTTCGGTGACTCATCCATAACAGTAATGGATGACAAAAAGAAGCCATTAAGTGTAACACCACTAGTACATGACAGTAAAATGATGGTCACTTGTCTTAGATCAGGGGTGTCAAACTCATATTCACAAAGGGCCACACCAATTTAATGGTTGCCCCCAAAGGGCCATTTGTTAATGAAAGACCGGATGCACACAACCGAGTCCCGTCCAGAACATGCATCTCTCTGCACTGAGCAGTGCATGCCCCTGTATAAGGCATGTAACGGTGGTTCAGCTCTTTACCAGGCACTGTCACATCTTCCCTGGATCTCACTGAAATCATGGAGAGCTATGGCTGCAGCGTCCAGTCACTTGTCCTTGGTGCTGAAAGCTGCTGATAAACAGCTGGTTCAATGCAGAATACAACTGGACCCTATTCTTGGCCTAATCTGAGGAATGGGCATCAAAAGAAAAAGGGATCCTGAAGTGAGAATACCACTTATCTGCTGCTCCATTCTTTGGTATACTGGCAGAGTGTTCATTGAGGGCTAATCCCAAAACCCCCCTCCTGAAGACCTGATAAAGAGGTTCTGTAGAAGCTGGTAAACAACCACTTTAGTTCAGCAAAGCCAATATCTCAGTTCTGCAGAGATGGTTGGTGGAATTAACCCTGTAGTCAGTCAACAGTCCCCCTGCTTCCATACATAGCCTGCATTAAAGGGGTATTCTCATGCCGAACAGCAAAATAAGGCAGCATGCTTTCAGCAATCATGTTGCGGTAAGCATGCTGCCGATCTTCCCCTCCTGGTACTTACCTAGAGGTCTTCTGCTCATCTTTGCCTGATCTTCTCCTGTGTGGGCTGGCGATCACCATGCTGGATCCGGAGGCCACCACGAGTCCTCGCCTTTTTCCCAGCGTCATCTTCTTCTGCCTGATCTCATCGTGGTACTGCGCATGCGCAGCAGTGTTTTGGTGACAGGAGAGGCATCCTGCCCCCTGGATTGACTGATTAATGGGGCAGGAGTGACGTCATGTCAGTGAGCGGCCAGGTAACATTTGGCCTCACTGCCGCAGCATTCATCATGCTTCATGGATCAGTGATCCAGGCAAGATGAAAAGACAACCAGAAGCAGGAAAAGACGTCACGTGGAACCGCTAGAATGCACTCCAGGACCCAAGGAGCAGCAGCTGCGACAGGTAAGTATGCCAGTTTTTTTGTGTTCTAGGATAATACTCCTTTAAGGCCAGCCAGTAGAGCTGCTGAAAAGGCAGCCACAAGAATCCCAGCAATTGGGATCCTGTATATTTTACCCCAGGTATGTTCAGCCCTAGATGTTTTGTTCCCTGCATGTTGACCCCAAAAGCTGAGAGTGAAACATCTGGGGTCAAAATGCTAGGGGCAACACATCAGATGGTGACACATCCAGGGACAAAATTCTGTAGGTGAAACATCCGGGGGCAAACTGCTGGGGGCGAAACTACCGGGGGCAAAAAATCTGGGCGCGAAACATCTGGGGGCGAAACATCCGGGGGCGAAAAATTCAGGGGTGAAACATCCAGGGGCGAACCATCCAGGGGCGAAACATCTGGGGGCGAACTGCTGGGAGCGAACTGTTGGGGGCGAAACATCCGGGCGTGAACTGCTGGGGGCGAACTGTGCGGGGGCGAAATGTACCCGTGGGTGAACTGCTGGGGGCGAAACATCCAAATCCCTACTAATAATTCTGTTTCATGTTACTTGTCTTATCTACTGCATTATTCCCGTGATGTGTATAAATACAGTGGGTACGGAAAGTATTCAGACCCCTTTACATGTGTCACTCTTTGTTTTTTTGCAGCCATTTTGTAAATTTATAAAAGTTCATTTTTTTTCTCATTAATGTACACCCTGCACCCCATCTTGACTGAAAAAAACAGAAATGTAGAAATTTTTGCAAATTTATTAAAAAAGAAAAACTGAAATATGGTCATAAGTATTTAGACCCTTTGCTCAGTATTGAGTAAAAGCACCCTTTTGAGCTCGAACAGCCATGAGTCCTTCTTGGAAATGATGCAACAAGTTTTTCACATCTGAATTTGGGGATCCTCTGCCATTCTTCCTTGCAGATCCTCTCCAGCTTGCTGTTGAAAACTTGACCATATCAGGACATTATACATTAGACACTGAAACCCTTAATCAATGATTTTCGTGGAGCTGAATTTTTCTTTCTTTGCAATCATTCATGTCCAAAGCACGGACGCTTCTTTTGTTCCAGAAAGATGTATATCTTTGTACCGTGTTAGCCAGTAGATAGAAAAATATTCAGAATTGAGAGTCCTCAGTGGTTGATACCTTTTAATGGCTAACTGAAAATTTGGTAACACATTGCAAGCTTTCGAGACTACTTAGGTCTCTTCATCAGGCATTGACTAATACAAAATCTGAAGAGTCACATATTTATGCACAACACAGCACAGAAAAAATGCAATAGATAAGACAAGTGACGTGAAGCAGAACTATCATTATGAGAGGGAGAAATATAAATATTGGACCATTTCATAGATGAGGAGTCTGGATGTTTTATTGTCCTCTGATTGGGGTCTCCTAATGTGTTGTGATGCCCCCACAAGGTCTTAGGAGCAAATTCCTTAATTGATGTAAAAAGACATAAATCCATGCGACACATTCATTCCAGCATTGAGAGTGTCAAAGGCCATCATGAGCTTGTACTCCCAGACTCTTCTCTCTCTCTGAGATGTGAAGTTACTTTTCAATACCAGTAATTTCATATCCATGGTGTTGTGATCAGGCATACAAAAATGATTTGCCACAGATAGATCCATTCTTTTTTTCTCTTATTGTGTGACGCTGAGAATTCATCCTTGTTCTAAGTTTTTTCCCTGTCTCCCCCACATACAGACCCCCAGTTGGACATTTAGTACAAATAATTAAGTACACCACATTATATGTGATGCAGCTGAAAGTACCTGGGATCTGGTAGTCCTGATGTGAATTGGGGATCTTTATCTTGTCTGTGGACATTATAAATGGACAGGTTTTACATTTTTTCTGGTTGCAAGGAAAGGTTCCTGCAGCTGTTGGAGAGGACAGGGAGCTTCTGACAATGATGCTTCTTACATTTGGGGGCTGCCTAAAGCACAGTAGTGGGGGGTCTGGAAAAATGGATTGTAATCGGGCATCTTTTTGTAGTAAAGGTTGTAATTTCCATGCAGCTTCCCTTAGCACTTCCAGATTTGGGTTGTAGGTGACTACTAGAGGCACCCGGTTATCTTCTTCTTTAGCTTTGTAATGTAGCAGGTGATTCCTTGACATTCTGGTGGCTCTTGTAATTTGGTTTTCAATTGTTCTTGGATGGTAGCCCTGATTCAAAAAGGTCTTTTTGAGGCGACCAAGGTGTTTGTCTCTATCCATGGGGTTGGAACATATACAATTGTATCTGATGGCTTGGCTATTGATAATAGTTCTTTATGTGTTTTGGATGGAAACTGTCCCATTTAAGGTATGTTGGACGGTCGATTGGCTTCTGATACAGGGATGTTTCTATTTCATTGTTTTTAGCTTAATGATGGTGTCCAAAAAGTTAATCTCAGTGCTGGAGTAGTTGAGTGTTAAGTTGATGGTGGGATGAAATTGATTAAACTGTTCATGGAACATCTTTAGCTGTTGCTCAAACTCAGTCCAGATGATTAAAATATTATCAATGAAGCGGTAGTAGGCCAGAGGCATGATGGGACATGAGGACAAAAAGTCGCTTTCAAGCTTGGCCATGAAAAGATTTGCATATTGTGGAGCCATTTTACTTCCCATAGCTGTGCCAGTTTCCTGAAAAGTAACTTCACATCCCAGAGAGAGAGGAGTCTGGAAGTACAAGCTCATGATGACCTTTGACACTCTCAATGCTGGAATGAATGTGTCGCATGGATTTATGTCTTTTTACATCAATTAAGGAATTTGCTCCTAAGACCTTGTGGGGGCATCACAAAACATTAGGAGACCCCAATCAGAGGACAATAAAACATCCAGACTCCTTATCTATGAAATGGTCCAATATTTATGCTTCTCCCTCTACCATAATGATAGTTCTGCTTCACAGCACTTATCTATTGCATTTTTTCTGTGCTGTGTTGTGCATAAATATGTGACTCTTCAGATTTTGTATTAGTCATTGCCTGATGAAGAGACCTGAGTAGTTTCAAAAGTTTTCAATGTGTTACCATCTTTTCAGTTAGCCATTAAAAGGTATCAACCACTGAGGACTCTCAATTCTGAATACTTTTCTTTTGTTCCGTATCTTCAAACAGTGCATGCGGGTGAGTTAGACTATCTTTCCCTGACTGCACATTCACCCCTATTTGAATGAATGCCTATGAGGCTGTTGAGTTTGGGTGGGAGAATTGAGGTTGAATTGTGCATCACACACCACAACATACAGATGTGTGAATGCATTCTTAGTCTGTCTTTGGGTTCCAAGAATCGGCTATGAGTTATGTCCATGCAGGTCTTGGCTATAGTGACTATTGTAGATTCTTGAGCAATTACTCTTACCAATCCCAACAAAGTATAATACAAAGGTAATTATTTTTTTCAATTAGAAAATTTTGATCTTTTAGAAGGGTTTTCTCGATGATGATGATGTTTTCAATTACTCTTGTACAAAGCAATAGTTGACTGTTCATCATTCAGTTCAGGATAAGCAATTTCACTAGAAAATTACAAGTCTCAACATTTCAAACTAAAAATATTTCCTATTAATACTTTCAGTAATGTGCCTTGAGTTGCTGCTATCATTTTCTCTTTCTATGGTGCAAAAGTTCTAATAACCTTTATTCCTCACAACATAGACCTGCACTGGCAATAGCAATATGACCACAAATCAGCTCACTTATAGAAAGTGATTTTATGAAATAATATATCTGAAAAAGAATGTAACTATTTTCTATTTAGACCTGAGAGTCCTCAGTGGTTGATACTTTTTAATGGCTAATTAAAAATATGGTAACAAATTGCAAGCTTTCAAGACTACTCAGGTCTCTTCATCAAGCATAGAATAACACAAAATCTGAAGAGTCACATACAGTGGGTACAGAAAGTATTCAAACCCCTTTAAATTTTTCACTCTTTGTTTTATTGCAGCCATTTGGTAAATTCAAAAAAGTTCATTTTTTTCTCATTAATGTACACTCTGCACCTTATCTTGACTGAAAAAAAGAAATGTAGAAATTTTTGCAAATTTATTAAAAAGAAAAACTGAAATATCACATGGTCATAAGCATTCAGACCCTTTGCTCAGACACTCATATTTAAGTCACATGCTCTCCATTTCCTTGTGATCCTCCTTGAGATGGTTTACTCCTTCATAGGAGTCCAGCTATGTTTAATTAAACTGATAGGACTTTGATTTGTAAAGGTACACAACTGTCTATATAAGACCTCACAGCTCACAGTGCATGTCAGACCAAATGAGAATCATGAGGTCAAAGGAACTGGCCAAGGAGCTCAGAGACAGAATTGTGTCAAGGTATATATCTGGTCAAGGTTGCAAAAAAATTTCTGCAGTACTCAAGGTTCCTAAGAGCACAGTGGCTCCATAATCCTCAAATGGAAGAAGTTTGGGACCATCAGAAGTCTTCCTAGACCTGGCTGTCCAGCCAAGCTGAGCAATCATGGGAGAAGAGCCTTGGTGAGAGAGTTAAAGAAGAACCCCAAGATCACTGTGGCTGAGCTCCACAGATGCAGTAGGGAGATGGGAGAAAGTACCACAAAGTCAACTATCACTGCTCCACCAGTCAGGCCTTTATGGCAGAGTGGCCCGACGGAAGCCTCTCCTCAGTGCCAGACATATCAGAACCCACATAGAGTTTTTCTAAAAAACATATGAAGGATTCCCAGACTATGAGAAATAAGATTCTCTGGTCTGATGAGATGAAGATAAAACTTTTTGATGACAATTCTAAGCGCTATGTGTGGAGAATACCAGGCACTGCTCATCACCTGCCCAATACAATTCCAACAGTGAAATATGGTGGTGGGAGCATCACGCTATAAGGGTGTTTTTCAGCTGCAGGGATAGGACGACTGGTTGCAATTGAAGGAAACATGAATGAGGCCAAGTACAGAGATATACTGGAAGAAAACCTCTTCCAGAGTGATCTGGACCTCAGACTTAGCCAAAGGTTCACCTTCCAACAAGACAATGACCCTAAGAACCCAGCTAAAATAACAAAGGAGTGGCTTCAGAACAACTGTGACCATTCTTGACTGGCCCAGCTAGAGTCCTGTCCTAAACCCAATTGAGCATCTCTGGAGAGACCTGAAAATGGCTGTCCACCAACGTTCACTATCCAACCTGACGGAACTGGAGAGGATCTGCAAGGAGGAATGGCAGAGGATCCCCAAATCCAGGTGTGAAAACTTTCCTTAGCATCATTCCTAAGAAGACTCATGGCTGTACTAGCTCAAAAGGGTGTTTCTACTCAAGCAAAGGGTCTGAATACTTATGACCATGTGATATTTCAGTTTTTCTTTTTTAATAAATTTGCAAAAATTTCTGCATGTTTTTTTTTCAGTCAAGATGGCTGCAATGAAACAAAGAGTGAAAAATTTAAAAGGGGTCTGAATACTCTCCGTACCCACTGTATTTCTTCAAAACTTAATTTTATAGGAGAGAACGTAATAGTTTTTGATATACTAAATTTCAGTCATTTACTTAAAAATACCTTATAAACAAATATAAACTAGTATAAAAAAACACACAAATCTGTTGGAAGAGGATGAGTACTATTTATATCAGATTGTAGAAAAAGGTGACAATCATCTCCCTGAAGGGATAGTTTTTCCTGGTGGACTCCATGGAGGATCATCTTTAACCTGGACCTTCTTATGCTTCTTCTCTTGTCTTTCTTTATGCACCTGTAAATGAGAGGATACACTGGGGTATAATAACAGAATATCTGCACAGATCATGTTTCTCTGGATAAATACAAGGGAATAAATTAGTAAAAAATGGACTTCGCTACCATCCCTTTAGCTACATGCTCTACCTTCTCTTGGTTTAGCTTGATGGACACCAGTCTTTTCAACCGTTGTAACTTTAATTATTTTACTTTATATAAGTATGATTGTGCAACTGTAATAAAGCTTTACACTTCACGACATATGTCACTCTATATTTAACCATTTAGATGATGTCAAACTCTGACTTTTATATTTCTGTAATATCTAATCATCCCAACCACTGCCTTGCTCTGTAAAGGCCCTTGTCGTCGCCATCTTAGTATTACAATGAAGCCCAGCAACAGGCTCGGACATTTCACTGTATAGAATCTGTATTAGAAGAGATCAATGATCACAGGCTCCAGTCTACAAGGGGACTAAAAAAAAGTAAAAAAAAACCATAACCCCACACCCTTAAAAAAAACACAAAACGAAGCAAAAAAGTTAAATAAAAACCATCTTTTCCAAAAACTAAAATAAATGTTAAAAAATATGCATATTTGGTATTGTCACAGTCATAAAAGTCTAATCTTTAAAAATATGAAATTAATGTGTATAATTCTTATGATAAATGTCAGAAAAAAGCAAAATTGAAACACCAGAATTGTCATTTTTTTTTTTTTTATAACCGAACCCATCGAAAATTATACTAATAACAACTAGTGCTTTACATACAAAAGACAAGCCCTCATACAACTCTTATAAATTAAAAAAAATTTGGTTCACAGAAAATGGTGACATAAACCAAAAAGGATTTTTTTTCTTACAAAGATCGGGAGTATACACATAATCTATATATTGTAAGGTAGCGCTGTCATTCAGGTTGGGGGCCACTCGCTTGGCAGCGAATAATTCAGATCCGGCACGGGTTTCCATAAAATCATAACAGTCCATGCGGTTTATTAAGCATCATAAACATCCCCCCTCTGTTCAAACTTGTGGGGTTGAACACATGACATCACCCAGGGAACTCGAGACCGGACACCCATGTCACCTTGCCCTACAAGTCGAGAGGATCGTCTCAGTCTGTTCCGGCAGTCATACTGCATTATATTTACGTTAGGCCTCCCCCGCCCCCAGCGGTCAGTATCTCGGCCTTGGGCTTTGGTCTTTCCGTCAACGTCCGTCAGCGTGACTAGACACTCATTAGTCTCCACCTGTCTGCGCTGCGCTACGTCACCCGACCTTTCTCTCACTGGCCGGCTCTCCCGGTTCGTACGGTCATGAGTCCCACGTCCAGTTGAGCTAACTGGCTGGTCTGAGTCTGAACCTTTGTTGCTACGTCCACCACCGGGTCTCCTGCCTATGCTACTAAGATTAGAACTGCTACTTGCGGACTCTCAACGTTCCTGTCTTCGACTACCTGTCCTTTCATTATTTGGAGGATCCCTTCGGGTCCTTACACCTTGGGTTGGAGGTGGATGCCACCTGACATTCTGTATCTGCTTATTCAGCTGCAGTCGGTCCTGTCTTAGCTGCTCTATCTCCTTCAGGTACGCTACCCTATATTCCAGGAGCATGCAGAGGTTCCCAATGCTTTCCACCGAGCCAACCACAATGACTGGAACCATGTCATCTTCAACAGCAACTCGGATTTCCCCAGCAGGTGGGATCCTCACTCTCTTCACACTGGATCGATTTATCATCTCCTGCATCACCCTTCCAAATCTGCCAACGACTTTCCCCACCAGATTTCTGGGTACCGGAATAATGTCTTCCACAAAGCCCAGCCAACTTTGAGCCTCCCTTGCAAGCTCCAGACATCGAGCGGCTTTCCTATTACGCAACACGAGCATCTGTTTCGTGCGGAGACATTGTAGGTGCATCTCTTTCAGGACAGCCACCCTCTTCTCTGTGTCTTCCATTTCTGCCAGTATCACCAACTGGTGTGTCTCTGGTGCCCAGTTCACACTATAGGCCTTTACTGCCTTTTTAAAGGTCTCATGCACACCCTAGCTGGCACATGCTTCTCGCACGTCTTCGGGTACCTCCATCACGCACTTGAAGGTCGTGGACTTGCTCTCATCCTGAACAGGCGGCTCTGGGTTCCCCACGAACACTTCCCTCAATACAGTTGTCCCGACCGGGGGAATATCTTGTTCAGCTTTCCGCTCCAAATCTTCAGGAGATTTTACCTCTTTGAGGCCCCTTGCCAAGATGGGTACTGGCAGTTCTGTCTTGTCCTCACTCGGGTCGGGCCTCTGTAAGTTTTCGTCCACCAACTTCTTCTCCCGCAGAAGACCTCTTACAGTTTCTTTGAGCCCCTCCACATCTTCTCTTAAGGTGTTGTTCACGCTGTGCCACGTTAACAGGTGACCTCTGAGCTTCAAGACTTCATTCTCGAGCTCCTCCACTCTGTGCTCGGCCGTTTGTCTCATGACTCTTTCTCGTTCGAGATGTTCCTTCACTGTCTCTTTTATTAACTGTATCTCCTGATCTTGTTCTCTTTTGGCCAGCACGTGTTGCACCACTACTTCTTTAATTACATCGTCCAAGGGTACCAATGGGTCAGCCCCGTCAGTCGAGTGAACCCTCCAGTTACCGGTCACCCGTGGGTCTAGTCCAGTCGTCTCATTTCCCAGCCCACCATCCGTCATGTCACAAGATGTCAGGTCCGTAAGTTGGGCAGATATACCCCTTCCTCCGGTCACTTCTACATCTGACCTGTCCACTTTAGGAGGCGTCACCGTCTCAAGGTCTGCTAGCCCAACATTAGAAATGTCTCCATCCCCTTGCTGTAGAGGAACTCCCCTCTCCCACAAGCCAGAGAACAGTCTAGAGTCGCGGCCTATCACCACTGGACAGGACAGATACGGGACTATCACTACATTCTGTCCCTCGATGTCCCAACCTGTCTCAAAGACTACCCTGGTGACCGGGCAACTCTTAGTGCGCCTGTGGTTGCAAGTAACCCCCACCTTTCTGCCGGGTACCTCCGGAGCAACCCGCACTAGAGGTACCGGGCTCTCAGGGTCGACTAGACCAACCATATCATCATTATCTATCTGGAGGCCACACCCCCTTGGCATCGTGCCAGCTGGGTAGTTTACCAGGCAGATAGGACAGACATAAGACATTTGCTCCTGGCAACAGTTCATCTGTACCAGCTTTTCCACATCAGGATGCTCCGCCCCCATTCACCGGGACTCCACCCCCTTTTGGGCGACTATCCCCTTTTGGGACTCTACCCCTTTTTGGGTTACCACCTCCCTCGGGGACTCCACCCCTTTTTGGGTCACCGCCCCTTTTTGGGACTCCACCCCCTATTGGGCTACCACCCCGGTTTGGGCCACCGCCCTCTTTTGGGATTTCCCCATGTCCGTTTTACAGGACTTCTTATGCCACAGTTCACACAACACAGTTTATGTCTTTTAACAATACCACACAAGTCCTTGCTGGCACCACCACAGCTCCTGCTGTCACTGATCTTTGACACCACCGGCTGCCGTTCACACACAGCTGCTGGTGTCACCTTCGTAACCCCGCCGAGTTACAGGAAGCCGCTTGTCCCCTTCGTAACCCTGCTGAGTTACAGCAAGCCGCTTGTCACATTTGTAACCCTGCCGAGTTCCAGCAAGCCACTTGTCACCTTCTTGACTCCCCTGAGCCACCGCAAGCTGAGTTGAAACGAGAGAAAAAAAACACAGCACACAAAACTCACGTGTCCTGTCTGTGTGTTAATCAGGACGTTCAGTCTCCGCCTGAGACCATCCAACACACAGGGTGCACCGGGTGCTATTCAGGGAGTAGCCCTACTCCCAGGGTTTCCCAACACACCGGCCTCACCAGGTCCAGGGCTCAGCGGGTGCTCTTCAGGACATCCGTCTCCGCCTGAGACTGCCCAACACTCACGCCTCACCAGGTCCAAGGTCATACCACGTGCTCCAGGGATCCGATTCTTCTCCCAGAACCTCCCAACACTGACCCTCCAGGACCTTGCTCACTGATCCAGGTCAGTACAACACGAACACCTGTCCATTACCTGTGTCGGCCACACAGGTCCTCGGGTACCTCTTATCCACAGAGGCACCCTAGCAAACACCAGTCTCTTTCTCACTGACCCCGGTCAGTACAACACGGCTTTCACGGCCGTCAGCCCTCCTTGCTCAGCGTTGCCAGGACTGCAACATGCATTTTTTTGGAAACCATTGCCCTTAGCAACCAAATCTTGCAGTCCTTTTCCGTTGCTCCTAGCAACAAGGCTACAACAATGCCCAAAGCCTTCTCCGCCAATTGTAAGGTAGCGCTGTCATTCAGGTTGGGTTTCCATAAAATCATAACAGTCCATGCGGTTTATTAAGCATCATAAACCATGACCAGGAACAGAAAGTTCATATAAACAGTATAGCGTCCATGACAGAGCTTCACTCTGTTAGCAATGTCCAATACGCAGGCTTTTCAGCCGCACAGTTATATACCCTGTCAGGGTTTTACCTCATGGCTGCTTCTGCATGCTGCAGACATTCATTCCCTCTCCCTGGGAATTCTCAGGCACTTGCAGCCATTAAACACAGCATCCACACGTGCTGTCAGGAAGACAGACATCTCTGCACGAGACCTTCCATATGGACCAATCGGGTCCCTGCATTAACTCATGTGACCAGACCTCAGGTACCTTATATGGTCCATAACCACACCCACAGTTGATCACATGGCTATGACCTCACTAAAGGTCCTATTACACACAGCCACATACAGGCTTCCCTGACACATTGTAACGGAAACGTCAGCAGTACCTCTGCTGATCAATAGTCGAGCCTGCATCCCAAGGCCACCCACCTTACATAGATACATAATGGTCATTTAGGACCCTGCTCCTTTTACCACACTGGATGTGCCTGTACACCCGTCCTGGGACACCCACACAGCGCCCCCTAGCGGACATAGTGGTCACTGCACCACAATATATACACATATATATTATAATATAGTGTATTGGTAATGTATCAAATACTTATTTCCCCACTGTGTATATATTAATCTATATACATATATAGATATATACACAGTGGGGAAAATACGTTTTCGATACACTTCCGATTTTTCAAGTTTTCCCACTTACAAAGAGAATGGAGAACTCTGTAATTTTTATCGTATGTACACTTTAATTGTGAGGGACAAAATCTGAAAATAAAAATCCAGAAAATCACATTGTATGATTTTTACATAATTAATTTGCATTTTATTGCATAAAATAATATTTGATACAAAAGAAAAACACAACTTAATATTTGGTACAAAAACTGTTGTTTGCAATCACAGAGGTCAGACGTTTCCTGTAGTTCTTGACAAAGTTTGCACACACTGCAGCAGAGATTTTGACCCACTCCTCCTTACACACCTTCTCCAGATCTTTCAGGTGTTGAGTTTCAGCTCCCTCCAGAGGTTCTCTATTGGGTTCAAGGTCTGTAGATTGACTTGGCTGCTCCAGGACCTTGAAATGCTTCTATGCTTCTTACGGAGTCACTCCTTATTTGCCCTGGCTGTGTGTTTTTGGTCATTGTCATACTGGAAGACCCAGCCACGACCCATCTTCAATACTCTTACTGAGGGAGGGAGATTATTAAACAAAATCTCTCGATATTTGAACCCATCAATCCTTCCTTCAGTACAGTGCAGTGGTCCTGTCCCCTTTGCAGAAAAGTACATAGAATAGGAGAGAAGGAAGAGGAGGTCAGCTCACCATTATCCGCTGCACGTTACTTGGATAGAAGCCTCCGCATGGAGCCATCCTGGTCTGGGACGCTTCAGAAGCACAAGTGAGATTCTTCAGCGAAGGTTATACGGTATATGTGAAATTTTAATGTTATTTCATCTTCATAAAAATTTGGCATACCATTTTATACCCACAAACCTGACGGATGTGTTTCGACTTATACAGTCTTAACACCGTAACCCTCGGGCCATTTTCCGTTTTTGTTTAATGCCCCCCTTCTTAACAGAACCATACCTTTTTCTTTTTGTATGTCAAAATGGCCATGCGAGGGCTTGTTTTTTATGGGACAAGTTGAGCTTTTGAATGACACGATTGGTTTTAACATATCATGTACTTGGAAACAAAAAAAACTCCAAGTGTGGTGAAATTGAAAAAAAAGTGCAATTCCACACTTGTTTTTTTTTTTTTACAAGTTCAAAAAATACTAAAAATGACCTGCCATTATGATTCTCCAGGTCAATATGAGTTCATAAGAAACATGTGATGCTGTCTCCACGGCTGTTGATTTACATGTTTTTGCATATTTCCCATAAAGGATGGGGGCATTGCTCTAGCATCACTGCGTCGAGAAACATGTGATGGTGTCTCCGCAGTGTTGGATGTTGATCTCCATGAGGTCACTCATCCTCATTTTTACAGTCTTTTACTAGGCATTGCTCCTACTAGCCAGTTTCCTACTCCACACTGATGAGGTGCGGAGTTTCCTGTATACCTTGAGTGTTGTCTCTTGGCCTTCCGGCATCGCCACTTCGGTGGCTTAAGCCGGTCGCTGCTTTTGGGAGATAGCCAGGAGGTTTCGGGGAGGAGACCCTTGGAGTTGTGGACGATGGGAGTCCGACTTCAATTCTCTGGGACCGGTGATAGCCGGGTCAAAAATGGATTCAGGATTGACATCGCTGAAGATAAGAAGTTGCATTTTTCCCTGGGATATTTGGTCAACATGGTGTTTTATGACATCCTGAAGATTCGGAAGTCCAATATAATATGCCTGCAGGAGTTTAGGAGAGAAGGCAAGTATGTACTGGTGCTATCTTCTATGGCGGCTTGCCAGAATTTATTTACTGCCCTGAAAAATGGAGTGGCAAATCCTTTGCTGGAAGGACTTACCTTTACTGTGCTGTACTCTAAGGGAGATATCCCACTTGTAGTTTTCATGCACAACCCTTTTGTTTCCCTGGAGGACATTGCTTTATTTTTGAAAAGACATTGCATTTATGTTCAGTACTCCCACAGGGTCCTGATTGGAGAAGGGCTCTGGACTGGGAAGTATTGTTTGCACACTGCTATGCAAACTGCTTTTTTAAAAGCAAAAATACTTTTCTTCCTCTTTTCTGCACAGTTACCAAACGTTCATTTTTCCACACTTTTGTGTGCAGCAGTCCTGCTAATTAGGCTGCCTGCTGCCATACTTGGACAGAGAGCATCATTGTCAGCCTCCTAAAATCTCTAGGGAGCTTCCAATTCTCCCCAATACTATATACACCTTGTACTTTGTCATACACCAGCCAATTTCAGCCTGTTAAATTGAGGTGTAATCTATAGTGGGCCTGAGATAATAGTTCAGCCTCCTAAAATCTCTAGGGAGATTCAAATTCTCCCCAATACTATATACACCTTGTACTTTGTCATACACCAGCCAATTTCAGCCTGTTAAATTGAGGTGTAATCTATATTGGGCCTGAGATAATAGTTCAGCCTCCTAAAATCTCTAGGGACATTCAAATTCTCCACAATACTATATACACCTTGTACCTTGTTTTACAATACCATATAGCTGGTGGTATTTTGGGTACATTTTTCCAAAAATTAGGAAGTATGGTGGAAGAGGCCGTGGAAGTGGGCGGGGGTTGCCAGCTGGTACTGATGTTGGTGGGGGAGGTGGTGCATCTGCTGGTAGTGGCAAAAGCACAATCGCACCTAAGGCAGGAGGTGTTGAGCCTGCGTCATCGTCTGGCTCCACAAGGCCTTGAAGGCTCCCTTTTCTGGGAGTAGGTAAACCGCTTTTAAAGCCGGAGCTTCAGGAACAAGTTTTGGCTTACATTGCTGACACAGCCTCCAGCTCTATCGCCTCCTCTTCTGAAGTTTCAAAAAATAAAAGCACTGAGTCGTCAGTGGAGGCTCCTGGTCAGGAACAACACCTTTCCTTGTGAATGACACAAGGAAAGGTGTTCCTGACCAGGAGCCTCCACTGACGACTCAGTGCTTTTATTTTTTGAAACTTCCTTGAGGAGGAGGATCCGCAGCAGGCATCGAAATCGCAACAGCTGTTATCGGGCAGGCCCGCAGCAGTCCAAAAATGGTTTACAAAAACCCAAAGAGTTGCAGGACAGCTTGGCCAGATGGTCAAATTAGTACAGCGTGCAAGGCCTCAAAATGTCTTACATAGTAGGAAGAGTGCAGTGTGGCACTTTTTGAACAAAATCTTAATGATCAGGCAAAGGTTAACTGTAAGATGTGCGCAAAGACCTTTAGCCAAGGGAAAAATCTGAGAAATTTGAATACCAGTTGCATGCTTAGACATTTAACCACCATGCACTTGCAAGCGTGGAAGGACTACCAAACCTCACGTACCACATGTGCACCTGCTCCGAATGAAGGTAGTCAGCAACGCTACATCGCTTCCCCCACTGTAAGCCCACCGATTAGCACACCACCAGCAGCAAATGTTGAGGTGTCGTCGCAAGGCCAAAGCAGTCAGGGAATCACAATGTTATTGCTATGAAAGACTGAATCTAGGCCATCAGCAAGACCACCAATACCACACCATCACCATCATCAACCCTCTCTCAGTCCGCCATGTCCACCGCTACTTCCACCATATGCAGCTCTCAAGTCCAGCTCACTCTACCAGAGACTCTGAGTAGGACAAGAAAGTACTCATCCTCTCATCCGCGTACACTGTGTTTGAACGCCCACATTGCCAAACTAATCTCGTTAGAGATGATGCCCTACCGGTTGGTTGAAAGCGAAGCTTTCCGCGAGCTCATGGCCTACGCAGTACCACGCTATGACCTACCCAGTCGGCACTTCTTTTCTCGAAAAGCCATCCCAGCCCTCCACCTGCATGTGAAAGACCGCATTGTCCATGCACTCAAGCAATCAGTGAGTGGAAAGGTGCACCTCACAACTGATGCATGGTCCAGTAGGCATGGCCAGGGCCGTTACGTGTCCATCACTGCCCACTGGGTTAATGTGGTGGATGCAGGCTCCACAGGGGACAGCGGCGGTGGGACAGTGCTGCCTAGCCCACGGTATAGGAAACAGTTGACTGTAGGCGTTCGACCCTCCTCCTCCTCCATAAGCGAACGCTCGTCCACAGAGCGCAGTCGCACGAGCACTCCATCCGCAGCTGCCAGTGTTGCACACGAGGTGTCCCACTATCGAACAGCTAGATATATAACAGGCAGACCGATGTACGTTTCGGAAATGATCTTCCTTCCTCACGCCCCCTGAGGAAGGAAGATCATTTCCGAATCGTAAGTCGGGGTTAGTGGAGCTTGGGATTCAGTGTCTCTCCCCTCTACCCTCCAGGTATGTATACTTTGCCTTTGTGCCTTTGCAATTTCACCCCTGATTATATGGCCGTCCAGCTGGGGATTTTACCCCTTACTGCTTTTCACTGGTCTGCCTGTTATATATTGGGTGTTTATACTCGGACACTTATTTATTCTTACCACCAGGTGTTTACTTACGATAAGGGTCAGAGTGAGGTTTTTGACACTGTATACCCCTTTGCTCTGCTTCTGCTTGTGTCACCCTTTGTCATTGTTTGTGCTTTTCTACCTGTGCTATTTAATAAAGATTTGTGATTTTACTATACCTTGGACATCTATGCACCGATTTCCCTTTGCTGCCTCCGACAAACTGAGTCATGGCTGGGCAGTCTACATCTTGAGGCAGGTAAGGTAGTTAGTGATAATGGCTGGAATTTTGTGGCAGCCATAGCCCTTTCAAAACTCAGACACATACCTTGCCTGGCTCACACCTTGAACCTGGTGGTGCAGTGCTTCCTCAATAATTATCCAGAGTTAACAGCACTGCTCTATAAGGTGCGAAGACTGTGCTCGCAAATCCGCCGGTCGCCCGTACACTCCAGTCGTATGCAGAAGCTGCAGCGATTGCTCCACCTTCCCAAGCACCGCCTAATTATCGAAGTTGCAACAAGGTGGAACTCCACCCTGCACATGGTTTAGAGGCTGTGCGAACAGAGGCAGGCTGTAATGCATTTGTGGGAGGATACACGGGCAGGCAGTTTGAGGGCAGACATGGAGTTGTCTGGTGTGCAGTGGTCGAAGCTGAAAGACCTCTGTAAAGTCCTTCAGTGTTTTGAGGAATGCACACGGCTGGTAAGCGCAGATGACGCCATCATAAGCATGAGCATCCCACTTATGCGTCTGCTCATGCAAACTTTGATGCACATTAAGGAGCAGGCGTCTGCAGCCGAGGAGGAAGAGGAGGAGGGAGGCCTTGATGACAGTCAGCCATTGTCTGCTCAGGGAACTCTCCTGGACGAGGTGGAGGAAGAAAAGGAAGAGGAGGAGGAGGATGATGGGGATGATTATTTAGGGAAGGAGGATGCTTCTCAGGGGGCAAGAGAAAATGTTGGTGTGGCAAAGTCAGGTACAGGGTTTGTGCGTGACTGGAGGGATGTTGATTTGCCAGAAAGTGCTCCTCCACCCAGCACTCGCAGTGCATCATTGACACCTGGAACATTGGCCCACATGTGTGATTATGCCTTGCAGATCCTAAAAAGGGACCCCTGCATTGCCAAAATGATGAACGATGATGACTACTGGTTGGCCAGCATCCTGGATCCACGCTATAAAGGCAAATTCCAAAACATCATGCCACAGGAGAACCTAGAGCTAATATTGGCTAACAAACAAGCAACTCTGGTAAACCGTTTGTTTGAGGCATTCCCAGCACACAGCGGCGGTGATGGTTCTCCCACGAGCCGTAGGGGGCAACATGGAAGAGGTGTTCGTGGTGCACACAGCCGAATTGGCGTTGGACACAGGGGTCTCATGACCATGTTGTAGACTGATTTTTCAAGTACCGCTCACACGACTGGTAATACAGCATCGGTTGAAAGTGACAGGAGACAGCAGTTGTCAACTATGGTTACAAACTACTTCTCCTCCCATATCGATGTTCTCCCTCACAGGTCATTCCCCTTTGACTATTGGGCCGCTAAACTGGACACCTGGCCTGAATTGGCACAATATGCCTTACTGGAGCTCGCTTGCCCTGCTGCTACTGTACTATCCGAAAGAGTCTCTCTGCTGCTGGATCAATCCTGTCAGAAAAAAGGACCCATCTGTCGACCCAAAATGTTGATCTAACCTTCATTAAAATGAACCATGCATGGGTTTCAAAGGATTTTGTCCCACCTTCCCCTGCTGACACATAGGTTGCCAGAAAAATGGCTCGCTTTTGTCCTCCTCTTCCTCGGACTTTTCCAATTCCTCCATTTTCAGCTGCTGAATGTCCAACATCAACATATGCCATTTTTTCAACCTCCCTAACTGGGATGCCTCCTCCCCCAGGGCCGGGGTCACCACCTGGCTCGCGCACCCGTGCGAGTGCCGTTACCCTGTACAGGTGGATGGGCCCACTCTTGGGCGACGGCACTGGCACAGGGTCCCTCATAGTACAATCAAGTGTCTCTAACGGTGGGGGTGCACACCCGCCGTCAGACACACCGGAGTACTATGAGGGGCCCTGTGCCAGTACCGCCGCCCACGAGTGGGCCCCCCCCGCTTGCTCAGGGCCCCAGCACTTGCAATACTTACCTCTCCCTGCTCCACCGCTGTGTAGTCTGGGCTGTTAAATCCTTCACTGGGACTGCCAATACAAATTTGGTGAACTGATAGATGATGGTTAAGACGTAGCTATGCCCTGTCCTGCTGGGCTCTATCTTCAGATGATCAATGGCTTCCATTTGTTATGGACATCGACTCACAATGAGATGCAGTGGTGGTTTATCATCAGCTTTCACGGTTTTCCTACTTACAGATGTGTGACATTCCTTCCCACATTTTTAAATGTGTCCTCTCATGCCAATCCAATAGAATCGCCTACGGCCTGTGGCTTCTGTCTTTTGCACTCCAAAGTTACCTGACAGATCATGATAGGCAGTGAGGACAATGTCTACATCTCTCCCTGTGATCACAATTTGATGGAGATGAGTAACGGTGACGGGATCCACGGTACTGCGATACAGCAAACCTTTCTTCACAAGAACTGTTTTGCTGTCTCCACAGACAAAGTAATTGAGGGTCAGCATCGCCTCTGAGAATTCTCCCGGGAGTTTTTCCCATGATTAGTAATTCCAAAATTTCTGCAATCACTAGACTTTCCGTCTGTACTTGTATCCATCTCGCTTCCTCTTGCGGAGAGTCTGGACTGTCTTACTGAGACTGAAATATATATGAAGATTGAAAAATAACCCAACAGTGTATACTGGTGTACGTTTCGAATACATTACCATTTTTCTACTTTTTAGATTCTTGTGTAATCCATACTGAGGCTGTGAGTGTCTTTGTCGGACTACGGAAATATACACAGAGATTTTTAATGTTTAAACTATGTTACATATACCTGGTATCCGGTGATACTGTACCCTTTCTCAACTTTCTACAATCTTGTCGAATCCATACTGGGCCTGAGACCGTCTGAGTCTGCCTCCTGATTAGAGATGAGCGGTGTTCAAGTCGACCTGTTCGCCAAGTTCAAATTCGAGCTGTTTTGGGTGGTGTTCGAGCCGTTCGTCAAACTCGAACACTTTGCTTAAAATTCGGCTGTTCGAGGTTCCGTTCGAGAACAGTTCGTTCACCAAAAGCGTAACTTTATTATCACATTAATAATGGTTTTCAATGTTAATAGACAGTTTCATGGCATAGTAGCGGTGTCTGGTAGCCAGCGGTGTAGTGCACCTGTCAAGTAGCTACACCGTGTTTGTTTCTAATAATTTTTTACCGCATCTTGTCCAGAAAATCCTTTTGGGCCTTGTAGCACTGTCTGCTACTCAGCAGAGGAGCCCACCAGTGAACCTAGCTATGCCGCCTGTTTATGAAAGAACCAGTTTTTGACTGCATTTAGCACAGTTAATACTTTGGGCCTAGTAACCGTGTCTGCTACTCAGCAGAGGAGCCCACCCGTGAACCAAGCTGTGCCGCCTGTTTATGTGAGAACCATTTTTTAACTCCATTTAGCCCAGTGAATACATTGGGCCTAGTACCTGTGTCTACTGCTCAGCAGAGGAGCCCACCCGTGAACCTAGCTATGCCGCCTGTTTATGTAAGCACTGTCTGCTACTCAGCAGAGTTGCCCACCTGTGAACCAAGCTATGCCACCTGTTTATGTAAGAACTGCGTGCTACTCAGCAGAGGAGCCCAGCTGTTAAGCAAGCTACAGCACCTGTGGTTTGGACACTTAATTTTTTCACATTCTTTCTGGAATGCCGGTTAGGCCTAATTCCGGTTGACCTGCACTTACTGGGAAATCCTCGTTCGCGGGGAAGAATTAGAATCCCAGATCCCCATCACTAATGGGGTTCAGCGGGTTATCCGCACCTGTAAGCGACACACGCTGGTCCTTTCAGTGTAGCGCGCATGCAGCCCCGGACATGTAAGGGCATGACAGACCTGTTATTGCTCGATCTCGCGTGCTAGAGCCTCGCGTGTCCCTCTAGTAAGCTGGACGCGGACCGCGGGGGCATGCCGGAGTCTCGTTCATTAACGGAATTAAGCTGACAAATCGCTAGCACAACTAAAAACGGCCATGCACCACCACCCACAGAATCGACAAAGCTTGCAATCTGTCCATCTTTTCCATGGCTGGCATGGTTGAGGTTGCCCGTGTGGAGTCCAATTAAGCCGCAGGCTCCACTCCTGCTGGTGCCCTTCTGGACATTCCTTTAATGTTCAGCTTTGCAACCATACTGCCCCCGGAAACCAAACACTTTATCTTCATGAACGCTGTTCGGAGGGTCGTGGGAATAACGCCGCCCGATCGGCAGTTGGCATAATTTATGATGGGAAGTCCGACGGTATATGATCATCTTTGATTTTAGAATTTTAGATTTTTTTTTATTTTAGATTTTTAGTCCAGCCTTTCTTGACTTTATAAGGGCATGACATGCCTATATCTGTGTCTCCTCCTCTTCCTTTTACTCCTCCACCTCTTTTCTATATGTAGTTGCACTTTTCCATATGTTATTTTTGTCTTCTGAGCATTTTGTCTGCTTTGGGACACCTTTTAAGGTGTTTTGTAATTGTTTTCTATGTGTTTGTCTGCCATTGTTTTCAATGGAGCTCAACGGTGTTCGTCGAACGTTCGACGAACTTGCCTCCTTTTCGACGAACCGAACTCGAACACTAGCGGGGTGGCTCAACACTACTCCTGATATATAGACGTACATTTTTAATGTTTAAACTATGCTATATATACCTGGTATCTGGTGATACTGTACCCTTTCTTCCAGGAAGTCCTCCTCCACCCACCACTCTAAGTGTATCATTGACACCTGGAACATTGGCCCACATGTGTGATTATTTCCTGCGGATCTTCTTTTTAGATTGTGGTGTGATCCATCCTGAGCGTGTGAGAGTCTGTGGGTTACTCCTGCAATTTATATGTAGATTTAAAAATTACCCCAACACTGTATACAACTCTACGCTTGTGATACATTACCCATTTACTGCTTTTTATATTCTGGTCTAATCCAAACTGACCGAGTGAGAGGCTGTTTCTGACTGTGGAAATAAATACTGAGATTGACAATGACCCCTACACTGTATACAGCTGTACGCTTCAGATCCAATACCGTTTTATGACTTTTTATATTGTGTTGTAATTCATACTGAGCCTGAGATCGTCTGTGTCTGCCTCCTGAAATATATACGGAGATTTAGAATGTTTAAACTATACTATATATACCTGGTATCTGATGATACTCTACCCTTTTTCTACTTTTTATATTCTTGTCTAATCCATACTGAGCCTGTGAGCGTCTGTGTGACTCATGAAATATATAGGGAGATTGACAATTATCCTTTGACTGTATAGAGCTGTACGCTTCTGATACAGTACCATATATCTGATGTTATTTTGGGTACATTTTCTCCAAAATTTGGAAGTATGGTAGAAGAGGCCGTGGGCGTGGGAGGGCCAGCTGGTACTGATGGTGGTGTGTTGTGAGCTCATTTTCTCGTTCACCTTTGATGTCCGATGAACTCCCTCTGCTGGTGAAAGGAGGTGGTGAAACTGATTTGGATGGGAGAAACCTGTCACCTGAACAGGTGGATTGCGATTGGACATCCGGAATCTCTGAGTGGATGTAAGGCAGCCGACGCCCTGTAGGGTTGCTGATTTCTCTGCTCTGAGCTCTGGCCTCCAGTTCAGTTCCTGTCTTCTAAAGCTAAGTTTTGCTCTGTTATTGTTCCATGAGATTTTGTCTGATTTGCTTAGTTTTGTGTTCTGCCAGCCCCGGCTGGGGCTCTGCTGAATTTCCATTTTTGTCCCTGATCGGTTAAATCTCTTTTGCTCTGTCTTCAGAATATATCGGAGTGCTGATATAGGGATTTTGAAGTCTAGTGACTTCAGGGCCGTTTTTCCTATCAGACGTGTTGGGACATTTTTGGTAGGGTTTTTTTGGATTGCACCCAGCATCTTTTCTGTCCTTTCCTATCTAGTTAGTTGGGCCCCATCGTTTGCTCTGCCTGTCTTTCTGTCTGTGTTTGTGTTTTCATCTGTTTTCACCGACAATACATGTTTGGGGCTGTCTATCGCTTTGGGGTCTGCTCTGGGGCAGTTTAGATTTCCCCTTTCTTTCTTTAGGCTTATTTAGTTCTCCGGCTGTGAAGAGGCGTCTAGGACCACCGTAGGAACGCTCCACAGCTACTGTTAGTTGTTGTGAATAGGATCAGGGGTTTGCAATCCGCTAGCTACCAACCTCTCCGGTTTTCTGGACTTAGCTTGCATTTTTGTTTTTTCCTCCTCCGGTGACTCATTCATAACAGTGGTGGTGCATCTGCTGGTAGTGGCAAAAGCACAATAGCAGCTAAGGCAGGAGGTGTTCAGCCTGCGTCATGGTCTGGCTCCAGAATGCCAGGAAGGCTACCTTTTAAAGCCGGAGTATCAGGAACTGGTTTTGGCTTACATTGCCGAAACAGACTCCAGCAAATATGCCCTCCTCCTCTTCTGAAGTTTCAAAAAATGCAAGCACTGAGTCGTCAAGTGCTGGCTCCTGGTCAGAAAGAACCCCTTTCCTTGTGTCCTTCACCCCCACCAAAAGTGAATGATGCAGGCCACACTTCACATTAGTCCATGTAGTTCTTTCCACATACCATGCCTGGGTTATCAAGTCAAATCGTGAATTCCCCAGTCCAAGATGAATCTGACATGGAGTATGGGTGGCCAGCCAGGGCAGTGGGGTTAATCGGTACCGGGCCGGTATCTCAGAGGGATGTGTCACGGTGGTGGTGACCCGGTCCGTGGGCCTGGGCGTCCATGCAAAGGGGTGAATAACGTTTATAGGTGAATGATATGTGACGCCACCTGTGGTTTCTGATCAGATTGACCAGCGCTGCAGTGTCGCTTCTCTGGGACAGATGTTGTGGTGCAGCTAAGATGAGAAGCCCTGCACAGGTAGGGCCGTAGTCACAGGGCAGATGAAAGAGTTGGTAGATGGTGTGCAGTGGAGGATGTAGCAGAGCTGTGTGCCAGGCACAGGAGAAAGATGACAGACACAGTCGTGCAGTTCCTTTACTTGTACTTGGTAAGTGCAGTACAGGACCCAGAGTACAGATGGAGAAGTGTTGTGAGTTCATTTTCCCCTTCACCTTTGAGGTCTGATGAACTCCCTCTGCTGGTGAAGAGAGGTAGTGAAATTGATTAGTATGGGAAGAACCTGTTATCTGAACAGGCGGAGTGTGATTGGACATCTGGAATTTCTGAGTGGATATAAGGCAGCCGATGCCCTGCAGGGTTTGCAGGTGATCCTTTCTGCTCTGAGCTCTGGCATCCAGTTTTAGTTCCTGTCTACTAAAAGCTAAGTTTTTGCCCTACTATTATTCCATGAGATTTTGTCTGGTTTCCTTAGTGTTTGTATTCAGCCAGTCCTGGTTGGGACTGGCTGAATTCCATTTTTGTCTCTGATCAGTTGATCTCTTTTTCTCTTTTCAGAATATACCTGAGTGCTGATATAGTGATTTTGAAGTCTAGCGACTTCAGGGCCTTTTTTCCTATCAGACGGTTGGGACATTTTTGTAGGGTTTTTTGTGGATTGCAGCCAGCATCTTTTCTGTCCTGTCCTATCTAGTTAGTTGGGCCCCGTCGTTTGCTCAGCCTGTCTTTCTGTCTGTGTTTGTGTTTTCATCTGTTTTTCACCGACAATACATGTGGGGGCTGTCTATTGCTTTGGGGTCTGCTCTGGGGCAGTTTAGATTTCCCCTTTCTTTCTTTAGGCTTATGTAGTTCTCCGGCTGTGACGAGGGGTCTAGGGCACTGTAGGAACCCCCCACGGCTACTGTTAGTTGTGGTGAATAGGATCAGGGGTCTGCAATCCGATAGCTACCAACCTCTCCGGTTTTCTGGACTTAGCTTGTATTTTTGTTTTCTCCTCCTCCGGTGACTCATTCGTAACAGAATCACCAGCCAACCCTGCAGGGCGTCGGCTGCCTTATATCCACTCAGAAATTCCAGATGTCCAATCACACTCCGCCTGTTCAGATAACAGGTTCTTCCCATCCCAATCAATTTCACTACCTCTCTTCACCAGCATAGGGAGTTCATCAGACATCAAAGGTGAAGGGGAAAATGAACTCACAACAGTAGCGGGTACTCAATAGCAGGAAAGAATTGTAAAAAAAAAAAAAAAAGTGTCAGAATTTTTTTTTTGTGTATATTTTTTCCTCTACTTCTCTGAGGCCGTAGGAGGAATTTTTTCTCAATGGAGATTGAGAAATTATCTGATCGTGTGGAGCAGCTTGCTGCTGAAGTGCGGGGAATTTCCGCCTACCTTGCTCATTCACATGCTGCTGAACCAAAGATCCCTACTCCTGATGTGTTTTTTGGGGATCGGTCTAAATTTCTGAATTTTAAGAATAATTGTAAATTATTTTTTGCCTTGAAGCCTAACTCATCGGGGAGCTCCGCGCAGCAGGTTAAAATTGTCATCTCTTTGCTGCGCGGCGATCCCCAGGATTGGGCGTTTTCTTTGAAACCTGATGATCCTATTCTGACTGATGTGAACGCATTTTTTCAGGCCTTGGGGTTGTTGTATGATGAACCTAATGCTATTGATCGGGCTGAAAAGGCCCTGTTGGCATTGAGCCAGGGTCAGGATTCTGCAGAGTTGTACTGTCAAAAATTCCGAAAGTGGGCGGTCCTTACTACCTGGAATGATGGTGCCTTGGCAGCTCTCTTTCGGAAGGGTTTGTCAGAAACCGTAAAAGATACTATGGTGGGATTTCCTGTTCCCTCTGGTCTGGATGATTCCATGTCATTAGCCATTCAAGTTGATCGGCGTTTATGTGAACGTAAAACTACACGGGAGGCGCTGCCACCTGTTGAACAAATGTCTGAACCTATGCAATGTGATAGAGTTTTGTCTAGGGCGCAACGTCAGGAGTTCAGAAGGCGTAATAAGCTGTGTTTTTTCTGTGGAGATGCCTCTCATATGATTTCTGTCTGCCCTAAACGAGAGAATTGTTTTGCACACACATTTGCTGTGGGTGGTGTTCAACCTAAGTTTCTTCTGGCAATTACTCTGATCTGCTCCCTGTCCACATTTTCCGCTAAGGCTTTTGTGGATTCGGGAGCAGCTCTGAACCCGATGGACTTGGATTTTGCTAAACATTGTGGGTTTCCTATGACACCTCTACGGACGCCTATCCCTTTGAGGGGTATTGATGCTACTCCTTTGGCGAAGAATAAACCTCAGTTTTGGACCCAGGTGGTAATGCGGGTCGCCCCAGACCATCAAGAAAATTGCAGATTTTTGGTGTTGCATAATTTGCATGATACCATCGTTCTGGGGTTTCCCTGGTTGCAAATCCATAATCCAGTTTTGGATTGGAAATCTGTGTCTGTGGTGAGTTGGGGTTGTCGTTGTGCCCTTAGTGACGCTCCTGTTTTCTCCACCTCTCCCCAGTCGCATGATGTTCCTGACTATTTGGCTGATTTTTATGATGTATTAGAATGAGTCTGCGTCTTTGCCTCCTCATAGGAGTTATGACTGTGCAATTGAGCTGAGCCCTGGGAGTAAATTTCCCAAGGGTCGACTTTTCAATTTATCTGTACCAGAGCACGAGGCTATGCGATCCTATATTAAGGAGAGGTTGGAGAAGGGTCATATTAGACCATCCTCTTCACCCTTAGGTGCTGGGTTTTTTTTTGTGGCCAAGAAAGATGGTTCATTAAGGCCTTGTATTGACTATCGTTCCCTCAACAAAATTACTGTTAAATATCAGTATCCGTTACCCCTGATTTCTGATCTATTCTCCAGAGTTAAAGGTGCTTGCTGGTTTACCAAGCTTGACCTCAGGGGGGCGTATAATCTTATTCGCATTAAGCAGGGGGATGAATGGAAGACGGCATTTAATACTCCGGAGGGACATTTTGAGTACCTGGTGATGCCTTTTGGGCTCACTAATGCCCCTTCTGTCTTCCAGTGCTTCATGAATGATATTTTCTGAGATTTTGTGGATAAATTTTTGATCATCTATCTGGAGATATTTTGATCTTTTCCAAGGATTGGGACTCTCATGTGGAACATGTTCGGACTGTGTTCCGGATTTTGAGGGAGAATTCCCTGTATGTCAAGGGATCGAAATGCCTTTTTGGTGTACAGATGATTTCATTTTTGGGATTTATTTTGTCTCCGTCAACTATTGAAATGGACCCGGCCAAGGTACAGGCCATTTATGATTGGGTTCAGCCCACTTCTTTGAAGGCCCTCCAGAAGTTTTTGGGTTTTGCTAATTTTTATCGTAAATTTATAGCTAATTTTTCTGGTATTGCCAAACCATTGACTGATTTGACTAAGAAGGGTGCTGATGTGCTGAATTGGTCTCCGGAGGCTGTTTCTTCCTTTCAGGAGCTGAAGCGAAGGTTCACTTCTGCCCCGGTTTTGCGGCAACCTGATGTCTCACTCCCGTTTCAGGTAGAGGTGGACGCTTCTGAGATTGGTGCAGGAGCTGTTTTGTCCCAAAAAGATCCTGTAACATCTAAAATGAATCCCTGTGCTTTCTTTTCCCGAAAGTTCTCCCCATCCGAATGTAACTATGATGTGGGGAATCGGGAACTGTTAGCCATGAAATGGGCATTTGAGGATTGGAGACATTGGTTGGAGGGAGCTAAACATCAAGTCGTGGTCCTTACTGAAACCAAGAATTTGATTTACCTGGAGTCGGCCAAACGCTTGAAACCTAGATAGGCTAGGTGGGCCTTGTTTTTCGCACGTTTTGATTTTGTGGTCTCTTTTCTTCCGGGCACTAAGAATGTCAAGGCAGACGCCCTCTCTACGAGTTTCTTTGCTGATTCGCCTATTGTGACCAAGCCTGCTACCATCTTAGGTGAGGGGGTAGTTCTTTCTGCCATCTCGCCCGATTTGAGACGTGCTCTGGAAGAGTTTCAGGAGGACAAACCTGAGCATTGTCCCATTGGAAAATTGTATGTTCCTGACCAGTGGAGGAAGAGAGTGACGTCTGAGGTTCATTGCTCCGCATTGGCTGGTCATCCAGGTATTTTTGGTACTAGAGATTTGGTGAGTCGGTCTTTTTGGTGGCCCGCCTTGTCTCGTGATGTCAGGAATTTTGTGCAGTCCTGTGGGACTTGCTCCCAGTCTAAACCTTGTTCTCGCTCTAGTGGGTTGTTGATGCCTTTGCCGGTGCCCAGGAGGCCATGGACCCATATTTCAAAGGATTTTATCTCTGATATGCCTGTCTCTCAGAGAATGACTGTTATTTGGGTGATTTGTGATAGATTCTCTAAGATGGTCCATCTTGTACCACTCCCTAAGTTGCCATCTTCCTCAGAGTTAGTGCCCTTGTTTTTGCAACAGGTGGTTCACTTGCACGGGATTCCTGAGAACATTGTATCTGACAGAGGAGTTCAGTTTGTTTCTAGATTTTGGAGGACTTTCTGTTTCAAGCTGGGAATTCAGTTGTCCTTCTCCTCTGCGTTTCACCCTCAGACCAATGGGTAGACGGAGAGAACAAACCAGACTTTGGAGTCGTATTTGAGATGTTTTATTTCTGCTGATCAGGATGATTGGGTTTCATTTTTGCCCTTGGCCGAATTTGCTTTAAATAATATTGCTAGTTCTGCCACTTTGATGTCACCATTTTTTTGTAACTTTGGGTTTCATCCTCGATTCTCTTCAGGGCAGGTGGAGTCTTCTGCCTGCCCAGGAGTTGACACTGTGGTGGAGAGAATGCACCAGATCTGGGACCAAGTGGTGGAAAAGTTGTCTCTCTCCCAGGAAAAAGCCCAGCGGTTTTCCAACCGGCATAGGACCATTGGTCCCCAGTTTAAGGTGGGTGATATGGATTGGTTGTCATCAAAGAATATCTCTATGAAGGTGGCTTCTCCAAAGTTTAAACCTAGATTTATTGGACCTTACAAGATTATGGAGATTCTTAATCCGGTCTCTTTTCGATTGGCTCTTCCTGTTACATTCAAGATCCATGACGTGTTTCATAAGTCTCTGTTAAAGAGGTTTGTTGAGCTAGTAGTTCCTGTGGTGGCACCTCCTGACCCTGTATTGGTTGAAGGTAATGTGGAATATGAGGTTGAGAAGATACTGGATTCTTGTCTGGTTAGACGGAGACTCCAGTATTTGGTTAAATGGAAGGGTTATGGCCAGGAGGATAATTCTTGGGTCCCTGCATCCGATATTCATGCTGAAAGATTGGTTGGTGCTTTTCATCGGGCCCATCCTGATCACCCTGGTGGAGAAGATGAGGGTTCGGTGACCCCTCCTCAAGGGGGAGGTACTGTTGTGAGTTCATTTTCCCCTTCACCTTTGAGGTCTGATGAACTCCATCTGTTGGTGAAGAGAGGTAGTGAAATTGATTGGGATGGGAAGAACCTGTTATCTGAACAGGCGGAGTGTGATTGGACATCTGGAATTTCTGAGTGGATATAAGGCAGCCGACGCCCTGCAGGGTTTGCTGGTGATCCTTTCTGCTCTGAGCTCTGGCATCCAGTTTTAGTTCCTGTCTACTAAAAGCTAAGTTTTTGCCCTACTATTATTCCATGAGATTTTGTCTGGTTTCCTTAGTGTTTGTATTCAGCCAGTCCTGGTTGGGACTGGCTGAATTCCATTTTTGTCTCTGATCAGTTGATCTCTTGCTCTGTTTTCAGAATATACCTGAGTGCTGATATAGTGATTTTGAAGTCTAGCGACTTCAGGGCCTTTTTTCCTATCAGACGGTTGGGATATTTTTGTAGGGTTTTTTGCGGATTGCAGCCAGCATCTTTTCTGTCCTGTCCTATCTAGTTAGTTGGGCCCCGTCGTTTGCTCAGCCTGTCTTTCTGTCTGTGTTTGTGTTTTCATCTGTTTTTCACCGACAATATATGTTGGGGGCTGTCTATTGCTTTGGGGTCTGCTCTGGGGCAGTTTAGATTTCCCCTTTCTTTCTTTAGGCTTATGTAGCTCTCCGGCTGTGACGAGGGGTCTAGGGCACCGTAGGAACCCCCCACGGCTACTGTTAGTTGTGGTGAATAGGATCAGGGGTCTGCAATCCGATAGCTACCAACCTCTCCGGTTTTCTGGACTTAGCTTGTATTTTTGTTTTCTCCTCCTCCGGTGACTCATTCGTAACAGAATCACCAGCCAACCCTGCAGGGCGTCGGCTGCCTTATATCCACTCAGAAATTCCAGATGTCCAATCACACTCCGCCTGTTCAGATAACAGGTTCTTCCCATCCCAATCAATTTCACTACCTCTCTTCACCAGCATAGGGAGTTCATCAGACATCAAAGGTGAAGGGGAAAATGAACTCACAACAGTAGCGGGTACTCAATAGCAGGAAAGAATTGTAAAAAAAAAAAAAAAAGTGTCAGAATTTTTTTTTTGTGTATATTTTTTCCTCTACTTCTCTGAGGCCGTAGGAGGAATTTTTTCTCAATGGAGATTGAGAAATTATCTGATCGTGTGGAGCAGCTTGCTGCTGAAGTGCGGGGAATTTCCGCCTACCTTGCTCATTCACATGCTGCTGAACCAAAGATCCCTACTCCTGATGTGTTTTTTGGGGATCGGTCTAAATTTCTGAATTTTAAGAATAATTGTAAATTATTTTTTGCCTTGAAGCCTAACTCATCGGGGAGCTCCGCGCAGCAGGTTAAAATTGTCATCTCTTTGCTGCGCGGCGATCCCCAGGATTGGGCGTTTTCTTTGAAACCTGATGATCCTATTCTGACTGATGTGAACGCATTTTTTCAGGCCTTGGGGTTGTTGTATGATGAACCTAATGCTATTGATCGGGCTGAAAAGGCCCTGTTGGCATTGAGCCAGGGTCAGGATTCTGCAGAGTTGTACTGTCAAAAATTCCGAAAGTGGGCGGTCCTTACTACCTGGAATGATGGTGCCTTGGCAGCTCTCTTTCGGAAGGGTTTGTCAGAAACCGTAAAAGATACTATGGTGGGATTTCCTGTTCCCTCTGGTCTGGATGATTCCATGTCATTAGCCATTCAAGTTGATCGGCGTTTATGTGAACGTAAAACTACACGGGAGGCGCTGCCACCTGTTGAACAAATGTCTGAACCTATGCAATGTGATAGAGTTTTGTCTAGGGCGCAACGTCAGGAGTTCAGAAGGCGTAATAAGCTGTGTTTTTTCTGTGGAGATGCCTCTCATATGATTTCTGTCTGCCCTAAACGAGAGAATTGTTTTGCACACACATTTGCTGTGGGTGGTGTTCAACCTAAGTTTCTTCTGGCAATTACTCTGATCTGCTCCCTGTCCACATTTTCCGCTAAGGCTTTTGTGGATTCGGGAGCAGCTCTGAACCCGATGGACTTGGATTTTGCTAAACATTGTGGGTTTCCTATGACACCTCTACGGACGCCTATCCCTTTGAGGGGTATTGATGCTACTCCTTTGGCGAAGAATAAACCTCAGTTTTGGACCCAGGTGGTAATGCGGGTCGCCCCAGACCATCAAGAAAATTGCAGATTTTTGGTGTTGCATAATTTGCATGATACCATCGTTCTGGGGTTTCCCTGGTTGCAAATCCATAATCCAGTTTTGGATTGGAAATCTGTGTCTGTGGTGAGTTGGGGTTGTCGTTGTGCCCTTAGTGACGCTCCTGTTTTCTCCACCTCTCCCCAGTCGCATGATGTTCCTGACTATTTGGCTGATTTTTATGATGTATTAGAATGAGTCTGCGTCTTTGCCTCCTCATAGGAGTTATGACTGTGCAATTGAGCTGAGCCCTGGGAGTAAATTTCCCAAGGGTCGACTTTTCAATTTATCTGTACCAGAGCACGAGGCTATGCGATCCTATATTAAGGAGAGGTTGGAGAAGGGTCATATTAGACCATCCTCTTCACCCTTAGGTGCTGGGTTTTTTTTTGTGGCCAAGAAAGATGGTTCATTAAGGCCTTGTATTGACTATCGTTCCCTCAACAAAATTACTGTTAAATATCAGTATCCGTTACCCCTGATTTCTGATCTATTCTCCAGAGTTAAAGGTGCTTGCTGGTTTACCAAGCTTGACCTCAGGGGGGCGTATAATCTTATTCGCATTAAGCAGGGGGATGAATGGAAGACGGCATTTAATACTCCAGAGGGACATTTTGAGTACCTGGTGATGCCTTTTGGGCTCACTAATGCCCCTTCTGTCTTCCAGTGCTTCATGAATGATATTTTCTGAGATTTTGTGGATAAATTTTTGATCATCTATCTGGAGATATTTTGATCTTTTCCAAGGATTGGGACTCTCATGTGGAACATGTTCGGACTGTGTTCCGGATTTTGAGGGAGAATTCCCTGTATGTCAAGGGATCGAAATGCCTTTTTGGTGTACAGATGATTTCATTTTTGGGATTTATTTTGTCTCCGTCAACTATTGAAATGGACCCGGCCAAGGTACAGGCCATTTATGATTGGGTTCAGCCCACTTCTTTGAAGGCCCTCCAGAAGTTTTTGGGTTTTGCTAATTTTTATCGTAAATTTATAGCTAATTTTTCTGGTATTGCCAAACCATTGACTGATTTGACTAAGAAGGGTGCTGATGTGCTGAATTGGTCTCCGGAGGCTGTTTCTTCCTTTCAGGAGCTGAAGCGAAGGTTCACTTCTGCCCCGGTTTTGCGGCAACCTGATGTCTCACTCCCGTTTCAGGTAGAGGTGGACGCTTCTGAGATTGGTGCAGGAGCTGTTTTGTCCCAAAAAGATCCTGTAACATCTAAAATGAATCCCTGTGCTTTCTTTTCCCGAAAGTTCTCCCCATCCGAATGTAACTATGATGTGGGGAATCGGGAACTGTTAGCCATGAAATGGGCATTTGAGGATTGGAGACATTGGTTGGAGGGAGCTAAACATCAAGTCGTGGTCCTTACTGAAACCAAGAATTTGATTTACCTGGAGTCGGCCAAACGCTTGAAACCTAGATAGGCTAGGTGGGCCTTGTTTTTCGCACGTTTTGATTTTGTGGTCTCTTTTCTTCCGGGCACTAAGAATGTCAAGGCAGACGCCCTCTCTACGAGTTTCTTTGCTGATTCGCCTATTGTGACCAAGCCTGCTACCATCTTAGGTGAGGGGGTAGTTCTTTCTGCCATCTCGCCCGATTTGAGACGTGCTCTGGAAGAGTTTCAGGAGGACAAACCTGAGCATTGTCCCATTGGAAAATTGTATGTTCCTGACCAGTGGAGGAAGAGAGTGACGTCTGAGGTTCATTGCTCCGCATTGGCTGGTCATCCAGGTATTTTTGGTACTAGAGATTTGGTGAGTCGGTCTTTTTGGTGGCCCGCCTTGTCTCGTGATGTCAGGAATTTTGTGCAGTCCTGTGGGACTTGCTCCCAGTCTAAACCTTGTTCTCGCTCTAGTGGGTTGTTGATGCCTTTGCCGGTGCCCAGGAGGCCATGGACCCATATTTCAAAGGATTTTATCTCTGATATGCCTGTCTCTCAGAGAATGACTGTTATTTGGGTGATTTGTGATAGATTCTCTAAGATGGTCCATCTTGTACCACTCCCTAAGTTGCCATCTTCCTCAGAGTTAGTGCCCTTGTTTGTGCAACAGGTGGTTCGCTTGCACGGGATTCCTGAGAACATTGTATCTGACAGAGGAGTTCAGTTTGTTTCTAGATTTTGGAGGACTTTCTGTTTCAAGCTGGGAATTCAGTTGTCCTTCTCCTCTGCGTTTCACCCTCAGACCAATGGGCAGACGGAGAGAACAAACCAGACTTTGGAGTCGTATTTGAGATGTTTTATTTCTGCTGATCAGGATGATTGGGTTTCATTTTTGCCCTTGGCCGAATTTGCTTTAAATAATATTGCTAGTTCTGCCACTTTGATGTCACCATTTTTTTGTAACTTTGGGTTTCATCCTCGATTCTCTTCAGGGCAGGTGGAGTCTTCTGCCTGCCCAGGAGTTGACACTGTGGTGGAGAGAATGCACCAGATCTGGGACCAAGTGGTGGAAAAGTTGTCTCTCTCCCAGGAAAAAGCCCAGCGGTTTTCCAACCGGCATAGGACCATTGGTCCCCAGTTTAAGGTGGGTGATATGGATTGGTTGTCATCAAAGAATATCTCTATGAAGGTGGCTTCTCCAAAGTTTAAACCTAGATTTATTGGACCTTACAAGATTATGGAGATTCTTAATCCGGTCTCTTTTCGATTGGCTCTTCCTGTTACATTCAAGATCCATGACGTGTTTCATAAGTCTCTGTTAAAGAGGTTTGTTGAGCTAGTAGTTCCTGTGGTGGCACCTCCTGACCCTGTATTGGTTGAAGGTAATGTGGAATATGAGGTTGAGAAGATACTGGATTCTTGTCTGGTTAGACGGAGACTCCAGTATTTGGTTAAATGGAAGGGTTATGGCCAGGAGGATAATTCTTGGGTCCCTGCATCCGATATTCATGCTGAAAGATTGGTTGGTGCTTTTCATCGGGCCCATCCTGATCACCCTGGTGGAGAAGATGAGGGTTCGGTGACCCCTCCTCAAGGGGGAGGTACTGTTGTGAGTTCATTTTCCCCTTCACCTTTGATGTCTGATGAACTCCATCTGCTGGTGAAGAGAGGTAGTGAAATTGATTGGGATGGGAAGAACCTGTTATCTGAACAGGCGGAGTGTGATTGGACATCTGGAATTTCTGAGTGGATATAAGGCAGCCGACGCCCTGCAGGGTTTGCTGGTGATCCTTTCTGCTCTGAGCTCTGGCATCCAGTTTTAGTTCCTGTCTACTAAAAGCTAAGTTTTTGCCCTACTATTATTCCATGAGATTTTGTCTGGTTTCCTTAGTGTTTGTATTCAGCCAGTCCTGGTTGGGACTGGCTGAATTCCATTTTTGTCTCTGATCAGTTGATCTCTTGCTCTGTTTTCAGAATATACCTGAGTGCTGATATAGTGATTTTGAAGTCTAGCGACTTCAGGGCCTTTTTTCCTATCAGACGGTTGGGATATTTTTGTAGGGTTTTTTGCGGATTGCAGCCAGCATCTTTTCTGTCCTGTCCTATCTAGTTAGTTGGGCCCCGTCGTTTGCTCAGCCTGTCTTTCTGTCTGTGTTTGTGTTTTCATCTGTTTTTCACCGACAATATATGTTGGGGGCTGTCTATTGCTTTGGGGTCTGCTCTGGGGCAGTTTAGATTTCCCCTTTCTTTCTTTAGGCTTATGTAGCTCTCCGGCTGTGACGAGGGGTCTAGGGCACCGTAGGAACCCCCCACGGCTACTGTTAGTTGTGGTGAATAGGATCAGGGGTCTGCAATCCGATAGCTACCAACCTCTCCGGTTTTCTGGACTTAGCTTGTATTTTTGTTTTCTCCTCCTCCGGTGACTCATTCGTAACAGAATCACCAGCCAACCCTGCAGGGCGTCGGCTGCCTTATATCCACTCAGAAATTCCAGATGTCCAATCACACTCCGCCTGTTCAGATAACAGGTTCTTCCCATCCCAATCAATTTCACTACCTCTCTTCACCAGCATAGGGAGTTCATCAGACATCAAAGGTGAAGGGGAAAATGAACTCACAACAGTAGCGGGTACTCAATAGCAGGAAAGAATTGTAAAAAAAAAAAAAAAGTGTCAGAATTTTTTTTTTGTGTATATTTTTTCCTCTACTTCTCTGAGGCCGTAGGAGGAATTTTTTCTCAATGGAGATTGAGAAATTATCTGATCGTGTGGAGCAGCTTGCTGCTGAAGTGCGGGGAATTTCCGCCTACCTTGCTCATTCACATGCTGCTGAACCAAAGATCCCTACTCCTGATGTGTTTTTTGGGGATCGGTCTAAATTTCTGAATTTTAAGAATAATTGTAAATTATTTTTTGCCTTGAAGCCTAACTCATCGGGGAGCTCCGCGCAGCAGGTTAAAATTGTCATCTCTTTGCTGCGCGGCGATCCCCAGGATTGGGCGTTTTCTTTGAAACCTGATGATCCTATTCTGACTGATGTGAACGCATTTTTTCAGGCCTTGGGGTTGTTGTATGATGAACCTAATGCTATTGATCGGGCTGAAAAGGCCCTGTTGGCATTGAGCCAGGGTCAGGATTCTGCAGAGTTGTACTGTCAAAAATTCCGAAAGTGGGCGGTCCTTACTACCTGGAATGATGGTGCCTTGGCAGCTCTCTTTCGGAAGGGTTTGTCAGAAACCGTAAAAGATACTATGGTGGGATTTCCTGTTCCCTCTGGTCTGGATGATTCCATGTCATTAGCCATTCAAATTGATCGGCGTTTATGTGAACGTAAAACTACACGGGAGGCGCTGCCACCTGTTGAACAAATGTCTGAACCTATGCAATGTGATAGAGTTTTGTCTAGGGCGCAACGTCAGGAGTTCAGAAGGCGTAATAAGCTGTGTTTTTTCTGTGGAGATGCCTCTCATATGATTTCTGTCTGCCCTAAACGAGAGAATTGTTTTGCACACACATTTGCTGTGGGTGGTGTTCAACCTAAGTTTCTTCTGGCAATTACTCTGATCTGCTCCCTGTCCACATTTTCCGCTAAGGCTTTTGTGGATTCGGGAGCAGCTCTGAACCCGATGGACTTGGATTTTGCTAAACATTGTGGGTTTCCTATGACACCTCTACGGACGCCTATCCCTTTGAGGGGTATTGATGCTACTCCTTTGGCGAAGAATAAACCTCAGTTTTGGACCCAGGTGGTAATGCGGGTCGCCCCAGACCATCAAGAAAATTGCAGATTTTTGGTGTTGCATAATTTGCATGATACCATCGTTCTGGGGTTTCCCTGGTTGCAAATCCATAATCCAGTTTTGGATTGGAAATCTGTGTCTGTGGTGAGTTGGGGTTGTCATTGTGCCCTTAGTGACGCTCCTGTTTTCTCCACCTCTCCCCAGTCGCATGATGTTCCTGACTATTTGGCTGATTTTTATGATGTATTAGAATGAGTCTGCGTCTTTGCCTCCTCATAGGAGTTATGACTGTGCAATTGAGCTGAGCCCTGGGAGTAAATTTCCCAAGGGTCGACTTTTCAATTTATCTGTACCAGAGCACGAGGCTATGCGATCCTATATTAAGGAGAGGTTGGAGAAGGGTCATATTAGACCATCCTCTTCACCCTTAGGTGCTGGGTTTTTTTTTGTGGCCAAGAAAGATGGTTCATTAAGGCCTTGTATTGACTATCGTTCCCTCAACAAAATTACTGTTAAATATCAGTATCCGTTACCCCTGATTTCTGATCTATTCTCCAGAGTTAAAGGTGCTTGCTGGTTTACCAAGCTTGACCTCAGGGGGGCGTATAATCTTATTCGCATTAAGCAGGGGGATGAATGGAAGACGGCATTTAATACTCCGGAGGGACATTTTGAGTACCTGGTGATGCCTTTTGGGCTCACTAATGCCCCTTCTGTCTTCCAGTGCTTCATGAATGATATTTTCTGAGATTTTGTGGATAAATTTTTGATCATCTATCTGGAGATATTTTGATCTTTTCCAAGGATTGGGACTCTCATGTGGAACATGTTCGGACTGTGTTCCGGATTTTGAGGGAGAATTCCCTGTATGTCAAGGGATCGAAATGCCTTTTTGGTGTACAGATGATTTCATTTTTGGGATTTATTTTGTCTCCGTCAACTATTGAAATGGACCCGGCCAAGGTACAGGCCATTTATGATTGGGTTCAGCCCACTTCTTTGAAGGCCCTCCAGAAGTTTTTGGGTTTTGCTAATTTTTATCGTAAATTTATAGCTAATTTTTCTGGTATTGCCAAACCATTGACTGATTTGACTAAGAAGGGTGCTGATGTGCTGAATTGGTCTCCGGAGGCTGTTTCTTCCTTTCAGGAGCTGAAGCGAAGGTTCACTTCTGCCCCGGTTTTGCGGCAACCTGATGTCTCACTCCCGTTTCAGGTAGAGGTGGACGCTTCTGAGATTGGTGCAGGAGCTGTTTTGTCCCAAAAAGATCCTGTAACATCTAAAATGAATCCCTGTGCTTTCTTTTCCCGAAAGTTCTCCCCATCCGAATGTAACTATGATGTGGGGAATCGGGAACTGTTAGCCATGAAATGGGCATTTGAGGATTGGAGACATTGGTTGGAGGGAGCTAAACATCAAGTCGTGGTCCTTACTGAAACCAAGAATTTGATTTACCTGGAGTCGGCCAAACGCTTGAAACCTAGACAGGCTAGGTGGGCCTTGTTTTTCGCACGTTTTGATTTTGTGGTCTCTTTTCTTCCGGGCACTAAGAATGTCAAGGCAGACGCCCTCTCTAGGAGTTTCTTTGCTGATTCGCCTATTGTGACCAAGCCTGCTACCATCTTAGGTGAGGGGGTAGTTCTTTCTGCCATCTCGCCCGATTTGAGACGTGCTCTGGAAGAGTTTCAGGAGGACAAACCTGAGCATTGTCCCATTGGAAAATTGTATGTTCCTGACCAGTGGAGGAAGAGAGTGACGTCTGAGGTTCATTGCTCCGCATTGGCTGGTCATCCAGGTATTTTTGGTACTAGAGATTTGGTGAGTCGGTCTTTTTGGTGGCCCGCCTTGTCTCGTGATGTCAGGAATTTTGTGCAGTCCTGTGAGACTTGCTCCCAGTCTAAACCTTGTTCTCGCTCTAGTGGGTTGTTGATGCCTTTGCCGGTGCCCAGGAGGCCATGGACCCATATTTCAAAGGATTTAATCTCTGATATGCCTGTCTCTCAGAGAATGACTGTTATTTGGGTGATTTGTGATAGATTCTCTAAGATGGTCCATCTTGTACCACTCCCTAAGTTGCCATCTTCCTCAGAGTTAGTGCCCTTGTTTGTGCAACAGGTGGTTCGCTTGCACGGGATTCCTGAGAACATTGTATCTGACAGAGGAGTTCAGTTTGTTTCTAGATTTTGGACGACTTCCTGTTCCAAGCTGGGAATTCAGTTGTCCTTCTCCTCTGCGTTTCACCCTCAGACCAATGGGCAGACGGAGAGAACAAACCAGACTTTGGAGTCGTATTTGAGATGTTTTATTTCTGCTGATCAGGATGATTGGGTTTCATTTTTGCCCTTGGCCGAATTTGCTTTAAATAATATTGCTAGTTCTGCCACTTTGATGTCACCATTTTTTTGCAACTTTGGGTTTCATCCTCGATTCTCTTCAGGGCAGGTGGAGTCTTCTGCCTGCCCAGGAGTTGACACTGTGGTGGAGAGAATGCACCAGATCTGGGACCAAGTGGTGGAAAAGTTGTCTCTCTCCCAGGAAAAAGCCCAGCGGTTTTCCAACCGGCATAGGACCATTGGTCCCCAGTTTAAGGTGGGTGATATGGATTGGTTGTCATCAAAGAATATCTCTATGAAGGTGGCTTCTCCAAAGTTTAAACCTAGATTTATTGGACCTTACAAGATTATGGAGATTCTTAATCCGGTCTCTTTTCGATTGGCTCTTCCTGTTACATTCAAGATCCATGACGTGTTTCATAAGTCTCTGTTAAAGAGGTTTGTTGAGCTAGTAGTTCCTGTGGTGGCACCTCCTGACCCTGTATTGGTTGAAGGTAATGTGGAATATGAGGTTGAGAAGATACTGGATTCTTGTCTGGTTAGACGGAGACTCCAGTATTTGGTTAAATGGAAGGGTTATGGCCAGGAGGATAATTCTTGGGTCCCTGCATCCGATATTCATGCTGAAAGATTGGTTGGTGCTTTTCATCGGGCCCATCCTGATCACCCTGGTGGAGAAGATGAGGGTTCGGTGACCCCTCCTCAAGGGGGAGGTACTGTTGTGAGTTCATTTTCCCCTTCACCTTTGATGTCTGATGAACTCCATCTGCTGGTGAAGAGAGGTAGTGAAATTGATTGGGATGGGAAGAACCTGTTATCTGAACAGGCGGAGTGTGATTGGACATCTGGAATTTCTGAGTGGATATAAGGCAGCCGACGCCCTGCAGGGTTTGCTGGTGATCCTTTCTGCTCTGAGCTCTGGCATCCAGTTTTAGTTCCTGTCTACTAAAAGCTAAGTTTTTGCCCTACTATTATTCCATGAGATTTTGTCTGGTTTCCTTAGTGTTTGTATTCAGCCAGTCCTGGTTGGGACTGGCTGAATTCCATTTTTGTCTCTGATCAGTTGATCTCTTGCTCTGTTTTCAGAATATACCTGAGTGCTGATATAGTGATTTTGAAGTCTAGCGACTTCAGGGCCTTTTTTCCTATCAGACGGTTGGGATATTTTTGTAGGGTTTTTTGCGGATTGCAGCCAGCATCTTTTCTGTCCTGTCCTATCTAGTTAGTTGGGCCCCGTCGTTTGCTCAGCCTGTCTTTCTGTCTGTGATTGTGTTTTCATCTGTTTTTCACCGACAATATATGTTGGGGGCTGTCTATTGCTTTGGGGTCTGCTCTGGGGCAGTTTAGATTTCCCCTTTCTTTCTTTAGGCTTATGTAGCTCTCCGGCTGTGACGAGGGGTCTAGGGCACCGTAGGAACCCCCCACGGCTACTGTTAGTTGTGGTGAATAGGATCAGTGGTCTGCAATCCGATAGCTACCAACCTCTCCGGTTTTCTGGACTTAGCTTGTATTTTTGTTTTGTCCTCTGGTGACTCATTCATAACAGAGAAGGAGTTGGTCAGCATGGAAGCAAATTAGGAATTCTCTCTCTGCAGATAGGTAGTGTGGCCTCCGTTCTAGCGCCTATAAGAGGTACTCACAGTACTGAGTTCACTGAAGTTCCCCCTGTTGACTCTCTTTTGAAACTTTCTCGTATGGCAGGCAGCTGTAGCCTTTTCCTTCTGGCTCACACAAGTCACTGCTGGGGCCTCCGAGCTGCTATTTCCTCCGGTTTCTGCTGCAGGACCGTCAGTGTCCCTACAAACTCGGAGACCGGAATCCGGACCATGCGCTCCAGCTAGGAGTGAGCCTTAACTCTGCTGATCCTCCAGCTCCCCTTCTCACATCCACACGCTTCCCCTTCCCTTCACAGACTGCCCTAAATTCCCTCCTCCCGACCACAGAGAGCAGCTCCTCAGCAGTCAGGTTCAGAGCTCTCCCTGCTGGCCAGGAGTAGGAACTGTGTTGTGTGTTGGTTTAACTGCTAGAGAGATCCTTCATTGCTCCCAAGCATGACATCACACTCCCTAGGAGGAAGGTAATGCCACTGTGGCGCCGTACTCCTGGGGGCGCCACAAGTGCACTGATGCCCAGCCACTGCTAGATGATTCTGCTGGTACATTGACCCAGACCACTACATTCCCCTCGCACTCTACACAGCCAGAATCTGACCCTGATGAAACTCAGGTTCCCCTTCCCGCATACTATACCACTTTACACGGTGACAAAGAGGAAGATGCAGATGAAAGGGCAGGTTCCTTGAGCAGGTGGGGGGGCATAGTCATGGACAATGGCACAGGGCCCCTCATAGTATGCAGAAGTGTCTCTGCTGGTGGGGGGGCCCACCCGCCGTCAGACACACCGCCGTACTATGAGGGGCCCTTGTTTAGGATCACAGCACTTGCAAAGTTGAAATACTTACCTCTCCCTGCTCCACCGCCGTGACGTCTTCTGCGTTTCCTGACAGTGACATTCTGGTCAGAGAGCGCGATGACATCACGTCTGTATGCCCTCTGCCTAAACAGTCCAAGTGCAGAGAGATGGAAGATAGGGACGACAAGGAGTTCAGACTAGTACAGGGATTCCCTAGCGAGGAGACTTATTTAATTGTTTTAAAGGTTGGAAGCAATTTTCCCATGCTCCTGTATGCCCCATGTGAACTGCATTGTATTTTATATGGTATGCATTGCTGAATTTCCACCACTTTCCCATGCTCCTGTATGCCCCATGTGAACTGCATTGTATTTTATATGGTATGCATTGCTGAATATCCACCACTTTCCCATGCTCCTGTATGCCCCATGTGAACTGCATTGTATTTTATATGGTATGCATAGCTTACCCATCTTCTTGTATCCATAATTGTACTCCATCTTGTTATCTTTGCCACACATCTAAGTTGTCTGTATAACCCCTTCCCCCTATTATGACCTCTGCTTAACTCTGTGCATTTGGCCTGGGCAGTCACACCCCACTTTCACTCACACCTGATTGTCTTTAGCTGCACATATATTCAGCACCATGGGTCTGCTCCAGACGTAGTCGGCTCCATCAATTTCAAAATCCTTATTTCAAAGTACTGATTTCTTAGTACTCTGAATTAGACTAGAATTGGAATGGAATTTGACTGCAAGGTAACAGCCTATAACACCACAACAATGTATCGCCTTCTATCACCCCCATACTACTCTATTTCTCCCTAACTCCTGCAATCCCCCCTCCTAGTAAGAAACTATTCATCTCCCCCTCCATTCTCCCCAGCCACCTAACCTTCTCCTCACAACTGTTCCTCCACATAAAATCCTTTTTCTCCAGACACACACGGCCACATCATGTCCTATCCTGCTCCCACCTTCTAATGCTCTGTCTACTACTCCTTATTGCTGGCGACGTATCCCCAAATCCTGGCCCTCCTCAACACATCCCTACACTCACTTCAACCACCCCTATCACCCTGCCACGATCCTCTACACGTCCTCACAACCATGATAACCTCATACCCATTCATCCAGACCCCACTCCCTCAACCCCCTTACCTGGAGCCCTATGGAACGCACGCTCTGTCTGCAACAAGCTATCATTTATCCATGACCTCTTTATCACCAACAAACTCTCCTTCCTCGCCATCACTGAAACCTGGCTCACTCCCTCTGACACCGCCTCTTCAGCTGCGCTTTCCTATGATGGATTCCATCTCTCTTACACCCCTCGCCCCAGCAACAAACGTGTTGGAGGAGTTGGCTTGCTCCTGTCTGATACCTGCTCCTTTACCCCAATTCCTCTGCCACCCTCCGCTCCTCTTCCCTCGTTCGAGGTGCACTCCGTCCGCATCTATTCCCCCTCCAACCTCCAACTGGCTGTCATCTACCGCCCCCCAGAACTAGCCATCTCCACCATTCTCGACCACTTCACCACCTGGCTACTCCATTTCCTTTCTGCTGACATCCCCACCATCATCATGGGCAACTTCAACATCCCCATTGACACTTCCACCCCGGCTGCCTCTAAACTTCTATCGCTCACAGCTTCCCTCGGCCTCACTCAATGGTCCTCTGCGGCCACTCACAAATATGGTCACACAATGGACCTTATCTTCACTCGTCTCTGTTCCCTCACTAACCTCAATAACTCACCCCTCTCCGTCTGACCACAACCTACTGACATTCTCTTCCCTCTCCTCTTCTACTGCGCAACCCCCGCTCCATAAACTCGCTCACCCTCGCAAGAATCTCAAACACCTCAATTTACAATCACTCTCTGAGTCACATCTCCCTCTTACAAACATAGCTTCCCTTCATGACACAGATGCCGCTGCCACTTTTTATAACACCACAATAACAGCAACACTTGATTCGGCTGCCCCCCTCACGCAGAGCAAAACTCGAACAATCAACAGGCAGCCCTGGCTGACCAACCTGACCAAAGAACTGAGATGGGTTTCCAGGGCCGCTGAGCGGAGATGGAAGAGAACCCATTCTACTGAGCACTTCAACGCATACAAGCAGTCCCTTGTCAGCTTTAAGTCCACGCTCTCTGCCGCAAAACAAACTTACTTCGCATCTCTCATATCTTCCCTGTCTCACAACCCTAAACAGCTCTTCAACACTTTCAATTCTCTACTCCGTCCCACAGCACCTCCTCCCCCTCCTCTCATTTCTGCTGAAGATTTTGCCTCCTTCTTTAAGCAGAAGATCGACACGATCAGACAAAACTTTGGCCCGCAGCCCCCAATGCCCCTCTTAGCCGCTCAGCCCTGTTCTGCAAAAGCCAGCTTCTCCACCATAACAGATCAGCTCTCCACCCTTCTGTCAAGATCACACCTCACCACTTGTGCCCTCGACCCACTCCCGTCTCACCTCATACCTAACTTGGCCACAGTCCTCATCCCATCTCTAACACACCTTTTCAACCTTTCACTTACAAATGGTGTATTTCCCTCATCCTTCAAACATGCCTCAATCACACCCATCCTCAAAAAGCCCTCCCTTGACCAATCCTCTGTGTCTAACTATCGCCCAATATCTCTTCTCCCTTACGCCTCAAAACTACTGGAACAGCATGTATATCTTGAACTGTCCTCCCACCTCTCCTCCTGTTCCCTCTTTGACTGGTTACAATCTGGCTTCCGACCGCATCACTCAACTGAAACTGCCCTAACTAAAGTCACTAACGACTTACTAACCGCCAAGAGCAGGAAACACTACTCTGTCCTCCTTCTCCTGGACCTGTCCTCTGCCTTCAACACCGTAGACCATTCCCTTCTGCTACAGACTCTCTCATCTCTTGGCATCACAGACCTGGCCCTATCCTGGATCTCATCATACTTAACAGACTGAACATTTAGTGTCTCCCTCTCACACACCACCTCCTCACCTCGCCCCCTGTCAGTCGGTGTTCCCCAAGGCTCTGTCCTAGGCCCCCTACTATTCTCCATCTATACCTTCGGCTTGGGACAGCTCATAGAATCCCACGGTTTGCAGTATCACCTCTATGCCGATGACACGCAGATCTACCTATCTGGACCCGACCTCGCCTCCTTACTGACTGAAATCCCACTATGTCTGTCTGCTATCTAAGCCTTCTTCTCTGCTCGCTTTCTCAAACTGAACATGGACAAAACAGAATTCATCATCTTTCTCCCATCTCACTCTACCAGACCTATCCATCAATGTCAACGGCTGCTCTCTTTCCCCAGTCCCGCACGCTCGGTGCCTTGGGGTGATCCTCGACTCTGCGCTCTCTTTCAAACCACATATCCAAGCCCTCGCCTCCTCCTGACGCCTCAAACTCAAAAATATTTCCTGGATCCGCTCATTCCTCAACCATGAAACCACAAAAACACTAGTGCATGCTCTTATCATCTCCTGCCTCGATTACTGCAACCTCCTACTCTCTGGCCTCCCCTCTAGCACTCTGGCTCCGCTCCAGTCCATCCTACACTCTGCTGCCTGCCTAATCCACCTGTCTCCCCGCTATTCCCCAGCCTCCCCCCTATGCCAGGCCCTTCACTGGCTTCCTAATGCCCGGAGGCTACAATTCAAAACCCTAACCATGACATACAAAGCCATCCACAACCTGTCTCCTCCATACATCTGTGTCATGGTCTCTAGGTACCTACCCGCACGCAACCTTCGATCATCTCAAGATCTCTTTCTCTACTTCCCCCTTATCTCTTCTTCCCACAACCGCATACAAGACTTCTCCCGTGCTTCCCCCATACTCTGGAACTCCCTGCCGCAACACATCAGACTCTCACCATCAACGGAAACCTTCAAGAAGAACCTGAAGACCAACCTGTTCCGACAAGCCTACAGCCTGCAATGATCCTCGGTCTAATGAACCACAGCAAGACCCGCTATACCCTCTCCTACTGTATCCTCACCCATCCCTGTAGACTGTGAGCCCTCGCGGGCAGGGTCCCCTCTCCTTAGGTACTTGTGTGTCCCTTGTCTTACACATGTTTATTATACTTGTCTATATTTCCCCTTTTCACATGTAAAGCGCCATGGAATAAATGGCGCTATACTGTATAAATGCATAATAATAAGAATAATAATTTTTGGGGAGCACTATACTCTGGAGAATGATATATGGGGCCCACCATACACTGGAGCATTCCAAAGGTGGACATCAGACACTGGAGCAGCATTTACAGGGCCCATTATACACTGGAGCATTAGAAATGGGGCCCATTATATATGGAGCATTATTTGGGCCCATAAGACAGTGGAGCTTCATCCATGGGGACCAACATATACTGTAGCATTATGTGGAGCTCATCATATACCGTATGGAACATTATATGGGACCAATGACTCAGTATGGAGAAATATATGGGCCTCATTACTCTGTATAGCGCACTATGCGGTGGCCATAATACTGTATGGAGTAATATACTTTCCGTTTTTGGAGCTATTGGAGAATTTAAAATGGATATCAGTCATGAGATGTAAGAAGTGAAGTATGTTTCATTGTACTATACCGCTATTTCTCTGCAGTATCAGAGGATCATGAATTGTGGCATGTGTTAAAGGAGCCCATTGACACGCTTTGGCCCTGGGCCCATGAAAATCTGGAGCCAGCCCTACCCCCCCATAACTTTAGCCAAATAACCCCCAGTTTTCAATGCCTAACTATTATTATAAAGTAAATTAAGGATGACAAGCTTAAGTAATAATAATTGATGTTTTTGGCATTAAAATGGGCACTGTAGGTGTGTTTCCTGTCCTCCACTCACTGACGACTTTTCTTCCCCATTGACTTGCATTGGGTTTCATGTTTCAGTCGGCCTTCAACTTTTCACGATAATCGGCCGATTTCGTTTGAAACCCGACTTGACCTGAAAAAAGGCAAAGTCGCTCATCTCTAATGTCAACCCATCGGTGTCCCGCGATCACGTGACAGGATCACAGATGGGTGGGATTTCTGGCGCGCTTTCCAGAAGCACGAGTTAAATGCCGCTGTCAGAGATTGACAGGGCCTTTAACGGGTTAACAGTTGCGGGTGGATGGCGATTCCACCCGCTGCTGTTAGAGGAACATGTCAGCTGAAATGTGCCGGGAAAGATGTGGGCTCAGAGCCGGAGCCAACATCAAACGTCGGAAGGGGGTTAATCATGATCTACTGCTTAAGAGTACTAGTGAAACTTTTATATCTTTCCATTCCAACACCTGCATATCCATTAATTGATTAGTGCATGTGAGTACAATTAACCCTATATGGTGTACTGAGGAAAAAAGGTGATTAAAATATACAGTATGATGCATAACAAAAGCTCTGGAAATAAATAATGATGGTGTTTTTTTTAATTATATTGTAGTATAAAATCCTGTCTTATGTTCATACAGTATGGCTCTACGCTATATAATTTAAGTAATGTTTGTAAAATAAAAAGGAGCAGGAAAAATAATACAAATCAAAATAGAACGTTGATTACTTTATTGACCTAGTATAGTCCATAATATCAAGATATAGTTGCAATCATAAAAAAAATAGCTTTCAATACCAAATGAGGACAAAATACTCGCAGATATTTTTTACAATTCAGATATCAGATGCAGGATCTGCACTCACACATAGTTTTATTCAAGAAAGAGGCAAAAATAATAAAAAATGCAATGCAGCCTGGCTTCCATATAAAGGTTTTTTAAGTGTAGACATATGCCATGCAAAGCTTGCAATTATGTTATGTTCCAATGTGACAGGACAACAATTTACTATACAAATATTTATCAACTGTAATTCAGTAGGGGTAATATATCTGATAGAGTGCAAAGATGGTAAAATACAATATGTGGAGTGCACATCTGGTCCACTTAAAAAATCAGTAGACATCTTTCAGATGTGATTAACCCCACAGCGGTAAATATATCTGAGGTTTCAAGACATTTCTCACAAATACACAAAAGAGATCCTTTAGATTTATAGGAATACGGTATGAGCATAAGACAGGATCTACTGCTATAATATGATTAAAAAACACAGTCATTCTTTATTTCCAGAGTTTTTACCATACATCATATATTTTAAATCACATTTTTTCCTCACTACACCATATAGGTTTAATTGTACTCAATCAGGTTTGGAGGTATCCAGTGGTATACCAGAAGGTAAATTTTTATGAAGATGGAATAAATGTAAAGTTTTACATATACAACCTTTGCTGGAGAATCTTTTTCATTTTGCAGAAAAGCACCCCAATGTATGAGGTTTCCCCCACCATACTTCATGTTTGGGACAGTGTTCTTGGGGTTGTACTCATCCTTCTTCTTTCTCCAAACACGCCGAGTGGAGTTGATACCAAAAAATTATATTTTGATCTCATCTGACCACATGATCTTCTCCCATGCCTCTTCTGTATCATCCAGATGGTCATTGGTGATCTTCAAACAAGCCTGGACAAAGGCTGGAGTGAAAAGGGGTACCTTGTACGCCCTGCAAGATTTTAATCCATGACAGCGTGGTGTGTTACTAACAGTAATGTTTGAGGCTGTGGTCCCAGCTCTTTTCAGGTCATTGACCAGGTCCTCCCATGTAATTCTTGGCTGATTTCTCACTTTTTTCAGAATCATCCTTACGCATGAGGTGAGATCTTGCATGGAGCCCCAGACTGAGGAAGATTGACCATCATCTTGTGTTTCTTCCATTTCCTAATAATTTTGCCAACAGTTGTTGCCTTCTCACCAAGCTGCTTGCCTATTGTCCCCTATAGCCCATCCCAGTCTGGTGAAGGTCTACAATTTTGTTGTCCTTAAACAGCTCTTTGGTCTTGGTCATTGTGGAGAAACAGGGTCAGTGGGTGATCTTGTCCACTGGCCTGGCTGCCTTTAGCAAGATTGCATGTACCAGAGCTCATACCACTAAACACCCACTCTATCTCCCGGTGGGCAATACACTACACAGACAACACAGTGTGGCAATATTTTATTGAACCACAAGACCCAATAGCAAACAGAATAATCCCAGCAGCCTGATGAAGGGACATAAGCAGTCCCGAAAGTTTGCTTTGTAACAACATTCACTATTATTTGTTAGCCATTAAAAGGTATCATACCCACAAGATTCCTATTTTGCTTCTCTCACTGAGAGCACTTTATATATTTTTTTCTACTGGCTAACACGGTACCAAACCACTTTTTTCGTTTTAGCAATTACCCCAACATGGTGCACATTACAGGGTCTCACCCTTCCCTTCCGCTGACTTGCCAGGATAACGGTAGATGTTATGTCTGAGCTACCAGGGTCGCTACTCCACCTGTGATATACAGGTATGTGCAACTAAATTGTTACCTATCTAATAGCACAGTCATTGTGTTATACATGATCGCGGTCATATATATTACGCTTATGTCAACCAATTATGACAGCGGAAAGGAACAAACTTATTTAATTTCATTTAATGCCTGATCCTTTATTCTTAGAGGCTGTGCCTTATTTCCCTTCCGTGTTTTGGCTTGGTCAGACTAATCATACATGATTAAAAGGGTATGACGAGCTTACATGTTAGATTCTTCAAAAGGATGAGACAAGGGAAGATCAGTGCACAATACTGAGAAGATCATGGCTCTATCAGACAGACTGAATGAAAGTCAATAAGATAAGTGAGAAAAATAGATTACAAATGAGCATAAAACCTGAAAAACCATGTGCCACTGATATGAATAACTCTTATAATCACGTATGTTATAAAATAATACTACGGTATATGGTTTTCAACTGTGTCTAGTTTTGCAAACTGGCTCATTGTTCAACGACTCCAGGGACCTATACAATGGAAGGCCATTAAAAGTCTGGACCTTAGTAATAAACCTTATCCACTGGTTTACAAACATTATGGTCTGTAGCCCTCTATAATCCGACTCCTACTCTACACGTTACTAAGTTGTGGAAAACTTCTTTTGAAGAAATTTTTTCTTACTGCCACCAGGAGAACCATCAAAAAGCTATGGAGAAGAAGATGGTCGCCTACTATCAAAGCTGGTGCATTTGTAGAGATTAGAAGAATTAGTGGCTATATCTAAGGCAGAAACAGACTATTACAGGGACTGGAACAGTTATATAGTCTTTTTGGAATATTGGTTATATATATGACGGTCTTTCTTTTTCCATTCCGTTTTCATATCCTTTTTATGACCTCTAATTTTGTATTTTTCCCTGTCCTTATATTATGCGTCCAATAGTTCAGTCAGGTTTTGTTTATCTCTTGTGACACATGATATGATACAGTTGTGGTCAACATTATTTATAATCCTTGAGGCTATGTGCCCACATTGCGTTTTTTAAGTGTTTCCGCCGCATTTTTGCGGCCGTGGAAATGCTTAAAAAACGCTAATAAAATGCACCCCCGTGAATCGCATAGCGGTAAAATCTGCAGCATGTTCATTATTTCGTCGGAATCGCGGCAAATGCGCCGCCATAGGATTGCATTAGAACGCTCATTTTACGCATGTGGCTATGCCCACCATGCGCAAAGTGAGCGTTTCATGTGCGGATGGTACCCAGGGTCTAGAGGAGAGGAGACTCTCCTCCAGGCCCTGGGTACCATATCACTGTAAAAAATAGAATTAAAATAAAAAGTAGGGACATACTTAACCTCTGTCGGCCCCCGGAGTCCTTCCCGCCTCTCAGCCACGCTGCCGGCATCTTCCGTTCCCAGGGATGCCTTGAGCAAATGACCTCTGATGACGGTCTCGCGTGATGCTACGTCATCAGAGGTTATTGTCGCAAGGAATCCCTGGGAAAGAAGTTGCCAGCAGCGTTGCTGAGGGGTGGGACGACTCCAGGGGCCACCATAAGGTGAGCATATTCCTATTTTTTATTTTTTTTAATTATTTTTAACATGCTATCTTTTACTACTGATGCTGCATAGGCAGCATCAATAGTAAAAAGTTGGTCACACTTGTCAAGCACTATGCTTGATAAGTGTGACCAACCTGTCAATCACTTTCCAAGCGATGCTTCAAATCGCTTGGAAAGCGCAAGCATTCTGCAAGCTAAAAACACTTGCAAAATGCTTGTGTTTTGCGGGAAAATCGCATGCGAATTCCGCATGCGTTTTACCCGCGGCAGGGAGTTGAGGAAATGTTGCGGATATTTCCGCAGCATTTCTGTAACGTGGGCACTTAGCCTAAAAATACATCTCAGACAACCCCTTTTATTTCCCCACTAGATGGTGGCCCGATTCTAATGCATCGAGTATTCTAGAATCTCTCTCTCTCTCCCTCCCCGCACCGCAGATCTCCTGACGGAGGCGTGTGTCGTTCGAATGAGCTGATTGGTTGCAGCCGGTTGGGCTGACCAATCAGTGCTGCAGGATTTCCGTTACAGACAGACAGAATTAGAAGATTATATAGTAGATAGCACTGCAGACAGCTATACAGTACTTGCCCTCCCCAGGTCCAGTGATGTCTCTCTACTGCTGCTCCCGTCTTTGTTTTCAAGCTGCAGAAGTGAAGTCATGACTACTGAAATCAATCAATGGCACCGAAAGAGTATTTAACACACGAAGAGAGGTGCAAAAAGCCACGGAAAGTCAGAACTCCAGCTGAAATCAATTAATAAGTAATCCTGCCACTTAGTGAAAAATAATACCAGCTGGTTCAACTAGTGGCCTATAAACAATACAAACAGATTCAACCTGCTCAAACTGCATTTAGCAGGAATTAAGTTTGAGTTGAAAAAAAAAAAGATTCCTACAGCTGGATAACGTCTCAAGGCAAATATCCAAAAGTGCCGAAGAATAGATAAATCAAGGAAGGAAAAGAAGGCAAAAGAAAACTGCTTTAAACTGGGAAGCAATGAGTTCTGATCTCAATCCAATTGAAAATCTTCAGAGAGATCTGACATCTGCTATTGGGAAAAGGAACCCTGCAAACACTAAAGAGCTTTAAAGAATTACAGAGGAAGAAACTTCTAGAAGACAGGTGCAAGAAACTCACAAAACACGTTTAGAGACCTTCAATGTTGCCTAAGTTGGGCGGCCAAGTATTCGGGAAAGGTACCTTTATTCCTGTTTGTGTCATATATTATGCTTCTTTCTTTTTTTTTTAAATGACTTTATACATGGTGACAGGTGAATGTATGTGGATATAAACTATTAATATATTCAAATGATAAATACAGAGCTGGTACATGTCGCCTTAATTCTGATGTTTATTATAAGAAACAATCAAGGCTGGCAATAGTGTTGACCACAACTGTAGAGTACCTTCTACTATATCCTCAATAGACCTATTTAATGTTTCATTCAGAATTTTTACCTATCTCCTGATCTCGTATTTCTTGGTTTTCATTCAGTACAATGGTAACCACGAGATGGAATATGGAGATAGCAGAGACAAATTAGGAAAATGAAAATAGCATGAATAGATATCTGGGATGTTATTTTTCCATTCATGGGGACTACAATTATCTAAGAAAGAGTTAGCAGAAAGGAAATAGAAAAGGACAAAATGTGCACAAAATTAAAGATACTGGATAACAAAAAGAAAGCAAACCTGGACATATACATTGTACATAATCTTTATGGTAACGTACCAGCCATTCTTCATATTTTTCCATAGCTATTTTCTCCTTCTTCTCCCTTTCAGCCTGCAGTGTCTTCAGTTTCTGATTCTCATGAATTTCTTGTTTTTTCTTTTCTTTTAATACGTGTTCCTTCCGATCATTCCTACATTTTGGTAAAGCGATAACGGAACAGTTATTTCACATGATTTTAACTCGACAAGATGAGAGTAAATGTAGAGCTAGTGAAGCAAAAAGGAATTTCCCTAGAAGAGAAACCCGTACCATTAGGTTCCTACAAAATGCCTACCTGTCCCCAAATTTTTTTCATAAAGTCCAAGTTTCCAACAAGTATGGAATGTTCTGCAATATCCACAGGTCTGATGTATTTTGAGATCTCTAATAAAGATTGCAATACAGCAAAAAATCCTATGATTAACCTGAAACCAATAGGGTATGTTCACATGATTCCCTGTAATATTCTAAAAAGTCCACACTTTTTACAGTGTTTTCTGGAAACTCAAAACAAATACACGTTTACCAATTTTGAAAAATTGTGGGGAAAAAACGCAATGTAAACGCACTGTGTGAACACACCCATAAACATCATGTTTTCTATTTCATCCTATCCTGATACACATTAATGTTTTTTTATTGCTAAATATTTATCTTCTTTTGCAGAATTGTACAGCAACATCTCAGAACTGAAGGAACACCTGTCATTTCTGAAGTCGGTGAGCTTGGCTTTCCATTTTGATATTTAAGGTCACCGGTGTTTATTCCATGAATCTCAGATGATACAGTTAAAAACTTGCAGGGTCATACCTGGTCACTGCATGTACAATGGCTTGAAAAAGTATTCATATTCTGTGAACTTTTCCACATTTTTTCACATTACACCCACAAACTTAAATCTGTTTTTTGGAGGGATTTTATGTGCTACTCCAACAGAAAATAGCAAGTATTTGTGAAATGTAAAAGGAAATGATGCATGGATTCTAATTATTTCCAAAATATACCATATTTTTCGGATTATAAGATGCTCCCCAAATTTTGAGGCGAAAAATAGAATTTTTTTTTAAATAAAATGGTGATGCTTCTTATAATCCATGCGTCTTATTGCTTACCGGGGGTGGTGGCTGCGGTGAACTGAGGTTCCAGGGTACGCTGCTGGAGGAGGCAGGGGAGATGGGTGATGCTGCAGGCTGGGATGAGGGTATGTTCCGATGTGCGGCGCGCCGCTGCAGGTGTCCGATGCTGCTGCGGGTTTCCGTCGCTGCTGCCCGATGCTGCTGCGGGTGTCTCCGGTGCTGCAGGTGCCCGGCGGTGCTACAGGGGTGTCTGGTGGTGCTGCTGTGGGTCTCCAGCCCTACTACGGGTGTCTAGGATGCTGCAGGTGCCCAGCGGTGTTTTAGGGGGGTGTCCGGCGGTGCTGCCCGATGCTGCTGCGGTTGCCCGGCAGTGATATGGGGGTGTCCGGCGCTGCTGCCGGGGCTCTGTCGACATTTTGGGAAAGGCCAGAGCCCCGGCAGTTCCATGGTGTCCTGTGCAGGGGGCGGGGCATGCACTGATGGAGATCTGGGCACCAAGATCTCAGGAGACGAGATTTTGGGAGATGAGATGTCATCTCGTGACGACATCGGGATACCATGGCAGCGATCGGGACCACGCGTCATGCCGCGGGATCTCCGATCCAAAGGCAGAGAGGCTGTCAGCCCTCTGCCTGCTCCCGAAATGCTGCGATCATGTTCGATCGCAGCATTTCGGGGGTTAAAGTGCCGGGAGCAGTCTGTGACTGCTCCAGGCACCTAGTGCCAGGTGTCAGCTATGAGAATCAGCTGACACCCAGTGGCGATCAGCCGCGCACACGCCAAGTGCGCGGCCAATCACGATGACGTACTATTCCGCCCATGGTCAAATAGGCCGGGGTCACATGGACGGAATAGTACGTCTAATGACGGAAAGGGGTTAAAAATGCGAATTGCTGTGTTACGTGCCTTTACGTTTCTTCTCATAACTCAGGCAAGCAACAAGACAGAGAAATAGGAGAAACACCATTCAACGCCAAACAGTACAGGCTTTCAAAAGATATGTCACAAGAGTATCTTTGTTAATATTTTACCCATGTGTAATCAAACACGAAATTTCAAAACCCATTTCCATAAAATCAATATGACATTAAATTTGCAAAAAATTCAGATGTGCCTCCTATGCTCCTAGCCACATCTGTACATCTGTACCAAAATTCAAGTTGGGCTCTCAATGGAATCATACTTAAAAAAATAACAAAAAAAAGCCCCTATATAAACAGTGTCAATTCGAAAATCTTGAATTCAGATCTGTTCAGCCTGTGGTCTAAAAGTGTAGGGTGTATGTATTTCAAATAAAAAACTCATGTGTTTTTAGATATTGGGAGGATGAGAGGGATGCTTCCGCTGCTTCTTCATACGACAAACAGCTGACTGGACTGTGAGATGAGCTTTATAAACACTCAAATCTTCCCGCTCAAACTGCTCTCCATCAATCCAGTCACATCTACCAGATCTGCCCAGTAATGGAGACAACCAGAGCAGACTCTAGAAAGGTGAGCACACCACAGACGGGGTGTGAAATATAGCAATAATTAAAATAAAAAATAATTAAAATAATTAATAATGATAATCAAAATACCGTATATACTTGAGTATTATCAAGAGAATGATGTGCACTCTGTCTATGAGAAAGGATGGTGCTGGCTAAACACAAAGTCCAATATACAAAATAGAATCAGCCGCACTCAAAGCGTAGATGATGGTGCAAAAATAAGTATTTCTTTATTGTTTTATATAAGCATACTTGAGTATTAGCCGAGATTTTCAGCCTATTTTTTAAGGCTGAAAGTGCGCCTCTTGGCTTATACTTGAGTCATATACGCCAGGGGGTCGGCGGGGGAGGGGGTGCGCGGGTGTCAGATCATACTTACCTCCTCCTGGTGCGGTCTCTGCAGCCCCTGCTTCTCCCACGGTCTCCGGCGCCTGTGTTCAGTGGTCACGTGGTACCGCTCATTAAAGTCATGAATATGCGCTTATTCGTGACTTTAATGAGTGGTACCACATGACCGCTGAAGGAAGGAAGAGCTGCGGCGCTGGAGACCGTGGGAGAAGCATGGGTTGCAGAGAGGTGCCAGGAGGGGGTGAGTATATTCGATATTCACCGGTCCCCGTTCCACCGCCACACGCCGCTCTGTCCTCCACGTCCTCTGGCTGTGACGTTCAGGTCAGAGGGCGCGATAACGTGGTTAGTGCGCGCCCTCTGCCTGAACAGTCACTGACAGAGCGGCACGCGGCGGTGGAACGGAGACAGGTGAATATCTCAGGTGACGGGCCCGAGCCAGCAGCGACACCGGCACCTGGCCCCCAGAGCGCGCCGGTGTCCCCACCTGCTCAGGACACCGGCACCTGGCCCCCAGCGACGAGAGGTGAGTATGTCTTTTTTTTATTCACAGTAGCATATGGGGCCATAACCTTTATGGAGCATCTTATGGGGCATAATCTATGGAGCAGCATATGGGGCAGCATATGGGCCATAATCTATCAAGCATCTTATGGGGCAGCATATGAGGCATAATCTATGGAGCATCTTATGGGGCAGCATATGGGCCATAATCTATGGAGCATCTTATGGGGCAGCATATGGGGCATAATCTATGGAGCATCTTATGGGTCAGCATATGGGGCATAATCTTTGGAGCATCTTATGGGGCAGCATATGGGGCATAATCTATGGAGCAGCATATGGGGCATAATCTATGGAGCATCTTATGGGGCCATAACCTTTATGGAGCAGCTTATGGGACATATGGCATATTATTCTATCGAGCACCTTATGGGGCCATTATTAACCTTTGTGCAGAATTATATGGGGCGTATTTTGTATGGAGCATCTTATGGGGCCATCATGAACTGTATGGAGCATTATATGGGGCTCCTGATTCAATATGGATATTCAAAAACATTTAACCTACTGATGTCTCAATTAATTTTACTTTTATTGGTATCTATTTTTATTTTTGAAATTTACAAGTAGCTGCTGCATTTTCCACCCTAGGGTTATACTCGAGTCAATAAGTTTTACCAGTTTTTTGTGGCAAAATTAGAGGGTTGGCTTATACTCGGGTTGGCTTATACTCGAGTATATATGGGTAATATAAAAAATGTGACCTGTGTATATGATCAGAACTGGTGGCTGGCTAACGTACTCTTCAAAGATTATGATAATGAAAACCAGACATATTAAAATTTAACAAAAATCAGATATAACTCAGGTGGATCCAAATGCCATAAAATGCCGTACAAAATCTCGCCCAGTAGAAAGGACAAATTGATGATAAAAGCTCAGTTTAAAGACTTACTATTAATTGTTCAAACTAGTTAATTTTGTTTTATTTTAAAGCTTGATGATTTAATTACTTTACTCTGTTTAAAAACTTGAGAAAAGACATGTCTAGTGTCGTAATAATAAAAAAAATTATGCACGTATCGTTATATTTGAATATTTAAAATTGTTTCTTTTACTTTAGTATTAAACATATGACTAAGATTAAGATGAGATTGTATTTAGAAAATCACACTTAAAAATATGATCCCATGGAGAGTCCAACTTGACTATTGGTACAAATGTAACCAAGAACTCAAGCAACTCAAGCCTGTTTTGAAAATTGTGTAACATTACTTTTTCAAAATTGTGAATCAAAATTTTGAATTTGACTCCTCAAAAACAAAATATCAACAAACATAATCTTGTGACATATCAAATTAAAGCCTGCATCGTTCTAAACAAAACTGTGCCTCTCTCATCTCTTTATAGCATTTCTAACCTGAGAAATGATATAATTCACTAAAGTAACACTTCAAAAAAAGAAAAAGAAAGAAAAATCCAAAGACAACGGGTAAAAAAAATTTCAGATTTGGATCTCCAGACATAGAATAACTCGTAGGGGACACAGTTAACATGTGGAAGATTGTGCTCTGGTCTGATAAAACCAAAGTAGAACTTTTGGGGCTAAATGCAAAAAACTCTATGCATGGCAGAAAACTAATGTTTCACATCATCCTGAAAACACCATCAAACCATTTGGTGGCAGCATCATGCTGTGAGGATACCTTTCTTCAGCAGGGACATGGAAGTTGGTCAGAGTTGATGAAAGATCGAAGAAGTTAAATACAGGGCAAACATTGTGGAAAACCTGTTAAGAGGCTGGAAAAGACTTGAGACTGGGGTGGAGGTTCTCCTTCCAGCAGGGCAATGAACATAAACATACTGCCAAACCTACAATGGAATGGTTTAGATTAAACCATATCCATGTGTGTGAATGGCCCAGTCACAGTCCAAACCTAAATCCCATTGAACATCTGTGGCAACTGGAAAATTGCTGTTCACAGATGTTCCCCAACCAATCTCACTGAGCTAGAGTCAGTTTGCAAAGAAGAATGGGCAGAAATTTCAGCCTCCTAGATGTGCAAAACTGGTAGAGACATACCCAAAAAAGACTTAGGCTAATTTCACACTTGCTTTTTTTTGCAGCGCGTTTTTCCCGCAAAAAAACGCATTGAAAAAACGCATACAAACGCATACAAATGCTGCGTTTTTTTCAAGCATTTTTATGAGCATGCATGAAAAAAACGCAGCGTTTTTATGCGTTTTTAGTGCGTTTTTACCGCGTTTGCATTTTTTTCCAACATTAGGTGGCCCCTCACACTAACCCAAACCATGACTTTACTAACCCTAACCCTAACCCTGACCCTGACCCTAACCCTGACCCTGACCCTAACCCTGACCCTAACCCTTAACCAAACCATACTAACCCTAACCCTGACCCTAACCCTGACCCTAACCCTTAACCAAACCATACTAACCCTAACCCTGACCCTAACCCTTAACCAAACCATACTAACCCTAACCCTGACTCTAAACCCTAGCTAACCCTAACCCTAAACCCCCTTAACTAACCCTAACTCTAACCCACACCCCTAAATTCCATTGTCCAACTAATGGTAAAAAAAAAAACGCATGCGCAAAAAAAACGCATACATAAGCATGCCAATGCGCACATATGCGCACCCATAGACTTATAATGGGTGTCTTGCTGTAAAAAAAACGCATTGCGCGCGCATGCGTTTTTTTGAGGCAAGTCGGACGCCCAAAAAATGCAACAGGATGCATTTTGTGCGCCCGAGCGCATACCGCAAAAAAACGCATGCGCGGAAAAACGCATACAAACGCATGTGTATGCGCACATAAGCGCATCCCATGCAAAGTATAGGAAAAAAAACGCATGCGTTTTTTAGCGCTAAAATCCCACGAAAAAAAACGCAAGTGTGAAACCAGCCTAACAGCATTAATTGAATCAAAAAGTGATCCTACAAAGTATTTACTCAGTAGGGTTGATTAGAAATGCACATCACAATTTACCAATTTTTATTTTTAAAGTATTTAGGAAGCCATGTATAATTTTCTTTACACTTTACAAATACTTGCTACCTTGTGTTGGTATATCACATAAGATCCCAATAATCAATTACGTCTGTGGGTGTAATGTGAAAAAAAGTTCAATGGGTATGAACAATTTGCAAGACAGTGTACATAAGCTTAAGTACAAGAACTAATGAACAGGGTCAGAAAGGATAATGCAGGAATATAGTGCATGGTTTTATATTATGGATAAACTGTAATCTTGACAATTTTAAAAAACTTACCATCTTTCAAGTGCAGACATGTTTTCCCGTTTCTTCTCCTTGAGAGTTTTCTGCTCCTGTTTCGTCTTCTCCATTTCAGTGTGCTTTTCTTTTCTGACCCTTTCCTTTATGTAGTCTTCTTTAGCCTCCTTCCATGTCTCAAAAGCCTAAAATGGATTCGTTATTAAAGCTTAACTCACATATATTTGTTCTTATAATTTATTACAGCTTTATTACAGCTCTCATTGCTGCAATTTTACGCCAAATGTTTGTGCATGGCTCCGCCTTCCTTACCGGTGATTGACTGCACTGACGTGCAGGCGCTTCTTCTGCAGATGCTGCTTGCTTCAATCAAGCCAGTGCTGTCAATTCCTAGTGAAGGACGAGGGGTATCCAAAAGCAGTGGGCAGAATGATGCACTGAAGACTTCAAACTTAATTAACCATTAATTTTTGCAAAATGGAGGCAACAATTTGAACGCTAAAAGGTGTGATTTTTATACGGACTGTATTCCCTACAAGGCAATGGTCTCGATTTGTCAACACAGTAGGTTTTAATGCAGGTCTTAATAAGCAGGGCTGTGGAGTCGGAGTCGGTGCTCATTTTGGTGGAGTCGGAGTTGGAGTCGGTATAAAATGGACCGACTCCTAAAATATATAATAAATTGGGTTCAGTAGTTCAATGCAGAATATGCTGAATATTTTTTCATAGGAATTTGGGAAAGTTATGAAATGTCCTATAAATGACTGTTCTATTCCTGATCTAAGGCTACATTCACACACAGCGTTTTTCCTGCGTTTTTTGAGGATACGTTTTTCAGTTGCAAAAGCAGATCAGCTTTTTAAAAAACCGCATCACCTGAAAGGTTTTTGAGCTCATAGATAATGTTTTCAATAGCAAAGCAGATTAGAAATCTGCTCTATCTATCTATATATCCATTTATCCATATCTGTCTTTCCATATCATATCTGTACCAAAAAGAATGAAAGCCGGATAGCACACAGACTAACACTACTTTTTTTAGCACCAGTCAGGTACACCTCATAGCTGCCCAAAAGAACGCCCAGGACAGGCATTGCTCGTCTTCAGTAACATCAACATCAACTGATAGTTAGAATAAATAAACTGCATTCATCACATCTTCTTAAGGTGCAGGCTTTATTTTCAAGTGTACGGGTGTGAAGTATGAGGTTCTGCAGCAGCTGAGGTGTGCAGTATGAAATTCTGCGGAACAGTATGAGATTCTGCCCCCTAGGTTTGATCCTGGCTACGCCCATAGTGCGAATGTAGCCTGAGGATCTAGGCTTTATCTTAGCCGAGATAAGTCATAGTGTGTGTGTATGTGTGTAATATATACAGTGGGGCAAAAAAGTATTTAGTCAGTCAGCAATAGTGCAAGTTCCACCACTTAAAAAGATGAGAGGCGTCTGTAATTTACATCATAGGTAGACCTCAACTATGGGAGACAAACTGAGAAAAAAAAATCCAGAAAATCACATTGTCTGTTTTTTTTTCATTTTATTTGCATATTATGGTGGAAAATAAGTATTTGGTCAGAAACAAAATTTCATCTCAATACTTTGTGATATATCCTTTGTTGGCAATGACAGAGGTCAAATGTTTTCTGTAAGTCTTCACAAGGTTGCCACACACTGTTGTTGGTATGTTGGCCCATTCCTCCATGCATATCTCCTCAAAAACAGTGATGTTTTTGGCTTTTCGCTTGGCAACACGGACTTTCAACTCCCTCCAAAGGTTTTCTATAGGGTTGAGATCTGGAGACTGGTTAGGCCACTCCAGGACCTTGAAATGCTTCTTACGAAGCCACTCCTTCGTTGCCCTGGCGGTGTGCTTTGGATCATTGTCATGTTGAAAGACCCAGCCACGTTTCATCATCAATGCCCTTGCTGATGGAAGGAGGTTTGCACTCAAAATCTCACGATACATGGCCCCATTCATTCCTTCATGTACCCGGATCAGTCGTCCTGGCCCCTTTGCAGAGAAACAGCCCCAAAGCATGATGTTTCCACCACCATGCTTTACAGTAGGTATGGTGTTTGATGGATGCAACTCAGTATTCTTTTTCCTCCAAACACGACAAGTTGTGTTTCTACCAAACAGTTCCAGTTTGGTTTCATCAGACCATAGGACATTCTCCCAAAACTCCTCTGGATCATCCAAATGCTCTCTAGCAAACTTCAGACGGGCCCGGACATGTACAGGCTTAAGCAGTGGGACACGTCTGGCACTGCAGGATCTGAGTCCATGGTGGCGTAGTGTGTTACTTATGGTAGGCCTTGTTACATTGGTCCCAGCTCTCTGCAGTTCATTCACTAGGTCCCCCCGCGTGGTTCTGGGATTTTTGCTCACCGTTCTTGTGATCATTCTGACCCCACGGGGTGGGATTTTGCGTGGAGCACCAGATCGAGGGAGAATATCAGTGGTCTTGTATGTCTTCCATTTTCTAATTATTGCTCCCACAGTTGATTTCTTCACTCCAAGCTGGTTGGCTATTGCAGATTCAGTCTTCCCAGCCTGGTGCAGGGCTACAATTTTGTTTCTGGTGTCCTTTGACAGCTCTTTGGTCTTCACCATAGTGGAGTTTGGAGTCAGACTGTTTGAGGGTGTGCACAGGTGTCTTCTTATACTGATAACAAGTTTAAACAGGTGCCATTACTACAGGTAATGAGTGGAGGAAAGAGGAGACTCTTAAAGAAGAAGTTACAGGTCTGTGAGAGCCAGAAATCTTGATTGCTTTTTTCTGACCAAATACTTATTTTCCATCATAATATGCAAATAAAAGGAAAAAAAAACAGACAATAAATAGATATTATGTTCTATCTAAATATCTTGATTATTGGATCATAGAAATGATTAAATGTCTGATGTTCACATTGTACTACAATAAATTTTCCACTTAAATATAAGCAACATATGTGGGAGTCGGAGTCGTGGAGTCGGAGTTGGAGTCGGTGTAAGGGAAATTGAGGAGTCGGGGTCGCAGGTTTGGCTTACCGACTCCACAGCCCTGTTAATAAGGAGGCATGCTAGAGTCAAATTCGCCTGATTCAGGGACTGGAGTAAAATTGTGGCGTAGTGAATACCGCCGCTCAGCCCCACCCCCACCTCAACAAAGTGAGAGGCTGGAAACACCAAACGTTGTCAAACCTCAGCATAGACTCGAGTTGCATCAAGTTGTGACTTTTCACAGCATTTTAAGCCAGAAATCTGGGGAAAAAAGCTTTTATGAATATAGGACAATGTGCTTAGTTTATAATGGAACTGATAGACTCAATTTAAAGGCAACCCGTCATAATGAAAATGTAGTCCTATCTGCAGACACAGTGGTAAAGACCAGGAGGAACTGAGCAGATATATAAAATATTCACACTCACGAAAAAAACTAAACACATCCTCTTTGAATTCTATGGTTTTACATATCAGGACATCCTTAACCCCTTTACACACAAGGATGGTTTGCACGTTCATGACCGAGCCAATTTTTACAATTCTGACCACTGTCCCTTTATGAGGTTATAACTCTGGCATGCTTCAACGGATCTAGGCGATTCTGAGACTGTTTTTTCGTGACATATTGTACTTCACTTTAGTGGTAAAATTTTTTCACTATAACTTGCGTTTATTTATGTAAAAAACAGAAATATGGGGAAAACTGTGAAAATTTAGCAATTTTCAAAATTTGAATTTTTATGCCCTTAAAACAGAGAAATATGTGACACAAAATAGTTACTAAATAACATTTCCCACATGTCTACTTTACATCAGCACAATTTGGGAAACAACATTTTTTTTTGTTAGGAAGTTATAAGGGTTAAAAGTTGACCAGCGATTTCTCATTTTTACAACAAAACTTACAAAACCATTTTTTTAGGGACCACCTCACATTTGAAGTCACTTTGAGGGGTCTATATGGCAGAAAATACCCAAAAGTGACACCATTCTAAAAACTGCACCCCTGAAGCTACTCAAAATTACATTCAAGAAGATTATTAACCCTTCAGATGCTTCACAGGAGCAGAAGCAACGTGGAAGGAAAAAATGAACATTTAACTTTTTAGTCACCAAGCTAATATTTTAGCAACAATTTTTTTTATTTTCCCAAGGGTAACAGGAGAAATTGGACCCCAAAAGTTGTTGTCCAATTTGTCCTGAGTACGCTGATACCAAATATGTGGGGGGACACATGGCAGGGCTCAGAAGGGAAGGAACCCCGTTTGACTTTTTCAACCTAAAATTGGCTGGAATTGATATCGGACGCCATGTCGCGTTTGACAAGCGTCTGATGTGCCTAAACAGTGGAATCCCCCCACAAGTGACCCCATTTTGGAAACTAGACCCCCTAAGGAACTTATCTAGTTGTGTGGTGAGCACTTTGAACCCCCAAAGGCTTCACAGAATTGTATAACGCCCGGGCGTGAAAATAAAAAATCATATTTTTTCCACAAACATGATCATTTAGTCCCCAATATTTTGTTTTTCCAAGGGTAACAGGAGAAATTGGACCCCAAAAGTTGTTGTCAAATTTGTCCTGAGTACGCTGATACCCAATATGTGGGGGGGAACCATTGTTTGGGCACATGGCAGGGCTCAGAAGGGAAGGAGCCCCGCTTGACTTTTTCAACCTAAAATTGGCTGGAATTGAGATCGGACGCCATGCCGCGTTTGACGAGTGTCTGATGTGCCTAAACAGTGGAAACCCACCACAAGTGACCCCATTTTGGAAACTAGACCCCCTAAGGAACTTATCTAGATGTGTGGTGAGCACTTTGAACCCCCAAGGGCTTCACAGAAGTTTATAACGCCCAGGCGTGAAAATAAAAAATCATATTTTTTCCACAAACATGATCATTTGTTCCCCAATATTTTGATTTCCCAAGGGTGACAGGAGAAATTGGACCCGAAAAGGTGTTGTCAAATTTGTCCTGAGTACGCTGATACCAAATATGTGGGGGGACACATGGCAGGGCTCAGAAGGGAAGGAACCCCGTTTGACTTTTTCAACCTAAAATTGGCTGGAATTGATATCGGACGCCATGTCGCGTTTGACGAGCGTCAGATGTGCCTAAACAGTGGAATCCCCCCACAAGTGACCCCATTTTGGAAAATAGACCCCCTAAGGAACTTATCTAGATGTGTGGTGAGCACTTTGAACCCCCAAGGGCTTCACAGAAGTTTATAACGCCCGGGCGTGAAAATAAAAAATCATATTTTTTCCACAAACATGATCATTTAGTCCCCAATATTTTGTTTTCCCAAGGGTAACAGGAGAAATTGGACCTGAAAAGTTGTTGTCAAATTTGTCCTGAGTACGCTGATACCCAATATGTGGGACCACTGTTTGGGCACATGGCAGGGCTCAGAAGGGAAGGAACCCCGTTAGACTTTTTCAACCTAAAATTGGCTGGAATTGAGATCGGACGCCATGTCGCGTTTGACGAGCGTCTGATGTGCCTTAACAGTGGAAAGCTCCCACAAGTGACCCCATTTTGGAAACTAGACCCCCTAAGGAACTTATCTAGATGTGTGGTGAGCACTTTGAACCCCCAAGGGCTTTACAGAAGTTTATAACGCCCGGGCGTATAAATAAAAAATCATATTTTTTCCACAAACATGATCATTTAGTCCCCAATATTTTGTTTTCCCAAGGGTAACAGGAGAAATTGGACCATAAAAGTTGTTGTCCAATTTGTCCTGAGTACGCTGATACCCGACATGTGGGAGAAAACTACTGTTTGGGCACACGTCAGGGCTCGAAAGGGAAGTAATGACGTTTTGGAAAGCAGACTTTGATGGAATGGTCTGCGGGCGTCATGTTCCGTTTGCAGAGCCCTTGATGTTCCTAAACAGTAGAAACCCCCCATAAGTGACCCCATTTTGGAAACTAGACCCCCTAAGGAACTTATCTAGATGTGTGGTGAGCACTTTGAACCCCCAAGTGTTTCACTAAAGATTATAATGCCCGGGCGTGAAAATATAAAATCCTGTTTTGTTCCCACATAAATGATCATTTAGTTCCCAATTTTTAATTTTCCCAAGAGTAACAGGAGAAATTGGACCCCAAAAGTCGTTGTCCAATTCGTCCTGAGTACGCTGATACCCCACATGTGGGAAAAAACTACTGTTTGGGCACACGTCAGGGCTCGAAAGGGAAGTAATGACGTTTTGGAAAGCAGACTTTGATGGAATGGTCTGCGGGCGTCATGCTCTGTTTGCAGAGCCCTTGATGTGCCTAAACAGTAGAAACCCCCCATAAGTGACCCCATTTTGGAAAGTAGACCCCCTAAGGAACTTATCTAGATGTGTGGTGAGCACTTTGAACCCCCAAGTGTTTCACTAAAGATTATAATGCTCTGGCTGAAAATATAAAATCCTGTTTTGTTCCCACATAAATGATCATTTAGTCCCCAATTTTTAATTTTCCCAAGAGTAACAGGAGAAATTGGACCCCAAAAGTCGTCCAATTTGTCCTGAGTACTCTGGTACCCCACATGTGGGAAAAAACTGTTTAGGCACACGTCGGGGCTCGAAAGGGAAGTAGTGTCGTTTTGGAATGCAGACTTTGATCGTCTGCTGGTGTCATGTTCTGTTTGCAGAGCCCCTGATGTGCCTAAACAGGAAAAAAAAACACATGTGACATCATTTTGGATACTAGACCCCCAAGGAACAAATCTAGATGTGCCCCCAACTAATCTAATGTAAATTAGTAGTGCATGGAGGTGTGGTACAATTTGAAGCAATCATTCATACACAGGGCAGGTTTTTTGGGGCAGGTGTCGCATTGATATGTGGTGTCCCTGCGTATTCCTTTTTTGTAACACGCTCGACACCTTTTTTCGCGGCTTACCTTTTCTTGGGGTTGGCGGGACCACCCCTGGAAAATGCTGACCTGGTACAATACGAACACCTTCAGTTCCAGAAGTACTGGGGCCCGCTCCTTCCTGAGCGCCAAACATCAGGGCCTTAACCACTACCTCCTGGAACCGAAGGTACTACGTATCGCTGGGGCATGCACATTGTGACAGCAGGAATGCGTTGAGCATTGCCATTTGGACGATGTGCACGGCCAGATTTTTATACCACACCTTGGCCTTCCTCAATGCATTGTACGGTTGGAGGAGTCGATAGGAGAGATCAACGCCCCCCATGTTTTAGTTGTACCCCACTACACATGTCGGTTTGCGGACCTGTGTAGAGGTACCCCGTACAGTGCAGAGGGTACTGCCATCACCGTGTATGGTGGTCAAGAGATGGACATCTTTCTTGTCCTTGACCACCAACAGGTGGTCTCTACATTGGGCTCGGCTCTCACCTTTTCAGAGCATCTGCCCAAGTAGCGTCTTCGGGAGGCCTCTTTGATTTTTGCGGACAGTACCGCAGGCTGCGGTACGTCGCTCAGAGAGAGATTTGTAGAGTGGGATGCTGGTATAAAAGTTATCAGTGTAGAGGTGATAACCTTTATCCAGCAGTGGGTGCACCAAATCCCACACAATTTTCCCACTCACTCCCAGGAAAGGAGGACACTCAGGGGGTTCAATCCGGGTGTCCTTCCCTTCGTAAACTCTAAACCTGTGGATGTACCCTGAGGTACTCTCACACAGCTTATAGAGTTTGATTCCGTACCTGGCCCTCTTACTGGGTAGGTATTGATGGAATCGCAGCCTTCCTTTGAAGTGAACCAAGGACTCATCCACGCAGATGTCCCTTTGGGGCACGTACACTTCAGCAAACTTTTTGTTGAAGTGTTCGATGACCGGCTGAACTTTGAAAAGATGGTCAAAGTTGGGGTCATCTCGTGCGGAACACTGTGCATTATCAGTATATTGCAGAAACTTGTGGATGGCCTCAAACGCGTCCGGGCCATGACCATTCGGAACACTGGAGTGTTGTATAAAATATCAACACTCCAATATTGCCGAATTTCCAGCTTCTTCAGTATCCCCATATGGAGGACCAGGCCCCAAAACTGCGTCATTTCAACTGTGTCTACAGGAGACCAGTTTGAAAATGATAAACACAGGTTTTGCTCCAAAAATTGACGAGCGTTCAGATTAGTTTGCTCCACCATGAGGTTAACAAAATCCTCAGAGAACAAGACTTTGAAAAAGTCAATTTCTGTGAGGCCGGTGGTGTCAAACTTGATTCCTGATTCTGCCACAAAATCAGGAATCAGTGGCTTGAAATTTTCAGGGGGACGAGGTTCATACGGGGAGCACTGGGTCAGCAGCGGGCATGGTGGGCGCTGCCTCATCTTCTGTCCTGGAGCGTCTGCGTGGCGGTTCCGCAGGACCCGAGGAGGAAGATGAGGAGGGGGAAGAGGAAGAGGAATCCAAAAAATAAAGAAAAGTGGGATCGCCATCCTCGCTATCAGTGTCGGAGGCAAGTATAGCATATGCCTCATCCATTGAATAGCGCTGCTGGGATGAATTTGATGACATTTTTGTGTAAATATGGTGCTTGGGTGTACACTTTATTGAAAATTGTATGTGTACGTGAGGGGGGGAAGTGATTGGTGTAAACTTTCTGTAAATAAAAAGCTGTGGAAAAAAGTATAAAACAGCAGGCCCTAGCTGATAAATATCACTTATCAAAATTAGGCTGCTGGATGTGTGCATGGGGTGGCGCAAGGGGGGGGGGTGAAAAAAAAAAGGAAAACGGCAGGCACAAACTCTGATAAGTGAACTGTGTCACTTATCAAAGTTTGCCAGCTGGGGGATGTGTGTGCGGAGTTGGCACTAAGGGGGCTGAGAAAAAAAAGGGAGCACGAGTGTTGCTCGATGAACTGCGTCACCAATCAACGCTCGGCGGCTGCGCAAAGGTGGGTGGAGGGGGTTACAAAAAAGGGGGATGGGGGATTGGGATGGAGGAAGAGAGATTGGGCAGGGATCAACAGTTAGGGTTGTAGTTAGGTGGCACAAAGGGGGTGAAAAAAATGAAAACTGGCAGGCACAAGCTTGGATAAGTGACGTGTGTCACTTATCCAAGTTTTGCGGCTGCAGGATGTGTGTACAGAGGTGGCGTCAAGGGGGCTAAGGAAAAAAAAGTGAGCACGCATGTTGATCGGTGAACTGCGTCACCGATCAACGCTCAGCGGCTGCGCACAGAGGTGGCGCAAAAGTGTGGTGGAGGGGGGTAAAAATAGGGGGAAGGGGGATGGGGGGATTGGGGTGGATGAAGAGAGATTGGGCAGGTATCAGTTAGGGTTGTAGTTAGGTGGCACAAAGGGGGGTGAAAAAAATGAAGGGGGGGTGGAGGGGATGAAGATAGATGGGGGTGAAGATAGATTGGGCAGGGGATCAGGGATCAGAAACACTTACGGTTGGCGTTTTTTTCTTTCTACTTTCTTTTCTGCAGGGATTGTGATGCTACAAGTTGTGGCACCACAATACCCAGCACAGGAGCTCTTGCTGCGTCCGACCTCTCTGCAGGAATCCTCAGCTAGAGTGAGGACCCCTGCAGACAGGTCAGAGGCAGGTCAGGGGCAGGTCACAAAGCGGTCACATCGCTGCTGTGACCTATCATTGGTGAGATCGAATGATTACATCGATCCACTAATCCCTGATCTGCCTGGTGACCATGGCAACTGCCTAGGATCGGAGCTCACAGCTCCGATTCCTAGGCAGGTCATGCCCAGGTCACCAGCAGGGCACAGAGCGGTCACATCGTGACTGCAGCTGTGCCCTGTGGTTGGCGCGATCGCCGATCTAATCGATCACGCCAGCCAGCTCCTGCAGGCCCTGCTGGGCCTGCACCAGGCTCCAGCCTACGATCGGTGCTAATATAGCACCGATCTGGGCCGGTACTGGCAGGGCACAGCGGCGCTATAGCGCTGCTGTGCACTGGTGCCTGGCGTTGCCAGGCACCAGCTCTAGGATCTAGTACATCGGTACTCCGATCCTAGCCTAGGACATCATTGTTTCAGCCAAGCTGATTGGCTGAAACAATGAGAAACGCTGCGATTGGCTGTTCCGAATTGAACAGCCAATCACAGCGCTCTGGATGCCGGGGGGTGGGATCGCAGCCCGGGAGGCCAACGCCATCTTCTGTAAGGTGACCGTGGTATCGCATTAAAGGGCCCAACTTATTATCCCGTCCACGGTCATACGGGCCCGGGTACCGTGGACGGGATAGTACGTCGGATGTCAGAAAGGGGTTAAAATTGGGTAAATAGTAAATACATCCTCAAGTGAACAACACATGACAAATTACACTGAGTTCTTATACTGTATATTTAACAAAAACTTGCCCAAAATGCAGCTGTGTGTGTAAAATTAAGTACATCCCATGAATCCAAAGCCTGTAGCTTACCGTAGAATAGTGTACAGAGGAGTTCATGACTGACTCAATGAGTACTCGGTGTCCAGATGCCGTGGATGGAAAGAAAGCATAAATCATCACCCCTCCACCACCATGCTTATGAGTTGTTATAAGCTGTTTATGCTGACATGCTGTTTGGCTTTTGCCAAATGTTGTTTAGATCATAATGGACAAACATCTCTACTTTGGTTTCATCTGTCCAAAGCACATTGTTCCAGATGTCTTGTTTGTTCATATGGAAGTTTGCAAACTTCATCAATGCTGCCACGCTCTTTTCAGAAAGAAGATGTTTTTTTCATTGCAAACTTTCCAAACAAGCCATACTTGTTCGGCCTTTTCCTAACTGTGCGGTCATGAACTTGAACATCTAACATCATGAGGCCTTTAGAGTCTGAGCTGTATCTCTTGAGTTTTTGCAATTTCACTGAACTTTGCACATTGTGACCTTAAAGTTAATTTGCTGGGATGTCCTGGGAAGGTTGCCAACTGTTTCCAATTTCAGAATAATCTTTCTCATTATAGAATGATGGACTCCAAATTGTTTGGAAATGGCCTTATAACCCATGCCAGATTGATGTGCAGCAACAACTGCCTTCTCTAATAACATTACTGATGTATTTCATCCTTGGCACTATGTTAACACATTCCTGAATGATCCAGACAAGCAAACTGCCAAAAGGTTTACTTTAATAGAGCAGGTCTTACTTGATGAACAATTTATCAAGGGCAAGTGATTAGCAGCACTTGGCTGCTACTTAATAACCTAATTCATATGGAAGCAGCAAGGGTATGTGTACACTATGTATTTTCAACTGGTGAAAATGCCAAGTTTTTTATGTGGAGACCGTAAAATGCTATAAAAGATGCAAGGCATCTTCCATCTGACTTCTTGGGTGCCCCAAAGACTTTTTCATTTTGTGAAATATGTCAAAAGAAAGGTCCAGTACCTTCTTTTAACCGTTTTGCATGTTTTGAAACCTGAAGAGGTTAAAAAGACAATAATAACACTGAGTATATGAACGTTTTGACATAGAAATGCTTATGTTTAATCTTTTGAGTGTTTTAAGGAGCATTTTTAGGCGGATCTTAAAGCTGATTGAAAAAAACTTTGTGTGTACATACCCTGGGGGTGCATTTTATTTTTCACACATTGCTTTTGCATTTTGGCACAGTATTTGTTAAATAACGACAGTGTAATGTGCCATGTATTATTGTTCATTTGACGTGATATTTTCCTAGTTTTTAAGGCTAGTTTCACATTTGCGCAGTTTTGCGCAGCGTTTCGAGCGCACATAAAACGCATGCAAAAAATGCTTGCAAACACTGCGATATTTTGTCGCATCAGTGTGCGCATTACGACAAAAAAACACAGCGTTGTATGCAATTTCAAGCGTTTTTGCATGCGTTTGCGTTTTTTATGCGCATGGGTTGTCTAGATGTCACATTTCACAGGAGGAAAATCCTTGAAAAATTCTTGCAACAGACTCCACCAATGGGACATCAGTGGGCGTGTGTCATGGAAATTCTTTATATATATACTCTGTTTACAGCTGAATTCTTCACATTTTCTTGCTTTTTCATTTGTCAACATGGATCTGCGCTGGAAGAGTTATCACTTCAACTTGGATCTGGACATCGTTATGGCTCAGGCTTATGCAGCTGCTTGCCATCAACAAAGGGAGAGAGACAGCGAAGACGGCAGCAGCGGCGTTTGCGGATACATCCGATTATTGAACTCCGAGAGAGCCGTGGAGCGTACCACACCCTCTACAGCGAGCTCCAGGGAAACCTGGCGAAATTTACTGACTATACCGGATGTCCCAAGAAAGCTTCAGGGATTTGCTTGGTCGTGTCCAAGAATCCATCCGGAGACAGGACACACAGCTCCGTCGTGCGATTCCTCCGGAGGAACGGCTCCTGGTCACATTACGGTACGTAATATTGAAAAACCAATGCCTGCATAATTTTCTTTGTTGTGACATGTACTCTTCCAAAGCTGGCAGAATTATTGTTCTGCCATGTAGTAAACAAAGACCTGCAGAATTATTTTTATGCCAAGTACTAATTTTTTTTTTCTTTTATTGTTTTAAAAAACATATACATAAATATTAATTTTCGTTCTGTCTCTGTTTCGCAGATTCATTGCTACTGGAGAGAGCCTATCTTCACTCCACTTCCAGTACCGGGATTCATTGCTACTGGAGAGAGCCTATCTTCACTCCACTTCCAGTACCGGATTGGAATGTCCACCTTGTCGGGAATTGTTGCGGACACCTGTCGGGATTTGTGGAACGCTCTTTGTCCAGAATTTAAGCCCCTGCCCACCGCCGAAAAGTGGATGGAAATAGAAAAATTCTGGGCAGTCTGCAATTTCCTCAACTGTTTGGGAGTGGTTGATGGGAAACACATCCGGATAATCAAACCCAAAAGAACAGGCTCTGAGTACTATAACTACAAAAGTACTTTTCTACAATACTCATGGCCATTGTGGATGCAGACTGCCCATGCCACGGCCTCTTCCCCACACCGAAGGTCCACCACAGCCATTTGTAACGGTTGGGGATGAGGCCTTTCAAATGTGCGTAAACCTGCTGAAACCCTACTCCAGCCGGGACTTGGACCACACAAAAAAAATCTTTAATTACAGGCTGAAAGGCAAGATCAAATGGTGTAAAAATGTTTTCTTGTGTGTATGTTAATAAAAAACCTGTTTTGATACCTGTTCCGAGTGCACTCTGTCTTTTTACACTCCAATACAATAATCAACTGGCCAGGTGTACCAGTGAATTCATGATGCTGTGTTTTGTGCATCATGAATTTACTAGCACTCCTGACCAGGTGACTATACACACAAGTTGTAAGACCTTTATCATCTCTACAGTTTGTGTTCAATTTGCAGCGACGGTGGAGATAATACAACTAATATTTGTGTCACCTGGCCTGATGTTACAAATAGTGATTTGGGGATGCACTAGCATTCGTCACTCTTTATGACACCTGCCCATGTGTTTGAACGCAGACTGGAGAGATAATAAAGTTTATACAACTTCTACAATCCCCAGGCCTGGTGTAATGCTGAAGTGAGGACGCCCAAAATATGTTATCACACATGGGCAGGTGAATACACATGAGTTAAACTGCAGCATCACTACAGTCTGCGTGAAATATATGCAGGCTGAAGCAACGCTGCAGGTTAAAACTCATATGTGTATTCACCTGCCCAGGTCGCTTCAGTCTGCATATATACCCCCAGGCCAGGGTATTGTACATATGATGTGTATTTTCCCCATCATCTCCTCAGTTTATTAACCACACAGTGAATAGAGGACGTGGTTAATTACAAGGTATATCTAGAATCTAAATAGCAAAGCCATTGAAGAAGAAGACTCAGGTCTTCAAAATTTCATATATAACAACAAGCAAAAAGGCAGCAACACTTACCTGCCCAGGTCTAGAACAAATGCACTGCAGGGTGCAGCCAGCCCATATAGCAAGATGTCAGCAACACAGGTGCAAAATACCAGATTAACAGCCACTCTCCACATACCCATTCCTGGAGGGGGTGACTGCCCAGTATACAATTGCACAAAGAGGGTCCGCATAGGGTACCGTTCACACAAAGGGAATGCATGGTGTCTGGTTTACAGCCTATTAATAACGCCCCTACTATTCGATTAGGCGGGCTGGCCAGCACCCTCTCATTGCATCCCAGTGTGAACACCCCTCATACGAGACCAAATGTGTCTGGGCTCGGCTGCACCCCGAATCATGTAGTGCAAAAATTTTTTTTACCAATTAGTGAGGTATTAGCTGATATTTTGGCCAAAATACTTGAGCCCGTAAACTGCGCCAAAGTTCCTCACGCTTACGGGTCCCTACACTAAACTAAATAGCAAAGCCATTGAAGAAGAAGACTCAGGTCTTCAAAATTTCATATATAACAACAAGCAAAAAGGCAGCAACACTTACCTGCCCAGGTCTAGAACAAATGCACTGCAGGGTGCAGCCAGCCCATATAGCAAGATGTCAGCAACACAGGTGCAAAATACCAGATTAACAGCCACTCTCCACATACCCATTCCTGGAGGGGGTGACTGCCCAGTATACAATTGCACAAAGAGGGTCCGCATAGGGTACCGTTCACACAAAGGGAATGCATGGTGTCTGGTTTACAGCCTATTAATAACGCCCCTACTATTCGATTAGGCGGGCTGGCCAGCACCCTCTCATTGCATCCCAGTGTGAACACCCCTCATACGAGACCAAATGTGTCTGGGCTCGGCTGCACCCCGAATCATGTAGTGCAAAAATTTTTTTTACCAATTAGTGAGGTATTAGCTGATATTTTGGCCAAAATACTTGAGCCCGTAAACTGCGCCAAAGTTCCTCACGCTTACGGGTCCCTACACTAAACTAGTGCATTTGTTCTAGACCTGGGCAGGTAAGTGTTGCTGCCTTTTTGCTTGTTGTTATATATGAAATTTTGAAGACCTGAGTCTTCTTCTTCAATGGCTTTGCTATTTAGTTTAGTGTAGGGACCCGTAAGCGTGAGGAACTTTGGCGCAGTTTACGGGCTCAAGTATTTTGGCCAAAATATCAGCTAATACCTCACTAATTGGTAAAAAAAATTTTTGCACTACATGATTCGGGGTGCAGCCGAGCCCAGACACATTTGGTCTCGTATGAGGGGTGTTCACACTGGGATGCAATGAGAGGGTGCTGGCCAGCCCGCCTAATCGAATAGTAGGGGCGTTATTAATAGGCTGTAAACCAGACACCATGCATTCCCTTTGTGTGAACGGTACCCTATGCGGACCCTCTTTGTGCAATTGTATACTGGGCAGTCACCCCCTCCAGGAATGGGTATGTGGAGAGTGGCTGTTAATCTGGTATTTTGCACCTGTGTTGCTGACATCTTGCTATATGGGCTGGCTGCACCCTGCAGTGCATTTGTTCTAGACCTGGGCAGGTAAGTGTTGCTGCCTTTTTGCTTGTTGTTATATATGAAATTTTGAAGACCTGAGTCTTCTTCTTCAATGGCTTTGCTATTTAGTTTAGTGTAGGGACCCGTAAGCGTGAGGAACTTTGGCGCAGTTTACGGGCTCAAGTATTTTGGCCAAAATATCAGCTAATACCTCACTAATTGGTAAAAAAAATTTTTGCACTACATGATTCGGGGTGCAGCCGAGCCCAGACACATTTGGTCTCGTATGAGGGGTGTTCACACTGGGATGCAATGAGAGGGTGCTGGCCAGCCCGCCTAATCGAATAGTAGGGGCGTTATTAATAGGCTGTAAACCAGACACCATGCATTCCCTTTGTGTGAACGGTACCCTATGCGGACCCTCTTTGTGCAATTGTATACTGGGCAGTCACCCCCTCCAGGAATGGGTATGTGGAGAGTGGCTGTTAATCTGGTATTTTGCACCTGTGTTGCTGACATCTTGCTATATGGGCTGGCTGCACCCTGCAGTGCATTTGTTCTAGACCTGGGCAGGTAAGTGTTGCTGCCTTTTTGCTTGTTGGTATATCTAGAATCCCCTGGCCTTGTCTCACAGTAAGTGAACTGATGATGGTAAAAACACACCATCCTCAAATAACTTTTTATGATACCTGGCAAGGTAACAATAGATATGCCTTGCGCTCAACACCATCCTCTATTCAGTCTGTGCAATATTAGCATACTGAGAGACTGGTGGGGAAAATACAAGTCATATATTCGTGTCTTTGACTACAAATATCTCCAGGAATGACACAAGAAACATGTGTCACTAATGGAGCTATGTGAGGGCAAAAACGCGAAGTGTATGGCACAGTGTGTGTATGGCGCAGTGTGTGTAGGCTGTGAAAGACACATTAATCAAACCGTATTAGGTGAAAGCAGAATTTCACATTTATTTAAAAAAAAAAAATTATTGTGAAGGACGATTGTGCTACTTTGGGGGTGTGGAGAGACGAGGAACGGCTGGAAGGGGTTCTAGAGGAGGGGGCGATGAAAGTAGTGGGGGAAGGGAGCTCAGGGATGGAACTGGAGGCAGGGTGAGACACATTAGGAGGAGAGGGGGGAGGGACAAAGTCTTTTGTCTTTTTTTTTTCTTGGGTGCAGGAGTCTCCTGCCTGGACCTCGTGCCACTGTGTGACCGCCTTACAGTGCTTGACTGCCTGGAGCTGGTAGACCGTACACTTGATTCCCAAAAGAGGGAATGAGGGTCACCCCTCTGATGCTGATGCTCGGTGGTAGTGGTGGCGGTGCTCCTAGAAGAAGAAGTGGTGTTGGTGCTCCTATGAGGAAGAGCGCTGGCGGTGCTCCTAGGAGGATGAGGAGTGGTGGTGATGCTCTTAGACAGAGAAGTTGTGGCGGTCCTCCTAGAAGGATGAGGAGTGGTGGAGGTGCTCCTAGACGGAGAAGTGGTGCTCCTAGGAGGAGAATAGGTGGCGGTGGTCCATGATGGTGGTGCGGTGGCGGTGCTCCAAGCTGGTGGACCGGTGGCGGTGGTGGTGCTCTAAGTGCCAACTGCTGTGGAATAGAAAAGCACAGATTAAAAAAAAAACAACTTACGTTCTGGTGGCAAGGACCGGTCTTAGGAACGCCAACTCGCGATGATAACGGTATTTGGTTCTGGTCCATGCCGCTGAACCACTGCGAACCTGTCCCTCAGCACGAACATCAGTGTTGAAGCGGTCCTTCATCGAGCGCCAACGTGTTCTGACTTTGTTCACTGTTGGAAAAACAAAGAAAAAACATTATACAATGCACTGTTGGCAAAATCTGTATCATCACACAACCCTGAGTGAACATGGCAAACAGTCAATGCGGCATCACAAAAGAATTCAATAGACAATGCAGTCACTGTTGATCATGATAACACTGTTGTGTTTCCTGCTAGAATATATCTAGCAGGAAACAACAGTGTCATCGGGAACAATAGTCAATGCGGCATCACAAAAGAATTCAATAGACAATGCAGTCACTGTTGATCATGATAACACTGTTGTGTTTCCTGCTAGAATATATCTAGCAGGAAACACAACAGTGTCATCAGGAACAATAGTCAATGCGGCATCACAGAGCATGGAAATACTTACTAAATGCCTTTTTGGAACTTGGAGAGGCGATGTCCCAGCCATCCACCATCGCTGCGGCCACCTCATTGCAGAGCTGCCAGGTCACCACAGTGTCCTTGTACTGCTGGTCACGGCTGTCCCACAACGGGACACGCTCCTGGACCAGGCGGATCAGGGCCTCGTTGTCCACATAGACGTCTTCATCCCGTTATGGAACCTAGAAAAAAAAATACATTATAATCTTGGAAATTGTTGTGAAGGAAAAAGGTAGAAAAAGAGAAAGAAAAGAAGATAGAAGATGAAAAACAGGACAGAAAAAAAGGAAGAGATAAAATAAATTAAAAAAGGGACATTCATATTAAGTCTATATACTTACATTCCGTCTCCTCGCCGGGACTTGGCTTTGCTGCTTCCGCTGTTCGGTCTCACTTGCCGTGTCTGATGATGTCTGAAAAAGAAAAAAATTATTACACATTTGTAGATGAGAAACTGGGTCTGAGCTGAAAAAGTAAATTAATGTGTATGGAAAATGTAAATGCATATGAACACATGACCTTTACACAGAGAAAAACAAAAACAAAAAACCTAAAATAAAAAAGTAAAAAATAAATTGCATGAAGGTAGTAATAATAAGGGTTGGAAAATCCATCCTGTCTGGCCTATGCTATTACTGGTGGTTCAGTGTTGTGAGTTTATTTTCCCCTTCACCATTGAGGTCTGATGAACTCCCTCTTCTGGTGAAGGAAGGTAGTGAGGCTGATTACAAAGCACCTGAGCAGAATGATGATGACTGGGTGACTGGGATTGCTGACTGGATATAAGGCAGCCGACGCCCTTCTGCCTTGCGGGTGATTACTCTGAGGGATTCTTGGAGACCAGTCTGATTCCTGCTCCTCAAAAGCTAAGTTTTCTGCTCTACTTTTTGCATTTGTGTTTTGGGTTTTTTTTGCCTTGTTTTTCTGGATTTCTGCTTTTCCCTGCTGGGTGAGCTGAATTCCTTTTTGCTCTGTCTTCAGATAATACCTGAGTACTGATATAGTCTTTTTGAAGCCTAGCGTCTTCAGGACCTTTTTCCCTATCAGTCTGTTGGCTCTTGTTTTTGAGAGGGTTTTGGCGGATTGCAGACAGCAGCTTTTCTATTCTGTCCTATTTAGTTAGCTTGGGCCCCATCATATGCTCAGCCTATCTTTCTATCTGCGTGTTTTTTCATCTTGCTTCACCGTCATTATATGTTGGGGGCTGCCTATTGCTTTGGGGTCTGCTCTGGGGCAGTTTAGATTTCCCTTTCTGTCTTTAGGCTATGTAGTTCTCCGGCTGTGATTGAGGGGTCTAGGGCACAGTAGGAACCCTTCATGGCTACTGCTAGTTGTTGTTGTTAGGTTCAGGGGTCTGCAATCCGATAGCTGCCAACTTCTCTGGTTTTCTGGACTTAGCTAGTACTTCTGTTTTTGCCTCCTACGGTGACTCATTCATAACAGAATCACCCGCCATACTGCAGATCCCAGGGTACTCAATAGCAGGAAAGAATTGTAAAAAAAAAAAAAAAAAAAAAAGGTGTGTATATTTTTTCCTCTATATCTCTGAGGCCGTAGGGGGAAATTTTTTCTCTCAATGGAGATAAAGCAACTGTCTGATCGTGTGGAGCAGCTCGCTGCGGAAGTGCGGGGAATTTCCGCCTACCTTGCTCATTCACATGCTGCTGAACCAAAGATCCCTACTCCTGATGTGTTTTTTGGGGATCGGTCTAAATTTTTAAATTTCAAAAATAATTGTAAATTATTTTTTGCCTTGAAGCCTAACTCGTCAGGGAGCTCCGCGCAGCAGGTTAAAATTGTCATCTCTTTGCTGCGTGGCGATCCCCAGGATTGGGCATTTTCTTTGAAACCAGATGATCCTATTCTGACTAATGTGAACGCATTTTTTCAAGCCTTGGGGTTGTTGTATGACGAACCTAATGCTATTGATCAGGCTGAAAAGACCCTGTTGGCATTGAGCCAGGGTCGAGATTCTGCAGAATTGTACTGTCAAAAATTCCGAAAGTGGGCGGTCCTTACTACCTGGAATGATAATGACTTGACAGCTCTCTTTCGGAAGGGTTTGTCAGAAGCCGTAAAAGATACTATGGTGGGATTTCCTGTTCCCTCTGGTCTTGACGATTCTATGTCATTAGCCATTCAGGTTGATCGGCGTTTACGTGAACGCAGGACTGCACGAGAGGTGTTGCCACCTGTTGAACAAGTGTCTGAACCTATGCAATGTGATAGTTTTGTCCAGGGAGCAACGTCAGGAGTTCAGAAGGCGTAATAAGCGGTGTTTTTTTTTGGAGATGCCTCACATATTATTTCTGTCTGTCCTAAACGAGAGAAATGTTTTGCACACACGTTTTCTGTGGGTGGTGTTCAACCTAAGTTTCTTCTGGCAATTACTCTGATCTGCCCCCTGTCCACATTTTCCGGCAAGGCTTTTGTGGATTCGGGAGCAGCCCTGAATCTAATGGACTTGGATTTTGCTAAACGTTGTGGATTTCCGATGACACCTCTGCGGACGCCTATCCCTTTGAGGGGGATTGATGCTACTTCTTTGGCTAAAAATAAACCTCAGTTTTGGACCCAGGTGGTAATGCGGGTCGCCCCAGACCATCAAGAAAATTCCAGATTTTTGGTGTTGCATAATTTGCATGATACCATTGTTCTGGGGTTTCCCTGGTTGCAAATTCATAATCCAGTTTCGGATTGGAAATCTGTGTCTGTGGTGAGTTGGGGTTGTCGGTGTGCCCTTAGTGAGGCTCCGGTTTTTTCCACCTCTCCTCAGTCGCATGATGTTCCTGACTATTTGGCGGACTTTTAAGATGTATTTAGTGAGAATGAGTCTGCGTCTTTGCCTCCTCATAGGAGTTATGACTGTGCAATTGAACTGAGCCCGGGGTGTAAATTTCCTAAGGGTCGGCTCTTCAATTTATCTGTACCCGAGCACGAGGCTATGCGATCCTATATTAAGGAGGCGTTGGAGAAGGGTAATATTAGACCATCCTCTTCACCTTTAGGTGCCGGTTTTTTTTTTGTGGCCAAAAAGGATGGTTCATTAAGGCCTTGTATTCATTATCGTTCCCTCAACAAAATTACTATTAAATATCAGTATCCGTTACCCCTGATTTCGGATCTATTTTCCAGAGTTAAAGGTGCTTGCTGGTTTACCAAGCTTGACCTCAGGAGGGCGTATAATCTTATCCGCATTAAGCATGGGGAAGAATGGAAGACAGCGTTTAATACTCCGGAGGGACATTTTGAGTACCTGGTGATGCCTTTTGGGCTCACTAATGCCCCTTCTGTCTTCCAGTGCTTCATAAACGACATTTTCCGAGACTTTGTGGATAAATTTTTGATTATCTATCTGGATGATATTTTGATCTTCTCCAAGGATTGGGATTCTCATGTGGTACATGTTCGGACTGTGTTCCGGATCTTGAGGGAGAATTCTCTGTATGTCAAACGATCGAAATGCCTTTTTGGGGTACAGAGGATTTCATTTTTGGGATTTATTTTGTCTCCGTCAACTATTGAAATGGACCCGGCCAAGGTACAGGCCATTTATGATTGGGTTCAGCCCACTTCTTTGAAGGCCCTCCAGAAGTTTTTGGGTTTTGCTAATTTTTATCGGAAATTTATAGCAAAATTTTCTAGTATTGCCAAGCCATTGACTGATCTGACTAAAAAGGGTGCTGATGTGTTGAATTGGTCTCCGGAGGCTGTGTCTTCCTTTCAGGAGCTGAAGCGAAGATTCACTTCTGCCCCGGTTTTGCGGCAACCTGACGTCTCACTCCCGTTCCAGGTAGAGGTGGACGCTTCTGAGATTGGTGCAGGAGCTGTTTTGTCCCAAAAGGATCCTGTAACATCTAAAATGAATCCCTGTGCTTTCTTTTCCCGAAAGTTCTCTCCATCTGAACGTAACTATGATGTGGGGAATCGGGAACTGTTAGCCATGAAATGGGCATTTGAAGAGTGGAGACATTGGTTGGAGGGAGCTAAACACCAAGTCGTGGTCCTCACTGACCACAAGAATTTGATTTACCTGGAGTTGGCCAAACGCTTGAACCCTAGACAGGCTAGGTGGGCCTTGTTTTTTACACGTTTTGATTTTGTGGTCTCTTTTCTTCCTGGCACTAAGAATGTCAAGGCAGACGCCCTCTCTAGGAGCTTCTTTGCTGATTCTCCAGTGGTGACCAAGCCTGCTACCATCTTAGGCGAAGGGGTAGTTCTTTCTGCCATCTCGCCCGATTTGAGACGTGCTCTGGAAGAGTTCCAGGAGGACAAACCTGAGCGTTGTCCCAGTGGAAAGTTGTATGTTCCTGGCCAGTGGAAGAAGAGAGTGATGTCTGAAGTTCATTGCTCTGCATTGGCTGGTCATCCAGGTATTTTTGGTACTAGAGATCTGGTGAGTCGGTCTTTTTGGTGGCCCGCCTTGTCTCGTGATGTCAGGAATTTTGTGCAGTCCAGTGGGACTTGCTCCCGGTCTAAACCTTGTTCTCGCTCTAGTGGGTTGTTGATGCCTTTGCCGGTCCCCAGGAGGCGATGGACCCATATTTCAATGGATTTCATCTCAGATATGTCTGTCTCTCAGAGAATGACTGTTATTTGGGTGATTTGTGATAGGTTCTCTAAGATGGTTCATCTTGTACCACTCCCTAAGTTGCCATCTTCCTCTGAGTTGGTGCCCCTGTTTTTGCAACAGGTGGTTCGCTTGCACGGGATTCCTGAGAACATTGTATCTGACAGAGGAGTTCAATTTGTGTCTAGATTTTGGAGGACTTTCTGTTTCAAGCTGGGAATTCAGTTGTCCTTCTCCTCTGCTTTTCACCCTCAGACCAATGGGCAGACGGAGAGAACAAACCAGACCTGTCGTATTTGAGATGTTTTATTTCCGCTGATCAGGATGATTGGGTTTCATTTTTGCCCTTGGCCGAATTTGCTTTAAATAATAGAGCTAGTTCTGCCACTTTGATGTCACCTTTTTTTTGTAACTTTGGGTTTCATCCTCTATTTTCTTCAGGGCAGGTGGAGCCTTCTGCCTACCCAGGTGTTGACACTGTGGTGGAGAGAATGCCCCTGATCTGGGACCAAGTGGTGGATAAGTTATCTCTCTCCCAGGAAAAGGCCCAGCGGTTTTCCAACCGACATAAGACCATTGGTCCCCAGTTTAAGGTTGGTGATATGGTTTGGTTATCATCAAAAAATATCGCTATGAAGGTGGCTTCTCCTAAGTTTAAGCCTAGATTTATTGGACCTTACAAGATTTTGGAGATTATTAATCCGGTCTCTTCGTTTGGCTCTTCATGTCACATTTAAAATTCATAATGTGTTTCATAAGTCCTTGTTGAAGAGGTTTGTTGAACCAGTTGTTCCTGGGGTGGCACCTCCGGACCCTGTATTAGTTGAAGGTAACATGGAATATGAGGTAGAGAAGATACTGGATTCCCATCTGGCTAGACGGAGACTCCAGTATTTGGTTAAGTGAAAGGGTTATGGTCAGGAGGATAATTCCTGGGTCTCTGCCTCTGATATTCATGCCAAAAGATTGGTGCGTGCCTTTCATCGGGGTCACCCTGATCGCCCTGGTGGTGTGGATGAGGGTTCGGTGACCCCTCCTCAAGGGGGAGGTACTGTTGTGAGTTCATTTTCCCCTTCACCATTGAGGTCTGATGAACTCCCTCTTCTGGTGAAGGAAGGTAGTGAGGCTGATTACAAAGCACCTGAGCAGAATGATGATGACTGGGTGACTGGGATTGCTGACTGGATATAAGGCAGCCGAAGCCCTTCTGCCTTGCGGGTGATTACTCTGAGGGATTCTTGGAGACTAGTCTGATTCCTGCTCCTCAAAAGCTAAGTTTTCTGCTCTACTTTTTGCATTTGTGTTTTGGTTTTGTTTTGCCTTGTTTTTCTGGATTTCTGCCTTTCCCTGCTGGGTGAGCTGAATTCCTTTTTGCTCTGTCTTCAGATAATACCTGAGTACTGATATAGTCTTTTTGAAGCCTAGCGTCTTCAGGGCTTTTTTCCCTATCAGTCTGTTGGCTCATGTTTTTGAGAGGGTTTTGGCGGATTGCAGACAGCAGCTTTTCTATTCTGTCCTATTTAGTTAGCTTGGGCCCCATTATTTGCTCAGTCTATCTGTGTGAGTGTTTTTTCATCTTGCTTCACCGTCATTATATGTTGGGGGCTGCCTATTGCTTTGGGGTCTGCTCTGGGGCAGTTTAGATTTCCCTTTCTGTCTTTAGGCTATGTAGTTCTCCGGCTGTGATCGAGGGGTCTAGGGCACCGTAGGAACCCCCCACGGCTACTGCTAGTTGTTGTTAGGTTCAGGGGTCTGCAATCCGATAGCTGCCAACTTCTCTGGTTTTCTGGACTTAGCTAGTATTTCTGTTTTTGCCTCCTACGGTGACTCATTCATAACAGTTCAGTCCCTCTGTCCTTGTTCACATTTACGTCACTTGACAAGTGGAAAGGTTTTAAATACAAGAGTTAGGACTGTCCCACAAGGGTTGCCGTGACGTGGTGGGATGGCTTGTACATTATTTTGATCAAAATTATGTTAACTAAAACCCTTATTATTATTTTTACTACCTTCATGCAATTTTTGCAATTTATTTTTTACTTTTTTATTTTAGGATATTTGTTTTGTTTTTGGTTTTCACATTTGTGGATACAGCAGCTATACTTACCCAAAGGCAGGAAGATACTCACCTCACACTCTACTTGGGCCAGTTCTTGCCGGGATGGTGAGTATTCCAATCCAGAAGACATGCTGCAATTAAAAAAAAAAAAAAGCATTAGTACATAATACATTTGAAAGGACAGGCAGACATTAGGTTTAAGAATACTCACATTCTTGGTGATGCAGCTTGGATCCAAATATCGGTCTGGTGTCTTGCAGGCTCTCTGTAGAGTAGTGGTCTGCCAGTGCAGACACCTTCTTTTATCTACACTCCTCACAAACAATTGTTTACTCAAAAATCGCATGCGCTCAAAAGCACAGACGTGCGCATGTCCATGCGCACGCCAGCGACCCCATAGACTGTAATGTTATTTTTTTGCACAATCCGTGCACATGTGTTTTTTGACGAGGTTGGGCGGAACAAAAAATGCAACATGTAGCGTCTAGCGCGTCTGGGCGCACACCTGGAAAATGCGCAGCGCATGAAAATGCTGATGAACACGTGCAAGCGCTAGACCCTGTTAGACCATGTTAAAAATAGGGGAGCATTGCGCATGCGACCGATAGCTCACGATGCGCTGCGCGTTAAAATGCTAATGTGAAACCAGCCTAAGACCTTTCAAGTACTAGATGTTTTATTTTATTATGTTCCGATACATAAAACTGTAGAATTCAAAGAGGGTGTATTTAGTTTTCCTCATAACTGTATGTAGTAGCAAAGGGTGGTAACATTTATATGAATTGAAACTTCTGCTCATTCTGGGATTAGAAGCACAGTGGGCAGTTATCAGTGATTGTCAGCCTTCCCAATATGAGCATGCATACAGCGATAACTGACAATTATTGCCTAGGATCATCCCCTTGAAGGAATAAGGAATAAGATCCAAGAACTGCTAAATATTTTCTCACACAATTATATATTAATTTACTCAGTTCACTTTACTACATCGTGCCTGCAGGTTGGAATGCATTTTCAATGTAATGAGTTACCTTAAAGTCACTGCAATGCTGCACATAGATAAGTAACATCATCTGAGAAAAGATGCCTCTGAATTTCCCTTCTGGTTTGTCAAAAAGTAAGAAGATACATTAATAGGAAAGCAGTAGAGCACTAGACTAAACGGTAGTTTAAGTGGTTGTCCAGGATTAAAACACAGCTGATTTCTTATTAAAACAGCATCATATGCATCTCAGAGAGATACAGCTGAGATGCAATACCGGTCACTACCTATGCACAGGTGCGGCGCGGTTTGTTTGTTTTTTTTTTTTTTTTAATTCTAGTCCAACTCATATATACCAGGCTGCGAATGAGTTTAGAGCTAGAAAGAAATAAAAAAATCACATGGGGCATGACAAGATGTATTTGGTTCTATATAGCAACCACTTGGTTATCAGCTTAATTTCCTAATTTGTACTAGAAGAAAATATACCGTACACTGTGCTTGCAATATATGGAATAGTTATCAATACTGTGTGACCTTTGGTCAGAGCACACTTGGACTATAATGTGTTAACATGGACCAGATTTTCATATTGATTTGTGCAGTTTGATAAATTTGTCTAATTTTAAGACTATTCAGAATAATTTAGCCCACCTATTAGCTGGCTTACTTTGTGCCAGACAGTTATGCCACAATTGTGATGCTTGGTGTCATACACTAGAAAATACCATTCTGCTAACCAGGCCCATTCTCAGTTAGGCCATGACCCCCTGTCGGACAAGGCGCAAATGTAATATATTTTAATAATATGTCTAAGAATTAGGCTGATTAACCAGTTCACGGCCAGGTCATTTTAATCCATTCCTGACCAGGCACATTTTCTGGCTTCTCGTACTTGTGGTCTAAAAAGTTGTAAAAAATGTTCTCATTTGAATCGAATATTCAAATCACTTTTGGATTCTTGCAGAAACTCACTCAGCTTTTATGCACACACACCGATTACAAGCAAACAGGTCAAACCTATTTGTGTCAACTTCTGTGCATGTTATCTGGCCAAAATCACCAGGGTATGTAAACTTTTGATCAGGGTCATTTGGATGTTTTGGGTTGTCATTATGATTTAAAAAGAGAAAACACCGTAGTTTGACAATAAATGGCTTCACCCAACCACCAACCATGAGTGGAGAAAAAGTTTTGGTGGTATCATTCATATTCTCTGAAAAAAGGCCAAGAAAGCAAAAATTCTGCCGGGGTATGTAAAGTTTTTAGCACAACTGTATGTAGTATTCATAAGCACTTTGTATTGAGAATTAATCAATAAATGATGTACCTTTCTACAGTCCTTCTTTCTACTTGCAATTTCTTGAATCTCTTCCATCTTTTTCAAATCTTCCATAGTTTTCTTTTTTTGACTGTGTTTAATTTCTTTCCTTTTCTCTGCTTTCCAAGCCCTGAAAGCAGCTATTGCTTCTTCTTTTTTCATACTGCTTTCCTGCACACATAAAAATAAAATTAAAAGGCAACTTATCATATTTCTCCTCTATGTGAAGCATATATAGTTTTGTGGTACTTGTAACATGTAGTTATGGGAGTCATTAGATGGGGTCAGTGACTGCATCTGGGAGCGACCAATTATATTTATTGTCAAGTGCTCCTTGTGTGCAGCAGAGAAATGGTTGCATCTTGGCAATCTTTTTCCAACTTAATCTATGCAAAATACAGATACCGTATGAGCACATGTAGCTGCATCTACATCACTTATTCATTACACTGAAGAAAGTTAAAGCGGTTGTCCACTATTTTTACATTGATGACTAATTCCTAGGTTAGGTGATTGATGTCTGATCGGCGGGGTCCTGTACCCCACCGATCAGCTATTGTTGGTGTCGGCGAACGCCTATTGTTCGTGTCGCGCTCCTGAGCAGGCGTACTGATCTGCCCTGTTGACGGCAGAGCAAAGTACTGCAGTGTGCAGGCGCCAGGAAAGTTCAGAGAGGCCCAGCACCTGTGCACTGCAGTACTTTGCTCTTCCCTCAACAGGGCAGATCAGTACGCCTGCTCAGGAGCGTGACACGAAGCAAGGAAGATGATGACATCGCATGAAGATGGGAGGCACCGGACCCGGCCCTGCGACACCCATCGGACTGGACCACCCCCCTTCCGGGTGAGTATAATAAAACTTGTTTTATCTTTCAGGTCGGACCGGGGCTTATCTACAGCATTATAGAATGCTGTAGATAAGCCCTGAAAGGCAGTGGCCGCATCTTATAGCGGCAAAATGAGGTGACAGGTTCCCTTTAATGTCACTATGGATTTCAGGGACGGTCCATCCCCTCCATCAGGTGCCTCAGAATCCATGCAGTTACAGCGACTGCAGGAGGGACTCGGTTTAAAATAAAAACAAAATCTAGTTAAAGGTCCGCTTTAAATGTCATCTTTTCTTATCCACCAGGTAACAAACAGTGAAAGGAAATGTTTTGGTCTCGCAGAGCCTTGGATTCTTTTTTTTATTTCCTACAGCAGAGCTTTAGTAGAAATAATCTATTACCTGTTTTGCTTTTTCTTTCTCAAGTGCCTCTTCAGCATTTTTTATTTTTTGCAGTTCATGAAGAAATATTTTCTTCTTTCCCAGCCAGTTCTGCAGTGAAAATACCATTATTGAGTAGACTGGAAACAGCAAAACACGCTTTAGTAAGGGTTCTGCCCGCTTGTCGTAGACTATTACACTATGAAGCACACACTATTACATATCTAGTGTTAAGCCCAACTACTGCTTTTACAAAATTAGCTTACAAACAAAAATGGAAAAAAAGTGAAAACTACAACATCTGAAATACTTTGCTGAAATGGCATCGTGCGTAATTAAGCCAAACCTGCTGATAATTTGCAGATATGTCTGGTTAGTTTCATTTTAATTAAAATGAGTTCTTACATTACATCTGCTTGCCTTTGCATTTTATTCTCTATGCAGTTGAAGGGGTTTTCTGGGAGTTTTCAAAAGTTACTCAAGTCGGGAGTCGGGTATAAAATAAAGAAATAACAGTCCCCTGCAGCTCTGATGCCATCACTCTGGTGGTCCCTGCTGGTCCTACAGTCACAACTTCCTATCCAACATACATGAACACACTGCAGCCACTCACTGTCCTCAGCGGTGGCATTTGCATGGACAGTGCCTGACAGTGATTGATTGAATGGATAGGACACCATGAATGACAGGACGTTACAAGTACTGCCTAAATCATCTGGATGCAAAAACTACATAAGTAGTTCACATTAGCACTAGGTGGACTAGGTAAAGGCCAATATAGATTGTAAAACTGCACTTTGGCAAGTCATAGATCATGAGATGAGATCTTAGATCTCACAGCTCTCCACAGAGTAACAGAAAACCGTTGGTAATCTGTGCACAAGGACTACATTGTGAGCAGACTGAGTGTGAATGCAACCTTAACCTACCTTTACATCTATGAAATACAAAAGAAAAAATAGAATGCCAGCAAAAATATCAATAAAAAAACAATAAATCTTTACTGAAAATTTTTTTTAAAAGATATGGGATGAAAAGGAAAAGAATGTGGGTATGGATGCAATTAATGACTACAATAATAAATTTGTCTGGGGGTGTGACGCAGGACGTGCCTGACGAAGCTCAGGCGAAACGCGCGTCGGGTGTGCTCTTGTGGTTGGCTATGTTTCTTATGTAATTTTTCCTGTACGCTGATGACATGTCACATTGACACATGTGAAGTTGTTTTTACATTTTCTCTTACCTTGGTCTTAACTATCAGGGTTTGATTCAGCTTTCTCCTCTGTATTGGCACTTCATGATTAACTTCGTTATGGTTTTTTGCCTATTATTTTGTATTTCCATACATACCGTATTTTTATTATTGTAGTCATTAACTGCATCAATACACACCTTCTGTTTCATGTTACTTTATGTCTGTTTGGATCTCCTTTTTAACCCCATGTGTATTCAAAAACTGTTTTCAATAAAGATTTATTGGTTTAATTTCTATTTTTTGTCTGGCATATGTTTTCTTCTTTTCTTTGTCATCTGTGTTAATGCCTTAAGACAGTTTAATTTGCTGTTTGCTTGCTAAATAGAATTACTCTGTTTAGATCTAATTTAAAGGGTTATCAAAAAACGTCGATCCAAGAGTTTGTAAAGCTACAATAAAATAACATTATTATTGTAAATATTTAAAAACACACATATATGATATATTATTTCAATAAAGTCCTAAGGAAAAGCTGGATAAAAGAGACTGATGCAGAATACAGTAAAATATTATTCCATTATTTTGGAACAGCCAATGTCAACTACAGTACACAATATACAATCATTTATATGTAGATGGATAGTAGGAATACTTATACCTATGTGGTTTCAAAGTGGAAATAAAGTGCAAAAAACGACTTTAAATATTTCTTTACAATTCAATTGTTATTTTATTAGAGCTTTATGGACTCTTGGTTCAACGTTTTTTGACTTCCTTTGCCTATAGGTTACTGAGATTTATTTTGATATATATCAATCTGGAAGTGTAGAATGAATCTTATTTAAAGGGATTGTCTCAGGATCCAGTCTTCAGTAGCGCGCTGCTTCCATGCCTTTTGGCTTCCCACTTTCCAGAGGTACATGTGATCCTGATGTTAGACAGCTCTGGGTGGTGGCATGGCTAAGCCGCTGGCCTGAAATTTGCCTCTGCGAGCGGCATTGGAGGAGCGCAGTGACACTAAAGTGTGCCTTATCTAGCCATCCGCTCAGCTTTTGAGCAGTGCTTTCTAGCTGGACAGCAAACTGTAAGCACACACTGCTTGCCAAGAAAATAGGCCACCTATGATAGCCGGCAAAGGTGGCTGATAACCACGGCAACAAATCTGTAAGTGGAAAAGTTGCTTGTTTATATAAGTACTTTGCAATTTTACCAATTTAATAACGTGAGACAACCACTTTAAGATTATGATGCATACCATCAAAACTCGGTGGACCCTATGTGTTGTGGAGTGCGACAGGTCTAATCTGCAACAGACCCTTTTATAGTCAGTGAGGTCTGCAGCTGTCAGAGAGAACCGAGCCTTAGGTATTGCAAGAATGGGCATGACAGATGCGTATGTGACAGTGAGTGCTTACATTTAGTTACTATCCTTACACAGCAACCTAGTTTAATGGGGTTGGCTAACAAAAATTGGCTCCATCGTACTTTTAAATTATTCCTTTTAATTATTGCTCAACTCATTTGGAACTATAACCCAGAGAAGATCAATATCTGCACATGTGATATTCTAAATTGATCTCAGCAATTATAACGGCATTCCAGCTAAACCGTAAAATACATGATCATTAATGACGCAAATGTTTGTAGTTACTCTCTTTTGTTTCATGAGAGAAACAATATATCATAGAATATAACGTTTTTTCTTAGATGCTTTATTTACAGGCACTGCACTTTCAGTTTAGTTCTTTTCTTTTTTTGCTTCAAGCTGCATTTAAATGCCTTCTTCTTCCACACTACATCATCGGTGGGATATGATTCATAAGCCCCACAGCTAGCAATTTATTTTACAGGCATTGCTGGAGATTCCCATGCACATAAATAAAGGATTTATTTAACGCACTTGAAAAGTATTAGACCAACCAGTGTCTAGTATATTACTAAACAGGAACAAAATATGTATACGGGATTACAGCAAAGTATGTATGAGACTTAATGCAGTGGATATAGAAATCGGCACATCATCATGTGTTTCTGTCTCTTTTCTATATCTGTGACTCGTATCCAGCAAAAATCATATGTGAGCTTTTTTATTAAGAGATGACGGCAGATAAGACTTCCATATTGTACAGAGTAAGAGCATGACACTCACTGAGGTTTAGGGGGTCACATTGTACTTCTGTATGTCTTTGGACACATGGAAGTCAAAAATGTCATGGCGTGCTTCACTTGATGAAAATAAAACCTGAGGTTTCTTTACTAAATAATGCAATCTTGACCAAAACACTTAATTTTACCATATAGCGTAGTGGAAAATGGAAAAAAATTCAAGCGTGGTGAAGTCATAAAAAAATACAAATCTGACATAGTTTTTTGGGAACTGATTTTATGGAGCAGATTGGCATCAGTGCGATTATGATGATGCCAAACAAGTCACCATTTTTCCGAGACCCATAACGCTTTTACTATTTGGTCGATGGAGATGTGTGATGGCTTATTTTCTGTGGGATGAGAAATTCTTTTTATTGATACCATATTGGGACATCAGTGAGGCTCCGCGGAGTTCCCGGCTGACCTGAGGTGACCTCAGGAGCGTGGGAAAAAGTTCAGAAACTTTCCCACGCTTATTACTTCATCTCAGGTCAGCCAGGGAGGCTGCGCAGAGACAATTTCATTCGCATTAGCACCGGTCCCCGTTGTAAACTAGTTAACCCCTTGTGATGGATTGCAGCGGGGGACCTGACTGAATGGCGGAGAGGTATGTATATTGTTGATTTTTTATTTTTTGTTTTTTTACAAGACAATAAGGGATTCTTTTGGATTAGCAGAATAAATTTTGTCAAAAACTTTGTGTGATTATTTCATTAAAAGAATTTTTAATTAATGTGTCTTTTTTTTTTATAAATTATTTATTTAAGAAATTTTTAACAATCTGGAAAAAAAACATAACAGAATACATAGCATCTTTTCCATGTCATGTAGAACAAGTTACTATTTGCATGGCCAAATGTATTCAGAAAATAAACAAAGTTCACTAACTAAAGGGGGTTTTACACATAGCGATATCGCTAGCAATACCGCTAAAACGTCACTGGTTTTGTGACGTTATAGCAATATCGCTATGTGTGATACTTACCTCCGACCGGCTCCCCCGCTGTCCATCGCTGATCGCGCGAGATTGGGCGGCTCCATTTCTCGTCGTCTGCTTCCTGCTGGGCTTCCTGCTGTGACGACGAGCGACGCGTGGAGGCGGGCGGGAGGACGCCAGGATCTCTGTGTGTGAAAGGTAAGTATTGTGCGCTGCGTCGCTGCTGCATCGCTGTGAGATCTGTCTGTGTGACAGCTCACTAGCGATCATTTAGCAATGCACCAGCGATCTTGACCAGGTCGGATCGCCGGTCGGATCGCTGGTGCATCGCTAAATGTAAAAGGGCCTTAAGAGAGAGTATAGAGGTGGGGGGTGGAAGTTGACACTTGGGCAAAGTTGGAGGGTGGGGGTTAAGGGTTTCAGAGTGTCCTGCTTAAAATGATAATGCTGAATAAGAGGTTTGAGAGTGCAGTCTTTCCAGTGAAGGTATAGACATGAGGAAATAATAGAATTGTAAAGGGTTATGAATTTTCTTCTGGTGGCTTTTCTGAAGTAATTAGCCACCGTGTCCAGGAGTCAATAATTTTTGAGTTTTTGAAATTAGTCTAAGTTTTTCATATATGCCTATTTCAGGGTTCCCCAACTCCAGTCCTCAAGGCCCACCAACAGATCATGTTTTCAGGATTTCCCTAGCATTGCTCAGGTGATAATTGCTTCACCTGTGCAATACAAAGGAAATCCTGAAAACATGATCTGTTGGTGGGCCTTGAGGACTGGAGTTGGGGAACCTGGCCTATTTGATTGGCTTCTTTTAACCATTCTTTACATGAAGGGGTTTCAACTTCTTTCCAGTGTCGTGCAATGGTTATTTTAGCGGCATTGATCAAGTGAGGAATTAGTGATTTCCTGCTTAGTAATATATTGGAGGGGTCCAAGTTGAGAAGAATAAAGACGGGTGTTATTGGTATGTCTATATTAAGGACCTTTTTAATAAATGCTTTAATATTTACCCAAAATTGTTTGATTTTTGAGCACTCTAGCCAAATGTGTGTTGCGGTACCTCTTTCTCCGTTGCATCTCCAGCATAGAGGAGAAATAGAACTGTTCATTTTACTTAGTATATCTGGAGTTCTGTACCATCTTGAGATAATTTTGTAATTGAGTTCTTGAAATTTCAAGGAAGAAGCTAGCCAATGAGTATTTTTAAATATTGTGAGTATTTCCTGTGTGGAATTTTTTGTTTAGCTCTAATTCCCATCTTTTAATAAAATCTGGAATATCATCTGTTTTGGCTAAATTTCTATTAATTGTAGCTATTATTTTCCCGTTACCTTTTGTGTTAATAAACAGTTTAAGGAATGGCGGGATTGGTTGTGGAGCAGAGATATTAGGGAGATTAAGTTTGATTACCTTTTGCAGTAACTCTATTTCAGCCTCGTTCAAATGCAGGTTTTTCGTAAGAGAACAAATTTTTTCTTTGTTCTTACACTTGTTCTTTTGGACAAAATAATCTATTGGCATGTCTAAGTGGGAGATTGAGGACAAGAATTTTTTTTTGAGAGTCCTGTATCTGTTGGGGATCAGATGCAAAATAGGAGTGATTTGGCATATGTTTGGAATTAAATTTTTGTTTTTATTGGCTTTGTGCCATAATCTGAGGGTTATGTTGGTATAAGGGTTTTTGATATTGTTATATTTGAATCTATTAAATGAGGTAGGCCATAAATAGTGTGAGAAACCTCCATTAAGGTTATGTAATTCCAGTAGAACCCAAAGCTTTGTGGAAGAGGGAGAGCGTAAGTCAGTTACTCTGGCTATATGACTCGCTAGTCTGTATTTTTCAAAATCGGGTAATCCCAATCCCCCACTGTTTCTAGGTTTTATCAGCGTTTGATGGTTGACTCTATGACTTTTGTCTGCCCAGATAAATTTTGAGATCAGACGTTTTAGTTTTTGGAAAAATTGTTGGGGGATGTCTATCGGCAGTGTTTGAAGAAGGTATAGAATTTTAGGGAGAACGATCATTTTTATTAAGTTGACTCTACCAAACCATGAGACCGGAATGACTTTCCAGCGGGAGATTGAGGTTTTGACTGTTTGTAGTAGTGGTTTGAAGTTTAGATTGTAAAGGTGAGAGGACGAATTGCTGATTTTAGCTCCCAAATAGGTGATGGATGAGCAACCTTTAAATGGGGAAAGTGTTGAGAGTATCTTCCTGTTTTCAGGTGACAGAGATATATGTAACAGATTCGATTTAGAGAAATTTATTTTAAAGTTAGAAACTGAGTTGAAGTGTTGCAGCTCTGTGAATAGAGTTTGAATGGAATTATTTTGTCTGCATAGGCTGCACATTTATGTTCTATTGGGCCGGTTTTCAATCCTGTAATCATAGGAGACTGTCTAATTTTTTGTAGAAATGTCTCAATTGAAAGGATGAACAGAAGGGGCGATAGGGGGTAACCATATCAAAGCTAGTGGATAACGTATTGTTTATGTTAATTTTTGCTGAGGGAGCTGTGTATAAGGCTAAATCTTTATCTATAAAGCATGGAGGGAAGCCAAATTTTATAAGTGTGTGCTCCATTAAATGCCAATCAACGCGGTCGAATGCTTTCTCCGCATCTGCGGAGAGAATCGACATTTGGATATTGTTTTGTTTTGCAAAATGGATCGCATTAATTGCTCTTATAACGTTATCTTTGGCTTCTCTTCCTTTGATAAAATGTGTGTCTTTTTTAACCCTTTACTATTCTAGGGTTAATAATGGATAGGTGTCTTATTGACACCTCTCCATTATTAATGTGGCTTAATGTCACCTCTCATTAGCAAGGTGACATTAACCCTTATTATTAACCCATGAGCCACTGCTAAAGGCCATGGTAACAGAGAGGCTAAGTGCCATAAAAGGTGCATCTTATAGATGCGCCTTTTCTGGGGTGGCTGGGGGCAGATTGCTTTAGCCGGGGGGGGGGGGCAAAAACAATGGTCCCTCTCTAGGCTATTAAAATCTGCCCTCACTCACTGGCTTTCCCTCTCTGGCAGAGAAATTACCGTGAGAGCCCACGCAATTTTTTTAAACGAATTTACCCGTTAATTTAACACCTACATTTCCAAAATTATACACACATACCCTAATCTAATTATTAATCAAAGACATATAAAAAATTAAATGAAATGAAATGGTTTGCTATATGTAAACCATGTGTCATTTCATGTCGGGTTTTGTATTAATTTTACTGAAGCCGGCAATTGTTTCAGCGGCTATTATGCTATGTAGATCTCTATGAAATATAAATATATATATATATATATATATATGTGTGTGTGTCTCAATGACATGTGTGTACATATATATATATATATATATTCTATGTGAATCCTTTTGTTTGTGTTTTAACCTGTCATTGGGCTCCATTATATGTCCATTTTACAAGCCGGCGAGAAAATCTCATCATACGGATGCCATATGAATGTCACACGGATGCTTAGATGCGAGAAAATCGCATCCTCGCATTCCAATCGGATGACATACGGATCACTGTTCATGAAACATTTGTGCGATTCTGGTCCGTTAAAAACGGACCAATTTTTTATAGGTTGTGTGTGACTCCGGCCTTATAGTGTGCCTGTTCTGCCCATTTTGTGCAGCTAGATATTAAGTGCTGTTCCAGCTATTGACCATTAGGTGTCATAAGTTGCCCCTTCTCTTTTATTCCTGTGTTTGGAATTTTCTGTTCCCCGATTGGTTAATTGTTCAGAACCGCCCCTTCTTCTAGCCTTGGTCAACAACATGTAATTATTCTCCAGCATCTTCTGAGCAGCTCACATGTGTTTAGCTCAGCTCTTTGCAAAACCATTGCTATAACAAGCGGCTTCCGGTAAGGATAATGCAATTATGAGTTATGCATCTGTGTTAGAAGCCATAATGCAGCCCCCCATGATGTTTGCAATGCATGCTCAGCTCCTGTGATGTTATTTCACTGCATGTTTGTTATAAGCATTCTCTAGTTATGCATCCTCTGTTCAGTGAGTGTAAGGCTGGCAGCCACTATTTATGTTGGTTATTTCTTTCTCCTTTGCTGCTGTGTATGTTGTATTGCTTAGCTCTTGTGTGATGCATGATGACAGCATCCTGTGTTATTGCTACTGTTGTGATAGTACCCTGCATTGCTATTACCTGCCAGTATTCATGTATTGTATACGAAGTACTGACATGCTGTATTGTCTGTTTTTTGTAGTTTTTACCTGAATCATCCACATTTTGTACAACAATCTGCTGAATTATCCATCTGTTATCATCTCCCATCGTTGTCCATATCATCCCAATAAATAATAGACTTAAGCACCCATACAGTCTTGCTTCTGGGAGTGGATGAAAGGTCAAGCCATATGCTGGATTCCACACAGCGTCATACGTGGAAGTAGGCAGAACAGTAAAAACGGAATCTGCCAGTCACAGGCGGTGGTTACACAGGCTGTACGGAGCCGCTATCACTCAAACTGCTCCGCATACGGGTACTACAGCAGCCGCCACACAGCCGCAGGGATAAGAGCCCAGTGCTCAGTAAAAACGGACCACTGGTCGCACGCGGTGGATACCCAGGCTATACAGGACTGCTATCACCCAAACTGCTCCGCATATGGGTACTACAGCAGCTGTCATACAGCCGCATGGGATAAGAGCCGAGCGCTCAGTAAAAACGGAACTGTCGGTCGCAGGCGGTGGTTACCCAGGCTATACAGCACCGCTACCACCCAAACTGCTCCAAATACGAGTACTACAGCAGCTGCCACACAGCCACAGAGACAAGAGCACAGGGCTCATTAAAAACGGAACCGCCGGTCGCAGGTGGTGGTTACCCAGACTATACAGGACTGCTATCGCCCAAATTGCTCCGCATATGGGTACTACAGCTGCAGGGACAAGAGCCCAGAGCTAAGTAAAAACGGATTGCACACGGTGGTTACCCAGGCTATACAGGACCGCTATCACCCAAACCGCTCCGCATACGGGTACTACAGCAGCCGCAAAAGAGCACAGGGCTCAGTAAAAACGAAACCTTCGGTCGCAGGCAGTGGTTACACAGACTGTAAGGGACCGCTATCACCCAGACTGCTCCGCATACAGGTATTACAGCAGCCGCCATACAGCCGCAGGGAATAAGAGCCCAGGGCTCAGTAAAGGACAGCCGGTTGCACGCGGTGATTGCATAGACTGTACGGGACCGCTAACACCCACACTGCTCCGCATACGGGTATCACAGCAGCCGCCATAGAGCCGCAGGACGCTACTGCAGCCAAGCAGTGCTACATCTTTCCCGCCACACGGAAGCCCACCATACATAGCCTTGTTTCCCGCCAATATACTCAGCAGTACACAGCTAAACGCACAATGTCTCGAAGAAGCACATCCTCACTCAAAACGAGGTCACGAGCAAGCACAAGCAGATCGTCATTAGCAGAGCTAGCTGCTGTCGCTCGCGCCAAGGCTGAAGCAGCCAAAGCAAGATACTCCTTCGCTGAACGAGAGATGCATTTAAAGCTGAGACAAGCAGATCAAGGTGCCGAAACTGCACGTTTGCAGGCAGAGAGAGTCGGAAACCACACGTCTGCAGGCAGAGAGGCCGAAACTGCACGTCTGCAAGCAGAGAGGCCGAAATCACATGTCTGTAGGCAGAACTCTTGCTGCAGACAAAGAGACAGCAGTTGCAATAGCTAAAGCAGACTATTTGGAAGCTATGAAAGATCCTGATTATGAGAGACGCAGCAACATTCTAGGAGCAGATCTAGAGCAGCAAGATCCAGCGCAACGCATCACAGAATATGTCCATCAACATTCCGGCGAAGATGACAGCCCTGGCGCATATCGATCAGCCTATGCTGATTACCAGCGATCAAACCCCTTACTTCACTACCATAGGCGAGGAGACGTCCAGCACAGAGATGTCAACCACAGCTACCGTTCCACTGAAAAGAAGGTACCGCTACCATCCTGCCTGAAAGAGACACCTTCTTCACCAACAAGATACCGCACAGACTATCCGGAGTCAGGAGCATCTTACAGGTATGGTGATGCACCACACACTAGATATGGCTATTAAACAACGGCTCGTGCCAGCACTGACGGAGCCACCATGGACCTTGCAAAGTTCCTTGCCCGCCGAGATCTGGTTACAAAGGAACTTGTATAGTTCACTGATAAATCCAAGAACTATCGGTCATGGCAAGCCTCGTTCCGGAACGCCATTCATGGCCTGGACCTTTCTTGTAGTGAGGAGTTAGATCTCCTCGTAAAGTGGCTCGGAAGTGAGTCAGTCGAGCATGCCAAAAGACTGAGAGACATTAAGGTAAAGCATCCTCGCACAGCCCTACATAAAGTGTGGGAAAGACTTGATGAATGCTATGGGACAGTAGAAGTCATAGAGAATGCTTTATATAAAAGAATTGATGATTTTCCTAAGATAGGACCTAAAGGTTATCTAAAGCTTAGAGAACTGAGAGATTTATTGAATGAGTTGCAGGTTGCACAGCAGGAAGGAGACTTGCCCGGATTGGCATTCTTAGACACCGCTAAGGGTGTCAATCCGATAGTACAGAAACTTCCTTACAACCTACAAGAAAAGTGGATTACATGTGGTTCACAGTATAAACAAAATCATAATGTATCATTCCCTCCTTTCACTGTATTTGCTGATTTTGTCACCAAACAATCTAGGATTAGAAATGACCCTAGTTTTGATTTTACTCTGTCGTGTTCCACTGCCATTGGTGTCAAACCCGGTAGGACACCCGTGGCAGTCCACAAAACTAACATTGATTCCACAGGCCTTCCTCACAAGGTGAATAAACCCCCTCCAGATGAGAGCAAGCCTCAGGATGTCAGTAAATATTGTCCTCTACACGAGAAACCACATCCTCTACTAAAATGCAGAGCCTTCAGGGAGAAGACTTTGGAGGATCGCAAAGGTTTCCTCAAGGAGAATGTCTGCTTCAAATGTTGTGCCACAACCTCTCACTTCGCCAGGAACTGTGAAGCTTGCGAGAAATGTGCAGAATGCAGCAGCACGGATCACAATGCAGCCTTGCACCCTGGATCACCTCCACGAGTGTTGTCGCAAGCAGAGGAACACGATGAGAAGCAGAAGGACACTGTCGAAGACACCCCTGTGGTCAGCTCTCAATGTACAGAGATCTGAAAGGGACTCACAGGAGGAAGCTCCTGTTCAAAAATCTGCCTTGTTCGAGTCTATCCTGCAGGCCACAAGGACAAAGCCTTCAAGATTTATGCAATCCTGGATGACCAAAGTAACACGTCTCTAGCCCGGCCCATCTTCTTTGACAACTTCAGCATTGTAGGTCCTGGTTCTCCCTACACCAAGGACGTGTTCAGGTACCGTTGAGACGGCGGGGAGAAAAGCAACTGGATACAAAGTGGAGTCCATAGATGGCCAAACCTGCCTATCATTACCGACCTTCCTGGAGTGCAACCAGATTCCTGACAACAGGTCAGAGATACCTTCACGTGAGGAGGCAAGACATCACCCCCATCTAAAGTGTATAGCCCACATGATACCTGAGATGGATCCAGGAACATCAATAGCTCTACTCCTGGGAAGAGATATACTACGAATCCACAAGAATAGAGAATGTATTCATGGCTCTGGGAATGCTCCGTACGCACAGAGGCTCGACCTTGAATGGGTCATCATAGGAGACGTCTGTCTAGGAGGAGCACACAAGCCGGCCTCAGTCAACAGTATGCTTACCAGCACCCTAGAAAGTGGACGTCCATCTCTCTTCCGGCCATGTCACAATAGTCTGCTGGTAAAGGAATTGCCAAACAGCACTCCAATACCTTGCCCTTTCTCAGCACCTACCAATGAAGACTACTCCTGTGAAGGTGAACAAGACCACAGGGGAGGTATGGTCTTCGACAGGACAAAGTAGGATGACAAGGTAGCAATGTCCATAGAAGACAGGATGTTCCTGGACATCATGGATACGCAAATAGTCAAAAACAACCTCAGCAAGGGCCAACCTATTCCTGGAGGCAGCGTGCTAAAGAAGCTCGACCCAATTGTTGATCAAGACGGGCTGCTGAGAGTCAGTGGCCGTCTTCAAGAAGCCGAGGTAGAAGTTTCAGAGAAACACCCGGTAATAATTCCTGGACGTCATCACGTCACAACCCTGCTCATTCAGCATCATCATGACTAAGGATGGTTTCACACTAGCGTTTTTTTAGCGCAGTGCATCGTGCACGTAAATGCGCATGCGCCTCTATGTTTAACATGAGTGCGAATAGTCTAGCGTTTGCGTTTGTAAGCGTTTTAGTGTGCATGCGTTTTTTCCAGTGTGCGCCTAGGCGCGCCGGACGCGCTTTTGTGCGCATTTTTTGTGCGCCCAACCTGTGTCAAAAAAATGCATGCGCAGAAAAGCACACGGAATGCGCAAAAAAAAAAAATCACATTACAGTCTATGGGAACGCTGGCGTGCGCATGGACATGCGCAAGTCAGCGTCTAAAAACGCATGCGTTTTAAGAGTTCACATGGCAACAAACTGGTTAAAACGCATGCGCATAAAATAAGCAAACGCATGCAAAACGCTTGATGCATTTTTGTATGCGTTTGGACTGCGCACGCAGCGCAGCGCAAAAAAATGCTAGTGTGAAAGTAGCCTTAGTAAGACACCAAGGCCGTTTGTTTACTGAAGGGAATCTGCGGGCGGCTGGTCTATGGATAGTCAGCGCAAAGATAAGCGTTAGCAAACTCATCTTCAACTGTGTTACGTCGCAAACTCCGTGGCTCGTTCCAAAATCCGAAGATGGCCAATCTTCCATCCGACAGACTCAGTACCGAACCCCCCTTCACCAATGTTGGACTAGACGTATTCGATCCTTGGTCCCTAGCTACTCGACGCATGAGGAAATACAATACTGAAGCAAAGTGTTGGGCAGTTCTATTCACTTGTCTGTCCATCAGAGCTGTTCATATTGAAGTAATCGAGTCTATGGACACTTCAAGTTTCACAAATTCGTTTTGACGCATCACCGCAATCAGAGGCCCTGTGAAGCATACTTGCTCCGATAGAGGTACGAATTTCATTGGAGCAGCAAAAGAACTCCAAATCCCTTCCAGTTTAGACATCGCTAATGTAGAAAGGTACCTAGGTGAGCCAGGATGCACCTGGACTTTCAATCTGCCACACTCTTCGCACATGGGAGGTGCCTGGGAGAGAATGATAGGCAAAGCACGCAAGATACTGGACTCTATCTTCTTGCAAACGAACACCAGACTCACACTTGAGACTTTAACTATATTCTTGGCTGAGGTATCAGCTATCATGAACGCCAGGCCACTGTCCGCACTCTCCAGCGATTCCGGAGACCCGACTGCCCTTACTCCAGCAATGCTACTCACGCAGAAAACCTGTGTCCCGAGAGCTCCACTCGGAGAATTCAACGATAAGGATCTCTTCAGACGCCAATGGAAGCAAGTACAAGCGTGTCCAATGTCTTCTGGGACAGATGGAAGAAACAATATCTCTCCACTCTACAAACCAGGACAAAGTGGCGCAAAGACCGCCCAAACATCCAACCAAGCAATGCAGTACTTGTCAAGGACAGTCAATCACATCGAAATGAATGGCCACTCTGCCTAGTCACCAAGCCTCTTCCCAGCAAAGATGGGAAAGTGCGCAAAGTAGAGGTGAAAGTGAGCAAACTTGGGGAAAACAAACTGTTCCTCAGACCAATTACTGAACTTGTACTGTTATTATCCCCAAAAGAGCCAAATAGTGGCATCCGTTGATGCCAAGCGGGGAGTGTTCTGCCCATTTTGGCAGCTAGATATTTTAAAGTGCTGTCCCAGCTATTGGCCATTAGGTGTCATAAGTTGCCCCTTCTCTTTTATTCATGTGTTTGGAATTTTCTGTTCCCCGAATGGTTAATTGTTCAGAACCGCTCCTTCTTCTAACCTTGGTCAACAACATGTACAGTGGCATGCAAAAGTTTAGGCACCCCTGGTCAAAATTACTGTTATTGTGAACAGTTAAGCAAGTTGAAGATAAAATGATCTCTAAAACACCTAAAGTTAAAGATGACACATTTGTTTTGTATTTTAGGCTAAAAAGTAATACACATTGTCATTTTTTCACATTTTAAAAATTACAAAAAGAAAAATGGTCCGATGCTAAAGTTTGGGCACCTTTGGAGATTTGTGTGCTCAGATAACTTTGACCAAGGTTTCAGACCTTAATTAGCCTGTAAGGGATATGGCTTGTTCACCCTCAATGTTAGGAAAGGCCAGCTGATGCAGATTCCACATGTTTAGAAACACATAGCCCCCTCTAACCATGTGCGAAAAAACAGCCATCATGGGTTCTTTTAAGCAGCTGCCTAGCACTCTGAAAATGAAAATGGTGGAGGCCCACAAAGCAGGAGAAGGCTATAAGAAGATAGCAAAGCGTTTTCAAGTTGTCCTTTCCTCAGTTCAATATTTAATTCAGAAATAGCAGTTTACAGGAACATTGGAGATCAAGATAAGCAGAACCCCCACTTGACTGCAAAAGACCTTCAGAAAGATTTAGCAGATTCTGGAGTTGTGGTAATTGTTCTACTGTTCAGAGACACCTTATCAAATATGGCCTTCATGGAAGAGTCATCAGAAGAAAACCTCTCCTGCAACCTCACCATAAAATTTAGCATCAGAGGTATGCAAAAGAACATCTAAACAAGCCTAATGCATTTTAGAAACAAGTCCTGTGAATCGTTGAAGTTAAAATAAAACTCTTTGGTCGCAATGATCAAAGGTATGTGCAGAGAAAAAATTGCATAGAATTTCAGGAAAAGAACATCTCTCCAACCATTAAGCATGGGGATGGATCAATCATGCTTTGGAGTTGTGTTGCAGACAATGGCACAGGGAACATTTCACAGGTAGAGGGAAGAATGGAGTCAATGAAATTTCAACAAATTCTTGATGCAAACATAACACCATGTGTAAAAAAGCTGAATTTGAAAACAGGATGGCTTCTACAAATGGATAATGATCACACACATCAAAATCCACAATAGACTACCTCAAAAGGCGATAGCTAGAGGTTTTTCAATGGCCCTCACAGTCCCCCGATTCGATCATCATTGAAAATCTGAGGCTAGTCCTCAAAATAGCAGTGCATGCAAGACGACCCAGGAATCTCACAGAAATGGAAGAATTTTCCAAGGAAGAATGGATGAAAATCCATCAAACAAGAATTGAAAGACTCTTGGCTGGCTACTAAAAGCGTTTACAAGCTGTGATATTTTTTAAAAGGGAGTGCTACTAGGTACTAACTATGCAGGGTGCCCAAACTTTTGCATTGGCCTATTTTCCTTATTGTAATTTTTAAAATGTAAAAAATGACAATATATAATTTTTTGGGGCCTAAAATACAGAGAAAATGTGTAATCTTTAACTTTAGCCCTTTTAGAGATCATTCCATCTTCAACTTGCTTAACTGGCCACAATAACAGTAATTTTGACCAGGGGTGCCCAAACTTTTAAATGCCACTGTAACCATTCTCCAGCATCTTCTGACCAGCCCACATGTGCTTAGCTCAGCTCTTTGCAAAACCATTACTATAATAAGCGGATTCCGGTAATGATAATGCAATTATGAGTTATTCATCTGTGTTAGAAGCCATAATGCAGCCCCCCATGATGTTTGCAATGCATGCTCAGCTCCTGTGATGTTATTTCACTGCATGTTTGTTATAAGCATCCTCTAGTTATGCATCCTCTGTTCAGTGAGTGTAAGGCTGGAAGCCACTAGTTGTGTTGGATATTTCTCTCTCCTTTGCTGCTGTGTATGTTGTATTGCTCAGCTCTTGTGTGATGCATGATGATAGCATCCTGTGTCATTGCTACTGTTGTGATAGTACCCTGCATTGCTATTACCTGCCAGTATTAGTGTATTGTATACTGTCTAAGTACTGACATGCTGTATTGTCTGTCTTTTGTAGTTTTTACCTGAATCATCCACATTTTGTACAACAATCTGCTGAATTATCCATCTGTTATCTCCCATCGTTGTCCATATCATCCCAATAAATAATAGACTTAAGCACCCATACAGTCTTGTTTCTGGGAGTGGATGAAAGGTTAAGCCGTATGCTGGAATCAACACAGCGTCATATGTGGAAGAAGGCAGAACAGTGCCTGTAAGGGCAGAGTCAGACTACCGTATTTCTTGTGCGAGAATCGCATCGTGCTGCACGGACTAGCAAGGCACCTTTCCTGACCTGAGCAAGACAGCATGATGGATTACTACACAGCTGTCAAGCTCAGGTCAGGAGAGCCGACAGCCAGTACGAGGTTTACAATGCGATTCTCCAACCAGAAATACGGCAGTTTGACCCTTATAGTAACACTAAGGCCATGTGCAAACGTTGAGTATTTGGTGAGTTTTTTACCTCAGTATGTGTAAGGAAAAAACCAGGAGAGGGTGAGAAATTCAGAAGTGGTGACGTGTTTCTATTAAACAATTCCTCTGGTTCCACTCCTGGTTTTGGCTTACAAATACGGAGGTAAAAAACTCACTAAATTCTCAATGTGTGCACATGGCCGTAGTCCCCTAAGGGGACTTGAACCTTTTATCATCTGATTGCTTGTAATATATATAGCTAACCACAGTATGGCTGCATATAGTAAAAGTTAGAGTCTCCTTTGAAGCCCAGCTACAGGCAGTGTTTCAAGTGAGATCCATAATGACAAGCATGGAGGTCTCTGGGGCTTGTAGTAAAGAGGAGAAAGTCCCGATATGCTGCAACTGGGAAACAGGGGAATGTAGGTAATAAATATCATATGAGTAAAAAGCAAAAATAAACATGACAAGTAAAAACCAAGACTCAGACAAGCTATTTCATTCTTTTTTAGTTTGCTGGACAATCCCCTTAATTTCCCTCAATAGCGCTATCTACAAGGCCTGAGTATGTAAAGTTAGCCCGTAGGCTCCTATACACTGAGCGCCATTGTCACATCTCCACCAGTACTCGCTCCTGCTCAGTCTGCTTCAGTTGCCATGCGCTGCTGTATTCACTCTGCGGTCGGTGCTAGTGATACAAGAGATGTCGGAACTAGAAGTTATGGATGGACGGTCTGTACAGCCAATTAGAGTGGCTGTGACTTGCAGTGCCGTTTAGTCTGACAGTATGGTTGTGTGTGTTGTCCACCTGGAGTTATCAGCTCCCTGGAGAGCACAACACCCTAATAAAGCTTCCAGCTTACTGTTGGAAGCTGCCAGATATAGCTTTGTTCCTCTGGTTTGCTTCTTAATGTTCAGCTCCTGTTTAGTATCATTATTTCTTGTTTTGACCTTGGCTTGTTTTATTAACTATCCTTACTTCTTCTGATTTTGTCTTTTTCTTGCCCTCTTGGTTCTAACCCAGCTAATAGACCACTCCTGCCAGCCTTCATCAAACAGCAGCTTATTCCGTGGCCCCAGCTCAGCGGCCCTTGTTTAACCCCTTAATGACCGAAGCATTTTTCGATTTCCGCTCCCCTTCTTTCCAGAGTCATAAGTTTCTTTATTTTTCCGTCAATATGGCCATGTGAGGGCTTATTTTTTGCGGGATGAGTTATACTTTTGAACGACACCATTGGTTTTACCACGTCGTGTACTCGAAAATGGGAAAAAAATTCCAAGTGCGGTTAAATTGCAAAGAAAGTGCAATCCCACACTTGTTTTTTGCTTGGCTTTTTTGCTAGGTTCACTAAATGCTAAAACTGACCTGCAAAACTCAGTTGTCTAAAAGCCCAAAGAGACTTGTGTTTGGCCTGTGTTTTTACACCTGCGGATTCCTAAAATGGAATGGATGTAAAAACGCTGCGGAATCCACACAAAAAATAGACATGCTGCGGAAAATAAACCGCTGCGTTTCCGCTTGGAATTTTCCGCAGCATGTGCACAGCGGTTTTTATTTTCCATAGGATAACATGGTACTGTACATCACTTGCAAATCTGCTGCGGATCGGCAGGGCCAAATCCGCTGCGTATCCGCACACGAATCTGCAATGTGAGCACATCTATGATTTAGAATAAAGCAGAGCTGAGAAAGCTAACCCCGCCCACACCAGGCTTTTAGTGTACAAATTTCATAGACAGTGAGGTGTATTGTTGCCGGCAATGTCAATCTCTTAGTGATAAATCCTTTACAGTTAGGAAACAAAAGCCTGCACTTTGACAAGTGACACATCCCTGAATTCTGTGTTTCAGCCTCTCCCTCCTGCTGTCTTCATATTACACCACAAAAACCTGCAGAGATTCCCTTTAAAGTTGTTCTCCACTAATATTGCAGAACAGCCTCTAAACAGTGTGATGGAAACACAGTATTCCTCTCCACATACTGCTTACACTTGAGTGCTGCAAGCAGCTCATTTGTGGGGTAGCAGGTTGTCAGATCCCAGCATTCTGATATAGATGACCTATGCTACAGACAGCCATCAGTATTAGTGTGGTACAAAACCCCTTGAAACTTTCTCAAATTGCACTAAGTTCATTTGTCTTTATACCAATTCAGCCCAATCTTGCTTTTTCATGGAGTAAAAAAAAAGTTAAAGTTGCAGACGGTCAGACATCAATGAGACATTCATCTTGAGATATGTCAGGTTTAGAGACAAGTTAATGGTAGTCTGTAAGCACAAAGTCTCTGTTAAAACCAAATAAAGGCGCTTGGTGCACCCTTGGCGTGGCCAATCATTTAAAGGGGTTGTCCGGGCTTTTCACATAATCTCAGTACATATCTGGGCTGCAGAATTATGACAATAAGTAATTTAGTTTCTGTCACTAGTTTGCACGGTTTTCTAGATATTCTGAACAGAACGTCCAAGGGGGGGTGTTATGGCATTGAAATGAGAACTAGTCGCAACGTCCTACTCTACTCCAAACATGCCCTCTATAGCAACAACCCCACCCTCCATAGCTACAGGCCAGGGCGTAACTAGAACTGATTGGGCCCCATAGCAAACTTTTAAACGGGGCCCCCTCAAAGACACACCCCTCAAAGACACACCCCCTTCAAGACACACCCCCTTCTAGACGCACCCCCTTCAAGACGCACCCTCTTACCGATAATGCATACTAGAGTTGGCTGAGTGGCTGGCCTGGCATTAATTAAGCTGAGACAGTGAGGGCTGCCTGCCTTCCTCCGCGCAAACCGACCTCCAGGAACTACATTTCCCAGAGGTCCATGCGGCAGGCAGCTCTGCAAAGAGCTAATAGACAGCGAGGGCTCAGGGAAGGGGCGGGACTGAACTAGTCTGAAGCAATACACTGGCTGCAGGCAGGGAGGCGGGCCCAATATGTGCTTCGCTCCGCACAGCAGGCACAGAAATGCAGCGTAGGCTGCGAAATCATAGTGTACATTTTTTTCCACCGGGGCCCCGGATCCCCTACACTACACGCACCGGGCCGGCGGGCCCCCAAGACAGCGTTGGCCACAGCACCCGCCGGAGCGCCGCAGTAATGTACCGTATATGCTCGTGTATAAGCCGACCCGTGTATAAGCCGACCCCCCTAATTTTGTCACAAAAAACTGGGAAAACTTACTGACTCGCGTATAAGCCTAGGGTGGTAAATGCCGAAGCTACTGGTAAATTTCAAAAATAAAATGGGCCCCATAAGATGCTCCATAAAGTTCATGATGGGTTTCATAAGATGCTCCATACAAAAATATGCCTAATAATGCTGCACAGTGAATAATGGTGGCCCTATAACATGCTCCATAATAACATATGCCCCATATAATGCTGCAGTGATTGGTGGCCCCTTATAATGCTGCACAGTGATTGGTGGCCCCTTGTAATGCTGCACAGTGATTAATGGCCCCTTGTAATGCTGCACAGTGATTAGTGGCCCCTTGTAATGCTGCACAGTGATTAGTGGCTCCTTGTAATGCTGCACAGTGATTAGTGGCCCCTTGTAATGCTGCACAGTGATTAGTGGCCCCTTGTAATGCTGCACAGTGATTAGTGGCCCCTTGCAATGCTGCAGTGATTGGTGGCCCCTTATAATGCTGCACAGTGATTAGTGGCCCTTATAATGCTGCACAGTGATTAGTGGCCCCTTGTAATGCTGCAGTGATAAGTGGCCCCTTGTAATGCTGCACAGTGATTGGTGGCCCCTTGTAATGCTGCACGCTGATTATTGGCCCCTTGTAATGCTGCAGTGATTAGTGGCCCCTTGTAATGCTGCAGTGATTACTGGCCCCTTGTAATGCTGTAGTGATTAGTGGCCCCTTGTAATGCTGCACAGTGATTATTGGCCCCTTGTAATGCTGCAGTGATTAGTGGCCCCTTGTAATGCTGCACAGTGATTACTGGCCCCTTGTAATGCTGCAGTGATTAGTGGCCCCTTGTAATGCTGCACAGTGATTACTGGCCCCTTGTAATGCTGCACAGTGATTAGTGGCCCCTTGTAATGCTGCACAGTGATTAGTGGCCCCTTGTAATGCTGCACAGTGATTAGTGGCCCCTTGTAATGCTGCACAGTGATTAGTGGCCCCTTGTAATGTTGCAGTGATTGGTGGCCCCTTATAATGCTGCACAGTGATTAGTGGCCCCTTATAATGCTGCACAGTGATTAGTGGCCCCTTGTAATGCTGCACAGTGATTAATGGCCCCTTGTAATGTTGCACAGTGATTAGTGGCCCCTTATAATGCTGCACAGTGATTAGTGGCCCCTTGTAATGCTGCACAGTGATTAGTGGCCCCTTGTAATGCTGCACAGTGATTAGTGGCCCCTTGTAATGCTGCACAGTGATTAGTGGCCCCTTGTAATGTTGCAGTGATTGGTGGCCCCTTATAATGCTGCACAGTGATTAGTGGCCCCTTATAATGCTGCACAGTGATTAGTGGCCCCTTGTAATGCTGCACAGTGATTAATGGCCCCTTGTAATGTTGCACAGTGATTAGTGGCCCCTTATAATGCTGCACAGTGATTAGTGGCCCCTTGTAATGCTGCACAGTGATTAGTGGCCCCTTGTAATGCTGCACAGTGATTAGTGGCCCCTTGTAATGCTGCAGTGATTAGTGGCCCCTTGTAATGTTGCACAGTGATTATTGGCCCCTTGTAATGCTGCAGTGATTAGTGGCCCCTTGTAATGCTGCACAGTGATTAGTGGCCCCTTGTAGTGGTTTTCCTCTGGGTTCTCCAGTTTCCTCCCACACTCCAAAGACTTACTGATAGGGAATGTAGATTGTGAGCCCCAATGGGGACAGTGCCGATAATGTCTGTAAAGCGCTGCGGAATATGATGGCGTTATATAAGAATAATAAAATAGTAGCACCAGAGTAGCTCCTCACCTGCAGTGATCTGCACAGAGAGAAATACTACAATTTATGCTTCATGTGTGGCACGTAAACATTTCACATCACCATGGTTTGAAGAAGGAAATCACAATGTTTATGTACAGTATGTGTTTTCTTGATGTCAGCGATATTTCACTGTATAAAATGTGACAGATTTTTGGACTAGTCTGAGTTCAGTAATATAGATTAGAAGCATTTCATGACACATCAATACCCAGGTGTTATGTTGGTCGGCATTTCCGGAGCCATGATCTGATTATTATGTATTGCAGCACTTGCGTTTTTCGCTTCCTAGAATCAAATTTCTGACATTTTGATGAGGCTACGGAGTATTAAGCCAAGGGATTACCATGAAACAGAGCTATGTCTTGTCAGAATTTGTTAAGAAAGAGCAACACATATGGAAAGGCGTGTAATGTACATGAGAAGATATCTATCCACATAAAGATAAGTTCCATTTTTATGTCAAGCACAAATTTATGTGTCATCTTCATCAATATTCTTTCTTTATCCTACAAAGATGCAGCATCAATATACAATAATAGTCTTTATCCTACAAAGATGCAGCATCAATATACAATAATAGTAACATTTAGAAAAAAAAAATAAAAGAATGACACCAGGCATCTCAGCAAACATGGAGAAAAGATAAAAACTCCTTGCAGATATCATCCTTGGTGGAATTTGAACCCAGGACCTCAGTGTTGCAAAGCAACAGTGCTAACCACTGAGCCACCAGATTGTCCATACTTAGCGTAAAGGGTGCAGTGGAAACACTTAGCTTGCAAAAAGAATTCTTCTTTGTGTGGTGAATAGATGGCCTAAGGTGATGGGGTCAAAGTCAAAAACTCCATTTAAAAGGGTATTAAAAAATTTGAAAGCTCTCCCTTATCTGTGGGATAGGGAATAGCTTTGCAATCACAGGGATCCAACCGTTGGCTCCCTCGCTGATCCCAAGGACCAGTGCACTGAAGATCCCAGTAGAATAGAGTGGTGGATGATCATGTGAACTGCCTCTCCACTCCTACTAATGGGAGTCCCGAAGAACACCCGAGCGCTGCACATGGCAATATCCGGTGGTCCCATTAACGGGTTTCCCAAAAATGAAGATAATTTTAATCAACATAACTTTGAATAATAATAATTTCCACAATTGGATGTGTTTACATTTGTTTCCTGTGCGGAATCTATAATAATAAATGCCCTAAGCAGCTTCCGGTTGTAACAACTTCCGTCCAGTTGTAACCGGTGACATCACTGCACACCTCTTTCCATGTTAACCGTCAACATACACACTCCTCTCACCTTTCACCATCTCCACTCACTCTTTCACTCCACATACGACCCCTTCTCTCACTCCGTCTCTCATACTCACGCCGTCATCGCCGCTGATCCACGATCCCCGACATCTTCTTCCGCCGGCGCCATCCTGGATCCAGACGTCCTCCACGCCGGCGACATGTTCTTGCGGCGACGCCATTTTGGATTGGCGAAATCCCGCGATAGTCAAGATGGCGTCGCCGCAAGAGCATGTCGCCGGCGTGGAGGACGTCGGGATCCAAAATGGCGTCGGCGAAATCTCGCGAGATTTCACCGACACCATTTTGGATCCCGACGGCATCCACGCCGGCGACATGTTCCTGCGGCGACGCTATTTTGGATCGGCGAAATCCCGCGATACTCAAGATGGCGTCGCCGCAAGAACATGTCGCCGGTGAGGACGACGTCGGGATCCAAAATGGCGTAGGCGAAAACTCGCGAGATTTCACCGACGCCATTTTGGATCCCGACGTCGTCCACGCCGGCGACATGTTCTTCCAGCGACGCCATCTTTAGTATCGCGGGATTTCACGATACTCAAGATGGCGTCGCCGCAAGAACATGTCGCCGGCGTGGACAACGTCTGGATCCAGGATGGCGCCGGCGGAAGATGTCGGGGATCGTGGAGCAGCGGCGATGACGGCATGAGTATGAGAGACGGAGTGAGAGAAAGGGTCGTATGTGGAGTGAAAGAGTGAGTGGAGATGGTGAAAGGTGAGAGGAGTGTGTGTGTTGAGGGTTAACATGGCAAGAAGTGTGATGCGATAGCATCGGGCCATAATCTAGTAATCTTATAAATGTGCCCCTGCTGTGTTCTGTGTAATGGCCGTGTCTGACCATACAGCAACATGGTCTGATCATAACACATCACCTGGGCATGGAAAGAAACAAAAGAATGTATAGACATTACAGCAGGGGTTCACAGCTGATTATTTCTTTGAAGTAAAAAACAGTTTAACCCCTTCGCGACAGGCGCCGTACTAGTACTTCTCTGTGGGAACTGAGGGTTGGAATTAGGGTTAGGGGTGTGTTGGGGTTAGGGTTGGAGTTAGAATTGGGGGATTTCCACTATATAGGCACATCAGGGGCTCTCCAAACGCGGCATGGCATCTGATCTCAATTCCAATTTAGCATTGAAAAGTCAAACGGCGCTCCTTCCCTTCCGAGCTCTGCCATGCACACAGTGGTTTACCCCCACATATGGGGTATCAGCATACTCAGGACAAATTGCACACAATTTTTGGGGTCCAATTTCTCCTGGTACCCTTGGGAAAATAAAAAATTGGGGCGAAAAGATCATTTATGTGAAAAAAATTATGATATTTGGTGGTTCAAAGTGCTCACCACACATCTAGATTAGCTCCTTAGGGGGTCTCCTCTCCAAAATGGTGTCACTTGTGGGGGTTTCCACTGTTTAGACACATCAGGGGCTTTTCAAACGTGACATGGCGTACGATCTCAATTCCAGCCAATTTTGCATTGAAAAGTCTAATTTAAGGGCATAAAAACTAAAAGTTTGAAAATTGTGAAATTTTCAATATTTTCGCCAAATTTCTGTTTTTTTCACAAATAAACACAAGTCATATCGAATAAATTTTACCACTATCATAAAGTACAAATGTCACGGGAAAAAACAACTCAGAATCACTAGGATCCGTTTAAGCGTTTCAGAGTTATGACCTCAGAAAGTGACAGTGGTCAGAATTGCAAAAATCGGCCTGGTCATTAAGGTGAAAACAGGCTTCATCTCAAAGAAGTTAAAAACAGGCAGGGAACTGTTTTACCTCACAGAATGAAATAGCTGTGATCCCATGCTGTCCTGTCTGTATGCTCTCTTATGTTTAAATCACGCAAGACACAGCAGGGGCATATTTATCTCAGCACAGGAACATTTTTTCTTAACACATACAATTGTGAACTTATTTTTATTTCAAGATGTATTAATTAAAATGAACTTTGTGGCAAAAACCCCTTTAAGAAAGGACAAGCGCATAACTCTCTGGATCGGTGGGGCCAAAGCGTTAGGACCCTACTGATCCCTATCCTACAGATAGGGGAAACCTATCATACTTATCATAATATCCTTTAACCCCTTAATGACAGCCGATATGCATTTTAACGGAGGCAGTTAAGGGTACTTATTCCTCAGCGCCGCTTTTTAACAATGCTGAGAAATAAGGGTATAACGTCACCCAGCTTTGGAAAATTTCTGGGGTCTCAGCTACTGGGGGTAGCCGAGACCCTGGAGAACATGATCAGGGCCAGTTTTTACGGTCTCCTGTTATGTGATCTCCATTATTCACCAAATAACGGCGATCAAGAAAAAAAGTCTGATTTACAATTCATTTCTCTCTTGTCTGATATTATCTAGCATATCAGAGAAGAGAGGAACGGGATCCCCCGAGCCCCCCTGGTACCTCCACCATCCCTGGGCCTTCCTGATCTGTTCTGTCTGTGTTAGGGTTGGGGTTATGGGTGTGTTAGGATTTGGGTGTGTCTTAAGGGTTGTTAGAGTTAGAAATTTTTTTTTTTCAAAAGAAAAAATGATGACGATATGACGGCTAGTGTTGAAGTGCAAGTGCTCACTACTCAAGTTTGCATCATGTACTCGTGTATGCACAGTGTATCCTGGATCCCTGCATGTTTTTTAGGTGTCTAACAGCTGTGAAACATGCGAGGCAGGAACTTGAGCATGTCACTTGAACACCCGCGATACTCGGTGCATACCGGAGCGCCTGAGGCATCCTAGAGTAGCAAGCACTTGCGCTCAACACTAATGACGACATATTCAATATGACGACCTAATGTTATAAAATTCTTTGTTGTACCTATGGCTTTAAAATGCTCACTATACCCCTGAATAAAATCCTTGAGGGGTGTGGTTTCCAAACTGGGGTCACTTGTGGGGGGTTTCCACTCTTTAGGCACATCTCCAAATGCGACATTGTGCCCGCCATCGATTTCAGACAATTTTGTGTTCAAAAAAGTCAAAAGGTGCTCTCTCCCTTCTGAGCCCTGCCATGAGCCCAAACAGTGGATTTCCCCGACATATGGGGTATCGGTGTACTCAGGAGAAATTGCACAACAAATGTTGTGGTTCGTTTTTTTCTTGTTATCCTTGTGAAAATAAAAAAGTTTGAGTCTAAAGTAAATTTTTTTGTAAAAAAAAAAAAAAATGAAATGTTAATTTTTTTCCTTCCACATTGCTTCAGTTCTTGTGCAGCACCTGAAGGGTTAATAAACTTCTTGAATGTGGTTTTTAGCTCCTTCAGGGGTGCAGCTTTTAGAATGGTATAACTTTTGGGTACTTTCTGTCATATTAACCCCTTAATGTCTGTTCAAATGCAATGTGGCCCCTAAAAAAGATGGTTCTGTAAATTTGGTTGGAAAAATTAGAAATCGCAGGTCAACTTTTAACCCATATAACTTCCTAACAAAGAAAATGATGTTTCCAAAATTGTGCTGATATAAAGCTGACATTTTTATAGCACGATTTATTCCATGGTGCGTTACATGTGAAAGGGGCACATATAGTCAAGAATAGTAAACATGAGCAATACAAGGCACACACAGGTACAGAAGGAGAGAGGACCCTGCCCGTGAGGGCTCACAGTCTACAGGGGATGGGTGAGGATACACTAGGTGAGGGCAGAGTTAGTCGTGCGGCGGTTCAATAGATTGAGGATCACTGCAGGGTGTTGGCTTCACGGAAGAGGTACTCTTCAGGTTCCTTTTGAAGGCTTCCGTGGAAGGTGAAAGCCTGATGTGTTGGGCTAGAGAGTTCCAGAGTATAGGGGAAGCATGTCTTAATGCGGTTGTGGGAAGAAGAGATAAGAGGGGAGTAGAGAAGGATATCTTGAGAGGATCGAAGGTTGAGTGTAGGTAAGTACCGGGAGACCATGTCACAGATGTATGGAGGAGACAGGTTGTGGATGGCTTTATATGTCATAATTAGGGTTTTGAACTGGAGCCTCTGGACAATAGGAAGCCAGGGAAGGGCTTGGCAGAGAGGAGAGGCTGGGGAGTAACGAGGAGACAGGTGGATTAGTCGGGCAGCAGAGTGTAGGATGGACTGGAGTGGTGCAAGAGTGGTAGAGGGGAGGCCAGAGAGTATGAGGTTGCAATAGCCGAAGCGGGAGATGACGAGGGTGTGCACTAGCGTTTTTGCAGTTTCCTGGTCAAGGAATCTACGGATCCGGGAAATATGTTTGCGTTGGAGTTGGCAGGAGGAGGTAACGGCTTGGATATGTGGCTTGAAAGAGAGGGCACATTCGAGGATCACCTCGAGGCACCGAACATGCGGGACTGTGAAAAGTAAGCAGCCATTGACAATGACGGCTAGGTCTGGTGGAGGGGTAGAGTGAGATGGTGGAAAGATGATGAATTCAGTTTTGTCCATGTTCAGTTCTAGATAGTGAACAGAAAAGAAAGCTGAATTAGCGGACAGACATTGTGGGATTTTGGTCAGTAGGGAGGTGAGGTGATGTCAGGTTCACATAGGTAGATCTGCGTGTCGTCGGCATAGAGATGATACTGCAAACCGTGGGATTCTATGAGCTGTCACAGGCCGAAGGTGAAAATAGAGAAGAATTAGTGTCCTAGAACTGAGCCATGGGGAACACCAACAGACAGGGGCCGAGGTGAGGAATAGAGGGTGTGGTAGAGGGAGACACTGAATGTCCAGTCTGTTAGATATGATGAGATCTAGGATAGGGCCAAATCTGTGATGCCAAGAGATTAAAGAATTTGTAACAGGAGGGAATGGTCCACAGTGTCAAAGGCAGAAGACAGGTCCAGGAGGAGGACAGTAGTATCACTTGCTCTTGGTGGTTAGTAGGTCGTTGGTGACTTTAGTTAGGGCAGTTTCAGTTGAGTCATGCGGCCAGAAGCCATATTGTAAACGGACAAAGAGGGAGCAGGAGGAGAGGTGGGAAGACAGTTAAAGATGGACATGCTGTTCCAGTAGTTTTGAGGTATAAGGGAGAAGAGATATCGGACGATAGCTAGACACAAAGGATGGGTCGAGGGAGGGCTTTTTGAGGATGGGTGTGATTGAGGCATGTTTGAAGGATGAGAGAATTTGACAAATTTCCGTTTTTTCCATATATAGACGCAAGTCATATCCAATACATTTTACCATTATCATGAAGTACAATATGTCATGAAAAAACATACTTAGAATTAGCGGGATTTGGACCTCATCTATGGCACCAATAAGCACTAACCCTTGTAATCTTGAAAAGCAGCCACATGCATACCCCTAATTGACTGTCAGGACCCACAAGGGTCGGTCCGGCGGATGGCACAACAAACTCCAAGAACGGGGATGGAAAAAGGGGGAGGAAAGCCCAACAATAGGGAAGGAGGGATGGGGCACCTCCTAACACAGCATGTGCCTATCCGTAAGCTCCCCTAATGCCCTATGCGGGTCCTTCCCCCCGTCGCCGTCATGTGCCTCGTCCCTAGCTGTCAACTCACTATATACCCTGGCTAGTGTACTGGCTGGCAAGTATGCTAGCATCACCATTGCAGATGGTGTAAATACAGGGGGTAGTGACAAGCACGAGACAGACAAAGACAGGAAATATGGAAACTTAGCTTTCAAGCTTCTGCTGAAAGCTCCACACAGCAGAGGATTTGGAAGCATGATCTCAAGCAGCTGATACACACTGACACCAGAGAGCTCCCCACTCATTGGCTGGTCACCAGAGAAAAACTCTATCAGCAACAGTCAGCTGATGCGTCAGGTGACTATTTAAAGGATGGTGGGGTTGGCCACCACCCACATCAGCTGACCAGCAACACAGCAGCTGCCAGCAAGGAAAACTGACATTAACCCTTGCTGGCCCAAAAGTAAAATCCACGTTAAAATTAAAGCAGAACGACTTCCACAAAATGAGTCATGATATTGACATAACATGTGCATTATGCAAGGACGGGGATTTGAAGCTTGTAAGGGCAACATGAAAATATGCAATTCCTCTGAAACTGTAGTTTTTGTCATTTTGAAAAAATATTTGGGGTCTGAATTGCAACCTAGTGGGCTTCTCTGGCACATGGAAGTTAGAAACTAAGTAAGTCTGGAAGCCAAAAGGCACAACTCTCATCTATTTCAATGAGAGTTAATGTGGGCAAAACTTTCCATTCCCATGAAAGGTATTGTGTGCTGTATTTCCCAACAATCATGCAATACTGTGTGCACGTTCCTTTGTTCATTCTGACTCATGCCTACTTTCATATTTTTCAGTGTGGACCATAAAAGTAAAGCATGTCTGTAATAAGTTATCTAGGTTTACTATTGAAGAAATGGCTTTCACTGAAACACTGTACATGTATGATCCATTACAATCACCTTTTATATGTTGTCTTCTGAACTCCATATAAATAATAAAACTAAGTAAGTTAGAGCACTTGATTCGCAAGAAAGAACACAACAGAATGAAAAGCAATGAATGCCCTGCAGGGAATGATAGAAGAAATTGATTGAAATCTGTTAGTTGTGCAGAACGCAGTTATTGAGTGTCCTCCCATATCGCAGTCATATAAATCCATTATAAATTGGTTACCTGATAAACAGTAGCACGCAGTTTATCAGCCGCTTCTACTTCACTGCTTTCTTTATTAATAGACGTGTCCAGTATTGTTAATGTTCCCAAATATCGGGACTTAGCAGAGACCCGTGTGCCGAGTTTTGAAGACTTCTTGGTTTGCGAGGCAGATAAAGATCTGTAATGAAATAACAAACTTAATGTCTTGCAAATGCTTCTTCCTGCAAAAGAAAGCAGTGAAGTTAGGGGATTTTTTATGGCACACTTCCAAATTAAAGGGGGATTCTCATCTCATAAACTGCCATCGCTTAAAGAATTTGTTCACAACTCGGACAACCCCTTCTCAGTCCCTACATTTTCCCCCAGTAAAATAATAACACCTATACTCCCCTATGATGCCGATACTGTTCCAGCGGTTTCGTCACTGGTTCTCCCGGGGCTCGTGTGCCATACGCCTATTGAGCGCTGGCTTCACTCTCCTGTTCCAAGGACGTAATTGACATCCAGAGGAAGTGTAAGCTGCTGCTTTCTCAATTATCTTGATTTGTACAAAGGAGGGGAGAATGAAGCCAGTGCTGATTGGCTGAGGGATTGCTTGCATTTTTGTGTCACGCGAGCCCCAGGGGAGCCAGAGCCGACACCTGTAAGGTTCTCAGTCTCTTTGGACATGTTTTTGAAACTTAGGTTTTTCTGTCGGCCATTTTGCTTTCTTTCCTGCTGCAGCTATCTTGCCCTCAGTTACTATGGAGTTTCCAGCTTTTATGTTCCCGCCCTGATTCTCTAACTCTTGCCTTTTAAGCAACCTCAGCTGATCAATCTGTGCTTCAGAATCAAGTCTGCTGTTAGCCTGTGACCTGGCTCCTGGAAGCCTTGGACATGGTACTCCAGCCACCGCCTGCTGATGAACTTGGGAACACTTGTGGACACTGGAAACCTGCTGCCTGATAAATCCACAGTTGCAAGGGAAGTAACAGAAAGACCCTCAACCTGTTGTGGAACTTCTGCTGTGCTAAAAGTTTACTCTGGCCTGCTGTGTCTCCTGCCTTGTATATGCAAACTGTGTGAACCTTTTTTGCTTACTTGTATGAAGTAATACAAGTCTTTCCTAATCACACTTGAGTCTCCTGTGTTTTCCTTGCACCCAAGCACAAGACGCTATATGAACTGTACGCTTTACATCACAACACCACTGAAATGATGCATTCACTGCAGGTGAATTTTAGTGTTATTATTTTCCTGGGGGGTAAAATAGGGATTGAGAAGGGGATGTCCACTTAATGAACAATTCTTTTAATAACTGATAGGAGTCACAGATTCTGAAAATGAGGCAGCCACAGTGCAGAAGCTCATTCACAGCTTTCTCTGCACCGGTGCTTTCCTGACCACTATGCCGTGCAGGGAGCAGCAGCTGCCACCATTTATTTGAATAGAGGTGTGCTGTAGTTTCCTTGCACAAGTGTATCCGGCCACTCACTGTGACTGAAGGGGCTGCAAAGCTAAATCAGTGCTGAAGACCTTCGATATTAAGATTTTTGCAGCCCCCAATTTATCATGAAGTGATGAGATATCCTAGATATATGACAGAAAACTGACCGGCACATCAAGAACTGGTCTGAACAGGTGCATACCAAAAACCAACTTATATATCAAAATACGAAAATGGTTGCACTCAATCTTGTTAAAGCATGTCAACATGAAATACATGAAGTGTGAATAGCAAAATGGCTTTTGAAGTCTAGGAAAAATACACATAAAACGCTTAGCAAAAAATTTGTCCAAATAATGTGAGCCCATCCACCATCGTCAAGGTAATCTCATGAATCGGATGGGTCCCTGACCTAACTGCCCAGTGTGAACACTTACCTATGGCTAATCTCTTGGTAAAGCCTACATTTATGGGTTGGTCGGAACCTGATGTGATTAGATGTAATTAAAATCTCTGCATGGTAAAGAGCGGAGTACTCAGAGAAAGCTAGCATACAAATAACAGAAAACTGACCGGCATATTAAGAACTAGTCAGTACAGGTGCATACCGAAAACCAACTGGACACAGTACTCCATGTGCGGTCTAACCAGAGATTTGTACAGAGGTAGTATAATGCTCTCATTATGTGTATCCAGACCTCTTTTAATGCACCCCATGATCCTGTTTGCCTTGGCAGCCGCTGCCTGGCACTGGCTGCTCCAGGTAAGTTTATCATTGACTAGGATCCCCACGTCGTTCTCCATGTAAGATTTACCCAGTGGTTTCCTTTACAGTGTGTAACGGTGATATTGATTCCTTCTTCCCATGTGTATAACCTTACATTTATCATTGTTAAACTGCATCTGCCACCTTTTGGCCCAAGTTCCCAACTTATCCAGATCCATCTGTAGCAGAATACTATCTTCTCTTGTATTGACTGTTTTACATAGTTTTGTATCATCTGCAAATATCGATATTTTACTGTGTAAACCTTCTACCAGATCGTTAATAAATATGTTGAAGAGAATAGTTCCCAATACCGACCCCTGCGGTACCCCACTGGTCACAGCGACCCAGTTAGAGAATATACCATTTATAACCACCCTCTGCTTTCAATTACTAAGCCAGTTACTTACCCATTTACACACATTTTCCCCCAGACCAAGCATTCTCATTTTGTGTACCAACCTCTTGTGTGGCACGGTATCAAACACTTTGGGAAAATCAAAATATACCACATCCAATGACTCACCTTGGTCCAGTCTATAGCTTACGTCTTCATAAAAACTGATTAGATTGGTTTGACAGGAGCAATTCCTCATACACCCATGCTGATATGGAGTCAGTTATTCTCATTGAGATAATCCAGAATAACTTCCCTCAGAAACCCTTCAAATATTTTCCCAACAATAGAGGTTAGACTTACTGGCCTATAATTTCCAGGTTCACTTTTAGAGCCACTTTTTTAATTCACTTTTTAATTCTTACATGTATATAGATAAATTTGTTGCATTTTTAGAAAGAAAGCAACTACTTCTGCTGGTATGACTGTATATACTGTGACTTTGCTATAATGCTAATTAACTACCATAAGTCAAATTAAAGCGTAATGGAAGCATACCCTGATCTCAAGATTCAAGACTTCTGAATCTCATATTACCAGGATAGCCCTGCCATTTGGGTAGTCTTCAGTTATTTCTTTTAGCCCTAACACAACTCTAAGGTAAAGGTCTATGGAGCAATATTGACACATCGGCCACATATTTCCGAAATGAAATATTAATCACAGCTCTCCTATTGGAGACGTGTATAGAATGGAAGTAAAAGATGAAAGGAAAAAAAAGAAGCTTCTATCAAGGATCCATCAAAACTACAAGCATACTATGGCTCTGTAGTGTAGGCCAAGGTGAACTTGTTAAGCAGAATGTAATTAGATAAAACCAGGAATATCGTTATGTAAAAAGGGTTTCATTCTCTAAAATGGAAAGTAGTATCTTATATGGTATTAGGGAAACATAAGAGCATTGCATATATTTTCCAAGAATTTATTGCAAAGAATTCTAATAAATATTGAGCTGTACAGTAATAGATTTACTACTCTAAAGACCACAAATACATCTTTTTATGACGGTCATTTAGGAGACTGATGTCTAAACACTGGTTTTACGCTGCTATGGAATAAACCTGAATGGGAGCCCCGTGTTCGATGGACTGAAGGATCTGTTGTGTTATGACAGCTGAACTCCTGTTCTAGCATCTGGGATCAGAGAAACCTCTGAGCTTAGCCATTTACCTCCTTTAACCTTTTTAAGTGAAAGCAGGCGTTACCAGTGTGAGATGTGTAGATCAGGAGAGCAGAATGTCAGTCATTACATGTCTCACACTGGTAACTCCCCTTTTCATTTAAAACAAGATCTGGAGGCAGATTCTCAGGGAGATCTGTGTCCAGCCCATAGGTCTTAACAGTTCATTTACATATTAAGGAAACTCTGGATTACAAATTACTCTGGAATAAGTCATCAGATCAAAGATGTCAAGATATCATTTTACTAAGGTTCCTAATACCTACCTGACCATATACATGCTTAGGAGGGGGATCATGCTGACAGATTCCCTTTGAAGGGAATTTGTCATAAAATTTCACACCCCAAACTATTAATGTCCATTTAGCATTTTCAAAGACAAGTCTAGAAAATTTTTTACATAGCTACTGATAAATTAGTTTTAAATTATTTGAAATCCTGGACAACCCCTTTAAATTGTTACCGTATTTTTCAGACTATAAGGCGCACCGGCCCATAAGACGCACCCCAAATTTTCAGGTGGAATATAGGGAAAAAAATAATGTTTCAAATAGGGGTCCATCTTACAGTCCAAATTCAGCTTACCAAGGAAGGGATTCGGCACAGGTGGAGGAGTGGTCACAGGGGTCGTTCGGTAGTCCAGGCTGGTGCGGTGGCCTATGAGAAATCCCATCCCAAGCTGGTGAGATGGTGGTGGCTCTGTGCTCGGGCAGGGGGCCTGTGCTGTGGCAGGGGGACTGTGCTCCGGTGCAGGGGCTGTACTCCGGTGCAGTGGCATCGGCTCTCTGTGCTCCATGGGGGGCTCCACTGGCATTTCATCAAAGCCTGGAGTCCCCTGCACATCAGTTACTGCCATGTTGCGGTGGCCTCTGGGAACATGGCTACCGGGAAGATGGCCACCGGGCCGGGGGCGGAGCATGCTCAGATTCAAATCTAGGCAACGAGATCTCATCCCGAGATCTCGTCTCCCGAGATTTCGGGATGAGATCTGAATCTGAGCATGTGCCGCCTGTGGCCCGGCGGCCATCTTCCCATGAGGTCAGAGTGGTTAAAGACCTGCTACACCCAATAATACTAGGGAGGGACTTTAGCTTGTTCTGGGACTTATGGAGAAAAGGCAGGGGCGCCAAGTTACTCAGACAGGAGTCGGTTTAACCATGAAGAATCCTCCAAAGTTCCCTTTGTGTGTCTTTGCCAGTGATGAGGACAAGACAGTAACCCATGAGGCCGAGATTTCTGAGTTGGGTGACTCTGAGGGGATTTTTGGGACTGCTTAAATGGAGGACCTTACTTTAAAAGGGGCATGGGAACTGTGATCAATGGGGTTGCCCAAGAGCTAGGGGCCGACACAAGTTGTCTATATTTTACAGTAAATGAGGAACTGCTAAATGGGGTCACTAAACTGAGAGGGAATGTATTAGAGCAGCTGTAGGGTATTAGATCTGGCCCATTCTCATGTCTTGGGTGGGCATCTGGGTGTAGACAAAACCCAGGTGCATGTATTTCAGATGTTCTACTGTCCCGTGTGTCACAAAGATATTGCTAATTATTGCTGGTCCTGTCCTAATTGTCAGATAACTGCTCCCGTATCCCACTTCCACAGTCCCCTAGTGTCGTTACCCATTATAGCGGTTCAATTTGACCGGATTGCCATGGACCTTGTCGGGCCCCTAGTTAAGTCCTCCAGAGGGCACCAATATATCCTAGTGTTTATGGACTATGAAACACGATACCCGGAGAAGGTACCACTAAGAAACTTCTCCGCCAGAAGCATACCCCTAGAGCTAGTTTATATTTTCTCCTGGACGGGCCTGCCAAAGGAGATTCTGATGGACCAAGGTAATGAGAGAGTTCTGTAAGGCTCTCCAGATTACACAATTCAGGAAGTTGGTGTACCATCCATAGATGAACAGTCTTTTGGAGAAGTTGATAAGACCTTGAAGTCCATGCTTAAGAAGGTTGTGGAAAAGGATGGTCGAGACTGGGATTGCCTACTCCCGTACCTGCTGTTCTCTATTAGGGAAGTTCCACAGACCTCTACAGGGTTCTCGCCGTTCGAGTTGTTACATGGACAGCACCCTTGGGGACTTTTGGGTATTGCAAAGGAGACCTAGGAAGCAGAGGCTACACCCTACCGAGCATGTGGCACAGATGCAGGAGAGGATCATGCACAAGAGGCCCAGGCTAGGGTCTACAATCGGTCGGCAAGGCTGAGACAGTTTAGTCCTGGAGACCGATTGTTGGTGTTGATCCCCACAGTTGAAAGTAAATTTCTGGCCAAGTGGCAGAGGCCATACGAGGTGGTCAAAAAAACTGAGTGACGTCAACTACAAGGTACAAAAGCCAGGGAGAGGAAAGCTGTACCAAGTGAACCACATCAACCTGCGTAAACCGTGGCGAGACAGTGAACCAGTGGAAGCTACATACCTAGGGGCCAATCCTGAGGCCAAGGTTGAGGATGTCACAGTCCCAGAGACACTGTCACCGACCCAGAAACAATAGTGCTGAGAACGGCTTCAATGCAACCAAGACCTGTTTTCGGAGTTGTCAGGACGTACGAACATGAAATCCATACAGAACCTCATGTGCGGGTGAACCAAAATCCGCATAGAATCCCCGAAGCCCGCCATGAGGTGATTTAGAAGGAGATGAGAAAAATGTTAAACCTGGGCATCATACAGTAGAGGAGTCAAAGAGCAGCTCGTCCAGCAACACTTTCCTCGCGCCAAAGCCTGATGGAGAGTGACGTTTCTGCAATGACTACAGGAAATAAAATGAGGTATCTAAATTAGACGCATTTACGATGCCCCGTGACGAGGAACTCATAGGCTAGGGTCAGTCAGATACATCACCACCCTGAACCTAACAAAAGGTTACTGGCAAATCCTCCTCTCAAAATGCCAAGGAAAAGATGGCGTTTTCTACACTTGATGGTTGTTTCCAGTATACGAGAATGCTGTTCAGACAGCAAGGAGCCCCAGCTACCTTTCAGAGAACCACGGACCAAATCCTAGCCCCTTACAAAAAAAACGCTGCAGTTTATCTCGACGATATTGTGATATTCAGCTCGGATTGGAGAAGTCATCTGCAGCAGATTAAAGCCATGCTGGAATTGCTGAGGAAGGCGGGGTTTATCACAAACCCAAAGAAGTGTGCCATGGGGAAAGAGGAGGCAAAATACTTGGGCTATGCCAGAAAAGGCAAAATAAAACCGCAAGTGAATAAGGTGAAGGCAATTCAAAACTGGCTGCAACTGGTCTCTAAGAAACAGGTTTGGGCATTTCTGGGAGTGGTGGGATACTATCCCGAATTTCCCTATGATGGCCGCATCCCTGACCGACCTTCTTAAGGGGACAAATACACCGATGGCAAAATGGTTTCCTGAAGCAGAGATGGTGTTCCAAGAGTTGAAGCTCGCCCTATGTACGCAGCCAGTGTTGATCGCACCTGACTTCAGTAGGGAATTCATGGTCCAGAGAGACACCTCAGAGGTCGGGTTGGGAGCTGTGTCATCCCAAGAAGTAAATGGGGAGGAACATCCAGTCCCTGTATTTAAGTAGGAAACTTTCCTTCTTTGAGAAAATCTATGCCATTACAGAAAAAGAATGCATGGCAATCAAATGGGCAATTGACTCTGAGGTAATACCTTTTAGGATGGAAGTTCACGCTAGTGTCAGATCATCCGCCCCTCAGATTGACAAAGGAAAAGGAAGGAGAAGAATGCCCGGTTGACTAGATGGTTTCTAGGGCTACAGGACTTCAGCTTTCATGTGGAGCACAGAACTGGGAACCTTCATGGTATCACATTAGTGTATCTGTGTGCAGCGTATGCCTGCGTACAGATTCACATTGTGTACACAGGGACGTGCATTTGCATCAGTTTGGGTGCGGATGTGTCCGCATGTGTCATTTCGCCACGCACGCCGAACGCAACATGTTGCATTTTTTGATCCATCAAATATGAGCAGGCATGCGCATGCGGATAAGTGCGTCAAAACAACGCATTACTGTCTATGGGAACGGAACGCATTGGTACGCATGAATGCGTTCGATACGCATGCGTACTTCAGACTGAGCATGTCCAGGCACTGATGATTCATCACCTCCCAAATCCCAGGTGTATAAAAGGGGGTGTGGACACAGGAAGTCCAGAACTCTCAAGACTGTGGATGGGATATCAAGACTCTGTATGTACTGTAGGTATAGAAGCTTTGAAAATGTCTGTCTCTCACTGCAGTCTGTACTTATGTTTTGCTTTCTGTTCCTTGTAGACATTGCCATGCTGGTGTTCTGGATCCCTGTTCCGGATTTCTCCTGTCTTGGATTTCTCCAGTCCCGGATTTCTCCAGTCCTGGTTTTCTCCAGTCCGGTGGTGTGGTTCTGGCCCTCTCAGCTGCTTAATGTAAGTATGAGTGTCTGTACTTTTCAATTACTATGTTGCTCTGCCCAGTCTCACAGTCTTCGTCACTTATGTTTTTCTTTCTGTTCCTTGTAGACTGTGCCATGTTGGTGTCCTGGATTGAGGCCTGTTCCAGATTTCTCCAGTCCCGTATTTCTCCTGTTCCGGATTTCCCCTGTTCTGCTGTCCCGGTGTTGTGCTGCCGTCTCAGGGTTGTGCTGTCGTCCCGATGTTGTGCTGCTGCCCCGGATCTATAAAAAGAAATACTCATAAACACACTCAGACAGGAGGACATATTCCTGGCATAATAAATTATACCTAGATGCCTCCACTGAAATGTTGGACCTAAATATAGATCAGTCGCTAACAGCAACTATGAAATTAGGGGGGAGTGGAAAACCACTCAGAAACGACCACAGATCCGATATAAAAATATATAATATATCTTTATTGGGACATACAAACAGATCCTAGACAAACAATGCTAAAGTGCACAGAATTAATCCACGCATCATGGAAAACACAGCAGATCTCCTTAGATCATACAAATGATGTAGTCCAACTAGGACATAACATTCTCCTCACCAAAGTATACCATGGGGACATTATACTCCCTATCACTAGTCCTAATCACATAGTATATACACATATTCATGCGAAGTCAATAACTAGATATAAACAAATATATATGTGCCCATATACATAAACATTGAAATAGGACAACGATATTACATGAACATATTGTCAAACAGGCCACTATAATAACGGCTAAAGGATGTCACTATCAGCATATAACACCAAGTGGTGGTGTGGCATCCTCATAATAACCATTACATATATTATATATTACAGACAGGCCTTATTAGGGAGATAAAGAAATATTTGAGAGAAAAATCTCTCTAGCCCTCATCCTCCATAGCCAGAAGGAGTGACAATTGCTACCATGCTCAGAATGACAGGCAGTAATAAAACCGGTGGTTGTTACCAAAATGAACGGTGGTAGGTGAGGGGTCTCAAGGGAGACCGCACGTGTACCCCGACGCGCGTTTCGGAAGCTCGTCCTTCGTCAGGGGGCGTCACAAACAGCAGAGCCGGAAAGCTAAAAAAGGCCGTGACCGGAAATGAGGAGGTGTCGACCGGAAGTGACGCATCCGCCGTTATGGCAACCAGGGACGCTGAGCGGCGCCGACGTCACCAGCACGCAGCCGGCGTCAGAGACGCCATGGCAACGTACCGGAAGAGACGCCAGAAGCCGCGTCGCGGCCCCGGGCCACAACGCGCATGCGTACAGGTCAACCATCCTCCCCATCTGGCCACACATGGATTCAGTGCAAGTAAAAAGAAATGAAATATTCGCATACCATGGGCACAATTAATAACCTAAAACATGGAGAACATCATTACATGAGATAAAGAGCATATTATCCAATAACATCGTGGAAAATCATAATATATAAATTTGGGCACAGACATCTCACATATTAGACAAGTATAACCTTCCACATTATAAAAGATAGGGTAGAGCCAACAGTCCCACAACCCATACATAAACTACCATGTAATATATATATCTCTCGAGACTCATTAATGCATCACACATATAGATGGCACATACAGCAAATTATTCCATGGATTGTAGTGACACACAATAAATAATGCAGGATAAATAGCCGTGTCCCACAGATAAACAGCTTGAAATCCAATTGTTCACCCGATATGGCTCCACGATGTACAATTGGATTTCAAGCTGTTTATCTGTGGGACACGGCTATTTATCCTGCATTATTTATTGTGTGTCACTACAATCCATGGAATAATTTGCTGTATGTGCCATCTATATGTGTGATGCATTAATGAGTCTCGAGAGATATATATATTACATGGTAGTTTATGTATGGGTTGTGGGACTGTTGGCTCTACCCTATCTTTTATAATGTGGAAGGTTATACTTGTCTAATATGTGAGATGTCTGTGCCCAAATTTATATATTATGATTTTCCACGATGTTATTGGATAATATGCTCTTTATCTCATGTAATGATGTTCTCCATGTTTTAGGTTATTAATTGTGCCCATGGTATGCGAATATTTCATTTCTTTTTACTTGCACTGAATCCATGTGTGGCCAGATGGGGAGGATGGTTGACCTGTACGCATGCACGTTGTGGCCCGGGGCCGCGACGCGGCTTCTGGCGTCTCTTCCGGTACGTTGCCATGGCGTCTCTGACGCCGGCTGCGTGCTGGTGACGTCGGCGCCGCTCCGCGTCCCTGGTTGCCATAACGGCGGATGCGTCACTTCCGGTCGACACCTCCTCATTTCCGGTCACGGCCTTTTTTAGCTTTCCGGCTCTGCTGTTTGTGACGCCCCCTGACGAAGGACGAGCTTCCGAAACGCGCGTCGGGGTACACGTGCGGTCTCCCTTGAGACCCCTCACCTACCACCGTTCATTTTGGTAACAACCACCGGTTTTATTACTGCCTGTCATTCTGAGCATGGTAGCAATTGTCACTCCTTCTGGCTATGGAGGATGAGGGCTAGAGAGATTTTTCTCTCAAATATTTCTTTATCTCCCTAATAAGGCCTGTCTGTAATATATAATATATGTAATGGTTATTATGAGGATGCCACACCACCACTTGGTGTTATATGCTGATAGTGACATCCTTTAGCCGTTATTATAGTGGCCTGTTTGACAATATGTTCATGTAATATCGTTGTCCTATTTCAATGTTTATGTATTTGGGCACATATATATTTGTTTATATCTAGTTATTGACTTCGCATGAATATGTGTATATACTATGTGATTAGGACTAGTGATAGGGAGTATAATGTCCCCATGGTATACTTTGGTGAGGAGAATGTTATGTCCTAGTTGGACTACATCATTTGTATGATCTAAGGAGATCTGCTGTGTTTTCCATGATGCGTGGATTAATTCTGTGCACTTTAGCATTGTTTGTCTAGGATCTGTTTGTATGTCCCAATAAAGATATATTATATATTTTTATATCGGATCTGTGGTCGTTTCTGAGTGGTTTTCCACTCCCCCCTAATTTCATAGTTGCTGTTAGCGACTGATCTATATTTAGGTCCAACATTTCAGTGGAGGCATCTAGGTATAATTTATTATGCCAGGAATATGTCCTCCTGTCTGAGTGTGTTTATGAGTATTTCTTTTTATGTATATTTTTCTGTGTTTTGCACAGGTGTAACTCATATAAAGATGGACTACAAGGCCAGAGAAATAACCTGGCTGGGACAGGTAGACCAGGTCTTTGGCAGTAATGGTGCTTGCAGTCAGCCGGTTGGTGATCTTGGATTCGAAAGTCTCTGTGATTCAGTACAGACTCTACTGTTGCGACGTACCAGGATCTGGTGGAGCCGTGCATTTTTACAGAAATATATTGCACGTAAGATGATTCCTAGAGGCCTGAGGATAAGAGTCACACCCACATTTGTGGTTGAGGATCAGTCTTTTATAAATGAGTGGGAGGAGGCATGTAACATTTGTTCTGGGAGTCTGATGCAGTTATTAATTGGGCTGAATACAAAGTTGATCAATGAATTGGACAATAAAATTGATTCCATCTTATCCGAGTTACGTGGAAATGGGTCAGAAGATCGTATCAAGGTATTTGAGAATGAATTGGAGAAGACGATAGATAATGCAGTTAAAAAAATTAGTGATTCACAGACTTCTAAAATCAATCGAGATACAAAGGACTATCAGTCCAATGGTGTATACCATTGGAAAAAAGTACCCACGAATGGGCGCCAGATTGTACGGGCCGTTTCGAATCAATCTGTGTCTTCATTGAGCAGCCAATCGGATACATCAGCTTCCTCAATGACAACCCGATCAGGAAATATTAATAAACGGGCTAGGAACCATGATTATCATCCCTATAAACGTTACAGGACTCGATACCATGAGAAGGATTATGATACGAATAAGGTAATTAATTTAAGCGAACATATCCTTTCGGATCTTGATTGTTCGTTATTATATAAGGGTTTATCATTCTCTCCATCCTCTGGTCCGGACATTTTTTCGATAGTGAAGGATTTACATGTCTTTGCACGTTCCCTGTTATTCAAGCGTTTTTTCTTTAATAATGATACACATAAACTTTTTCCCACAGAAGATGAACAGACCGCGTTAAGAATTTTGGAGGATCTGTCTGAAGAGCATACTACAATTGAAGGAGGTAAGATACCTCCTTCGATTAGACCGCGGTCTAGACGGTTTCCTCCACTGTCCAATTGCGGTCCAATAGACCTATTTGTCAAAGTTGTATCCAATGAACTTTCGGCAATGCCACGATTCATCCGCAATGATAATTTGAATAGAGAAGAGCGTGTCAGACTTAAGCAATTACGTGGTCTCTCTGATGTGGTAATCAAATCGGCGGACAAGGGGGGTAATATAGTGATATGGCCGAATGCAATGTATGAGAAGGAGGCGTTTCGCCAGTTACTGAATAACACCTGTTACAAAAAACTTACGTTTAACCCCTTGTCCGCCTTTGATACCCAACTCAGAGGGATTATATCTAGAGCTATTGAGGCAGAAATTATCACGAAAGAGCTGGGATCGGCCCTAGTGGTGAATGAGCCTACAGTAGCGACTTTCTATTTGCTCCCCAAAATCCATAAGGATATAAAATGTCCACCAGGAAGGCCGATAGTTTCAGGTCGGGGTAACTATCTTGAACATGTAGGCCGATGGATTGACTCAATATTACAACCATTAGTGGAGGTTCTGCCATCTTTTCTTAAAGATACTAATCAGTTATTGAGGAAGGTTGATGGGCTCTCTCTTGATAGAGATGCGTTACTAGTGACGGCTGACATAGAGTCACTGTATACTAGCATTCGGCATGCCGATGGTTTGAGAGCAGTGGAATTCTTTTTGGGTACTTCCAGTTTGCCGATGGGTCTTAAACGGTTTACTTTAGAGATTTTGGAATTTGCATTAACGCATAATTTTTTTACGTTTAAGGGGTCCTTCTTCCTACAGACCCAGGGGACAGCCATGGGAGCGGCCTATGCGCCTTCTTATGCTAATCTGTTCCTGGGTCTGTGGGAAAGGGACCTCTTCCAGTCAGATCTGCACGCGTCTGTGGACCGCGTCCTCCTGTGGACGCGGTACATAGACGACGTGTTTTTGATCTGGCAGGGTTCTGAATGTTTATTGGAGAATTTTTTTCAGCAGTTAAATGACAATACATTGAACATTAGGTTTACTTTTGTTCACGATGTGAACAAGATTGAATTTTTGGATGTTATTTTGAAGAGGGATGGCAGAGATATGATCCAGACTAACATCTTCAGAAAGCCCATTTCTACGAACTCTTTGTTGCATGCCTCCTCCTCTCACCCCAATCATATGATTAGTGCAGTGCCGATAGGACAATTTCTTCGTCTAAGGCGTATTTGTTCGACTGATGCTGACTATGAACAACAGGCTGATGATTTAATACAGCGTTTTAGAGAAAGGGGTTATAGTCATAGATCTATTAAAAAAGCATATAATCGTGCATAACATAGTACGCGTAATGCCTTATTGTACAAGAATGAAGACATCGCATCTAAATCAGACCAATTAAGATTTGTAACAACCTTTCATTCTCAGTCTGATAGAGTAAGTAAGATTTTGGAGAAGTCATGGCCGATTTTGTTAACCGATCCCATAATAGCCAAGATATTATCAAATAAACCTAGAATAGCGTACCGAAGGGCAAAGAATTTACGAGGGCACTTAATCAAAAGTCATTACGAGACTAAGCCACCATTGACATTTTTACGTGGTGGTGCCCAACGTAATGGGTGCTTCTCTTGCGGTCAATGTGTGGCTTGTGTTAACATCGATCGAAGTGAGAACTTCACGGATTCATCTGGCTCCAAAGTGTATAAAATTAAAAAGAGGATTACTTGCCAATCAAAATGTGTGATATATTATGCCACCTGTCCGTGCTCCCTGATCTATGTAGGATTGACTACACGTCAGTTAAAGGTTAGGGTCAGGGAGCACGTTCTAGGTATACAGGCTGCGGCAAGTGAAAATGATATATCAGTGCTTAGGACTTTACCAAAGCACTTTAAATTATATCACCAGTGTGATGGCAGGACCCTCAGAGTTAGAGGGATTGACCTATTAGATCCTGGTATTAGGGGAGGTAGAGTATCACAACGTCTGGCTCAAATTGAGGCTAGATGGATATGGACCCTGAATACGGTCCAGCCTAATGGGCTTAATGAATCTTTAAATTTTGCATCGTTTCTATGATCACCTCCTGTCTGTACTGTTAAGTGCATTGAATTGTTTCATGTGTACGTGGTTGTTTTTAGATTTATGTTGTTTTTATTGATGTTTTATTCATTATCTTTTCTCATACATTTTCATTATAGGCCACGTATTTAGTATTTAGTACAGCATTGGGTCAATTATTGGAGAACATCTGTAGTTGCATTTGAAGCTTGGGGCATTGGTCCAATACAGTCATGGGATACTGCATACCTTCATATCAGGACTGTACATCGTGGAGCCATATCGGGTGAACAATTGGATTTCAAGCTGTTTATCTGTGGGACACGGCTATTTATCCTGCATTATTTATTGTGTGTCACTACAATCCATGGAATAATTTGCTGTATGTGCCATCTATATGTGTGATGCATTAATGAGTCTCGAGAGAGATATATATATTACATGGTAGTTTATGTATGGGTTGTGGGACTGTTGGCTCTACCCTATCTTTTATAATGTGGAAGGTTATACTTGTCTAATATGTGAGATGTCTGTGCCCAAATTTATATATTATGATTTTCCACGATGTTATTGGATAATATGCTCTTTATCTCATGTAATGATGTTCTCCATGTTTTAGGTTATTAATTGTGCCCATGGTATGCGAATATTTCATTTCTTTTTACTTGCACTGAATCCATGTGTGGCCAGATGGGGAGGATGGTTGACCTGTACGCATGCGCGTTGTGGCCCGGGGCCGCGACGCGGCTTCTGGCGTCTCTTCCGGTACGTTGCCATGGCGTCTCTGACGCCGGCTGCGTGCTGGTGACGTCGGCGCCGCTCCGCGTCCCTGGTTGCCATAACGGCGGATGCGTCACTTCCGGTCGACACCTCCTCATTTCCAGTCACGGCCTTTTTTAGCTTTCCGGCTCTGCTGTTTGTGACGCCCCCTGACGAAGGACGAGCTTCCGAAACGCGCGTCGGGGTACACGTGCGGTCTCCCTTGAGACCCCTCACCTACCACCGTTCATTTTGGTAACAACCACCGGTTTTATTACTGCCTGTCATTCTGAGCATGGTAGCAATTGTCACTCCTTCTGGCTATGGAGGATGAGGGCTAGAGAGATTTTTCTCTCAAATATTTCTTTATCTCCCTAATAAGGCCTGTCTGTAATATATAATATATGTAATGGTTATTATGAGGATGCCACACCACCACTTGGTGTTATATGCTGATAGTGACATCCTTTAGCCGTTATTATAGTGGCCTGTTTGACAATATGTTCATGTAATATCGTTGTCCTATTTCAATGTTTATGTATATGGGCACATATATATTTGTTTATATCTAGTTATTGACTTCGCATGAATATGTGTATATACTATGTGATTAGGACTAGTGATAGGGAGTATAATGTCCCCATGGTATACTTTGGTGAGGAGAATGTTATGTCCTAGTTGGACTACATCATTTGTATGATCTAAGGAGATCTGCTGTGTTTTCCATGATGCGTGGATTAATTCTGTGCACTTTAGCATTGTTTGTCTAGGATCTGTTTGTATGTCCCAATAAAGATATATTATATATTTTTATATCGGATCTGTGGTCGTTTCTGAGTGGTTTTCCACTCCCCCCTAATTTCCCGGATCTATGCTGCCTGGCTACTGTGCTGTTGGACTACTGCCTGTAATGTAGGCGTCCATTGTGTTTTTAATTTTTTTTTGCTTCATTGTTGTTGGGTCTAGTTAAATTTTTCTTATCTGTTCTTTTCTAGTGTTTCCCTTGACTGCTGCCTGCTATTCCAACATGTCCTCCAGCGAAGACCAGAATGCTTCCCAGAGTGGACATGACAGTGATTACATAATCGCATTTGATATACTGATTGGTATGTATTGACTGACAATAGACATGTGGTAAATCATGTATTTTCTTTACAGGAACCTTCCAGTGGGGAAGAGCAGGAGCAGTCAAGTGGAAATGAAGCTTCCCAGGGTCGTCGGGCTCAAGTTTCAGAGGAAAGACGATGTGTAAGTAGTCTTTTCATAATCAGAGTTGTAAATGAATGTGGTTTCAGTTTTGTAGCATAAAAACTATATGACTTGTAATTTTTTTTCTTTTATCTATAGGTTCCACAACGTGAGGAAGGCAAACCCGTGATTGACAATGACAAGCTCATTACTTTTTTGTCAGAGCAAGTAGCGTTGTGAGACACCTGTGATCATTACCATTCCGACTCAGGATTGATTCGATGACTCTGGGAAGAAGTGGCCAGATCGCTGTTGGATGATTGGGACCATGCCACCCCACAAGACAAAAAGGATTTTTGTAAAGAATTGTGATGTGGTCTGATGCGTCTGGTTTCCTGTAAATGTAGGTGCCTTTTTTTTTACAATTTATTTATAACATTTTTTTATTCCCCATTCACAGTGAAGAGAGTAAAAGTCCACTGGCGTTCGATGAAGGATTGCTTCAACAAGGATATCAGAGAGGAGATTAGTGTTCGAAGTGGTGCTGCTCCAAAGGTCTCAAAATATTAATACCAACGTATGCTGTCTTTTCTGAGGCCTGTGGTTGCTCAGCAAACGTGAGTATCTTTTGTGTTGTGTTACTATTATCTAAGCTATTTTATTATTTTTAGTAATGTTTGTAATTTATTTTCCACACAGAACCAGGAGCAGCACCACACAGCCTGGATCATCCTCAGTTGGAGCGGTCCCCAATCGACCAGCCACCGAACAGTACCAATTATCCACCATGGATGGAGAAACCAGGCAGGCTTCACAGGCTGGGGATCAGGCAGCCGGTCCATCAGGTTTTCCCCTCTCCCAGCCCTCTGCCACTGGTTTTGTTGGGTCAGCTCGCAAGTGGCCGAGGGCCTGGGAGAGGTCAATCATACCTGAGTTTGTTCACTTAAGCTCGATCTTCCAGGATGGGAAGAAGGTGATTGGAGATAGACTGGACAGAGGGTTCACTCATGTGAACACACTTTTCCAGGAAGTCCACAAATGCCTTGACCGCCTGGAAGCCGACCTTCAGAGCCCAGTGAGACATTTATTTTCCCGCAATGGAGCGGGGCGTGTCGGAAAACCTGCCGCCTGACCTCCAGCTGTATGGAATGAAGGCCTGTCAGGCTGCTTACACCGAGGCCATGCAGCAATCCCAACTGCAGTCAAGATATCACCAGCTGCCACACATTTTGTTTCCTACACGGCAACAAGGGCCAGCACAGCACCAGTGGCAGAAGATGCCAGCACCACAAAGACTTGTATACCAGCAACTGATGACAGCGCAAGTGAACTATCCTCCGCCACCACCGCTGGACATTACGGCAGTTCCTACAGTTCCCAGCTACACCACGCTGCCGAGTGCAACACACCTTCAGCTTGCAGCACCCACCACGCTGCCGAGTGCAGCACTCCTGCAGCATGCAGCACCCAACACGGAGCAGAGTGCAGCCCCCCTGAAGCATGCAGCACCCATCACAATGCCGAGTGCAGCACCTCTGGAAATGGAAACCAAAAATCGCCGAGGCAATATGGAAAAAAAAAAGGGGGCCAACTCAGCACCCAAGACAAAAGCCAGGGAAAACAGGGAAAAGGAAATTTTTCGAAAAAAAAAAATTACCCTCCACCAACACCCTCTCAATATGTCTCTGTTTTCCAATCTGTCTACACCTTCCCTTGTGTCTCTCCCTTCCAATGTGTCTATCCCTTCCAATTTGTATCCCACTACTAATGTGTCTTCTTCCCTCAATGACCCAATCCTCCATTTTGTTGCTACTTCCCCTGTAACCACTTCCTCACGCACTCCTACCCAATCATCCCAGCCCGACACCCCCAAGGTCCACAATGTCATACCATCGAACAGACCCCGATCCTAAACCCCATTTTTATTTATTGTTTTCAAATTAATGTTTGTTAAATTAAAAATTGTTTTTATTTTTGTTATTAAAAAAGCTTGTGTTTTCACAATCACTGTGTTTATCTCTTTATTTGAAAACGCACACACGTATTGTATAATGGGTGTTACAGTGGAGGTGTTATTATTATTAAAGTCAGCAAACAATACAGGTACATTTACAAGAGGATTAAACCATGCCACATGTCCAATATCAGAAACAAAGTAAGCAGCAAAGTTATTCCTCATTTGGATAACTTCCAATGTAGTCCTCAGCGGGTAATTTTGGTAATCATGCAATGTGCTAGGTACTGGTTCCTCAAGTTCTAAGAGTTGTCGCTCTTTCACCAGGATGTAAGTGTGTAGAACAACACATGCTTTCACTACCTCATCAATTGTCTCAGTTTTCAGATTGATGGCTGTTCCAAAAATGCGCCATTTAGATGCCAGCAATCCAAAGGCACACTCCACAGTTATTCGTGCCCTTGTCAATCAGTAGTTGTAAATACTTTTTATGTGATTCAAGTCCCGACTCAAGTATGGTTTTATGAGATTGGCACACATTTAAAACGCCTCATCCCCAACCACTACAAACGGCATTGGCTGTCCTTCAGTGTTCGGAAGAGGTTGTGGAGTTGGAAAATTGAAATTATTCCCATACAAACGTTGGCCCATGTCAGAGTCTTTGACAGTCTGTGAGCCATTTCCTCATCCAAATGAGCCAACGTTCACGGCGACAAATCAACAGTAAGCATCTGCAATCGCCATGAGAACAATTGAAAAGTATTTTTTGTAATTGAAATACTCAGATCCACTTCCAGCAGCCTTCAGAATCCGAATGTGTTTGTCGTTCACAGCCCCCAAACAGTTTGGAAAATTACAAATGTCCTGGAATTTTGCAGCATTTTCCAGCCAGAGTTCAGTTGTGGGTTGGGGGAGGAATTCATCACGCAGAAAGTCACATAAAGCACGGTGTCTGCAACTATCCCAGAAAGGGTGGACACTCCAATCCGGAATTGAAAATGTAGAGATCTTAAGGTCTCTCTGATAGCCAGGAATCTGCGGACAGAAAATGGGAAAAAAAAAAAAAGTAGATGGCTTTAACAACAATAATAATAATGACATGTGTTTCTTTTCCAAAATTTGGTACCTCAGGGTCACCAACAAACGTTCCTCAGCAGGTATTGCTTGACGTAGTTGTGTGTCCTGCCTGGTGATAGATCCTCAGACACGTTGCAGCAAGTCATTGAAGCTTTGTTCCGACATCCTTGTGTAGTCGTTAAACTTCTCCGGGTTTTCACGAACTTCTCCGGGTTTTCACGAATAGTAGGCTCCACGTCTCTCACGGACTTCAATGATGGGGTGTTGCCAATAGCGACGACGACGTCTTCTCCATCTTTCTCTTCTTCACAAGCCACAGCAAAGGCAAGAGCCAATTTCAATGCCAAATCGAGATTACGACAGACGCTCTCCATGCCAAGATCCATCTTTAAGCTGTATACAGCAGCAAAAAACGAGGATTTCATCTGTGCAGGGTTTATATATAAAGATACCATGAGACACGCCCATTGTTTGTGGCTTGTGTTAAGGAAATTCTACTGGAAAAGCATTGTACGCATACCAAAATTCCCCTGCAAATACTGAATGCATGCACAAAAAAGAATACAAATGCATGCACATGCAGCATTTTTTTGGCGTCATGCGCAAGCTGATGTTTATAAAAAAACGCAGCGTAAGCATACGTTTAAATGTGTTTTGGTATGCGTTTGCGCATGCAGATGAAATGCTGCGCACACATACGCTAATGTAAATCCAGCCTAACACAGTGGTGACCTGTCAAGACTTTCCTGTTTGGTGACACTGAAGGTGTCAAAACCCCTGGCTTTGGGCAGAGGGGGGATATGTGACAGCAAAGTACTGGAGGGGAGATATGTATCACTGAGATTGTTAGCTTCAGTGATATGAACCTAGGAAAATGCTCCAGCACACTGAGAGGGGTTGATCGGCCATGTTTAGGGTTAGCTTGAGTGAACAGCTGTAGAGTGGGTGGGAGGTTATTCACCATATCTCCACCCTAGGGTGGAGTCCAGAGGATAGATTCACAGCCTTCTGGCTCATTCAGTGATGGTTGTGCTTGGAGGTGCAAGCTCCAGAACTGTGTTTTCATGATAAGGTGAGCTAAAACTTTTGTTATTTGTTCCTGAGCGAGCGGATTCCTGCAGAAACACGGACTGTGCCATACGTTATGTTTTTGCTTTCCCGCTAGGCCAGAAAGGCCGTGTTTGTTTTGCTAACGCTGCACTGGTTTATGTAGTACCTTTAATAAATCAGAGGAAAATTTAAAGTGATAGTATTCCTGTGTCTATCTCTATGGGCAGCCGAGTGAGCTGATCTACCACAATATATAACTTTCATCGCCTGATATTCGATATAAAGATGAACATTTTATGGGAGTGGAGAGCAGTGAATATTCATTTCTCTTTAATAGTGGACAAGCTGTTAGCCACAGTCGCCGGCTTCCTGCAGCTGCTGGGCTCTGAAGTGAGTATTCCGGCAGCTGTCCATTGCTTGTCAGCAGTGCATGACGTCACTGCCATGTGCTACTTACAAGCATAAATCAGTTACTGGCATCAGAATAGGACGCTGTAAGGGAGCGCAGGGAAGATAAATGTTTTTCTGAAGGGGGGCCATGCATACCAGGATGGGGATGAGGAGGCCATGTATACCAGGATAGGGATGAGGGTGCCATGCATACCAGGCTTATACACGAGTCAATACGTTTTCCCTGATTTTTGTGGTCAAATTAGGTGCCTCGGCTTATATTCAAGTCAGCTTATACTCGAGCACATACCGTACTTTAAGACTGCAGTAAAGTTACATAGATTATGATGAAGGCAAATACTGTACATTATCTTCAAATGCTGTTCCCAAACCACTGAAGCTCTAACTTTAATGGTAAGTAATTAAGAAAATTACCTGTTTGATTGAGATCTACCCAGTTCCAATGTTGCTTTTAAGTTCTTTAGATGATCAAGCTGAAAATAAGAAGCAAATTAGTAGTTATTATGAACGAGATAAACACATGGACTAAGGAACAATAACCTAAAATAATTAACAAATACAGTATTTAAGCAGCTTACTTTAGTGTTTTAGAGACTTTATAGGAATTTTTAAAGTCATCAGGTTTTTGCCACCTAATCTGAGGGCAGAATAATGTAGAGATTGAAACCCTAATTCCAGCGATGCGTCACTTACTAGGCTGCTTGCTGTAGTTTTTTCACTAGAGGACTAGTAAACCTGCTGCCATGTAGTCCTCCATATTTATGAGCTCTGTATAACCCCACTCCAGTGACTGAATGGCAGACACATAAAGCTGCCAATCAGTGGTGGGGGCAGAGTTAAATAGAGCTCAGCATTCAGATAACTGTTAGATTTGCAGTAGATAAAACAGTAATTTTATAAAAAATACAGAATTCAGCTTAGTAAGTGACACATTACTGTAATCAGGGTCTCTGCCTTTACATCTTACTGCTTTCAGATGGGATAGCAAAGACCTGGTGACAGATTTCCTTTAAACACATTGCCTACTACTAGACATCCACTTATTAATGATTCTAGGGTAGTGAATAAAAACTAATACTCTACTTCTAGACCTGTGCTGCTACTCCGAAATCAAATCTTAGTTCCCGCTGATGTCCTGGGATCAACACTTGGCAATGGCAATTCATCAGCATTGCCAACCAGTCAGCGGCTGCAGTGTTCATATTTCGTCCGAGGGGAACTGATCAGCTACCTGACCAGTGCAGCCAATCACAGAGTATAAAGTCAGTGATTGGTTGCAGCAGTTATGTGAATAGTGGATGAAATATTGTTACGATATAGCCACAGCGCTGGAATGTTTGGAGATGGAATAGCAGCCACAGTACACCTAAAAGATCAAAGATCTGTGGTGAACTCACTGAGCTGAACTGCGGTGAACTCAGTGACATTTTCTCATGGTGATGAGGTCATTGCAGTTGAGCCAGTCCTGGGAACATGGCTCGATGAGGTCACTGCTGCTCAGTGATACTAAGCTCTCAGCAGCTCATTCACCAGTGGATCTCAGCCTGTATGGTCGCATCTTGGCACCGACCAGGTTGAAAACTATTAATCCCCATTCATTACGGCATGGGACAGAACAACGGAGAGGTGAGGGATACTGTAGCTTTTTTTAATTTTTTTTATTAAAGGAGATAAGGGATTCTGTGGAATGGGTGCAAGGTGAGTATAACTGCGTTGGTTATTTTTAAATAAAAATGGAAAAGTGTGCTTTTTTTCATTTCAAATAAGACTTTAAGCTTGCTGTGTGTTTATTTACCATATTACGATAGGATTAGTAATAGATAGGTGTCTTATAGATGCCTCTCCATTACTAAGTCATGGGTTTGATGTAACCAGACAATACAAAGGCGACGTCAACCCCACAAATATGAACCCCACTTTGCTACCGCTACGGGGCAAGTGGGAAGAGCCGCACAAAGTGCCATAATTGGCACATCTAATAGATGTGCCTTTTCTGGTCCGCTGCAGGCAGCTATTTTTAGTCTGGGGAGGCCAATATCCATGGCCCCTTACCAGTCTGAGGATACCAGCCCCCAGCTGTCTACTTTAGCGAGGCTGGTTGTCAAAAATGGGGGAGACCCCATGCCTTTTTTTTATTATTTATTTAAGTAATTTTAAAAAACATTGTGGGGATTCCTCTAACCTTGATAACCAGCCTTGCTAATGCTGACAGTTGAGGATTTGAGCCCCCAGCTGTGAGTTTTGCATGGCTTGTTACCAAAAATACAGGGAGACCCATGCCGTTTTATTTATTTATAGCGCAGGCGGCGATTGATGAATACTACCATCAGCCGCCGACTGCTGCTGCTGTTATCACATGAATATAACTCTCATCATTCTCTTCTGCTTGTGCTGATCGCTGGCAGAGCAGGGGAGAATGAGGAGAGCCCTCTTCAGCACCAGGCGCCAAGGAACAGCACTAAGAGTACCGTTGCTGCTGAGGCACCAGTGTGTGTGGTACTGATGCGGCACATGGTTGCCACACATGTGCGGAAGTATTACACACACGTACACTGATATCAGGAAGTGTGAAACCAGCCTTAATAGAAGACGTCATTGTGCTTATATGTGTGTATATGTATGTGTAGCATCATGCCTCTGTGCTGTGTGTGTACATCACAGTTTGTCAGTAAAAGTGAACGTGTTTTATAACAAATACAAATATTTAGGGCAAACTTACTAAATCTTTAAATAGGAAGTGGCACCTATGCAGGCAATACATGGAAAATAGACATTTTTGCACTGTTTTTAAGGTTTTTGTTGCTGTTTTTTTGTTTTTAAATTGCAGCCTACTCTGTGTGTGTTTTTCACTAAAAAAGTAATGCAGTCTAAATCAAGTTTCATAGATTATACAAGAAAGCATCCAGCCCAATCATGTGTCTAAGAAAAATGAGTTAAATAGTTAACAGGTGGGAGCACCAACAGGCAATTTTTTACTGGATACCATTCAGCCTAAGGCCAGGGTTATACTTGCGAGTGTGATGCGAGAAACTCATGTGAGTCTCTCGCATCAGTACCCGGCACTGCCGCCGGCACTCGGAACTGGAGTATGCGAGTGCATGTAGTTCTATGCAGCCGCACACTCCGGTCCCGAGTGCCCACAACAGGTATTGACGCAAGAGAATCTTGAGAGACATGCACGAGTTTCTCGCATCACACTCGCAAGTGTGACCCCGGTCTAAGGCTGGCACCGATGTTGAGCAAAGTAGAAAGATAAAGAAGAATAAATTGTTAACAGCCTTACCTGTTTATACGTCTGTTTGATCTTCCCATGGTCGTCCCTTATTTCATGACTCTTCACTATGGAATCATCTTTGGTGTCTTGCTGCAGAGACTTTTCTTTTACATCTGAGATCATCATGTCAAAAACTGAGGGAGATTTCCTTCCATTTCCACTTGACTCTTTGTTTTCACTAAAATCTTCTTCTCTGACCTGCAGATCTAGAGTGATACAATATATTATGTACATGATGCCTTTAGTTTTGGTTACAATAAATTTACAGTTACTGATTGTAGAAATTACATCATTTCCATTTGTATTGACTTGTTTTTGGATTTTTACTACATGACTTGTTATATGCACAATATAGATTAAGATGGGCAGAGATAACCTATCCTGAAATGGGGAGCCAGCAAAGCTCTTCTGGCTCTGATAATTTTCAGTGAGGGTAGTTTCAAACAGAGTATCTTTTTTATGTTTTGGCACTTTTATATAATAAAAACTATTTTATAGGAAAAATAATTGTTTTTGCATCACTTTATTCTGACAGCTATAACTTTTTTATTTTTTCGCTGATGTCGCTGTATTGTGGCCCGTTTTTTGCCGTTCAAGATGACGTTTTCAGCAGTTCCATGTTTATTTATATTTGTCTTTTTGACTGCATGTTATTTCACTTTTTGTTTGGTGGTATGATGATAAAGCTTTGCTTTTTGCCTTTTTTTCTATGGTGCTCACTAAAATGGTTAACTTGCGGGACAGTTTTATAGGACGCGTCGTTACAGACGCGGCGATACCACATATATGTACATTTATTGTTTAGATTTTCTTTATTCAAATATTTATTTAGTGATAGAATAAATATTGTTTTTTTATTTTTTTTTTTATATTTTTACAATTATTAAAAAAAATTTTTTTTACTTCATTCTAATTTTTAAACTTTGTCCCACTATGGGATTCTCATTTTTTGCAGGCTGATCGCTTGAATAGCATGCAGATGAAGCAGTATCTGCCTGCTACAGAAGCAGTCAGCGCTGCAATCCCTGCACACTGACACAGACTTCCTGATCATGCACTGTGCACGACAGGAAGTTTCTCAGCTCTGGTAACACAATCGGGTTACCAGTCATCTGCCTGCTCCCGAAACGCTGCAATCTTGTTTAATCGCAGTGTTCCGGGGTTAAAGTGCCGGGAGTGCTCCTGGCACTTAGTGTCGGGTGTCAGCTGTGAGAATCAGGGCACATGGATGGAACAGTACGTCTGATGGCAGAAAGGGGTTAATACACTTTATAGTGGAAAATGTCAGAAAATGAAGAATTAAATTTTTACTTCAGTAAGTCTCTGTGAAGAGGTCCCACGATGGTAATTCTGTAACAGTGAAGTGTAACTCGTCCTCACCCAAAGTAATCAAGCCATTCCATGCACAGAGGTAAATATATTCCGACACCATGTATAATCAGAGCACAATATCATCCAGAAAGAACCTGTCACACACCGGCATTGTTCTGTCATAATATCATCTACCAGGCACAGCATGATTAATGAAATCAAATAGACCTGGATGTTTCCTGCACGTCCCCTTCTAGTTATGAGGCTCATCTGCACATTCTTATCTAATGAGAAGGAGATCAGGCAGATTGCTATCTTATTTTTCTGTTGCTGACGCATAAACTAATGGTTGCTGAGCCAAACTTACACGGTTCTCAGTAATATGCTGAAAAATGGTGTCAAAGATCAAAGATGTGATGGAACATTTGTAATGTGATGAATGGGATCTTCAATTGTCGCTAATACTCAGGACATTTCCCTCAGGCTCCAGGAAATAGATTACAATTCAAAAGAAAATATTACAGATGAGCGAACGGATTGGCTGTACCGTGATCTAACGACCACATTAGTAGTCGGTGGCCACCGGATGACAACCCTGCGCAACGTCTCCTACAGGGGCATCTCTGGTTCCTCATCTGATTGTAGAAGCAGCACGTTGTCATGTGTCCAGAATGTCATCACAACAACGTCACATTAGGCCTTCAAATGAGAAGAGATGCCAGCAGGAAGGAGGCGCTTCTCATCTGGTAGCCATGAAATACTGTTGTGGCCAATGTACCAGTCTTGCGAATCAGTAGATATATAATGATTGTTAATGTTATCCATGTTTAGGCTGCCATAATTCCAGGGTTCAGCATGTGTAAAAATAAGTGCAAGCAGGGTTTACAGTACATAAAATACATCTTAGGATCTTTTCAGATGCTCAAAATTTATCCATTTGGTAACTGAAGCAACCGGAAGCAGTGGGATCATGGTAACAATCATTGGAAGAAAAATTTCTGCCGGCTGCACTGTTTCTTCAGTTCTAAAACTGAAATCAAATGGAAACCAGACAGACCCTATCAAATTGGGAATAAATTTCACTTGTCTGTTTATAACATGGAACAGACATACGGAAACCCCAACACAGACATGTGAACAGAGCCTAACCATACACAGATACAGAATACTAAACGTGACTGAATGAGTGATCAAAATGTTATAGAGGGAGAGCGTGTCATGGCTATGAAGGTTTACAACCTAGAAACAAAGAGCAACAAGGCTGGACGTGGGGTAGAAGCAGCTCCTACGACATGTTGGGGGCACCGAGGTTATAGGGTGTAGGCTTTCCTGAAGAGGTGGATTATCTTATGGGCTTTGAAGGTTCCACAGAGGGAGAGTTATAAGTTCCAGTGTATGAGCGGTACTAAAGAGATCTTGCAGGCAATTGTGTGAGGGGGAGACAGAAGGAGGGCACACAAGGAGATTTTGTGAGGACCAGAAATCAGGGGCGGACCTACCGCCTGTGCATTGAACGGGGCCCCAGGGGAAAGGGGGCCCCTCCACCCTGATGCACCGCACATGGCTAATTATTCAATTCAAATTAGCCATGTAGAGCGCTGCACGGAGGAGAGCAGAGGAGAGGAGAGCAGCGCTGCAGGAGGAAGCGGGGACCCCGGGAGAGAGGGGGCCCCTCCAGTACCGCATGCAGAGGGGCGCAGCTATAATGATTGAAGTTGAGCCAGCTGCTCAGGCGGCATTATGCGCTCCTCTACCCGCAGCACCTACAATTTAGCCTCTGCACGCTGGTGCTGCAGTCGTGCAAGAGGCTTGTTGTAATTGATGAAGTCACAGGAGGGAAGGAAGGAGTCAGGGCCTCCTGATCATGTGACCCCTGACTCCTCCCCTCCTGTGACCTCATCACAGGTCCTGTGCACAGCCCTAGCCCTTGTTTTATGCAGGACTCTGCTGTGCTGGTTGTCATCGTGCTGGATGAGGTGAAGTAAGTTTATGTGTGGGGTCAGGGGAGTTTACAGGGCGGATGTAGCAGAGCTGTGTGTGTGTACGAGGCATACGGAGTGGAGCTGTGTGTACAAGGTGTACGGATCGGAGCCGTGTGTACGAGGTGTATGGAGCGTAGCCGTGTGTGTGCAAGGTGTACGGATTCGGACAAGTGTGTGTGTGTCAGGTGTACGGAGCCGTGTGTGTGTACGAGGTGTACAGAGCGGAGCCGTGTGTGTGTGTGAGGTGTACGGAGCGGAGCCGTGTGTGTATGGAGCAGAGCCGCACGTGTGCGAGGTGTACGGAGCGGAGCCGCGCGTGTGTACGGTGCGAAGCCGCGCGTGTACGAGGTGTACGGAGCAGACCGTGTGTGTGTGTACAAGGTGTACGGAGCTGAGCCGTGTGTGTGTACGAGGTGTACGGAGCTGAGCCGTGTGTGTGTACGAGGTGTACGGAGCTGAGCCGTGTGTGTGTACGAGGTGTACGGAGCTGAGCCATGTGTGTACGAGGCATAAAAAGCGGAACCATGTGTGTATGTGGTGTGTGGAGCCATATGTGTACAAGGTGTATGGTGGGGAGCATTCATACCTCCCAGCGGGACAGTCCCGATTTTGAGAGAGTGTCTGCCTCACTGCCCCGGCTGGGAGCTTAGTTTTCAAGTGGACACAGGAGTACACGGCAGAGCCCCGAGGAGCACTTTAAAATTCGCACGTGACGTTCCACCGGAAGTGACGTGCTAGAAGCTGACCGGAAATGAGGTAATTTCGGGAGGAGATTGTGACGGAACCATGGAGGCACTTCAGGGAATGCTTCAGATCCATCATCGTGTCCTCCTCCAACAGCATGGACAGTGTCCTTTGACAGATTGTGTTCTTGATGCTATACTTTATGGTGAAGACTCTTACCTACTATATATATATATATATATATATATACATATATATATATATGCGGAAGCTGATAAGTAAAAGCCAGGGATCATTATACTACAAGCCTAAAACCCCATTCTGCCTCCATACAGCAGGATTACAGCCAAGATTTGCAGACTGATGAGTGATAACACTGCTTCTTTGCATTGCAATTCAATCTATGCTGTTTATAAATATACTAGCTGAGGAGCCTGGCATTGCCCGGGCACAGTAACTAACTATGGTTAGTTATAACAAATTACAATGATTATCCTCCATCCCATAGTCCCGTGCTCATACAACCTATATGTTCACTTAATGGGAACCTGTCACCCCCCCTGCAGGCGTTTTTAAGTAAAAGAGCCACCTTGTGCAGCACTAATGCTGCATTCTGTCAAGGTGGCTCTTTTATTTAGGGTACCTTGCACCGCAGAAATAATCATTTTTAAAATTGGTCAGACATACCTGATATTTGTCAGGGGGGCAGATAACTACTGCACATGCCCAAGATTCCTGCCCCGCAGTGTGAATAAACCATAAGCGACTGCGGGGCCGGATCTCTGGCCGCCCACGTCATGACAGAGGACGGGCGACAGTAAACAAGATTACATAGTACAGCGCAGGCGCCAGGATATGAAAATAAAGATTTGGAGGCGGAGACACAATGCAGGAATACATGAGTGATGGATGTGAGGCGTCTCTGTCAGATGGGGAAAGCCCTGCCCACCTGACAAATATAAGGCATGTCTGACCAATTTTAAAAACGATTATTTCTGCGGTGCAAGATACCCTAAATAAAAGAGCCACCTTGACAGAATGCAGCATTAGTGCTGCACAAGGTGGCTCTTTTACTTAAAAACGCCTACAGGGGGGTGACAGGTTCCCTTTAAATTTGTTGCAGTATTGGGGGGGGGGGGGGCCCCGGGAAGTTTTCTTGCACAGGGGCCCTCTACAGTCTGTGTTCGCCCCTGCCAGAAATTAAATGTGGCGAGGTATTGAGAAATTAGACCTGTCACCTCCAGAAATGCAATTTACCTACAAGGACAGTGGCAATCTGCAGGTAAATAGTCTTTAAAAGGAACCTGTCACTTCCTTTTCAGCATGTAAACGGTCCCCGGTGTGTTGTTAGTGATGCAATGTGCATCACTAACACGCTTTTTTCATTAAAAACCCACGGTCCAATCCTGTGCAAAAAGCACTTTATATCGTTAGATGGTACCTGCTGATTTATTCATAGGGGTGTGCTTCATTTCATTCAGTCATGGTTGTTGCTGCCACACAATCTGAATGATGTTCCCGGGGTGGCGCCGACATCGCTCAAATCCACTTTGAAAACTCCTGCGCTTGCTCCAGCCGCACACAGTCAGTGAAGATGGGGACTACACACAGATTCAGTGCGCAAGAAGCGGAGCAGCTTAAAGGAACGGTTATGGACGGCCTCCTTGTATATCAGGCTTAGGCTACGTTTACATGGCAGTATTTTGGTCAGTATTTTACCTCAGTATTTGTAAGCCAAAACCAGGAGTGGAACAATCAGAGGAAAAGTCTAATAGAAACACGTCATCACTCCTGGTTGTGGCTTACAAATACTGAGGTAAAATACTGATCAAATACTGAACGTGTGCACGTGGCCTTAGTGTTTGGAATTGAAGTCTCTGGGCCATGATTAGTCATAGAATCATAGAATCATAGAATGGTAGAGTTGGAAGGGACCTCCTGGGCCATCTGGTCCAACCCCCCGCTCAAAGCAGGATTCGCTAAATCATCCCAGTCAGATGTCTGTCCAGCCTCTGTTTGAAGACTTCCATTGAATGAGAACTCACCACTTCTCGTGGCAGCCTGTTCCACTCATTGATCACTCTAACTGTCAAAAAGTTTTTTCTAATATCTAATCTGTGTCTCCTCCCATTCAGTTTCATCCCATTGCTTCTAGTCTTTCCTTGTGCAAATGAGAATAAAGTTGATCCTTCTACAATGTGACAGCCCTTTAGATACAGTCATATGTAAAAGTTTGGGCACCCCTATTAATGTTAACCTTTTTTCTTTATAACAATTTTGGTTTTTGCAACAGCTATTTCAGTTTCATATATCTAATAACTGATGGACTCAGTTATATTTCTGGATTCAAATGAGGTTTATTGTACTAACAGAAAATGTGCAATCTGCATTTAAACAAAATTTGACCGGTGCAAAAGTATGGGCACCCTTATCTTTTTCTTGATTTGAACACTCCTAACTACTTTTTACTGACTTCCTGAAGCACTAAATTGGTTTTGTAACCTCATTGAGCTTTGAACATCATAGCCAGGTGTATCAAATCATGAGAAAAGGTATTTAAAGTGGCCACTTGCAAGTAGTTCTCCTATTTGATTCTCCTATGAAGAGTGGCATCATGGGCTCCTCAAAACAACTCTCAAATGATCTGAAAACAAAGATTATTCAACATAGCTTTTCAGGGGAAGGATACAAAAAGTTGTCTCAGAGATTTAACCTGTCAGTTTCCACTGTGAGGAACATAGTAAGGAAATGGAAGAACACAGGTACAGTTCTTGTTAAGCCCAGAAGTGGCAGGCCAAGAAAAATATCAGAAAGGCAGAGAAGAAGAATGGTGAGAACAGTCAAGGACAATCCACAGACCACCTCCAAAGACCTGCAGCATCATCTTGCTGCAGATGGTGTCACTGTGCATCGGTCAACAATACAGCGCATGCATAACGCCTTTTTGTATGACCAAACAACTCAATCTTTGTTTCATCAGTTCACAGGACCTTCTTCCAAAATGTAACAGGCTTGTTCTAATGTGCTTTTGCATACCTCAGGCGACTCTGTTTGTGGCGTGCTTGCAGAAACGGCTTCTTTCGCATCACTCTCCCATACAGCTTCTCCTTGTGCAAAGTGCGCTGTATTGTTGACCGATGCACAGTGACACCATCTGCAGCAAGATGATGCTGCAGGTCTTTGGAGGTGGTCTGTGGATTGTCCTTGACTGTTCTCAGCATTCTTCTTCTCTGCCTTTCTGATATTTTTCTTGGCCTGCCACTTCTGGGCTTAACAAGAACTGTACCTGTGTTCTTCCATTTCCTTACTATGTTCCTCACAGTGGAAACTGACAGGTTAAATCTCTGAGACAACTTTTTGTATCCTTCCCCTGAAAAGCTATGTTGAATAATCTTTGTTTCCAGATCATTTGAGAGTTGTTTTGAGGAGCCCATGATGCCACTCTTCATAGGAGAATCAAATAGGAGAACTACTTGCAAGTGGCCACTTTAAATACCTTTTCTCATGATTTGATACACCTGGCTATGAAGTTCAAAGCTCAATGAGGTTACAAAACCAATTTAGTGCTTCAGGAAGTCAGTAAAAAGTAGTTAGGAGTGTTCAAATCAAGAAAATGATAAGGGTGCCCATACTTTTGCACCTGTCAAATTTTGTTTAAATGCAGATTGCACATTTTCTGTTAGTACAATAAACCTCATTTGAATCCAGAAATATAACTGAGTCCATCAGTTATTAGATATATGAAACTGAAATACCTGTTGCAAAAGCCAAAATTGCTATTAAGAAAAAAGGTTAACATTAATAGGGGTGCCCAAACTTTTACATATGACTGTATTTGTAGACAGCTATTAAGTCTCCTCTCAGTCTTCTCTTTTGCAAACTAAACATTCCCAAATCCTGCAACCGTTCCTCATAAGACAGGGTTTGCAGACCGGTCACCATTCTGGTCGCTCTTTTCTGAACTTGCTCCAGTTTGTTGATGTCTTTTTTAAAATGTGGTGCCCAAAACTGGACACCATATTCCAGATGAGGTCTGACCAAAGAGGAGTAGAGGGAAATAATGACTTCACGTGATCTAGACTGTATGCTTCTGTTAATACATCCTAGAATTGCATTTGACTTTTTTGCTGCTGCATCACACTGTTGACTCATATTCAGTCTGTGATCTATTAGTATACCCAAGTCTTTTTCACATGTGCTGTCACTTAGTCCTATTCCTCCCATTCTATATATGCTTTTTTCATTTTTATTGCCCAGATGTAGTACTTTGCATTTCTCCCTGTTAAAAACCATTCTGTTAGTTGATGCCCACTTCTCCAGTTTATTTAAATCTTTTTGAATCCTCTCTCTCTCTTCTTAGTCAGTGATTTGCAACAAGCGGAAGAATAATTAGGGGGAAAAGTTGACTAATCGGGCAACAGAGCCGAGGGTTGGAGGGATGAGATCCTACAGATATCACTATTTGGATTTCCAGTAAATTACCTGCAAACGCCCTGATGAAATTATTGTATATAGTTGTATAAAGAAAAGCTATCTGCCCTCTCACTGGGAGTGATATTTCTACATTCACGGCGATACATTGTGTGCAGATACATCTATTTATACCACTCATGAAGTGTTGCCTATACACATAAAAGGACGACAATACTATATTAGTTTTCACTGTGAGAATTAACACTGAACTCAGAATAATAAACTAATCATATTATCCATCCCAGAAGTGATAACAAGTAATAGATTTTGTGTGCTTGATGTTTCTGTACCTTTACAAGCAATGTACCAGCTAATATGGTCAGATACCAGCCATTATTTATTAGCCAACTATCATTCTCATTATTTGATGACATGAGCAAACCTGATATCATGAAAATAATTGATCATAATCGATGTGGGCATGACGTACAGTATGAGAAACTTTGCCTCTGGTGCAGTTTTGGATGTAAAACCAAGTGTTGCAAATGTTTAGCAAAAGTATAGAGTTGCAGTCCACAGTGAAACGTACGTGGGCACCACTTTAGTGTTTACTCGAATTAAAGATCCTTAGATGCTCCCAAAAAATCCTGTGATGGTCGTGTAGGAGCAACATCATTAATAAAATGCTATCATAAAAATGCATTAAAAGGGTTGTCCAGGCAAAAAAAATGCTTGCCTTGATATTCACTTACCGGCACCCACTCGGATCCAGCGCCGTTCAGCCAGCCACTGCCTCTGAAGCGGATTCCAGCAGTCATTTGACTTGAACAGTGTGTTAGTAAATGTTTTTTGGATGCAATGCTGCTTAAGGGATTCTGTCATCAGATTTTTGCTACCTCATCTGAGAGCGGCATGATGTAGGCAAATAGACCCTGAAGACAACAATGTATCACTTAGATTGCTAGGTGTAGCCGTTCTGACAGAGTTTTTAGATTAAGCAATGTAGCAGAGCTGAGAAAGATAGCCCTGCCCACACCAAGTTCTGTATGTACAATGGCTATAGACAGAGAGGTGTTTATCACAGAAGAGGCGGAGTCAGACTACCAGGCACACACTGCTGTGTCCCAGGGACGATAGGCTCCTGATCCTAAAACAAATCATTGGACACAAACAGGACAAAGCTTGATAAGGGAGGCATCACTGAAATCTGTATTTTAACTCGTCCAGCATGCTGCCTTCAGATTACACAACAATAACCTGCTGACAAATTCCCTTTAAAGTCACCTGACCACTGCAGTCAATCACAGAAATCCATGAGTTGGTTGAACTCTGTTGACTCTCCACCCTCTGTGCTGACACAGATCACAAAGAGAAGTGTGCTGGATTCAGATGGGGGTCAGTGGGAACTGTTCATGAATTTGTTATTTTTCATACATTCAGTCCCATAGGCAAGGCTTAGTTTTGTCTGGACAACTCATTTAAACTGACAAAAAAACAGATTGGAGCAATATTGCAGAAACATTTTGTAAAACTTCTTTAGAAATTGTGGCTTCTTATCCAAGAACATATTTACCAATTATATTATCGTTGCCAACTCCCAAAATTAGACGACTCTTGTGTGGCAAATACTTGTCATAGTAAAGACAATAAAGAGGAGAGAACATCGGGAAGTCATGTGTGAAAGGCAGATGCTTGGCCACAGCGAATTCTTCACTTAATCAAAAGCTGACAGCATGGGTGTAACTACAGCAATGGCCATACTAGTAATGGCCCTGGAAGGATGAAGGGGCCACTCCGCAGCACCGAGCTCTAGAGATAAATGATGAAATGATCTCTACTTGCACAGTGTCTGGTTTGCAACCTATTAATGACGCCAATAGTATTTTCAGGCGGGCTGCTACAGCACTAAAATATGCAACACACAGTGACAGACGCCCCATTAATCAAAGCCAACAAAAGAGGCCCAACTGCATCCCGCCTGAAAATACTATGGGCGGCATTAATAGGTTGCAAACCAGACACTCTGCATCACAATTACTCATGTGTGACTGGCGTCCTATGCAAGCCTTATCCATGTGCAATTATCCTACTAGGCAGCCAACCCCACCATGGTTTGTTAAACGGGGGGTGGTTGTTTTTATCAGTAGTTTGTACCTGAGCTGCCCCCTTGTCTCTACTAGTGGAGGCCAGCTGCATCCTGCTTCATGTGCATCTGTCATCGGACAGGGTTTTGGTAAAGCCATATGTTGTGTGAATTTTTCTTGAATTTTTTCTGATAGCTGATTTAACCTTTTCACAAACATTTTACTTCAGAAGCAATTTTTATTTTCACAAGTTTAAAAAGAGAAAATGAACCGCAAAATTTTTGTGCAATTTCTCCTGAATACGCCGATACCCCATATGTGCGGGTTAACCACTGTTTGGGCGCACAGAGCTCAGAAGGGAAGGAGCGCCGTTTGACTTTTTCAATGCAGAATTGGCTGGAATTGAGATTAGATGCCATGTCACATTTGGAGAGCCTCTGTGCCTAAACAGTGAAAACCACCCACAAGTGACACCATTTTGGAAACTAGACCACTCAAGGAACTTATCTAGATGTGTGGTGAGCACTTTGAACTCCCAAATACTTCACAGAAGTTTATAACGTAGAGCCCTGAAAATTAAAAAAAAAACAAAAAACATTTTTTCCACAAAAATAATCATTTCAACACAATTTTTTTTATTTTCACAAGGGTAACAGGAGAAATTAGACACCTAAAGTTGTTGCCCAATTTGTCCTGAGTACGCCGATACCCCATATGTGGGGGGGAACCACTGTTTGGGCACACGGTGGGGCTTGGAAGGGAAGTACTGACATTTTGGAATGCAGACTTTGATGGAATGGTCTGCGGGCGTCATGTTGCGTTTGCAGAACCCCTTATGTGGCTGAACAGTGGAACCCCCCCCCCAATTCTAATTCTAGCCCTAACCCCAACACACCACTAACCCTAGTCCCAATCCTAACCATAACTTTAACCACAACCCTAACACCAACACACCCCTAACCCTAATCCCAACCCTAGCCCCAACTCTAACCCTAATTTTAGCCTCAATCCTAACCCATGCTTTAGCCCCAACCCTAACCTTAACTTTAGCCCTAACCCTAACTATAGCACTAACCCTAACCTGCCACATCTGTTTATTTTACTTTATGACAAGATCACTGACTGGCACAGCTGTTGCCAGCAGCACTTCTCACACTGTTTCTCCTCTGATCTCTCACTGACAAGAGATCAAAGGAGAAACAGCGTTACTATGAGGCAGATCGCCAGGAAAGTTCGTTGCTACAAAAAACTTTGCCAATGATCTCTCTCATTGGCTGGTGTGACGCTGACGTCATCAGGACCTGAACCAATCACGTCTCGATGAGGTCGGGGGTCACAGGAAGTATTGTGCGTCGGGATCCCCTTGTTATAAGGTACGTGGAGGTCCCGGTGGGCACAAAACCACTGACCGCAGACAAACGTCGGCGCTGCACAAAGCCCAGCAAAACCCCCGAGGAAGCCCTTAAAGCGAAACGCATCGGGGCACAGTCAGGACCACCCGACCGCCCACATGGGTAAGGAACCTTTTATGGCATTTATACCAGTGGCGTTATCCTCAGTATAGGTACAATGGATTAGGGTGGCTATTTAAGCCAGATAGTTGTATGTACCTTCGTTTTTTTTCAGTGTCCTTCCCTGATCTATTGATTGTAGGCAAGAGGAAACGTGTAAGTTGACTGGGCATTTTACCCGTATTTTGCCTAACTAGGATCTAGGGTTAATTCTTATATTTTTGTATCCTATCCTTATACTAATTCCTATTCTGATGGTGATTTTTCTCCATGTGGTATCAGCTGTTATTGTGTGTTGGGTGTTAATACCATTGGATCTACCACCTTACATATACTCATTTTGTATATTTGTTTGTTTTTTATGAAATCTATTTATGAATAAAAATGTTTTTGCACAAAAAAACCTTTTTTGTGTGACTCATATTGGAGAGAAATCTTCATATGTCCTTTCTTCTTGGGCGCTTTGAACTCATTTTCCTCTGTAGGTTTGATTAATTTTTTGAGTTGCCTGAATTATGTATTTGCATATTTATGTATTTGATCAATTAAAGGTATGATAACTTATGCTAAAACAAAGCCCAGCAAGCGCCGACATTTATCTACCGTTGGCGGTCACAAAGCGGTTAAAGAGGCTATAAAAATACTGGAATAACTGAAAAATAATGGCAATCAAAACAGCTAAAAAAAAGCACTCAAGATACAAAAAAAACACCAAAAGAACATTTCAGGAAGATAAAATAAACACTGGGGTTTCCTGAAACGTCTTCCTCTGTAAAAAAAAACCCAGCGGGTTCATACAACTGAGAAATTGGCCATGAGAACATTGAACATGAAAATACCCTTGGAACTATAAAATATCTCAATAATGCATTAAAAATTATTTTTACAGAGTTAACACAATTTAATAGGTTTAAAGGGAACTTGTCATCATGTTTTCTTTTCATTAGCTGCTGCCACCACCTTGGGCCATGTTTCTCATGTATGCAAACAATAGTAGGACTGTCATTAGTGTCTTGGATCCAAGTGTCATCAGTTTTTTACCATCAGTGTTTCATCAGTGATTTTCACATTATGGACAAAGTTTCTTCTGTCCAGGACAATAGCACAGACTGTACACTGATGCCCTCTAGCGGGTTGTTTTCTCAGCGCTTGAGTGGCGCTTTAAAAGTAAAGGTACTGTCACACTTAGCGATGTACCAGCAATCCTGACCAGCGATATGACGCGGTCAGGATCGCTGGTACATCGCTAAGTGGTCGCTAGTGAGCTGCCACACAGGCAGATCTCACCAGCGACATCGCTGGGGACGGGGGTCGCTACTTACCTGTCACACCAGGCGATCCTGACGTCCTCCCGCCCGGCTCCACGCTCGTCTCTCCACAGGAAGCGCTGCAGGAAGCTGACGACGAGAAACAGTCCAGGACGTTCTCGAGCGATCAGCGATAACCAGCGGGGGAGCGGGTCGTAGGTAAGTATCAGACACAGCGATATCGCTAGCAATATCGCTATAACGTCACAAGTTATAGCGATATTGCTAGCGATATCGCTTAGTGTGACAGGCCCTTAAGCCTTCACCATTTTTCGGTATTGGAATCCCTCCCCTTAAGAAAATGCAAGGGGGTCTCATGAGAACACAGATCCCATAACGATAAAGGTTATTTATTATGGGTTTCTCTGTTCTTAACAGTTATGCAGAAAGGGTTAACAAATTTTGAGTAAGCTATGCTATTGCATAAGCAGGTTCAAACCGGTTTTCTCTGGCTGGCTTCCGCCTTTTTTCCTGGTTTTGATTGGCAGTTGAAGAAAAGTGCGGGAAGAAATTGTGTTCAAAATATCAGCTGTTTCTAATGGTCAGGATCATCTGTGACAAGAAGAAAGAAGATCATAGGAACAGCTGATGGAGCGGCTTCTACAGCAGCTGATTCAGAGAGCATTGAATGGTTGCAGAGCTGCTTAGCTATAAGACCTGCTGTAAAACCTACCTCTGCCATAGAGGTTTTAGCAGCTCCTGTTCCACGATTGCCATCTTCTCTTTGTCCTCTCCCGACATCTCCTTCTCTGCCAAGAACAAGCTGTAGCTTCAAGAGGAACCGCCGCGCCAGGATCGCATATTCTCCTCCACCGTCCTCTGCCAGGATCTCAGACAGAGCACGGTAGAAGCCGGAGTTCGTCACAGCGAAAGTCCCGCAGCCCACCACGAGAACTCCATCGAGGTCAAGACTGCAGCCAGCCGACATCATCGGATGCCGTCGGTGATGCTGTATTCAGGCGCCGAAGAGGATTTTTGGAGCTGCCGGCGTCAAGAGGGGGTGTAAGTGATGTGTCTAGCCGCCGCAGCCTTAAAAGCGCTGTGGCGGCACAGGGACCACCTGTGACACCTCTTCATCACCCCCTCACTGACGCGGCAGCAGAATCCTGGGCTGACTTGGCAGCTGCCATGTCCTGGAGGGCCATATCTCCGGCATCAGACCAAGAAGAGGATCAGCTGACGCCGGTGCGGCCCTGCTCGCCCCTTACGCCGGGCTCGAGTGCTGACGGCACCATGAACCAGGACCAGCCTCTGCAGCAAAGGGGTGAGATTTTCAATGTGCCTCTGTCCGTCCCCTCTTTAAATTGAAAATCTTGAATATGGGAAGTGTTTAATGAGTATTTGAGTGGTACGGATTCTTCTGTACTGCCCAAATCCTCTAATGTAAATTCCAATTCTGGCAGATGTAATTTTGTCTTGAAGCCTGGGCTGCCAGAATTTAATTTGAAAGAGTCACTGACTTGTGAGTTATCCCTTCTAGGATTCCATCCTATTATTATTTGTTTATTATTTTCCCTTTTACCATTTGCCAAGGCTCAGCCTAATAGATATGATTGAAAGGATGAAGCAGATGACAAAAAAAGCAGTGTTGTTAAATGTGTAAATAACTGGATTCAGCCTTCTCTATCTATTCTGCTGTATTAGGTGAGAAATACCCTAATCTGTGTTCTGGCCTTTTTCAACATATAGACACAATTCTAGAGCCTTATCGCAATTTGGGGGGCATGGCCTGGTTAAATTAGGATGAGGCATTTAGGCAAAAACTGGCCATGTACCCAAATCTGGCCTGAGGAACAAAGGATGTCGGTTTATGGATTAATTTAACGTTGCCCCAGAGATTTTCTACAAGCAGACAGGGTGTGAGCGCTCCTAACAAAAAAGGAGTTTGAATCATAGAATCATAATATCGTAGAGTTGGAAGGGACCTCCTGGGCCATCTGGTCCAACCCCCTGCTCAAAGCAGGATTCGCTAAATCATCCCAGACAGATGTCAGTCCAGCCTCTGTTTGAAGACTTCTATTGAAGGAGAACTCACCACCTGTCGTGGCAGCCTGTTCCACTCATTGATCACTCTGTCAAAAAGTTTTTTCTAATATCTAATCTGTGTCTCCTCCCATTCAGTTTCATTCCATTGCTTCTAGTCTTTCCTGGTGCAAATGAGAATAAAGATGATCTTTCTACAATGTGACAGCCCTTGAGATATTTGTAGACAGCTATTAAGTCTCCTCTCAGTCTTCTCTTTTGCAAGCTAAACATTCCCAAATCCTGCAACCTTTCCTCATAAGACAGGGTTTGCAGACGGGTCACCATTCTGGTCGATCTTTTCTGAACTTGCTCCAGTTTGCTGATGTCTTTTTTAAAATGTGGCGCCCAAAACTGGACACAGTATTCCAGATGAGGTCTGACCAAAGAGGAGTGGAGGGCAATAATGACTTCACGTGATCTAGACTGTATGCTTCTGTTAATACATCCTAGAATTGCATTTGCCTTTTTTGCTGCTGCATCACACTGTTGACTCATATTCAGTCTGTGATCTATTAGTATACCCAAGTCTTTTTCACATGTGCTGTTGCTTAGCCCTATTCCTCCCATTCTGTATATGCTTTTTCATTTTTATTGCCCAGATGTAGTACTTTGCATTTTTCCCTGTTAAAAACCATTCTGTTAGTTGCTGCCCACTGCTCCAGTTTATTTATATGTTTTTGAATCCTCTCTCTTCTCTAGTATTAGCTATCCCTCCTAGCTTTGTGTCATCAGCAAATTTAATCAGTTTAGCCTCAATTCCTTCATCTAAATCGTTGATAAAGATGTTGAAAAATACAGGGCCCAGGACAGAGCCCTGTGGTACCCCACTTGAGACATTCTTCCAACTGGATGTGCAGCCATATATCCTAACTAATCGGTCTACCAAAAATGGCACTTCAAGACACTAATATCAAAAACGGAAAAGAAGAAGTAACGCCAAAAAATTATGAAATTTATTAAGGCACATAAGCCAAACGTTAAAAACACAATAATATAAAAAGATTCCGGTGCAAAACAGCCAGGCAAGGTAAGCATACAAATAAATCACATTGAATACAGGAAACAGGGTATATAGTGACCATATTGTACCAATGGGGAATCACATCATCTTTCATATAGCATCATAATGGCTAGTAGATATCTCCTTCCACAATAGTTCTATTCTAGTTACACAGATTATGCTATACTGAAAAGGAAGTAAAGCATGCTGAGTGAACACCTAGCATGTAGATCATCTTGCAGTATCACCCACATGGTACATCGTTGCAGATACAAATAATAAATATTTAATGTGGTTTTATATGGTCTTCCTTGTATTACAAAAATGAAATCAAGCATTGCTACATATATAAACATGCATGTGAGTAGCCCACACATTATCTGCATGAGTTATTGTCCACCCATATAATCCCCATGTATGTATATTAGATCTATAGAGATTATGCCAAATGCAATCATGGTGACACATATATCGACTGTGGCGTCCACATCTGAATTACCCTGTGTATGGGCTGATCTAATCCATAAAATGACAAAGCCAAACATATGAATATACACAGGGCATCAAATCAGTGCACAGATAAATGGGGGGCTAACTTCTATAGCAGCCGACATACACAATGCAAAAAAGTATACAACCTAGTCAGGCCTTGTCCCCGACGCGCGTTTCGCCAAAGCTTCATCCAAGCCCCCATTTATCTGTGCACTCATAATCTGTGTAACTAGAATATAACTACTGTGGAGGGAGATATCTACTAGCTATTATGATGCTATATGAAAGATGATGTGATTCCCCATTGGTACAATATGGTCACTATATACCCTGTTTCCTGTATTCAATGTGATTTATTTGTATACTTACCTTGCCTGGCTGTTTTGCACCGGAATCTCTTTTTATATTATTGTGTTTTTAACGTTTGGCTTATGTGCCTTAATAAATTTCATAATTTTATGGCGTTACTTCTTTTCCGTTTTTGATATGGATGTGCAGCCATTTGCGACCACTCTTTGGGTCCTATCACTAAGCCAGTTTTGAATCCACCTAACAGTTGCTTTGTCCATTCCATACTTAGTCATTTTTTCAGTAAAGATTGTGTGAGATACTTTGTCAAATGCTTTGCTGAAGTCAAGATATACTCACTAAATCTACAGCATTTCCCTGATCCACCCAATCAGTGATTCTGTCATAGAAGGAAATTAAGTTAGTCTGACATGACTTATTAGTTACAAACCCATGCTGACTGTTTAATCCCTTCATTCTTATCCAGGTACTTACATACATGTTGTTTAATAATTTGTTCAAAGATCTTTCCTGGTATAGAAGTCAGACTCACCAGCCTATAGTTGCATGGGTCCACCTTCTTCCCCTTTTTGACGCTAGGAACATCATTTGCTCTCCAGTCTTCTGGGACTTCTCCTGTTCAAGAATTTTCAAAGATTATGGAGAGGGGTTCAAAAATTTCATCTGCTATCTCCTTTAGTACTCTGGGGTGTAATTTATCTGGACATGGAGACTTGAATTCATTTAGGTTAGCTAAGTGTTTCCTCACTATATTTCTGTTTATAGATATCCTGGATTCTTCTATTCCCTTAATAGGACAGTGAAGAACAGTTGATGTTACATTTCAATTCTGAGAGAAACCAGATGCAAAATAGGAATTTAAAAGTTCGGCCTTCTCAACATCCTGTCTTACCATTTCATCATTTTCATCCTGTAAAAATCCTATAGCATCTTTGAATTTTCTTTTACTTTTGATGTATCCCCAAAATCCTTTATTATTGCTTTTGACATCTCTTGCAAGCTTTAATTCATTGTCAGCTTTAGATAATCTGATTTGTGCCCTGCAGGTTCTGCAGACAGCAATATATTCTTCTTTAGATATGCCTCCCTCTTTCCATTTCATAACCATTTCTTTCTTCCTTTTTAGCATGTGCTTAAGTTCTGTGTTCATCCATCCTGGTTTCCTTAAATGCTTCCTATTCTTCCCTCTTTTCGGAATTAACAATTGTGCTTTGAGAATTTCATTTTTCAAGATTTCCCATCCTTCCTGGACATTTTTGTCCTTAAGGATATCCAGCCATTGGATCGCTCTAATTCTCTTTCTGAATCCCTTAAAATCTGCCTTTCTGAAATCTAACCTTGACGTCTGAGTCTTCACAGGTCTTCCTCCTCTAGTTATCCAAAATTCTAGAATAGCATGGTCGCTACCTCCTAGGGTCACAGCCACTTTTACCTCCTCAACCATTTCCTCCCTGTTTATAAGGATTAGATCCAAGGTAGCAGTTCCCCTTGTTTTCTCCCCTACCTTTTGGAAGATAAAGTTGTCAGAAAGAGAGGATAAGAATTTTCTTGACCTGTTAGTTTTGCCTGAGAGAGATTCCCAACAAATGTCTGGATAGTTGAAATCTCCCATGACAACTATGTCATATTTTTTGGAGAACTTGGCCATTTGATGCATAAAGAGTTCATCCATATCTTCAACTTGCACAGGCGGTCTGTAGTAAATGCCTACAATGGTGTCCTTTCCATTGTTCTGTACTTGTATTCTTACCCAAACAGTTTCCACAGAACTCCCAGTCTCTACAGAACTCCCAGTCTCTGAAGCTTCAATCTCTGTGCAGATATACGCGTTTCTAACATACAATGCGACACCTCCTCGTTTATCAAGTCTGTTTCTTGCAAATAAGTTGTATCCTTGTAGTCTTCATTCCAATCATGTGTATTGTCCCACCAAGTTTCAGTGATTCCAATGACATCATATTTCTTTTCCTGCGTTAGTAGTTGCAATTCTCCTTGTTTATTGCCCATGCTTTGTGCATTAGTATAGAAACATTTTAGTTTGTGATTGGTTTCTCTTTCTCCAATATTTTTATTATTTAGATTCATTTGTCTTTGTTCTTTCCTCCCACTTCTAATGGCAGAGTTCTCAATAGCATTTGTCAGGTGTATGGCTTTTTCTGGCCTTTTGCTTCCCTTCCCACATCATTCTAGTTTAAAGCTCTCCTGATGAGTGTAGCAAGGCGACTTCCAAATGCATGTTTTCCAGTCTTCGTAAGGTGCACCCCATCTCTAGCAAGTAGTCCATCGTACAGGTAATTCACTCCGTGATCCAGAAATCCAAATCCTTGCTCACTGCACCATCGACGTAGCCAGTTGTTCACCTGCAGAATCTTATTCCACCTCCTTGTTCCATGGCCATCCACTGGGAGGATGGAAGAGAAGACCACCTGCGCTACCAGTTCTTTCACTTTTTTACCTAAGTTTTTAAAGTCACTGCAGATGGTTTCCAGGTCGTTTCTTGCTGTGTCATTTGTCCCCACATGTATTAGCAGGAATGGGTAGTCATCTGTAGGTCTGAAGAGTCCTGACATCCTGCCAGACACATCTTTAATTTTTGCACCTGGAAGACAGCACATTTCTCCTGAAGTTATATTCGGTCTGCAGATAGCGGCCTCTGTTCCTCTCAACAGGGAATCCCCCATGACCACCACTCTCTGTTTCTTCTTCACAACATTTTTATTTCTCCATCCAGGAGGTTTCTGAAGGCGTACAAGGTTGCTGTTTGTGGGCAAAGTCTTATCTTCATGTATTTCTTCATTGTTCTCCTGCGTAAGAGCCTGCTACTGGTTCCTTAGCACTATGGGCACTGACTGCCTCCCGATTGTTTTGCATTCAATGAGACAACCTGCAAGTGGTCTCATAAATGTCACTTTCGACACGAGTGCTCCTTTTGTGGGGGAATTCACCCCATGTCTAAGTGTTTTAAAAAGCAAATCCAGAATGGGCAACAAGGACATAATAAGGAGTCGTTTTCAAAAAGCCCTGACTCCAGTGAGATTTCGAAGAATGGCCCCATGGCTAGAAATATACCCAGATCAGGAGAGCAGCTCTTTTCTCTATGAAGGTTTTCACATTGGATTCTATGTGCCTCCCTATAAAGGTTTAGGATGCACATTAGGTAATAATCTTCCTTCAGTGCTGGAATTCCCTCATGTTGCTGAGGAGACGATTTTAAAGGAATTGGAAGCGGGTAGGGTCGCCGAACCTTTTGATCTCCCTCCTTTTAAAAATGTTAGGATCTCCCCCCTTGGGATGGTTCCAAAAAAAGAACACGGGTTCTTTAGGCTGATCCATCACTTGTCTTAACCCCATGGCTTTTCACTCAATGATTAAGTTAATAAGGATGCATGCTCGGTGAAATACACATCCTTTGATATAGCCATGATTTTACTGCAGAAATTTGGCCACAATTCTCTTATGGCAAAATCGGACATGAAGTCAGCATTTAGGCTTTTCCTGTTAATCCAGAAGGTTTAGTTTGTTAGGTTTTGTTTTTAACAATAAGTTCTTTTTCGACAAATGTCTTCCAATGGGGTTTTCGCTATCGTGTTTTTATTTTGAAACGTTTTCTTCTTTTTTACATTGGGTTGTTGAATACGAACCATAAGGTGGGGGAGTTCTACATTACCTTCATGATTTTTTGTTCATTGGCCCTCGAGATTCTGATTTTTGTTCTTTATTATTAAATAAATTTATTACAGTTTGTAATCAATTCGGTGTCCCTATCGCATATGACAAAACAGTCTCTCCCTGTACCTCTCTTGAGTTTTTAGGGATTTCAATTGATTCAGAGAATATGAGTTGCTCTCGCCCCTTTGAAAACATTTCTAAACTTTGCTCGACTATCAATCTGTTTTTGAAAAAAGGAAGGTCACTCTGAAAGAATTGCAATCTTTGCTGGGATAATTAAATTTTGCTTTGAGGATCATTACAATAGGTCGCATTTTTTCGAGGCACCTTTATGAAGCTACTTCTGGTCATTCTTTCCCCAATTCCCGTATAAGGTTAGACAAGGAAGCAAAAGAAGATTTAAAAATTTGGCTGAATTTGTGCTTGCAGACTCTTTATCATTGTCATTTTTCACAGACGAGCATAAAGGCCTTGGGTTATCATTTTCTTCTCTTTGGGTGTCAGAAAAGTGGCCAGAGGCATGGGTTCATAGTAAGTTTACAAAAAATTCATCAGTGTTGGATCTACAGTATTTTCAATTTTCTTGTCTATTCATAGTTGGGTCCCGCTTATCAGGAACGACCGAATCACATTTATTTCTAGTAACCAAGGCTTGGTAATTGTCACCGTCAGTGGTCAGTTTCGGAAGCAAGTACCCGAAGCAGACATCATTGGAGCAATATGCCCACAGCAGCTTTGGGATGTAGTTCGGGTTTAATCCCTTACTTTATTGAAAAATCTTTAGCTGACAAAAGCTGATTATTCGGTTGCTTGGCACCAGTGGGTAAAATTTTGTCTTATAAATAATTATCTTCCAATGAATCTAATCCAGAGTCCGCTTTAAAATTTGCTGAGCATTTGGTCTTAAATGGCCTATCTTACTCAGCCTTAGCTAAAACTCTTGCTGGGGTTTCATTCTTTTTTTAAGTTGCAAGGTAAAAATCCATTGGCTAATCTATTTCCTGTCAGAGTTTTTAAGAGGCTTCAAGAGGCGGAATTTTAACCTCTTCACGACCGCCCACTGTAGATAAACGTTGGCGCTTGCTAGGCTTTGTGCAGCGCCGACGTTAATCTACTGTCGGCGGTTTTGTGCCCCCCGGGACCCCCACATACCTTACAACGCGGGGATCCCGGTGCAGAATGCATGCTGGGACCCCCAACGTCATCGAGACCTGATTGGTTCAGGTCCTGATGACGTCAGCGTCACAGCAGCCAATGGGAGCGATCGCTGGGAAAGCTGCTTGTTTCCCGGCGATCTCACTCATTGTAACGCGGCTTCTCCTCTGATCTAACACTGACAGATGATCAGAGGTGAAGCAGCGTTACTGTGTGACTAGATCATCCAGTGCGTTGGTTCTGATCTCAGGCTTTCTTAAAGGAATCCCCAGTATGGAAATTAGGGCAAATCCACTCAGCGCTCTGGTTCTGACCCAAGGCCCCTCTTAAAGGGATCCCCAGTATGGAAGTGAGGGCAAATCCACTCTGTACTTTGGGACTGACCCCAGTCCTCTCTTAAAGGGATCCCCGATATGGAAGTCAGGGCAATTGCCTTCAAATGCTCTGGTACTGACCCCAGACTCTCTTAAAGGGATCTCCTGTACAGAAGTTAGGGCAAATCCCTCAGCGCTCTAGTTCTACCTCAGGGTTCTATTAAAGGGATCATTGGTATGGAAGTCAGGGTAAATCCACTCTGCGCTCTGGTTCTGATGCCAGGCCTCTCTTAAAGGGATCCCTGGTAAGGAAGTTAGGACCGTTCCACTCAGCGCTCTGGTTCTGACCCCAGGCTGACGGGATGATATGGGATATTAGGGGGAGTAGTCCGGTGGCTCTGGCTGACAGGATGATGTGGGATATTAGGAGTAGTAGTCCGGTGGCTCTGGCTGACGGGATGATGTGGGATATTAGGGGTAGTAGTCCGGTGGCTTTGTCGGAATGATATTAGGGGTAGTAGTCCGGCGGCTGTGACGGGATGATGTGGGATATTAGCGGTAGTTGTCAGGTGGCTCTGGCTGATGGGATGATGTGGGATATTAGGGGTAGTAGTCCGGTAGCTTTAATGGGATGATGTGGGATATTAGTAGTCCGGTGGCTCTGGCTGATGGGACGATGTGGGATATTAGGGGTAGTAGTCCGGTGGCACTGGCTGACGGGATGATGTGGGATATTATAGTGAATGTGGCTATGCGGAGTGGGCGGGGCTATTCACTCAGAGAGATATATATATATATATATATATATATATATATATACACACATACACCGTATATACTCGTGTATAAGCCGAGATTTTCAGCTCATTTTTTTGGGCTGAAAGTCCCCCTCTCGGCATATACACGAGTCATATACCGGGGGGGTCAGCGGGGGGAGTTGGGGAGTCAGAGATCATACTCACCCTCTGCAACCCCCCTGCTTGCTCCATCTGCTTCAGTGGTCACATGGTACCGCTCATTAAACTCATGAATATGCGCATATTTATGACTTTAATGAGCGGTACCACGTGACCGCTGAAGCAGGAAGAGCAAAGCAGCGACAAGAACATGGAACAAGCAGGGGCTGCGCTTTAGAGACCAGCGCAAGAGCCGGCAAAGCTGATGAGCAGCAGGTCAGTATATTTTTTGTAACGGAGGCAGCGGCAGCAGCAGCAACATGATGGGGCCACTCACTGTCCTCATTATCTGGGGCCACTCACTGTGCAGCATTATCTGGGGCCACTCACTGTGCAGCATTATACGGGGCTGTGAAGGAAGGACCCATTCCTCCCACGTCACCAATGTGACGTAACTACACAGGCACAGCTCTCCAGCGCCCCCTTTGTCTCTCAGGTCAGTAAGGGAACTGCACCTAGAGCAAATGGCCGCCGGGGAGGATGTCCTGTTACCTGCTAGGTATTCTAAGATTCGTAATCAGAGTAAAAGCATCAGCCCAAGATTAATTTTATGGTTTAATTGCCTTAAGGGCGCACTAGATAATTACAGAAATATACAGTAACCTATACAATGGAATTACAATGGATTTGCAGTCAGAGTAAAATATAACAATACGGGTACAAGACTTAGAGATATTAAGCTGGAGGTCAATTTACCAGATTGTAGGTTGCATGTGGGTGCCGGGAGCTCTGCAGTCCACAGGTACAAGAATCTTAGTTGCCGGACAGACCCCAAAGCGCGGGCCGCTGCTCCCCTTGGCAGATCTATCCCCAGTTCCTTCTTAGATCATCATTGTCTGGTTCTTCTGTGAGAGAGTGAGTGTCTCTGCCATGTGCTGCTAGTTCTTAAGCATGCTGGGTTCCTCTCTTTGTGTCAGAGGGTGGGCTAATAATCTCCACCCTTTAGCTCCCTGCAGAACTTATTCCCAATATCTAAGAAACGGGGTTACTTTCTGCAGCATGATCGGATCAGGACACGAGAGGTACCAGTGAATGCGGATTGCTTTGCCTGTCGTGTGGAGAGCAAACATGGCCCCACTGGGTCGCTGTGGAGGGCCAATCTCTATATCTCAGGTCCCAGAGCCCTCACCGACTCAGGAGTCGCACTGCCAGATGCGCGATTTCCTCAAGGTCACGCGGATATTTTTTATGAGTCTATAACTCCAAAGGTGTGCTCATAATCCATGATCCTAGGATGGAGTCGAAGAGGCTGGGAGAGACAGGGAGAGACAATGGATGTGTATTTCTGTGTCCAGCTGACAGCTATATTCTAATTGAAGCCCCCAAGCACCTTCCTGACCCATGCTGGCGTGGCTCCTACTCAAGCTTTGAAGTTCTGTTTTGGCCTCCTCTCATTATCATACTAAAAGGCCTTGCTATTCAACATTGGAGCACTAAATCCTGCTTTCTTCAATATGTTTACAGGCCCTGGGGTGGGTAGGAGCAGTTTACTCCTTCATCACAGGGGTCACTCACTGTGCAGCATTATCTGGAGCCACTCACTGTGCAGCATTATCTGGGGCCACTCACTGTGCAGCATTATCTGGGGCCACTCACTGTGCAGCATTATCTGGGGCCACTCACTGTGCAGCATTATCTGGGGCCACACACTGTGCAGCATTATCTGGGGCCACACACTGTGCAGCATTATCTGGGGCCACACACTGTGCAACAAAACTGGGGCCACTCACTGTGCACCCTAGGCTTATACGCGAGTCAATAAGTTTTCCCAGTCTTTTGTGACACAATTAGGGGGGGGACGGCTTATACACGAGTATATACTATAATCTATATATATATAATTGCCTTAAATTGTCTGTCATCCACTTCCGTCTGGATGTCCCCGAATCCCACAATCCACTGCTCCGCACCGGAAGTACGCCAACCGCCATTTTAGTACACCCAAGTGATGCCGCTCGGATCCAGGACGCAGCTGCGATCCCGATCCAGGACACAGCTGTGATCCCGATGCCCATTGGAATCACAGCCGCCACTGAGATCCCGGCTACTGCGAATGTGTGAATTCAGTTGCTCTATCTGTTCATTTATGAACTGCGTCACAGCATGTCATTGCTGTGATGCACCTGCCAGCAGACTCTGCATTGGTGTACATAAAAAAAAAGGACACTTACAGCCTGTCACTGGACCTAAAACATACACATTACAGTGTGTCACTGGACCTAAAATAATACACGTTACAGCATGTCGCTGGACCTACAAAAGACACGTTACAGCGTGTCACTGGACCTAAAATAATACACGCTGTACATAAAAAAGGGGTAAAGCGTCTCAGTGCAACTACAGTGTGTCGTTGTACTGAAAAAATACACGTTACAGCGTGTCGCGCCGGGACCCCCCCACCGCTACCACCGGACCTCCCCGCCACCGCTGCTAGACCCCCCCGCTGCCGCTGCTGGACCCCCCCACCGGACCCGCTGTCTGCCCACCCACCTGTCACAGTCGGCTGGAAAGACCGCGATTTGCTGCCTGTGCTGGAGATGGGGTGCGAGCGCCCTCTGGTGGCGCCGCACCCCATCTCCAGCACATGCCGCAAGCCGTGGGCTTTCCTGCCAGCTGGCCGCTGCCAGGAGCCCCGCCGCTGAACCCTCCCGCCGCCTGCCCACCATGTACATACACATACACACACACACACGTACTGTATGTACACACACACACCCCACACACACACTTCCCTCCCGATGCGAAAGCATCGGGCAAACCTCTAGTTTGTTATAACTAACCGTAGTTAGTTACTATGTCCGGGCAGCGCCGAGCTCTTCAGCTAGTTGTGTATAAATATCAGCTGTTTCTAACGGTCAGGATCATCTGTCAGAAGAAGAAAGATGATCCCTCCCTATTTTCTGATCTTACTTTCTCCGTTGTGTCGTTTAAATTTGTGGGAAAATCGCCAGGTTTTGACGGGTGGATTGGATATGTTGGTCATGATTAGTTTAGTTTATGGACTTTATATTAAATATTGTATATGAGTGAATCAATTATTTCCAAGGTAACCCAAAAATAAACACCACAGCCATTTTATTCCATGAAAGCTAGTGTTGTGTATTCATTTAATAAAAGTGGGTCTTGTGTTACCATGTTCCGGTCTCACAACGCCATCTTGTAAGCGCAACTTCTGACTGGCCGGAAGTGAGACGCTAGGTCACAAGCTTTTAACGCAAGTCTATGAGAGCCAGAATGGGGCCAGAATGAAAAATTACTTTCGTGCAGCTCCATGAAACACTGGAAAACGATGAAGGTTGCTGGTGAATATGTGACAAGGGTCAGGGGACTTACATGTAAAGCACCACTCCAGCAGTGGAATAAAAAAAACTCTAGAGTGGTGCTTTAGCATACAAACTTTATAAAGGTCCCATGCTGCAGGTACATCAGTGCTGAGTGGTCTAATGGGTCTCTGGAGCGCGCTTGGCACTTGTCATGGTTAGGACATGGTTAATGTCCTGTTCTGACAGGGTTAACATTGCCGGCCTCTCTTTGGATCTGGGAGGGGTATTTATGCTCACTCCATACTGGCATTCTCTGTCAGTTATACTGTTGTTCTGGTGTGTCTGACACCTGGTGTGCGTGTACTCTGTATTGTTTGTTTGCTTCCCGTGTATGACCCGGCTTGTTCCTTCACTCTGTACTCCGTCTCTCGTTTTTGGTACCATTGTCTTTTCTGGTTCTGACCTCCTGGCTTGGCTATCGTTACTCCGTTACAGTTTGTCCCTATTGTACCGTCTATTGCCCGTTCTGGTTTTCTGACCTATTGCTACGTCCTGACTATCCTTTCTGTCTAAGCCCTTTGGTACTGTCCTGCTATCTCGTGCTTTGACCCGGCTTGATCTGGTGTCTGTCTCTGTCTATGCTCCTTGGTAACATTGTCCTGTAGTTACCCTTCTAGGAGTTTCCCTGCAGCTCCTAGCTCTGTGGAGCTTAGGCCACGCCCCCAGCAGTCACGTGATTCAGGTCCTGGAGCATGCATTGTCACCACTGCTGCTCGCTCCGCAGGTATCTTTGTGCACAGTCTTTGTACTCAGGACACGCGCCCTGGCTCAGTGAGCAAGTGCAGTGCGGTGTTCCTGACATTATAACTGACCGTTTCAGTTTTTTTTTCCTCTGAAGGAAAAAAAAAAAAAGTGTGTGTTATCCTCATGGATCCCATACAAGCCTTGGCTGATCAGGTCAAGCACCTGACCCAAATGTTCCATAAACTCAATGTGGAACAGCGCACGATGGCCCATACCCAGCAACAGTTGGTGGTTACTGTGCAGGGGGCTGTCGATGCAGAGGCTTCTAGTTTTGGGGGTAGGGATGTGTCATTAGCGTCCCCTGAATCTCCAGTCAAATTGCCCGATCCCTTCTCAGGGGATAAAAAGGAGTTCAGGTCTTTCAGAGAAGGATGCAAGCTTTTTTTTTCTCTAAGGCCCCGCTCCTCCGGGGATGAGTTCCAGAGGGTGGGGGTCATTATTTCCCTACCTCGGGGGGCTCCGCAAGCATGGGCTTTCTGTCTTCCTCTGCTCCTGAACGTATGTCAGTGAACTTGTTCTTTGAGGCTCTGGGGCACATTTATGACGAGCCTGATAGAGTGCGTCTGGCAGAGGATATGGTGATGAGTGTGACACAGGGGAGGCACTCTGCTGAATGGTTCTGCTCAGAGTTTAGACGTTGGAGCGCTGAAGTATCCTGGAATGACGCCGCCCTGAGGGGGTTGTTTCGCAGGGGCCTTTCTGACCATCTGCAGGACGCTCTGGCATTACATCCGCCTCCTGATACCCTGGAGGACGCCATGATGCAGGCGGTCCGTATGGACCGGAGACTCCGTGCTAGAGGAATGATGCAACAAGAGTCTCCCTTGTACCCCAAATTGTTTGACACTTCACCCGTATCTGAGCCCATGAACGTTGGGTCAGTCTCGGTTAAGGAGAAAGAGAGAAGGCACCGCAGTGACAACCTACTGTTTTTACTGTGGAGCCTCTGGACATTGGAAAAGGAATTGTCCCTCCTGCCCTTCTTCAGAGAAACCATCAGAGAAACGATTGAGTCTGGGCAACAATCGAGGAGGTTGTCCAGACTCCCAGGTACATTTTTTCTCACGTATAAAAATGGTCCTCCAGGTTGAATTAGAAATTGCTGGCGGTCCTGTTATGACCACCGCCTTTGTTGACTGTGGTTCCTCCATTAATCTGATTGATGCCCAAGTTGTGACTCTTAATAAGATAGGGACAGTCAGGTTAAAAGACCCTGTTAAAATTGTGGCTGTGGATTCATCCCCTCTTACCCGGGATGGAATTTGTTTTATGTCTGAAGTTTTTTCTATGAAAGTGGGTTCCACTCATGTGGAAAATTTAAGTTGTTTTGTTATGAATAATCTGCCTGCAGGACTGGTATTGGGAATGCCCTGGTTGCAACGCCACAATCCTCTTATTGATTGGGTGAAGGGGGAGATCACCCGATGGGGATGTAATGATAATGGTCTGTGTTGTAACCCGGTTCCTTTTGTCAATCCGATAAAATCTGTATCTGTGTCATCTGTCGGTCTGGAGGGTATTCCGGAGTACCTGAGAGACCTTAAAGATGTGTTTTCCGAAAGCGAGGCCGAGGCGCTCCCACCACATAGACCATATGATTGTGCTATCGATTTAGTACCTGGAGCCAAATTACCCAAGGCTCGTTTGTTTAATTTGTCCGGGCCTGAGCGCCAAGCTATGAAAGAGTACATTAAAGAAAGCCTTCGCAAGGGGCATATTCGGCCCTCGGTCTCACCCGTGGCAGCGGGGTTTTTCTTTGTAAAGAAAAAAGATGGTGGGTTGCGACCGTGCATCGACTTTCGAGAACTGAACAAAATTACTGTTAAGAACACGTACCCTCTCCCGTTGATTCCTGATCTATGCAATCAACTCACGGGGGCCAAATGGTTTTCTAAGCTCGATCTACGAGGGGCTTATAACCTTATAAGGATCCGGGAGGGGGACGAATGGAAAACAGCGTTCCTGACAACTGAGGGGCTGTTTGAAAACCTGGTTATGCCCTTCGGCCTCACTAATGCTCCTGCAGTTTTTCAGAACTTTATTAATGTTGTTTTTTCTGACTTGATTGGACGTTATGTAGTCATTTACCTGGATGACATCTTGATTTACTCTGAGGACAGTCAGTCACACTTGCATCATCTGCGTACGGTGCTTATGAGACTCCGGGAGAACCATTTGTATGCTAAGCTGGAGAAGCGCTCATTTTTTATGCAAGAACTGTCTTTTCTGGGTGTAATTGTATCCGGGGAGGGATTCCGCATGGATCCAGGGAGTTCAGGCCATTACAGATTGGGTGCAGCCTCATGACCTGAAGGGGTTGCAGCGATTTCTGGGCTTCGCTAATTATTATAGGAAGTTCATTAAAGGGTTCTCGCAGGTGGTAAAACCCTTGACGGACCTCACTCTTAAAGGGGCAGATGTAAAAATTTGGTCTGTGGCCGCAAAAAATTCCTTCCTGGCATTAAAGAAGTGTTTTACTACAGCCCCTGTGTTGGTACAACCCGATTCGTCAAGACCTTTTATCGTCGAGGTCGACGCTTCGGAGGTGGGGGTGGGGGCAGTATTGTCACAGGGCCCCTCTACCCTGACTAACCTCAAACCCTGTGCCTTTTTCTCTAAGAAGTTCTCGTCGGCCGAGAGAAACTATGATGTCGGTAACAGGGAACTGTTAGCAGTTAAATTGGCCTTTGAAGAATGGAGGCATTTTTTGGAGGGGGCCGCTCATCCCATTACGGTCGTCACTGATCATAAAAACCTGGCCTATATCGAGTCTGCTAAGAGATTGACCCCCAGACAGGCTCGGTGGGCACTTTTTTTTTCTCGATTTCAATTTACCATCACGTTCCGACCAGGGTCTAAAAATGTAAAGGCAGATGCCTTATCCCGAAGTTTTGATTCTGTGTCCCCTCCAGAACCTCCTTCCTCCATTCTTCAACCGGGAGTGGTTGTAGCCGAAATCTCCTCTGAGTTACAGAGAGAGATTCTGGAAGCACAAGCACAAGCCCCCAGGAATAAACCCCCAGGTAAATTGTTTGTATCCGAACAATTCCGTCCCACACGCCTTCAAGAATTTCATGACTCTATGTTAAGTGCACACCCTGGTATTGCAGCTACCCGGGGGGCAGTAGCTAGGGGTTTTTGGTGGCCCTCTATGGGTATTGATATAAAAAGGTTTGTGAATACTTGTGGGGTGTGCGCGCGCTCTAAAAGCTCTCAGGTCCAGCCGGCCGGGGAATTGGTGCCTTTGCCAATTCCGGATAAACCATGGACAAACCTGTCCATGGACTTTATCACTAACCTTCCACCTTCCAAGGGCAACTCAGTGGTATGGGTAGTGGTTGATAGAATTTCTGAGCAAGCCCACTTTGTGCCATTACCTGCGTTACCATCTGCTGAAACCTTGGCTCGTTTGTTTATACAGCACATTGTTCGACTGCATGGAGTGCCTGTGAACGTGGTGTCGGACAGGGGTGTGCAATTTGTGGCCAGGTTTTGGAGAGCGTTTTGTATGAAGTTGGGGGTCACGTTGTCATTCTCCTCTGCCTATCACCTGGAATCTAACGGACAAACGGAACGCACCAACCAGTCATTGGAGCAGATTCTGAGATGCCTGGCCTCCTCCAGACAGGAAGACTGGTGTGAGGTATTGCCCATGGCAGAATTTTCATTCACCTGTCGGGTTAATCAGTCTACCGGAAAGCCTCCCTTTCTGGTCAATTATGGGTTTGTTCCGCAGTTTGGGGAATTTTCCCGTATGGATTCGGATTGCCCTGGTGCCGAGGGGATGGTACAACAATTAAAAACCCTCTGGAAGGAGGTACAGGGGAACATCTCCAAAGCCCAGAAGAAGTTCAAACATTTTGCAGACAGGAGGAGGGGGGTGGTTTCTGCGTTGACAGTGGGGGAAAAAGTCTGGTTGTCCACTCGTAACATCAAACTTAAAATACCCTCTATGAAGTTGGGCCCCAAATTTATTGGCCCATACAAGATTGTAGAGGTGATCAACCCGCTGGCATACAGATTACAGTTGCCCACCTCCTTCATTGATTCGCGGTGGGTGCGCCGGAGACTTCAGTACCTTATCCATTGGAAGGGATATTCCGTTGAGGATCGATCGTGGGTTCCGGCCAGTTCGGTGCACGCTGATCGACTGGTGCGGGCTTTTCACGCCAGGTACCCTGAGAAACCTGAGGGTCCGGTGGCCCCCCATTAAGAGGGGGGTACTGTCATGGTTAGGACATGGTTAATGTCCTGTTCTGACAGGGTTAACATTGCCGGCCTCTCTTTGGATCTGGGAGGGGTATTTATGCTCACTCCATACTGGCATTCTCTGTCAGTTATACTGTTGTTCTGGTGTGTCTGACCCCTGGTGTGCGTGTACTCTGTATTGTTTGTTTGCTTCCCGTGTATGACCCGGCTTGTTCCTTCACTCTGTACTCCGTCTCTCGTTTTTGGTACCATTGTCTTTTCTGGTTCTGACCTCCTGGCTTGGCTATCGTTACTCCGTTACAGTTTGTCCCTATTGTACCGTCTATTGCCCGTTCTGGTTTTCTGACCTATTGCTACGTCCTGACTATCCTTTCTGTCTAAGCCCTTTGGTACTGTCCTGCTATCTCGTGCTTTGACCCGGCTTGATCTGGTGTCTGTCTCTGTCTATGCTCCTTGGTAACATTGTCCTGTAGTTACCCTTCTAGGAGTTTCCCTGCAGCTCCTAGCTCTGTGGAGCTTAGGCCACGCCCCCAGCAGTCACGTGATTCAGGTCCTAGAGCATGCATTGTCACCACTGCTGCTCGCTCCGCAGGTATCTTTGTGCACAGTCTTTGTACTCAGGACACGCTCAGTGAGCAAGTGCAGTGCGGTGTTCCTGACAGCACTTCTCTGTCTGCAATGGCCACCCCTCTACCCTTGATTGACATCTTTTATGGATGGTATGGAACATAGTTTTTATCCATCAAAGGCACTGGGGCATCTAGCTTGGCACAGGGACCTCTATAAAACTAGCTTTCAAAAGGTATGCCGTGCTATTGTGGAGATACAAAAGGAGTGTAGGGACATGCATTATGATGCATATATGGTGGCAGCAGCAGTATATTATCAGCAATAATTGAAAAAGACACTCACAGACCACTGCTGATATAATGATAAATATTCCATATTCAGCAAAAAGAGTCATGTTGTGAGCATGTAATATTCCAGCAGAGCAGATGTAGATAGGAACGAGCATTACTGCAAGCGGGCATTGGGTCACGCATACCTTTTATTATCTCTTCGGATTCTTCCTTAGACCTTGCTTTGTTATTTTTCTCAGCTGCTATCGGGAGGGGCTTCACTCTTGATGGTGGTGTTGATGGACCGGACGGCCAAAGTTCCTGTCAGATAACAGATTGGAAATGACTTATGTAAAGTTTACAGTGAGCGGATATATGAAAATTGCTAGAATTATGTCTCTCCCTCCCCTGCGTCACCACATGGACAGCGGAGGAATGAGACAACGCATGCGCCTTCCCTCCTGTAAGGTCACCTCTGGTCTTCTCCATCACATTTAAAAGGCACCTCTCCAGCGATCACCTTACGTACAACCTTTGTCATGCCAACACCTTGTCCTCTCACCTCATGTAATCCCCACATTTTGTGTACAGGACTTCTCAGGTCTCCCCTCTTCTCTGCCATTAAGCTATTCACCACTTCCCCCCAGACCTGGAAACAATTGGGGGGTGAATGAGCCAATATTTGTGTTGTGCTTTAAGGGCCGTTTACATTTAGCGATGCACCAGCGATCCGACCCGCGATCCGACCCGGTCAGGATCGCTGGTGCATCGCTAAATGATCGCTAGTGAGCTGTCACACAGGCAGATCTCACAGTGATGCAGCAGCGATACAGCGCATGATACTCACCTTTCACACACAGCGATCCAGACGTCCTCCCGCCCGCCTCCACGCGTCGCTCATCATCACAGCAGGAAGCCCAGCAGGAAGCTGACGGCGAGAAATGGAGTCGGACATTCTCACGCGATCAGCGATGGACAGCAGGGGAGCGGTTGGAGGTATGTATCGCACATAGCGATATCGCTATAACGTCACAAAATCGGTGACGTTATAGCGATATCGCTAGCGATATCGCTATGTGTAAAACTCCCTTTAGCCCTAGTAATGTCACCAGATCTCACCTGGATTACCAAGATATTTACATACCATAAGTAAAAATAGGTGAATTCATTTATTTTAGCACTTACTAGTTTCTGGGTCCTGGGGTCTTATGAGGGCTTCACCTGTTAGCTACATTAGATAAAGCAGCACGCCATATCATTAGTAATAACACTGGGATAATAGTCAGGCAGGATCAAATGTGACAAGGTAAAAAAAAAAGTCATTACCATAATTGTAATGAAGAATAAAAGGAGACATTATAGAATGTATATATAGGTATACACGGTGGATATAAAAAGTCTACACACCCCTGTTAAAATGACAGGTTATAGTCATGTAAAGAAAATTATACCAAGAAGATTAATTTTAGAACTTTTTCTACCCTAAATGTCATAATCTGTACAATTCAGTTGAAAACAAACTGAAAATATTTTCAGGAGGAAAAAGAAAAGAACTGAAATCATGTGCTTGCATAAATAAGCACACGCGTACTTTGATGAAGTAGAATTTGAATTTATGACAGCATTTATTAGTTTTGGTAGGAGTCCATCACCATGGAACATCTAGAAATGGCAATCTTTACCCATTCTTCCATGCACCAGTGCTCCAAATCTGTCATCGATTGTGAGGATATCACCTGTGTAAAGCGCCATTGTCTGGGCAACTAACAGATTTTCAATTGGATTGACGTCTGAGCTTGGGCTGGGCCAATTCAAAACTTTGATCTTCTGGTGACATAATTATTTTGTTGATTTGGAGTTAGGTTTAGGGTCGTTGTCATGCTGAAAGGTGAAATTCCTCTTCATCTTCAGCTTTTTAGCAGAGACCTGCAGTTTTGATGTAAATTGACTGATAATTGGAAGTGTTCATAATTCCATAAACTTTGACTAAAGTCACAGTTCCAGCTATCAAAAAAATAATCTGAAGCATAAGGTGTCTTCCACTATGCTTCACTGCAGGTACGGTGTTCTTTTGGTGATGTGCAATGTTGGTTTTGCACCAAACTTTTTGAAATTATTGCCAAAAACTTCAACCTTGGTTTCATCAGTCTATAACACATTTGCTTACATGCTTTTGGCAGAATTGATGTAGGTTTTGGAAAAATAAAGCCAGGCTTAGATGTTTTTCCTTTGTAAAAAAAGGCTTCTGTTTTGCCACTCTACCCCTCAGGACAGACTTATGAAGACTATGGGGGATTCTTGTCACAAGCAGTACACAAACAATACCTGACAAAAACTCCTGCAGCTCCTTTAATGTTGCTGTAGGCCTCTTCAAAGCCTCCTGGACCAGATTTCTTCTTGTATTTTCATCAATTTTTGAGGGACATTCAGTTCTAGGTAATGTCACTGTTGTGCTAAATTTAAGCCACTTTGTGATGGCCGTCTTCAGTGTCCCAAGGTAATCTAATGCCTTGAAACATTTTTTTTCTAGCCTTCTGCTAACTGATGACTTTCAACAACAAGATCCCTCTGCTGTTTTGTACGAAGTTTACACCTCTCATGGCTTTTACTATAAAATGTAACTAAGAAAATGTCAGGAAATCCTACTGGAACAACTAAACTTTATATGGGGTTAATCAAAAATACTGTAAATTATGGCAGCTTGTACAGATTACAATTTAACATAGCTTTTAATGTGACTGGCTAATATTTCTACTGTACAGCTCTGGCGAAAATTAAGAGACCACTGCAAAATTTTCAGTTTGTCTGATTTTTCTCTTTATAGGTACCGTATATACTCGTGTATAAGCCGACCCGTGTATTAGCCGACCCCTCTAATTTTGCCACAAAAAACTGGGAAAACTTATTGACTCATGTATAAGCCGAGGATGAAATCCATAGACTATGCCCCCATATGCTGCTCCATAGTTTATGCCCCCATATGCTGCTCCATAGAATATGCCCCCATTTGCTGCTCCATAGAATATGCCCCATATGCTGCTCCATAGATTATGCCTCCATATGCTGCTCCATAGAATATGCCCCCATATGCTGCTCCATAGAATACGCCCCCATATGCTGCCCCATAGAATATGCTCCCCATATGCTGCCCCATAGAATATGCTCCCCATAGAATATGCCCCATATGCTGCTCCATAGATTATGCCCCCATATGCTGCTCCATAGATTATGCCCCCATATACTGCTCCATAGTTTATGCCCCCATATGCTGCTCCATAGAATATGCCCCCATATGCTGCTCCATAGTTTATGCCCCCCATATGCTGCCCCATAGACTATGCCCCCATATACTGCTCCATAGACTATGCCCCATTTACTGCTCCATAGAATATGCCCCCATATGCTGCCCCCATAGAATATGCCCCATATGATGCTCTATAGACTATGCCCCCATATGCTGCTCCATAGACTTTGCCCCCATGTGCTGCTCCATAGAATATGTCCCCATATGCTGCAAAAAAAAAGTCATACTCACCTCTCCTGGGTCCATCGCCGCTGTCTGCCGCTTCTTGTGTCAGTGACTGTTCAGCCAGCAGAGCGGCGGCGCGCACTAATCACGTCACCGCGCCCCCTGCTGCCTAAACGTCACTGACACAGGATGCAGCAGAGACAGCAGTGTGCAGCGATGGACCGGGCGACAGGTGAATATCGCTATACTCACCCATTCTGCCGCGGTCTGTGCAGCCTCGCTTCTCCACTGTCTCCCTTCCTGTCTTCAGCGGTGACGTGGTGCCGCTCATTACACTCAAGAATATGCGCATATTCATGAGTGGTAATGAGCGGTACCACGTGACCGCTGAAGACAGGAATGGAGACAGTGGAGAAGCGAGCGAGGCTGCAGAGACCGCGGCAGGACAGGTATGATCTCTGACACCCCCGCTCCCCCTCCCCCGCCGACCCCCAGGTATATGACCCGTGTATAAGCCGAGAGGGGGACTTTCAGCCCAAAAAAATGGGCTGAAGATCTCGGCTTATACAGAAGTATATATATATATATATATATATATATATATATATATATATATATATACAGTATATTTTTAAGTAAAATGTAAATTGCTCTTTTATTCTATAAACTACTGACCACATGTCTCCGAATTTCCAAGTACAAAATTTTGTATTTATTTTCAGAAAATGAGAAATGGTCAAAAGAATAAAAAAATGCACTGCTTGCAGACCTCAAATAAAGCTAAGAAAACAAGTTCATAATCATTTAGAAACAACAATACTAATGTTTTAACTAAGGAAGAGTTCAGAAATCAATATTTTGTGGAATAACCATGATTTTTATTCACAGCTTTCATGCGTCTTGGCACGCTTTCCACCAGTCTTTCACACTGCTTTTGGGTGACCTTATGCCACTCCTGGTACAAAAATTTAAGCAGTTCTTCTTTGTTTGATGGCTTGTAAATATCCATCTCCCTCTTGATTACATTCCAGTGGTTTTCAATGCGGTTCAGGTCTGGAGATTGGGCTGGCCATGACAGAGATTTGATGTTGTGGGCCTTCATCCACACATTGATTGACCTAGCGGTGTGGCATGGCACATTGTCCTGCTAGAAAAAACAGTCCTCAGAGTTGGGGAACATTGCCTGAGCAGAAGGAATCAACTGTTTTTCCAGCATAACCTTGTATGCTGCTTGATTCAGACGTCCTTCACAAAGTTAACCTGCCCAATTCCAGCCTTGCTGAAGCATCCCCAGATCCCCCACCAAATTTCACAGTGGGTGCAAGACACTGTGGCTTGTATGCTTCTCCAGGTCTCTGTCTAACCATTAGATGACCAGGTGTTGGGCAAAGCTGAAAACTAGACTCATCAGAGTATTACCTTACTCGAGTCCTCTATGATCCAATCTTTATGGTCTTTGGTGAACTTTAGCCTGGCTCTCCTTTGCTTCTCACTGATGAAAGGCTTTTTTCTAGCTTTACATGACTTAAGCCCTGCCTCTAGGAGCCTGTTAGGAACTGTTCTTGCCGTGCACTTCACCCCAGCTGTCATTTGCCATTCCCTTTGTAGGTCACTTGATGTCATCCTGCGGTTGCTAAGTGACATTTGAATAAGATGACGGTCATCCCGATCAGTGGAGAGTCGTTTTCGCCCTCTGCCGGTCTGTAGCTGCATTGTCCCCATTGTCTGCTGCTTAACCCTGTTGTAATGGACTGCCATCTTAGAAATTTTAAGGATGGAGGCAACATGACGCTCACTGTATCCCTCTGCTAGTAAAGCCAGGATTGAGTCCTTATTTTCCTCCTTCAAGACTTTTCTTTTCAACTCCTTTGGCATAGTTAAAAGTTATTTTTACCTTCCTATTACTTTTGTGATATTACTAGCACTTGCGTTGCCATCCAACTTGTCCTATTGCAAGAGGATTGTGAACACCACAGCAGGGTTTTTTATACTTTCCTTCGTTATATAAGATTTAGTTCAGGTGATCACCTAAACAGAAGCACATAAAGTAGAATAAGGTGTACTCTGGTTGGAATTCAACCAACACTGGAATGGAACTGCTGTCAGACATGGAGAGAAGGTGATTCATAGAATCATAGAATCATAGAATTGTAGAGTTGGAAGGGACCTCCTGGGCCATCTGGTCCAACCCCCTGCTCAAAGCAGGATTCGCTAAATCATCCCAGTCAGATGTCTGTCCAGCCTCTGTTTGAAGACTTCCATTGAAGGAGAACTCACCACTTCTCGTGGCAGCCTGTTCCACTCATTGATCACTCTAACTGTCAAAAAGTTTTTTCTAATATCTAATCTGTGTCTCCTCCCATTCAGTTTCATCCCATTGCTTCTAGTCTTTCCTTGTGCAAATGAGAATAAAACTGTGCAGTGGTCTCTTAATTTTTGCCAGAGCTGTATATTCCATGCCCGGAATTTAGGAAGGGTAAATGTAAGAGCCAAAATGGAATTCTTTCACTGCTATATTGTCTTTCTGATGTTCTTTTTATTTTTCATAGTTCATATCTCATACACATGGTCACAAATGTCTCTACATATATGTCTATATGTTGGCCATAGTATACGTGCACTTGCACATTGATTTAATACTAATAGGAGTGGTAGCCTTGTGCTATGCCTTCTTCATTGCACACTGGAGCATGTGGCTGCCCCCCAGGCTGTGCATCTTTATCCACTTAGCTTTCTCAGACAGATTTTAATTCAAGCTAATCCAGTTTCTATCTCCTCCATAGTTCATTGAGGCCAAGTTAGTCACATAGCGAGGTAAGTCACTATAGTCAGCGTCCGTATATTGAGGTCACCTTGCTGCTGGTGGATGGCTAATACATGTTTTGATCAAAAAAATGTTTTACATAGTGTAGAAATAGTGAAATTCATGTATTCAATAATTCATGTATTCAGTAATTATGGAACAGTGGGTAGTAGTGTGTACATATACGAGGGTGAGCCAAAAAAATGTCCACATGATGAACATAGTGTATCGACGAACAGGGAGATTATGTTCCTGAATTCTACATTTGTCCCTGTGAAAGTTGATTAAAATAAATACTACAGCCATAGTGTGGATATTGGAAACTTCTGGAATGAAGACAGCAGGTCATTTAAAGTTATCACTTGCCAACAATGTGACCGTGAACAAAATTGGCATTGTGTACCTATTGTCTCGCTAAGCCCATTCCACAGATCATAAGCTCTTGGCAGCGACTTCTTTTCTTCGCTCCTCATTTGCTGTGTTTTTCATTGCACAAACATTGACACTATATTACTAAAGATTCTTCTTACGTATGTAGCAGCGACCATACTGCATGAGTCATCCTCCTACATATGCCACTAGATCACATGAATGTAATGACAAGTATGATAGGTTATGAAATTAAATAAAAAAAACCTCTCCTGGAAATAAACTGGCAAAAGCAATATAACTAGGTGATTCATTGGGATACAAAATAAAACAGTGCCATGTTTACTGCCAATCTCCATAATTGCTTTATTCTAAGCGCTCAGATAGATCTCATGGGATTAGGACACTTGACATTAACATTTCATGCGTCTTTCCTGCGCTTCGTCACAATATCTTTAATGAGCATGAGAAATCTGATTTCTTATGTCTCTAATTAAATCCCCTTTGAAGGACTGGTATTGACATTTTTACAAGTAGATTGTTTTTGGGTTGGTATAAAGAGGATGACATCAAAGTTGTGTTTTGTGCGCTCGCTGAAGGAAGGACATGTTCAGAGCATGCAGGTCTGAGTCACCATGGGTCCACGATGAGCGTCCTCACTGACTTTACAGCATAGAATACATAGAACATATCTACTCTAAATGGCAAAACCGCTGCAGAATTCTGTTACCGAGGTTCAGCTGTATGTACAGATCTAGTAAAGGTTATCATGACTATCGACCCACTATCCTAATGTCATCTCACTTAAGAGGACTAAGATAACAACTCATTGACTGGTGTCAAGTTAGATACCAAATTACACTTATATGAAGTGAGACAAGGTAGCCTTTACTACATCTGTACCCAGGGCTGTGGAGTCGGTAAGCCAAACCTCCGACTCCAACTCCTCAATTTCCATGACACCGATTGCTACTCCGACTCCACCAAAATGGGCTCCGACTCCATAAGTCCAACTCCATAGGCCTGCCAGGGCTGTGGAGTCGGTCAGACAAACCTCTGACTCCAACTCCTCAATTTCCATGACACCGACTCCACCAAAATGGGCTCCGACTCTGACTTCACAATTCAGACTCTACAGCCCTGTCTGTACATGCTTACTTCGACAGAATTTTTGTGATTGCTCACTACTAGTAATGAGAAAACATGCTGTTCGTCAGCTGAAGCAATCCTTGCATGTGTTGCAGCTGTGGAACATCGGTGAGACATGCAACCGCAGGCACTCAAACATATTTTTCGAGCACGCCAGAGTCGTTCTGTTAGAACACGAGCATGCTCAGATAACACCCTATCTGAGCACGTTCACTCATCATTTCTCACTACCAATATCATACCACTAAATCCCATATATCTATAACTTTTAGGAAGAAATAAATGGAACATTAGACAGGTTGACACTGGCGGTGAAACAGCTCGCCGGGTATGTACAAGGCGATCGCCGGACATTTATTCAGGCCTGGGGACAGTAATGGAGACAGAACAATCGTTATGTGACCCATAGAATATAATATGTTATAAGCAGCACATCCTTTATTTATACAGGAACATTTGCTGCCATTAATAATGGGTATTATGCAAGCAAAAAAATCATCGCACCTTACAAATGAGCGTTTTGCCCTTTCGTCAGGTGATTTCCAAGCTGTATAGACTGGTCGATAATTGAGATCCACCACTCCTATGAACGATCGGTTGCTCATTTAATAATCAGTGAATGAGCGCTCATAGCAATGCTGGTTCCCATCTAAATGGGCCAATATTGCATGCCGTGCCGCACAGTACAGATCCGTTCACACGATCACAGGTTTATGTGGCTTTTGTTACAGATTCTGATGTGGAATCCACAAGACCAGAGCATCCACTGCTATAAACAGGGCTTCTGCGACCCTCATTCAGACATGGAAGGAAAGAAATATCTGCAAGAATAAGGCCCGTGCTACTTTATTTCGGATTTCACACAGAAAGGCTTTTGGATTAGAAATCTGCAGGGAATGGGGCTAATTCATATGGAGATCTACAGCAGAAATCAGAGGCGACTTTCTGACACAATTCCTGTAGTAAATACGTGCCGGATTTTCAAATATAAAATGCGTGGACGCACCTGAAGAGTACAGCTAATGGCCAGTCCAGCCATACCCAGCCTGACATCCCAGCCTGACGTGTGGAACTTCTTCCAAGATGACCAGGAATAAGTCTAAACTGCTTCTGAAGACCTGTCCCCGGCCGTGTCTGACGGGAATCAGTTACTAGGATGGTGTGTGATGTGGTGCGGTATAACCCTGCCCCGGTCCCTTGACGCCGATTGACAGACCTCTCCTCATGTATCAGCTGTGGGAGGACAGACTGAGTCGTAGCTAATAAATACAAGCAGTCGCGTGCTTGGCTGATATGATGAAGACTAGTTCACGGCATTAGGCAGGTGACAAAGTCCTGGAATCAGGGTCTCGGGCACCACTCTATGTTGCCCGCAGAATGAATAAGGAAGAGGTTGGGGGCTGATGACAGTAGGGTGTAATTATCAGTAGTATTGCAGATGACAATTATCAGGCATCCAGCTCAGTAGACGATGGCAGCGCACTTTAATTTGTGCACACGTAAACCTGTCCCCAGTGGTATAATGTCACCTTAAATGCCACTAAGAAATATTTGAAAGTCTGGCATGCACTGGGTAAGAGCTCACGGAGAGTCAGTATTTGTCATCTATTACCTACAATCATAGTCGTCGCATCAAGAGCAGAGACCATTTAACGTGGCTGCCGGCTTTCCCTCACGACGAGCAAAATGAAAACCGTTCTTATTAAAGCAATGAGTTATAACCAGATCATCGCTCAAGCGGGAGCCGGTGTGCCTCCATCACCCGAAGTCACTCATCCTACGTCATACAGTGGTGAGTGTTTTGAAGCCAACAAAACCACGCAGTCCAGAACATTACCATAACACATGGGAGAATGAGCTAGCCTCAGATATTAAGTCGCTGGTTCAATACTTGACGCGCCCATGCGGTTCAACTGACGACAATATGACACCTCAGTCAGCAGGCTTACACAAAGATGCGTTTTTCTGTGGGATTAGCCGGCTAGGTGCACACATAGATCAAGAGACTCGACAAAAAATATGGAACAATGATTATGTCGACATATGGTCGTTTTTATCAGCCGACCAATAAACCATAGATAAGGAAAGGAGGACAAGCGAACGGTTATATGATAGAAATAGACCGAAAATAGAACAAACGAATAACTGGCTACAGGCGTTTGCAGTTCTAGGACGCAATATTGACCAAAGAATCCGGAATGTTGCTCCGAATTATACATATACCAGGACCTGATATATAATTCGTACAAGTCCCATATCGGTTGTGCCTGGCGGCGGTATGACGAGGAGTTCGCAGGTGGTTGGCCCTTCAGCCCAATATAGGTTGGGGAGTAAAATCAACAGATGTGTGTCTACGACTGCTGCTGTCACAGAAGCAGCCCCCTTTCCATCTACGACCACTAACTACTCCGCAGCCACAGGTCAACACTTAGTGGTCATACGAAAACCCGGGGCCTGCTGGTTAATTAACGAGGGAAACTGCCATTTCTACGCGTCATGCAGATATAGGCACAACTGCTGAGTTTGCAGGGGGGGTTGGGACACCCAGCAGCAAGGTGTAGTCGTCAGGCAAACAAAGCGCCTACAAGGCATAACCCCAGTGAGCGTAACCGTGATGGGCCCCTGGCTAAACCTCTACCCCAATAAAGAAGCAGCTCAGGGCAATTATTTGGTTTTAAAGATGCTTTTTTTTATCATTTTCAAATTCAGTACAACACCAACCCTGGCAGATAATCTAAAATCCGCTCGCGAATTCCCTGAAATCTTGCACCAAAAACTCGAAAAGGAGGTTGAACTAGGAAGAATGGCTGGCCCCTTTCAATCACTGCCTTTTCAAAATATCAGAATATCGACATTAGGCATTATTACTAAAAAGAAACCCGGAAAATATCGTCTGATCATCATCTGTCACACCCAAAAGGCGATTCGGTTAACGACGCTATCTCCCCAGAAGCTTCTGTGACATACGTGTCTTTTGACAAAGCGGTAGAATTAGTCCGCGCAGCTGGGCCCAGCGCACTGCTAGCAAAATCAGACATAGAGTTGGCATTCCGTCTATTACCCGTGCACCCCGAATGTTTCCACCTCTTAGTTTGCAAGTTGGACCAGCACTATTATTTTGATATGTGCCTGCCGATGGGATGTTCCATTTCGTGTCACTATTTCGAGCTATTCAGTACTTTCCTGGGCTAGGTAGTCAGATATGAAAAAGGGAGCAATTCTCTGATTCACTACCTCGACAATTTTTTGTTCGTCGGCCCCAAAAATTCTAAACTCTGCTCCTTCATTCTCGAAAAATTTAAATTTATATCATTGCATTTCAGCGTACAGCTGGAGTCACACATAGCGACTTACCGACTTACCAGCTATACCGACACCGATATCAAGGTGTCAGGATCGCTGGTAAGTCGCTATGTGATCGCTGGTGAGCTGTCACACAGACAGCTTCACCAGCGATCAGCACAGCGATGCCGAGCGCCCGGCATCGCTTGCCATCGCTGTAAAAAATAGAATTCAAATAAAAAATATTGTTATTCTCACCTTCCGACGTCCCGCGCAGCCATCCTCTCTCCACGCTCCGGTCCCAGTAATCCTTTGCGAGAATGACCGCGAGAGTCACGGTCTCGCGGGAGCGCAAAGTCTCGCGGTCATTCGTGCAAAGGATCACTGGGGACGAAGCGTGGAGAGAGGCGGGAATGCTGCGCGGGACGTCGGAAGGTGAGAATAACAATATTTATTTTAATTCTATTTTTTACACCTGATCGCTGGTCTCCCGCCTGTCACACGCAGCGATGCGTGCTGGCCAGCGGGAGACCAGCGATGAAAAATATGTCCAGAGGTTTCTTGCAGCGATCAGCGATACCGGCAGGGGGGCCGCTCGCTGATCGCTGTCACACACAGCGATCTCGCTGGTGAGATCGCTGTTACGTCACAAAAGTTGTGACTTAGCAGCGATCTCGCTACCGAGATCGCTGTGTGTGACTCCCGCTTACCGCTTTTACTCGAAAAAACAGTTGGTCCATGTAATGTATTGCCTTTCCTTGGCATCGAAATAGACACCAATTTAATGGTTTTTCACTTACCAGATGAAAAAATACAGAAAACACTGCAGATGTTAGAAGGTTTCTGCGAAGTTAAAGGGAACCTGTCACCCCCCAGGCGTTTTTAAGTAAAAGAGCCACCTTGTGCAGCACTAATGCTGCATTCTGTCAAGGTGGCTCTTTTATTTAGCGTCCCTTCCACCGCCGAAACAATCGTTTTTAAAATTGGTCAGACATACCTGAATTTTGACAGGGGGGCAGGTCTTTCCCCCCCCGGACACAGACGCCTCACATACGTCAGTCATGTCCTGCTTTTGAATTTGGCTCCCCCTCCTCAGCGTTCATTTCTTTTTCTCACTCCTGCGCTGTAATATTCTTTCTTGGGCATGCGCAGTTAGCGCTGCCCGTCCTATGACATCACATGATGTGACACCATGTGACAAGGAGGGGCGGAGCTCAGCAGAGCAGTGGTGCAGCAGGACCTGTGATGACGTCAGCACCATGTGACCAGGAGGAGAGGAGCTCAGCAGAGCAGTGGTGCAGCAGGACCTGTGATGACATCAGTGAGCCACCTTGACAGAATGCAGCATTAGTGCTGCTCAAGGTGGCTCTTTTACTTAAAAACGCCAGGGGGGGTGACAGGTTCCCTTTATAAAAGTCACCCTCCAACAGATGCCGTCCTTGCTGGGTCTGCTGACATTAGCCAGTCAGTAATGCAGGTCGGCACAGCCTTCTCTTGCAGATTATCGTTAGCAACAAAGGGCATATCCCAGCCTGGCCATAGAATTAAGCTTACTCGCTCATTGAAGGCAGACTTACTAGTCTGGAAAACATTCCTACAATCCTACAATGGCCACACCTGCATCATGGCAAAAGAAAGTCAAGCAAACACCTAGGGCTCGTGGTAGGGGGGCGTAACAAAGAGGGTTTTGCAGCAATCTACAAAAAACAATGGTGCAAGGGCAGCTGGCGGGAGCTATGGACCAAAGCAAGCTGGGGGTGCAATCAGCCCTACTGTATTAGAAATTTTCACAATAGCATCATCAGTGGATCTATGGGGCACTCAGTTGAGAAACGCTAACATTCGATTTCAAACAAAAAATCTGAGAACCGCAAGGAGCTTAAACCATATGTCGTCTGAATCCTTGCACTTACTCGCTCTTTTACGTCGGCTAGCATTACTATGCTTGAAACACAACATATCGTGTCGAGCCACATTAGTGGCAAATGTAGACGATAATCTCGTTAACTCACGGTTATCTTCCGATTGGCAGGCCTTCAGAATCCTTCTTCCTAATGCGCAACAATTGGGTATCCACTGTTCTCCATCCTTATGGGACACAGTTGCCAATCACTGATGCCCTTAATCCGCTCCTCCGTTACACCGGTTTCCAGGCACGTCTATGGTAAGGCTTGGGAGGAGTGGTGCTCTCTCTCATTCAGGGTGGGCCCGCCGAAAAGTGCGATCGAGCGAGATGCGAAGTGACAACGGAATTTTTGATTCAGCTCAAGGAAAGAGGGGAGGCGAGTACATCAGCACAACGGTATTTATCAGGAATATTCTTTTTCTTTCAACCAACGGGGTGGGTGGACGTTACAAAGTTCTTTATCAAACAAGCCATTAAAGGCTGGAAACGTCTTCAACCGAGTCAGGAATGTCATCGCCCCATTTCGTTGAGATTATTGCATGACATTATTTCAACATCGCAACAGTATGCAAGTCACAATATAAGGCACTCCTCATATCTGCAGCTTTATTGCCTTTTTCGGCGCACTACGCATTAGCGAATTGGGTCAAAAATAGCGAAGGAAGGCGGTTTAATAAACAAGGACTTAGTCATATGCAGCGACGCTCTGAGCATTTGCGTGCGAAAATCCAAGTGCGATCCCACCGGTAGGGGCACATGGGTCCTGTTAACTCATCAGATGGCCCAGTATGCCCACTAAAAATAGTCAAACGCTACGCGGTAATAAGACACGCAAGCAGATATTTTCTCTCACATACAGACGGGTCCCCTCTTACCAAGTATAAATTTCAGGCAATTTTCAAGCTGTGCTTGGAAAAAACTATGCTAATCTGAAGGAATATGGGACACATTCTTTCCGAATCTGGGCAGGCACCGAAGCAGTAAGAGAAGGAGTATCAGAGGCTGAAGTGCAGAGGATGGGTCGTGGGAAATACTCATGCTCCACCAGATGTATCGCGTCCTTAGGTCTCTGCCAGCATTTTTAGTATCTGTATGGGGGTGCTGTTGAGGCGCTAGCACAGACCATTGATTTGGCTCTCGTCATATCCAACAGACCAGACATTCCTCTCTCACACCACCTCCTCACCTCGGCCCCTCTCTGTTGGTGTTCCTCAAGGCTCAGTCCTATTCTTCTCCATCTACACCTTCGGCCTGGGACAGCTCATAGAATCCCATGGTTTGCAGTATCATCTCTACGCCGATGACACGCAGATCTAGCTATCTGAACCTGACATCACCTCCTTACTGACCAAAATCCCACAATGTCTGTCCGCTATTTCATCTTTCTTTTTTGCTCGCTTTCTAAAACTGAACATGGACAAAACAGAATTCATTATCTTTCCACCGTCTCACTCTAACCCTCCACCAGACCTATCCATCAATGTCAATGGCTGCTCACTTTCTCCTGTCCCGCATACTCGGTGCCTCGGGGTGATCCTCGACTCTGCCCTCGCTTTCAAGCCACATATTCAAGCCCTTGCCTCCTCAGGCACGCTTTTCATCATCTCCCGCCTTGACTACTGCAACCTCCTACTCTCTGGCCTCCCCTCTAGCGCTCTTGCACTACTCCAATCTATCCTAAACTATGCTGCCCGATTAATCCACCTGTCTCTCCACTATTCATCAGCCTCTCTTCTGCCAAGCCCTTCACTGGCTTCCTATTGTCCAGAGGCTCCAGTTCAAACTCTAACTATGGCATATAAAGTAATTCACAACCTGTGTCCTCCATACATCTGTGACATGGTAACATAGTAACATAGTTAGTAAGGTCGAAAAAAGACATTAGTCCATCCAGTTCAGCCTATAAAATTCTGTCGGAATAAATCCCCAGATCTAAGTCCTTCTAAAGAACCTAACAATAACTGTAAGATACAATATTGTTACGCTCCAGGAAGACATCCAGGCCTCTCTTGAACCCTTTGACTGAGTTCGCCATCACCACCTCCTCAGGCAGGGTATTCCAGATTCTCACTGCCCTAACAGTAAAGAATCCTCTTTTATGTTGGTGGAAAAACCTTTTCTCCTCCAGGTGCAGAGAATGCCCCCTTGTGACCGTCACCTTCCTTGGTATAAACAGATCCTCGAAGAGATAGTTGTATTGTCCCCTTATATACTTATACATGGTTATTAGATCGCCCCTCAGTCGTCTTTTTTCTAGACTAAATAATCCTAATTTTGCTAATCTCTCTGGGTATTGTAGTTCCCCCATCCCCTTTATTAATTTTGTTGCCCTCCTTTGTACCCGCTCAAGTTCCATTATATCCTTCCTGAGCACCGGTGCCCAAAACTGTACACAGTACTCCATGTGCGGTCTAACCAGAGATTTGTACAGAGGCAGTATAATGCTCTCATCATGTGTATCCACACCTCTTTTAATGCACCCCATGATCCTGTTTGCATTGGCAGCCACTGCCTGGCACTGGCTGCTCCAGGTAAGTTTATCATTAACTAGGATCCCCAAGTCCTTCTCCATGTCAGATTTACCCAATGGTTTACCGTTCAGTGTGTAATGGTGATATTGATTCCTTCTTCCCATGTGTATAACCTTACATTTATCATTGTTAAACTGCATCTGCCACCTTTCGGCCCAAGTTCCCAACTTATCCAGGTCTCCCGGTACTTACCTACACTCAACCTTCGATCCTCTCAAGATCTCCTTCTATACTCTCCTCTTATCTCTTCTTCCCACAACTGCATACGAGACTTCTCCCGTGCTTCCCCCATACTCTAGAATTCTCTACCCCAACACCAGACTTTTGCCTACCACGGAAACCTTCAAAAGGAACCTGAAGACCCACCTCTTCCGACAAGCCTACAACCTGCAGTGATCCTCAGTCTACTGAACTGCCACACGACCAGCTCTACCCTCTCCTAGTGTATACTCACCCATCCCTGTAGACTGTGAGCTCTCGCAGGTAGGTTCCTCTCTCCTTCTGTACTTGAGTGTGCCTTGTATTGCTCATGTTTATTGTACTTGTCTATGTATGCCCCTTTTTTCACATGTAAAGCGCAATGGAATAAATGGCGCTATATAAATATATAATAATAATGTTTCCTACCGTCAAAAAGACGCACGGCGTTGTGAACATTGTAATTACCTCTGGGCTACATCTCTCCGAGACAGTCTGTGTCTTAGAAGCAGAAATGTTATCATTAAGTCTCATTAGAGAAGAAGGAGCAGAGAGTGATGTCAGCCTGTCTCTGAAGTGTTTCCCCTCTGATTTATCTTCCAGGTGACCGCTTCTCTCCGACAAGTTCCTATGCAGCGGAGCAGGCGGGAAGCCCTCATCAGATAAGGAGATGCCAAGACCTTGGGCTAGACAAGAGGAACGTAGAAATACATTATTAACAGAAATCAAATCATTTTAATAATTCCTTTTTTATTATCTAAGGCCACGATTCATTCTTGCAATTGCACCTTTTCTGTTGTGCCTTATTCTTCTAATTTGCACTTTATTTGCAGTCAATTTTATACGTTCGCCTGTATTTGTTTTAGTTTGATTTATATTCGCCATTGTGGGTGAGATTTAAGGTTTCCAGATGTTTTGGGTTCCATCAAATGCAACTTTTTAGCAAGTTTCTACATTTTTCATTTTTGCCCAAACGTACTGCAGTCAAACTTCCCCAGGAGGGATTTTATGTACGTATGTATTTATGTATTGTATGTATTTTTTGCAACATTTTAATGGAACATGCATTTTTTTACACTAAAGTTGGGAAAATATATATATGACCAGATTTTTATCTGGAAATGTAGTGACACGGAAGTTACAAACTTTGTTAATTATCTGAATGATAATCCTTTCAATTTGTCTTTCACTTTCTGCCACGAAAAAAATAAAATTAACTATCTTGATGTGACATTAGTGGGCAACGATGAGACCACTGAAATTTATCCATATAGGAAAGAAACGGACTCAAATTCCATCTTAGAGGCCTCATCATGTCACCCAGTACATGTAATTAAGAACTGATTAGGGTTAAGAGAAATTGTTCTAGGCATGAATCGTTGGAGACAGAAGCGAAAAAAAACTATCTAGGTTGCAATCCAGGGGATATCCTAATTGGAGCTTACAAAGGGCAAAAAAAATTGTTGAAAAAAAAATGGACAGAAAAGTACTTTTAGAATCTAACAAAAATAAAGGTGCACAAAGTTCAGGAAGACAATGTGGTAATATAGTTTTCTCTACAGAATTCTCTCCACAGTATCACACCATCACCAATATTATCTGAGTCTTGCATGTGTCCAACCTATATCATTCATCTTTGCAGCATATATAATGGTATTTAACAATTTCCAGCAACTTCACTGAGTCCTGCATGTGTCCAACCTATATCATTCATCTTTGCAGCATATATAATGGTATATAGTTATTTCAACTCACCCTGCTTGTCCCCTTATGCTATTGAGGTCAAGTAACTTTTCAAAGCAGTTTATGATCCATGTAGGCCTGGACACTTGTTTATCTGCTAAATACATTTATTGTGTCCTGCTGTCCTAACTTAGTTTGATTGATTGCTAACGAGTAAGGAGAGAAAAAAAAAAAAAAAAGGAAGATCTTAGAACTGGCCTTCTAAAAATTCAGAGCTAGCCTGGGGATGCATTTATGCAGGGGGCATTTATGTACATGTAATGGAAGTACATGTATCAAAGTACGCTGGCAGTTATAACATGGCAGTTAGACAGGTAAGACAAATAAATAAATCTATTCCCTGTACATTTGGACTACCACAAATATTTACCATATGCATTTGTATAATTTATATCCTGGCCGCTGCATTTACACACATCCACCGCCCTGGCATTAACTCTCTACACTCCATCCATATTGGCCCCTCACTCCTTTCCTCTATGTATAGCACTCACGCTCTTTTCACATTGCTACACAGCACAGATCCATTCAGTCTCACCATTCAACATCAGAGACGCTCTCTCGAATCACTTAAACATCTGCTCACTCTTTCTATCCTCCTCCTAGTCGCAGGAGACATTGCTCCCAACCCTGGTCCCCCATGTTATAGAAAGTCAAACCCCCCAACTGCTACACTCAGAAACCCCTCTAATCTTATTAATATTCCATGCCTGCCATCTGTCTCTCTTAATTGTGCCCTTTGGAATTCTCGCTCAGTGTGTAACAAACTCTCCTTCATTCATGACTTTTTCCTTTCTAATTCTCGTAACCTTCTGGCTCTTACTGAAACCTGGATCCAGCAGTCAGACACTACCGCTGCTGCTGCTCTTTCATACGGGGGGCTACACTTCTCTCATACCCCAAGATCAGATAATAGAGCCCTGCTGGAGGCGTTGGTCTGCTCCTATCACCAAAATATACCTTTCAGGTTATCCCTCAAGTACCCTCACTTGTCTTCCCTTCTTTTGAGGTCCATGCCGTCAGACTCTACACCCCCTCCTCCATGCAAGTGGTGGTGGTATATCGTCCTCCTGGCCCCTCCCATCAGTTCCTGGATCATTTTGCCACTTGGCTTCCACATTTTCTCTCCTGTGACATCCCTACCCTCATCATGGGCGATTTCAACATCCCCATTGCTCTTCCCCTCTCCCCATCTGCTACTCATCTTTTATCTCCAACCTCCTCTTTTGGCCTTTCGCAGCTTACTAATTCTCCAACGCATGAAGACTGAAACTCCCTCGACTTGGTCTTCTCTCGGCTTTGTGCAGTGGATGATTTTGCAAACTCCCCTCTCCCGCTCTCTGACCACAACCTTCTTTCATTCTCTATCAAGAACTGTCAGGCTGCTCAGGTCACCCCCACTGTCCATATTTATAGAAACATACAGGCCATTAACACCCAGAAACTTATGAAGAACTTGCAGTCTTCATTGGCCCCTATCTCCTCCCTCCCATGTCCTGATTCTGCATTGAAGCATTAAAATGAAACACTTCAAAAGCGCCCTGGATGAATTTGCACCTCCTATACATAAAACACCACAACCCAGACGGCGACAGCCCTGGCACACCCTGGAAACACGTTTCCTGCAGCGGTGCTCCAGGTGCGCCGAACGTATGTGGAGAAAATCCAACCTACCCGAAGGTTTCATCCATTATAAGTTTATGCTTCGAACATACAACACTGCCCTTCATCTCTCAAAATAAACTTATTTCAACACCCTCATCACCTCACTGTCCAATAACCCTAAACGTCTCTTTGACACTTTTCATTCTCTACTCAACCCAAGAGTACAGGCCCCAACCACCGAGCTTCGAGCTGACGATCTGGCCAATTATTTCAGAAAAAAAATTGAACAGATCTGACAGGAAATTATATCCCAATCACTTCATACCATGCACTGTCCTCCCTCCCCCACTGCATCTAACTCACTCTATGATTTTGAACCAGTCACAGAAGAAGTAAGCAGGCTCCTTGCATCTTCTCGCCCAACCACTTGCACCAGTGACCCATTTCCGTCACATCTACTCCAGTCACTTTACCCTGCTGTCACCACTCACCTAACTAAAATATTTAACCTCTCTCTCTCTCTTCTGGTATCTTTCCCTCCTCATTGAAGCATGCCATCATACATCCACTACTTAAAAAACCATACCTCAACCAAAACGGTGCCGCTACCTATAGACCTATCTCTAATCTTCCTGTTATGAATGAGTCACCGAGGAAAAACAAAAAGCAAGCTAAGCCCAGAAAACCGGAGAGGTTGGTAACTAGCGGATTGCAGACCCCTGATCCTTTCCACACAACTAGCAGTAGCCGTGGAGCGTACCTACGATGGTCCTAGACGCCTCGTCATGGCCGGAGAACTAAATAAGCCTAAAGAAAGAAAAGGGAAAATCTAAACTGCCCCAGAGCAGACCCCAAAGCAATAGACAGCCCCCAACGTGTATTGTTGGTGAAACAAGATGAAAACACAAACACAGATAGGCTGAGCAAACGATGGGGCCCACACTAACTAGAAAGGACAGGAAAGGAAAGATGCTGTCTGCAATCACGCACAAAAACCCTGCCAAAAAGATGTCCAACATGTCTGATAGAAAAAAGCCCTGAAGTCGCTAGACTTCAATTCCCTATATCAGAACTCAGGTATATTCTGAAGACAGAGCAAAAGAGATCAACTGATCAGGGACAAAAATAAACTGAAATAATGAGATACAAGAATGGGAATTCAGCACAGCCCCAGCTGGGGCTGGCTGAACACAAAAAACTAAGTAAACCAGACAAAAACTCATATGAACAATAGCAGAGCAAACTTAGCTTTGAGAAGGCAGGATCCGAACTGGAAACCAGAAGCCCCAGGCAGGAGAAATCACCAGCAAGAAAATAGGGAGTCGGCTGCCTAAAATCCAATCAGAGACTCCTGATGTCCAATCGCAGTCCTCCTCCTCAGGTGGCAGGTCTCTGCCATTTAGATCAGCTTCATTACCTCCTTTCACCAACAGAGGGAGTCCAGATAGAGAACTCACTACTCCTATGTCAGCACAGCACAGCCAGCTCCATCCCCCTGACCAGAAGCCAGAGGTAAACCAGAAAATGAGCTCATAACATCTTCCCTTCATCTCCAAACTCCTGGAACGCCTGGTCCACTCCCGTCTTATCCGCTATCTCTTTGATAACTCTCTTCTCGACCCTCTCCAATCCGGTTTCCGCTCTTTACACTCTACTGAAACTGCCCTCAATAAAGTCTCTAATGATCTACTAACAGCTAAATCAAATGGTTATTACTCCATGCTAATTCTCTTGGATCTCTCTGCAGCATTCGACACTGTGGATCATCAGCTCCTCCTCACTATGCTCCGTTCCATTGGCCTCAAGGACACCGTTCTCTCCTGGTTCTCCTCCTATCTCTCTGACCGCTCCTTTACTGTATCTTTTGCTGGCTCCTCCTAGGCCCCCTCCTCTTCTCTTTGTACACTGCCCCTATTGGTCAAACAATCAGTAGATTTGGTTTCCAGTACCATCTCTATGCTGATGACACCCAATTATATGCTTCTTCTCCTGACATCACGCCTGCCTTTCTAGAAAACACCAGCGATTGTCTAAATGCTGTGTCTAACATCATGTCCTCACTATATCTGAAACTGAACCTGTCAAAGACTGAACTCCTTGTGTTTCCTCCCACTACTAATGTACCTATACCCAACATTGCCATTTCCGTGTGTGGTTCCACTATTATTCCCCAGCAACATGCCCGTTGTCTTGGGGTCATACTTGACTCCGAGCTTTCCTTTGTCCCCCACATCCAATCACTGGCTCGCTCTTGTTATCTGCACCTCAAAAACATTTCTAGAATTCGACCTTTTCTTACTTTTGACTCCGCAAAAACTCTTACTGTTTCTCTTATTCATTCTCGTCTCGACTATTGTAACTCTCTTCTAATCGGTCACCCTCTTACCAAACTCTCCCCCCTCCAATCTGTCTTGAATGCTGCTGCCAGGATCATATTCCTCGTCAGTCGTTACACCGATGCCTCTACCTTGTGCCAGTCATTACTCTGGCTACCCATCCACTCCAGAATTCAGTGCAAACTTATTACCCTCACCCACAAAGCTCTTCATGGCTCAGCACCAACCTACATCTCCTCCCTTGTTTCAGTATACCACCCTACCCGCGCCATGTGTTCTGCTGATGACCTGAGGTTAGCATCCACAATAATCAGAACCTCCCACTCCCGTCTCCAAGACTATACACGTGCTGCGCCAATTCTTTGGAATGCACTTCCCAGGTCAATACGATTAGTCCCCAATCCCCACAATTTTAAGCGTGCCCTGAAAACTCATTTATTCAGACTGGCCTACCGCCTCAACACATTAACCTAATCTATCCCTGTGTGGCACAGTCAAAAGTTTTACCATAACCATGTTCCCCGCATCATGCTCCCACATGCTTTATGCATCCATTAGCCCTCTGTGTCTGTACTGTTAGGCTGTGTGCACACGATGCGTTTTGTTAAGCGTTTCCGCAGCGTTTGAGCCGGCTCAGACGCTGCAGAAACGCTTAAAAGATGCATCAAATTAATTAGCATGCGTTTTTGGCTTTCTGTGCCAATGCATGCGTTTTTAACCGCTCAGGAATCGCTTAGCGGCTAAAAACGCAGCATGCTCATTAATTTCCGCATTGCTGAGCGTTTTTAGCCATCCCCAATGATCCCAGAAATCGCGTGTCAAAAAGCGTCAAAAATCGCGCAAAAAAACGTGCGGAAAAAGACGCGCGATTTCTGGGAAGGGGATCCTTTTCCTGAGCGTTTAAAAACGCTAGCGTGGGCACATAGCCTTACACACTTAACATTATAGCTGGTCCAAACAATCAGGGCAATTGTTACCACCCACCTTTCGTGTCTCCCCTTTTTTCCTCATAGACTGTAAGCTTGTGAGCAGGGCCCTCATTCCTCTTGGTATCTGTTATGATCTATGTGATTATTGCTATGCTGTAATGTCTATTGTCTGTACAAGTCCGCTCTGAAATGTAAAGTGCTGCGGAATATGTCGGCGCTATAGAAATAAAATGTTTTATTATTATTATTAAGAAATATGTGCCACTATTATACAAGGATAAAAAACTCTGCAATGTCCTACAGAATAACAGAGTTCAATATATAGCCAAGCGGGCTCCTACTTTGGCGGATAAATTATCCCCTAGTATGGTAACCAGTAATACTTTCTCACAAAATTCTACATGGCTCTCACATAGGGGATTTTTTAAAAGCGGCCAAAGTTGCTGCATCTCTTGTTCTTATGCAGTTAAAAGTAAGTCTTTCACATCGGTACAAACTGGAAACTCTTATCCCATTCATAGTTTTATAAACTGTAATACTCCCGGTGTCATATTTAATTCAGTGCATGGAATGTGAGGTGCAGTATGTAGGTTGCACTATTACTCCGATAAAGAAACGCATTACAAGACATCTATCCGACACTACTAATCCTGATGCATTGAATGTCTCTGCGGTGTCCAAGCATTTCATTAATTGCCATAACCAAGACCTCACCCATTTCAGATTTATAGGCATAGAAAAAATAAAAAAAATCAGTAAGGCTAGTTTCACACTAGCATTTTTGCCCGCAGTGCACGGCGCCGCTAAGCCACGCCTACTCCGGTCATCTCCGCCTAGTGTCGCACATCGCTGCATGTGATCTGCACACCCTATCTTTAGCATAGGGTGCGCAGACTGTGCGCAGATCGTGCGCTAGTAGGATTTTGCGTGTGCTGCGCCCTTTTGACGGTGCGCTAATGTGCGCCGAATGCACCATATTGCATTTTGGTGCGCTCGGAGCACCATCAAAAGGGCGCAGCACACGCAAAATCCTACTAGCGCACGATCTGCGCACAGTCTGCGCACCCTATGCTAAAGATAGGGTGTGCAGATCACATGCAGCGATGTGCGACACTAGGCGGAGATGACCGGAGTAGGCGTGGCTTAGCGGCGCCGTGCACTGCGGGCAAAAACGCTAATGTGAAACTAGCCTAAGAGGTGGAAATTTTCAGAGAAAAACCCTCAATCGGGAATTTTACTGGATATTTAAATTATGTACAAGAGTCTCAACAGGTCTGAACACCAGACAAGATTTGATCATGCAGTACAAGTAAAATAATACCGCCAAAATAATTGTTTTTGCTGTGTCAAGCATGTATTTGACTGTTTAGAAATAGGTGTGTATAGTCCTCTTATATATATTCTGTTAATGTATTCCCTTTTTTTTTGCGGTATTGCATGTAAAGTAAATAATTTTGAGAGGGGTTTTTTTTCCTCTTTCTCTTTTTGGAGGTTGGGTGTGGATAATTAGATACATTAAACATGCTAATGGGGGCATTGCCTACCACCTCCTCACTCCTGTCTGGAGACTTTTAAAATGTCGCATTTTGTCAGAATTTGTAATCTATGATTAAGACTCTAGAGTTGAAACGCGTTGTATTTTTCATCATCCATTGGGGTATCCACTACCTGTAAGATGTTCTTTTAACGAAAAGAAGTAAAGGAATATTTTTCATAACTACCTTCCTGCCCGAGATCGCTGGAGATTACTGTGTGTTTAAAGTTGGGAAAAGGAAAAAAAAAGACAAACATAAAGAGCGTTTTTGATTTGCGCAAAATTCACAAACCGTACTTTTTTTTTTTTTTTTTTTTTTAAGAATAAGACCCCAAAAAAATAGTAACATACCCCCACAAACAAATGAACAAATGATTAATTAGGTGCAAATACTACATACAGGGTGGCCTACAGACAACGTGTGCGCTGCACGTCACACATTATTAAGGAGACTGCTGCCATCTGGTGGCTGACAAAAAATAATGCACTGCTATTACATTGCCAATATGTGTCATGCACGGCCATTGTTACAAGGTACGACAACATATTTCGGAGAAGTACAAGTGTTCTATGAAATCTACTTAAAAGATTTTGCCAGAGAATAAATAGAAAATATTTGAAATGAGATCTTATTGTGTTAACTGAATAACAAACATTTTCAGCAATTACTCATATCCAGTTTGGAGGGGTTGCCCACATGGGGTCACGTCGGTGCCAGACATGTCAGCACTCTAGGTGTAGTCAGCGCCGGATGAACTTGAATTGAATTTGGGATTATTTGCTCATATCTGACATATGTAATTGATATGAGCCATTGAAGAATGAATATTAAAGCTGAGATGTCAGACGGGGGTCTCACGTCACCGCCGGGCAGGAGGACTACTTTTCTACTAATACATTCAAGCCTCAGAGAGAATATTAATATGGCAGAAACTTCTATGGTTGGGGCACACATTTAATGAGCTCTTACAATGTAAGTCCATGGAGAATTGTTCTGGCGCTCCATAGACTTACACTGCAAGGGTCGGTTCACATAAGTGGATTTTTGGTGCGAGTTCTGTCAAAAACGGACCACCCTGAGACCAATGTTGTTCAATGGGACGGCGCAGATGAGCGGTTTTTTTTTCACTGAACAAATCTGTATGTAAAAAAATCACATCATGTAGGAGTGTCAGATGAGAGTTACCCACTGAAGTCTACGGGTGCATAAAAAAAATCAGATGCCACAGTAAAGCCTTCAATTATGGATAAACTGCAGCTATGTAACACAGGAAACTAAATGGTTAATAGCTGCTGGACAAAACCGAACTGTATACGGACAGCACACGGATGGCACGTGAGAACAAAATCGTTTTCTGACGGTCGTGTGAACTTAGTCCCAATGTGATCCAGCACGTCGGAATAGAAGTGACGAGTGTGAGAAAAAAGACTGGAGCGGTACTGAACATGGGGACGTCGGCACTTAGGGAGTATATTACCATGCTCACACCGCTTTACATGTGCATTTACACAGGTTTAGGCAATACAATGCTTGGTGGGAGGCTTCGTTAACTTAAAGAGCCCGTGTTTTATTACCAAGGCCTGTAGATTGCATGTCACAGGCAGGAAGGACAGCGCTACAGTGTGAGGACTACAGAGAGCTTGTCTATGCCGCCATCTAGAGCTGAAGGCCGGCACTGCACTGCTTTGTCGCCTAATTTAGACATCCACTTTTGCTTATGTATGTATGAGAATAGACATACTGATTTTCATCCATTTTTGCTCAGTGTGTCCACTTTTACCATCAGTGTTGCATTCTTTATTTTCCTCGTATCAAAAAAAATAAAATAATGCTACACAGTCTTTGTAATCTGCCAGCATGTTACCGCTGCGGCCGACCATTGGTATCAGCAGTCACGTGCTATAATTACTACAGACACGGTCAGCATTGAGCAGTGATGCCAGTAACACGGCATGTGGCCAATGCGGCTACTGATGACCGGATCTGTATTTGGGCTCACTCACACTTGCGATTAAGTAATGGGTGGTGAAAAAAAATGCTGAAAAAATGCAGTATCAGGTTTCACTGTGTTTTTTATGCCAGAACCTGATGAAGTTGAATCAGATTTATTTTTAGAATTAAACTTTATCAGCATGCACAAGGGACAAATGTGACGTAACAAAAAAGCAGCAAAAAAAACACACTAAGGCCTCATTCACACATAAGTATTTTTGCATCAGTGTTTGTGTGCCAAAACCAGGAGTAGAACTTACGTAGAAAAACTATAACTGAGAGACTGACACCTGTTCACTGTTTTGGAGACAATCCTGGTTTTGACATACAAATACTGATGAAATACTGATCAAAAACACTGACATGTGAATGAGGCCTAAAAGCGCAGCAAAAACCTGCATCTCTACAATAAGTTTCTTACTGCCAAAAGAGCAGGTTTTGCTGCAGAAACATAGCTTTAGGGTCTGATGTGTTTTTTAATGCGTTTGTTCGCATTCATTTGAATTGGTGAAAAACGCTACAAAAAACGCTGGAAAGTTTAAATGCTGCAGATTAGAAAAACCTCTTTGATGGTTCAAGTAAAAAAAATAGGCACAGTGTGCATGAGCCATGACGTGCCAACATAGGGTATTTCTAGGCCGGGTTCCGACGAGTGTATTGAAAATCGTTGGATTTCCATCCAGAAAACTTGGATGATTTTCATCCATAGGTCCGTTTTTATATGTCCATGTGCCATCAATTTGTCCGTGTGCCATCTATGGGTCCGTTTTTATATGTCTGTGTGCCATCAATGTGTCCGTGTGCCATCCATGGGTCTGTTTTTATATATTCGTGTGCTATCCATATTAAAACAGGTACTAGACACAACAATAGATGTTAACCACTAAGGATAAAGGTGTATAAAATTAATAGGTGAAAAACATCTGTTAAGGAGGAATGGCTGACATTCGGAAATAACTATCAACTGAAAAGAAAAAAAAAAAACGAACAAAAAGGTCAAATAAAAAGACGATAAAATATATTGATTAAAATACTTTTATTAATTGTGGTATGTAGTACTATAAACACGAGGTGCCCGCACAGATAATGATGCGTAATATCAGTATATATAAAATTGAATGTATGTGTGTGTATCACCAACCAATCACGAAGCATCTTTCATTTCACCAGAGCTGTTTAAAAGAAGCTGAGCTGTGATTGGTTGCTATGAGCAACAGTTTTCCTTACAACCAATCACTAAGCATCTTTCATTTCATCAGAGCTTTTTAAAAGAAGCTGAACTGTGATTGGTTGCTATGAGCAACAGTTTTCCCACTCCACGACAACACCTCAGCAGACACTGACCGGATGGGAGAAATCTAGCATCCCCGGGAACATAAGCTCCCAGCCATTGTCTGCCCCTCAGAAAGGAGAAGAGAGCACATGACAGAAATGAATCACCCCCTCCCGTGCCCATGTACCCATCACACATCCTCCATCCCATAGGCACATCTTCCCTCTTAAAGGGATCTCAGGTATGGAAGTTAGGGCAAATCCATCCAGCGCTTTGATTTTGACCCCAGGCCTCTCTTAAAGGGAATGGTAGGTTAGGAAAGGAAAAGTTAGGACCGTTCCACTCAGCGCTGTGGTTCTGACCCCAGGGTCTCTTAAAAAGATCATTGGTATGGAAGTTAGGGCAAATCCACTCGGCGCTCTGGTTCTGACACCAGGCTCTATTAAAGGGATCCCTGGTATGGAAGTCAGGGCAATTGCCTTCAAATGCTCTGGTACTGACCCCAGGCTCTCTTAAAGGGATCCCTTGTATGGAAGTGAGGGCAAATCCAAACTTCGCTTTGGTACTGACCCCAGGTCTCGCTTAAAGGGATCTCTGGTATGGAAGTTAGGGTAAATCCCTCAGAGCTCTGATTCTAACTCCAGGCGTCTATTAAAGGGATCAGTGGTATGGAAGTGAGGGCAAATCCACTCAGCGCTCTGGTTCTGACGCCAGGCCTCTCTTAAAGGGATCCCCGGTATGGAAGTTAGGACCGTACCACTCAGCGCTCTGGTTCTGACCCCAGGCTGACGGGATGATGTGGGATATTGGCGGTAGTAGTCTGGTGGCAATGAAGGGATGATGTGGGATATTAGTAGTCCATTGGCTCTGGCTGACTGGATGATGTGGGATATTAGGGGTAGTAGTCCGGTAGCTGTGGCTGACGGGATGATGTGGGATATTATACTGAATGTGGCTATGCAGAGTGGGCGGGGCTCTACACTCAGTACACTCAGCTTTATATATATATATATATATATATATATATATATATATTCGTTATAATTTGTTATAACTAACCGTAGTTAGTTACTATGCCCAGGCAACGCCGGGCTCTTCAGCTAGCATATAATAAAAAACACATTTGACGTGCACAAATGTGAACAAGTCGGTCAGACAATATTCACACCACCCACTAAGCTGCAACACAACAAGAGAACACAGAATGACATATAGTAAAAAATATGACAGGGCTTCCTTGCTTAGCATGGTTTGGGAGACCCCACCCCTCTCTTGTGTGACGTGCACAAAAGAGCTGTCTCACACCACAAGCCCATACTAGGGAGTGCCTGTCTGAATCTTGTTCATTTTAGACAATGTTCACATGTTCAGGTTTTAAATACATTAGATAGGGACTGCTTCAATAGGGGTTACCTTGACGCGGTGGAGCAGCTTGGTATACATTTTTTTGCAAAAAAACGTATTGACTAAATACCCTGTATTTGTTATCCAGCACTTGCTAATCACTGTCATATTTTTTACTGCAGAGTATTTTTGCAAATATGTCATTCAGTGTTCTCTTGTTGTGTTGTAGCATATAAAATTACACCATATCACATACATAGAAGGCCACCACACCAGGTAAAAATAACAATGATTAAATATTGTAAAAAATATTAAAAAGTGGAATACCCGTACTTATAAAAAATTGAATAGGAACAGGGTATGCCAAGACAGTACAGTACGTATGCCATCCATGTGCCCGTTTTTATATGTCCGTGTGCTATCCATGTGTCCGTTTTTTAAGTCTATGTGCTATCCACATGTCCGTGTGCCATCCACGTGTCCGTTTTTATGTCAGTGTGCTATCCATATGTCCGTGTGCCATCGACGTGTCCGTTTTTATGTCCGTGTGCCATCCATGTGTCCGTTTTTATGTCCGTGTGCTATCCATGTGTCCGTGTGCCATCCATGTATCCGTATTTATGTCCATATGCTATCCATGTGTCCGTGTGCCATCCATGTGTCCGTTTTTATGTCCGTGTCCCATCCATGTGTCCGTTTTTATGTCTGTGTGCTATCCATGTGTCCGTTTTTTATGTCTGTGTGCCATCCATGTGTCCGTTTTTTTGTGTGTGTGCCATCCTTGTATCTGTTTTTCTATATCTGTGTGCTATCCATGTGTCCGTGTGCCATCCATGTGTCCGTTTTTATGTCCGTGAGCTATCCATGTGTCCGTGTGCCATCCATGTGTCAATTTTTATACGTCCATGTGCCATCCATGTGTCCGTTTTTATGTCCGTGTCCCATCCATGTGTCCGTGTGCCATCCATGCGCCCGTTTTTTGTCTGTGTGCCATCCATGTGTCCGTTTTTAAGTCCGTGTGCTATCTATGCGTCCGTTTTTTGTCTGTGTGCCATCCATGTGTCCGTTTTTTTATGTCTGTGTGCCATCCATGTATCTGTTTTTTTATGTCTGTGTGCTATCCATGTGACCGTTTTTTCATGTCTGTGTGCCATCCATGTATTTGTTTTTCTATGTCTGTGTAACATCCATGTGTCCATTTTTAGGTCTACGGCTGTGTGCTCACGTTGTGTTTTTGTAAGCGTTTCCGCAGCGTTTCCGCAGCGTTTGAGCCGGATCAGACGCTGCAGAAGCGCTTAAAAGAAGCTTCCTATTAAATTTAATGCATTTTTGGCTTTTTGTGCCAATGCATGCGATTTTAAATACTTAGAAAACGCTTAGCGGCCAAAAACGCTGCATGCTCATTATTTTCCGCATAGCTGAGCGTTTTTAGCCATTTCCAATGTTCCCAGAAACCGCACGGAAAAAAACGCATCACAAACGCACGTTTTTTGTGCAAAAATCGCGCAAAAAACATGCGGAAATAAAACGCGCGGTTTCTGGGAAGTAGTGTTTCACACTTCAGTTTTTTTGTGTCAGTTAAAATCCGCCAAAATGACAGAAAGCGGATCCGCTGCTAACTGATGTGAACGGATGCCACCGGACCGTTTGTTTGACGGATCCGATGAATGAAGAATTTTAAAGGAACCACAGCCCGGGGAGGAGAGAGAAAGAAAGAGAGAGAGAAAGAAAGAAAGAAAGAGAGAGAGAAAGAAAGAGAGAGAGAAAGAAAGAGAGAGAGAAAGAAAGAGAGAGAGAAAGAAAGAGAAAGAGAGAGAGAGAAAGAGAGAGAGAGAGAGAGAGAGAAAGAGAGAGAGAGAAAGAGAGAGAGAGAGAGAGAGAGAAAGAGAGAAAAAGAGAGAGAAAAAGAGAGAGAGAGAGATTTTTTTTTCCAGGCGCCAGAACAGACTTTAGGGTTAAATTTCAGGCCGAGTGAAGTCTTTCGGGCATGCGCAGTGTGAAGTGCGGATCCTGCCGCCCGAAAAAACGTTACATGCTCCGTTCGGGCATGTCGGCGGACGGCAAAATTTTGGCGGATCCACAAAAAAACGGATCCAACGGATGGCCGTCCATCAAGATCTGCCGGAAATGCAACTCAATGGGAAAAAAAACCGATCCGCCAAACAAATAGCGGATCCGTTTTTTTTGCAAAATAGCGGATCTTGACTCATGGACAAAAACTGAAGTGTGAAACAGGCCTTAGCGTTTAAAAATGCTAACGTGGGCACATAGCCTATATGTCGTCCATGTTTATACATGAACATTCTAAAACATGATTAAATAGTTTCCTAGATCTCCTTTTTGCACACCCTTAGGCTAGAATGAACAACCCTCATCTGCTATACAGAATAGAGTAGTGCCTGCTGCGATAGATTTCACACGGAAATCGTCTCATCTGATCAGCCCTATTGAATAACATTGGTTTATAATATCAGCAAATAACACAAATGACAAATCTTCAACATCTGCGTCAGCTGTAACTTTCATCCTTGATGCAAATCGATTGGTCTGGCCCGGTCCAGTAGCCACAGGACGGGAGAATGACCTCCTACCTCCTGGCCTCCACAGATCTTGATTAGCCAACGTTGCAGAAAGTCACAACAATGACATCAAGTCAACTAACCAAAAGAGGGGCTCCCGTCCAGTGGCCACAGAATACTGACCAGGTCCTGCAAACTGATTTTCCCCATATCTAGGTCCTACATCTCTTACGTGAAGGCGAGCTCTTAGTCCTGAATGCTCTTGGCTTTGGAATGGGTTTTCTGTCTTTGTCATCTGCTCCCTGCTGAGTCTTTACGTTTTCTAGGGGTCCTGGCTTTGACCCCCCATCATCTTTGTCGCCTTGACTGATATTTTTGATGCTCTGGCTTCTGGAGGAATACTTGCTGAGGCTTCTCGCTGTTTCTTTGCTCTTTTTAAGGAAGGTTGTTTTTCCGTATGAATCCTCCTCGCTGTCAGAGAAGTGAAAATCCCGACGACCTTTTTTCAGTTTTGACTCAATAGTTGTTGTCTTTCCAATGGACTCCTCTAAGCTGTCTAAGAAAAAGCATATAGAGACAGTCCATAACTTCAATAAGAAGCCCAAAACTATGGTGCAAGAGCAAATTAACTAAATTACTACTCACGTACAAGATGAAGGCTGCACAGAAATGTATCTACAGAGCATGTATGACGGGAAGAAACGTCAGTAAGGCTATGTGCACACGTGCGGAATCGCCGCGGAAATTTCTGCGGCAATTCCGCAACTCCCTGCCGCGGGATATCCGCATGTGGAATTAAGGAGAAAAAAAGGGTTTTATTGATATCAGTTTGGGCTACATACAACAGTTTTAGCACTTTTTATTGTATTCTTTTAGAGTGGTGACCGACAAACCACAATTGGGGAATTTTGATAATAGCTTTTCCTTATAGGTTAATTATTTTAAATTATTATAAACCGGACGTTTCTGGCAGTGGAAAAACAAAACACAAAATGTGTTTTTTTACAATTAACTTTAAATAGGCAAAAAGGGAAGAGGAGGGATTCAAATTCCTATATTGTTTTATTTTTTAGTCCACTCAGGTGATTTTTCACCTGCGATCATCCAATTGCACCACATTATTGCAGTGTATAGTGAAAATAACGATCTTCTATAAAGCTCATCCTATTGGCTCATGCAGACGTCCGCGCAATATGGTCCGAGCACAGACCACACTGCTGGCACTGGGAAACTCCCGATCTGAGCATGACAGCTTTATATAATTCTATCAGGCTGTCAAATTTAGGTCAGTACAAAAATGGTGGGGGGGGAACAAGAGGCGCAATAGTGCCCTATCACTAGTGACACTAGAAGTATGAGCGGTATAATACAGTTCCACTCACCTATTCCAGTTGTGTAACCCACAACTGGCTTGAGAGCATATCACAGAATCAGCTGCTACAGGACCTCCACCAACCACTCGCACGTGGAAAAACCTTCAGAAAGTTGTGGGAAGCAGGGTGTGTTGCAGTCCGCGCTGCCGAGATTCACAAATCACCTGGGATGCAAGATGTTGTAGCAGTGTACTCCTTTATTTCCTCCTACGCGTTTCGGCGCCCTTCCTGGCACCTTCCTCAGGGATCCCTGAGGAAGGTGCCAGGAAGGGCGCCGAAACGCGTAGGAGGAAATAAAGGAGTACACTGCTACAACATCTTGCATCCCAGGTGATTTGTGAATCTCGGCAGCGCGGACTGCAACACACCCTGCTTCCCACAACTTTCTGAAAATTTAGGTCAGGAGACCCTCAGCCAGTCCGTACTCGGACGCTCAGATCCGGGTTTTGCTCCCCACACCCAAATCTGTTGAACTTTGTTGTGCTCCATATGATCACCTGGGCTTATGAAACGCCAACCAAGACAAACACCTGTGTCTTGGTATTAAAATTGTTAGTGCCACTGAGTTGTGTCTGCCTGCGGCCTCCTGTACCTCTGCTAACTGCATCCCAGTCTCCTCTCTGCCTGAGGCCTCCAGTACCTCTAACTGCATCCCAGTCTCCTCTCTGCCTGAGGCCTCCTGTACCTCTGCTAACTGCATCCCAGTCTCCTCTCTGCCTGAGGCCTCCTGTACCTCTGCTAACTGCATCCCAGTCTCCTCTCTGCCTGAGGCCTTCAGTACCTCTGCTAACTGCATCCCAGTCTCCTCTCTGCCTCAGGCCTCCAGTACCTCTAACTGCATCCCAGTCTCCTCTCTGCCTGAGGCGTTCAGTACCTCTAACTGCATCCCAGTCTCCTCTCTGCCTCAGGCCTTCAGTACCTCTGCTAACTGCATCCCAGTCTCTTCTCTGCCTGAGGCCTCCAGTACCTCTGGTAACTGCATCCCAGTCTCCTCTCTGCCTGAGGCATTCAGTACCTCTGCTAACTGCATCCCAGTCTCCTCTCTGCCTGAGGCCTCCAGTACCTCTAACTGCATCCCAGTCTCTTCTCTGCCTGAGGCCTCCAGTACCTCTAACTGCATCCCAGTCTCCTCTCTGCCTGAGGCGTTCAGTACCTCTGCTAACTGCATCCCAGTCTCTTCTCTGCCTGAGGCCTCCAGTACCTCTAACTGCATCCCAGTCTCCTCTCTGCCTGAGGCCTCCAGTACCTCTAACTGCATCCCAGTCTCCTCTCTGCCTGAGGCCTCTAGTGCTTCTACTACTCATTTCCCACGTTCCTAACGTTCCGGCTGCTCCGACGCGCCTGGCCCGTGCAACTACCTAGATCCTGGGAATGAAGGATCCATCTCTTCAGGTTCGAGCCTAAACACAGCAAGACATTTAACTAGCCAATTCCTCTGTTACTGAGAAATTAATGTTTGAATTGATATGTAAATGAGGATTAAGATCAATTTTGTAGATCTGAAGCCTTTGTGATTCCAGCTCTATTCACAGTCGAAAGTCAAATGATTGACTTCTCCTTTGCCTGAAGTCACATGGCATAAAGACCATCAATCAATCAGTAATATGGCGCTGGGCGGGAAACAGAGCTACTACAAACAGATCTTCGGCCTAATTTGCATTTAAAATCAAACACTGAACACTTAGTAATTAAGGGAAGGACTGGGCCAAGTAAAAGGTGTAGCTGGAATTTTGGGGTGAGGCGAAGGTGCAGTTAAATGTTTGGCCACACCATGATACAACAAGGACCTGGACATGGTTTGAACAGTCATTGTGCATGGACAGAATCGCTTTAAAAATAAAATAAATAAAAATTAGTTTGGTAATTCTGCTTCCGTAAAACGATGATCTATCAAAATATACAATTACTAAACCTGACCAGTAAACATTATAAATCTCCAGCCTTTGGTAAATCTCTGAAGAACCCTGGACAATCCCTTTAATGAATGCATAAGCAAAGACAATCATAATCCTCGGAATTGACTTACCATCGCTTTCAAACTCTTCAGAGTAATCGGAGTATTCGGCTTCTTCCACTGCTTGTTGTCGGGACACGCGAGCACTCACAGCCTTCTTCAGCTCATCCTAGAAGAGAAAATGCTACATCCTAACAGAGGAAACGCATATCTATACAATCTATCATCAACATGTTGCATTGCCTCCAATATCTTAGAAGGTGATGAAAAATCATTCATAGGAACATAACTGAGGCAGATGCTCGAGAAAAGGAAATTATCAAGTGGTTGAAAGGTGCTAACACTTTTTAATTATATTACATTGTGTTATTTCATTCACATAAAAGCAATGAGATAAGGAAAACAGATACAGGCCGGGGTCACACTGCCGTAGAATACGGGCGAGTGCTGTGCGAGAAAACATCGTATAGCACTCGGCCCAGTGTTAATCTATGGGGCAGCGCACATCACCGTATTTTTTCTCCGGCGTATTCGACATGCGTGTAAAATTGCAGCCTGCTGTGATTGTATGCGTATATCGTGCGAGACTCACCAATGCAAGCCCAAGGGTGCGAGAAAAACTCGGACCCCACACGGACCATCCATGTAGCTGGCGACAAATACACATACATTTTCCTCATTTCAGCCCATTGAGCCATTTAAAGGGAATATGTCACCTCATTTTCGGCTTATCAGATAAAAATATCATTGTATTGAGTGTTTTCTATACATTTCCCATCTAGTTTTAAATTCCCCTAACTCCCCGTGTATCACCCAAAAATACCTTTTTCTTTCACCCGCGCTGTGTGTAAATTAGTTGGGTCCGGTCCGATGGGCGGTGTTTCTGCTCCTTCCCTCCACCCCTCTTTGGCAGCTGTATGCAATATTTCAGGTAATTTCCGTAGCTCTCGTCCATATTTTGCGTGTGCGCATTGCAATCTCCGCTCGCGTATGCGCAGAATGCTTTGCCCAACTGCGGGCAAAGCCGAAAAGCATTAGAGTGCATGCGCCGGTGAACTATGTCCCGGAACAAAGAAATGGCAACGGAATACTACTTGTTACCGGCTTTGCCCGCAGTTGGGACGGCATCAGTGTTAGTCAATGTGAAGTTAAGAATTAGTGTACACATGCTGTGGAAAAATCCGTGCAGATTTGCAGCGTTTTCCTTTCCATAGCATGTCAATTCTTATTGCGGATCTGCAGCGTTTCTGCACCCATTGCCTTCCATTGAGTCAGGCATTTCCGCAGCAAAACCGCAGATGTAAAAAAGATCTGCGGATTTGCTGCGGATGTGGGTGCAAGAAACACTGCAGATCGGGAGGAGGGAAATGTGTGTGCAGAGAATATGTGCGTGTCTGTGTGCGAGTGTCTGCATGAATCTGTGTGTGTGCAGGTCTAGGTGCTGTGTGTGTGGGTCTGTGTGTAGGCAGGCATCGTTCAATGGGACTACTAGTCCCTTCCAGCTATGTCTGCTACAGTGACACCATTGGCCAATGATGGGACAGTAGTAGCCTCATCATCAGGCTAATGTGTTGAATATTGAAAAAAAACACATACACACATAAAGTACACATACTCACCATATACAGCTAATCCCTGATGCCCACAATCACCTGAAAAAAATAATAAACAAACAATATACTCCCTGTTCCAACGTAATCCATTTAATAATGATTGTCCCACGACGATCTCCCGTCGAGCGCTGTCACATCAGCAGCTGCGACCGCTCTCCAGGGGCTCCGGTGTACAGTGACAGAGATAATCCTCTGCACTGTATCACTCTGCCGCCAATAGGTCACCTGAGTTCATCCTGCCACTTACGGAACCGCTGCGTGAGAAAATTCTCACAGCAGTGGTGCCGCAAATTGAGAGCCTGAACTCCGATGATACACTGAGTATAATCTCCGGTCAGAGTGTCATCGGAGGCCCCGTAGAACGGTCACATCTGCTGATGTGACCGCTCTATAGGGGAGATCGTCATGGGATACTCATTATTAAAGGGATTACGTAGGACCAGGGAGTATACTGTTGGTTTATTATTTTTTGTTTTTTACAGGAGATCGATGGCTTTGGGGGATTAGGCGTGCAATAAAAAGATGGAAATTTTGTGGTGTTTTATTTCATTAAAAGACTTTTTCCTGGCTGTGCCTTTTTTTTAACTCATTAATAACTATAGGATTAGTAATGGACAGGCATCTTATTGACGCCTCTCCATTACTAACCAGGCTTGATGTCACCTTACAATACAAAGGTGACATTACCCCATATGCCACCACTACACGGCAGTGGGAAGAGAGAGGCTAAGTGCCGGAATTGGCGCATTTTAGAGATGCGCCATTTCTGGGGCGGCTGAGAGCAGGTGTTTGTAGCCAGGGAGGGGGGCAATATCCATGGCCTCTTCCTAGGCTATGAATATCAGCCTGCAGCTGTCTGCATAGCCTTTCTGGCTATTAATTATAGGGGGACCCCATGTCATTTTTTGGGAGGGGTCCCCCTAGATTAATAGCCAGTAAAGGCTAAATATACAGCTTCGAGCTGACATTCATAGCCTGTGAAGATCCATGGGTATTAACTCCTTCCAGGCTATAATCATCGGCCCCCCAGTCGCTGGCTTTCCCTCTCTGGCACAGAAAATTGCACCGGAGCCCACACCATTTTTTTTTCAATTAAACAGATATTGTGTTAGGGCGGGGTCATACGTGCAAGAAACTCGCACGAGTCTCGCACCTCAATACCCGGCACTGCCGTCGGCACTCGGGACCGGAGTGTATGTCTACGTGTATTTCTATGCATCTGAACTCTCCAGTCCGAGTGCCGGCTGCAGTGCCGAGTATTGAGGTGCGAGACTTGTGCGAGTTTCTCGCATGTGTGACCCCGGCCTAACGCAGATTTTTTTCTATCTATAGATATATCTATCCATCTATCTATCTTGAGATTTATCTATCATCTATCTATCGATAAATCTATCTCTCTGTGTGTAAACATTATTTGTCAATGGATGTAGCTTGTCACAAGATGGCCCTATAGGATTGGAGCAGCGCCGAAAGACACGGTGCAGAGCTCTTACATTAGAAGCACCACTTCATTGCTGAAAAAAAACACTGACGTGGTGTTTTAACAATACAATTTACTGATGGAAAAGTGACAAATTGTTATCTTGCAACCTCAAACCCACGTATTTCCCAATGACATGCTACTTATGACAACTGTGCCTATCAGAACAATAGAGAGCATTGTTCAGCGTCCTGGAGAAATGACAGGATCCCACATTGTGGCCTCTATTGTGCGCCACCCGGACGCCCCAAATATGTCACTGTGTCAGACCTGACACTAATGACAAATCCTTACATGTGTATTAATCAAAGAGTAAAAGAACAGATGCCAACCTGGAAGGACGTTCTTTTCGTTGTCTTCGGGCTCTTTGTGTAAGCGAGGAACGTGGAGAGGTTTTCATCATCATCGTCCATAGTCCAGGTGAGCGGCTTTACGTCTGTTATTCCTTCCTGCTACTTAACCTGCAAATAAAACAAACACAATGAATTCAATGAAGACCCCAATATACGGACCCCACTGGTGACAGGCTGGGGGCCCAGAGCCCGCCAGTAACTGACTCTGGGGCCAGTCTACAGCTACATGCAAATGTCACCTGACCCAGACTAATCTCCAGCCAGCACTGTTCAGGTTAGGATGGGAGTTACAGTTACCCCATGGGGGAAATGTGAAGACAGGAATTTTGGTTGCCCTTTTAGCAGCCTTATATGTGGCTCTTGCCGTGGACTTAGTAGTGTGAGACAGTGATATATGGTCACACAGACTCTATGGCCTGTCTGTATACACAGTGCTAAGCACTGATCAAGTAGGGGCCGGTGGGTCCGACACTTCACACTGGCCCACCAGGGATTCACCTCTTCTCCTGTGGGCTAGTACGAGCCAGTATCTAGGTGTACAAAGGAAACCATTGATATCTATACCTCCAGTTACGGTGTGCAGCGGAGGATGTCATTGCTCTCCCTGGGCATTTCTGAGGAACCATGAGAATGAATTACTGATCATACAGTGGCTCCACCACTGCGAGGGAAAAGTCTGGCTGCTTAGGGCCTTCAGCTGGAAAGAAGACCAGGTATGACCAGCCGATCATCAAGGGGTTCTCTCAAGAAGCTTTGGAGTTTGTGGACCCCATAGATCCCCTGCTCACGACCACCATTCTATTACACACAGTACATATTTGCTAACAAGATAATGTATTCTCATTGACTACATGGTGATTCTCCATCTTGCCTGATCTAGATATGGTAACCCAACAAGACTTGCCCCCATCAGCCGGGGCAACTTCCTTTTTCGACACAATCCAAGCCTCGTAAATCAATTTTAGTGGCGTTTCTTTTGCAATTGCATTTTTGGATGTATTTATTAACCAGAATGTCTTAGAAATAATAAATTAAGCGGTCACTTCGGTGGATCCAGGGCAAGCCGCCATACTGGTCTACGATAACGTCCGATGAACCCTGTGATAGACGGTGATGGGCTGCTCATATGGCTCAGTCTTTCTGGCAGGATCTGTGATGGAGGCTCCAATACTTCAATGCAGGTGTGAACAAAGCCTTAAAACCCAAAAGTTGTTTGTTATAGGGTCTTATGTTCTTTCTTCAGGAGCACACAGCTCCTCTGCCTCCTTGATTTCTGCGAGTAGGGACGGCGTCTCCTGAAGATTGACAGTTCAGGCTGGTGGCATGGCTGCGCTGCTGGGCAGGACTGAGCGCTCTGCGGTGCTGCGAGCAGGGGCAGGACTGAGCGCTCTGCGGTGCTGCGAGCAGGGGCAGGACTGAGCGCTCTGCGGTGCTGCGAGCAGGGGCAGGACTGAGCGCTCTGCGGTGCTGCGAGCAGGGGCAGGACTGAGCGCTCTGCGGTGCTGCGAGCAGGGGCAGGACTGAGCGCTCTGCGGTGCTGCGAGCAGGGGCAGGACTGAGCGCTCTGCGGTGCTGCGAGCAGGGACAGGACTGAGCGCTCTGCGGTGCTGCGAGCAGGGACAGGACTGAGCGCTCTGCGGTACTGTGAGCAAGGGCAGGACTGAGCGCTCTGCGGTGCTGCGAGCAGGGGCAGGACTGAGCGCTCTGCGGTGCTGCGAGCAGGGGCAGGACTGAGTGCTCTGCGGTGCTGCGAGCAGGGGCAGGACTGAGCGCTCTGCGGTGCTGCGAGCAGGGGCAGGAATGAGCACTCTGCGGTGCTGCGAGCAGGGGCAGGACTGAGCACTCTGCGGTGCTGCGAGCAGGGGCAGGGTTTTCTCTGCAGTGTGGGATTCAGTGATCCGGCCACATTCAGTTTGGCACATTCAGATTCTAAAGCACAGACCCCACAAACGACACATGCTTCTTGCCTAGGTGACTGGCTGCTCTGAGACTACGGGGTGGTCGGTTACCAAGGTAACGAGTTGTTAACATCAGAATTAAAAATCCCTCCATTCTTGAGAGCAGAAAGGATGTTTAACCCCTTAGCGCATATGGATGTACCAATATGTCCGCACTTGGGTCTGCAAGTATAGAGAGGGCTCAGGATCTGAGCTGTTTCCATATGCGTTAGATGCTGGCTGTGTCATATTTTTGGAAACTGTCAGTAACAGCAGAGACCGGAACTGAGCTCCGATCAAGGCTGTTAACCACTTAGATGCTGCTCTTGATCTGTAATAGAGGTATATAAATGGAGCAGGGAACTAATGAGTTACCAAAGCAACCAGAAGCCTGCAGAAACCATCTGTAACTGCCATCTTGGTACACCAGCAAGGCTGTGGATGACTGTGGTATTGCCACAGATACTGTACAACACGTGATCAAGGGATGGCAAGCTCAAGTCCCCAATTGGGACTAAAACAAAATAATATGAAAAATAAAAGTTAAAAAATACATAAAGTATGTATATGTATGTGTTTTTCACCCCCATTAAAACTAAAGAAATAGTAATAAATCACATCTGGTGTTGTCACATCAGTAAAAGTCTGCTACCAAAATATGAAACAAATTAACTGGTGCGGTAAATGCCACCGAGAGAAAAATGGGATAAAACTAGGGAAAGAAAGAGCGCAATAGGGTCTTATCTGGGTAAAAGATGGAATAAATTCAAATGGAATCTACTCACCTTTTCCAAAGCGGATAAAAGCATGTAAATCAATGTCAGCCTGCTGCACGCCCGAGGTTCACAACCGTGACTGCCAATATAGCTCCTTTTGGATAAAATATTTAGGCTTACTGTGCGCTGCTGAGACCAGGATAAGTTCACCACATGAGAAACTTTTTAACTCTTTATTCCCAACGCGTTTCAAAGTGAAAAACCACTTCTTCTTCAGGGGATGACATGCATCCCCTGAAGACGTGGTTTTTCACTTTGAAACGCGTTGGGAATAAAGAGTTAAAAAGTTTCTCATGTGGTGACCTTATCCTGGTCTCAGCAGCGCACAGTAAGCCTAAATATTTTATCCAAAAGGAGCTATACCGAGAGAAAAATCTAATTCAGTGGAAAGATAAAAATGTTCGGGGTCTCGGAAAACGGTGACACAAGTGACATGTTGTCATCTCCAAATTCTGCATTTTTTCCACCACGAAAATAAATGAAGATCTATAAAAGCTTCGTGCACCGACCGGAGTCACGGGAGACGGGCATGTGTCCTAAACGCTGACGGCCGTAGAAACAACGGCAGGAACTATGGCAGGAGGGCATATGGCCACTATTTCATCACATCTGGATTTCTTTCCTGCTTTTCAGAACATTATATGGTAAATGAAAGTGGTGTGATTGAAAACTGCCGTACTGCTAAACCGACGTCATGCGGCTGTAGAATGAGAAGATAAAGATGGCTCCAGAAGAACGGGAGGAAAAACGAGACCAAAATAAGGAAAACCACCAGGTCAGGAAGGGGTTAATAAAGGGGACCGAGGGGATTGTATCACAAGGACTTTATGCTGTTTCCCATTACTGAAGATGAGATGTCCCTGTAATCCGGCATCCCCCAGAATTCCGGCATCCCCCAGTATTCCGGCATCCCCCAGTATTCCGGCATCCCCCAGTATTCCGGCATCCCCCAGTAATCCGGCATCTCCCAATAATCCGGCATCCCCCAGTAATCCGGCATCCCCCAGTATTCCGGCATCCCCCAGTAATCCGGCATCTCCCAATAATCCGGCATCCCCCAGTAATCCGGCATCCCCCAGTAATCCGGCATCCCCCAGTAATCCGACATCGCCCAGTATGCTGGCATCCCCCAGTATTCCAACATCCCCCAGTATGCTGGCATCCCCAGTATTCCGGCATCCCCCAGTAATCCGGCATCCCCAGTATTCCAACATCCCCCAGTAATCCGACATCGCCCAGTAATCCGGCATCCCCCAGTATTCCGGCATCCCCCAGTAATCCAACATCCCCCAGTATGCTGGCATCCCCCAGTATTTCAACATCCCCCAGTAATCCGGCATCCCCAGAATTCCGGCATCCCCCAGTAATCCGGCATCCTCCGTAATCCGACATTGGCCAGTAATCCGGCATCCCCCAGTAATCCAACACTGCCCAGTAATCCAGCATCGCCCAGTATGAGACCTCTGTCCTCACTGTCCTTCACACTAATAACATGATAGCGATCAGCGGGTTATATGGAAATGTCGCATCTTTGTACACACACCCGGACTGGAGGCGCAGGGGTCAGTAATCAGCGCCGCTCGGTGCCGGCGGGTACACCAGCTCTGGGGTCAGCTCCGGTCTCCGTATCGCTCCGCTGCTAATAATGCCTGGTCGGGCTGATTTTCCGCAACCTAATGATTGATCGTACCTGACTTGGGGCAATGCTGGACAAGCCGTGCTGGTTACTAGGCAACGACGCAATGGTAACGGAAGAAGCACGTGTCCTGCATATGGGCGGAGCCTAAGCATCCTTGCGCATGCGCAGTAGTTCCCCAGCCGCGGCTCCTTTACTAATGTGATTGTGTGTGTGTGTGGCCGTCGCGCTGTCGTGTCAGTGCAGTGTCGGCTGGGCCGGAGCGCCTGAGCTGCTGCTTTGGGCGCCATTTTGTGGGAGCTGGCGGGCGGCCTCACATTAGTATATTAGTGCGGGTTGAGGCGGACACAAGTGTGCTGTTACCGTCACGATAATGGCGCGCTTTTGGACAATGACCTGGTTCCCGCCAATCGTGGACTTATAACTTCCATATAATCTTATTTTCTACACTGCGCGCCCCCTCAGCGGCCGTCTGTGGCCTTAGGCACCGTGCAGCCGGCAGAGGGGCATCTAGGGTCTCCAGGGCCATGATGTCAGTGTGTGGCCCCCTCCTCCCAGCACACGTGGGATTTCCACACTTACTGGTCCTGTGCACATAGCCTGCTTGGTCAGGGTTTGGTGCAGGTGAATTTCCACATGAATTCGGCACCTTCGCTTTTAATGCGTTTTTGTAAAGACTAGTTAACCTTACATACTTGAAATTAAAGGGAATCTGTCAGGAAGGTCCTGGAAGAGCGCCGCTATAAAAGAGCCACACGGCCATGCGCTAGTATAGACTCTTATTATCAGGGCCGGATTAAGGTTGGTGGGGGCCCCTGGGCAGAAAATCTGGTGGGGGCCCCCATATCATTAACATTTTAGCCATAACAGTAGAGCGTGAACTGTAGCACTTAGATGTACAATCTAATCTTATCCTCTTGTTCTGCCACATTTCTACCACCACCATCATTGCATTCTCACCCACCACCCCATCATTGCCCTCTCGACCATCACCCCATCATTGTCTTCTCCCCATCACTGCCTTCTCCATCACCCCATCACTGCTTTCTCCACATCACTCCCATCATTGCCTGCTCCATCACTCCCATCATTGTCTGCTCCATCACTCCCATCATTGTCTGCTCCATCACCCCCATCATTGCCTGCTCCATCACGCCATCACTCCCATCATTGCCTTCTCCATCACCCCATCACTGCGTTCTCCATCACCCCATCACTGCCTTCCCCCATCACTCCCATCATTGCCTGCTCCATCACTCCCATCATTGCCTGCTCCATCACTCCCATCATTGCCTGCTCCATCACCCCATCATTGCCTGCTCCATCACCCCCATCATTGTCTGCTCCATCACCCCATAATTGCCTGCTCCATCACCCCATCACTGCGTTCTCCATCACCCCATCACTGCGTTCTCCATCACCCCATCACTGCCTTCCCCCATCACTCCCATCATTGCCTGCTCCATCACCCCCATCATTGTCTGCTCCATCACCCCATCACTGCCTGCTCCATCACCCCATCACTGCCTGCTCCATCACCCCCATCACTGCCTGCTCCATCACCCCCATCATTGCCTGCTCCATCACCCCATAACTCCCATCATTGTCTGCTCCATCACCCCATCACTGCCTGCTCCATCACTCCCATAATTGTCTGCTCCATCACCCCATCATTGCCTGCTCCATCACCCCATCACTCCCCTCATTGCCTGCTCCATCACCCCATCACTGCCTTCTCCATCACCCCCATCATTGTCTGCTCCATCACCCCATCACTGCCTGCTCCATCACCCCCATCATTGCCTGCTCCATCACCCCATCACTGCCTTCTCCATCACCCCCATCATTGTCTGCTCCATCACCCCATCACTGCCTGCTCCATCACCCCATCACTGCCTGCTCCATCACCCGTCCCCATCACTGCCTGCTCCATCACCCCTATCATTGCCTGCTCCTTCACCCCATCACTGCCTTCTAGACCATCACTCCCATGTCCCATCACTGCCTCTGCCTGCTCCATCATACACACAGATATACACAGACACAGACATACATACATACATACACTGATACACACATACATACACACACAAGACACCACCTCTCTCCTCTCACCTGTCCTCCGCAGCATCGCCAGCGCTTCCTCCCTCACACAGCAGTGGCCGCTGAATGATGACGTGTGAAAACAGGAAGCGCGGCCTCCGGGCAGGAAGCAGGACGGACCCTTGCCGGCCGCTCCGTTCCTGCTATTCACTGACGGCGTCTAATATTTATCCTCGCGCTGCGTTGGCGGTCGCTGCCCAGTGGTGGGGGCCCCCTTAGAAGCTCTTGTGGTGGGGGCCCCGGGGCTGAAGCCCCGCCTGCCCCTCCTATAATCCGGCCCTGCTTATTATGTGTGAGTGACGATGGATGTATGAGACTGGTGACTGACTTATTATGACTCCCCTCCCTCTGATATTACGAATGTGGCTAGGGTTTAGGGGTTAGAGTCAGCGCCAGTCAGTGGCTTGTGTATATACGCCACAGTGCGGTCCGCTCCTCAGCACACTAGCGTCCGATGGTGTCGCCCCCCTGTAGGGCTCTCGCATCGTGCCAGGTAGCACTACACGCCAGAGTGGCGCCGTCCTCCCCTCTCTGGGTGGTTAGTGGCATCCGCCGAAGCGGTCCTGCGTGCACTTGGCGCCGTAACACTATATGTCATTTTGTTAGCACCGTAGCCACGGTGCCGAGCGCTGATGGTCTTGAGGGACTCGAGTCCTGTGTCTCGGGCTCAGAGTTCTGTGACCTGTATCAGCACTCATGATTTCTGAACAGTGTAAACACACCAGTAAGGTCAAAAACTTCACTTATATTTATCAAGGACCCTTACAACAAATGTAGATATAGGATAAAAGCTAAACCTTTAATAGAGCCTAAAAGAAAGACAAAACAACCACACAGTAATACAAACAACCGTGTCACCTACTGCGCCCTAAAATGGGGTCCTGCTGTCAAACTGCCTAACAACGGAGGTTGGCACCCTAAACATGATAGAGACTGGGGCCCCTGTTCCACGGAGGCTGCACCCTAGAGCTCCTAGATAACCCTGAATAGGTGCCACATGCAGTCACTCAATCAGAAAAGGAGTGTATAGGGGTTGCCAAGTAGATAGTTGGGTAGGCAACAATAGAAAAAGTGCAAAAAGACAATAAAGTGACGTGCAAAACAAATGAGTACCTAACTGTTCCCTGTTCCCTGTAATTAAATACCTTCCTACCAGCGGAGGTTGGCACCCTACTGGTCAGCGGAATGGCGCCCCCGCTCCACGACGGCTTACCCTCAAAAAGCCCTGATATGACTAATGATTAAACAACAGGGTAATATAACAATATTTCTGGAAGGCATAATACATAACATAATCCACAATGCGAAGATATTCAAAAGTTATTGATAACAAGTAGAAAAAAAGGGTACTCATATTTTGATGATGGATAGGCAGAAACCTCAACGCGTTTCTCCTAACAGGATCATCAGGAGGTAGATAGATGCTGTATGGAAAAATTACCAAAACCCCCTATTTATACAGTGGGGAAAAAAAGTATTTAGTCAGTCAGCAATAGTGCAAGTTCCACCACTTAAAAAGATGAGAGGCGTCTGTAATTTACATCATAGGTAGACCTCAACTATGGGAGACAAACTGAGAAAAAAAAAATCCAGAAAATCACATTGTCTGTTTTTTTTTTCATTTTATTTGCATATTATGGTGGAAAATAAGTATTTGGTCAGAAACAAAATTTCATCTCAATACTTTGTGATATATCCTTTGTTGGCAATGACAGAGGTCAAACGTTTTCTGTAAGTCTTCACAAGGTTGCCACACACTGTTGTTGGTATGTTGGCCCATTCCTCCATGCAGATCTCCTCTAGAGCAGTGATATTTTTGGCTTTTCGCTTGGCAACATGGACTTTCAACTCCCTCCAAAGGTTTTCTATAGGGTTGAGATCTGGAGACTGGCTAGGCCACTCCAGGACCTTGAAATGCTTCTAACAAAGCCACTCCTTCGTTGCCCTGGCGGTGTGCTTTGGATCATTGTCATGTTGAAAGACCCAGCCACGTTTCATCTTCAATGCCCTTGCTGATGGAAGGAGGTTTGCACTCAAAATCTCACGATACATGGCCCCATTCATTCTTTCATGTACCCGGATCAGTCGTCCTGGCCCCTTTGCAGAGAAACAGCCCCAAAGCATGATGTTTACACCACCATGCTTTACAGTAGGTATGGTGTTTGATGGATGCAACTCAGTATTCTTTTTCCTCCAAACACGACAAGTTGTGTTTCTACCAAACAGTTCCAGTTTGGTTTCATCAGACCATAGGACATTCTCCCAAAACTCCTCTGGATCATCCAAATGCTCTCTAGCAAACTTCAGACGGACCCGGACATGTACAGGCTTAAGCAGTGGGACACGTCTGGCACTGCAGGATCTGAGTCCATGGTGGCGTAGTGTGTTACTTATGGTAGGCCTTGTTACATTGGTCCCAGCTCTCTGCAGTTCATTCACTAGGTCCCCCCGTGTGGTTCTGGGATTTTTGCTCACCGTTCTTGTGATCATTCTGACCCCACGGGGTGGGATTTTGCGTGGAGCACCAGATCGAGGGAGATTATCAGTGGTCTTGTATGTCTTCCATTTTCTAATTATTGCTCCCACAGTTGATTTCTTCACTCCAAGCTGGTTGGCTATTGCAGATTCAGTCTTCCCAGCCTGGTGCAGGGCTACAATTTTGTTTCTGGTGTCCTTTGACAGCTCTTTGGTCTTCACCATAGTGGAGTTTGGAGTCAGACTGTTTGAGGGTGTGCACAGGTGTCTTTTTATACTGATAACAAGTTTAAACAGGTGCCATTACTACAGGTAATGAGTGGAGGAAAGAGGAGACTCTTAAAGAAGAAGTTACAGGTCTGTGAGAGCCAGAAATCTTGATTGCTTGTTTCTGACCAAATACTTATTTTCCACCATAATATGCAAATAAAATGAAAAAAAAAACAGACAATGTGATTTTCTGGATTTTTTTTTCTCAGTTTGTCTCCCATAGTTGAGGTCTACCTATGATGTAAATTACAGACGCCTCTCATCTTTTTAAGTGGTGGAACTTGCACTATTGCTGACTGACTAAATACTTTTTTTTCCCACTGTATATAGACACAGCTGCTGATCAGTAACGCCCACTTCCTCCATGCCATAGAGGTCCCAGTATATTGCTCTCACGATGGGGCCAAGCGCAGACCTAATCTTGCAGGATGTATACCAGTTTGTGCTCTACCAACCAAAACAGATCACTCATGATTGGCCTATAGGCCTGTCACTCAACCTAATGATGAATAATAGGGAGTGGTAACGCCGCCATTCCTCTGACCTCGGGCGTGCGTTCCACCTGGAGCGCACTTACCTATCAGCTGATATCAAACGCGATGCTGCAATAGGCCAGCGTGCGTTCCCCAAGCAGCGCCGATACTTCCTGCTTAGGTGGCGCATGCCCAGTGTAGACCCAGGGCAGCGCATGACAGGAAGTGCACAGTATGATCAGCCGTCATGCGTTGCTATAGCAACGCCAATACATCCTGTCTCTTCAGTATTTAATAGCGCATGCCCAGTGCGATCCATTGGCAGCGCATAATAGACGGTATATCGACATCCAGCGATCCCCCTGATATAGGAACTGCACATGACAGAAGAATCAAGAAAGTGGACCGCGCTCTGTAATAGTGCGCAGACAGCCTATTACCTCCTCCCTAATCATATGATCAAGGCCACATTTATAAACAAGACACAGCAATCATATCATATTTTTATAAACAGGTGCTGTAATAATATATATGTATATTACATCAGTCTCTATCCTAACACATTAATACATGCAGGAATTGATATATCAGCAAAAGGTTAATAAAAATATGATAGTAAAACAGGAGTTGAATAATATAGTATAAGTCATAATAAGATAACATGATCAAATTTGTATTATAATATATCGCCAATGCCTCTAAATATCCAAATATGAAATTACACGTTAAATGATGTATACCATATTACAAGAAAAAATACACCCAATATTTATGTCATTAAAGCTCCTGTTCTATTTTAACCCCTTTCCTACAATGGACGTAATATTCTGTCCATGTGACCTGGGCCCTAATTCCCATGGACGGAATATTATGTCTAGCGCGATCAGCTGCGCTCACGGGGGGGAGCGCAGCTGATCGCGGCCGGGTGTCAGCTGATTATCACTGCTGACACCCAGCACAATGTGTCAGGGGTGGTCACGGACCGCCCCCGACACATAAACCCCTGGCACACCGCGATCAAACATGATCGTGGTGTACCGGGGGTTAAAAGGAAGCATTGGCAGGGAGGGGGCTCCCTCCGTGCTTCCCTGCGACCCCCACAGCAGCGCGATGTGCAGCGCCGCTGGGGGGGGGTCGCCTTCCCTGCAGGTCCCCGGATCCAATATGGCGACGGGGGAAGCCTGCAACAGTGCCTGTGACAGATCGCTGATCTGTCACATGACAGTGATGTCCCCCATGGGACATTATAATAAAGTAAAAAAAAAAAAAGCTCTGCCATGTGCCCAAATAGTGGTTTACCCCCATATATGGGGTATAAGCATAGTCAGGACAAATTGCACAATAACTTTTGGGGTCCTGTTATTCTTGGGAAAATAAAAATTGGGGGTGAAAAGATCATTTTTGTGGAAAAATATTTTTTTAATTGTACGGCTGTACGTTATAAACTTCTGTGAAGCCCTTGGGGGTTCAAAGTGCTCACCACATATCTAGATAAGTTCCTTTGGGGGTCTAGTTTCCAAAATGGGGTCACTTGTGGGGGTTTCCACTGTTTAGGCACATCAGGGGCTCTCCAAACGTGGCATGGCGTCCAATCTGAATTCCAGCCAATTTTGCAGTGAAAAAGTCAAACTGCGCTCCTTCCCTTCTGAGCTCTGCCATGCGCCCAAACAGTGGTTCCCCCCACATATCAGGTATTGGCGTACTCAGGACAAATTGCACAATAACTTTTCCAGTCCAGGCTATCTTTAATGGAACGTCCCATTCTGAAAGTGATCATTGGGCGTGGACCAACAATGCCATTGAGATCTGGGTCAGATGTTAATATGTCCCAATATTTATTGAGAATACCCCTCACTCTTTTGTTCTGACAATCAAAAGTTCCTATGATCCTAGTTACATCTGAGGCCCCCGTGGGGCTAGTATCTCGAGTTTGTAAAAGAGAATTCCTGTCTTTGGAAAGGGCATGTTGATAGGATTGTTCAACAGTATCCCTTATCCAGGAATCTCCTTTTCATATCCATTGACTGGAATCTGAAAGTATCCACGTCCGAACAATTCCTCCTTAACCTTAAGAACTGGCCTTCGGGAATACCACGTTTTAATGCTTCAGGGTGATGGCTATCCCATCGAAGCAAGCTATTAGTACTGGTCGGTTTGCGATAAATATGAGATTTTAGAGTGCCATCCTCTTCTTTCGTAATCAGGACATCAAGAAATGGTGAAGTGGTCCTGTTAATTTCATACGTGAACCTCATACCAATGTCATTATCATTTAATTCATTGACAAATTGTATGAAATTACTCTCTGTCCCCTGCCAAATGACAAATACATCGTCAATGAATCTATGCCATGTTCCGAAGCATTCTTGCCACCATTGTGGGTCATCAGAGAAGATAATGGTTTCCTCCCACCAGCCCAGGAACAATCCAGCATAAGTTGGGGCACAGGGACTGCCCATCGCGGTGTCCCTGAGCTGGTGGAAGTACTTCCTGTCAAAGAGGAAAACATTTTTTGTGAGGGTAAAACGCAATATATCCAACTAAAATTGGTTATGGGCCCTATATTGAATTGCCCTTGTTTTTGGAAAAAAATCAAACGCCTTCAGGCCCAGTTCACATGATATGTTGCTGTACAATGCCTCAACATCTATCGAGGCTAATAGGGAATTTTCAGTGACATGGATACCTTCCAATTTCAGAAGGAGATCTGAGGTGTCCCTTATGTATGAAGGGAGGGCCAAGACAAAGGGGCGGAGTGTCCGATCTATATAAATGCCACAATTCTGAATCAAGGAGTCTGATCCTGATACAATTGGACTCCCCTTCAAGGGGTCAAGCCCCTTATGCACCTTAGGTAAGGTGTAGAAGGTGGCAATCAAAGGTTGAGCAGGACATAAAAAATCATACTCATTCTTAGAGATCAAACCGTCATTTCTGGCTTTTGTGAGTATGTCCTTCAACTCAGCCTTATACCCCATCAAGGGATCAGAGCATAAGATCTCATAACTTTGTACATCCATTAGAATGTTTTGACTCATCTTTAGATAAGCTTTCTCTGCCATAATTACAAGATTACCACCTTTATCAGAGGGCTTTATTATCAGATCATTTTGATCCATTAGCCTGACCAAAGCCTCCTGCTCATCTTTTGAAAGATTTGAATCAGATGAGTTGGATGGAATTCTTCTGAGATCCCTCTCAACAAGTCTCAAGAAGATGTCAATACTTGAGATATCAGTTTGAGAGGGCATTTTGGTACTATTGTTCCTTAGATTAGTGAAAGGACCAAGTCCCTCTCTGGTGTCATTTTCTTACAATAGTCCCACCAATGCCCTAAAACCCTCAAACTCATCCCTCTGTAATCCCAATCGGTCACATTCATTTTGATCATTACATGCAAAGAATTTCTTCCATTTCAGTTTTCGGCAAAACAGATTACTATCCTTAGTCCAATTGAAACAATCAAATCTATTTGTAGTAACATAGTTCAAGCCCTTCCTCAGGACGCTATAGTCTTCTTTTGTAAGGGTATAATCTGACAGATTTATAATCTGGCTCTGATTAAGACCTATTTGGGTGTCAGATAGTAGCCTGTCTTGGCATTCCTCTCTAAAAAAGAAGAGGAAGAAGAGGATGAGGGAACAGACAGAGGGGGGCCGTTTACACCATTTGATCCTCTCGGGTTCATATATGCCATTCCACCCCTCTGTGCTCCCCTTGAATGGTATTTTCCTCTGCCTCTCCATTGTCTATACCGTCTGCCCCCTCTTGGGGAGATGCTAATGTTGTTTTGCTCAGTATCAGATGTTTCAATGTCAGAAGAGGAAATATCTGATACGTTGTTTTGATGAAAACTGTATGCCTGATTGTCACTAAAGGCCTTAAGATCCCTTTGGGACTGCGATTGTTTTCTCTCCTTAATAAATGATTGATACTTCTCAACCGAGGTTTGCAATAGACCTTCCCTTCTTAGAAAGTCTGGGTCCGCATTAAATTTCAAGATATTATCAATTGATTTGTTCAACTGTTTAGTAGACAAGTCAAAAAGTTTTTTTTCCTCCTCTAGAAGTAATTGCATAAATCTAATGGAGGAATCTATTGATTCTTTTAACCACTTGTTGAGTAATTCAGGAGATGCAGTTCTGGGAGATGGATTTAAATTTATCCTAAGCCCTCTTGGGATAACCCTATTTTTTATATAGTTCTCTAAGGCTTTAATTGCCCACCACGATTTGATGTGTTCCTTATAATCGTTATATAAGTCACTAAATTGAGATTTCAGGGATTGATTTATATTGTCAGTTTGACCACTCAAACAGAAGGCCTGGTTTGCATCCTCCAACCAAGCATCAGTGTTCAAAGGGCCTGATAGAAAAGTTGCCATGCCAATACCACAAAAAAATCAAGGTTTCTGAACAGTGTAAATACCAGTAAGGTCAAAAACTTCACTTATATTTATCATGGACCCTTACAACAAATATAGATATAGGAGAAAAGCTAAACCTTTAATAGAGCCTAAATGAAAGACAAAACAACCACACAGTAATACAAACAACTGTGTCACCTACTGCACCCTAAAATGGGGTCCTGCTGTCAAACTGCCTAACAACTGAGGTTGGCACCCTAAACATGATAGAGATTGGCGCCCCCGTTCCACGGCGGCTGCACCCTACAGCTCCTAGATAATCCTGAATAGGTGCCACATGCAATCACTCAATTAATCAGCAAAGGAGTGTATAGGGGTTGCCAAGTAGGTAGTTGGGTAGGCAACAATAGAAAAAGTACAAAAATAGTGCAAAAAGACAAGACAATAAAGTGACATGTGCAAAACAAATGAGTACCTAACTATCTGTTCCCTGTAATTAAATACCTTCCTACCAGCGATGGTTGGCACCCTACTGGTCAACGGAATGGCGCCCCCGCTCCACGACGACTTACCCTCAAAAAGCCCTGATATGACTATTGATTAAACACCAGGGTAATATAACAATATTTCTGGAAGGCATAATACATAACATAATCCACAATGCGAAGATATTCAAAAGTTATTGATAACAAACAGAAAAAGGGGTACTCATATTTTGATGATGGATAGGCAAAAACCTCAACACGTTTCTCCTAACAGGATCATCAGGAGGTAGATAGATGCTGTATAAATCAGCGCTCACTCAACCGAGGCCTGAGAGCTTAAGGGTGTGTGCACACGCTGCGGATTGTGCTGTGGAATCTTCCGCACGGATTTATCAAAATCCGCAGGTCAAAAGATCTGTGGTTTATCTAAGGATTAGCCTGCAGTTTCACACTTCTACAATGGAGCAGGTGTGAAACCGCTGCGGATTCAGCACAAAGAAGTGACATGCTGCGGATTTGAAACCGCAGAAAATCCGCAGCATGTGCACTGCGGTTTCCATTTTCTATAGGAAATAAAGGTACTGTACAACGCAGCAGAAACTGCTGTGGATACGCAGGGCCAAATCCGCTGCGGATCCACAGCAGAATCCGCAGCGTGTGCACACACCCTAACAGGCTCCGGCGTCTGTCCTTCCAGCTCTGTGAAGCAACAGAGTTCGCTTGCATTCACACTGGGTGAAGTTAACCCACATGTTAGCTAGCGTTCATTATCCATCTCGTTCTGCCATTCCTCAGCAGCAGGTTGCATCTCTGCACGGTGGACCCTGGGCTGTGAGCGCACCTCTTATCTGTTTATTATTTGGTGCGCTCTGCAGGCCCTAACAAAGGGTCTTTCAAACACCCCCATTACTAATAATAAAAAAACAGGAAACATTTTTTTATTTTAACCCCTTTACCCCCAAAGGTGGTTTGCACATTAATGACCAGTCCAGTTTTTACAATTCTGACCACTGTCACTTTATGAGGTAATAACTCTGGAACACTTAAACGGATCCTGGTGATTCTGAGACTGTTTTTTCATTACATATTGTACTTCGTGATAGTGGTAAAATTTCTTCAATATGTGTTGCATTAATTTGTGAAATAAATGGAAATTTGTTGAAAATGTTCGCTATTTTCAAGCTTTGCCTTTTCATGGAAGACGAGAAAAAACAGGAACGTTCCAGCTTCTAAAATTGCTTGCTTTATTAAAGTTAAAATTCAGTAAATCAGCATATCGGCTTTCTCCTCACCAGCAAATGCATGTGCTGGGGGGCATTACATCAGCTATGCGTTTCGATCCAACCTGGATCTTTTTCACAGCTGCAGAATAATTTCATGATGCAAATCTTATACAAATCAAGAACCAATAGAAATTGGAAATTCTGTCACATGATCTGACTCTAAAGTCGTATGCACATTTCTCAGAGAAATACAAGTTTGCGTTATACTTTCATATAAAAACAAGATCTCAAACATTAATGCAAATATTAAAAGAAATAGAGAAACTGGTATGGTAGATACATCGACGATACCCTGATTATTTGGGAGGGGGATGTATCTACCATACCAGTTTGTATGGATTACATTAATTCCAATACCTATAATATCAAATTCACTCATAAAATAGAAATATCAAGTCTAAATACTCATTGTAAACCCATTAAAGGAAATACAATACTGCATGCCCACAGTGGACATCCCAAACATGTAATTAGATCTATTCCTGTGGGGGAACACATAAGACTAAAAAGAAAATGTACAGAAGAACAGGATAAAAATAGGGAATTTGAGGATTTGCATAAGAAACTAAAAAAAGCGGCTATCCGGATTGGATGCTAGAAAGAGCTAAAACTAGGGCAGATAAAAGGGATAGGACGAGTCTACTAGAACCAAAAAATAAAAATAAAGCAAAAAAGGATACATATAAAAAAAATGTTCGTTAGTTTAGAATATAGTCTTCAATTTAATAGAATAAGGGACATTTTTTTTAAGTGCTTACCAATTTTATATGAGGACGATATACTGGCTAAAATATTACAAACAGGCACAAATGTTATAGCCAGACGTTCGCCTACAATTGGAGACATTGTCTCTCTGGGTTTTTTCTCATCAGCGCCATCCTCTGGAAATTGGTTGAAAACTACAGGTTTTTTTAGATGTGGTCACAATAAATGTAAAATGTGTTGATATGTACAAAGGGTTAAAAAGTTTAACAACACTAGTAATGCTCAGACATACAATATAAAGCAGTTTATTAACTGCAATACAGAAAATGGAGTTTACAAAATACACTGTGAAATATGCAATTTATTTTATATAGGTTGCACAACAAGAAAACTTAAAACTCGTATCCTGGAACATAGCAGAGATGTAGAGAATAATAGTACAAATATGCGCAATATATCCATGGCCTCTAAACATTTCTTAACACATCACAATGGTAATTTGGATGCTATGTCTGTAGTAGGAATAGAATGTGTCAGAAACTCAAAACGTGGAGGAGATATAAAAAGACGCCTTCTCAAAAGGGAGGCGTTTTGGATTTTTTGCTTGGGGTCCAGATATCCAAGTGGTTTAACCCCTTCACCCCCAAGGGTGGTTTGCACGTTCATGACCGGGCCAATTTTTACAATTCTGACCACTGTACCTTTATGAGGTCATAACTCTGGAACGCTTCCATGGATCCCGGTGATTCTGACACTGTTTTCTCGTGACATATTGTACTTCATGTTAGTGGTAAAATTTCATTCAAATAACTTGCGTTTATTTGTGAGAAAAATGGAAATTTGGCGAAAATTTTGAAAATTTTGCAATTTTTCAACTTTGAATTTTTATGCCCTTAAATCACAGAGATACGGCACACAAAAAACTTGATAACTAACATTTCCCACATGTTTACTTTACATCAGCACAATTTTGGAACCAAAATTTTTTTTTGTTAGGAAGTTATAAGGGTTAAAAGTTGACCAGCGATTTCTCATTTTTACAACACCATTTTATTTTTAGGACCACATCACATTTGAAGCCACTTTGAGGGGTCTATATGATAGAAAATACCCAAAAGTGACACCATTCTAAAAACTGCACCCCTTAAGGTGCTCAAAACCACATTCAAGAAGTTTATTAACCCTTTAGGTGCGTCACAGGAATTTTTTTGAATATTTAAAAAAAAATGAACATCTAACTTTTTTTCATAAAAAAAATACTTCAGGTTCAATTTTTTTTATTTTACCAAGGGTAACAGGAGAAATTGAACTGCAAAAGTTATTGTGCAATTTGTCCTGAGTACGCAGATACCTGATTTGTGGGGGGGAACGACTGTTTCGGCGCATGGCAGAGCTCAGAATGGAAGGAGCGCCGTTTGACTTTTTCAATGCAAAATTGGCTGGAATTCAGATTGGACGCCATGTCACGTTTGGAGAGTCCCTGATGTACCTAAACAGTGGAAACCCCCTACAAGTGACCCCATTTTGGAAACTAGACCCCCCAAGGAACTTATCTAGATATGTGGTGAGAACTTTGAACCCACAAGGGCTTTACAGAAGTTTATAACGTACAGAGGTACAATTAAAAAATCATATTTTTTCCACAAAAATGATCTTTTCACCCAATTTTTATTTTCCCAAGGGTAACAGGACCATAAAAGTTATTGTGCAATTTGTCCTGAGTACGCTGATACCCCACATGTGGGGGTAAACCACTATCTGGGCGCATGACAGAGCTCGGAAGGGAAGCAGCGCCATTTGACGTTTTTGGCTGGAATTGAGATCGGACACCATGTCGCGTTTGGAAAACCCCTGATGTACCAAAAAAGTGGAAACCCCCCACAAATGACACCATTTTGGAAACTAGACCCCCTAAGGAACTTATCTAGATGTGTGGTGAGAACTTTGAACCCCCATGGGCTTCACAGAAGTTTATAACATAAAGCCATACAATTAAAAAAACATATTTTTTCCACAAAAATGATCTTTTCACCCTCAATTCTTATTTTTCCAAGGGTAACAGGACCATAAAAGTTATTGTGCAATTTGTCCTGAGTACGCTGATACCCCACATGTGGGGGTAAACCACTATTTGGGCGCATGGCAGAGCTCGGAAGGGAAGCAGCGCCATTTGACGTTTTTGGCTGGAATTGAGATCGGACACCATGTCGCGTTTGGAAAACTCCTGATGTACCAAAACAGTGGAACCCCCCCACAAATGACACCATTTTGGAAACTAGACCCCCTAAGGAACTTATCTAGATGTGTGGTGAGCACTTTGACCCTCCCAGTGCTTTACAGAAGTTTACAACACCCAGGCGTGAAAATAAAAAATTCGTATTTTTTCCACAAACATGATCTTTTAGTCACCATTTTTTTATTTTCCCAAGGGTACCAGGAGAAATTGGACCCCAAAAGTTGTTGTCCAATTTGTCCTGAGTATGCTGATACCCCATATGTGGGAGAAAACTACTGTATGGGCACACGTCGGGGCTCGGAAGGGAAGTAGTGACATTTTGGAATGCAGACTTTGATGGAATGGTCTGCGGGTGTCATGTTGCCTTTGGAGAGCCCCTAATGTACCTAAACAGTGGAAACCCCCCACAAATGACACTATTTTGTAAACTAGACCCCCCAAGGAACTTATCTAGATGTGTGGTGAGCACTTTGAACCCCCAAGGGCTTCACAGAAGTTTATAATGCCAGGGCATGAAAATAAAAAAATCGTATTTTTTCCACAAACATGATCAATTAGTCCCCAATTTTTTTATTTTCCCAAGGGTAACAGGAGAAATTGAACCCCAAAAGTTGTTGTCCAATTTGTCCTGAGTACGCTGACACCCCATATGTGGGATAAAACTACTGTATGGACACACGTCAGGGCTCGGAAGGGAAGTAGTGACGTTTTGGAATGCAGACTTTGATGGAATGGTCTGCGGGTGTCATGTTGCCTTTGGAGAGCCCCTAATGTACCTAAACAGTGGAAACCCCCACAAGTGACCCCATTTTGGAAATGAGACCCCCTAAGGAACTTATCTAGATGTGTGGTGAGCGCTTTGAACCCCCAAGGGCTTCACAGAAGTTTATAATGCCCAGGCATGAAAATAAAAAAATCGTATTTTTTCCAGAAACATGATCAATTAGTCCCCAATTTTTTCATTTTCCCAAGGGTAACAGGAGAAATTGGACCCCCAAAAGTTGTTGTCCAATTTGTCCTGAGTACGCTGACACCCCATATGTGGGAGAAAACTACTGTATGGACACACGTCGGGGCTCGGAAGGGAAGCAGTGACGTTTTGGAATGCAGACTTTGATGGAATGGTCTGCGGGTGTCATGTGCGTTTGGAGAGCCCCTGATGTACCTAAACTATTGAAACTCCCCACAAGTGACCCCATTTTGGACACTAGACCCCCCACGGAACTTATCTAGATGTGTGGTGAGCACTTTGAACCCCCAAGTGCTTCACAGAAGTTTATAACACTCGGACGTGAAAATAAAAAAATCATTTTTTTTCACAAAAATGATATTTTTGCCCCCAATTTTTTATTTTCCTAAGGGTAACAGGAGAAATTGGACCCCAAAAATTGTTTTGCAATTTGTCCTGAGTAGGCTGATACCCTACATGTGGGGGTAAAACACTGTTTGGGCGCATAGCAGAGCTTGGAAGGGAAGGAGCACCATTTGACTTTTTCAACTCAGAATTGGCTGGAATTGAGATCAGACGTCCCCATTTCTAACTCCAACCCGAACCCCAACACGCCCCTAACCCTAGCCCTAACCCTAGCCCTAACCCTAGCCCTAACCCTAACCCTAGCCCTAGCCCTAACCCTACCCCAACACACCCCTAGCCCTAACCCTAGCCCTAACCCTAATGGAAAAATGGAAATAAATACATTTTTTTTATTTTATTATTTTTCTCTAACTAAGGGGGTGATAACAGGGGGTTTGATTTACTATTTATGGCGGTTTTTATGTTTGGCGGCTGTCGCACGCTAAAAGACGCTTTTTATTGTAAAAATAGTTTTTGCATCACCACATATTGAGAGCTATAATTTTTCCGTATTTTGACCCACCGAGTCATGTGAGGTCTTATTTTTTGCGGGACGAGTTGACGTTTTTATTGGTACCATTTTCGGGCGCGTGAAATTTTTTGATCGCTTTTTATTCCGATTTTTGGGACGCAGAATGAACAAAAACCAGCGTTTCATGTATTTCTTTTGGAGGGGGGTGCGTTTACACCGTTCCGCGTGCGGTAAAATTGATAAAGCGGTTTTATTCTTCGGGTCAGTACGGTTACAGCGATACCTCATTTAGGTCGTTTTTTTATGTTTTTGTCGGTTTTATGCAATGAAAACTATTTTATATAAAAAATAATTATTTTTGCATCGCTTTATTCAGCGAGCTATAACTTTTTTATTTTTTCGCTGATGATGTTGTGTGGCGGCTCGTTTTTTGCGGGACAAGATGATGTTTTCAGCGGTACCATGGATATTTATAAGCGTCTTTTTGATCGCGCGTTATTCCACTTTTTGTTTGGCGGTATGATAATAAATCATTATTTTTTGCTTCGTTTTTTATTTTTATTTTTTAAGGGGTTCGCTAAAGGGGTTAACTAATGGGACAGTTTTATAGGGCGGGTCGTTACGGACGCGGCGATACCTAATATGTGTACTTTTATTGTTTTTTTTATTATTATTTCCAAAAAATGGATTTATTGGGGGAATATTTTTTTTTTTCTAATATATTTGGCGATTTTTTTTTAATTATTTTTACACTTTTTTTATTTTTTTTTTTTACTTTATTAAATAGTCCCAGGTGGGACATCACTGTCCTGTGAGAGATCGCTGATCTGTCACATCACAGATCACTGTGACAGATCAGCGATCTGACACAGGCACTGCAGAAGGCTTCCTCATGCCTGCGCTTTGCAGGCACTGAGGAAGCCAGCTTCCTGCAGGCCCCCGAAGGCCCCCGTCGCCATCTTGGATTCGGGGGCCTGGAGGAAAGGAGTCCCCCGCAGCAGCGCTGCACATTGCGCTGCCGTGGGGGGCTCAGGGAAGCACGGAGGGAGCCCCCTCCCTGCCGATGCTTCCCTTTAACCCCCGGTACACCGCGATCGTGTTTGATCACGGTGTGCAAGGGGTTAACGTGTCGGGGGCGGTCCGTGACCGCCCCTGACACATTGTGCCGGGTGTCAGCTGTGATAATCAGCTGACACCCGGCCGCGATCAGCAGCGCTCACCACGTGGGCGCCGCTGATCGCGCCGACGTACTATCCCGTCCATGGGCATAGGGGCCCAGGTCCCATGGACGGGATAGTACATCGGATGGCAGAAAGGGGTTAAACAAGAGAACTGAAATCATGTACCATTACTAAAGGTTATTTCTATATTTCTTTTAATATTTGCATTAGTGTTTCAGATTTTGTTTTTATATGAAAGTATAACGCAAACTTGTATTTCTCTGAGAAATGTGCATACAACCTTAGAGTCAGATCATGGGACAGAATTTGCAATTTCTATTGGTTATTGATTTGTATAAGATTTGCGTCATGATATTATTCTGCAGCTGTGAAAAAGATCCAGGTTGGATCGAAATGCGTAGCTGATGTAGTGCCCCCCCAGCACATCCATTTGCTGGTGAGGAGAAAGCCGATACGCTGATTTACTGAATTTTAACTTTAATAAAGCAAGCAATTTTAGAAGCTGGAACATTCCTGTTTTTTCTTCTGTCTTCAATCAACGTTCGTTGGGTCCAGATGAGGTTCCGTGCTCCGGCTATGGTTGGTGAGCTGGCTAGGGCTTTTATAGCCCACTTTTTCTATTTGTGCTCTTTGAATTTTCATGCCCTTAAATCCAGAGATATGTCACACAAAATAGTTAATAAATAACATTTCCCACATGTCTACTTTACTTCAGCCTAATTTTGCAACCAGAATTATTTTTTGTTAGGAACTTTTAAGGGTTAAATGTTGACCAGTGATTTCTCGTTTTTCCAACAATATTTACAAAACCTTATTTTTTTTTTTAGACACCAAATCACATTTGAAGTCACTGAGGGTACTCTATGATAGAAGATACTCAAAAGTGACATCATTCTAAAAAGTTCACCCCTCAAGGTGCTCAAAACCACATTCAAGAAGTTTATTAACCCTTCAGATGCTTCACAAAAATTTTTGCAATGTGGGAAAAAAATGAACGTTTAACTTTTTTTCACAACAAATTTACTTCGGCCAAATTTTATTATTTTGACAAGGGTAACAGGAAATAATGGGCCCCCAAATTTGTTAATTTCTCCTCTGAGCATGCCACTACCCCATATGAGGGATAAAACCACTGATTTGGCGCATGGCAGAGCTTGTAAGAGAAGGAGCGTCGTTTTGACTTTTTGAATGTAAAATTTCCTGGAATCATTAGCAGATGTCATGCCCCATTTGGCGAGCCCCTGAAGTGCCTAAACAGTGGATACCCCCCACAAGTGACCCAGTTTTGGAAACTAGACCCCTCAAGGAATGTATTTAGATGTGTGGTGAGCACCTTGAACCCCCAGGTGCTTCACAGAAGTTTAAAACGTTGAGCCGTGAAAATAACAAAATCACATTTTTCCCACAAAAATGTAATTTTACCTCCAAATTTTGCAATTACATAAGGATAAGAGGAGAAATTGCACCATACAATTTGTAGTGCAATTTCTCCTGAGTATGCCGATATCCCATATGTGGGGGAATTCTACTTTTGAGGCACAATGCAAAGCTCAGAAGGGAAGAGGCGCCATATTGGAGTTCAGATTTTGCTAGAATGGTTTGAGGGTGCCATGTCACATTGGCAGAGCCCCTGAGGTGCCAGAACAACAGAAATCCCCTATATGTGAACTCATTTTACAAACTACACACCACAATGAATTCATCTACTGTAGTGGTGCAGTGATCATATTGTGCCTCACAACATTTTATTCCATTGAGGGGTGAAGAAAGAATTAATTAAATTTTTACCCCTAAAATGTTGTTGTAGTCCAAGTTTTTAATTTTTCTAAGGGCTAATAGGATTTTTTTTACAACAAATTGAAGTCCATTTTTTCCTGAGTGCGCCAATACCCTACATGTAATCGGGAAGTATTTTTCAGGCACAGTGCAGAACTCAGACGGCAAGGAGCGTCAGATTTTACTGCTATGGTTTGCAGGTGTCATGACCCACTGGGAGCGCCTATGAGGTGCCAGAACAGCAGAATCCCCCATAAATGACCCCATTTTACAAACTACACTTCTAATTGAATTACTCTATCGGTGCAGTGATCATATTGACACCACAGGTGTGTCACAAAATTTTATACCATTGGGCAGTGAAGAAAAAATAACTACATTTTTAACGCCAAAAATTTAGTTTTAGCACCAGATTTTACATTTTCACACAAGTGGGCAAAAATGGCACCACAATTTGTCCCACAATTTCTACTATATGTGGCTGTAGCCATATGGAGAGACTCGGGAGGAACGGAGCGCTATTTGCCTCCTGAAGCGCAGATTTTCCTAGAACAGTTTGAGGACTCCATATACAGAGCCCCTAATTGCTAGTAGAGCAGAACCCCCGCTCAAGTTACTGCATTTTGAAAATTATACCCCTTTGTAAATTTATCTACAGGTGTAGTGACGATTTTGACTCCATGGGTATTTTCCAGAAGCAAGCAGCAATGAATGTTGCTAAGTGAAAATTGAAAACTGCCATTGTAGTGACCAGTGCACAGCAGTCACCAGTATGTTATGCCCAGCCCATGGTTTTGGAGACATGCACCCGTACGTTAGGTGGGCTCTCAATGCTTCAGAAATGCAAAACATGTGGACGCTGTGGTTTAGGTACACTGTGAGGCTCAGAAGGGATGGAGGCATTTGGATTTGGGAGCGCAGAATTTCTTTGGAGGGCATTTCACTTTTGGGAACATTTTACAAAACGCTTGGGATCAAATTTGTCTGGTGCTTTACGCTGAGTGCTACGCTGGAGTTTCCATCTAAATCTGAGTGACGTGATTCAGATGAAACACCCCAGAGGATCCATTCACTATAATAAGGCAGCAGAGTTACTCTGGACTTCGTTTGGCCTCTGTTCAGCAGTGTCCTTTTCAGAAGTGCATAGAACTGTGGCCAACGGCACTTTTATGTAATCCTAAAAAGACTGACACCTCCGGATCACAGGTCAGACTGCGTTCACAGTGCCTCTATCTGCCTCATTATATGGAATCTTCCGCCAGAGATATACATGGAAACCCTTATGTAAGCACAGTATAAACGTCTGCCAAGCCTTACTGCGATCTTTGTGAGGCCAAATGAAAAAATCAACAGCAGGTGAAGAATTGGTTTTATTTTTTACGCCATTCCTCGTGCGATATAAGTGATTGGGCGACTTTATTCTTCAGGTCAGTGTGATTACAGCGATACCAGATTTATGTCAGGTTCTTATGTTTGGCTGATGTCACACACTAAAAGATGCTTTTTATTGCAAAAATAGTTTTTTGCATCACCATATTTTGAGAGCTATAATTTTTCCATATTTTGGAATATGCGTTTAGACGTCCCATAGGGAATGAATGGAGCAATGGTCAAACATGCCTATTGCCACTCCGTTCTAATAGGGATAAAAGTGCCCCCATTCTGCTGATCGGCGCAGGTCCAAGCTGTTTGACCTCCACAGATCTATAAGTTATCACCTATCGATAAATAAGTTGTCTAGTGAAAACAAGTTAACATATGCATTTATTTTATCATAGGAGTCTATGGATCGTGGATGGCATCTGGTAGAAGCATCTATAACAAAAATCTAGTTAAAAAAGTTATATTTATTTTTTTACATGGGAACATACAGTCATGTGCAGAATGTTTTCTTTTAGAATAAGTTAAGGATGGAAACATCAACTTTTTCCAAATGATGCATCATGTGCCAAAATATGGCATCCCTTCATTGCTAGAGTACTCCAATTGCTCACATTAATCAGCGCTCATAAACTGCTCTGCATGATCTTTTGTGAGAGCGTATGTCGTGGACATGTATGTGTTATGCCTTGCAGGGCCAGACCCATCTGACTACTTTCTTCAAGTGAATCTGACTGGAGATTCATGCTGGCGGAGCTATAGGAAGCATGAATCAGAGACTAGCTGCATTATTACAGCTGTTGGCCAGAGAAATAGAACTAGTATGACTTGTCCAAGGGTTGACCCCTGGCGGCTTCTTCCCCCTGCTCAAGACTGACAGTTCTCAGATCTGTCAGACAAGTGGGGCTGGGAGAAGCCACCGGGAATGGGCCGCTCGGGACTACTCATCCTAGACACATAGTCCCTGACCTGGGTTTCAGGGTATTTTTCTTATTTTTCTTTGAAACACTGCAGCTCTTCAGAGTAATACTACATTCACAATTCTGTACATGTCTGTGAGCTGCCTGTTCTTTATACAGACGGCACACTGACCACATAGAGTTCTATTGAACAATACAAACTTCAGTTTTAAAAATGGATCCATGTCTCCGGTCTTTGAGACTCCGGTTATGTCCTATTCTCATCCAAGTTCCAGAGCAGAGTCGGTCACTGAAATCTACGTGGATCCATTAATCATGGATCATAAACGGAAGACAGACTTTGGACTTCAAGAGTAACCAATGTTTTAATTTTTATTTCATAAATCAATAGTACATTTGAAAATGAAGCAACTGTGTAATAGATCTCATCATAGAAACCTGCTTCTTTCTCTGCCAGAATTGATCAGTCATTTCTCAAAATTCTCAATTCTAAGGTAAAATCTGTATTCACTGAGGACAGACTTTCCCATTACTGAGATAGGAGATGGTAACATAGTAACATAGTTATATTAAGGTTGAAGGAAGACTTTAAGTCCATCTAGTTCAACCTATATCCTATCCTAACTTGCCCTAACATGTTGATCCAGAGGAAGGCAAAAAAACCCATGTGGCAAACAGTAAGCTTCACATTGGGGAAAAAAATTCCTTCCCGACTCCACATACGGCAATCAGACTAGCTCCCTGGATCAACGCAATATTAAGGAAACTAGTGTATATACCCTGTAATATACTTTTCAAGAAAGGCATCCAGTCCCTTCTTAAATTTTAGTAGGGAATCACTCATTACAATATCATATGGCAGAGTTCCATAGTCTCACTGCTCTTACAGTAAAGAATCCGCATCTGTGAGTATGCTTAAACCTTCTTTCCTCCAGACGTAGAGGATGCCCCCTTGTCCCCATCACAGGTAAAAGAGTAAAAAGATCATTAGAGAGGTCTTTGTATTGTCCCCGCATATATTTATGCATTGTAATAAGATCACCCCTAAGCCTTCGATTTTCCAAACTAAATAACCCCAAGTGAACTAACCTATCTTGGTATTGTAGACCCCCCAGTTCCCTAATAACTTTGGTCGCTCTTCTCTGCACCCGCTCCAGTTCAGCTATGTCTTATACACCGGAGACCAGAACTGTACAAAGTATTCTAAGTGTGGTCGCACTAGTGACTTATATAGAGGTAAAATTATGTTCTCCTCATGAGCATCTATGCCTCTTTTAATGCATCCCATTATTTTATTTGCCTTTGCAGCAGCTGCCTGACACTGGCCACTAAATGTGAGTTTGTCGTCCACCCATACACCCAGATCTTTTTCAGTGACAGTTTTGCCCAGTGTTTTACAATTAAGCACATAATTATACATCTTGTTCGCTCTACCCAAGCACATGACCTTACATTTATCCCCATTAAAGCTCATTTGCCATTTATCAGCCCAAGCTTCCAGTTTACATAAATCCTCCTGTAATATAAAATTATCCTCCTCTGTATTGATTACTCTGCTGAGCTTAGTGTCATCTGCAAATATTGAAATTCTACTCTCTATGCCCCCTACAAGGTCATTAATAAATATATTAAAAAGAAGTGGGCCCAAAGCTGACCCCTGCGGTACCCCACTGCTAACCGTGACCCAGTCTGAGTGTGCTCCATTAATAACCACCCTTTGTTTCCTATCCCTGAGCCAGCTCTTAACCCACTTACACATATTTTCCCCTATCCCTATTGTTCTCATTTTATGTATCAACCTTTTGTGTGGCACCGTATCAAAAGCTTTTGCAAAGTCCATGTACACCTCGTCCTCTGCATTCCCTTGGTCCAGTCCGGAACTTATCTCTTCATAAAAGCTTATCAGATTAGTCTGACAGGAACAGTCCCTTGTAAACCCATGTTGATATTGGGTCATGAGGTTATTCTTCTCCAGATACTCCAGTATAGTATCTCTTTGAAAACCCTCCAGGATTTTACCCACAGTTGAGGTTAATCTTACTGGCCTATAATTTCCAATTTCAGTTTTTGTCCCCTTTTTGAATATTGGCACCACATTTGCTATACGCCAGTCCTGTGGTACAGACCCTGTTATTATGGAATCTTTAAAGATTATAAATAATGGTCTATCTATGACTGTGCTTAATTCCTGCAATACTCTGGGGTGTATCCCATCCGGGCCCAGGGATTTGTCAATTTTAGTCATTTTTAGACGCCGCCGTACTTCCTGCTGGGTTAAGCAGGTGACATTTATTGGAGAATTTTTATCCCTGATTATGTTATCCGTCATGGGATTTTCTTGTGTAAATATTATACTGTTCAAAATAAGTCATTTAGTATATTGGCTTTTTCCTCATCCTCATCCACCATTTCGCATGTCATCCACATATAAGAGTATCTGGTTACCTTCTGGTGATTCACATTGAGCTAGCTTAGCCAACAATACCTGGGGAAAAATAGTAGGTAGTTCACAGTACCCTTGTGGGATTCTGGTGAATGTATACTTGCTCCCCTTATATGTGAATACAAACCAAACCTGGCTATCTGGAAATACCAGGATGCTGAAGAAAACATTACTGATATCACTGTAAAGACCTTATTTTCCAGCCTCCAGTCATTCAGCAGAATATGGGGGTCTGGCACTGTGGGGGCACTTGGAATCACAGCCTCGTTTACAGATGGGGCGCCCTCCCTACTGGAAACAAGGCTGTGTTACAAGGTGAGCTGGACAGGGTATAATCACCTCTTTTATCAATCCCACGTCTGCAGGTCATGAGGACCACAAAGATTCTGGGTATGTGGTCAATTCTTCCTCTTATTCTAGGAAAGGATCAACATTTTTCACTCGTTCCCCTGCCTCGGTGCAGGTGGACATTGGGTTTAGAAATGGTGTTCCACTTTAGTACTTGTGAATATGCCTGCAGTCTGGTATTGTAAAATGAGCCATCACCCAAATCCTCCCATTGTTACTTTCCTTACACTCTTCAACAAAATCACCAAGGAATTTCCATGATCTACCTTTACATCTGGAGAGGGAAACATGTGGCTCAGGGCCTCAAAAAAGCAAAAAACAACAATTTAGTTTGTTCTGACAGTTTACAACTGACAATCAGTTCCCTTTATGATCTCAGTATAGAGATTCCAAGAACAATCTAGAGCATGGAAATTCTCATATTTTACATCAGGACCCCTAAAATACCTATAGTACATGGTACAGTGTAGTTCTTCAGGTGTGTGAATATCTACATTTGCATACCTATTGCTTCCATGATGAAGGACTGAGTAATAAAGGATGGTCCTGCAGTTATTAGATCTAGACTGTAATAATATCTAGATTCTCCATACCCCTGGAGCACCATTGTCTCAGCCATGGATTTTACCTATAGTCCTGCAGCAGTAGGAATTATTTAGGAATTATTCCCAGGCTCAGGGCTTGCATCATATCCCTCCCACACAGTTGATAATATAATTTGTATAATTACACTTTTACCTGTGCTGAGGGCCCGGTATCGCCACAGGCGTAGACAATCGTGTGTCTTACCACTTGCTCGTTTTACCATTATGCAGGCAGCAGACAGTCCAATAGTAGGTATCTCTTGTGGATGTACTAGTGTTCCAGTGGCTCCTGAATCAACAAGAAAAGTGACCTCATGGTTTCCCACAAGGAGAGTTACTTCTGGAAGTGAAGTATTCTGTATATATATTTCTATTTCATCCAAGTTAAATATTACTTCAGGAAACTTACTTTTTTCCTCTGGCAAAAAGGGATCTGATATTTGTGATGTGATGTTGTTTTTATGAGTTGAATTTAGTCCTTGGTTTTGTATGTCTGGGGCGTGTTTTCTATCTGGGAATTGTTGGATAAAGTGTCCAGTCTTCCCACAATGCCAACAAGATAGTCTGTCTCCTACTCTCTTACCTCTCCCCTTCCTCTTCCTCTGGCCCTGTGTCCTTGTCCTTTATTTGGATCTTTTTGGGCAAAGAAGATCTCACACCTATCAACTAAAAATACCTGACCCTTTTTAGCCTTTTTCTTTATTTTCTTGTCCTCGAAGTACCGTTCTGCATGTTTGGCGTAATCTAAAACTTCAGTCAGTCAGACTGTCCTGTGCGTAACCATGTGTTTGGCAATATACTCACTTATCTGGGACTGACAACCCTTTAAGAAGGCGTTTTTTAATTGCTGTTCATAGGGGGTGTTACAGAACCCCCCAGCACACCGAATAGGAGATGTATGCCCTTAATGCAGCAACGGACCGGCTGCGACCCCCTGGGCAGAGGTAAACAAGATATCCCACTTCTGACCTCCCCCCACCTTTGTAAATCCCACAGCTATTGTAATGTACATCTGGCGTCTTAATTGGAGCCTGTTATCTACTGGCACGACACACATTGATTGTCCTGCCCTCTGTATGTATATATATTCTGAGACCGATGAGTAAAATGTTGTCACACTGGAAATACATGGAGTAGCAATGATCTTTTATATGTTCCCATGTTACAAAGGCTTTCAAACCAGCGTCCTTCATTCAGAAGTGAGGAAAAGCAGAGTGAACCTCCTGAGAAACGGGGTGGTAATGTAAGAGGTATTACAGCAGAGAAGACCCCTTTACACTGGTGGCAGCAGTGGGATATGATACCCCGTCTATAGGAGTAAAGGACTGAATGGAATACAACTACCAGAAGTTAAAGAGGAATACATTAAAAGACCTGGTGGAAGCTCGAGGATTAATCGCCAGCAACAAAACAAAAGCGGATTTGATAGCAGCCATCGTGGAACATGACAGTGCAGCACCTCCCAATGTGAGCGTGGAAGAGACTGAATTCCAGAGGGAGGTAAAGAGCAGACTGGCGTTCTATGGCCCAAACCCTGCAGTAGAGATTGTACGAGAGGTGATGGCTGATGTGTGTACTGATCTGAAGGAAAAGATGGCCGAGCGGACCAGGATAGAGCTAGCCAAGATGGAGATGGCAGAGCGGACCAAAGTAGAGCTAGCCAAGATAGAGCTAGCCAAGATGGAGATGGCAGAGCGGAGAGTCAGCGAACAGGGGGAGCTCTGGCCTCCGCCCAGGTACTGTCAGCAGAAAGCCACAAAAAAAATCCAGTATAATGCCTTCCGACAGTTGGGGGAGGCAGAGGAAGACATTGATGGCTTTCTGCAGGACTTTGAGCGGCAGTGTGCCCTTCATCAAGTGAAGCCGGAGGATTGGGTTCAGGTTCTGGCCAGCAAGCTGACAGGCCGGGCAGCGGACACCTATCGCACGTTACCTGATGAGAACTGTATGGACTATGAGCGGGTCAAAGAAGTTATCTGGCCCGGTATGCGCTGACACCAGAGGCCTACCGCCAAAAGTTCCGTGGACTTATAAAACAGGTAACAGATACCCATGCTGAATGGGCCTGTAAAATACGGCGGTCACTGCTACAATGGGTACAAGGGAGCCAAGCAACAACTAAGGAGGACATCCTCCAGCTCTTCTTGTTAGAGCGATCCTTTACTGGACTAAACCCCGAGACACAAGAACGGCTTCGGGACAGACGGCCAATGACTCTTGAGGAGGCCGCTCGTCTGGCCGATGAACATCATGATGCCAAGAGGTCTCAGTTGTCAGGATCAAAGACTGTCACTAGGGGCCCTCCCATGGGTCTGGAGGCCCCAAAATCACAGAAGATTGTCGGGGGACCATCTAAAACCCCGGCTGCCAGAGTCCCCTTGGGGTGCGATGCCACACCTGCCATCAGCTAGACCATCTGCAAAGACAATGTCCCAACCGGACTCCACGTACCCAGTGGCCAAAGGCGGGAACGGCTACCGTAAACCGGGCCGCTGTACACTACTACCAGGGCGAAGCTGACCCGGCATCGGGGGCTATGACTAATCCGGGGATGAAAGAGATGGAGGAAGTGCTGCATGAAGTAGACCCTGTGCAGGCAGCCCGGGCAAAAAATCGACAACAGCATCATCAGGCGGTGTGGGTTAATGGGAAATATATGCAGGGACAAAGAGATTCCGGAGCAACTTTGACCCTTGTGAAGCCTCATCTCGTCCGGGACCAAGAGAAGATGGACCGGACAGTGGCCGTCCGTGTAGCAGGGGGAGCCATACATCAACTACCCACCGCCAGGATCCACCAGAACTGGGGAGTCATGGATGGCTTTGTTGAGGTCGGCCTGATGGAGGATTTGCCTGCAGACGTCTTGCTGGGAAATGACTTGGGGCCCATGTTGTCTGCATTCTCGGTCGCCCCTCTGGCTGAGACCTATCCTGTGACCACCCAGAGACAAGCTCGAGCAGCGGAGGTGGAATCAGGCACACTTCTTGGGCCACCCCAGCTGAGTTTAAAAGGGAGGTACTTGAGGATCCCTCATTACAGGGGTATCGTGGGAAGGCACAGGAGGGGAGAGGAGTACTGGAAGGGGAACAGTTTGTATGGCATCAGGGATTCCTCTACCGGGTTACAGAGCAGCGCCACACAGGGACGAGCCCCACTATAAAACGACAGCTGGTAGTTCCCAAGAAGTAAAGGCAGGAGCTACTGTGACTCTCTCATGACATACCCTTGGCCGGGCACCTCGGCGTCAGTTGCACCAGGCATCGTCTGACACAAAATTTCTTTTCGCCGGGGGTAACCTATGATGTTCGTCAGTACTGCCAGACCTGTGACAGTTGCCAGCGCATTGGCAAGAGGGGAGATCACTGCAAGGCCAAACTACACCCCCTCCCCATTGTGGAGGAGCCATTTAGCCGAGTAGCGGTCGATCTGATAGGGCCGTTAGCCAAACCCAGTCCGTCAGGGAAAAAGTATATATTGACAGTGGTAGATTATGCCACACGGTATCCAGAGGCGGTTGCATTACCTAACATACTGGCAGAGACAGTGGCGGCTGCCCTGCTCCAGGTTTTCTCACGGGTTGGATTTCCCCGGGAGGTTATCTCGGACCAGGGTACCCAGTTTACAGCAGAGGTGACCAACCAACTGTGGAAGCTGTGCAGCATAAAGTCCATTAGAAGCGCCCCGTACCACCCGCAAACCAATTGTCACGGTCACATGTGTCTGGACGCAGCGAGTACCGCAAGGAGAACCCATGACACGCGTGACCCTGGATACAGCTCCTCCAGTGGGGCGAATTTAAATAATAAAACGTGCCGCTGGATACACCGCCTCCAACTGGTGAATTTAGGTATTACACGGTATATATACAGTAGTCTGGAAACCCCGCCTCCAGTAAGGCGAATTTAAATAATAAAGGGAAATCTGGGTAACATTAACAATGGTGGGCCCTGCTATAGGGAATAGGGACGTGGAGACCTCCTGTACTCCCCTGAGCCAGTGTCCCTGCACTCCTAACGTTCCCTATGCCGGTTCTGCACCGGGCGACGCACAGGAACCTCAAAACCCTAGATCGCCCTGCACCTAAACCCTCCCTAGGGAATTGGTCGGTGCGGAAACTAATCCCACCACTGCACTAAACACACATGAGAAAAAATGACAATACAGGGGAAACACCACTTAGCTTTGCTCTGTTGCGTACGCTCCTAGCAACAGAGCCCACCACCTGCTTGCATCTTCTCCTCCACACGGATCCATCACCATAACCGGATCCATCACCATAGTGCAGCCTTGGAGCAGAGTCCACCATCAGTTGCAGCTGCCCAGTAAACAGAGTCCCAAGGATGAGTCCAGCTTCTGCCAAAAAGTCCAGCATGCTCGAGTCCAACTTTTCTGCCAAGAAGTCAAGCATGCTTGAGTCCAGCTTTCAGCAACCAAGTCCAGCATGTTGAGTGCAACTCTCACCATAGTCGCCACTCCACCTTGCAAGCACTTCCTGCTGACACCATAAACTGCGACTCCACCACGCCATGCCAGCCCTTCTTGCAGACTCCAACGATGAACTCCACCAATCCATATCAGCACTCCTTGCAGACTCCATAGCTGACTCAACCCCTCTGGCTGGGCTGCACAGGACTCATGCTCAGCTCCCTCCTTCACCTAGGCTTACTTGAAAATGACTAACTAACAATATCACCAACAAGTGATTGCACACCTGACACTCTTTTATAGAGCCTCACACCTGATTTGTAATTATGTGCACATTAAACCGAAGAACTAAAGTGCGATACCACTCACCACCACCGGGGAAACTTAGAATGAACAACACCACGTGTAATAATTCTAATGGACATCGGGGGCAATAACCCACTTTGGCACCAAGCCAAAGGGAAAAAGTTCACTTTGTCCATTTAAACTGTCAGATCCACTTCGGATCATGACAGTACCCTCCCCTTAATGAGGCGCCTCTGGACTCTCAAGACCACTCCTCATTAGGGAAACACCTACAGCAGGGACGCCCAGATCCTGGGTTTACCCCACCACCACCTGAAACTTCAGGTTTATGACAAACGCACCGCTGGTATTGGCAATACATGTTCTGGAGGCACCACTCATCTCCACAGCACCGACCTGGGGAATGAGTTTATGTATGTGTATGTTTGCTATGAGCTGATCAGACTCCACAACAAACTTCCACAAGATGTTTTTTGGTGGCCACCCATACATGCTCGTTCACACACAGGTCCGGACCTGAACGTTTATTGCCACATATTCGTTTGTCATATATTGGAGAACTCATTCTGGACTCGACAACAGAGGCGTCCCCCTGTGTCACCACACTCACACCCCCGCTATTCACCAAGGGACACCACCCTCCAACCCTTTCACCATGAGGTCTGCACCTCCCAGGGTTGGTTAATGGTGAGGGGTGAGATTTGTCCCTACTCCCCCGCAGCACACCTGCTGCTCACACCTGGAAGAGAAGGGGACCGGGATATGGAGGAAATATACACTTGCTGGTCGCCTTCCTCCACACGACCAGGAGGGGGCGGCCTCTTCGGTGGTATAGAAGATTTGGCATCAGCCCCGCGGACTATAACACCAGTCTGCTCACTACAGGGACGTACCCCTTCACCTCGGGGAACCCCAGACAGCACCATGGGGATCACCAACTCCAAGCACCTGTCTGGGTACATCCGCCTGTATGAACAAGTCCCGCTCCCCAGCAGCGACTCTAGGGGGCACTTTGCCAGAGCCGCAGGAATATGGAGGAAAAATACACTCTCTGGTTGCCTCCACACGGCCAGGAGGGGCGGCTTCTTCGGTGATATGGAAGATTTGGCGTGAGCCCCGCGGACTATACACCAGTCTGCTCACCACAGGGGCGTACCCTTTCACCTCGGGGAATACCAGGCAGCTCCGTGGGGCACCAACTCCTCCCACCTGCCTGGGTACCTCCACATGCATGAGCAAGTCCCGCTCCCCAGCAGCGACTCTAGGGGGCTTTTTGCCAGAGCCGCCATTTTGATTTCCTTGTTGCCTGAGCAGAGGCCCCAAACCTCGATAACTGCTGCTGCAGCTGCTCTAACACACCATGCCGCTCCCCACTCACCTCAGTGAGACCCGGCAGCAATTACTCACAAGTCTCCACATGGCCAAGGCTCACTAGAAAAAAAAAAAGTATACGGGTTGGTGATAATGTCACGGTCATGTGTGTCTGGACGCAGCGAGTACCGCAAGGCGTACCCATGACACACTTGACCCTGGATACAGCGCCACCAGTGGGGCAAATTTAAATAAAACATGCAGCTGGATACACCGCCTCCAACTGGCGAATTTAGGTAATACACGTTATATATAGGGTAGTCTGGAAACCCCACCTCCAGTAAGGTGAATTTAAATCATAAAGGGAAACCTGGGTAACATTAACAATGGTGGGCCCTGCGATAGGGAATAGGGACGTGGAGACCTCCTGTACTCCCCTGAGCCAGTGTCCCTGCACTCCTAACGTTCCCTATGCCGGTTCCGCACCGGGCAACGCACAGGAACCTCAAAACCCTAGATCGCCCTGCACCTAAACCCTCCCTAGGGAATTGGTCTGTGCGGAAACTAATCCCACCACTGCACTAAACACACATGAGAAAAAATGACAATACAGGGGAAACACCACTTAGCTTTGCTCTGTTGCGTACGCTCCTAGCAACAGAGCCCACCACCTGCGTGCATCTTCTTGGATCCATCACCATAACCGGATCCATCACCATAGTGCAGCCTTGGAGCAGAGTCCACCACCAGATGCAGCTGCCCAGTAAACAGAGTCCCAAGGATGAGTCCAGCTTCTGCCAAAAAGTCCAGCATGCTCGAGTCCAACTTTTCTGCCAAGAAGTCAAGCATGCTTGAGTCCAGCTTTCAGCAACCAATTCAAGCATGCTGAGTGCAACTCTCACCATAGTCGCCACTCCACCAAGCCATGCAAGCACTTCCTGCTGACACCATAAACCTCGACTCCACCACGCCATGCCAGCCCTTCTTGCAGACTCCAACGATGAACTCCACCAATCCATACCAGCACTCCTTGCAGACTCCATAGCTGACTCAACCCCTCTGGCTGGGCTGCACAGGACTCATGTTCAGCTCCCTCCTTCACCCAGGCTTACTTGAAAATGACTAACAATATCACCAACAAGTGATTGCACACCTGACACTCTTTTATAGAGCCTCACACCTGATTTGTAATTATGTGCACATTAAACCGAAGAACTAAAGTGCGATACCACTCACCACCACTGAGGCAACTTAGAATGAACAACACCACATGTAATAATTCTAATGGCCACCGGGGGCAATCAACCCACTTTGGCACCAAGCCAAAGGAAAAAAAGTTCACTTTGTCCATTTAAACTGTCAGATCCACTTCGGATCATGACACCAATGGGTTGTGTGAACGTTTTAACGGAACATTAAAACAACTCATAGGGACTTTTACCAGGACCTACAGAGACTGGGAGAAATTCTTGCCACACCTCCTGTTTGCCTATCGGGAGGTTCCCCAAGAATCCACGGGGTTCTTCCTGTTAGAATTGCTATATATGGGATGCGGGTAAGGGGACCCCTAGACTTAGTGCGAGAACACTGGGAAGGTGAGAGTCATAGAATCGTAGAGTTTGAAGGGACCTCCTGGGCCATCTGGTCCAACCCCCTGCTCAAAGCAGGATTCGCTAAATCATCCCAGTTAGATGTCTGTCCAGCCTCTGTTTGAAGACTTCCATTGAAGGAGAACTCACCACTTCTTGTGGCAGCCTGTTCCACTCATTGATCACTCTAACTGTCAAAAAGTTTTTTCTAATATCTAATCTGTGTCTCCTCCCATTCAGTTTCATCCCATTGCTTCTAGTCTTTTAGTCTTTCCTTGTGCAAATGAGAATAAAGATGATCCTTCTACAATGTGACAGCCCTTTAGATATTTGTATACAGCTATTAAGTCTCCTCTCAGTCTTCTCTTTTGCAAACTAAACATTCCCAAATCCTGCAACCTTTCCTCATAAGACAGGGTTTACAGACCGGTCACCATTCTGGTCGCTCTTTTCTGAACTTGCTCCAGTTTGTTTATGTCTTTTTTAAAATGTGGTGCCCAAAACTGGACACAGTATTCCAGATGAGGTCTGACCAAAGAGGAGTAGAGGGCAATAATGACTTCACGTGATCTAGACTGTATGCTTCTGTTAATACATCCTAGAATTGCATTTGCCTTTTTTGCTGCTGCAAGGGAACCATAGAAGGGATACCTATTGTGCCCTATGTGCTGGAATTCCGAGACCGCCTACAGGAGCTGACGCAGGCTGTACGTGGGAACATGCAGGCGGCCCAACGGCGCCAGCACGTATGATACGATCTGAGGGTCAGAGAACGCACCTTTGAGATAGGACAGAAGGTCCTGGTGTTAGAACCAACTAGGCAGAACAAGTTCAAAGCTACATGGCAGGGGCCCTTCCAGGTAGTGGGGAAAATAGTCAACACCACCTACAATGTTGCCAATTGTGATGACCCCAGGGTTATCCAAATGTTAAACGTGAACTTGCTAAAGCCCTGCCGGGAGCGCCCTGAAGAGGTAGTGGCCATCTGTGCACCCGAAGCAGAGGATTTAGCACCTTGCCTGTTATCTTAGGAGAGAGGACTCAGTCTAAAACATGGGACCAGGTACACTTGGGAGAAAACTTAGGACCCCGGAAGAGACAGCAGGCGGAGGCGTTGTTGAGGCAGTGACAGAGGATGTTTTCAGAGAAACCGGGGTACACCCGCCTGGCACAACACAAGGTTGAGACCCAGGATCAGACCCCCCCTGAGACAACCCCCCTTCCGCGTCCCTGAGTCTGTACAAGAAGGGATGCAACAAGAGATACAAGGATTGTTGCGTTTAGGGGTCATTGAAGAGTCAGATAGTCCCTGGGCATCCCCCGTAGTGTTAGTGCCCAAGAGGGATGGGACTACCTGGTTTTGTGTAGGCTATCGCAAGCTAAATGAGAAAACGGTGATGGATGCATAGCCCATGCCGCGTGTGGATGAGTTGTTAGACCGGCTGGCGGAGGCAAAGTATTTGACCATCATCGATCTATGCAAAGGCTATTGGCAGATCCCCTTAAGTCCTGATGCTATTCCCAAGTCTGCATTTGTCACCCCGTTCGGCTTATTCCAGTTTCGAGTTATGCCATTTGGGATGAAGAATGTCCCTGCGACCTTCCAAAGGCTGGCTGATCGGCTTCTGGATGGTCTCCAGGACTATGCTTGTGCCTACCTCGATGACATCGCCATCTACAGCGCAACATGGGATGAGCATCTAAATCACCTTGAGACAGTATTGGACAGGATCCACAAGGCCGGAATCACCTTGAACCCCAACAAGTGTCACGTGGGCAAAGCAGAGGTTCAGTATTTAGGACACTGGGTGGGAAATGGGAAACAGCAACCAGAACCAGCCAAGATTGAGGCCATAGCCAAATGGCCCACCCCACGCACTAAAACCCAGGTCATGTCGTTTCTAGGTACAGCAGGGTATTATAGGAAATTTGTCCCCAATTACAGCAGCATAGCCAAGCCCCTCACTGATCTGACCCGTAAGAACCTCCCCCGCCAGGTAACCTGGACCCCTGAGTGTGAGGAAGCCTTCCGCCAGCTAAAGGACGCCCTCACAAATACCCCGGCATTGGCCGCACCCCATCCAACAAAACATTTCCTTGTTCAGACGCTTCTATGTTTGGATTGGGGGCAGTGCTGAGCCAAGTCGGGCCGGACAGTCAAGACCACCCGGTAGCTTACCTAAGTCGGAAACTATTGCCCGGCGAAGTAAGCTATGCGGCCATCGAGAAGGAGTACCTGGCAGTAGTATGGGCACTCAAGAAGTTACAACCATATTTGTATGGATGACAGTTTTCCCTCCTAACGGACCATAATCCCCTAGTGTGGCTTAATCGGGTCTCTGGAGACAACAGATTATTGCGGTGGAGTTTAGCCCTACAAACTCTAGACTACACCATCCACTACAGACCCGGCAAACAAAATGGTAATATCGATGGACTAAGTCGACAAACGGAACTTGTACCAACCCCATAGACTTCGGTCTTCCCCAAGCCGATCCTTTAAGGATCAGACTGTGTTTGCCGATCGCGTCGCTGAAAAGGGGGAGCCGTGTTACAGAACCCCCCAGCACACCGAATAGGAAATGTATGCCCTTAATGCAGCAACTGACCGGCTGCGACCCCCTGGGCAGAGGTAAACAAGATATCCCACTTCTGACCTCCCCCCACCTTTGTGAATACCATGGCTATTGTAATGTACATCTGGCGTCTTAATTGGAGCCTGTTATCTACTGGCACAACACACATTGATTGTCCTGCCCTCTGTATGTATATATATTCTGAGACCGATGAGTAAAATGTTGTCACACTGGAAATACATGGAGTAGCAGTGATCTTTTATATGTTCCCATGTTACAAAGCCTTTTGAACCAGCGTCCTTCATTCAGAAGTGAGGAAAAGCAGAGTGAACCACCTGAGAAATGGGGTGGTAATGTAAGAGGTATTACAGCACAGAAGACCTCGTTACAGGGGGTATCGTTTATCATGTTAGCAGGTGGGACTATGCCACTATGGATGTCAAATACCTCTTTAATTTTGTGATAATATCTCGACATCCTCATCATCCCGCTGTATAGTCCTATTAATTTCTTTCCAATTTGCTGTACCTGTGTATCTTGTCCTTACTCTATCCATTAAGTTCCCTATGTTCACAGCTTATCTCACCACCTCAATACTGTTTGCTCTGGGTGGTGCCTTTTCCTAGTTGTTCAAGATTAAAAAGACATCTGAATGTTCTATTTTCAGAGACATACAATTTACTCTCTATGTGGTGCAAAAGTTAGGTTTATAAATCTATAATCAAAAAGAACATATTGTACATTTAATCTGAAGACTGTTCTCTCTGGGTACCTGATGAAAAAGGACTATATCCAGTTTCATTCAAAATATACCTTCTTGGTACAATCTTAATAACTTTCCAGCCATCAGATGAAATGGACAATAACAATTCTACCTTACATTGAGGACAAGATCTTAAAATATATCTGTGGGTCTATGTCCTGTAAGGATGTTATGTAAAATTCTTATACACAAGAAAAAGACAAACAACAAGATAAGAACTATACACCATATAAACCCTGGAGCACAATGGATTTCTACCCACTTATAAGAAGTTTGATAGATATCAAAGGAATTCATATGTCAACAAGAAGATAAGAGACCAGTAGCAACAATTCAATTACTGTTACTAATATCCAGGATCTAAATAATCCTCACTGATTACACTGTCCTAGGTATTTACCAGCTTGTATCTCTATATCTTGCCACCTCCATCCAAAGAAGGCCTGTATGGGGCAAGTGTGACAACACAATGTAACAAACATGAAAGTCCCCAAGGACTATGGTCACTGATATGACAAAGATACATATGCTTACAAGGACTTTTGAATAGTACAAACACTCAACGATTTTCAGTTAGGAACTGGTCAGACACACATACACAGAGACATATAAGACAAGAGATTAAAGTTCCCTCATACTCATAGACCGGAATTGCTGAGATAAAGTCCAATGACACCGCCTCTTTATATCTAGAGACGTTCCTGTTCTTAAAATCAGGTATTCAGAGCACCACAGGTGCAGACTCTCCTCAGTGAATTGACTTTGTGTCCACTTTTTAAGCGAGGAGGGTTCAGTCACTCTGTGTTATTAAAAGAAAAACATATAACAAAACAACATAAAATATTCTCTACGGGGATCAGGTGGCATGTACCTAGGTGTTTTATACCACTATAATAACCTATAATTTGTCTCCAGTCCACAGGTGACTGTCACCCACACCTACTGGACTCCCTTATACACTCAGGATTTTATATTTCAGTCCTTATACATTCACTCAAGAGAACATTCAAGGAGTCTCATATGTAACATAAAACATATTTATGGCATTTTAGTTCTATATAATTTTAAAAGACAGACAAAACAGCACACTTAACAGAAAACGACATTCAACAAAGTACAGAAGACAAAACAGAATACCAGCAAAAATTGATCTTATACCGGATTACTTAATCCCTTAGTGACGGAGCCCATTTTTAAAATTCTGACCAATATCACTTTTTGTGGTGATAACTTTGGAACACTTTTATCTCAGGTCAGTAAAAAGACATATTGGCTGTCATTAAGGGGTTAAGCTAACGAGAATCGCCCTTGATTCTCCCATCTAGATCAATTTAACGTGCACACGGAGTTTTTTATTCCACAGTAGCCTTCTCACGCTGGCTTTGTACCCATTAAAAAATAAAAAAATAAAGATTATTATTATTCTACGGAATATCTTACAAGAACAAACAACAAACCCCATACACTATGGAGCTTAGCAACTTACAGGAGTTATAACTCCAATTGCATGTAAACAACTTCCAACTTACAGGAGTCTACAAACCCCAATTGGAAAAGTCCACAATCACAGTCCCCATTCAATTCCTAGAATACATTCATACTGAATTAACAAAATTACTGAATATACTGAAAATTATTAAATGTTCTTACCTGTATTCAGATACAGACGATTCCCAGAGATCCTTAGACTATACGAAATCAGTCACTTTCCCTCAGTCCGAGATAACTGATAATACCCCTGTTGACGCCTAATGTCAAGGCAGAGGACTTACTTAAGGAGTTCCAGACTCCCCCGTGCACGGTTTACAGTACTCACCAGTGAGGGAAAGGTGTTGGATTTCCCGGCCAATGCACCAAATGTCAGTGGAGTTTTAGTCATCCAATTAGAAATCGTCCAGACCTGAATAAGTAAGATGTTTCTTTATGAATCATGCCAGCATGGAGAGAGATTGACAACCACGCCAGGTGTTAGCAGTCATCTGTTTGACACAAATTCTTAGAACCACACAAAAAAATATGATCAAAAAGCAATCGTGATATGTATAAAAAATACAATTTTTATTATGACAACATTAAAATCATACCACCAAGTATCAGAACAAGAAGTAAAGTAAAAAGCATTCACTGCTCATAACACTCAAGGACTCTAAGGTCCAGGAACAGATACCACAGATCGAATCACAGGGCTTAAAGGGGTATCAGAATTAGGTGTACAGGACGCAATGTTATCCACTACTGCACAGTGATAGTAATTCTCAACATAAGGGAAAGAAACGTACACCAAGGTGAAATGCTGGAACTAAAACAATGCGCAGTCATCAGGTGGATAAATATCCAGTCTTAACTAGAGTTGAGCGACTTTTGGTTTTTTAGGGTCGCGTTTCGTTTCGTGAAACCCGACTTTTCCAAAAGTCGGGTCGAGCAAGATTGTCCGATTATAGGGAAAAGTCGGGGTCGTCCCGAAACACGAAACCCAATGTAAGTCAATGGGGAATAAAAGTCGGCAGTGAGAGGAGGACAGGAAACACACCTACAGTGCCCATTTGAATGCCAAAAGCATCAATTCTTCTTTCTTAAGCTTGTCAACCTTAATTAACATCATAATACAAGTTACCCACTGAAAAATGGGGGTTATTTGGCTACAAACTGTGGGGGGGAGGGCTGGCTCCAGGTTTTCATGTGCCCTGGGCGAAAGAGCGCCCCTTTAACACATACCACAACTCATCATGCTCCGATACGGCAGAGAAATAGCGGTATAGTACCATGAAAAATACCTCACTTTTTACATCTCATGACGAGGCCCATCTATTTCTCCATACAGAATCATTGGTCCCATATAATGTTTGAAACAGTATATGATGAGCTCCACATAATGCTACAGTATATGTTGGTCCCCATGGATGAAGCTCCACTGTCTTATGGGCCCAATAATGCTCCAAATATAATGGGCCCCATTTCTAATGCTCTAGTGTATAATGGGCCCTGTAAATGCTGCTCCAGTGTCTGATGTCCACCTTTGGAATGTTCCAGTGTATGGTGGGCCCCATCTATCATTCTCCAGAGTATAGTGCTCCCCAAAAATTGCTGTCCCAACATTGAAAACAATCAAATAAGTCTCCTCGCTAGGGAATCCCTGTACTTGTCTGGACAGGTGCTATAGCTTGCTTAACAGCTCGCCAGCTGTTCTCACGCCCAGTATGGATTACACGTGATTGCACAAAGGTGAGAAAGGGTACCGTATCCCCAGATAACATGTATGGATAGCGTACACATTCAAAATATATGTCTCAGGAGGCAGGCTCAGACGGTGTTAGGCCCAGTATGGATTGCACGTGATTGCACAAAGGTTAGAAAGGGTACCGTATCCCCGGATAACATGTATGGATAGCGTACACATTCAAAATATATGTCTATACAGCATGAGGCAGGCTCAGACGGTGTTAGGCCCAGTATGGATTGCACGTGATTGCACAAAGGTTAGAAAGGGTACCGTATCCCCGGATAACATGTATGGATAGCGTACACATTCAAAATATATGTCTATACAGCATGAGGCAGGCTCAGACGGTGTTAGGCCCAGTATGGATTGCACGTGATTGCACAAAGGTTAGAAAGGGTACCGTATCCCTGGATAACATGTATGGATAGCGAACACATTCAAAATATATGTCTATACAGCATGAGGCAGGCTCAGACGGTGTTAGGCCCAGTATGGATTGCACGTGATTGCACAAAGGTTAGAAAGGGTACCGTATCCCTGGATAACATGTATGGATAGCGTACACATTCAAAATATATGTCTCAGGAGGCAGGCTCAGACGGTGTTAGGCCCAGTATGGATTGCACGTGATTGCACAAAGGTTAGAAAGGGTACCGTATCCCCGGATAACATGTATGGATAGCGTACACATTCAAAATATATGTCTATACAGCATGAGGCAGGCTCAGACGGTGTTAGGCCCAGTATGGATTGCACGTGATTGCACAAAGGTTAGAAAGGGTACCGTATCCCTGGATAACATGTATGGATAGCGTACACATTCAAAATATATGTCTATACAGCATGAGGCAGGCTCAGACGGTGTTAGGCCCAGTATGGATTGCACGTGATTGCACAAAGGTTAGAAAGAGTACCGTATCCCTGGATAACATGTATGGATAGCGTACACATTCAAAATATATGTCTCAGGAGGCAGGCTCAGACGGTGTTAGGCCCAGTATGGATCGCACGTGATTGCACAAAGGTTAGAAAGGGTACCGTATCCCTGGATAACAAGTATGGATAGCGTACACATTCAAAATATATGTCTCAGGAGGCAGGCTCAGACGGTGTTAGGCCCAGTATGGATTGCACGTGATTGCACAAAGGTTAGAAAGGGTACCGTATCCCTGGATAACATGTATGGATAGCGTACACATTCAAAATATATGTCTCAGGAGGCAGGCTCAGACGGTGTTAGGCCCAGTATGGATTGCACGTGATTGCACAAAGGTTAGAAAGGGTACCGTATCCCTGGATAACATGTATGGATAGCGTACACATTCAAAATATATGTCTATACAGCATGAGGCAGGCTCAGACGGTGTTAGGCCCAGTATGGATTGCACGTGATTGCACAAAGGTTAGAAAGGGTACCGTATCCCTGGATAACATGTATGGATAGCGTACACATTCAAAATATATGTCTCAGGAGGCAGGCTCAGACGGTGTTAGGCCCAGTATGGATTGCACGTGATTGCACAAAGGTTAGAAAGGGTACCGTATCCCCGGATAACATGTATGGATAGCGTACACATTCAAAATATATGTCTATACAGCATGAGGCAGGCTCAGACGGTGTTAGGCCCAGTATGGATTGCACGTGATTGCACAAAGGTTAGAAAGGGTACCGTATCCCTGGATAACATGTATGGATAGCGTACACATTCAAAATATATGTCTATACAGCATGAGGCAGGCTCAGACGGTGTTAGGCCCAGTATGGATTGCACGTGATTGCACAAAGGTTAGAAAGGGTACCGTATCCCTGGATAACATGTATGGATAGCGTACACATTCAAAATATATGTCTCAGGAGGCAGGCTCAGACGGTGTTAGGCCCAGTATGGATTGCACGTGATTGCACAAAGGTTAGAAAGGGTACCGCATCCCCGGATAACATGTATGGATAGCGTACACATTCAAAATATATGTCTATACAGCATGAGGCAGGCTCAGACGGTGTTAGGCCCAGTATGGATTGCACGTGATTGCACAAAGGTTAGAAAGGGTACCGTATCCCTGGATAACATGTATGGATAGCGTACATATTCAAAATATATGTCTATACAGCATGAGGCAGGCTCAGACGGTGTTAGGTCCAGTATGGATTGCACGTGATTGCACAAAGGTTAGAAAGGGTACCGTATCCCTGGATAACATGTATGGATAGCGTACACATTCAAAATATATGTCTCAGGAGGCAGGCTCAGACGGTGTTAGGCCCAGTATGGATCGCACGTGATTGCACAAAGTTTAGAAAGGGTACTGTATCCCTGGATAACAAGTATGGATAGCGTACACATTCAAAATATATGTCTCAGGAGGCAGGCTCAGACGGTGTTAGGCCCAGTATGGATTGCACGTGATTGCACAAAGGTTAGAAAGGGTACCGTATCCCTGGATAACATGTATGGATAGCGTACACATTCAAAATATATGTCTCAGGAGGCAGGCTCAGACGGTGTTAGGCCCAGTATGGATTGCACGTGATTGCACAAAGGTTAGAAAGGGTACCGTATCCCTGGATAACATGTATGGATAGCGTACACATTCAAAATATATGTCTCAGGAGGCAGGCTCAGACGGTGTTAGGCCCAGTATGGATTGCACGTGATTGCACAAAGGTTAGAAAGGGTACCGTATCCCTGGATAACATGTATGGATAGCGTACACATTCAAAATATATGTCTCAGGAGGCAGGCTCAGACGGTGTTAGGCCCAGTATGGATTGCACGTGATTGCACAAAGGTTAGAAAGGGTACCGTATCCCTGGATAACATGTATGGATAGCGTACACATTCAAAATATATGTCTATACAGCATGAGGCAGGCTCAGACGGTGTTAGGCCCAGTATGGATTGCACGTGATTGCACAAAGGTTAGAAAGGGTACCGTATCCCTGGATAACATGTATGGATAGCGTACACATTGAAAATATATGTCTATACAGCATGAGGCAGGCTCAGATGGTGTTAGGCCCAGTATGGATTGCACGTGATTGCACAAAGGTTAGAAAGGGTACCGTATCCCTGGATAACATGTATGGATAGCGTACACATTCAAAATATATGTCTCAGGAGGCAGGCTCAGACGGTGTCAGGCACAGTATGGATTTGACGGCCCAGATTACACAGCGGAGGAGCAGGGAGAGGTAAAGATTGCAAATGCTGGGGCCCTGCCCAAGCAAGGGGGGCCCACTCGTGGGCGTCGGTACTGGCACTGGGTGTGTGGGAGAACATCGATATGGGAGGAAAAGTAGTTTGTTACCATAGTTGACAACTGCTGTCTCCTGTCACTTTCCATCGATGCAGTATTACCAGTTGTGTGAGCGGTATTTGAAAAATCAGTCCACAACATTGTCATGAAACCCCTGTCTCCAACGCCACTTCTGCTGTGTGCACCACGAACACCTCTGCCAAGCTGCCCCCGGCCCGTACGGCTCTTGTGAGAACCATCACCGCTGCTGTGTGCTGGGAATGCCTCAAGCAACCGATTTACCAGAGTTGCTTGTTTATTAGCCAATATTAGGTCAAGGTTCTCCTGTGGCATGATGTTTTGTAATTTGCCTTTATAGAGTGGATCCAGGATGCTGGCCAACCAGTAGTCGTCATCGTTCATCATTTTGGCAATGCGGGGGTCCCTTTTTAGGATCTGCAAGGCATAATCTGACATGTGGGCCAATGTTCCCGGTGTCAATGATGCACTGCGAGTGCTGGGTGGAGGAGCACTTTCTGGCAAATCCACATCCCTCCAGTCACGCACAAACCCTGTACCAGACCTTGCCACGCCAACATTTTCACTTGCCCCACGAGATGCATCCTCCTCCCCTAAGTAATCATCCCCATCATCCTCCTCCTCCTCCTCTTCTTCCTCCACCTCGTCCAGGAGAGGTCCCTGAGCAGACAATGGCTGAATGTCATCAAGGATTCCCTCCTCCTCTTCCTCCACATCAACATTGGCTGCAGACGCCTGCTCCTTAAGGTGCGTCAAAGTTTGCATGAGCAGACGCATAAGTGGGATGCTCATGCTTAGGATGGCGTCGTCTGCGCTTACCAGCCGTGTGCATTCCTCAAAACACTGAAGGACTTTACAAAGGTCTTTCAGCTTCGACCACTGCACACCTGTCAACTCCATGTCTGCTCTCAAAGTGCCTGGCCGTGTATCCTCCCACAAATGCATTATGGCCTGCCTCTGCTCGCACAGCCGCTCCACCATGTGCAGGGTGGAGTTCCACCTTGTTGCAATGTCGATAATGAGGCGGTGGTTGGGAAGGTGGAGCAATCGCTGCAGCTTCTGCATACGAACGGAGTGTACAGGCGACCGGCGGATGTGCGCGCACAGTCTTCGCACCTTCTGGAGCAGGGCTGTTAACTCTGGATAATTTTTGAGGAAGCACTGCACCACCAGGTTCAAGGTGTGAGCCATGCAAGGTATGTGGCTGAGTTTTGAAAGGGCTATGGCTGCCACAAAATTACGGCCGTTATCACTAACTACCTTGCCTGCCTCAAGATGTACACTGCCCAGCCATGACTCAGTTTGTCGCTTCAAGTACTCGGCCAGCACCTCGGTGGTGTGTCTGTCGCCCAAACACATCATCTGCAACACAGCCTGCTGACGCTTTCCACTAGCTGCTCGATAGGGGGACACATCGTGTGCAACAGTGGCAGCTGCAGATGGAGTGCTCGTACGACTGCGCTCTGTGGACGAGCTTTCGCTTCTGGAGGAGGTGGAGGAGGAGGAGGGTCGAACGCCTACAGCCAACTGTTTCCTATACCGTGGGCTAGGCAGCACTGTCCCACCACCGCTGTCCCCTGTGGACCCTGCATCCACCACATTAACCCAGTGCGCAGTGATGGACACGTAACGGCCCTGGCCATGCCGACTGGACCATGCATCAGTTGTGAGGTGCACCTTTCCGCTCACTGACTGCTTGAGTGCATGGACAATGCGGTCTTTCACATGATGGTGGAGGGCTGGGATGGCTTTGCGAGAGAAGAAGTGGCGACTGGGTAGGTCATAGCGTGGTACTGCATAGGCCATGAGTTCGCGGAAAGCTGTGCTTTCCACCAACCGAAAGGGCATCATCTCAAACGAGATTAGTTTGGCAATGTGGGCGTTCAAACCCAGTGTATGCGGATGAGAGACTGAGTACTTTCTTGACCTACTCATAGTGTCTGGGAGGGTGAGCTGGACTTGAGAGCTGCATATGGTGGAAGTAGCGGTGGACAGGGCGGACTGAGAGAGGGTTGATGATGGTGATGGAGTTGGTGTTCTTTCTGATGGCCTAGAATCAGTCTTTCGTTGATATAACAGTGGGATTCCCTGACTGCTGTGGCCTTGCAACGACACCTCAACATTTGCTGCTGTGCTAACCGGTGGGCTTACAGTGGGGGAAACAATGTAGCGTTGCTGACTACCTTCGTTGTGATCAGTTGCACATGTGGCACTTGAGGTTTGGTGTTGTGTCCACGCTTGCAAGTGCATGCTGGTTAAATGTCTAAGCATGCAACTGGTATTCAAATTTTTCAGATTTTTCCCTCGGCTAAAGGTCTTTGCGCACTTCTTACAGATAACCTTGGCCTGATCATGAGGATTTTTTTCAAAAAAGTGCCACACTGCACTCTTCCTACTTTGGCAGACATTTTGCGGCCTAGCACGCTGTGATCTTTTGACCCTCTGGACAAGCTGTCCAGCAACTCTTTTGATGTTTGGAACCTGTCTTTGGAGTGCTCCGGGCCTGCCAGATAACAGCTGTTGCGATGTCGATGTCTGCTGTGGATGCTCCTCATCTGAGCTATTGGAAGCAGCACCCTCTTCCCCCAATGGATGCCAATCTGGGTCAACAACAGGGTCATCCATCACCTCCTCTTCTATGTCATGTGCACCTTCCTCTGTGTCACCGTGTATGGTGGTATAGTGTGCGGGAAGGGGCACCTGAGTCTCATCAGGGTCAGAATCTGGCTCTGTACACTGCGAGGACAATGTAGTGCTCTGAGTGAATGTACCAGCAGAATCATCCATCAGCGGCTGTGCATCAGTGCACTCCATGTCAGATTCATCTTGGCCTGGGTAATTCACCATTTCACTTGATAATCCAGGCATGGTATGTGAAAACAGCTCCATGGAGTAATCAGTAGTATAGCCTGCGTCATCCTTCAATCTTGGTTGGGGTGAAGGACACAAGGAAAGGTGTGGTTCATGAACATGAGCCTCCAATGACGACTCAGTGCTTTTACTTTTTACAACTGAAGAAGAGGAGGCGATAGAGCTGGAGGCTGAGTCAGCAATGTAAGACAAAACTTTTTCCTGATGCTCTGGCTTTAAAAGCGGTTTGCCAACTCCTAGAAAACTAAGCGTTCAAGGCCTTATGTAGCCAGACGATGACGCAGGCTCAACACCTCCTGCATTCGGTCCTATTTTGCTCTTGCCACTACCATCAGATCCACCACCAACACCATCATTACCAGCTGCCAACCCCCGCCCAATTCCACGGCCTCTTCCACCAGCCTTCCTCATTTTTGGTAGAAATGTAGACAAAATCCAACAAACTATATAGTATGTAAAACAAGGTGTCTATAGGACAGGGGAGATTTTGAATTTCTGCACACACTTTTGGACACTGGACACTTTTGGATTGTGTGAGGCCCACTGATATCTGAGCGCTATGTGACAGGCTCGATGGCACAGCTGTGACCTAAGTGACTAGAGAATAAGTGAGATTTTGAATCTCTGCACACACTTTTGGACACTGGACACTTTTGGATTGTGTGAGGCCCACTGATATCTGAGCGCTATGTGACAGGCTCGATGGCACAGCTGTGACCTAAGTGACTAGAGGATAAGTGAGATTTTGAATCTCTGCACACACTTTTGGACACTGGACACTTTTGGATTGTGTGAGGCCCAATGAATATCTGAGCGCTATGTGACAAGCTCGATGGCACATCTGTGACCTAAGTGACTAGAGGATAAGTGAGAGATTGAATCTCTGCACACACTTTTGGACACTGGACACTTTTGGATTGTGTGAGGCCCAATGAATATCTGAGCGCTATGTGACAAGCTCGATGGCACAGCTGTGACCTAAGTGACTAGAGGATAATTGAGAGTTTGAATCTCTGCACACACTTTTGGACACTGGACACTTTTGGATTGTGTGAGGCCCAATGAATATCTGAGCGCTATGTGACAAGCTCGATGGCACAGCTGTGACCTAAGTGACTAGAGGATAATTGAGAGTTTGAATCTCTGCACACACTTTTGGACACTGGACACTTTTGGATTGTGTGAGCCCCAATGAATATCTGAGCGCTATGTGACAAGCTCGATGGCACAGCTGTGACCTAAGTGACTAGAGAATAAGTGAGATTTTGAATCTCTGCACACACTTTTGGACACTGGACACTTTTGGATTGTGTGAGGCCCAATGAATATCTGAGCGCTATGTGACAAGCTCGATGGCACAGCTGTGACCTAAGTGACTAGAGGATAAGTGAGAGTTTGAATCTATGCACACACTTTTGGACACTGGACACTTTTGGATTGTGTGAGGCCCAATGAATATCTGAGCGCTATGTGACAAGCTCGATGGCACAGCTGTGACCTAAGTGACTAGAAGATAAGTGAGAGTTTGAATCTCTGCACACACTTTTGGACACTGGACACTTTTGGATTGTGTGAGGCCCAATGAATATCTGAGCGCTATGTGACAAGCTCGATGGCACAGCTGTGACCTAAGTGACTAGAGGATAAGTGAGAGTTTGAATCTCTGCACACACTTTTGGACACTGGACACTTTTGGATTGTGTGAGGCCCAATGAATATCTGAGCGCTATGTGACAAGCTCGATGGCACAGCTGTGACCTAAGTGACTAGAGAATAAGTGAGATTTTGAATCTCTGCACACACTTTTGGACACTGGACACTTTTGGATTGTGTGAGGCCCAATGAATATCTGAGCGCTATGTGACAGGCTCGATGGCACAGCTGTGACCTAAGTGACTAGAGAATAAGTGAGATTTTGAATCTCTGCACACACTTTTGGACACTGGACACTTTTGGATTGTGTGAGGCCCAATGAATATCTGAGCGCTATGTGACAAGCTCGATGGCACAGCTGTGACCTAAGTGACTAGAGGATAAGTGAGAGTTTGAATCTCTGCACACACTTTTGGACACTGGACACTTTTGGATTGTGTGAGGCCCAATGAATATCTGAGCGCTATGTGACAAGCTCGATGGCACAGCTGTGACCTAAGTGACTAGAGAATAAGTGAGATTTTGAATCTCTGCACACACTTTTGGACACTGGACACTTTTGGATTGTGTGAGGCCCAATGAATATCTGAGCGCTATGTGACAAGCTCGATGGCACAGCTGTGACCTAAGTGACTAGAGGATAAGTGAGAGTTTGAATCTCTGCACACACTTTTGGACACTGGACACTTTTGGATTGTGTGAGGCCCAATGAATATCTGAGCGCTATGTGACAAGCTCGATGGCACAGCTGTGACCTAAGTGACTAGAGGATAAGTGAGAGTTTGAATCTCTGCACACACTTTTGGACACTGGACACTTTTGGATTGTGTGAGGCCCAATGAATATCTGAGCGCTATGTGACAAGCTCGATGGCACAGCTGTGACCTAAGTGACTAGAGAATAAGTGAGATTTTGAATCTCTGCACACACTTTTGGACACTGGACACTTTTGGATTGTGTGAGGCCCAATGAATATCTGAGCGCTATGTGACAGGCTCGATGGCACAGCTGTGACCTAAGTGACTAGAGAATAAGTGAGATTTTGAATCTCTGCACACACTTTTGGACACTGGACACTTTTGGATTGTGTGAGGCCCAATGAATATCTGAGCGCTATGTGACAAGCTCGATGGCACAGCTGTGACCTAAGTGACTAGAGGATAAGTGAGAGTTTGAATCTCTGCACACACTTTTGGACACTGGACACTTTTGGATTGTGTGAGGCCCAATGAATATCTGAGCGCTATGTGACAAGCTCGATGGCACAGCTGTGACCTAAGTGACTAGAGGATAAGGGAGATTGGATTGCTTTTAAAAAAGCAGTTTGCGGAGCAGTGGGTAAACAGCAATGCCAGCCTGTCAGGAAGCCTTAAAAGGCAGCCCAACAACCAACACCACTGATACACCACTATATAGCCTCCCCTTGTACTGCACACAGTGACTGGTGTGTTGTGCAGGCCAAATTGCTATCAGCAGCAGAAGCAGTTTTTTTTTCTTCTCAGCAGGACAAAAAAAAAAAATTGGGATTGCTTTTAAAAAAGCAGTTTGAGGCCCAATGAATATCTGAGCGCTATGGGACAGGCTCGATGGCACAGCTGTGACCAAAGTGACTAGAGGATAAGGGAGATTGGATTGCTTTTAAAAAAGCAGTTTGCGGAGCAGTGGGTAAACAGCAATGCCAGCCTGTCAGGAAGCCTTAGAAGGCAGCCCAACAACCAACACCACTGATACACCACTATATAGCCTCCCCTTGCACTGCACACACAGTGACTGGTGTGTTGTGCAGGCCAAATCGCTAGCAGCAGAAGCAGTTTTTTGTCTTCTTCCCTGCCTAACGCTCTCCCTACAGAATCAGCAGCAACCTCTCCCTATACTGAGATCGGCAGAAGTAAGATGGCGGTCGGCGTGCACGCCCTTTTATACCCCCTGTGACGCCCACCAAAGCAAGCCAATCACTTGCATGCCCTTCTGAAAGATGGTGGTGACCCGTGCCTATGTCATCACGTTGCCCACAGTGTCCGTGGATCCTGATTCGCTGAAAAAGAGCGCAAAACAAACTTTTGAAACGCGACTTTGGCGCGTAAGTCGCCGACCTCGTGGCCGACCTCATCCTAGGGTCGGGTTTCGTTTCATGAAACCCGACTTTGCCAAAAGTCGGCGACTTTTGAATTTTTTCGACCCGTTTCGCTCAACTCTAGTCTTAACCCAATAATATCCACTGCTTCGCAATGATCTCAATTTAAATCTATAAGGGCATAATATGCTCAGCACACCTGGTGTGTCCCTTTACCTTTTACTATTTTATATAGCTATGCAGGGTAGCAAAAGAATATAACTAAATATGTCACCTAACGTTTCCCTGTAATCAGGTTACTACTGCAATGCTATATCCCACTGCACAATAATCAATCTCGTATAGTCGTATAGAGAATATCACATCTAGCACCACCTAAAAAACCCATCATACCAATGACTATCAGAACTCCATAATTTGTAATAATTGCCTATTGGTGTCAGTGGTACCGAGTGCCGTGCTTACTGGGCCAGCGCGTCCAACCCTTTAAGCCCTGTGATTCGATCTGTGGTATCTGTTCCTGGACCTTAGCGTCCTTGAGTGTTATGAGCAGTGAATGCTTTTTACTTTACTTCTTGTTCTGATACTTGGTGGTATGATTTTAATGTTGTCATAATAAAAATTGTATTTTTTATACATATCACGATTGCCTTTTGATCATATTTTTTTGTGTGGTTCTAAGAATTTGTGTCAAACAGATGACTGCTAACACCTGGCGTGGTTGTCATTCTCTCTCCATGCTGGCATGATTCATAAAGTAACATTTTACTTATTCAGGTCTGGACGATTTCTAATTGGATGACTAAAACTCCACTGACATTTGGTGCATTGGCCGGGAAATCCAACACCTTTCCCTCACTGGTGAGTACTGTAAACCGTGCACGGGGGAGTAAGGAAATCCTTAAATAAGTCCTCTGCCTTGACATTAGGCGTCAACAGGGGTATTATCAGTTATCTCGGACTGAGGGAAAGTGACTGATTTCATATAGTCTAAGGATCTCTGGGAATCGTCTGTATCTGAATACAGGTAAGAACATTTAATAATTTTCAGTATATTCAGTAATTTTGTTAATTCAGTATGAATGTATTCTAGGAATTGAATGGGGACTGTGATTGTGGACTTTTCCAATTGGGGTTTGTAGACTCCTGTAAGTTGGAAGTTGTTTACATGCAATTGGAGTTATAACTCCTGTAAGTTGCTAAGCTCCGTAGTGTATGGGGTTTGTTGTTTGTTCTTGTAAGATATTCCGTAGAATAATAATAATCTTTATTTTTTTATTTTTTAATGGGTACAAAGCCAGCGTGAGAAGGCTACTGTGGAATAAAAAACTCCGTGTGCACGTTAAATTGATCTAGATGGGAGAATCAAGGGCGATTCTCGTTAGCTTAACCCCTTAATGACAGCCAATATGTCTTTTTACTGACCTGAGATAAAAGTGTTCCAAAGTTATCACCACATAAAGTGATATTGGTCGGGAGCGCTGAGACACCCTTCACTGTGCATAATAATACAGAAACTACCAAAGAAGGGGAATACCATCAGGTGATACCAGGACCTAATGCGGACATATTCTCTCTCACACTAAGGCATTATCATTCTATAAAAAGGCCCAATTACTAAAGTGCTAGCCACCCACAGTAAACATTTACAGTCATGAACATTATAAACATCTAGAAGCATATCATTAATATGACAAAGGTATTCGGCATAATACAATCCTGTACAGGCCATAAAGATATACATATCCAAACATATTTAAATATGTACATATTTAAACTGCAATATCAAATTTTTGTCTCCACATATCTGATATCTTCAATGCTTCATAACGAAAAATATCTTAATAATTTTGCTCATGCTGATCTTCTTCATCATGACCACCGAAGACATCTCAACCACAAGGTCACCAGATACACCGTGAGAATAAACTAGATAATAAAGAAATAAAATCAATATTAAAATTGAGGGTTAGAGCAATGAACACCTCTCCAACCAATATAAGGGAATTAGATGAAGAGAGGTTAAATAAAAGGGGCATAACTAATATTCTCATTGAGTCCAGATGGATGGACCGTACCAAGGGTCCACATCCATCTGGAAGAGCCGAAAAGGGCGTTTAAAATACTACGTTTGCAAAAATAGTACATACAATTGGAATATGCTTAGCTGTTAGCAATCCTTATCTATGTTACCAGAGAAGTAAAGATATGACATTTTATTTGCACGTAAGACAAGGATAGCAAACTAAGCATTACACCCATGTCTTCTCATTACATCAGCTGAAAAGAGTTTCAGTCTAAGCATAATAATAGCATATAAGCAATCATGTGTGTGTATATATATATATATATATATATACTAGCTGAAGAGCCCGGCGCTGCCCTGGCATAGTAACTAACTGTGGTTAGTTCTAACAAATTATAATTATCCTCCATCCCATAGTCCCGTGCCCATATACCCATCACACATCCTCCATCCAATAGTCCCATGCCCATATACCCATCACACATCCTCCATCCCATAGTCCCATGCCCATATACCCATCATACGTATCCGCCATCCCATAGTCCCGTGCCCATATACCCATCACACATCCTCCATCCCATAGTCGAGTGCCCATATACCCATCACACATCCCTCATCTCATAGTCCCGTGCCCATATACCCATCATACATATCCGCCATCCCATAGTCCCGTGCCCATATACCCATCATACATATCCTCCATCCCATAGTCCAGTGCCCATATACCCGTCACACATCCTCCATCCCATAGTCCCGTGCCCATATACATATCCGCCATCCCATAGTCCCGTGCCCATATACCCATCATACATATCCTCCATCCCATTGTCCAGTGCCCATATACCCATCACACATCCTCCATCCCATAGTCAACCATTATGACATCATAATGAGCGGCGGAGCTTGCAACATATGATGAATCAGCATCGTCATGGCAACCATTATGACATCAGAATGAGGGGCGTGGCTTGATACGCACACACTGTTTCCTCATTATGTAGATAGGGGCGTTATGACATCATAATGAGGGGCGGGGCTTGACACGCGCACACTTTTTCCCCCATTATGTAGATGGGGGCAAAATTGTTTGGTGAATTGGAATGCGCGGGGTTAAAATTTCGCCTCACAACATAGCTTAGGACGCTCTCGGGGTCCAGACGTGTGACTGTGCCAAATTTTGTGGCTGTAGCTGCGACGGTGCGGATGCCTATCCCGGACATACACACACACATACATACACACATACATACACACTTTGAGCTTTATTTATTAGATATATACATACCGCACATACATGCACATAAAAGTAAGACTTTATTACAATTATTGTAACACATAGTTGACAACTGCTGTCTCCTGTCTGTTGCAATCGATTCAGTATTAACAGTCGTGTGAGCGGTCCTCGAGAAGTCAGTCCACAACATGGTCACGAAACCCCTGTCTCCACGCCAGTTCGGCTGTGTGCACCACGAACACCTCTTCCATTTGGCCCAGTATGGCTCATGGTAGAACCTGCACCGCTGCTGTGTGCTGGGAATGCCTCTAACAAATGATTTGCTTGGTCGCCAATATTAGCTCCAGGTTCTCCTGTGGCATGATGTTCTGTAAATTGACTTTATAGCATGGATTGAGGATGCTGGCCAACCAGTAGTCGTCATCCTTCATAATTTTGGCAATGCAGGGGTCCCTTTTTAGGATCCGAAATACATAATCACACATGTGGGCCAATGTTCCAGGTGTCAATGATGCACTGACAGTGGTGGGTGGAGGAGCAATTTCTGCCAAATCCACATCCCTACAGTCACGCACAAACCCTGTACCTGTCCCTGGCAAGCCATCATTTTCTCTTGCCCCCCGAGAAGCATCCTCCCCAAAATAATCATCCCCCTCATCCTCCTCTTCCTCTTCTTCCTCCACCTCGTCCAGGACAGTTCCCTGAGCAGACAATGGCTGACTGTCATCAAGGCTTTGCTCCTCCACTGCAGATGCCTGATCCTTAATGTGCATCAAAGTTTGCATGAGCAGACGCATAAGTGGGATGCTCATGCTTATGATAGCGTCGTCTGCGCTTACCAGCCGTGTGCATTCCTCAAAACACCGAAGGACTTTACAGAGGTCTTTCAGCTTTGACGACTGCACCCCCGACAACTCCATGTCTGCCCTCAAACTGCCTGCCCATGTATCCTTCCACAAATGCATTACAGCCTGCCTCTGTTCGCACAGCCTCTCAACCATGTGCATGGTGGAGTTCCACCTTGTTGCAACGTCTATGATTAGGCGGTGCTTGGAGAGGTGGAGCGATCGCTGCAGCCTCTGCATACGACTGGAGTCTACGGGCAAGTGATAGATATATAACTAAAAAGTAAAAAATATATACTGCAAATAATGCATAAAGGTAATGATAATAATAAGGGTATTTGGTAAACATAATTTTGATCAAAATAATGTACAAGCCATCCCGCCACGTCACGGCAACCCTTGTGGGACAGTCCCTACTCTAGTATTTAAAACCTTTTCACTTGCCAAGTGGCGTGAATGTGAATAAGGGTCGAGCGACTGAACCACTAGTAACAGCTTAGGCCAGACTGGATGGCTTTCCCAGCTCAGAAAAAGGGCGGTCACACCCATATATGCACTGAATGCACAATGAAATGAATAAAAAACAAATCTGAACTGAGAAAAGTAAGTTAATGCGTATGCACAATGTAAGTGCATATTAACACATGACCATTAACCAGAGAAAACAAAAAGCAAAAAACACAAATATAACTAAAAAGTAAAAAATATATATATTTACTTTTTAGTTATGTTTTAAATACTAGAGTAGGGACTGTCCCACAAGGGTTGCCGTGACGTGGCGGGATGGCTTGTACATTATTTTGATCAAAATTATGTTTACTAAATACCCTTATTATTATCGGGCAAGTGATAGATGTACGAGCACAGTCTTCGCACCTTATGGAGCAGGGCTGTTAACGCCGGATAATTATTTAGGAAGCACTGCACCACCAGGTTCAAGGTGTGAGCCAGGCAAGGTACGTGTCTGAGTTTTGCAAGGGCTATGGCCGCCACAAAATTGCGGCCATTATCACTGACTACCTTACCTGGCTCAAGATGTAGACTGTCCAGCCATGACTCAGATTCTCGCTGCAAGTTCTCGGCCAGTAACTGCGGTGTGTCTGTTGTCGCCCAAAGACATCATCTTTAAAACAGCCTGCTGACGCTTACCACTAGCTGTTCGAAAGTGGGACACCTCATGTGCAACACTGGCAGCTGCGGATGGAGTGCTCGTGTGACTGCACTCTGTCGACGAGCTTTCGCTTCTGGAGGAGGAGGAGGGTCGAACGCCTACAGCCAACTGTTTCCTATACCGTGGGCTAGGCAGCGCTGTCCCCTGTGGACCCTGCATCCACATTAACCCAGTGCGCAGTGATGGACACGTACTGGCCCTGGCCATGCCTAGTGGCCCATGCATCTGTTGTGAGGTGCACCTTTCCACTCACTGATTGTTTGAGTGCATGGACAATGTGGTCTTTCACATGCAGGTGGAGGGCAGGGATGGCTTTTCTAGAAAAGAAGTGCGGACTGGGTAGGTCATAGTGTGGGGCAGCGTAGGCCATGAGCTCTCGCAAAGCTGCGCTTCCACCCAAACGGAAGGGCATCATCTCTAACGAGATCAGTTTGGCAATGTACGCGTTCAAAGCCAGTGTACGCGGATGAGAGCATGAGTACTTTCTTGTCCTACTCAGAGTCTCTGCTAGGGTGAGCTGGACTTGAGAGCTGCATATGGGGGAACTAGCGGTGGACATGGCAGACTGAGAGGGGGTTGGTGATGGTGCTGATGGCCTAGATTCAGTCTTTCATTGCAAAAACATTGTGATTCCCTAACTGCTTTGGCCTAGCGATGACACCTCAACATTTCTTGCTGGCGTTGTGCTAACCGGTGTACTTACAGTGGGGGAAGCGATGTCGGAGCAGGTGCACATGTGCTGCTTGAGGTTTTGTAGTGCGTCCACGCTTGCAAGTGCATGGTGTTTAAATGTCTAAGCATGCAACTGGTATTCAAATTTTGTAGATTTTTCCCTCGGCTAAAGATCCTTCCGCACTTCTTACAGATAACCTTTGCCTCATCAATAGGATTTTGGTCAAAAAAGTGCCACACTGCACTCTTCCCACTATGTTATAAATTTGCAGAGCTTCCACGCTGTGCTAATTTGACCATCTGGCCAAGCTGTCCTGCAACTCTTTTTGCCTTTTTACCACATTTTTGGACAGCTACGGGCCTGCAAGATAACCGCTGCTGTAATGTCGATGCCTGCTGCGGATCCTTCTCTTCTGAGCTATTGCCAGTGGCACCCTCTTCCCCCAATGGATACCAATCCAGGTCAACAACTGGGTCATCCATCACCTCCTCTTCAATTTCATCTGCACCTTCCTCTGTGTCACCGTGTAAGGTGGTAGAGTATGCGGGAAGGGGCACCTGAGTTTCATCAGGCTCAGATTCTGGCTCAGTAGACTGCGAGGGCAATGTAGTGCTCTGGGTCAATGTACCAGCAGAATCATCTAGCAGTGGCTGTGCATCAGTGCACTCCATGTCAGATTCATCGTGGACTGGAGAAATCAGGATTTGACTTGATAACCCAGGCATGGTATGTGAAAAGAGCTCCATGGAGTAATCTGAAGTGTGGCCTGCTGCATCCTTCACTTTTGGTGTGGGTGAAGGACACAAGGAAAGGTGTTGTTCCTGACCAGAAGCCATCACTGACGACTCAGTGCTTGCAATTTTTGAAACTTCAGAAAAGGAGGCGATAGAGCTGGAGGCTGTTTCGGCAATGTAAGCCAAAACCTGTTCCTGATGCTCCAGCTTTAAAAGCGGTTTACCTACTCCCAGAAAAGGGAACCTTCCAGGCCTTCTTGAGCCAGATGATGACGCAGACTCAACACCTCCTGCTTTAGCTGCTATTGTGCTTTTGGCATAACGAACAGAAGCACCATCATCAGTACCAGCTGCTCCCCCCACCCACAGCCTCTTCCACCATACTTCCTCATGTTTATGAAAATGTACCAAAAATACCAGCAGATATATGGTACTGTATGAGGAGCATACAGCTGTATAAGGTGTAGGGAAAAAATTAAATCTCCGTATATATTTCCTTAGTCACACACAGACGCTCTCCCAGTATGGATTTGACCGTAATCCAAACAGCAGATGTACGGTACAGTATCAGAAGCAGACAGCTGAATACAGTGTAGGGGACAATTTAAATCTGTGTATATTTATTTCCGGAGTCACACACAAATAGTCAGCATGTATTTGTCCGTGATACCAGCCGATACACGGTAGTGTGTGAGGAGCGTACAGCTCTATACGGTGTATGGAAAAATTTAAATCTGCGAATATTTATTTCCGGAGTCACACACACACGCTGTCTCAGTATGGATTTGACCGTAATCCAAACAGCAGATATACAGTACTGTATCAGTAGCGGACAGCTGAATATGGTGTAGGGGACAATTTAAATCTCTTTATTTCCGGAGTCACACACAGACTCTGTCTCAGTATGCATTTGACCGTAATCCAAACAGCAGATATACGGTATTGTATCAGAAGCGGAGAGCTGAATACGGTGTAGGGGACAATTTAAATCTGCGTATATTTATTTCCGGAGTCACACACACGCTGTCTCAGTATGGATTTGACCGTAATCCAAACAGCAGATATACGGTACTGTATCAGAAGCGGACAGCTGAATACGGTGTAGGCGACAATTTAAATCTCCGTATATTTATTTCCGGAGTCACACACAAATAGTCAGCATGTATTTGTTAGTGATACCAGCCGGTACACAGTAGTGTGTAAGGAGCGTACAGCTCTATACGGTGTGATAAAAAATGAACGCTCAGTAACTGTGCAGAAAAAAAGAATAAAAGTATGAGTGCTGTGTAAAAAGCAGTCTGCACAGTAGTGTGCACACAGCAATGCAGCTATCAGGCAGCCTAATAACCAGCGCTGCTGCACACAAGATAATGCTTCCATCACTGCACACTAACCTTACAGCACAATTGCTATCAGCAGAAGCACAGATTCTTTTTTCTTTCCTGCCTAACACTTTCCCTATTGAGAACCAATGGCAGCAACCTCTCCCTATGCTAAGATCGGCAGAAGTAAAATGGCGGTCGGCGGTCAGGGCTTTTATAGCCACTGTGACACCACACAAAGCAAGCCAATCACTGAAATGCCCTTCTCTAAGATGGTGGTGGCCGCTGCCCATGTCATCGCGTTGCCCACAGTGTGCGTCCTTGCTCATTGGCTGAGAAAAGGCGCCTGTAAGCATTATGGGAAACGCGACTTTGGCGCTCAGGTTGCCGACCACATGGCCGACCTCACGCTATGGTCGGGTTTCGCCCGGCGAAACTCGACTTTTGCGAAAGTCGGCGACTTTTGAATCTCGCTGACCTGTTTCGCTCAACTCTACTTTTAACTCCTATTTTATTTATTTTGGTTTTTTTTCATAATAACTTAGTTACGTTTTGAGGTGTATTTACGTTCTATAATTTATCGGTTTTTAATAATTACCAATAAAGATATTTTTTGTAGTGTATAATCAGTGATTATATATGCAATAATATACACTTTCCATTTATTTGGTGGGCAGGCTGAGGCGGCAGCGGTGGGCAGGCTGAAACGACCATTAGATTCTTCTTGACTGGGTGGTGGGCGCGGAGGCAACACCGGTTATGTGAGTAAATAACAAGTCCATGTATTTGTTTGTCCACCATTTTAGTATGTGATTGTACTTACCGTATATATATACACTGCTATTGGGGAGTCGAAGGGGGGGAGGAATGATTGTATAATTATTCCTTCCCCCTCCCCCTTCGACTCCCCAATAGCAATGTACTGCATATATAAGCTACTGGATGATCGTGACCGGCTGGAAAACCAAATGCCCAATGATAACATAAAACAGCAGTGCTCAGGAGAAGTTTTGTTTGAGGTTTGGAAGCGGGGGTGGGGAATTATTGATGCAAGTGAGTTTATATGATTGGCAAAAATCTTTGTTATGGCAGTGTAATTTTTGAAAGGGGAAAATAGGTCTGCGCTTGCACAGCAGTGCATGTACTGGGCGCCAATCTCCTGACCAGCATCCTCATACATGCTGTGAGGCTGCTGAGTTCAGGTCAGGAGACCCGCGGCCGGTCCATGCACAGCGGTCCAAGTGCAGACCGATATTCACCAACGGTTTCTCTAGTCTTCATGTCTGGGGCGCTGCACCTGTATCCGTGAAGCCAAAGTGCTGCAGTGGATCCATCAAGGTGCACACATTTTGTTTAGAGCTGTTGTCTCAATGCATGCTTTTTTGGTTTCCATCACAGGAGTGTTGCTTTAAAAGGACTCTGTCACTCAAAAATGACTGTTCAACTAAAGGTACTGTCACACTTAGCGATGTACCAGCGATCCCGATCAGCGATATGACGCGGTCAGGATCGCTGATACATCGCTAAGTGGTCGCTAGTGAGCTGCCACATAGGCAGATCTCACTAGCGACATCGCTGGGGACGGGGATCGCTACTTACCTGTCACACCAGGCGATCCTGCGTCCTCCCGCCCGGCTCCACGCGTCGCTCGTCCTCACAGCAGGAAGCGCCACAGGAAGCAGACGACGAGAAACAGTCCTGAATGTTCTCACGCGATCAGCGATAACCAGCAGGGGAGCCGGTCGTAGGTAAGTATCAGACACAGAGATATCGCTAGCAATATCGCTATAACATCACTAGTTACAGCGATATTGCTAGCGATATCTCTTAGTGTGACATGCCCTTAAGTCCAGGTGCTTGGTGCTTCACAGTGGGCAATCATTGAAATACATCTTCCCACCTGCTTGGTTTCCCTTTGTCTCCAACCTTCTCTGTTGATATGAAGCCAGAGCTGTCTATTGAAGGAGAGGAGATTCACATAGAGGGAAAACAAGCAGGTGGCAAGGTGAATTGAAATAATAGGGCCCAATGTGAAACAGAATGTAGAGACTTTTTTTGAACAGTCACTCTATGCTGACAGTCCATTCAAACCTGTTACCTCTTATACCGTCTCAAATATTCACCAATTTTTAGCACCACTCTGGTATTTCGGTTCCATCTTGTACACGCAGCTTCTGACTGGCTGGAAGTCAGAAGCTATGTCATAAGTAGAGTTGAGCGAATATCTTCGTGTCCCTGCTTATTCTGCAAGCTGTAGTGCTTACCGATTAAGCTACAGCGGTAACCCAGACACCTGGAGCGCTCCCGATGATCAACTTTTCGGCGCCACATCTGTGTGTGTCGTCGTGGCTGTGTGACAGTCACAGCACATGCATGGAGACCCTTTGTTTTGGGCTCTCCATGAATATGCTGTGACTCTGACACAGCCCAGCCGTGACACATGCAGCTGCAGTGCCGATCAGCCAGCATGCTCCATGTATCCAGGTTCCTGCTGTAGCTTATTCAGTAAGCGCTATAGATTGTTCAGGTCTATACTTATTCATCAAATTCGCTCATCTCTAGTCATAAGCTCTCAATGCAAGTATATGAGAGCTACAACGATGTTCTCATAGATTAGATCTGGTCATGGTGTTGCGGTATTTATCTTTATGGTGTAGTCATGGTGTGATGGTATTTGTCCCTTGTATATGTATTTTTCGGCCACAATGTTGTTGGAATATGTGATCTGGTCATGGTATGGTGATATCTCTCCATTTAATGTGGTATTATGTGTTTGCTATATATGATCTGTTCATGAAGTGGTGGTATTTATTCCTTGTGGTGTGGTGGAGGAGCTAGGGTGGAGGCGGAACTGGGGGTGGAGTCTCAAGGGGGGTCCCATAAATTTTGTCAAATGGGGCCCCGAAATTCCTAGTGGCAGCCCTGGCTGCACGTACAGACTCTGCTGCATAGCCTGCAAGAAAGCAGTGTGGCAGGCCTGCATCACAGTCAGCTGGAGATCAGGACTCTTTTTTTTGGGGGGGGGATTTTTTTTGAATTTTTTGGGGTTTTCTTGGTGCAGGTTATACTCTCATTGTTGATATATGTGTATATTTTTATCATCCCATGCTCGCTTATGCTGGTTTTTCATATATATATATATTGGACATTATGCCTTTCTGTGCCTCCTACATATGCTGGCCACTATGGCTCTATGGATGGTCATTAGCTATATATACATAACATTAGCATATGAATGCATGTTTATTCTCTATGGGCTATCTTTTGGGGCATTGTTCATGTTTCTCTTTCTGTGCCTACCCTGTTAGCGCGCGTGCGTGCATTCTCTTATACACAGCAACGAGAGTTGCTGTTTCCAGACCGGTCTGATGTACTATGCATGCGTGCTTGAACCATCCATATGTAATCTCGCGTTAAGCGCGTTTTAGCGGTAGTCTCACGATACCGCGGCGGGACGGCCAGTGTCTGGTCTGGTTACTGCGCATGCGCGCCTTAACCATCCACACGTAATCTTGTGATAAGCGTGTCCTAGCGGTACTCTCGCAATACCATGGCTGGACGGCCAGCATCTGGGGATGAAACATGCCCGGGTCCACCTCCTTCAATACTCACACACCGGATAGTGATTATGACACTAATTGGATGATATTTAAGATGCGTTCTTTGGGTAAGCAAGCACACTTCCCCTGACAAAGCTGCTTTAAACAAGCGATACGCATGGGGTCGTTCTCCACACCCCTGCTCCATGTCCTCCCTGCCGCTTTAGCCGATTCTGGCTTTCCACGGGTATATTTTCCTGCAGCCTCATCTTTTTTTTTTTCTCCTCAACAGGAGTTTGGTGGGTGGCTATTATTCCACCCTTTTGGGTCAGGCAGGTCTCCAGGGCTCGGTTAACACTCTGCACATGCAGTGAGCATGCGATATTTGTCTTATCGGCTCTGCTGGCCATTACACTTCTGTGCCTTTGCCCCTGACCCGCCACATGGTTTGTAGTGGACAGGATTTCAGTCCATTGGTGGATTTTGTGCAATTGCCCATAGTCCATCTTGACAGGCTTTTATTGCTTGCAGTGGTTTCATATTGGCATAAGGGGACTTATATTCCTATTTTGGGTTACATGTGTTATTTGGATACAGGGGTGTGCTATAGGGACATTTATTGTCTTGTTTTGTGTGTTTTGTCTTTTCCAAATAAAGCATTTTTTACATATGCATTTCTCATAGATTTATTAGGTGTGCATACCATTTGTTTGCTTGGTCTGTTCTCTTATTATTTCCATGGATTATCCCATGCAAAGGTCTTTGCACCCTTTTATATGTTTATATTAATATTTGACATTATGGTGCACCCTATATCCTATTATTCATGATGTTAGAATATCTCTAGTATCACACACACCTGTGTGATCACAGCCAAGAGTCACTGCCGCATCACAGAGCATTGAAATACTTACGAAAATACTTGCGGACCTGGGGAGAGGCGTTGTCCCAGCAGCGCTGCGGCCACCTCATTCCAGAGCCGCCGGGTCACCACCAAGTCCGCGTGATGCGGATCACGGCTGTCCCACAACAGGACTCACTACTGGACCAAGTTGATCAGGGCGTCGTTGTCCAGGGCGATTTCTTCGTCCCGTTGTGGAGCCTAGAAAAAAAAGAAAAACATTATAATCTTGGAAAGATTTGGAAATGAAAAAGATAGAAAAAGATACAGAAAAGAAGAAAGATTGAAGATGAAAAGCAAGACAGAAAAAAGACAGGGAGGAAAAAAAAAAAAAGGGACATTCACAGTCAGTCTATACTGACAGGCCGTCTCCCCGCCGGTACTCGGACTGGCTGCTCCTGCTGTTCGTCCTCTGAAACCGTGGCCGATGAGGTCTGAAAAAGAACAAAAATTAATTTGCCACATGTGTACATGCAGCAGCGAATACTTACCCAAAGTGTAGGGCAGGAAGATACTCAATTCACGCTTTGCTTGGGCCAGTTCACTCTGGGCCAGTGTGTACTCCTCTCCAGAAGACATGCTGCAATAAAAAAAAATACATTAGTACATAATAAATGTAAAAAAGGACAGGCAGACATTAGGTTAGAATACTCACATTCTTGAAGTTCCTGCTTGTCTCAAAATGACTGGATCCTCTTATGTCTTTTGTAGGCTGTCTGTATCTGTAGAGTTCTTTTTATGTACGGACTCTTTCTTTCATTTCTTCTGCAAGAGAGACCTCATGGTCAGTAGGAGATTGGTCTTCAATTATTTCCCCAGATTCAGTCTTGGTCTTCTTAAACTGACACCTCTCATTGGCCTGGTGGTCCAAATTGTGCAGGATCTGTTCTTCCATGCGTTTGCTACGATATTCCTTCTTCGGGTGCTGATGTTCTGCCCATGCATTATCACGTGATATTGTCATATAATGATGCATTAATTTGTGATCTTTATGTTTAAATAGTAAAATTTCAGTCTTTAGTTGCTCAATCTGGGGTTGGAATGTTGGCATTTCATCCTGCAAAAGGGTAGTGATTTTCCTGTATACGCTGCTCATGTATTTCACATCCTGTAATTTTATTTTTGCCTCTTCCAGCTTATTCTCTAGGAAGTGCTGGATCTGTTCTTCTTGGATGTTTCTATTCTTCTGCTTAACACGAGCTTTCTGCTTGAGCATTAGCTCCATCTCCTCTGCGGACTTGTGCCTGGTGATACAGGGCATTTAGGTGCTTGACGGTATCATGGAGCTTGTTCTCATGAAACTTAAGGACATCCTTTTTAGCTTTAGCCTCTCTATCTTCTTGTATATGCTTCTCCTGAACTAATTCTTGGTTCAATTTCTTAATCTCTTGATGAAGCCACCCTTAAGGTCTCCTCATTTTCCTTGATGGTGTGACTTGTACTCTCCTGGTATGCCTTGCGATCATATTCTATCAGCTGTATCTTTTGCTGCAATACTTGAATTCATGACTTTATTTCAGAAAGCGATGGACTCCTGGACATGACTATCATATCGTCCCAAGGTCTCAGGCCCCTACCTGCCATTTTGCCCCTCTCTTGCCAAGTTCCAAGCTTCTTGGTACGAGTGTTAAAAGAGTAGTCCATTTTACTTTGTGTTCTCGTGGCTAGTCACTTTATTGTACCTTCTCATGAAGACAGGCTCTAGCTTTGTTCCTAACAGTTTTAGGAAGAAGCTGGCATTTATGCTGCTTATGACTTCAAAGACACTGCACAGTCAAGGACTTACATCACATGTAGTTCCGTTCTACATCTAATTATAATAATAATAATCTTTATTTTTATATAGCGCTAACATATTCCGCAGCGCTTTACAGTTTGCACACATTTTCATCACTGTCCCCGATGGGGGCTCACAATCTAAATTCCCTATCAGTATGTCTTTGAAGTGTGGGAGGAAACCGGAGTACCCGGAGGAAACCCACGCAAACACGGGGAGAACATACAAACTCCTTGCAGATGTTGTCCTTGGTGGGATTCGAGCGCTAACCACTGAGCCACCGTGCTGCCCTAATTATGATTTCATAGATTCCACTCAACGTCTACACTGATGACAGAAGTAGCACCATCCACACAATGACATCACAGATGGAACCTCAACATAACAGTAATGCCAGCATAGAACCTGGCAATAACGACATGATATAATTTCAATGTTTTAGAAAACTAGCTGTTGGCTGCAGAGAAACATTTAACTATTTATAGTGGTTTGAAAAAACCACTATATTGTAATCCGAACGCTGCTAACTTATTATAGTGGTTTGAAAAAACCACTATATTGTAATCCGAACGCTGCTAACTTATTATAGTGGTTTGAAAAAACCACTATATTGTAATCCGAACGCTGCTAACTTATTCTTCTTCTTCTTATTATAGTGGTTTGAAAAAACCACTATATTGTAATCCGAACGCTGCTAACTTATTATAGTGGTTTGAAAAAAACCACTATATTGTAATCCGAACGCTGCTAACTTCTTCTTCTTCTTATTATTATTATTATTAAGTTGATTTCCTCAATTAATACGGCCCGAACCGCTACACGCACAGACTCCGTTGAGGTGTTGTTTCGAAGCCAGCGTCCATGAGAGGTGTGCTAAGTATTTTTCGTGTCGATCGGATTTGTAGTTTTTGCGCAATTTGCGTTTGAAAATTTTTTTTCCCATCATTGGAATGCACTGTCTCCAATGCTTTTCAATGGGTAATGGCAAAACGTGCCCTGAGGCGATTGAAATGGCAGTTGAGCTCATTGATATGCGCAGGCAGACCCAGTTACTATGCCAACGCCTACGAACGTCACATGATCTCTCCAAGACAGAGCTTCTGCCACATAATATCAGCTCTTAAAGCAAAACCCACAGCACAAATGCAAATCTAGCTTCATCACATGACACTTGCCCCTGACAGAGAATGTGCGCCAAAGTGGATTTAGAAGCCCAGTGAGCCACCCTGGCTCTTAAAGGGCCGACGCGCCAAAGTGATTCTTAAAGAGCCGGCGCACCAAAATGAGTCTTAAAGGGCCGGTGCGCCAAATCGAAAGCTGAGTGACCCAAGGCTCCAAATCGGAGGCTGATAGACCCGGCCTACAAAAAGGAGGCTGAGCCACCCTGGCATCCAAATCGGACCCAGAGTGGCCCCGCCCACCAAATCGGACCCAGAGTGGCCCCGCCCACCAAATCGGACCCAGAGTGGCCCCACCCACCAAATTGGACCCTGAGGGGCCCCACCCACAAAATCAGGCCCTGAGGGGCCCCGGCCACAAAATCGGACCCTGAGGGGCCCCGCCTACAAAATTGAACCCTGAGGGGCCCCAACCACAAAATCAGATCCTGAGGGGCCCCACCCACAAAATCGGATCCTGAGGGCCCCACCCACAAAATCGGACCCTGAGGGACCCCACCCACAAAATCAGACCCTGAGGGCCCCGGTCACAAAATTGGATCCTGAGGGCCCCCAACCACAAAATCGATCCCTGAGGGGCCCCACCCACAAAACTGGACCCTGAGGGGCCCCACCCACAAAATTGGACCCTGAGGGGCCCCGGCCAAAAAATTGGACCCTGAGGGGCCCCACCCACAAAATTGGACCCTGAGGGGCCCCGGCCACAAAATCGGACCCTGAGGGACCCCGGCCACAAAATCAGACCCTGAGGGGCCCCTCCCACAAAATCGGACCCTGAGGGGATCCGGCCACAAAATCAGACCCTGAGGGGACCCGGGCACAACATCGGACCCTGAGGGGCCCCACTCACAAAATCGGACCCTGAGGGGCCCCAACCACAAAATCGGACCCTGAGGGGCCCCAACCACAAAATCGGACCCTGAGGGGCCCCAACCACAAAATCGTACCCTGAGGGGCCCCGGCCACAAAATCGGACCCTCACGGGCCCCGGCCACAAAATCGGACCCTCACGGGCCCCGGCCACAAAATCGGACCCTCACGGGCCCCGGCCACAAAATCGGACCCTGAGGGGCCCCGCCTACAGAATTGAACCCTGAGGGGCCCCAACCACAAAATCGGATCCTGAGGGGCCCCACCCACAATATCGGACCCTGAGGGGCCCCACCCACAAAATCAGACCCTGAGGGCCCCGGTCACAAAATTGGAACCAGAGGGGCCCCAACCACAAAATCGATCCCTGAGGGGCCCCAACCACAAAATCGGACCCTGAGGGGCCCCACCGACAAAATTGGACCCTGAGGGGCACCACCCACAAAATTGGACCCTGAGAGGCCCCACCCACAAAATTGGACCCTGAGGGGCCCCGGCCAAAAAATTGGACCCTGAGGGGCCCCACCCACAAAATTGGACCCTGAGGGGCCCCGGCCACAAAATCGGACCCTGAGGGACCCCGGCCACAAAATCGTACCCTGAGGGGCCCCACCCACAAAATCGGACCCTGAGGGGATCCGGCCACAAAATCAGACCCTGAGGGGCCCCGGCCACAACTTCGGACCCTGAGGGGCCCCACTCACAAAATCAGACCCTGAGGGGCCCCAACCACAAAATCGGACCCTGAGGGGCCCCAACCACAAAATCGGACCCTGAGGGGCCCCGGCCAAAAAATTGGACCCTGAGGGGCCCCACCCACAAAATCGGACCCTGAGGGGATCCGGCCACAAAATCAGACCCTGAGGGGCCCCGGCCACAACATCGGACCCTGAGGGGCACCAACCACAAAATCGGACCCTGAGGGGCCCCGGCCACAAAATCGGACCCTCACGGGCCCCGGCCACAAAATCGGACCCTCACAGGCCCCGGCCACAAAATCGGACCCTGAGGGGCCCCGGCCATAAAATCGAACCCTGAGGGGCCCCGCCTACAAAATTGAACCCTGAGGGGCCCCAACCACAAAATCGGATCCTGAGGGGCCCCACCCACAAAATCGGATCCTGAGGGGCCCCACCCACAATATCGGACCCTGAGGGGCCCCACCCACAAAATCAGACCCTGAGGGCCCCGGTCACAAAATTGGATCCTGAGGGGCCCCAACCACAAAATCGTTCCCTGAGGGGCCCCAACCACAAAATTGGACCATGAGGGGCCCCACCCACAAAATTGGACCCTGAGGGGCCCCACCCACAAAATTGGACCCTGAGGGGCCCCACCCACAAAATTGGACCCTGAGAGGCCCCGGCCAAAAAATTGGACCCTGAAGGGCCCCACCCACAAAATTGGACCCTGAGGGGCCCCGGCCACAAAATCGGACCCTGAGGGACCCCAGCCACAAAATCAGACCCTGAGGGGCCCTCACCCACAAAATCGGACCCTGAGGGGATCCGGCCACAAAATCAGACCCTGAGGGTCCCCGGCCACAACATCGGACCCTGAGGGGCCCCACTCACAAAATCGGACCCTGAGGGGCCCCACTCACAAAATCGAACCCTGAGTGGCCCCGTCCACCAAATCGGACCCTAAGGGGCCCCACCCACAAAATCGGACCCTGAGGTGCCCCGGCCACAAAATCGGACCCAGAGGGGCCCCACCCACAAAATCGGGCCCTGAGGGGTCCCACCCACAAAATCGGACCCTGAGGCCAAAGTGGCCCCTGAGAGGCACCCACAGTTAAAACGGATCCTGAGTTGAAAGTCTTGCAGGGGCAGCAGCCAAGTCTCTCTTAAAGGGGCAGCCCGGGCACCATTTCAAACCACTATCTGTACTTCCTTCAGGAAATACACATCTAGTATTATTACTACTATTCAGTTGATTTCCGCAATTAATGCGGCCCGAACCGCTACACGCACACAATCCGTTGAGGTATTGTTTTGAAGCCAGCGTCCACGAGTTGTGTGCTAAGTATTTTTCGTGTCGATCGGATTTGTAGTTTTTGCGCAATTTGCGTTTGAAATTTTTTTTTCCCGTCATTGGAATGCACTGTCTGAGGCGATTGAAATGGCAGTTAAGCTCATTGATATGCGCAGGAACACCCAGTTACTATGCCAACGCCTACGAACGTCACATGACGCCCCCAGGACAGAGCTTCAGCCACATAATATCAGCTCTTAAAGCGAAACCCACAGCACAAATGCAAATCTAGCTTCATCACATGACGCATGCCCCTGAGAGAGAATGTGCGCCAAAGTGTGCCCCCGCCCACCAAATCGGACCCTGAGGGGCCCCACCCACCAAATCAGACCCTGAGGGGCCCCGCCCACCAAATCGGACCCTGAGGGGCCCCGCCCACCAAATCGGACCCTGAGGGGCCCCGCCCACCAAATCGGACCCTGAGTGGCCCCGCCCACCAAATCGGACCCTGAGTGGCCCCGCCCACCAAATCGGACCCTGAGTGGCCCCGCCCACCAAATCGGACCCTGAGGGGCCCCGCCCACCAAATCGGACCCTGAGAGTCCCCGCCCACCAAATCAGACCCTGAGGGTCCCCGCTCACCAAATCGGACCCTAAGGGGCCCCGCTCACCAAATCGGACCCTGAGGGGCCCCACTCACCAAATCGGATTCTGAAAGGCCCCAACCACCAAATAGGACCCTGAGGGGCCCCACCCACCAAATAGGACCCTGAGGGGCCCCGCCCAGCAAATCAGACCCTGAGGGACCCCGCCCACCAAATCGGACCCTGAGGGGCCCCACCCACCAAATCTGACTCTGATGGGCCCCGCCCACCAAATCGGACCCTGGGGGGCCCCACCCACCAAATGGGACCCTGAGTGGCCCCGCCCACCAAATCGGACCCTGATGGGCCACGCCCACCAAATAGGACCCTGAGGGACCCCGCCCAGCAAATCAGACCCTGAGGGGCCCTGCCCACCAAATTGGACCCTGAGGGTCCCCACAAACCAAATCGGACCCTGATGGGCCCTGCCCACCAAATCGGACCCTGAGGGGCCCCGCTCACCAAATCGGACCCTGAGGGGCCCCGCTCACCAAATCGGACCCTGAGCGGCTCCACCCACCAAATCAGATTCTGAAAGGCCCCAACCACAAAATCGGACCCTGAGGTGCCCAGCTCACCAAATCGGACCCTGAGGGGCCCCAGCCACCAAATCGGACCCTGAGGGGCTAAACCCACAAAATCGGACCCTGTGGGGCCCCGGCCACAAAATCGGACCCTGAGGGGCCCCATCCACCAAATCGGACCCTGAGGGGCCCCACCCACAAAATCGAACCCTGAGGGGCCCCACCCACCAAATTGGACCCTGAGGGGCCCCGGCCACAAAATCGGACCATGAGGGTCCCCAATCACAAAATCGGACCCTTAGGGGCCCTGGTCACAAAGTCAGACCCGGATGGGCTCCAACCACCAAATCGGACCCTGAGGGGCCCCGGCAACAAAATCGGACCCTGAGGGTCCCCACCCACCAAATCAGACCCTGAGGGGCCCCGGCCACCAAATCGGACCCTGAGGGGCCCCACCCACCAAATCGGACCCTGAGGGGCCCTGGCCACTAAATCGGACCCTGAGGGGCCCCACCCACAAAATCGGACCCTGAGGCCAAAGTGGCGCCTGAGATGCACTCACAGTTAAAACGGATCCTGAGTTGAAAGTCTTGCAGGGGCAGCAGGCAAGTCTCTCTTAAAGGGGCAACCCGGGCACCATTTCAAACCACTATCTGTACTTCCTTCAGGAAATACACATCTAGTTATAGTGGTTTGAAAAAACCACTATATTGTAATCCGAACGCTGCTAACTTATTCTTCTTCTTATTATTATTATTAAGTTGATTTCCGCAATTAATGCGGCCCGAACCGCTACACGCACAAACTCCGTTGAGGTGTCGTTTCGAAGCCAGCGTCCATGAGAGGTGTGCTAAGTATTTTTCGTGTCGATCGGATTTGTAGTTTTTGCGCAATTTGCGTTTGAAAATTTTTTTTCCCGTCATTGGAATGCACTGTCTCAATGCTTTTCAATAGGAAATGGCAAAACGTGCCCTGAGGTGATTGAAATGACAGTTGAGCTCATTGATATGCGCAGGCAGACCCAGTTACTATGCCAACGCCTACGAACTTCACTTGAACCCCAGCACAGAGCCTCTGCCACATAATATCAGCTCTTAAAGCGAAACTCACAGCACAAATGCAAATCTAGCTTCATCACATGACACATGCCCCTGAGAGAGAATGTGTGCGCCAAAGTGGATTTAAAAGAAGCCCAGTGAGCCAAACTAGCTCTTAAAGGGCCAATGCGCCAAACTGATTGTTAAAGGCCCAGCGCACCCAAATGAGTCTTAAAGGGCCGACACACCAAATCGGAGACTGAGCCACCCCGGCCTCCAAATCGGAGGCTGAGCCACCCCGGCCTCCAAATCGGAGGCTGAGCCACCCCGGCCTCCAAATCGGACGCTGAGCCACCCCGGCCTCCAAATCGGACGCTGAGCCACCCCGGCCTCCAAATCGGACGCTGAGCCACCCCGGCCTCCAAATCGGACGCTGAGCCACCCCGGCCTCCAAATCGGAAGCTCATCGACCCCTGCCTCCAAATCGGAGGCTCTTTGACCTCGGCCTCCAAATCGGAAGCTCAACGACCCCGGCCTCCAAATTGGAGTCTGAGCGACCCCAGCCTCCAAATCTTACCCAGAGTGGCCCCACCCACCAAATCAGACCCAGAGAGGGCCTGCCCACCAAATCGGTCCCTGAGGGGCCCCGCCCACCAAATCGGACCCTGTGGGGCCCCGCCCACCAAATCGGACCCTGAGAGGCCCCGCCCACCAAATTGGACCCAGAGTGGTCCCGCCCACCAAATTGGACCCAGTGGGGCTCCGCCCACAAAATCAGACCCTGAGAGGCCGCGGCCACAAAATCGGACCCTGATGGGCTCCGGTCACAAAATCGGACCCTGATGGGCTCCGGTCACAGAATTGGACCCTGATGGGCCCCGGCCACAAAATCGGACCCTGAGGGGCCCCACCCACCAAATCGGACCCTGAGGGGCCCCGGCCACAAAATCGGACCCTGAGGGGCCCCATCCACCAAATCGGACCCTGAGGGGCCCCACCCACCAAATCGGACCCTGAGGGGCCCCGGCCACAAAATCGGACCCTGTGGGGCCCCACCCACAAAATCGGGCCTTGAGGGGCCCCACCCACAAAATCGGACCCTGGGGCCAAAGTGGCCCCTGAGAGGCACCCACAGTTAAAACGGATCCTGAGTTGAAAGACTTGCAGGGGCATCAGGCAAGTCTCTCTTAAAGGGGCAGCCTGGGCACCATTTCAAACCACTATCTGTACTTCCTTCAGGAAATACACATCTAGTATTACAAATATAATGCGCCAATCACAAGTTATTCAGTTGATTTCCGCAATTAATGCGGCCCGAACCGCTACATGCACATACTCCGTTGAGGTGTCGTTTCGAAGCCAACATCCACGAGAGGTGTGCTAAGTATTTTTCGTGTCGATCGGATTTGTAGTTTCTGTGCAATTTCCGTTTGAAAAATTTTGTTCCCGTCATTGGAATGCACTGTCTCAATGCTTTTCATTGGGAAACTTAAAACGTGCCCTGAGGCGATTGAAATGGCAGTAAAGCTCATCGATATGCGCAGGCACACCTAGTTACTATGCCAACGCCTACGAACGTCACATGACGCCCCCAGGACAGAGCTTCTGCAACATATTTTCAGCTCTTAAAGCGAAACCCACAGCACAAATGCAAATCTAGCTTCATCACATAAAGAGTGCCAATGAGAGAGAATGTGCGCCAAAGTGCGCCCTCCCGCCCACCAAATCGGACCCTGAGGGTCCCCGCTCACCAAATCAGACCCTGAGGGGTCCCAGCTCACCAAATCGGACCCTGAGGGGCCCCCCACCAAATTGGACTCAGAGTGGCCCCGCCCACCAAATCAGACCCAGGGGGCCCCCACCCACAAAATCGGACCCTGAGGGGCCCCAGCCACCAAATCGGACCCAGAGGGGCCCCAACCACAAAATTGGACCCTGAGGGGCCCCAACCACAAAATCGGACCCTGAGGGGCCCCAGCCACAAAATTGGACCCTGAGAGACCCCACCCACAAAATCGGACCCTGAGGGGCCCCAACCACCAAATTGGACCCTGAGGGGCCCGGCCACAAAAAAGGACCCTAAGGGGCCCCACCCACCAAATCAAACCCTGAGGGGCCCCACCCACCAAATCGGACCCTGAGGGGCCCCGGCCACAAAATCGGACCCTGAAAGGCCCCACCCACAAAATCAGGCCCTGAGGGGCCCCACCCACAAAATCGGACACTGAGGCCAAAGTGGCCCCTGAGAGGCACCCACAGTTAAAACGGATCCTGAGTTGAAAGTCTTGCAGGGGCAGCAGGCAAGTCTCTGTTAAAGGGGCAGCCCAGGCACCATTTCAAACCACTATCTGTACTTCCTTCAGGAAATACACATCTAGTTCTTCTTCTTATTATTATTATTATTATTAACCCTCCGTCAGGCGCAATATAGATTCTCCTCAGTTCATGCGCAATGTGCCTGACAAGCACAGGTCAGAAAACCACCTATAGTAGCTACATATTTCAATTTCAGGACTATAGAAGTAGTCAGTGACCTTCATAGGAATGTATTAAAAGAGATTACACCAAATCAGATGCAAAAAAAAAACATTTATTAACCATAAACGTATTAAAACTAAAAGTACCACTTTTCGGTAGTACCGCCAAATAGGCTCCAGTTATCTTTACTTAACTATTGCTTAAATATAAAATTATGGAAAAAAACTTAAAGGATATTGCACTTAGATGTTACTTAATTATTTTCTACTCATCTTCAGTGGTTTCAATTGTAGCAGAAGCAGCACAGGTACACTTAGAAAAGCAAGGCTGGCAGACGAAAGTTGCATGGGAAAGGCAGATTGATTCTTTACTAGAGTTGAGCGATACCGTCCGATACTTCAAAGTATCGTATCGGATGGTATCGGCCGATCTTTAAAAAAAGTATCGGTATCGCCGATTCCGATACCGGAAGTCCCATTCAAGTCTATGGGACTTCCGGTATCGGAATAAGAAAAACCCTTTCCTGCCCTTGTACAGCCTCTCTGGGGTCTGTACGGGCCTTTCGGGGGGCTGTGCCGGCCTGCCAGGGGGTCTGTGCAGGCTCCGGTGGTCTGTGCCGGCCTGCCGGTGGTCTGTGCAGGCTCCGGGGGGCTGTGCCGGCCTGCCGGGGGGCTGTGCCGGCCTGCCGGGGGGCTGTGCAGGCTCCGGGGGGCTGTGCCGGCCTGCCGGGGGGCTGTGCCGGCCTGCCGGGGGGCTGTGCAGGCTCCGGGGGGCTGTGCCGGCCTGCCGGGGGGCTGTGCCGGCCTGCCGGTGGTCTGTGCAGGCTCCGGGGGTCTGTGCAGGCATCGTCCGATGGGACTACAAGTCCCATCGGGCGATGCCTGCTACCATGACAGTGATTGACACATTAGCCAATGATGGGACAGTAGTAGTCCCATCATCCGGCTAATGTGTTAAATGTAAAAAAAAAAAAAAAAAAAAAATTACATGCTACATACATACAACATGCATACTACATACATGCTACATTCATACTACATACTACATACATGCTACATTCATACTACATAAATACTACATGCAACATACATACTACATATATACTACATGCATGCTACATACATACTGCATGCTACATACATACCACATATATACTACATACATACTACATGCATGCTACATGCTACATACATAACACATATATACTACATGCATGCTACATACATACTACATGCTACATACTACATATATACTACATGCATGCTACATACTACATGCTACATACATACTACATGCATGCTACATACATACTACATACATACTACATATATACTACATGCATGCTACATACATACTACATGCTACATACTACATGCATGCTACATACATACTACATGCTACATACTACATATATACTACATGCATGCTACATACATACTACATACATACTACATATATACTACATGCATGCTACATACTACATGCTACATACATACTACATATATACTACATTCATACTACATACTACATATATACTACATACATACTACATACATACTACATACATACTACATGCATGCTACATACATACTACATGCATGCTACATACATACCACATACATACTACATGCTACATACATACCACATATATACTACATACATACAATACATTCATACAATACATACATAGACATACAGTACATATAACATAGAGTAACATACTTACCAATACTTGTCACATTGTTCCCCGAAGCCATTGTCTATTCCGGGATAAATATTAACATAACAAACCACAAAAATACTCACCCACGATCCGAAGCAGTCCACGAGTGTGTCCCACGACGATCTTGGGTAGAGAACTGCAGCATCAGATGATGCTGCCGTTCTCTACGGGCTGCAGGAATCCAATGACGGAAGGTAGGTATCCTTCCGCACTGTATTCCTCCGCCACTTAAAAAAAAAAAAGTCCCTAGTCTCACTTTATGCCATTGCTGTGTGGGAAATTCCCACACAGCAATGGCATAAAGTGAGACTAGGGACTTTTTTTTTTTTAAGTGGCGGAGGAATACAGTGCGGAAGGATACCTACCTTCCGTCATTGGATTCCTGCAGCCCGTAGAGAACGGCAGCATCATCTGATGCTGCAGTTCTCTACCCAAGATCGTCGTGGGACACACTCGTGGACTGCTTCGGATCGTGGGTGAGTATTTTTGTGGTTTGTTATGTTAATATTTATCCCGGAATAGACAATGGCTTCGGGGAACAATGTGACAAGTATTGGTAAGTATGTTACTCTATGTTATATGTACTGTATGTCTATGTATGTATTGTATGAATGTATTGTATGTATGTAGTATATATGTGGTATGTATGTAGCATGTAGTATGTATGTGGTATGTATGTAGCATGCATGTAGTATGTATGTAGCATGCATGTAGTATGTATGTAGCATGCATGTAGCATGCATGTAGCATGCATGTAGTATGTATGTAGTATGTATGTAGCATGTATGTAGCATGCAGTATGTATGTAGTATATATGTAGTATGTATGTAGTATATATGTAGTATGTAGTATGTATGTAGCATGCATGTAGTATATATGTAGTATGTATGTAGCATGCATGTAGTATGTATGTAGCATGTAGTATATATGTAGCATGCAGCATGTATGTAGTATGTATGTAGTATATATGTAGTATGCATGTAGTATGTATGTAGTATGTATGTAGCATGCAGTATGTATGTAGCATGTATGTAGTATGTATGTAGTATATATGTAGTATGTATGTAGCATGCATGTAGTATGTATGTAGTATGTATGTAGCATGCAGTATGTAGCATGTATGTAGTATGTATGTAGTATGTATGTATGTAGTATGTATGTAGCATGCAGTATGTATGTAGCATGTATGTAGTATGTATGTAGTATATATGTAGTATGTATGTAGTATGTATGTAGCATGCAGTATGTATGTAGCATGTATGTAGTATGTATGTAGTATATATGTAGCATGCATGTAGTATATATGTAGCATGCATGTAGTATTTTTTTTTTTTTTTTTAACATTTAACACATTAGCCGGATGATGGGACTACTACTGTCCCATCATTGGCTAATGTGTCAATCACTGTCATGGTAGCAGGCATCGCCCGATGGGACTTGTAGTCCCATCGGACGATGCTTGCACAGACCCCCGGACATCAGCACAGCCCCCCGGCAGGCCGGCACAGCCCCCCCGGCAGGCCGGTACAGACCCCCACAGGGTGCACAGACCACCGGCAGGCCGGCACAGCCCCCCGGCAGGCCGGTACAGACCCCGGGCAGTCCACACAGCCCCCCGGCAGGCCGGCACAGCCCCCCGGCAGGCCGGCAGAGACCCCCGGAAGGCCCGAAATGACGGCGCATCATGATGCGCACACACCGCGCATCATGATGACGTCAGGCCGTCAATCAACTGAACTTCCGATTCCGATGCCGAATTCCGATATTGAAAAAATATCGGAAGTCGGTATCGGAATTCCGATACAGCAAGTATCGGCCGATACCCGATACTTGCGGTATCGGAATGCTCAACACTATTCTTTACATATTTTGCAGTCATATTTAGAAAGCCTTCTGAAACCAGATACAAATGAGCAGGTAGTACAACTGCGTCTTTTAGAAGGTGGTAGAGTCGGTGTTTGTTCTGGAACGTCCTTGGGACGTCCTTTGTATTTTTATCTTTGCCCAAATAATAAGCTAGATCTGTGTCTGTTTCCTCTGTATCAGTGTCATCACCATCCTGCTCTGTTCCAGAATCAGTGTTACATTCTGCTACCTCATCTTCAGATGAAATGTCACTAGATTGCTCTAAATCCTCAGTTACTGCTGGTTCTTCCTCATCATCTTCTAACAAAAAAATCTTCATTTCTTCTAAATGAAGGGGTTTAGATGAATCATACTGTTTTCTGGCCATTGCAGCAGAAAATCTGAAGCAAGAGAGAAAGAGTATGTGTTAGGGCGCAATGTGCCTTAGAAGCCACCCTCCTTTTGTCTAAGAAAACAGTACTTATGTACACTAACTTAGCATTAATCCTTCATAAAACAAGCTAAATACACAATCGTGATGAATAAAAAAAGAAAATACTAACCTTTCAATTTGTGTTGAAATCAGGCGCAATGTGCCTGAGAAGCCAAAGTGTTGATATCTGCTCACTAGAAGGTCTACTGAGTCACTGTGATATCAGGTTTCACAGAGCCTGTAGAGTCAGGAGATAACTAGGAGGGGTGGGGTTTTCTGATAAGTGGGCAAGGAGAGAGAAGTGAAACTAATTACTGTGTGCCTGTCAGATCTATTGCGCCTGACGGAGGGTGTTGATTTCCGCAATTAATGCGGCCCGAACTGCTACACGCACAGACTCCGTTGAGGTGTCGTTTCGAAGCCAGCGTCCATGAGAGGTGTGCTAAGTATTTTTCGTGTCGATCGGATTTGTAGTTTTTGCGCAATTTGCGTTTGAAAATTTTTTTTCCCGTCATTGGAATGCACTGTCTCAATGCATTTGAATGGGGAAATTTTGCAATAGACAAAACATGCCCTGAGGCGATTGAAATGGCAGTTAAGCTCATTGATATGCGCAGGCACACCCAGTTACTATGCGAACGCCTACGAACGTCACATGACCTCTCCAAGACAGAGCTTCTGCCACATAATATCAGCTCTTAAAGCAAAACCCACAGCACAAATGCAAATTTAGCTTCATCACATGACGTATGCCCCTGAGAGAGAATGTGCGTCAAAGTGGATTTAGAAGCCCAGTGAGCCACCCTGGCTCTTAAAGGGCCGACGCGCCAAAGTGATTCTTAAAGAACCGGCGCACCAAAATGAGTCTTAAAGGGCCGGTGCGCCAAATCGAAAGCTGAGTGACCCAAGGCTCCAAATCGGAGGCTGATAGACCCGGCCTACAAAAAGGAGGCTGAGCCACCCTGGCATCCAAATTGGACCCAGAGTGGCCCCGCCCACCAAATCGGACCCAGAGTGGCCCCGCCCACCAAATCAGACCCAGAGTAGCCCCACCCACCAAATTGGACCGTGAGGGGCCCCACCCACAAAATCGGACCCTAAGGGGCCCCACCCACAAAATCGGACCCTGAGTGGCCCCGGCCACGAAATCGGACCCTGAGGGGCCCCACCCACAAAATCGGATCCTGAGGGGATCCGGCCACAAAATCAGACCCTGAGGGGCCCCACTCACAAAATCGGACCCTGAGGGGCCCCACCCACAAAATTGGACCCTGAGGGGCCCCAACCACAAAATCGGACCCTGAGGGGCCCCGGCCACAAAATCGGACCCTCATGTGCCCCGGCCACAAAATCGGACCCTCACGGGCCCCGGCCACAAAATCGGACCCTGAGGGGCCCCGGCCACAAAATCGGACCCTGAGGGGCCCCGCCTACAAAATTGAACCCTGAGGGGCCCCAACCACAAAATCGGATCCTGAGGGGCCCCACCCACAAAATCGGATCCTGAGGGGTCCCAACCACAATATCGGACCCTGAGGGGCCCCACCCACAAAATCAGACCCTGAGGGCCCCGGTCACAAAATTGGATCCTGAGGGGCCCCAACCACAAAATCGAGCCCTGAGGGGCCCCAACCACAAAATCGGACCCTGAGGGGCCCCACCCACAAAATTGGACCCTGAGGGGCCCCACCCACAAAATCGGACCCTGAGGGGATCCGGCCAAAACATCGGACCCTGAGTGGCCCCACTCACAAAATCGGACCCTGAGGGGCCCCAACCACAAAATCGGACCCTGACTGGCCCCGGCCACAAAATCGGACCCTGATGGGCCCCGGCCACAAAATCGGACCCTGAGGGGCCCCGGCCACAAAATTGGACCCTGAGGGACCCCACCTACAAAATTGAACCCTGAGGGGCCCCAACCACAAAATCGGATCCTGAGAGGCACCGGCAACAAAATCGGACCCTGAGGGGCCCCGGACACAAAATCGGACCCTGAGGGGCCCCGGCCACAAAATCAGACCATGAGGGGCCCCACCCACAAAATCAGACCCTGAGGGTCCCCACCCATAAAATCGGACCCTGAGGGGACCCACCCACAAAATCGGACCCTGAGGGGCAAACACCCACAAAATCCGACCCTGAGGGGCCACACCCACAAAATTGGACCCTGAGGAATCCCGGCAACTAATTCAAATCCTGAGGAGCCCAGGCCACCGAATCGGATCCTCAGGGGCCCCACCCACCAAATCAGACCCTGAGGCCAAAGTGGCCCCTGAGAGGCACCCACATTTAAAACGGATCCTGAGTTGAAAGTCTTGCAGGGGCAGCAGGCAAGTCTCTCTTAAAGGGGCAGACCGGGCACCATTTCAAACCACTATCTGTACTTCCTTCAGGAAATACACATCTAGTTATTATTATTAAGTTGATTTCCGCAATTAATGCGGCCCGAACCGCTACACGCACAGACTCCGTTGAGGTGTCGTTTCGAAGCCAGCGTCCACGAGAGGTGTGCTAAGTATTTTTCGTGTCGATCGGATTTGTAGTTTTTGAGCAATTTGCGTTTGAAAATTTTTTTCCCCGTCATTGGAATGCACTGGCTCCAATGCTTTTCAATGGGAAATGGCAAAACGTGCCCTGAGGCGATTGAAATAGCAGTTAAGCTCATTGATATGCGCAGGCACACCCAGTTACTATGCCAACGCCTACGAACGTCACATGACGCCCCGAGGACAGAGCTTCTGCCACATAATATCAGCTCTTAAAGCGAAACCCACAGCACTAATGCAAATCTAGCATCATCACATGACACATGCCCCTGAGAGAGAATGTGCGCCAAAGTGGATTTAGAAGAAGCCCAGTGAGCCAAACTAGCTCTTAAAGGGCCGACGCGCCAAAGTGATTGTTAAAGGGCCGACGCACCAAAGTGATTGTTAAAGGGCCGACACGCCAAATCGAAAGCTGATGACCACAGGCTTCAAATGGGAGGCTGATCGACCCCCCGGCCTCCAAATCGGAGGCTGATCGACCCCGGCCTCCAAATCGGAGGCTGAGCCACCCCGGCCTCCAAATCAGAGTCTGAGCCACCCCGGCCTCCAAATCGGAGGCTGATCGACCCCGGCCTCCAAATCGGAGGCTGATCGACCCCGGCCTCCAAATCGGAGGCTGAGCGACCCCGGCCTCCAAATCGGAGGCTGAGCGACCCCGGCCACCAAATCGGAGGCTGAGCCACCCCGGCCTCCAAATCGGAGGCTGAGCGACCCCGGCCTCCAAATCGGAGGCTGAGCCACCCCGGCCTCCAAATCGGAGGCTGAGCCACCCCGGCCTCCAAATCAGAGGCTGAGCCACCCCGGCCTCCAAATCGGAGGCTGAGCCACCCCGGCCTCCAAATCGGAGGCTGATCGACCCCGGCCTCCAAATCGGAGGCTGAGCGACCCCGGCCACCAAATCGGAGGCTGATCCACCCCGGCCTCCAAATCGGAGGCTGATCCACCCTGGCCTCCAAATCGGAGGCTGATCCACCCCGGCCTCCAAATCGGAGGCTGATCGACCCGGCCTCCAAATCGGAGACTGATCGACCCCGGCCTCCAAATCGGAGGCTGATCGACCCCGGCCTCCAAATCGGAGGCTGAGCGACCCCAGCCACCAAATCGGAGGCTGAGCCACCCCGGCCTCCAAATCGGAGGCTGAGCGACCCCGGCCTCCAAATCGGAGGCTGAGCCACCCCGGCCTCCAAATCGGAGGCTGAGCCACCCTGGCCTCCAAATCGGAGGCTGAGCCACCCCGGCCTCCAAATCGGAGGCTGAGCCACCCCGGCCTCCAAATCGGAGGCTGATCGACCCCGGCCTCCAAATCGTAGGCTGAGCGACCCCGGCCACCAAATCGGAGGCTGAGCGACCCCGGCCTCCAAATCGGAGGCTGAGCCACCCCGGCCTCCAAACCGGAGGCTGAGCCACCCCGGCCTCCAAACCTGAGGCTGAGCCACCCCGGCCTCCAAACCGGAGGCGGAGCCACCCCGGCCTCCAAATCGGAGGCTGAGCCACCCCGGCCTCCAAATCGGAGGCTGAGCCACCCCGGCCTCCAAATCGAAGGCTGAGCCACCCCGGCCTCCAAATCGGAGGCTGATCCACCCCGGCCTCCAAATCGGAGGCTGATCCACCCTGGCCTCCAAATCAGAGGCTAATCCACCCCGGCCTCCAAATCGGAGGCTGATCGACCCCGGCCTCCAAATCGGAGACTGATCCACCCCGGCCTCCAAGTCGGAGGCTGATCTACCCCGGCCTCCAAATCAGAGGCTGATCGACCCCGGCCTCCAAATCGGAGGCTGAGCCACCCAGGCCTCCAAACCGGAGGCGGAGCCACCCCGGCCTCCAAATCGGAGGTTGAGCCACCCCGGCCTCCAAATCGGAGGCTGAGCCACCCCGGCCTCCAAATCGAAGGCTGAGCCACCCCGGCCTCCAGATCGGAGGCTGATTGACCCCGGCCTCCAAATCGGAGGCTGAGCCACCCCGGCCTCCAAATCGGAGGCTGATCCACCCCGGCCTCCAAATCGGAGGCTGATCCACCCCGGCCTCCAAATCGGAGGCTGATCCACCCTGGCCTCCAAATCGGAGACTGATCCACCCCGGCCTCCAAATCGGAGGCTGATCGACCCCGGCCTCCAAATCGGAGGCTGAGCCACCCCGGCCTCCAAACCGGAGGCGGAGCCACCCCGGCCTCCAAATCGGAGGCTGAGCCACCCCGGCCTCCAAATCGGAGGCTGAGCCACCCCGGCCTCCAAATCGAAGGCTGAGCCACCCCGGCCTCCAGATCGGAGGCTGATTGACCCCGGCCTCCAAATCGGAGGCTGAGCCACCCCGGCCTCCAAATCGGAGGCTGATCCACCCCGGCCTCCAAATCGGAGGCTGATCCACCCCGGCCTCCAAATCGGAGGCTGATCCACCCCGGCCTCCAAATCGGAGGCTGATCCACCCTGGCCTCCAAATCGGAGACTGATCCACCCCGGCCTCCAAATCGGAGGCTGATCGACCCCGGCCTCCAAATCGGAGGCTGATCCACCCCGGCCTCCAAATCGGAGGCTGATCGACCCCGGCCTCCAAATCCGAGGCTGAGCCACCCCGGCCTCCAAATAGGAGGCGGAGCCACGCCGGCCTCCATAACGGAGGCGGAGCCACCCCGGCCTCCAAAACGGAGGCTGAGCCACCTCGGCCTCCAAATCGGAGGCTGAGCCACCCCGGCCTCCAAATCGGAGGCTGAGCCATCCCGGCCTCCAAATCGGAGGCTGAGCCACCCAGGCCTCCAAATCGGAGGCTGATCGACCCCCGCCCACCAAATCGGACCCTGAGTAGCCCCGCCCAATAAAACGGACCCAGAGTGGCCCCACCCACCAAATCGGACACAGAGTGGCCCCACCCACAAAATCGGATCCAGAGTGGCCCCACCCACAAAATCGGAACCTGAGGGCCCCGGTCACAAAATCGGACCCTGAGGGGCCCCACCCACAAAATCGGACCCTGAGGGGCCCCACCCACAAAATCGGACCCTGAGGGGCCCCACCCACAAAATCGGACCCTGAGGGGCCCTACCCACAAAATCGGAGCCTGAGGGATCCCCGCCAACAATTCCAGCCCTGAGGAGCCCAGGTCAAGGAATCAGATCCTGAGGCACCCCACCCACCAAATCAGACCCTGAGGCCAAAGTGGCCCCTGAGAGGCACTCACAGTTAAAACGGATCCTGAGTTGAAAGACTTGCAGGGGCAGCAGGCAAGTCTCTCTTAAAGGGGCAGCCCGGGCACCATTTCAAACCACTATCTGTACTTCCTTCAGGAAATACACATCTAGTTCTTCTTCTTCTTATTATAGTGGTTTGAAAAAACCACTATATTGTAATCCGAACGCTGCTAACTTATTCTTCTTCTTCTTATTTTCCAGTTGATTTCCACAATTAATGCGGTCCGAGCCGCTACACGCACAGACTCCGTTGAGGTGTCGTTTCGAAGCCAGCATCCATGAGAGGTGTGCTAAGTATTTTTCGTGTCGATCGGATTTGTAGTTTTTGCGCAATTTGCGTTTGAAAATTTTTTTTCCCGTCATTGGAATGCACTGTCTCAATGCATTTGAATGGGGAAATTTTGCTATAGACAAAACATGCCCTGAGGCGATTGAAATGGCAGTTAATCTCATTGATATGCGCAGGCAGACCCAGTTAATATGCCAACGCCTACGAACATCACATGACCTCTCCAAGACAGAGTTTCTGCCACATAATATCAGCTCTTAAAGCAAAACCCACAGCACAAATGCAAATCTAGCTTCATCACATGACGTATGCCCCTGAGAGAGAATGTGCGCCAAAGTGGATTTAGAAGAAGCCCAGTGAGCCAAACTAGCTCTTAAAGGGCCGACGCGCCAAAGTGATTGTTAAAGGGCCGACGCGCCAAAGTGATTGTTAAAGGGCCGACACGCCAAATCGAAAGCTGATGACCACAGGCTTCAAATGGGAGGCTGATCGACCCCCTGGCCTCCAAATCGAAGTGATTCTTGAAGAGCCGGCGCACCAAAATGAGTCTTAAAGGGCCGGCGCGCCAAATCGAAAGCTGAGTGACCCAAGGCTCCAAATCGAAGGCTGATAGACCCGGCCTACAAAAAGGAGGCTGAGCCACCCTGGCATCCAAATCGGACCCAGAGGGGCCCCGCTCAAAAAATGAGACCCAGATTAGCACAGCCCACCAAATCGGATCCTGAGGAGCCCCGCCCACCAAATCAGACTCCGAGTGGCCCCGCCCACCAAATCGGACCCTGAAGGGCCCCGTCCACCAAATCGGACCCTGAGGAGCCCCGCCCACCAAATCAGACCCTGAGAAGCCCCGCCCACCAAATCGGACCCAGAGTGACCCCGCCCACCAAATTGGACCCTGAAGGGCCCGCCCATCAAATCGGACCCAGAGTGGCCCCGCCCACCAAATCGGACCCAGAGGGGCCCCGCCCACCAAATCGGAACCTGAGGAGCCCCGCCCACCAAATCGGACCCAGATTGACCCCGCCCACCAAATCGCACCCCGAGGAGCCCCGCCCACCAGATCGGACCCAGATTGACCCCGCCCACCAAATCGGACCCTGAAGGGCCCCGCCCACCAAATCAGACCCAGAGGTGCCCCGCCCACCAAATCGGACCCTGAAGGGCCCCGCCCACCAAATCGGACCCAGGGGGCCCCGCCCACCAAATCGGACCATGAGGGGCCCTGCCCACCAAATCGGACCATGAGGGGCACCGCCCACTAAATCGGACCCAGAGTGGCCCCGCCCACCAAAATGGACCCAGGGGGCTCCACCCACAAAATCAGACCCTAAGGGGCCCCACCCACAAAATCGGACCCTGAGAGACTCCGGCCACAAAATCGAACCTAGAGGGGCCCCAGTCACAAAATAGGACCCTCAGGGGCCCCAACCACAAAATCAGACCCTGAGGTGCCCCAGTCACAAAATCGGACCCTGAGGGGCCCCACCCACAAAATCAGACCCTGAGGGGACCCACCCACAAAACCAGACCCTGAGGGGCCCCAGCCGCAAAATAAGACCCTGAGGGGCCCCACCCACAAAATCGGACTCTGAGAGACCCCGGCCACAAAATCAAACCCAGAGGGGCCCCAGTCACAAAATCAGACCCTAAGGGGCCCAGGTCACGAAATCGGACCCTGAGGGGCCCCACCCACAAAATCAGACCCTGAGGGGCCCCACCCACCAAATTAAACCCTGAGGGGCCCCACCCTCAAAATCAGACCCTGAGGGGCCCCAGCCACAAAATCAGACCCTGAGGGGCCCCAGCCACAAAATCGGACTCTGAGGGTCCCCACCCACAAAATCGGACCCTGAGGGGCCCCACCCACAAATCCAGACCCTGAGGGGCCCCGGCCACAAAATCGGACCCTTAGGGGCCCCACCCACCAAATCAGCCCCTGAGGGGACCCGGCCACCAAATCGGACCCTGAGGTGCCCCACCCACCAAATCGGACCCTGAGGTGCCCCACCCACAAAATCGGGCCCTGAGGGCCCCACCCACAAAATCGGACCCTGAGGCCAAAGTGGCCCCTGAGAGGCACCCACAGTTAAAACGGATCCTGAGTTGAAAGTCTTGCTGGTGCAGCAGGCAAGTCTCTTTTAAAGGGGCAGCCTGGGCAGCATTTCAAACCACTATCTGTACTTCCTTCAGGAAATACACATCTAGTTCTTCTTATTATAGTGGTTTGAAAAAACCACTATATTGTAATCCGAACGCTGCTAACTTATTCTTCTTATTATTATTAAGTTGATTTCCGCAATTAATACAGCCCGAACCGCTACACGCACAGACTCCGTTGAGGTGTCGTTTTGAAGCCAGCGTCCATGAGAGGTGTGCTAAGTATTTTTCGTGTCGATCAGATTTGTAGTTTTTGCGCAATTTGCGTTCGAAAATTTTTTTTCCCGTCATTGGAATGCACTGTCTCCAATGCATTTGAATGGGGAAATGGCAAAACGTGCCCTGAGGCGATTGAAATGGCAGTTGAGCTCATTGATATGCGCAGGCAGAACCAGTTACTATGCCAACGCCTACGAACGTCACATGACATCTCCAGAACAGAGCTTCTGCCACATAATATCAGCTCTTAAAGCGAAACCCACAGCACAAATGCAAATCTAGCTTCATCACATGACACATGCCCCTGAGAGAGAATGTGCGCCAAAGTGTATTTAGAAGCCCAGTGAGCCAAACTGGCTCTTAAAGGGCCGAAGTGCAAAAGTGACTGTTAAAGGGCCGGCGCACCGAAATGAGTCTTAAAGGGCCAACACGCCAAATCGAAAGCTGAGTGACCACAGGCTCCAAATGGGAGGCTGATCGACCCCCCGGCCTCCAAATCGGAGGCTGAGCCACCCCGGCCTCCAAATTGGAGGTTGAGCCACCCCGGACTCCAAATCGGAGGCTGAGCCACCCCGGCCTCCAAATTGGAGGCTGAGCCACCCCGGCCTCCAAATCGGAGGGTGATTGACCCCGGCCTTCAAATCGGAGGCGGATTGACCCCGGCCTCCAAATCGGAGGCTGAGCCACCCCGGCCTCCAAATCGGAGGCTGAGCCACCCCGGCCTCCAAATCGGAGGCTGAGCCACCCCGGCCTCCATATCGGAGGCTGAGCCACCCCGGCCTCCAAATCGGAGGCTGAGCCACCCCGGCCTCCAAATCGGAGGCTGATCGACCCCAGCCTCCAAATCGGAGGCTGATCGACCCCGGCCTCCAAATCGGAGGTTGATCGACCCCGGCCTCCAAATCGGAGGCTGAGCCACCCCGGCCTCCAAATCGGAGGCTGAGCCACCCCGGCCTCCAAATCGGAGGCTGAGCCACCCCGGCCTCCAAATCGGAGGCTGATCGACCCCGGCCTCCAAATGGGAGGCTGATCGACCCCGGCCTCCAAATGGGAGGCTGATCGACCCCGGCCTCCAAATGGGAGGCTGAGCCACCCCGGCCTCCAAATGGGAGGCTGAGCCACCCCGGCCTCCAAATGGGAGGCTGAGCCACCCCGGCCTCCAAATGGGAGGCTGATCCAGCTGATCGACCCCGGCCTCCAAATCGGAGGCTGATTGACCCCGGCCTCCAAATCGGAGGCTGATCGACCCCGGCCTCCAAATCGGAGGCTGAGCCACCCCGGCCTCCAAATCGGAGGCTGAGCGACCCCGGCCTCCAAATCGGAGGCTGATCGACCCCGGCCTCCAAATCGGAGGCTGATCCACCCGGCCTCCAAATCGGAGGCTGAGCCACCCCGGCCTCCAAATCGGAGGCTGAGCCACCCCGGCCTCCAAATCGGAGGCTGAGCCACCCCGGCCTCCAAATCGGAGGCTGAGCCACCCCGGCCTCCAAATCGGAGGCTCTTTGACCTCGGCCTCCAAATGGAAGCTCATCGACCCCGGCCTCCAAATCTTACCCAGAGTGGCCCCGCCCACCAAATCTTACCGAGTGGCCCCGCCCACCAAATTCGAACCCAGAGAGGCCCTGCCCACCAAACCGGACCCTGAGGGGCCCCGCCCACCAAATCGGACCCTGTGGGGCCCCGCCCACTAAATCGGACCCAGAGTGGTCCCGCCAACCAAATCGGACCCAGAGTGGCCCCGCCGACCAAATCGGACCCAGAGGGTCTCCGCCCACAAAATCAGACCCTAAGGGGCCCAACCCACCAAATCTGACCCTGAGGGGCCCCAACCACAAAATCGGACCCTGATTGGTCCCAACCACAAAATCAGACCCTGAGGGGCCCCGGCCACAAAATCGGACCCTGAGGGGCCCCGGCCACAAAATCGGACCATGAGGGGCCCTGGCCACAAAATCGGACCCTGAGGGGCCCAACCCACATAATCGGACCCTGAGGGGCCACGGCCAGAAAATCGGACCCTGAGGGGATCCGGCCACAAAATCAGACCCTGAGGGGCCCCGGCCACAAAATCGGACCCTGAGGGGCCCCACTCACAAAATTGGAACCTGAGGGGCCCCACCCACAAAATCGGACCCTGAGGGGCCACACCCACAAAATCGGAGCCTGAGAGATCCCCACCAACAATTCAAGCCTGAGGAGCCAAGGAATCGGATCCTGAGGGGCCCCACCCACCAAATCTGACCCTGAGGCCAAAGTGGCCTCTGAGAGGCACTCACAGTTAAAACGGATCCTGAGTTGAAAGTCTTGCAGGGGCAGCAGGCAAGTCTCTCTTAAAGGGGCAGCCCGGGCACCATTTCAAACCACTATCTGTACTTCCTTCAGGAAATACACATCTAGTTATTATTATTCAGTTGATTTCCGCAATTAATGCAGCCCGAACCGCTACACGCACAGACTCCGTTGAGGTGTCGTTTCGAAGCCAGCGTACATGAGAGGTGTGCTAAGTATTTTTCGTGTCGATCGGATTTGTAGTTTTTGCGCAATTTGCATTTGAAAATTTTTTTTCCCGTCATTGGAATGCACTGTCTCAATGCATTTGAATGGGGAAATTTTGCAATAGACAAAACATGCCCTGAGGCGATTGAAATGGCAGTTAAGCTCATTGATATTTGCAGGCACACCCAGTTACTATACGAACGCCGATGAACGTCACATGACCTCTCCAAGACAGAGCTTCTGCCACATAATATCAGCTCTTAAAGCAAAATCCACAGCACAAATGCAAATTTAGCTTCATCACATGACGTATGCCCCTGAGAGAGAATGTGTGTCAAAGTGGATTTAGAAGCCCAGTGAGCCACCCTGGCTCTTAAAGGGCCATCGCGCCAAAGTGATTCTTAAAGAACCGGCGCACCAAAATGAGTCTTAAAGGGACGGTGCGCCAAATCGAAAGCTGAGTGACCCAAGGCTCCAAATCGGAGGCTGATAGACCCGGCCTACAAAAAGGAGGCTGAGCCACCCTGGCATCCAAATTGGACCCAGAGTGGCCCCGCCCATCAAATCGGACCCAGAGTGGCCCCGCCCACCAAATCAGACCCAGAGTAGCCCCACCCACCAAATTGGACCGTGAGGGGCCCCACCCACAAAATCGGACCCTAAGGGGCCCCACCCACAAAATCGGACCCTGAGTGGCCCCGGCCACAAAATCGGACCCTGAGGGGCCCCACCCACAAAATCGGACCCTGAGGGGATCCGGCCACAAAATCAGACCCTGAGGGGACCCGGCCACAACATCAGACCCTGAGGGGCCCCACTCACAAAATCGGACCCTGAGGGGCCCCACCCACAAAATCGGACCCTGAGGGGCCCCGGCCACAAAATCGGACCCTCACGGGCCCCGGCCACAAAATCGGACCCTGAGGGGCCCCGGCCACAAAATCAGACCCTGAGGGGCCCCGCCTACAAAATTGAACCCTGAGGGGCCCCAACCACAAAATCGGATCCTGAGGGGCCCCACCCACAAAATCGGATCCTGAGGGGCCCCAACCACAATATCGGACCCTGAGGGGCCCCACCCACAAAATCAGACCCTGAGGGCCCCGGTCACAAAATTGGATCCTGAGGGGCCCCAACCACAAAATCGAGCCCTGAGGGGCCCCAACCACAAAATCGGACCGAGGGGCCCCACCCACAAAATTGGACCCTGAGGGGCCCCACCCACAAAATTGGACCCTGAGGGGCCCCGGCCAAAAAACTGGACCCTGAGGGGACCCACCCACAAAATTGGACCCTGAGAGGCTCCGGACACAAAATCGGACCCTGAGGGACCCCAACCACAAAATCGGACCCTGAGAGGCACCGGCCACAAAATCGGACCCTGAGGGGCCCCGGACACAAAATCGAACCCTGAGGGGCCCAACCCACAAAATCAGACTCAGTGTCCCCGCCCACCAAATTGGACCCTGAAGTGCCCCGCCCACCAAATCGGACCCAGAGTGGCCCCGCCCACCAAATCAGACCCAGAGTGGCCCCGCCCACCAAATCGGACCCTGAGGGGCCCCGCCAACCAAATCGGACCCTGAGGGGCCCCGCCCATCAAATCTTACCCAGAGTGGCCCCGCCCACCAAATCAGACCCAGAGTGGCCCCAACCACCAAATTGGACCCTGAGGGGCCCCACACACAAAATCGGACCCTAAGGGGCCCCACCCACAAAATCGGACCCTGAGGGGCCCCGGCCACAAAATCGGACCCTGAGGGGCCCCACCAGTAAAATCGGACCCCGAGGGGCCCCACCCGCAAAATCGGACCCTGACGGGCCCCACCCGCAAAATCGGACCCTGAGGGGCCCCACTCGCAAAATCGGACCCTGAGGGGTTCCACCCGCAAAATCGGACCCTAAGGGGCCCCACCCGCAAAATCGGACCCTGAAAGGCCCCACCCGCAAAATCGGACCCTGAGGGGCCCCGGCCACAAAATCGGACCCTGAGGGGCCCCGGCCACAAAATCGGACCCTGAGGGGCCCCACCCACAAAATCGGACCCTGAGGTCCCCGGCCACAAAATCGGACCCTGAGGGGCCCCGCCCACAAAATTGGACCATGAGGCGCCCCGGCCAAAAAACTGGACCCTGAGGGGCCGCACCCACAAAATTGGACCCTGAGGTGCCCCGGCCACAAAATCAGAACCTGAGGGGCCCCGGCCACAAAATCAGATCCTGAGGGGCCCCAACCACAAAATTGGACCCTGAGAGGCTCCGGACACAAAATCGGACCCTGAGGGGCCCCAACCACAAAATCGGACCCTGAGAGGCACCGGCCACAAAATCGGACCCTGAGGATCCCCGGACACAAAATCAGACCCTGAGGGGCCCCGGCCACAAAATCGGACCCTGAGGGGCCCAACCCACAAAATCAGACTCAGTGTCCCCGCCCACCAAATTGGACCCTGAAGTGCCCCGCCCACCAAATCGGACCCAGAGTGGCCCCGCCCACCAAATCGGACCCTGAGGGGCCCCGGCCACAAAATCGGACCCTGAGGGGACCCGGCCACAAAATCGGACCCTGAGGGGCCCCACCCACAAAATCGGACCCTGAGGGCCACGGCCACAAAATCGGACCCTGAGGGGCCCCGACTACAAAATTGAACCCTGAGGGGCCCCAACCACAAAATCGGATCCTGAGGGGCCCCACCCACAAAATCAGATCCTGAGGGCCCCGGTCACAAAATTGGATCCTGAGGGGCCCCAACCACAAAATCGAGCCCTGAGGGGCCCCAACCACAAAATCGGACCCTGAGGGGCCCCACCCACAAAATTGGACCGAGGGGCCCCACCCACAAAATTGGACCCTGAGGGGCCCCACCCACAAAATTGGACCCTGAGGGGCCCCGGCCAAAAAACTGGACCCTGAGTGGACCCACCCACAAAATTGGACGCTGAGGGGCCCCGGCCACAAAATTGGACCCTGAGGGGCCCCGGTCACAAAATCAGATCCTGAGGGGCCCCAACCACAAAATCGGACCCTGAGAGGCTCCGGACACAAAATCGGACCCTGAGGGGCCCCACCCACAAAATCGGACCCTGAGGGCCCGGCCACAAAATCGGACCCTGAGGGGCCCCGCCTACAAAATTGAACCCTGAGGGGCCCCAACCACAAAATCGGATCCTGAGGGGCCACACCCACAAAATCAGACCCTGAGGGCCCCGGTCACAAAATTGGATCCTGAGGGGCCCCAACCACAAAATCGAACCCTGAGGGGCCCCAACCACAAAATCAGACCCTGAGGGGACCCGGCAACAAAATTGGACCCTGAGGTGCCCCACCCACAAAATTGGACCCTGAGGGGCCCCACCCACAAAATTGGACCCTGAGGGGCCCCGGCCAAAAAACTGGACCCTGAGGGGCCGCACCCACAAAATTGGACCCTGAGGGGCCCCACCCACAAAATTGGACCCTGAGGGGCCCCGGCCAAAAAACTGGACCCTGAGGGGCCGCACCCACAAAATTGGACCCTGAGGGGCCCCGGTCACAAAATCGGACCCTGAGGGGCCCCGGCCACAAAATCAGATCCTGAGGGGCCCCAACCACAAAATCGGACCCTGAGAGGCTCCGGACACAAAATCGGACCCTGAGGGGCCCCACCCACAAAATCGGACCCTGAGGGCCCGGCCACAAAATCGGACCCTGAGGGGCCCCGCCTACAAAATTGAACCCTGAGGGGCCCCAACCACAAAATCGGATCCTGAGGGGCCACACCCACAAAATCAGACCCTGAGGGCCCCGGTCACAAAATTGGATCCTGAGGGGCCCCAACCACAAAATCGAACCCTGAGGGGCCCCAACCACAAAATCAGACCCTGAGGGGACCCGGCAACAAAATTGGACCCTGAGGTGCCCCACCCACAAAATTGGACCCTGAGGGGCCCCACCCACAAAATTGGACCCTGAGGGGCCCCGGCCAAAAAACTGGACCCTGAGGGGCCGCACCCACAAAATTGGACCCTGAGGGGCCCCACCCACAAAATTGGACCCTGAGGGGCCCCGGCCAAAAAACTGGACCCTGAGGTGCCGCACCCACAAAATTGGACCCTGAGGGGCCCCGGTCACAAAATCGGACCCTGAGGGGCCCCGGCCACAAAATCAGATCCTGAGGGGCCCCAACCACAAAATCGGACCCTGAGAGGCTCCGGACACAAAATCGGACCCTGAGGGACCCCAACCACAAAATCGGACCCTGAGGGGCCCCGGACACAAAATCGGACCCTGAGGGGCCCAACCCACAAAATCAGACTCAGTGTCCCCGCCCACCAAATTGGACCCTGAAGTGCCCCGCCCACCAAATTGGACCCAGAGTGGCCCCGCCCACCAAATCAGACCCAGAGTGGCCCCGCCCACCAAATCGGACCCTGAGGGGCCCCGCCAACCAAATCGGACCCTGAGGGGCCCCGCCCATCAAATCTTACCCAGAGTGGCCCCGCCCACCAAATCAGACCCAGAGTGGCCCCGCCCACCAAATTGGACCCTGAGGGGCCCCACCCACAAAATCGGACCCTAAGGGGCCCCACCCACAAAATCGGACCCTGAGGGGCCCCACCCGCAAAATCGGACCCTGAGGGGCCCCACCAGCAAAATCGGACCCCGAGGGGCCCCACCCGCAAAATCGGACCCTGAGGCGCCCCACCCGCAAAATCGGACCCTGAGGGGCCCCACTCGCAAAATCAGACCCTGAGGGGTTCCACCCGCAAAATCGGACCCTGAGGGGCCCCACCCGCAAAATCGGACCCTGAGGGGCCCCACCCGCAAAATCGGACCCTGAGGGGCCCCGGCCACAAAATCGGACCCTGAGGGGCCCCACCCACAAAATTGGACCCTGAGGGCCCCGGCCACAAAATCGGACCCTGAGGGGCCCCGCCTACAAAATTGAACCCTGAGGGGCCCCAACCACAAAATCGGATCCTTAGGGGCCCCACCCACAAAATCAGACCTTGAGGGCCCCGGTCACAAAATTGGATCCTGAGGGGCCCCAACCACAAAATCGAACCCTGAGGGGCCCCAACCACAAAATCAGACCCTGAGGGGCCCCGGCCACAAAATTGGACCCTGAGGTGCCCCACCCACAAAATTGGACCCTGAGGGGCCCCACCCACAAAATTGGACCCTGAGGGGCCCCGGCCAAAAAACTGGACCCTGAGGGGCCGCACCCACAAAATTGGACCCTGAGGGGCCCCGGCCACAAAATCAGAACCTGAGGGGCCCCGGCCACAAAATCAGATCCTGAAGGGCCCCAACCACAAAATCGGACCCTGAGAGGCTCCGGACACAAAATCGGACCCTGAGGGGCCCCAACCACAAAATCGGACCCTGAGAGGCACCGACCACAAAATCGGACCCTGAGGGGCCCCGGACACAAAATCGGACCCTGAGGGGCCCCGGCCACAAAATCGGACCCTGAGGGGCCCAACCCACAAAATCAGACTCAGTGTCCCCGCCCACCAAATTGGACCCTGAAGTGCCCCGCCCACCAAATCGGACCCTGAGTGGCCCCGCCCACCAAATCAGACCCAGAGTGGCCCCGAACACCAAATCGGACCCTGAGGGGCCCCGCCCACCAAATCGGACCCTGAGGGGCCCCGCCAATAAAATCGGACCCTGAGGGGGCCCGCCCACCAAATCGGACCCTGAGGGGCCCCGCCCACTAAATCGGATTCTGAAAGGCCCCAACCACAAAATCGGACCCTGAGGGGCCCCACCCACAAAATCGGACCCTGAGGGGCCCCGCTGACCAAATTGAACTCTGAGGGGCCCCACTCACCAAATCGGACCCTGAGTGGCCCCGCCCACCAAATTGGACCCTGAGTGGCCCCGCCCACCCAATCGGAACCTGAGTGGCCCCGTCCACCAAATCGGACCCTAAGGGGCCACACCCACAAAATCGGACCCTGAGGTGCCCGGGCCACAAAATTGGACCCAGAGGGGCCCCACCCACAAAATCGGACCCTGAGGGGCCACGCTGACCAAATTGAACTCTGAGGGGCCCCACTCACCAAATCGGACCCTGAGTGGCCCCGCCCACCAAATTGGACCCTGAGTGGCCCCGCCCACCCAATCGGAACCTGAGTGGCCCCGTCCACCAAATCGGGCCCTGAGGGGTCCCACCCACAAAATCGGACCCTCAGGCCAAAGTGGCCCCTGAGAGGCACCCACAGTTAAAACGGATCCTGAGTTGAAAGTCTTGCAGGGGCAGCAGGCAAGTCGCTCTTAAAGGGGCAGCCTGGGCACCATTTCAAACCACTATCTGTGCTTCCTTCAGGAAATACACATCTAGTTATAGTGGTTTGAAAAAACCACTATATTGTAATCCGAACGCTGCTAACTTATTCTTCTTCTTCTTATTATTAAGTTGATTTCCGCAATTAATGCGGCCCGAACCGCTACACGCACAGACTCAGTTGAGGTGTCGTTTCGAAGCCAGCGTCCATGAGAGGTGTGCTAAGTATTTTTCGTGTCGATCGGATTTGTAGTTTTTGCGCAATTTGCGTTTGAAAATTTTTTTTCCCGTCATTGGAATGCACTGTCTCCAATGCTTTTCAATAGGAAATGGCAAAACATGCCCTGAGGCGATTGAAATGACAGTTGAGCTCATTGATATGCGCAGGCAGACCCAGTTACTATGCCAACGCCTACGAACTTCACTTGAACCCCAGCACAGAGCCTCTGCCACATAATATCAGCTCTTAAAGCGAAACTCACAGCACAAATGCAAATCTAGCTTCATCACATGACACATGCCCCTGAGAGAGAATGTGTGCACCAAAGTGGATTTAAAAGAAGCCCAGTGAGCCAAACTAGCTCTTAAAGGGCCAATGCGCCAAACTGATTGTTAAAGGCCCAGCACACCCAAATGAGTCTTAAAGGGCCGACACACCAAATCGGAGGCTGAGCGACCCCGGCCTCCAAATCGGAGGCTGAGCCACCCCGGCCTCCAAATCGGAGGCTGAGCCACCCCGGCCTCCAAATCGGAGGCTGAGCCACCCCAGCCTCCAAATCGGACGCTGAGCCACCCCGGCCTCCAAATCGGAGGCTGAGCCACCCCGGCCTCCAAATCGGAGGCTGAGCCACCCCGGCCTCCGAATCGGAGTCTGATCGACCCCGGCCTCCAAATCGGAGGCTGAGCGACCCCGGCCTCCAAATCGGAGGCTGAGCGACCCCGGCCTCCAAATCGGAGGCTGAGCGACCCCGGCCTCCAAATCGGAGGCTGAGCGACCCCGGCCTCCAAATCGGAGGCTGATCCACCCCGGCCTCCAAATCGGAGGCTGATCCACCCCGGCCTCCAAATCGGAGGCTGATCCACCCCGGCCTCCAAATCGGAGGCTGAGCCACCCCGGCCTCCAAATCGGAGGCTGAGCCACCCCGGCCTCCAAATCGGAGGCTCATCGACCCCGGCCTCCAAATCGGAAGCTCATCGACCCCTGCCTCCAAATCGGAGGCTCTTTGACCTCGGCCTCCAAATCGGAAGCTCAACGACCCCGGCCTCCAAATTGGAGTCTGAGCGACCCCAGCCTCCAAATCTTACCCAGAGTGGCCCCACCCACCAAATCAGACCCAGAGAGGCCCTGCCCACCAAATCGGTCCCTGAGGGGCCCCGCCCACCAAATCGGACCCTGAGAGGCCCCGCCCACCAAATCGGACCCAAAGTGGTCCCGCCCACCAAATTGGACCCAGAGTGGTCCCGCCCACCAAATTGGACCCAGTGGGGCTCCGCCCACAAAATCAGACCCTGAGGGGCCGCGGCCACAAAATCGGACCCTGATGGGCCCCGGTCACAAAATTGGACCCTGATAGGCCCCGGCCACAAAATCGGACCCTGAGGGGCCCCAACCACAAAATCGGACCCTGAGAGGCCCCGCCCACCAAATTGGACCCAGAGTGGTCCCGCCCACCAAATTGGACCCAGAGGGGCCCCACCCACAAAATTGGACCCAGAGGGGTCCCAACCACAAAATCGGACCCTGAGGGGACCCAACCACAAAATCGGACCCTGAGGGGCCCCTGACACAAAATCTGACCCTGAGGGGCCCCGGCCACAAAATCGGACCCTGAGGGGCCCAGCCCACAAAATCGGACCCTGAGGGGCCCTGCCCACCAAATTGGACCCTGAGGGGCCCCGCCCACCAAATCGGACCCTGAGAGGCCCCACCCACCAAATCGGACCCTGAGGGGCCCTGGCCACAAAATTGGACCCTGAGGGGCCCACCCACAAAATCAGACTCTGAGGGGTTCCGGCCACAAAATCGGACCCTGAGGGGCCCCGGCCACAAAATCGGACCCTGAGGGGCCCCACCCACCAAATCGGACCCTGAGGGGCCCCGGCCACAAAATCGGACCCTGAGGGGCCCCACCCACCAAATCGGACCCTGAGGGGCCCCGGCCACAAAATCGGACCCTGTGGAGCCCCACCCACAAAATCGGGCCTTGAGGGGCCCCACCCACAAAATCGGACCCTGGGGCCAAAGTGGCCCCTGAGAGGCACCCACAGTTAAAACGGGTCCTGAGTTGAAAGTCTTGCAGGGGCATCAGGCAAGTCTCTCTTAAAGGGGCAGCCTGGGCACCATTTCAAACCACTATCTGTACTTCCTTCAGGAAATACACATCTAGTTCTTCTTATTATTCAGTTGATTTACGCAATTAATGCGGCCCGAACTGCTACACGCACAGACTCCGTTGAGGTGTCGTTTCGAAGCCAGAGTCCATGAGAGGTGTGCTAAGTATTTTTCGTGTCGATCGGATTTGTAGTTTTTGCGCAATTTGCGTTTGAAAATTTTTTTTCCTGTCATTGGAATGCACTGTCTCCAATGCTTTTCAATGGGAAGCTTAAAACATGCCCTGAGGCGATTGAAATGGCAGTTGAGCTCATTGATATGCGTAGGCAGACCCAGTTACTATGCCAACGCCTACGAACAACACATGACACCTCCAGGAGAGAGCTTCTGCCACATAATATCAGCTCTTAAAGCAAAACCCACAGCACAAATGCAAATCTAGCTTCATCACATGACGCATGCCCCTGAGAGAGAATGTGCGCCAAAGTGGATTTAGAAGCGCAGTGAGCCACCCTGGCTCTTAAAGGGCCGACGCGCCAAAGTGATTCTTAAAGAGCCGGCGCACCAAAATGAGTCTTAAAGGGCCGGCGCGCCAAATCGAAAGCTGAGTGACCCAAGGCTCCAAATCGGAGGCTGATAGACCCTGGCCTACAAAAAGGAGGCTGAGCAACCCTGGCATCCAAATTGGACCCAGAGTGGCCCCGCCCACCAAATCGGACCCAGAGTGGCCTCGCCCACCAAATCAGACCCAGAGTGGCCCCGCCCACCAAATTGAACCCTGAGGGGCCTCACCCACAAAATCGGACCCTAAGGGGCCCCACCCACAAAATCGGACCCTGAGGGGCCCCACCCACAAAATCGGACCCTGAGGGGCCCCACCCACAAAATCAGACCCTGAGGGGATCCGGCCACAAAATCGGACCCTGAGGGACCCCACCTACAAAATTGAACCCTGAGGGGCCCCAACCACAAAATTGAACCCTGAGGGGCCCCAACCACAAAATCGGACCCTGAGGGACCCCGGCCACAAAATCAGATCCTGAGGGGCCCCAACCACAAAATCGGACCCTGAGAGGCTCCGGCCACAAAATCAGCCCCTGAGGGGCCCCAACCACAAAATCGGACCCTGAGAGGCACCGTCCACAAAATCAGACCCTGAGGGGCCCCGGACACAAAATCGGACCCTGAGGGGCCCTGGCCACAAAATCGGACCCTGAGGGGCCCAACCCACAAAATCAGACTCAGTGTCCCCGCCCACCAAATTGGACCCTGAAGGGCCCCGTCCACCAAATCGGACCCAGAGTGGCCCCGCCCACCAAATCAGACCCAGAGTGGCCCCGCCCCCCAATTCGGACCCTGAGGGGCCCCACCCACCAAATCGGACCCTGAGGGGCCCCGCCCACCAAATTGGACCCTGAGGGGCCCCGCCCACCAAATCAGACCCTGAGGGGCCCCGCCCACTAAATCGCATTCTGAAAGGCCCCACCCACAAAATCGGACCCTAAGGGGCCCCGCTGACCAAATTGAACTCAGGGGCCCCGCCCACCAAATCGGACCCAGAGTGGCCCCGCCCACCATATCAGACCAAGAGTGGCCCCGCTCACCAAATCGGACCCCGAGGGGCCCCGCCCACCAAATCGAACCCCGAGGAGCCCCTCCCACCAAATCGGACCCCGAGTAATCCCACCAACCAAATTGGACCCTGAGGGGCCCCGCCCACCAAATCGGACTCTGATAGATCCCGCCCACCAAATCAGACCCTGAGGGGCCCCGCTCACCAAATCTGGCCCTGAGGGGCCCCGCTCACCAAATCGGACCCAGAGGGGCCCCGCTCACCAAATCGGACCCTGAGGGGCCCCGCCCACCAAATCGGACCTTGAGGGGCCCCACCCACCAAATCGGACCCTGAGGGGCCCCACCCACCAAATCGGACCCTGAGGGGCCCCGGCCACAAAATCGGACCCCGAGGGGCTCCACCCACAAAATCGGACCCTGAGGGGCCCCGGCCACAAAATCCGACCCTGAGGGGCCCCACCCACAAGATTGGACCCTGAGGGGCCCCAACCACCAAATCAGACCCTGAGGGGCCCCGGCCACAAAATCGAACCCTGAGGGGCCCCACCCACCAAATCAGCCCCTGAGGGGACCCGGCCACCAAATCGGACCCTGAGGGGCCCCACCCACCAAATCGGACCCTGAGGGGCCCCACCCACAAAATCGGGCCCTGAGGGCCCCACCCACAAAATCGGACCCTGAGGCCAAAGTGGCCCCTGAGAGGCACCCACAGTTAAAACGGATCCTGAGTTGAAAGTCTTGCAGGTGCAGCAGGCAAGTCTCTCTTAAAGGGGCAGCCCGGGCAGCATTTCAAACCACTATCTGTACATCCTTCAGGAAATACACATCTAGTATTATTATAGTGGTTTGAAAAAACCACTATATTGTAATCCGAACGCTGCTAACTTATTCTTCTTATTATTCAGTTGATTTCCGCAATTAATGCGGCCCGAACCACTACACGCACAGATTCCATGAGAGGTGTGCTAAGTATTTTTTGTGTCGATCGGATTTGTAGTTTTTGCGTAATTTGCGTTTGAAATTTTTTTTTCCCGTCATTGGAATGCACTGTCTCCAATGCTTTTCAATGGGAAGCTTAAAACATGCCCTGAGGCGATTGAAATGGCAGTTGAGCTCATTGATATGCGCACGCACACCCAGTTACTATGCCAACACCTACGAACACCACATGACGCCCCCAGGAGAGAGCTTCTGCCACATATCAGCTCTTAAAGCAAAACCCACAACACCAATGCAAATCTAGCTTCATTACATGACGCATGCCCCTGAGAGAGAATGTGTGCGCCAAAGTGGATTTAGAAGCCCAGTGAGCCACCCTGGCTCTTAAAGGGCCGATGCGCCAAAGTGATTCTTAAAGAGCCGACGCACCGAAATGAGTCTTAAAGGGCCGGCGCGCCAAATCGAAAGCTGAGTGACCCAAGGCTCCAAATTGGAGGCTGATAGACCCTGGCCTACAAAAAGGAGGCTGAGCAACCCTGGCATCCAAATTGGACCCAGAGTGGCCCCGCCCACCAAATCGGACCCAGAGTGGCCCCGCCCACCAAATCAGACCCAGAGTGGCCCCACCCACAAAATCGGACCCTGAGGGGCCCCACCCACAAAATCGGACCCTGAGGGGATCCGGCCACAAAATCAGACCCTGAGGGGCTCCGGCCACAACATCGGACCCTGAGGGGCCCCACTCACAAAATCGGACCCTGAGGGGCCCCACCCACAAAATCGGACCCTGAGGGGCCCCAACCACAAAATCAGACCCTGAGGGACCCCGGCCGCAAATTCGGACCCTAACGGGCCCCGGCCACAAAATCAGACCCTGAGGGGCCCCGGCCACAAAATCGGATCCTGAGGGACCCCACCTACAAAATTGAACCCTTAGGGGCCCCAACCACAAAATCGGATCCTGAGGGGCCCCACCCACAAAATCGGACCCTGAGGGGCCCCACCCACAAAATTGGACCCTCAGGGGCCCCGGCCACAAAATCGGACCCTGAGGGACCCCGGCCACAAAATCAGATCCTGAGGGGCCCCAACCACAAAATCGGACCCTGAGAGGCTCCGGCCACAAAGTCAGCCCCTGAGGGGCCCCAACCACAAAATCGGACCCTGAGAGGCACCGGCCACAAAATCGGACCCTGAGGGGCCCCGGACACAAAATCGGACCCTGAGGGGCCCCGGCCACAAAATCGGACCCTGAGGGGCCCAACCCACAAAATCAGACTCAGTGTCCCCGCCCACCAAATTGGACCCTGAAGGGCCCCTTCCACCAAATCGGACCCAGAGTGGCCCCGCCCACCAAATCGGACCCTGAGGGGCCCCGCCCACCAAATCGGACCCAGAGTGGCCCCACCCACCAAATCGGACCCAGAGTGGCCCCGCCCACCAAATCGGACCCAGAGTGGCCCCGCCCACCAAATCGGACCCTGAGGGGCCCCGCCCACCAAATTGGACCCTGAGGGGCCCCGTCCACCAAACTGGACCCTGAGGGGCCCCGCCCAACAAATTGGACCCTGAGGGGCCCCGCCCACCAAATCGGATTCTGAGGGGCCCCGCCCACTAAATCAGATTCTGAAAGGCCCCAACCACAAAATCGGACCCTGAGGGGCCCCACCCATAAAATCGGACCCTGAGGGGCCCCGCTGACCAAATTGAACTCTGAGGGGCCCCGCCCACCAAATCAGACCCTGAGTGACCCGCCCACCAAACCAGACCTAGAGTGGCCCCGCTCACCAAATCGGACCCCGAGAGGCCTCACCCACCAAATCGGACCCCGAGGGGCCCCGCCCACCAAATCGGACCCCGAGGGGTCACGCCCACCAAATCAGACCCCGAGGGATCCCGCCCACCAAATCGGACCCCGAGGGTCCCCGCCAACCAAATTGGACCCTGAGGGGCCCCACCCACCAAATCGGACCCTGAGGGGCCCCACCCACCAAATCGGACCCTGAGGGGCCCCGCCCACTAAATCGGATTCTGAAAGGCCCCAACCACAAAATCGGACCCTGAGGGGCCCCACCCACAAAATCGGACCCTAAGGGGCCCCGCTGACCAAATTGAACTCTGAGGGGCCCCGCCCACCAAATCGGACCCAGAGTGGCCCCCCCACCATATCAGACCAAGAGTGGCCCCGCTCACCAAATCGGACCCCGAGGGGCCCCGCCCACCAAATCGGACCCCGAGGAGCCCCTCCCACCAAATCGGACCCCGAGTAATCCCGCCAACCAAATTGGACCCTGAGGGGCCCCGCCCACCAAATCGGACTCTGATAGATCCCGCCCACCAAATCAGACCCCGAGGGGCCCCGCTCACCAAATCGGACCCTGAGGGGCCCCGCTCACCAAATCGGACCCTGAGGGGTCCCACCCACCAAATCGAACCCTGAGGGGCCCCACCCACCAAATCGGACCCTGAGGGGCCCCGGCCACAAAATCGGACCCTGAGGGGCCCCACCCACCAAATCGGACCCTGAGGGGCCCCGGTCACCAAATCCGACCCTGAGGGGCCCCACCCACAAAATCGAACCCAGAGGGGCCCCGGCCACAAGATTGGACCCTGAGGGTCCCCAACCACCAAATCAGACCCTGAGGGGCCCCGGCCACAAAATCGAACCCTGAGGGGCCCCACCCAGCAAATCAGCCCCTGAGGAGACCCGGCCACCAAATCGGACCCTGAGGGGCCCCACCCACCAAATCGGACCCTGAGGTGCCCCGGCCACAAAATCGGACCCTGAGGGGCCCCACCCAAAAAATCGGGCCCTGAGGGCCCCACCCACAAAATCGGACCCTGAGGCCAAAGTGGCCCCTGAGAGGCACCCACAGTTAAAATGGATCCTGAGTTGAAAGTCTTGCAGGTGCAGCAGGCAAGTCTCTCTTAAAAAGGCAGCCCGGGCAGCATTTCAAACCACTATCTGTACTTCCTTCAGGAAATACACATCTAGTATTATTATAGTGGTTTGAAAAAACCACTATATTGTAATCCGAACGCTGCTAACTTATTCTTCTTATTATTCAGTTGATTTCCGCAATTAATGCGGCCCGAACCGCTACACGCACAGACTCCATTGAGGTGTCGTTTCTAGAGTTGAGCGAAACGGGTCGAAAAAATTCAAAAGTCGCCGACTTTTGGCAAAGTCGGGTTTCATGAAACGAAACCCGACCCTAGGATGAGGTTGGCCACGAGGTCGGCGACTTACGCGCCAAAGTCGCGTTTCAAAAGTTTGTTTTGCGCTCTTTTTCAGCCAATCAGGATCCACGGACACTGTGGGCAACGTGATGACCTAGGCACGGGTCACCACCATCTTTCAGAAGGGCATGCAAGTGATTGACTTGCTTTGGTGAGCGTCACAGTGGGTATAAAAGGGCGTGCACGCCGACCGCCATCTTACTTCTGCCGATCTTAGTATAGGGAGAGGTTGCTGCTGATTCTGTAGGGAGAGCGTTAGGCAGGGAAGAAGACAAAAGAACTGCTTCTGCTGCTAGCGATTTGGCCTGCACAACACACAGGTCACTGTGTGTGCAGTGCAAGGGGAGGCTAAATTGTGTTGTATCAGTGGTGTTGGTTGTTGGGCTGCCTTCTAAGGCTTCCTGACACGCTGGCATTGCTGTTTACCCACTGCTCCGCAAACTGCTTTTTTAAAAGCAATCCAATCTCCCTTATGCTCTAGTCACTTTTGTCACAGCTGTGCCATCGAGCGTGTCACATAGCGCTCAGATATCAGTGGGCCTCACACAATCCACAAGTGTCCAGTGTCCAAAAGTGTACGCAGAGATTCAAAATCTCCATTATCCTCTCGTCACTTTGGTCACAGGCAGCTGTGCCATCGAGCGTGTCACATAGCGCTCAGATATCAGTGGGCCTCACACAATCTACAAGTGTCCAGTGTCCAAAAGTGTACGCAGAGAATCAAAATCTCCATTATCCTCTCGTCACTTTGGTCACAGGCAGCTGTGCCATCGAGCGTGTCACATAGCGCTCAGATATCAGTGGGCCTCACACAATCCACAAGTGTCCAGTGTCCAAAAGTGTACGCAGAGATTCAAAATCTCCATTATCCTCTCGTCACTTTGGTCACAGGCAGCTGTGCCATCGAGCGTGTCACATAGCGCTCAGATATCAGTGGGCCTCACACAATCTACAAGTGTCCAGTGTCCAAAAGTGTACGCAGAGAATCAAAATCTCCATTATCCTCTCGTCACTTTGGTCACAGGCAGCTGTGCCATCGAGCGTGTCACATAGCGCTCAGATATCAGTGGGCCTCACACAATCCACAAGTGTCCAGTGTCCAAAAGTGTACGCAGAGAATCAAAATCTCCATTATCCTCTCGTCACTTTGGTCACAGGCAGCTGTGCCATCGAGCATGTCACATAGCGCTCAGATATCAGTGGGCCTCACACAATCCACAAGTGTCCAGTGTCCAAAAGTGTACGCAGAGATTCAAAATCTCCATTATCCTCTCGTCACTGTGGTCACAGGCAGCTGTGCCATCGAGCGTGTCACATAGCGCTCAGATATCAGTGGGCCTCACACAATCCACAAGTGTCCAGTGTCCAAAAGTGTACGCAGAGATTCAAAATCTCCATTATCCTCTCGTCACTTTGGTCACAGGCAGCTGTGCCATCGAGCGTGTCACATAGCGCTCAGATATCAGTGGGCCTCACACAATCCACAAGTGTCCAGTGTCCAAAAGTGTACGCAGAGATTCAAAATCTCCATTATCCTCTCGTCACTTTGGTCACAGGCAGCTGTGCCATCGAGCGTGTCACATAGCGCTCAGATATCAGTGGGCCTCACACAATCCACAAGTGTCCAGTGTCCAAAAGTGTACGCAGAGATTCAAAATCTCCATTATCCTCTCGTCACTTTGGTCACAGGCAGCTGTGCCATCGAGCGTGTCACATAGCACTCAGATATCAGTGGGCCTCACACAATCCACAAGTGTCCAGTGTCCAAAAGTGTACGCAGAGATTCAAAATCTCCATTATCCTCTTGTCACTTTGGTCACAGGCAGCTGTGCCATCGAGCGTGTCACATAGCGCTCAGATATCAGTGGGCCTCACAATCCACAAGTGTCCAGTGTCCAAAAGTGTAAGCAGAGATTCAAAATCTCCATTATCCTCTCGTCACTTTGGTCACAGGCAGCTGTGCCATCGAGCGTGTCACATAGCGCTCAGATATCAGTGGGCCTCACACAATCTACAAGTGTCCAGTGTCCAAAAGTGTACGCAGAGAATCAAAATCTCCATTATCCTCTCGTCACTTTGGTCACAGGCAGCTGTGCCATCGAGCGTGTCTCATAGCGCTCAGATATCAGTGGGCCTCACACAATCCACAAGTGTCCAGTGTCCAAAAGTGTACGCAGAGATTCAAAATCTCCATTATCCTCTCGTCACTTTGGTCACAGGCAGCTGTGCCATCGAGCGTGTCACATAGCGCTCAGATATCAGTGGGCCTCACACAATCCACAAGTGTCCAGTGTCCAAAAGTGTACGCAGAGATTCAAAATCTCCATTATCCTCTCGTCACTTTGGTCACAGGCAGCTGTGCCATCGAGCGTGTCACATAGCGCTCAGATATCAGTGGGCCTCACACAATCCACAAGTGTCCAGTGTCCAAAAGTGTATGCAGAGATTTAAAATCTCCATTATCCTCTCGTCACTTTGGTCACAGGCAGCTGTGCCATCGAGCGTGTCACATAGCGCTCAGATATCAGTGGGCCTCACACAATCCACAAGTGTCCAGTGTCCAAAAGTGTACGCAGAGAATCAAAATCTCCATTATCCTCTCGTCACTTTGGTCACAGGCAGCTGTGCCATCGAGCGTGTCACATAGCGCTCAGATATCAGTGGGCCTCACACAATCCACAAGTGTCCAGTGTCCAAAAGTGTACGCAGAGATTCAAAATCTCCATTATCCTCTCGTCACTTTGGTCACAGGCAGCTGTGCCATCGAGCGTGTCACATAGCGCTCAGATATCAGTGGGCCTCACACAATCCACAAGTGTCCAGTGTCCAAAAGTGTACACAGAGATTCAAAATCTCCATTATCCTCTCGTCACTTTGGTCACAGGCAGCTGTGCCATCGAGCGTGTCACATAGCGCTCAGATATCAGTGGGCCTCACACAATCCAAAAGTGTCCACTGTCCACAAGTGTGTGCAGAAATTCTAAATCTCCCCTGTCCTATAGACACCTTTTACCTTGTTTTACATTACTATATAGTTTGTTGGATTTTGTCTACATTTCTACCAAAAATGAGGAAGGCTGGTGGAAGAGGCCGTGGAATTGGGCGGGGGTTGGCAGCTGGTAATTATGGTGTTGGTGGTGGATCTGATGGTAGTGGCAAGAGCAAAATAGGACCGAATGCAGGAGGTGCTGACCCTGCGTCATCGTCTGGCTACATAAGGCCTCGAACGCTTAGTTTTCTAGGAGTTGGCAAACCGCTTTTAAAGGCAGAGCATCAGGAAAAAGTTTTGTCTTACATTGCTGACTCAGCCTCCAGCTCTATTGCCTCCTCTTCTTCAGTTGTAAAAAGTAAAAGCACTGAGTCGTCATTGGAGGCTCATGTTCATGAACCACACCTTTCCTTGTGTCCTTCACCCCAACCAAGATTGAAGGATGACGCATGCCATACTACTGATTACTCCATGGAGCTGTTTTCACATACCATGCCTGGATTATCAAGTCAAATGGTGAATTACCCAGGCCAAGATGAATCTGACATGGAGTGCACTGATGCACAGCCGCTGATGGATGATTCTGCTGGTACATTCACTCAGAGCACTACATTGTCCTCGCAGTGTACAGAGCCAGATTTTGACCCTGATGAGACTCAGGTGCCCCTTCCCGCACACTATACCACCATACACGGTGACACAGAGAAAGGTGCACATGACATAGAAGAGGAGGTGATGGATGACCCAGTTGTTGACCCAGATTGGCATCCATTGGGGGAAGAGGGTGCTGCTTCCAATAGCTCAGATGAGGAGCATCCACAGCAGACATCGACATCGCAACAGCTGTTATCTGGCAGGCCCGGAGCACTCCAAAGACAGGTTCCAAACATCAAAAGAGTTGCTGGACAGCTTGTCCAGAGGGTCAAAAGATCACAGCGTGCTAGGCTGCAAAATGTCTGCCAAAGTAGGAAGAGTGCAGTGTGGCACTTTTTTGAACAAAATCCTCATGATCAGGCCAAGGTTATCTGTAAGAAGTGCGCAAAGACCTTTAGCCGAGGGAAAAATCTGAAAAATTTGAATACCAGTTGCATGCTTAGACATTTAACCAGCATGCACTTGCAAGCGTGGACACAACACCAAACCTCAAGTGCCACATGTGCAACTGATCACAACGAAGGTAGTCAGCAACGCTACATTGTTTCCCCCACTGTAAGCCCACCGGTTAGCACAGCAGCAAATGTTGAGGTGTCGTTGCAAGGCCACAGCAGTCAGGGAATCCCACTGTTATATCAACGAAAGACTGATTCTAGGCCATCAGAAAGAACACCAACTCCATCACCATCATCAACCCTCTCTCAGTCCGCCCTGTCCACCGCTACTTCCACCATATGCAGCTCTCAAGTCCAGCTCACCCTCCCAGACACTATGAGTAGGTCAAGAAAGTACTCAGTCTCTCATCCGCATACACTGGGTTTGAACGCCCACATTGCCAAACTAATCTCGTTTGAGATGATGCCCTTTCGGTTGGTGGAAAGCACAGCTTTCCGCGAACTCATGGCCTATGCAGTACCACGCTATGACCTACCCAGTCGCCACTTCTTCTCTCGCAAAGCCATCCCAGCCCTCCACCATCATGTGAAAGACCGCATTGTCCATGCACTCAAGCAGTCGGTGAGCGGAAAGGTGCACCTCACAACTGATGCATGGTCCAGTCGGCATGGCCAGGGCCGTTACGTGTCCATCACTGCGCACTGGGTTAATGTGGTGGATGCAGGGTCCACAGGGGACAGCGGTGGTGGGACAGTGCTGCCTAGCCCACGGTATAGGAAACAGTTGGCTGTAGGCGTTCCACCCTCCTCCTCCTCCTCCTCCAGAAGCGAAAGCTCGTCCACAGAGCGCAGTCGTACGAGCACTCCATCTGCAGCTGCCACTGTTGCACACGATGTGTCCCCCTATCGAGCAGCTAGTGGAAAGCGTCAGCAGGCTGTGTTGCAGATGATGTGTTTGGGCGACAGACACACCGCCGAGGTGCTGGCCGAGTACTTGAAGCGACAAACTGAGTCATGGCTGGGCAGTGTACATCTTGAGGCAGGCAAGGTAGTTAGTGATAACGGCCGTAATTTTGTGGCAGCCATAGCCCTTTCAAAACTCAGCCACATACCTTGCTTGGCTCACACATTGAACCTGGTGGTGCAGTGCTTCCTCAAAAATTATCCGGAGTTAACAGCCGTGCTCCAGAAGGTGCGAAGACTGTGCGCGCACATCCGCCGGTCGCCTGTACACTCCGTTCGTATGCAGAAGCTGCAGCGATTGCTCCACCTTCCCAACCACCGCCTCATTATCGACATTGCAACAAGGTGGAACTCCACCCTGCACATGGTGGAGCGGCTGTGCGAGCAGAGGCAGGCCATAATGCATTTGTGGGAGGATACACGGCCAGGCACTTTGAGAGCAGACATGGAGTTGACAGGTGTGCAGTGGTCGAAGCTGAAAGACCTTTGTAAAGTCCTTCAGTGTTTTGAGGAATGCACACGGCTGGTAAGCGCAGACGACGCCATCCTAAGCATGAGCATCCCACTTATGCGTCTGCTCATGCAAACTTTGACGCACCTTAAGGAGAAGGCGTCTGCAGCCAATGTTGATGAGGAGGAAGAGGAGGAGGGAATCCTTGATGACATTCAGCCATTGTCTGCTCAGGGACCTCTCCTGGACGAAGTGGAGGAAGAAGAGGAGGAGGAGGAGGAGGATGATGGGGATGATTACTTAGGGGAGGAGGATGCATCTCGTGGGGCAAGTGAAAATGTTGGCGTGGCAAGGTCTGGTACAGGGTTTGTGCGTGACTGGAGGGATGTGGATTTGCCAGAAAGTGCTCCTCCACACAGCACTCGCAGTGCATCATTGACACCGGGAACATTGGCCCACATGTCAGATTTTGCCTTGCGGATCCTAAAAAGGGACCCCCGCATTGCCAAAATGATGAACGATGACGACTACTTTTTGGCCAGCATCCTGGATCCACGCTATAAAGGCAAATTACAAAACATCATGCCACAGGAGAACCTTGACCTAATATTGGCTAATAAACAAGCAACTCTGGTAAATCGGTTGCTTGAGGCATTCCCAGCACACAGCAGCGGTGATGGTTCTCACACGAGCTGTACGGGCCGGGGGCAGCTTGGCAGAGGTGTTCGTGGTGCACACAGCAGAAGTGGCGTTGGAGACAGGGGTTTCATGACAATGTTGTGGACTGATTTTTCAAATACCGCTCACACAACTGGTAATACTGCATCGATGGAAAGTGACAGGAGACAGCAGTTGTCAACTATGGTTACAAACTACTTTTCCTCCCATATCGATGTTCTCCCACACAGGTCATTCCCCTTTGACTATTGGGCCACTAAACTGGACACCTGGCCTGAATTGGCACAATATGCCTTACAGGAGCTCGCTTGCCCAGCTGCAAGTGTGCTATCGGAAAGAGTCTTCAGTGCAGCTGGATCAATCCTTACAGAAAAAAGGACCCGTCTGTCAACCCAAAATGTGGATGATCTAACCTTCATTAAAATGAACCACGCATGGGTTTCCAAGGATTTTGTCCCACCTTCCCCTGATGACACATAGGGTGACAGAAAAATGGCTTGCTTTGGTCCACCTCTTCCTGCTACTTCACCTATTTCGCCTTTTGCATCAGCTGAATGTCCAACATCAACATATGCCACTTTCTAAAACTCCCTAACTGTGCTGCCTCCCCCCCCATGGCCGGGGTCACCACCTACCGCACGACACCGTGCGAGTGCCGTTGCCCTGGACAGGTGGGTAGGCCGACTCTTGGGCGCGGGCACTGGCACAGGGTCCCTCATAGTGCAATCAAGTGTCTCTGACGGCGGTGGTGCACACCCGCCGTCAGACACACCGCTGTACTATGAGGGGCCCAGTGCCAGTACCGACGCCCACGAGTGGGCCCCCCTTGCTTGGGCAGGGCCCCAGCATTTGCAATCTTTACCTCTCCCTGCTCCTCCTCTGTGTAATCTGGGCCGTCAAATCCATACTGTGCCTGACACCGTCTGAGCCTGCCTCCTGAGACATATATTTTGAATGTGTACGCTATCCATACATGTTATCCGGGGATACGGTACCCTTTCTAACCTTTGTGCAATGACGTGCAATCCATACTGGGCCTAACACCGTCTGAGCCTGCCTCATGCTGTATAGACATATATTTTGAATGTGTACGCTATCCATACATGTTATCCAGGGATACGGTACCCTTTCTAAACTTTGTGCAATGACGTGCAATCCATACTGGGCCTAACACCGTCTGAGCCTGCCTCATGCTGTATAGACATATATTTTGAATGTGTACGCTATCCATACATGTTATCCGGGGATACGGTACCCTTTCTAACCTTTGTGCAATGACGTGCAATCCATACTGGGCCTAACACCGTCTGAGCCTGCCTCATGCTGTATAGACATATATTTTGAATGTGTACGCTATCCATACATGTTATCCGGGGATACGGTACCCTTTCTAACCTTTGTGCAATGACGTGCAATCCATACTGGGCCTAACACCGTCTGAGCCTGCCTCATGCTGTATAGACATATATTTTGAATGTGTACGCTATCCATACATGTTATCCGGGGATACGGTACCCTTTCTAACCTTTGTGCAATGACGTGCAATCCATACTGGGCCTAACACCGTCTGAGCCTGCCTCATGCTGTATAGACATATATTTTGAATGTGTACGCTATCCATACATGTTATCCGGGGATACGGTACCCTTTCTAACCTTTGTGCAATGACGTGCAATCCATACTGGGCCTAACACCGTCTGAGCCTGCCTCATGCTGTATAGACATATATTTTGAATGTGTACGCTATCCATACATGTTATCCGGGGATACGGTACCCTTTCTAACCTTTGTGCAATGACGTGCAATCCATACTGGGCCTAACACCATCTGAGCCTGCCTCATGCTGTATAGACATATATTTTGAATGTGTACGCTATCCATACATGTTATCCAGGGATACGGTACCCTTTCTAACCTTTGTGCAATCACGTGCAATCCATACTGGGCGTGAGAACGGCTGGCGAGCTGTTAAGCAAGCTACAGCACCTGTCCAGACAAGTACAGGGATTCCCTAGCAAGGAGACTTATTTGATTGTTTTCAATGTTGGGACAGCAATTTTTGGGAAGCACTATACTCTGGAGAATGATAGATGGGGCCCACCATACACTGGAACATTCCAAAGGTGGACATCAGACACTGGAGCAGCATTTACAGGGCCCATTATACACTAGAGCATTAGAAATGGGGCCCATTATGTTTGGAGCATTATTTGGGCCCATAAGACAGTGGAGCTTCATCCATGGGGACCAACATATACTGTAGCATTATGTGGAGCTCATCATATACTGTTTCAAACATTATATGGGACCAATGATTCTGTATGGAGAAATAGATGGGCCTCGTCATGAGATGTAAAAAGTGAGGTATTTTTCATTGTACTATACCGCTATTTCTCTGCCGTATCGGAGCATGATGAGTTGTGGTATGTGTTAAAGGGGCGCTCTTTCGCCCAGGGCACATGAAAACCTGGAGCCAGCCCTCCCCCCCAGTTTGTAGCCAAATAACCCCCATTTTTCAGTGCGTAACTTGTAATATGAAGTTAATTAAGGTTGACAAGCTTAAGAAAGAAGAATTGATGCTTTTGGCATTCAAATGGGCACTGTAGGTGTGTTTCCTGTCCTCCTCTCACTGCCGACTTTTATTCCCCATTGACTTACATTGGGTTTCGTGTTTCGGGACGACCCCGACTTTTCCCTATAATCGGACGATCTTGCTCGACCCGACTTTTGGAAAAGTCGGGTTTCACGAAACGAAACGCGACCCTAAAAAACCAAAAGTCGCTCAACTCTAGTCGTTTCGAAGCCAGCGTCCATGAGAGGTGTGCTAAGTATTTTTCGTGTCGATCGGATTTGTAGTTATTGCGTAATTTGCGTTTGAAAATTTTTTTTCCCGTCATTGGAATGCACTGTCTCCAATGCTTTTCAATGGGAAGCTTAAAACATGCCCTGAGGCGATTGAGATGGCAGTTGAGCTCATTGATATGCGCAGGCACACCCAGTTACTATGCCAACGCCTACGAACACCACATGACGCCCCCAGGAGAGAGCTTCTGCCACATAATATAAGCTCTTAAAGCAAAACCCACAACACAAATGCAAATCTAGCTTCATCACATGACGCATGCCCCTGAGAGAGAATGTGTGCGCCAAAGTGGATTTAGAAGCACAGTGAGCCACCCTGGCTCTTAAAGGGCCGACGCGCCAAAGTGATTCTTAAAGAGCCGGCGCACCAAAATGAGTCTTAAAGGGCCGGCGCGCCAAATCGAAAGCTGAGTGACCCAAGGCTCCAAATCGGAGGCTGATAGACCCTGGCCTACAAAAAGGAGGCTGAGCAACCCTGGCATCCAAATTGGACCCAGAGTGGCCCCGCCCACCAAATCGAACCCAGAGTGGCCCCGCCCACCAAATCGGACCCAGAGTGGCCCCGCCCACCAAATCAGACCCAGAGTGGCCCCGCCCACCAAATCAGACCCAGAGTGGCCCCACCCACAAAATCGGACCCTGAGGGGCCCCACCCACAAAATCGGACCCTGAGGGGCCCCGGCCACAACATCGGACCCTGAGGGGCCCCACTCACAAAATCGGACCCTGAGGGGCTCCACCCACAAAATCGGACCCTGAGGGGCCCCAACCACAAAATCGGACCCTGACGGGCCCCGGCCGCAAATTCGGACCCTGACGGTCCCCGGCCACAAAATTGGACCCTGAGGTGCCCCGGCCACAAAATCGGACCCTGAGGGGCCCCGGCCACAAAATCGGACCCTGAGGGACCCCACCTACAAAATTGAACCCTGAGGGGCCCCAACCACAAAATCGGATCCTGAGGGGCCCCACCCACAAAATTGGACCCTCAGAGGCCCCGGCCACAAAATCGGACCCTGAGGGACCCCGGCCACAAAATCAGATCCTGAGGGGCCCCAACCACAAAATCGGACCCTGAGAGGCTCTGGCCACAAAATCAGCCCCTGAGGGGCCCCAACCACAAAATCGGACCCTGAGAGGCACCGGCCACAAAATCGGACCCTGAGGGGCCCCGGACACAAAATCTTACCCTGAGGGGCCCCGGCCACAAAATCGGACCCTGAGGGGCCCAACCCACAAAATCAGACTCAGTGTCCCCGCCCACCAAATTGGACCCTGAAGGGCCCCATCCACCAAATCGGACCCAGAGTGGCCCCGCCCTCCAAATCGGACCCAGAGTGGCCCCGCCCACCAAATCGGACCCTGAGGGGCCCCGCCCACCAAATTGGACCCTGAGGGGCCCCGCCCACCAAAACGGACCCTGAGGGGCCCCGCCCACTAAATCGGATTCTGAAAGGCCCCAACCACAAAATCGGACCCTGAGGGGCCCCACCCATAAAATCGGACCCTGAGGGGCCCCGCTGACCAAATTGTACTCTGAGGGGCCCCGCCCACCAAATCAGACCCTGAGTGGCCCGCCCACCAAATCAGACCTAGAGTGGCCCCGCTCACCAAATCGGACCCCGAGGGGCCCCACCCACCAAATCGGACCCCGAGGGGCCACGCCCACCAAATCGGACCCCGAGGGGCCCTGCCCACCAAATCGGACCCCGAGGGGCCTCGCCCACCAAATTGGACCCCGAGGGATCCCGCCCACTAAATCGGACCCCGAGGGTCCCCGCCAACCAAATTGGACCCTGAGGGGCCCCGCCCACCAAATCGGACTCTGATAGATCCCACCCACCAAATCAGACCCTGAGGGGCCCCGCTCACCAAATCGGACCCTCAGGGGCCCCGCCCACCAAATCGGACCCTGAGGGGCCCCACCCACCAAATCCGACCCTGAGGGGCCCCGGCCGCAAAATCCGACCCTGAGGGGCCCCACTCATAAAATCGGACCCTGAGGGGCCCCGGCCACAAAATCAGACCCTGAGGGGCCGCAACCACCAAATCAGACCCTGAGGGGCCCCACCCACCAAATCGGACCCTGAGGTGCCTCAGCCACCAAATCGGACCCTGAGGGACCTTCCCACCAAATCGGATCCTGAGGGGCCCCACCCACAAAATTGGACCCTGAGGGGCCCCACCCACAAAATCGGACCCTTAGGCCAAAGTGGCCCGAGAGGCACTCACAGTTAAAACAGATCCTGAGTTGAAAGTCTTGCAGGGGCGGCAGGCAAGTCTGTCTTAAAGGGGCAGCCCGGGCACCTTTTCAAACCACTATCTGTACTTCCTTCTGGAAATACACATCTAGTTATAGTGGTTTGAAAAAACCACTATATTGTAATCCGAACGCTGCTAACTTATTCTTCTTATTATTATTAAGTTGATTTCCGCAATTAATGCGGCCCGAACCGCTACACGCACAGACTCCGTTGAGGTGTCGTTTCGAAGCCAGCGTCCATGAGAGGTGTGCTAAGTATTTTTCGTGTCGATCGGATTTGTAGTTTTTGCGCAATTTGCGTTTGAAAATTTTTTTTCCCGCCATTGGAATGCACTGTCTCCAATGCTTTTCAATAGGAAATGGCAAAACGTGCCCTGAGGCGATTGAAATGACAGTTGAGCTCATTGATATGCGCAGGCAGACCCAGTTACTATGCCAACGCCTACGAACTTCACTTGAACCCCAGCACAGAGCCTCTGCCACATAATATCAGCTCTTAAAGCGAAACCCACAGCACAAATGCAAATCTAGCTTCATCACATGACACATGCCCCTGAGAGAGAATGTGTGCGCCAAAGTGGATTTAAAAGAAGCCCAGTGAGCCAAACTAGCTCTTAAAGGGCCAACGCGCCAAAGTAATTGTTAAAGGGCCAGCGCACCCAAATGAGTCTTAAAGGGCCGACACACCAAATCGGAGACTGAGCCACCCCGGCCTCCAAATCGGACAATGAGCCACCCCGGCCTCCAAATTGGAGGCTGATCCACCCCGGCCTCCAAATCGGAGGCTGATCCACCCCGGCCTCCAAATCGGAGGCTGATCCACCCCGGCCTCCAAATCGGAGGCTGATCCACCCCGGCCTCCAAATCGGAGGCTGAGCCACCCCGGCCTCCAAATCGGAGTCTGAGCGACCCCGGCCTCCAAATCGGAGGCTGAGCGACCCCGGCCTCCAAATCGGAGGCTGAGCCACCCCGGCCTCCAAATCGGAGGCTGTTCCACCCCGGCTTCCAAATCGGAGGCTGAGCCACCCCGGCCTCCAAATCGGAGGCTGAGCCACCCCGGCCTCCAAATCGGAGGCTGAGCCACCCCGGCCTCCAAATCGGAGGCTGATCCACCCCGGCCTCCAAATCGGAGGCTGAGCCACCCCGGCCTCCAAATCGGAGGCTGAGCCACCCCGGCCTCCAAATCGGAGGCTGAGCCACCCCGGCCTCCAAATCGGAGGCTGAGCCACCCCGGCCTCCAAATCGGAAGTTCATCGACCCCGGCCTCCAAATCAGAGGCTCTTTGACCTCGGCCTCCAAATCGGAGGCTGAGCCACCCCGGCCTCCAAATAGGAGGCTGAGCCACCCTGGCCTCCAAATCGGAGGCTGAGCCACCCCGGCCTCCAAATCGGAGGCTGATCCACCCCGGCCTCCAAATCGGAGGCTGAGCCACCCCGGCCTCCAAATCGGAGGCTGAGCCACCCCGGCCTCCAAATCGGAGGCTGAGCCACCCCGGCCTCCAAATCGGAGGCTGAGCCACCCCGGCCTCCAAATCGGAGGCAGAGCCACCCCGGCCTCCAAATCGGAGGCTGAGCCACCCCGGCCTCCAAATCGGAGGCTGAGCCACCCCGGCCTCCAAATCGGAAGTTCATCGACCCCGGCCTCCAAATCAGAGGCTCTTTGACCTCGGCCTCCAAATCGGAGGCTGAGCCACCCCGGCCTCCAAATAGGAGGCTGAGCCACCCTGGCCTCCAAATCGGAGGCTGAGCCACCCCGGCCTCCAAATCGGAGGCTGAGCCACCCCGGCCTCCAAATAGGAGGCTGAGCCACCCTGGCCTCCAAATCGGAGGCTGATCCACCCCGGCCTCCAAATCGGAGGCTGTTCCACCCCGGCCTCCAAATCGGAGGCTGAGCCACCCCGGCCTCCAAATCGGAGGCTGAGCCACCTTGGCCTCCAAATCGGAGGCTGAGCCACCCCGGCCTCCAAATCGGAGGCTGATCCACCCCGGCCTCCAAATCGGAGGCTGAGCCACCCCGGCCTCCAAATCGGAGGCTGAGCCACCCCGGCCTCCAAATCGGAGGCTGAGCCACCCCGGCCTCCAAATCGGAGGCTGAGCCACCCCGGCCTCCAAATCGGAAGTTCATCGACCCCGGCCTCCAAATCAGAGGCTCTTTGACCTCGGCCTCCAAATCGGAGGCTGAGCCACCCCGGCCTCCAAATAGGAGGCTGAGCCACCCTGGCCTCCAAATCGGAGGCTGAGCCACCCCGGCCTCCAAATCGGAGGCTCTTTGACCTCGGCCTCCAAATCGGAGGCTGAGCCACCCCGGCCTCCAAATAGGAGGCTGAGCCACCCTGGCCTCCAAATCGGAGGCTGAGCCACCCCGGCCTCCAAATCGGAGGCTGATCCACCCCGGCCTCCAAATCGGAGGCTGAGCCACCCCGGCCTCCAAATCGGAGGCTGAGCCACCCCGGCCTCCAAATCGGAGGCTGAGCCACCCCGGCCTCCAAATCGGAGGCTGAGCCACCCCGGCCTCCAAATCGGAGGCTGAGCCACCCCGGCCTCCAAATCGGAGGCTGAGCCACCCCGGCCTCCAAATCGGAAGTTCATCGACCCCGGCCTCCAAATCAGAGGCTCTTTGACCTCGGCCTCCAAATCGGAGGCTGAGCCACCCCGGCCTCCAAATAGGAGGCTGAGCCACCCTGGCCTCCAAATCGGAGGCTGAGCCACCCCGGCCTCCAAATCGGAGGCTGAGCCACCCCGGCCTCCAAATAGGAGGCTGAGCCACCCTGGCCTCCAAATCGGAGGCTGATCCACCCCGGCCTCCAAATTGGAGGCTGAGCCACCCCGGCCTCCAAATCGGAGGCTGATCCACCCCGGCCTCCAAATCGGAGGCTGAGCCACCCCGGCCTCCAAATCGGAGGCTGAGCCACCCCGGCCTCCAAATCGGAGGCTGAGCCACCCCGGCCTCCAAATCGGAGGCTCATCGACCCCGGCCTCCAAATCGGAAGTTCATCGACCCCGGCCTCCAAATCAGAGGCTCTTTGACCTCGGCCTCCAAATCGGAAGCTCAACGACCCCGGCCTCCAAATTGGAGGCTGAGCGACCCCAGCCTCCAAATCTTACCCAGAGTGGCCCCGCCCACCAAATCGGACCCTGTGGGGCCCCACCCACCAAATCGGACCCTGAGAGGCCCTGCCCACCAAATCGGACCCAGAGTCGTCCCGCCCACCAAATTGGACCCAGAGTGGTCCCGCCCACCAAATTGGACCCAGAGGGGCTCCGCCCACAAAATCAGACCCAGAGGGGCCCCTGCCACAAAATCAGACCCTGAGGGGCCGCGGCCACAAAATCGGACCTATGGGCCCCAGTCACAAAATTGGACCCTGATGGGTCCCAGTCACAAAATCGGACCCTGAGGGGCCCCAACCACAAAATCGGACCCTGAGGGGACCCAACCACAAAATCGGACCCTGAGAGGCCCCGCCCACCAAATTGGACCCAGAGGGGCCCCACCCACAAAATCGGACCCAGAGGGGCCCCTGCCACAAAATCGGACCCAGAGGGGCCCCGGCCACAAAATCGGACCCTGAGGGGACCCAACCACAAAATCGGACCCTGAGGGGACCCAACCACAAAATCGGACCCTGAGGGGCCCCACCCACAAAATCAGGCCCTGAGGGGCCCCACCCACAAAATCAGACCATGAGGCCAAAGTGGCCCCTGAGAGGCACCCACAGTTAAATCGTATCCTGAGTTGAAAGTCTTGCAGGGGCAGCAGGCAAGTCTCTCTTAAAGGGGCAGCCCGGGCACCATTTCAAACCACTATCTGTACTTCCTTCAGGAAATACACATCTAGTGTTAATTTTGTTATCTTTATTCAGTTGATTTCCGCAATTAATGAGGCCCGAACCGCTATACGCACAGACTCCGTTGATGCGTCGTTTCGAAGCCAGCGTTCACAAGTGGTGTGCTAAGTATTTTTCGTGTCGATCGGATTTGTAGCTATTGTGCAATATGCATTTGAAATTTTTTTTTATTATCATTGGAATGCATTGTCTCAATGCATTGCCATAGGAATACATGGGGCAGGAGTGAGGCGATTCAAATTTGAGGATCAGTTGCAGCAGTTAAGCTTATTGATATGCGCAGGCAGACCCAGTTACTATGCCAACGCCTATGAACTTTACATGACCCCACCAGGACTCAGTTTCTGTCAGATAATATCAGCTCTTAAAGCGAAACCCAATGCACAAATGCAAATCGAGCTTCATCACATGACGCATGCCCCTGAGAGAGAATGTTCGCCAAAGTGGATTTAGAAACCCATTGCGCCAAACTGTCTCTTAAAGGGCTGATGCGCCAAAGTGATTCTTAAAGGCCGGTGCACCAAAATGAGTCTTTAAGGGCCGGCACGCCAAATCGAAAGATGGGTGACCCGAGGCTCCAAAACGGAGGCTGATTGACTCCGGCCTCCAAATCGGATCCTGAGGAGCCCCGCCCGCCAAATCGGACCAAGAGTGGCCCTGCCCACCAAATCGGACCCTGAGGGGCCCCGCCCACTAAAACGGACCCTGGGGCCCCGCTCACCAAAACAGACCGTGAGGGGCCCCGCCCACCAAATCGGACTCTGAGGGGCCCCAACTACAAAATCGGACTCTGAGGGGCCCCGGCCACCAAATCGGACCCAGAGTGGCCCTGCCCACCAAATCGGACCGAGAGTGGCCCGCCCACCAAATCGGACCCAGAGTGGCCCCGCCCACCAAATCGGACCCAGAGTGGCCCCGCCCACCAAATAGGACCCAGAGAGGCCCCGCCCACCCAATCGGACCCTGAGGGGCCCCGCCCACCAAATAGGACCCAGAGAGGCCCTGCCCACCCAATCGGACCCTGAGGGGCCCCACCCACCAAATCGGACTCTGAGGGGCCCTGCCCACCAAACCGAACCCTGAGGGGGCCCGGCCACAAAATCGGACCCAGAGGTGCCCTGCCCACCAAATTGGACCCATAGGGGCTCCGCCCACAATATCGGACAATAAAAGGGCCCCACTCACAAAATCGGACCAAGAGGCCCCGGCCACAAAATCTGACCCTGAGGGATCCCGTCCACCATTTCAAGCCCCGAGGAGCCCAGGTCACCAAATTGGATCCTGAGGGGCCCCACCCACCAAATCAGACCCTGAGGGGCCCCATAAGCCAACGTGACCCCTGAGAGGCCCCCACAGTTAAAACGGATCCTGAGTTGAAAGTCTTGCAGGGCAGCAGGCAAGTCTCATAAAGGGGCAGCCCGGGCACCATTTCAAAGCACTATCTGTACTTCCTTCAGGAAATACACATCTAGTTCTTCTTATTATTCAGTTGATTTCTGCAATTAATGCGGCCCGAACCGCTACACGCACAAACTCCGTTGAGGTGTCATTTCGAAGCCAGCGTCCATGAGAGGTGTGCTAAGTATTTTTCGTGTCGATCGGATTTGTAGTTTTTGCGCAATTTGCATTTGAAATTTTTTTTTCCCGTCATTGGAATGCACTGTCTCCAATGCTTTTCAATGGGAAGCTTAAAACATGCCCTGAGGCGATTGAAATGGCAGTTGAGCTCATTGATATGCGTAGGTAGACCCAGTTACTATGCCAACGCCTACGAACATCATATGACGCCCCCAGGAGAGAGCTTCTGCCACATAATATCAGCTCTTAAAGCAAAACCCACAGCACTAATGCAACTCTAGCTTCATCACATGACGCATGCTCCTGAGAGAGAATGTACGCCAAAGTGGATTTAGAAGCCCAGTGAGCCACCCTGGCTCTTAAAGGGCCGACGCGCCAAAGTGATTCTTAAAAAGCCGGCGCACAAAAATTAGTCTTAAAGGTCCGGTGCGCCAAATCGAAAGCTGAGTGACCCAAGGCTCCAAATCGGAGGCTGATAGACCCTGGCCTACAAAAATGAGGCTGAGCCACCCTGGCATCCAAATTGGACCCAGTGGCCCCGCCCACCAAATCGGACCCAGAGTGGCCCCGCCCACCAAATCAGACCCAGAGTGGCCCCGCCCACCAAATTGGACCCTGAGGGGCCCCACCTACAAAATCGGACCCAAAGGGGCCCCACCCACAAAATCGGACCCTGAGGGGCCCCGGCCACAAAATCGGGCCCTGAGGGGCCCCACCCACAAAATCAGACCCTGAGGGGATCCGGCCACAAAATCAGACCATGAGGGGCCCCGGACACAACATCGGACCCTGAGGGGCCCCACTCACAAAATCGGACCCTGAGGGGCCCCACCCACAAAATCGGACCCTGAGGGGCCCCGGCCACAAAATCGGACCCTGAGGGGCCCCGGCCACAAAACCACAAAATCAGACTCTGAGGGCCTCGGTCACAAAATTGGATCCTGAAGGGGCCCCAACCACAAAATCGAACCCTGAGGGGCCCCAACCACAAAATCGGACCCTGAGGTGCCCCACCCACAAAATTGGACCCTGAGGGGCCCCGGCCACAAAATCGGACCCTGAGGGATCCCTGCCACAAAATCGGATCTTGTGGGGCCCCAACCACAAAATCGGACCCTGAGGGGTCCCAACCACAAAATCGGACCCTGAGGGGCCCCAACCACAAAATCAGACCCTGAGGGGTACCAACCACAAAATCGGACCCTGAGGGGCCCCGGACACAAAATTGGACCCTGAGGGGCCCAACCCACAAAATCGGACCCTGAGGGGCCCAACCCACAAAAACGGACCCCAAGGGGCCCCAACCACAAAATCGGACCCTGAGGGGCCACACCCCAAAATCTGACCCTGAGGGGCCACACCCACAAAATTTGACCCTGAGGGGCCACACCCACAAAATAGGACCCTGAGGGGCCACACCCACAAAATCGGACCCTGAGGGGCCACACCCACAAAATAGGAGCCTGAGGGATCCCGGCCAACAATTCAAGCCCTGAGGAGCCCAGGCCAAGGAATCAGATCCTGAGGAGCCCCACCCACCAAATCAGACCCTGAGGCCAAAGTGGCCCCTGAGAGGCACTCACAGTTAAAACGGATCCTGAGTTGAAAGTCTTGCAGGGGCACCAGGCAAGTCTCTCTTAAAGGGGCAGCCGGGTACCATTTCAAACCACTATCTGTACTTCCTTCAGGAAATACACATCTAGTTATTATTATTCAGTTGATTTCCGCAATTAATGCGGCCGGAACCGCCACACGCACAGACTCCGGTGAGGTGTCGCTTCGAAGCCAGCATCCACGAGTGGTGTGCTAAGTAATTTTCGTGTCAATCAGATTTGTAGTTTTTGCGCAATTTGCGTTTGAAAAAATGTTTTCCCGTCATTGGAATACACTGTCTCAATGCATTTCAATGGCAAAATGTTGCCACAGAGAAAACATGCCCTGAGCCGATTCAAATGGCTGTTAAGCTCATTGATATACGTAGGCACACCCAGTTACTATGCCATCGCCTACAAACTTCACATGACGTCCCAGGACACAGTTTCTGCTAGATAATTTCAGCTCTTAAAGCGAAACCCACAGCACGAATGCAAATCTAGCTTCATCACATGACGCATGCCCCTGAGAGAGAATGTGCGCCAAAGTGGATTTAGAAGCCCAGTGAGCCAAACTGGCTCTTAAAGGGCCGATGTGCCAAAGTGATTCTAAAAGGGCCGGCGCACCAAAATGAGTCTTAAAGGGCCGGCGCTCCAAATCGAAAGCTGAGTGACCCCAGGCTCCAAATCGGAGGCTAAGCCACCCAGCCCACCAAATCGGACCCTGAGGGGCCCCGCCCACCAAATCGGACCCTGAGGGGCCCCGCCCACCAAATTGGACCCTGAGGGGCCCCGCCCACCAAATTGGACCCTGAGGGGCCTTGCCCACCAAATCAAACCCTGAGGGGCCCCGCCCACCAAATCAGACCCTGAGGGGCCCCGCCCACCAAATCAGACCCTGAGGGGCCCCGCCCACCAAATCAAACCCAGAGGGGCCCCGCCCACCAAATTGGACCCAGAGGGGCCCCGCCCACCAAATCAGACCCAGAGGGGCCCCGCCCCCCAAATCAGACCCAGAGTGGCCCAGCCCACCAAATTGGACCCAGATTGGTCCTGCTCACCAAATTGGACCCAGAGGGGCCCCGCCTACCAAATCGGACCATGAGGTGACCCGCCCACCAAATCAGACCCTGAGGGGCCCCGGCCACAAAATCGAACCCTGAGGGCCCCCACCCACAAAATCGGACCCTGAGGGGCCCCACCCACAAAATCAGACCCTGAGGGGCCCCACCCACAAAATCGGACCCTGACGGGCACCGGCCACAAAATTGGACCCTGAGGGGCCCCACCCACAAAATTGGACCCTGAGGGGTCCCGTCCACAAAATCGGACCGAGGGGCCCCACTCACAAAATCTGACCGAGGGGCCACACCTACAAAATCGGACCCTGAGGGATTCCGGCCACCAATTCAAGCCCTGAGGAGCACAGACCACTGAATCGGATCCTGAGGGGCCCCACCCACCAAATCAGACATGTTCCTTCTCGTAGGCCTCCACCATATCCTTATCACTGTAGGAGACCCACTTCAAACTTTTAACGAGATGGTATTACACACAAGTAAGACTCCATAAAATCAATTCTGAAAACTCTCCGCTCTGATGGAGGGGTTGTGGTAGACCTGGAAATATTCTACACGTCTTTTGGCAATGTCCCAAAATTGTCCCTTTTTGGAGGAAGGTTTCAAATATTATTGATCTTATCCTTGGAAAACAACTCTTTTTGTCTGGCCCTTCTCTCCCTGGACACCGATACAATTGATCCTACTGTATTGTAAGGGTTCCAATGGATTGTAATGAATAAGAAAATGCTCACAAGAATTGAATTTACGAAATTGATTTACTTAATAAGTGATAAGATCAAATAAACAGTATAAACAATAAATATACACGTGAATTTAAACATGCATTACATTATTCAGGTAGAATTCAGGTGCATCTCTTTCTCATCTCCATGTCCTCTTCTGGTCTGATCATCTCCCCTCTGCCTCTCCCTGTGACTCTGCTAATCAGTCCCCTTTTTATATGTAAAAACTTCTCTAAAGCCTTTGATGTCCCAAAGTATGTGTTTGAGACTTAAGGGGGTTTTACACTAAGCGATATCGCTAGCAATATCGCTATAACGTCACCGGTTTTGTGACGTTATAGCGATATTGCTAGTGATATCGCTATGTGTGATACTTACCAGCGACCGGCTCCCCCGCTGTCCATCGCTGATCGCGCGAGAATGTCCGGCTCCATTTCTCGTCGGGCGCTTCCTGCTGGGACTTCCTGCTGTGACGTCCAGCGACGTGTGGAGGCGGGCGGGAGGACGCAGGATCGCTGTGTGTGAATGGTAAGTATCGTGCGCTGCGTCGCTGCTGCATCGCTGTGAGATCTTTCTGTATGTAAGCTCACTAGCGATCATTTAGCGATGCACCAGCGATCCTGACCGGGTCAGATCGCTGGTTGGATCGCTGGTGCATCGCTAAATGTAAAAGGGCCTTTAAACAGTATCTATCTAACATATAGTTAACAAGATACAATCTCTGGGACTCTCATCTTTGAAATTCAAGACTTCTTTGTTTTTAGAAGATAAGTGTCAAGATAAGTGTAAACCAGTTATTTGCTCTGCTTGGACAATTTGACCATCTGGTTGAACAAGTCAAAATCCTTCCAGGAAGGATCAAAGAGATGAGACTATATATATACAGTCATGGCCAAAAGTATTGACACCCCTGCAATTCTGTTAGATAATACTCAGTTTCTTCCTGAAAATGATTGTAAACACAAATTCTTTGGTATTATTATCTTCATTTAATTTGTCTTAAATGAAAAAACACAAAAAGAATTGTCCTAAAGCCAAATTGGATATAATTCCACACCAAACATAACAAAGAGGGTGGACAAAAGTATTGGCACTGTTCGAAAAATCATGTGATGCTTCTCTAATTTGTGTAATTAACAGCACCTATAACTTACCTTTGGCACCTAACAGGTGTTGGCAATAACTAAATCACACTTGCAGCCAGTTGACATGGATTAAAGTTGACTCAACCTCTGTCCTGTGTCCTTGTGTGTACCACATTGAGCATGGAGAAAAGAAAGAAGACCAAAGAACTGTCTGAGGACTTGAGAAACCAAATTGTGAGGAAGCATGAGCAATATCAAGGCTACAAGTCCATCTCCAAAGACCTGAATGTTCCTGTGTCTACCGTGCGCAGTGTCATCAAGAAGTTTAAAGCCCATGGCACTGTGGCTAACCTCTCTAGATGTGGCCGGAAAAGAAAAATTGATAAGAGATTTCAATGCAAGATTGTGCGGATGTTGGATAAAGAACCTCCACTAACATCCAAACAAGTTCAAGCTGCCCTGCAGTCCGAGGGTACAACGGTGTCAACCCGTACTATCCGTCGGCATCTGAATGAAAAGGGACTGTATGGTAGGAGACCCAGGAAGACTCCACTTCTTACCCCGAGACATAAAAAAGCCAGGCTGGAGTTTGCCAAAACTTACCTGAAATAGCCTAAAACATTTTGGAAGAATGTTCTCTGGTCAGATGAGACAAAAGTAGAGCTTTTAGGGCAAAAGCATCAGCATAGAGTTTACAGGAGAAAAAAGAGGCATTCAAAGAAAAGTACACGGTCCCTACAGTCAAACATGGCGGAGGTTCCCTGATGTTTTGGGGTTGCTTTGCTGCCTCTGGCACTGGACTGCTTGACTGTGTGCTTGGCATTATGAAGTCAGAAGACTACCAACAAATTTTGCAGCATAATATAGGGCCCAGTGTGAGAAAGCTGGGTCTACCTCAGAGGTCATAGGTCTTCCAGCAGGACAATAACTCAAAACACACTTCAAAAAGCACTAGAAAATGGTTTGAGAGAAAGCACTGGAGACTTCAAAGGTGGCCAGCAATGAGTCCAGACCTGAATCCCATAGAACACCTGTGGAGAGATCTAAAAATGGCAGTTTGGAGAAGGCACCCTTCAAATATCAGGGACCTGGAGTAGTTTGCCAAAGAAGAATGGTCTAAAATTCCAGCAGAGCATTGTAAGAAACTCATTGATGGTTACCGGAAGCAGTTGGTCGCAGTTATTTTGGCTAAAGGTTGTGCAACCAAGTATTAGGCTGAGGGTGCCAATACTTTTGTCCGGCCCATTTTTGGAGTTTTGTGTGAAATGATCAATGTTTTGCTTTTTGCTTCATTCTCTTTTGTGTTTTTTCATTTAAGACAAATTAAATGAAGATAATAATACCAAAGAATTTGTGTTTGCAATCATTTTCAGGAAGAAACGGAGTATTATCTGACAGAATTGCAGGGGTGTCAATACTTTTGGCCATGACTGTATATATATACAGTAGATTGTAACCGTATCGATAGTTGGTATTAATTAATTGGAGTGTTGAAACCGTTAAAAATAACGTGTACTATACACCTACTAACAGACTATTGATTATGCATATTTTACTAGTTTCCAAACACAATATCGCTTTTCTTTGGAAAAACCCAAAACCCCCGCAAATTAACGACATTATAGACAAAATTAACCTTCATCGTTCTTTTAAACTTAAATTTGCAAATATGCATGATCAATTTGCCAAATATGCTAGGAAATGGTCCAAGTGGCTGGAGTTGTTTGCTTAAGACGGCAAACAGAGTGCACCTGCCTAAGACCCCTTGTGCTAGGGTCTTTTGTTTGGCACAAATTTTAATATGTCATATGCTTATATACCTACCTTTGTTATAATGTGTTTCTGCATTACATGTTTCACTTTCATGTTCTCTTCACATTGGGACATTGTTGTCCTTCCATTGTTCCTTCCTTCCCTTTACCTCACTGCCCCCCCTTCTTTCCCCCACCCCTTCTTCCCTATTTAGTTCTTTATTAAAACTCCAATAAAACATTTGAAAAGGAACTTGGCAAGAGAGGGACAAGATGGTAGGTAGGGGCAGGTAGGGGTCTGAGATCTTGGGCAGATACTACAATAGTCATGCCCAGGAGTCCATCGCTTTCTGAAATAAAGTCATCAAATCAAGTATTGCAGCAAAAGCTACAGCTGATAGAATATGATCGCAAGGCATACCAGGAGAGTACAAGTCCCACCATCAAGGAAAATGAGGCGACCATAAGGGTGCCTCATCAAGAGATTAAGAAACTGAACCAGGAATTAGTTCAGGAGAAGCAGATACAAGCAGACAGAGAGGCTAAGGCTAAAAAGGATGTTCTTAAGTTAAATGAGAACAAGCTCCATGATACCGTCAAGCACCTTAATGCCCTGTATCACCAGGCACAAGTCCGCAAGAAATGCTTAGAGGAGATGGAGCTAATGCTCAAGCAGAATGCTGGTGTTAAGCAGAAGAATAGAAACATCCAAGAACAGATCCAGCACTTCCTAGAGAATAAGCTGGAAGAGGCAAAAATGAAATTACAGGATGTGAAATACATGAGCAGTGTATACAGGAAAATCACTACCCTTTTGCAGCATGAAATGCCAATATTCCAACCCCAGATTTAGCAACTAAAGACTGAAATTTTACTATTTAAAAATGAGTTAAAAGATCTCAAATTAATGCATCATAATGTGGCAATATCACGTGATAATGCATGGGCAGAATATCAGCACCTGAAGAAGGAATATCGTAGCAAATGCATCCACAAAGAACAGATCCTGCGCAATTTGAACCACCAGGCCCATGAGAGGCATCAGTTTAAGAAGACCAAGAACAAATCTGGGGAAATAATTGAAGACCAAGCTTCTACTGACTATGAGGTCTCTCTTGTAGAAGAAATGGAAAAAAGAATCCATACATATAAAGAAGCCACAGAAAAGATCAAGGAGGCTACTGGAGCAGTTAATGAATGTGAAATGCACCACATGCATTACAAAACCTATGCAAGATTTTTTCAAAAATCTCTTGTTTTTAAATAAACGACTCAAAATCAAAAATACTTGGCTTTAATTTGGGAACAGATCAAGAGGAGATTGAGGGCCTCTCGCCTTGGGGTTGGGCTACTGATGGGCTGACATATTTAGGCCTAAACTTTGTTAAAAATATAGATTCTCTAATAAAAATAAACTTGGAGTTCCTTACTAAAAAGATTATTAACAAATTCCGTATTTCTGGCGATGGAGGACTATCTTGGTGGGGAAGAATCATGATGGTCAAATCGTACATTTTTCCAAAAATCCTATATTTACTCGGTCACTTCCTTTAAAAATTCCCACGTCTTCTCTTACAAATCTTCAAGCATCACTTAACTCCTTTATGTGGGATAACAAAAGACCCAGGATAGCAAAAAACATTCTATATAACCACAAATCTTATGGTGGAGTTGGTTCCCCAAAAATTACGGCATATTACACTGCAAATTTAGTTAAACAAAGTTCATATTGGTGGCCACATGAATCAGCACCAGCTTTGCATGAACTAGAATTGTTTTTCAACAATTATAAACCTCTTCACCTACTAATTTTGAACCAAATCCTTCATAAAGAAAAAATTAGCAATCCTCACCCGATATTTCAAGCTATTTCTGAAGCCTGGAAAAAATTTTCTGTTCTAAAAAGAGGCGCTAACAAAGAAGTCACATTAAAAAATCTGGCTTTATCAGAAAAATATTCAGGATTGAGAGTCCTCAGTGGTTTATACCTTTTAATGGCTAACTGAAAAGATGGTAACACATTGAAACATATACATCTTTCCTGGCTTTATCAGTTAATTTTCAAGCATCTAATCAGACTATTGACCCCATTTGGTCTGAACTTGGACTCAAAAAACTTTATACGATGGCGTCACTTGTACACCTTATAACAAACTCAAGGAAAGATTTCTATCTCCTACCCCTGCTTTCTTACAATATGTCATCCTCAAAGACATAATCCATGAGTTCCTTAATTTCTACCCAAGAATTTCTGAACCAGCAGTTAATCTTATCTGTAATATAGATGATAATATTTTTTGGAGTTTTGAATACACGTACAAATGGTGTAACAATAGCTTTGAAGCAGTCAAGACTCAAAATATTGTCAAATGGGAAAACAAATTACACATGACAATTGACCCTCCTGACCTTGAACAGGCATGTTCCCTCTCGTACGCCTCCACCATATCCTTATCACTGCAGGAGACCCACTTCAAACTTTTAACGAGATGGTATTACACACATTAAGACTATAAAGTCAATTCTGAAAACTCTCCGCTCTGTTGGAGGGGTTATGGTAGACCTGGAAATATCCTACACGTCTTTTGGCAATCCCCCAAAATTGTCCCTTTTTGGAGGAAGGTTTCAAATCTTATTGATCTTATCCTTGGAAAACGACTTTTATTGTCTCCTTGTCTGGCCCTTCTCTCCCTGGACACTGATACCATTGATCCTACAAACAGACTATTGATTATGCATATTTTACTAGATTACAAACACAATATCGCTTTTCTTTGGGAAAACCCCAAACCCCTGCAAATTAACGACATTATCGACAAAATTAACCTTCATCGTTCATTTGAACTTAAATTTGCAAACATGCATGATCAATTTGCCAAATATGCTAGGAAATGGTCCAAGTGGCAGGAGTTGTTTGCTTAAGACGGCAAACAGAGTGCACCTGCCTAAGACCCCTTGTGTTAGGGTCTTTTGTTTGGCACAAGTTTTAATATGTCATATGCTTATATACCTACCTTTGTTATAATGTGTTCTGCATTAATATGTTTCACTTTCATGTTCTCTTCACATTGGGACATTGTTGTCCTTCCATTGTTCCTTCCCTTTACCTCACCTTCCCCCACTTCTTTCCCCCACCCCTTCTTCCATATTTAGTTCTTTATTAAATCTCCAATAAATCATTTGAAAAGGAACTTGGCAAGAGAGGGGCAAGATGGTAGGTAGGGGTAGGTAGGGGCCTGAGATCTTGGGCAGATACTACAATAGTCATGCCCAGGAGTCCATCGCTTTCTGAAATAAAGTCATCAATTCGAGTATTGCAGCAAAAGCTACAGCTGATAGAATATGATCGCAAGGCATACCAGGAGAGTACAAGTCCCACCATCAAGGAAATTGAGGAGACCATAAGGGTGCCTCATCAAGAGATTAAGAAACTGAACCAGGAATTAGTTCAGGAGAAGCAGATACAAGCAGACAGAGAGGCTAAGGCAAAAAAGGATGTCCTTAAGTTAAATGAGAACAAGCTCCATGATACCGTCAAGCACCTTAATGCCCTGTATCACCAGGCACAAGTCCGCAAGAAATGCTTAGAGGAGATGGAGCTAATGCTCAAGCAGAATGATGGTGTTAAGCAGAAGAATAGAAACATCCAAGAAGAACAGATCCAGCACTTCCTAGAGAATAAGCTGGAAGTGGCAAAAATGAAATCACAGGATGTGAAATACATGAGCAGTGTATACAGGAAAATCACTACCCTTTTGCAGGATGAAATGCCAATATTCCAACCCCAGATTGAGCATCTAAAGACTGAAATTTTACTATTTAAAAATGAGTTAAAAGATCTCAAATTAATGCATCATAATGTGGCAATATCACGTGATAACGCATGGGCAGAATATCCGCACCTGAAGAAGGAATATCGTAGCAAACGCATCCACAAAGAACAGATCCTGCGCAATTTGAACCACTAGGCCAATGAGAGGCGTCAGTTTAAGAAGACCAAGACCAAATCTGGGGAAATAATTGAAGACCAAGCTCCTACTGACTATGAGGTCTCTCTTGTAGAAGAAATGGAAAAATGAGTCCGTACATATAAAGAAGCCACAGAAAAGATTAAGGAGGCTACTGGTGCAGTTAATGAATGTGAAGTGCACCACATGCATTACAAAACCTATTCAAGATTTTTTCAAAAATCTCTTGTTTTTAAATAAACGACTCAAAATCAAAAATACTTGGCTTTAATTTGGGAGCAGATCAAGAGGAGATTGAGGGCCTCTCACCTTGGGGTTTGGATACTGATGGGCTGACATACTTAGGCCTAAAATTTGTCAAAAATATAGATTCCCTTATAATAATAAACTTCGAGTTCCTTACTAAAAAGATTATTAACGAATAACGTATTTCTGGGAATGGAGGACTATCTTGGTGGGGAAGAATCATGATGGTCAAATCATACATTTTTCCAAAAATCCTACTGTATATCTACTCCGGTCACTTCCTTTAAAAATTCCCACTTCTTCTCTTATGAATCTTCAAGCCTCACTTAACTCCTTTATATGGGATAACAAAAGACCCAGGATAGCAAAAAACATTCTATATAACTTCAAATCTTATGGAGGAGCTGGTTCCACAAATATTCCGGCATATTACACTGCAAATTTAGTTAAACAAAGTTCATATTGGTGGCCACATGAATCGGCACCAGCTTGGCATGAACTAGAATTGTTTTTCACCAATTATAAACCTCTTCACCTACTAATTTTGAACCAACTCCTTCATAAAAAAACAATTAACAATCTTCACCTGATTTTTCAAGCCATTTCTGAAGCCTTGAAAAAATTTTCTGTTCTAAAAAGAGGCGCTACCAAAGAAGTCATAATAAAAAATCTGGCTTTATCAGTTATTTTTAAAGCATCTAATCAGACTATTGACCCCATTTGGTCTGAACTTGGAGTCAAAAAACTTTATGCGATGGCGTCACTTGTACACCTTACAACAAACTCAAGGAAAGATTTCAATCTTCTACCCCTGCTTTCTTACAATATGTCATCCTCAAAGACATAATCCATGAGTTCCTTAATTTCTACCCAAGAATTTCTGAACCAGCAGTTAATCTTATCTGTAATATAGATCATAATATTTTCTGGAGTTTTGAATACACGTACAAATGGTGTAACAATAGCTTGGAAGCGGTCAAGACTCAAAATATTGTCAAATGGGAAAACGAATTACACACGACAATTGACCCTTCTGACCTTGAACAGGCATGTTCCCTCTCGTACGCCTCCACCATAAACTTATCACTGCAGGAGACCCACTTCAAACTTTTAATGAGATGGTATTACACACAAGTAAGACTCTATAAAATCAATTCTGAAAGCTCTCCACTCTGTTGGAGGGGTTGTGGTAGACCTAGAAATATCCTACACTTCTTTTGGCAATGTCCCAAAGTTGTCCCTTTTTGGAGGAAGGTTTGAAATCTTATTGATCTTATCCTTGGAAAACGACTTTTATTGTCTCCTCATCTGGCCCTTCTCTCCCTGGACACCGATAAAATTGATCCTACTAGCAGACTATTGATTATGCATATTTTACTAGTTTCCAAACACAATAACGCTTTTCTTTAGAAAAACCCAAAACCCCCGCAAATTAACGACATTATCGACAAAATTAACCTTCATCGTTCTTTTGAACTTAAATTCGCAAATATGTATGATCAATTTGCCAAATATGCTAGGAAATGGTCCAAGTGGCTGGAGTTGTTTGCTTAAGACGGCAAACAGAGTGCACCTGCCTAAGACCCCTTGTGTTAGGGTCTTTTGTTTGGCACAAATTTTAATATGTTATATGCTTATATACCTACCATTGTTATAATGTGTTTCTGCATTAACATGTTTCACTTTCATGTTCTCTTCACATTGGGACATTGTTGTCATTCCATTGTTCCTTCCTTCCCTTTACCTCACCTTCCCCCCTTCTTTCCCCCACCCCTTCTTCCCTATTTATTTATTTATTAAAACTCCAATAAAACGTTTGAAAAGGAACTTGGCAAGAGAGGGGCAAGATGGTAGGTAGGGGTAGGTAGGGGCCAGAGATCTTGGGCCGATACTACAATTATCATGCCTAGGAGTCCATCGCTTTCTGAAATAAAATCATCAATTCAAGTATTGCAGCAAAAGCTACAGCTGATAGAATATGATCGCAAGGCATACCAGGAGAGTACAAGTCCCACCATCAAGGAAAATGAGGCGACCATAAGGGTGCCTCATCAAGAGATTAAGAAACTGAACCAGGAATTAGTTCAGGAGAAGCAGATACAAGCAGACAGAGAAGCTAAGTCTAAAAAGGATGTCCTTAAGTTAAATGAGAACAAGCTCCATGATACCGTCAAGCACCTAAATGCCCTGTATCACCAGGCACAAGTCTGCAGGAAATGCTTAGAGGAGATGGAGCTAATGCTCAAGCAGAGTGCTGGTGTTAAGCAGAAGAATAGAAACATCCAAGAAAAACAGATCCAGCCCTTCCTAGAGAATAAGCTGGAAGAGGCAGAAATGAAATTACAGGATGTGAAATACATGAGCAGTGTATATAGGAAAATCACTACCCTTTTGCAGGATGAAATGCAAATATTCCAACCCCAGATTTAGCAACTAAAGACTGAAATTTTACTATTTAAAAATGAGTTAAAAGATCTCAAATTAATGCATCATAATGTGGCAATATCACGTGATAATGCATGGGCAGAATATCCGCACCTGAAGAAGGAATATCGTAGCAAACGCATCAACAAAGAACAGATCCTGCGCAATTTGAACCACCAGGCCAATGAAAGGCGTCAGTTTAAGAAGACCAAGACCAAATCTGGGGAAATAATTGAAGACCAAGCTCCTACTGAGGTCTCTCTTGTAGAAGAAATGGAAAAAAGAGTCCGTACATATAAAGAAGCCACAGAAAAGATCAAGGAGAGGCTGCTGGTGCAGTTAATGAATGTGAAGTGCACCACATGCATTACCAAACCTTTTCAAGATTTTTTCAAAAATCTTACTTTACAATAAACGACTCAAAATCAAAAATACTTGGCTTTAATTTGGGAACAGATCAAGAGGAGATTGAGGACCTCTCGCCTTTGGGTTGGGCTACTGATGGGCTGACATACTTAGGCCTAAAATTTGTCAAAAATATAGATTCTCTAATAAAAATAAACCTGGAGTTCCTTATTAAAAAGATTATTAACGAATTCCGTATTTCTGGAGATTGAGGACTATCTTGGTGGGGAAAAATCATGATGGTCAAATCGACCATTTTTCCAAAAATCCTATATCTACTCCGGTCACTTCTTTTAAAAATTCCCACTTCTTCTCTTACGAATCTTCAAGCTTCACTTAAATCCTTTATATGGGATAACAAAAGACCCAGGATAGCAACAAATATTCCGTATAACCACAAATCTTATGGTGGAGCTGGTTCCCCAAATATTACGGCATATTACACTGCAAATTTAGTTAAACAAAGTTCATATTGGCAGCCACATGAGTCGGCACCAGCTTGACATGAACTAGAATTGTTTTTCAGTAATTATAAACCTCTTCACCTACTAATTTTGAACCAACTCCTTCATAAAAAACAATTAACAATCCTCACCCGATTTTTCAACCTATTTCTGAAGCTTGGAAAAAATTTTGTTCTAAAAAGAGGCGCTAACAAAGAAGTCACAATAAAAAATCTGGCTTTATCAGTTATTTTTCAAGCATCTAATCAGACTATTGACCCCATTTGGTCTGAACTTGGAGTCAAAAAACTTTATATGATGGCATCACTTGTACACCTTACAACAAACTCAAGGAAAGATTTCAATCTCCTACCCCTGCTTTCTTACAATATGTCATTCTCAAAGACATAATCCATGAGTTCCTTAATTTCTACCCAAGAATTTCTGAACCAACAGTTAATCTTATCTGTAATATAGATCATAATATTTTCTGGAGTTTTGAATACTGGAGTTTCTGGAGTTTTGAATACTGAGTACTGAGTACTTTGAATACTGAGTACTGAATTTCTGGAGTTTTGAATACACCACGTACAAATGGTGTAACAATAGCTTTGAAGCAGTCAAGACTCGAAATATTGTCAAATGGGAAAACGAATTACACATGACAATTGACCCTCCTGACCTTTAACAGGCATGTTCCCTCTCGTACGCCTCCACCATATCCCTATCACTGCAGGAGACCCACTTCAAACTTTTAACGAGATGGTATTACACACAAGTAAGACTCTATAAAATCAATTCTGAAAACTCTCCGCTCTGTTGGAGGTGTTATGGTAGACATGGAAATATCCTACATGTCTTTTGGCAATGTCCCAAAATTGTCCCTTTTTGGAGGAAGGTTTCAAATCCTATTGACCTTATCCTTGGAAAACAACCTTTATTGTCTCCTTGTCTGGCCCTTCTCTCCCTGGATGCATATTTTACTAGTTTCCAAACACAATATCGCTTTTCTTTGGAAAAACCCCAAACCCCCGCATATTAACGACATTATCGACAAAATTAACCTTCATCGTTCTTTTGAACTTAAATTTGCAAACATGCATGATCAATTTGCCAAATATGCTAGGAAATGGTCCAAGTGGCTGGAGTTGTTTGCTTAAGACGGCAAACAGAGTGCACCTGCCTAAGACCCTTTGTGTTAGGGTCTTTTGTTTGGCACAAATTTTTTTTATATAACAGGATATTTATTGATTTTCCAATAGAAATTTACAGAATGATAACACATCAAGATACAATGCATGTAATCATTCAATGCAAAACAGTTAACAAACATAATAGAGACAAATATAATTGACAAGACAGTGAAACACGAGGGAGGGAAGGAGGAAAGATCCCAGGGAAAGATGGCACATTTTGCTGAGTAAATATCGATACTAAGCCTTCCGAGCCCAGTATACATCCCACAGATTCCACGTTGCTTCAAAACTTTCAAACGCAATATTTATTAAAGCAGTGAGATGTTCCATACTTCATATGTCCTGTATGCGGGAATGCAACTCGTTAAGTGACGGAGGATAAGCCATCCTCCACTTTCTTGCTATTAAACATCTTGCGGCTGAGGTCAGATGTAAAAGAATCTGCTGAATCCTACTTGCAATCTGGAATGAGGGTATATTGAGCAAGTAGAATTTAGGGTCTAATGGAATATGAAGACCCGTAACTTCGAAGATTAAAGTTTTGACCCTACTCCAAAACCCTTGTATAATTGAACAAGTCCAAAAAATATGGGTTAGGTCTCCATCATCAGAACCGCATCTCCAACATTGCCCAGATATATTAGGATTAAATTTATGCAATAACGAAGGAGTATGATACCAAAACATAAGTAATCTAAACTGGTTTTCCTTATACGTATAACAAGTGGAAGTCTTAGTTGCCCTCCTCCAGACCCCCTGCCACACACCCAGAGAAAGAGATTCCCCCAAGAAACCCTCCCACCTGTCCATATAGGAGTGTCTTGGAGACTCCTCCGGATACGGGTCTAATAAAATCCTATAGATATCAGATATAAGACCCTTGGTCGATACTCCTGCCCTGCAGAGTCTCTCAAAGCGGGTTGGTTTGGAGACTACTAAGGAAGAGTAAAGAGACTGCTGTAGGGATGTGACTTGCTTAGGTGCAGCGGGAGACAAATATGATACAAGTTCTTCCAAAGTTCATGTGGTTTATTCACGTCATAAACACACAAGGCAGCGTAACACCAAAAAGGAACCTTTAGCTCAGGCAAAAAAGCACAAATGTCCATGGTTGTAGACTCAGATCAGGAGTCTCAGCACACATGGGAGGCTTAGTCCTCCCCACACACAACTCCTTGGTTCAAGAGCAGGCCACATTATAAGGCTGTAGCCACACCCACGGACCCAGCAGCTGACTGGTCACATGACTGTGACCTCACCACAGGTCCTTCAAACAACAACAACAACTGGTATGCTTTACTTATGCCTTACATTATAGAGACAAGCCATTTATGAGACACATATCTCATATCGATTACACGACCCTTAGCCCTGCCACATACCTCCCCCCTCTGCCTAAAGCCGTGGGGCTTGGCACTTTCACCTACCAGGCAAGGGATTCTGGAGAGGGCATCGGCATTCCCATGTAGCTTCCCGGCCCTATGCTCTACATGGAAGCTGAAGTCTTGTAGGGCTAAGAACCAGCGGGTGACCCTAGCATTCTTGCCCTTTGTTTCCCTCATCCACCTGAGTGGGGCATGGTCGGATATTAACCTAAACTTCTGTCCCACTAGGTAGTACCGTAATGTGTCCACTGCCCATTTTATGGCCAAACACTCCTCTACAACTGAGTAATTTCTCTCACAAGAAGTCAACTTCCTACTCAAGTAGAGAACAGGATGCTCCTCCCCACGTATCTCTTGGGAGAGGACTGCTCCTACCCCGACATCTGAGGCATCTGTCTGGAGGACAAATTCATGTTTAAAGTCTGGGGCCACCAAAATGGGTTGCTTACAAAGAGCTCCCTTCATTTCTTGGAAGGCTGACTCTGCTTCTTCGGACCAGCTGACCATCACTGACTTTGTCCCCTTAAGCAGATCAGGTGCAGCCATTGTGGCGAAGTTTGGGATGAACCTCCTGTAATATCCCACAATCCCCAGGAAGGCTTTAACTCGCTTCTTTGACAGAGGTCTCGGCCATGTTTGAATTGCCTCCACTTTATTGATTTGGGGTTTGATCTCGCCACGCCCCACTACATATCCGAGGTACTTGGCTTCTTCTCTCCCCAAGGCACACTTCTTCGGGTTTATTGTAAACCCCGCCTCTCTTAGAGCGTCAAACACTGCTTGGACCTTTTCCAGGTGAGTCTCCCAGTCCGGGGTAAAGATGACGATATCATCCAGGTATGCGGCAGCATATAGCTTATGAGGCGCAAGGATTCTATCCATCGTCCTCTGGAAGGTTGCCGGAGCTCCCTGTAGGCCAAACGGCATCCGGACATACTGGAAGCACCCGTCTGGTGTGGAGAATGCTGTCTTCTCCTTGGCTTCCTGTGCCATGGGGATCTGCCAATATCCCTTTGTCAGATCCAAAGTGGTTATGTACCTGGCCGGCCCAAGTCTCTCGATGAGCTCATCAACGCGTGGCATGGGATAAGCGTCAAACTTGGAGACCTCATTCAGCTTCCGGTAATTGTTGCAGAACCTCCATTCACCATCAGGTTTTGGGACCAGGACAATTGGGCTCGACCAGCCGCTCTTGGATTCCTCAATGACCCCGAGCTGCATCATACACTGCACCTCCTTGGAGATTACCTCTCGCCGGGCCTCAGGAATACGATACGGTTTCACATTCACCCGCACATGTGGCTCGGTCAGAACTTCGTGCTCCACCACCTTCGTGCACCCCGGCACCTCGGAGAACAGGTCCCTGTTTTTCTGGAGTAACTCCTGGCACTGCTGTTTCTGGGTCTTTGATAGTGTCTCCGCTATGGTAACCGCTCCAACCTCCCCTTCTAGGTTGCCCAGCAAGCACGGAGTTACCGCTGGCTCTCTATCTTGCCACGGCTTGATGAGGTTGACATGGTAAATCTGGTATGGCTTCCATCTTCCGAGTTGGTGGATCTTGTAGTTTACGTCTCCCTGCTTCTCCACCACCTCATATGGCCCTTGCCACTTGGCCAAGAAACTTACTCTCCACCGTCGGGATTAGCGCGAGAACTCGGTCTCCCGGATTGAACTACCTCACCCTGGCTGACCGGTTGTAGACCCTGGCCTGAGCCTCTTGTGCCTGGCAGAGATGTTCTTTAGCAATGGGCATCACCTTCGCAACCCTCTGCTGCATCAGTGCCACGTGCTCAATGACGCTTCGGTGGGGCGTGACTTCGGCTTCCCAGGTTTCCTTCGCTATATCTAGGAGACCTCGTGGATGCTGGCCGTACAGAAGCTCAAAGGGCGAGAACCCCGTGGAGGCCTGGGGAACTTCACGGATAGAAAACAGTAAATGCGGTAAGAGACAATCCCAGTCTCTACCATCTTCCTTTATGACTTTTCTCAGCATGCTCTTCAGTGTCTTGTTAAATCTCTCAACAAGGCCATCTGACTGCGGATGGTACACTGAAGTCCTTAACTGGGAAATTTGCAAGACTCTGCACAATTCTCTCATCACCTTGCTCATAAAAGGTGTCCCCTGGTCGGTCAGGATCTCCTTTGGCAAACCCGTCCAGGAAAACACATGGACCAGCTCGCGGGCTATACGCTTTGCGTAGGAGTTTCTCAGGGGAATGGCTTCAGGATAGCGTGTGGCATAGTCCAGGATGACTAATATATACTGATGGCCCCGAGCTGATTTAACTAAGGGACCAACCAAGTCCACGGCATTTCTCTCAAATGGCACCTCAATAATGGGCAGTGGCACAAGAGGGTTCCGAAAATGAGATGTGGGGGCAGTTAACTGACATGTCGGGCAGGACCTGCAATAGTTTGCTATTTCCTGGTGACACCCAGGCCAATAGAACCTCTGTACAATCCGTTCCTGCATTTTTTCCACCCCCAGGTGTCCCCCCAAGACGTGTGAATGGGCCATGTCCAACACTTTCCGTCTATAGGGGCCTGGTACTATTAACTGCTCTACCCCCTCCTCCCTTATTTTCGTGACCCGGTACAACAATTCCCCACTCAACATAAAATAGGGAACCTTGTGTCTGCTCCCGGCTCTTTTGCAACCCCATTAATGACGGTGACATTGTTAAAGGCTTCCCTTAGCGTGGGATCCCTATGTTGGGCAGTCCCAAAATTCTCCCCGGCCACCCCTAACTCCGGGATGTCAGGTACAGGGGACCCTTCCTCTTCATCCCCAACAAGAACACATAAAGGAAACCCATCTGCCTCAGGTGGTGACGATACCTCAGTGGAGTGGATTGGTTCCCTGCTCTTGCTAGCACACTCAGAACCCGTCCCCCACAGATCCCAAAACAGACAGAAATCCCGGCCAATAATTATAGGGTGCAACAAGTCTCGAACAATGCCAACTTCATGCGACTCGGTGCCATGCGCCGTTTCAATATTCACCCTAGCCATAGGGTAGTCCTTTGCATCGCTATGTATGCACCGAACACCAATCTTTTTACGCGGGAGTATGTTGAGAGGAAAACTGGCCCTCACAAGGGTCACCAAGCTCCCGGAGTCCAGAAGCGCCATTACTGCTCGACCGTTCACGGGACACGCTTGTGGCCCCTTGTTAGGTAGCGAGTTCACACTGCAAGCTGGATATGCGTAGTATGAACTACGGCGTCCCATGCTGCAGTCCATCTGCTCGCTGGTCTGGGGACAACGGGCAGCTATATGTCCTAGCCTGTGACACTTCCAGCAAATAACATCACCCGAGGGGACCTTGGGCACCGCCTCCCCCGCCCCTTTTGACCTTGGACGCATCACCCCTTTTTGGGACTCCTCCCCCTGCTGGGACCCCCAATACGGAATGGGCTGCTTCCCCAAGGAACCTTCCATCCCCTGGTATCTCTCGACCAGCCCAACCAGTTCATCAGCATTTTGGGGATCACCCTGGGCAACCCAAGTCTGTAGAGGTCTCGGCAGAGAATGCACAAACCGATCCATCACAACTCGCTCTACCATCTGTGCAGGGGAAGCCGACTCTGGCTGCAGCCATTTCTGGACCAGGTGCAACAGGTCAAACGTTTGGGAGTGCGGGGGTTTGTCCCGGGGATAGGCCCAGCGATGAACTCGCTGTGCCCTGCTAGTCATTGATACCCCCAAGCGTGCGAGAATTTCCGCTTTTAATTTGGGATACTCTCTAGCATCTTGTACGGTCAGGTCAAAGTACGCCTTCTAGGGCTCCCCCGTTAGGTATGGGGCCAGTACCTCCACCCACCACTCTGGCTGAAGTTTTTCCCCCTCAGCCACCCTCTGAAACACCGTCAGGAAGGCCTCCACATCATCCTCAGGGGTCATTTTTTGTAATGCGCGTCTTACCTCCTGGATGGCAGTTGCCAGAAGCTGCATCTGCTGCCGTTGTTCCTGCTGGCTCTGCTGGAACTGCTGCCGCTGCTCCTGCTAGCTTTGCTGGATCTGCTGTAACAACAGCTTGTTGGTTTCCTGTTGCAGTGCCTGGGACTGGACCAGGTGTTTCAGCAGGTCCTCCATTATTCCAGGCAGTGCTTGTTGCCCCGCTGCAAACTTCACCCAGGACATGCAGCAACTGTCTCAAGTCTCTGCTGGGACCGCTGCCCGCACGTGTACCACCAATTGTAGGGATGTGACTCGCTTAGGTGCAGCAGGAGACAAATATGATACAGGTTCTTCCAAAGTTCATGTGGTTTATTCACGTCATAAACACACAAGGCAGCGTAACACCAAAAAGGAACCTTTAGTTCAGGCAAAAAAGCACAAATGTCCGTCGTTGTATTCTCAGATCAGGAGTCTCAGCACACATGGGAGGCTTAGTCCTCCCCACACACAACTCCTTGGTTCAGGAGCAGGCCACATTATAAGGCTGTAGCCACACCCACGAACCCAGCAGCTGACTGGTCACATGACTGTGACCTCACCACAGGTCCTTCAAACAACAACAACAATATCTGGTATGCTTCACTTATGCCTTACATTATAGAGACAAGCCATTTATGAGACACATATCTCCCATCGATTACATGACCCTTAGCCCTGCCACACTGCATATAATGCCTAATTTGTAAATACCGATAGAAAGCGTTTGAAGTAAGTCGAAGCCCGATTGTATCTTATCAAAAGGTAACAAGGATCTAGAGTGACTATCAACTATATCAGCAAAACAAAAAAGTCGCTTATCAAACCACAACTTAATCAAGTTCCCCCTAAAGCTGTCTGGTAGTTTGGGATTAAACAAAAAGGAGGTTAGTGGAGAGCATTTCGACATCACTGGGAATTTTTTCATACAGGTATTCCAAATCCTCTTAGTGAAAGCTATTGGTCCCAACGTGTGTGAGTCGAGTTTATTTGAGGTAGTTGCCCATAGATAAGAGTTGGGGTGGATTGGAGCCATCCACAACTTCTCAATATCCATCCACCTAGAGAATGCTGTAGGTGCAGACCAGGCTGGGATACATCTCAAATGAGTTGCCCAATAATATTTGGTAATATCTGGAACACCCAAACCTCCTCTATCTCTGCTAGCTAACATAATTTGGTTTTTGATCTTGTGCCTTTTATGGGCCCAGATAAAGTGGATGATAGAAGACTGAATACCCTTCAGGTCTCCAGAAGGGACCACAATGGGGAGAGTCTCAAATAAATATAGTAGTTTAGGGAGAATAGCCATTTTAACTGCTGATATTCTCCCAAATAGGGATAGTGGTAAGTTATTCCATTTATTAAGTATTTGTTTCAATTCCGAAAACAAGTGGGGGTCTTATGTTTGAATAATAAGTTGTATCTAGAGGTCAGCTGCACTCCCAAATATTTCAGGGCAGTATCCTGCCATTTGTAGTTATAATTACCTTTTAAGGAGCTTAATGATCTGTCTGGAATATTAAGGGGAAGAGCCTCCATTTTTGCTTTATTTATTTTATAACCCGAGAGCTGGCCAAACTGTTTTAGAAGTGAATGCAGACTGGGTAGGGTTGTATGTGGCTGGGTCAGAGTTAAGAGCACGTCATCAGCAAATAAAGACAGTTTAAATTCTTTATCTCTAACCATCACTCCCCCAATGTTCGGGTCAAGGCGTATAGCCGCAGCTGGTGGTTCTATACACATAACGAAGAGTAATGGAGAGAGTGGGCAACCTTGATGGGTGCCATTAAAAATTGGAAAAGGCTGAGACAATGCATGGGGTAACTTTACAGCCGCCGAAGGGTGTGTACAAACTTTTTAGGGCGGTTATAAAAGGTCCCGAAATGCCAAAATAAGCCAGTGTTTGAAACATAAATGGCCACCCAAGACGATCAAAAGCCTTTTCAGCATCTAAGCTAAGTAAAAGTGCTGATTTCTCTGTTTTATTGATTACTTCAATAAGGTCGATTACCTTTCTTGTGTTATCTCCCCCCTGTCTGCATGTAACAAAACCCACTTGGTCTTTATGAATTAAATGGGGAAGCAGGGTAGACAACCGTAGAGCCAGCAATTTGGTAAAAAAATTTAAGTCTGCATTAAGTAAGGCTATAGGCCTATAATTGGCACATTCTAAAGGGTCCCTTCCTGGTTGGGGAATAAGGGTGATATTAGAGTGAAGCATGGTGGGTGGAATTGGCAAGCCTGTCAAGAATTTGTTAAATAACTTGACTAAGTGTGGGGTTAGTATGGTGCTATATGTTTTATAGTAGAAATACGTTAGTCCATCTGGACCGGGGGATTTACCATTGGGAAGAAGAGAAAGGACATCCAAAACCTCCTCCTGTGAGATATTCCCGTTAAGAGAAGACAAAGCTTATATAGTAAGTGAAGGAAGATTGCACTTTTGGAGAAAGGATTGCATAACTCTCCTCCCCACATCTGAGTCCGGTGGCAAATTGCTCGGTAAGTTATATAGTTTAGATAAATATCCCTGGAACATATTTGCAATTTTAACAGGGTCATTTATTATTGCTCCCTTTTCATCTCTGAGAGCATATACAGTCATGGCCAAAACTATTGACACCCCTGCAATTCTGTCAGATAATACTCAGTTTCTTCCTGAAAATGATTGCAAACACAAATTCTTTGGTATTATTATCTTCATTTAATTTGTCTTAAATGAAAAAACACAAAAGAGAATGAAGCAAAAAGCAAAACATTGATCATTTCACACAAAACTCCCAAAATTGGCCAGACAAAAGTATTGGCACCCTCAGTCTAATTCTTGGTTGCACAACCTTTAGCCAAAATAACTGCGACCAACCGCTTACGGTAACCATCAATGAGTTTCTTACAATGATCTGCTGGAATTTTAGACCATTCTTCTTTGGCAAACTGCTCCAGGTCCCTGATATTTGAAGGGTGCCTTCTCCAAACTGCAATTTTTAGATCTCTCCACAGGTGTTCTATGGGATTCAGGTCTGGACTCATTGCTGGCCACCTTAGAAGTCTCCAGTGCTTTCTCTCAAACCATTTTCTAGTGCTTTTTGAAGTGTACTTTGGATCATTGTCCTGCTGGAAGACCCATGACCTCTGAGGGATACCCAGCTTTCTCACAGTGGGCCCTACATTAAGCTGCAAAATTTGTTGGTAGTCTTCAGACTTCATAATGCCATGCACACGGTCAAGCAGTCCAGTGTCAGAGGCAGCAAAGCAACCCCAAAACATCAGTGAACCTCCGCCATGTTTGACTTTAGGGACCGTGTTCTTTTCTTTGAATGCCTCTTTTTTTCTCCTGTAAACTCTATGTTGATGCCTTTGCCCAAAAAGCTCTACTTTTGTCTCATCTGACCAGAGAACATTCTTCCAAAATGTTTTAGGCTTTTTCAGGTAAGTTTTGGCAAACTCCAGCCTGGCTTTTTTATGTCTCGGGGTAAGAAGTGGGATCTTACTGGGTCTCCTACCATACAGTCCCTTTTCATTCAGACACCGACGGATAGTACGGGTTGACACTGTTGTACCCTCGGACTGCAGGGCAGCTTGAACTTGTTTGGCTGTTAGTCGAGGTTCTTTATCCAACATCCGCACAATCTTGAGTTGAAATCTCTTGTCAATTTTTCTTTTCCGTCCACATCTAGGGAGGTTAGCCACAGTGCCATGGGCTTTAAATTCTTGATGACACTGCGCACGGTAGACACAGGAACATTCTGGTCTTTGGAGATGGACTTGTAGCCTGGAGATTGCTCATGCTTCCTCACAATTTGGTTTCCCAAGTCCTCAGACAGTTCTTTGGTCTTCTTTCTTTTCTCCATGCTGGTACACACAAGGACACAGGACAGAGGTTGAGTCAACTTAAAATCCATGTCAACTGGCTGCAAGTGTGATTTAGTTATTGCCAACACCTGTTAGGTGCCACAGGTAAGTTACAGGTGCTGTTAATTACAAAAATTAGAGAAGCATCACATGATTTTTCGAACAGTGCCAATACTTTTGTCCACCCTCTTTTTTATGTTTGATGTGAAATTATATCCAATTTGGCTTTAGGACAATTCTTTTTGTGTTTTTTCATTTAAGACAAATTAAATGAAGATAATAATAACAAAGAATTTGTGTTTGCAATCATTTTCAGGAAGAAACTGAGTATTATCTGACAGAATGGCAGGGGTGTCGATACTTTTGGCCATGACCGTATTGAAGACTGACTTTTATCATCTCTGAGCTGTCTCGCCAATAGTGTGTGAGACTTATTTCCTTTTTCATAGTATTTTTGTCTACTATAGAGTAACATTTTTTCAGTTTTGTAGTTAATAATGTCTTTTAATTGGGAGCGCGTAGAGACAATATCCCTTAAGATTCTTTTGGATGGGGTAGCGGCAAACCTAGCCTCAAGATCCCTCAACTGGGCAACAAGCAAGCCCGTCTGGTGAGCTCTATCCTTTTTAATACGAGAACCTAGGGCTATACAGTCACCCCGGAAAACAGCTTTGTGTGCTTCCCACACAGTCGAAAAATCAGAAACTGACTCCTTATTAATGTCAAAATATTCAGCTATCTTCCCCCCCAACTCTTCTCTATGTTGCGGTCTCTTAAGCAGGGTCTCGTTGAGTCTCCAATGGCATACTTTAGTCTGTGCTGAGGATTGAGTGAGGGTGAGCATTACAGGTGCATGATCCGACCATGATATTATCCCAATATCTGTGTCTAATGTCAGTCTGAGTGTTTGTATATTGCCAAAAAAGAAGTCTATTCTAGTATAAGTACTGTGCGGAGGGGAGAAAAAGGTGTAGGTCTGCTGTGTGGGATGGTTAATACGCCAAAGATCAAAAAGGCCAAACCTGCGCATTAGTTTTCTAAAGTCCTCAGATAATCTACGTTGAGATCTGTTTGGCTGCATTCTATGTATGGAGAGCCTATCTAATGTGTCTGAAAAAATAACATTAAAATCCCCTCCAATAATCCAGGCGGATGGGGGTAGTCTGGATAATTTCAAAAATATTCGATTAAGGAAGGAAATTTGTAAGGTGTTAGGTACATATATATTACATAGCGTAATTGGTATATCCTTGTATGTGCCTTGTAATATAATATATTTTCCTTGGGGATCCAATATCTCTGATGTTATTTGTATAGGGCATGTTCTAGAAATTAGGATGGCCACACCTGCTTTTTTCTTGACTTGAGAGGCTAAGTAAATTTTGAGATATAAATGTTTGGCAAAGTTGCAATTTCCACTAAGATTTAAATGGGTTTCCTGCAAGAAAGCTATATCTGCACCATGTACCCGCAACTCATTGAGGACCATATGCCTCTAAGTATTAAAATTGAGACCCTTTACATTTAGTGTTAATATTTTAGCCATTATCTTGGTAGAAAAGAGAAAAGACCAATGCACACAACGTTTTACCCAGGATGCTATGGAACGATTCTCTCCTCTGAGGATCATCAAATTCTGAAAATTCTTTGAGAGAGCAAGAGAATACCATCATATGCCCCACAAACCTGTAGGAGGAGATACAAAAGGAAAGAGGGGAGACAGAGACAAAACAGTACAATAATTTACTACAGATAGAATCCAAAAAATACAACAATGGCTTTACCAAAAAATGAGGAGAGAGAGGAGGGAAAGAGCTAGTCTGTCTCCTCATCTCTCCCCTCTGTGGGTAGGGTGGGCATACCCAACCTTTCCTAGTCATTTTTCTAGAAAGGAACTGGGTAAAAAAAAAAGAACTGCCCCCCCCTTTGTGAGGAAGTCGTGGTAAGAGGCACCCAATACACTGCAAGTGCGAAACACTAAAGAACAAAATATTCTATGCTGTCCTTTACCCACCGTCCAAAACAGAACAGCTAAAAAGAAATTACCAAAATGTCAGACAGGATGTGTAGTCATAAACTTTAGCCTGACATATAGAAGGAGGATCAGTCAGAGCCCAGCTTCCGAAAAATAAAAAAAAAAAGGTTGCGGAAGCATATATGATTGGAGTCATCAAGAATCAAAAGGTCAGGGAAAGAGAGAAAAAAAAAAACACAACTCCTCATGGATCCAGTTGTGTGATCTCCCGGGAAGAAGGGCCTCTCTTCTTGGACTCAACATTCTGCCAGATTGGCGGAGGTGATATGGGAGGCATGACCAAGTCCCAGTCCGTCAGGTCAGGGAGTGGTATCTCCAGATCAGAGCAGAAAGCTGGAAGGTCCTTGAAGGAGCGTAAGGTAGTTGACTGTCCATTTCTCACAACAATGAGAGAAAAGGGGTACCCCCAGCGATACTGTAGGTTTTTATTTTTCAATATGGTGAGAAGTGGCTTCAGATGTCTTCTCATTTGAAGGGTGATCCACGACAAGTCAGGATACAGTTGGATAGAGGCTCCATTAAATTCAAGTTTATGGAGAGCACGAGCCCTGGACATGATGGACTCTTTTGTTTGAAAGTCATGGACGCAGCATATCACATCTCGGGGCTGAGATTGAGCTCCCTTGGGGCGGAGGGCCCTATGTGCTCTATCCAGCTTTATTTTATGGGATGAAGTTTGACACAGTATTGAATTGAAGATGGATTCGAGTACTGTATACAGATCTTCTGAACCAGCTGCTTCAGGGATACCCCTCACCCTAATGTTATTGCGGCGCCCTCTGTTGTCCAAGTCTTCCAAATGTTTATTTGTCTCGCCCAGCACTTTAGCGTATGAAATTATGTGGCGCTGCAGTTTTGAGACATATCGTCTAGTAGCATCGTGCTCCGTTTCCACAGCGTCCACTCTATCTGCAAGGAGCTTGACATCCTGATGCATGGACTTAATCTCTGCCCTACATGCATCCCTCACCTCGGACAACAGGGACTTGAAATCCTCTTTAGTTGGAAGGTGCCTGAGATATCGCTCCAGAGATTTGTTGTCTAGTTGGAGATCTGCATCTCTGGAATCAGCGTCCGACATAGGGTCCTGTGAAGCCCCCTCGGTGTCATTAAGTGAGGCCAGCACTGAGAACGATGAAGCGCCCCTCAGGTCCCCTTCAGGAGTGTCCGACCATGTCCCCTGACCCTTTGTGTTTCCCCTAGCAGATGGCTGCCTTTGTGATTTTGGAGGCATGCTGTCTATTAAGCGAGTTTGCAGAGGTGCAGGAGAAAGAGGAAAATGTGATATAGTGCACGCAGCAGACGAAGTCACTGCAAGTGTATTTAGATTGTCAGGGTAGAAACAGGCAGCGTGTGGAGATAATTTTACTTTGGTAAACCCTGAATCCACCTTATTTCTGCGCTTTAGCTGTACTGCAGAAAACTCAGCACATGTTTGCAGCCCCTGAGTGCAGGCATTAGGACCCTGTTGCTGCAGCACCAGCTTGTCAGTGTTTTCTCCTTACACAGCTCTCCTCACTAACCTCCTCTGTCTTCTCCTGAGCTAATATCAGAGTCCTGGATCTCCTTCTTCAACACTCTGCACAGCAGAGGCCAGAGAGCAGGAAGTGCAGGCTGTTTATCTAGCTTATCAAGATGGCGCCGGAGTCTGTTCAATAGCACAGGGACATGTGCTTCCCTCTTCACGTGGTGATTCAAGAAGGTAAGATGATGCAGAATCCTTCCTATCTTCAGAGGAACTCTGGCCGATATCCTCCCTCTCTTTTTAGCCAATTTGTATGTCAGTTGGGCATGTAATCCTCTCTATAAGGACGGCAGGCTCAGGAGCAGAAGTTCTATGCTTCCTTCGAGTGCAGCTCCCAGACACGCCCCCCCCTCTGGCACAAATTTTCATATGCTTATATACCTAACTTTGTTATAATGTGTTTCTGCATTAACATGTTTCACTTTCATGTTCTCTTCACAGTGGGACATTGTTGTCCTTCCATTGTTCCTTCCCTTTACCTCACCTTCCCCCCTTCTTTCCCCCACCCCTTCTTCCCTATTTACTTCTTTATTAAAACTCCAATAAAACGTTTGAAAAGGAAATTGGCAAGAGAGGGGCAAGATGGTAGGTAGGGGTAGGTAGGGGCCTGAGATCTTGGGCCGATTCTACAATAGTCATGCCCAGACAATAGTCATGCCCAGGAGTCCATCGCTTTCTGAAATAAAGTCATCAATTCAAGTATTACAGCAAAAGCTACAGCTGATAGAATATGATCGCAAGGCATACCAGGAGAGTACAAGTCCCACCATCAAGGAAAATGAGGAGACCATAAGGGTGCCTCATCAAGAGATTAAGAAACTGAACCAGGAATTAGTTCAGGAGAAGCAGATATAAGCAGACAGAGAGGCTAAGGCTAAAAAGGATGTCCTTAAGTTAAATGAGAACAAGCTCCATGATACCGTCAAGCACCTAAATGCCCTGTATCACCAGGCACATGTCCGCAGGAAATGCTTAGAGGAGATGGAGCTAATGCTCAAGCAGAATGCTAGTGTTAAGCACAAGAATAGAAACATCCAAGAAGAACAGATCCAGCACTTCCTAGAGAATAATCTGGAAGAGGCAAAAATGAAATTACAGGATATGAAACACATGAGCAGCGTATGCAGGAAAATCACTACCCTTTTGCAGGATGAAATGCCAATATTCCAACCACAGATTGAGCAACTAAAGACTGAAATTTTACTATTTAAAAATGAGTTAAAAGATCTCAAATTAATGCATCATAATGTGGCAATATCACGTGATAATGCATGGGCAGAATATCAGCACCTGAAGAAAGAATATCGTAGCAAACGCATCCACAAAGAACAGATCCTGTGCAATTTGAACCACCAGGCCCATGAGAGGCATCAGTTTAAGAAGACCAAGACCAAATCTGGGGAAATAATTGAAGACCAAGCTCCTACTGACTATGAGGTCTCTCTTGTAGAAGAAATGGAAAAAAAGAGTCGGTACATATAAAGAAGTCACAGAAAAGATCAAGGAGTCTACTGGTGCAATTATTGAATGTGAAGTGCACCACATGCATTACAAAACCTATTCAAGATTTTTTCAAAAATCTCTTACTTTAAAATAAACGACTCAAAATCAAAAATACTTGGCTTTAATTTGGGAACAGATCAAGAGGAGATTGAGGGCCTCTCGCCTTGGGGTTGGGCTACTGATGGGCTGACATACTTAGGTCTAAAATTTGTCAAAAATATAGATTCTCTAATAAAAATAAACTTGGAGTTCCTTACTAAAAAGATTATTAACAAATTCCGTATTTCTGGGAAAGGAGGACTATCTTGGTGGGGAAGAATCATGATGGTCAAATCGTACATTTTTCCAAAAATCCTATATCTACTCCGGTCACTTCCTTTAAAAATTCCCACTTCTTCCCTTACGAATCTTCAAGCCTCACTTAACTCCTTGATATGGGATAACAAAAGGCCCAGGATAGCAAAAAACATTCTATATAACCACAAATCTTATGGTGGAGCTGGTTCCCCAAATATTATGGCATATTACACTGCAAATTTAGTTAAACAAAGTTCATATTGGTAGCCACATGAATCGGCACCAGCTTGGCATGAACTAGAATTGATTTTCAACAATTATAAACCTCTTCACCTACTAATTTTGAACCAACTCCTACATAAAAAAACCAAATAACAATCCTCACCCAATTTTTCAAGCCACTTCTGAAGCCTGGAAAAAAATTTTCTGATCTAAAAAGAGGCGCTAACAAAGAAGTCATACAAATTCTGGCTTTATCAGTTATTTTTCAAGCATCTAATCAGACTATTGACACCATTTGGTCTGAACTTGGACTCAAAAAACTTTATACGATGGCGTCACTTGTACACCTTACAACAAACTCAAGGAAAGATTTCAATCTCCTACCCCTGCTTTCTTACAATATGTCATCCTCAAAGACATAATCCATGAGTTCCTTAATTTCTACCCAAGAATTACTGAACCAGCAGTTAATCTTATCTGTAATATAGATCATAATATTTTCTGGAGTTTTGAATACACGTACAAATGGTGTAACAATAGCTTTGAAGCGGTCAAGACTCAAAATATTGTCAAATGGGAAATCGAATTAAACAGAACACTTGACCCTCCTGACCTTGAACAGGCATGTTCCCTCTCGTACGCCTCCACAATATCCTTATCACTGCAGGAGACCCACTTCAAACTTTTAACGAGATGGTATTACACACAAGTAAGACTATAAAATCAATTCTGAAAACTCTCCGCTCTGTTGGAGGGGTTGTGGTAGACCTGGAAATATCCTACACTTCTTTTGGCAATGTCCCAAAATAGTCCCTTTTTGGAGGAAGGTTTCAAATCTTATTGATCTTATCCTTGGAAAACGACTTTTATTGTCTCCTCGTCTGGCCCTTCTCTCCCTGGACACCGATACAATTGATCCTACTCACAGACTATTGATTATGCATATTTTACTAGTTTCCAAACACAATAACGATTTTCTTTGGAAAAACCCAAAACCCCCGCAAATTAACAACATTATCGACAAAATTAACCTTCATCGTTCTTTTGAACTTAAATTTGCAAATATGCATGATCAGTTTGCCAAATATGCTAGGAAATGGTCCAAGTGGCTGGAGTTGTTTGCTTAAGACGGCAAACAGAGTGCACCTGCCTAAGACCCCTTATGTTAGGGTCTTTTGTTTGGCACAAGTTTTAATATGTCATATGTTTATATACCTACCTTTGTTATAATGTGTTTCTGCACTAACATGTTTCACTTTCATGTTCTCTTCACATTGGGACATTGTTTCCCTTCCATTGTTCCTTCCCTTTCTTTACCTCACCTCCCCCCCTTTCTTTCCCCCACCACTTCTTCCCTATTTATTTCTTTACTAAAACTCCAATAAAACGTTTGAAAGGGAACTTGGCAAGAGAGGGGCAAGATGGTAGGTAGGGGTAGGTAGTGGACTGAGATATTGGGCCGATACTACAATAGTCATGCCCAGGAGTCCATCGCTTTCTGAAATAAAGTCATCAATTCAAGTATTGCAGCAAAAGCTACAGCTGATAGAATATGATCGTAAGGCATACCGGAGAGTACAAGTCACACCATCAAGGAAAATGAGGAGACCATAAGGGTGCCTCATCAAGAGATTAAGAAACTGAACCAGGAATTAGTTCAGGAGAAGCAGATACAAGCAGACAGAGAGGCTAAGGCTACAAAGGATGTCCTTAAGTTAAATGAGAACAAGCTCCATGATACCATCAAGCACCTAAATGCCCTGTATCACCAGGCACAAGTCCGCAGGAAATGCTTAGAGGAGATGGAGCTAATGCTCAAGTAGAATGCTGGTGTTAAGCAGAAGAATAGAAACATCCAAGAAGAACAGATCCAGCACTTCCTAGAGAATAAGCTGGAAGAGGCAAAAATGAAATTACAGGATGTGAAATACACGAACAGTGTATACAGGAAAATCACTACCCTTTTGCAGGATGAAATGCCAATATTCCAACCCCAGATTGAGCAACTAAAGACTGAAATTGTACTATTTAAAAATGAGTTAAAAGATCTCAAATTAATGCATCATAATGTGGCAATATCACGTGATAATGCATGGGCAGAATATCAGCACCTGAAGAAGGAATATCGTAGCAAACGCATCCACAAACAACAGATCCTGCGCAATTTGAACCACCAGGCCAATGAGAGGCGTCAGTTTAAGAAGACCAAGACTAAATCTGGGGAAATAATTGAAGACCAAGCTCCTACTGACTATGAGATGTCTCTTGTAGAAAAAATGGAAAAAAGAGTCCGTACATATAAAGAAGCCACAGAAAAGATCAAGGAGTCTACTGGTGCAGTTAATGAATGTGAAGTGCACCACATGCATTACAAAACCTATTCAAAATTTTTTTAAAAATCTTACTTTAAAATAAACAACTCAAAATCAAAAATACTTGGCTTTAATTTGGGAACAGATCAAGAGGAGATTGAGGGCCTCTCCCCTTGGGGTTTTGCTACTGATGGGCTGACATACTTAGGCCTAAAATTTGTCAAAAATATAGATTCTCTATTAAAAATAAACTTGGAGTTCCTTACTAAAAAGATTATTACCGTATATACTCGTGTATAAGTCGACCCGTGTATAAGTCGACCCCCATAATTTTACCTCAAAAAACTGGGAAAATGTATTGACTCGCGTATAAGTCGAGGGTGGGAAATGCAGCAGCTACTGGTAATTTTCAAAAATAAAAATAGATAAAATGACATTAATTGAGGAGTCAGTAGGTTAAATATCTTTGAATACCGTATTTATTTCAAATAAAAACATCAAACTAGCTCTGTAAGTGGAAAAAATAGTCAGCAAAAACAAATATAGCATGAACAATAACTTAAAAAGTGCAAAAACCTTAACTCAATCAGCAATCAAGATAAAACACAAGTTAAAATCCGTCAAAACTGGATTCTTCCTCATCATCTGTTTGTCCAAACAGAGCTTCAGCTGTAGCTGGTGTAAGTTCATCAGCATAGACATTGTCATCGTCACTGAGTTCACAGACATCACCATCAGTGCTGTCGTCCTCATATAAAGCGCCGTCTTCAGTGCCATCCATAGCACAACTAATGCCACATTTCTTGAAGGCCCGTTGCACCATGTCCTCTGGAATGTCTTCCCATGCATCCCGAACCCACTTTGTGATCAATTCTATGTCGGGCTTCTTCAGATTTCCAACTTTGGTCAGTTGGGCTTGACCAGATGACATCCACTCATGCCACATCTTTCGCACATGATCTTTGAAGGGTTTATTTAGACACACATCTAGGGGCTGTAATACAGATGTAAGCCCACCTGGAATAACGGCCAAAGTAACTTGAGAAGACTTTGCCAATGTTTTTATGTCATCAGATGTGTGGGCCCTGAACATATCCCAAACTAGCAATGATGGTTTTTTCTTTAAGGCTGCTCCTGGTCGTCCGTTCCAAATCTCTTCCAGCCACTTTTTTGTTCCGTCTTCATCCATCCAGCCTTTAGCATGTGCGCGCACTGTAATGCGTGGTGGGAATTTGACCTTTTTAGGCAATGTCTTTCTTTTAAAAATAATGACAGGCCGCAGCTTAGTTCCATTAGCTAAACATGACAGAACGACTGTGAAATGGTTTTTTTCATTTCCTGTGGTTCTGAGGAAAATAGTTTTCTCTCCCAAACTTGCCACAGTTCTTTTGCTTGGAAGGTCAAAGGTCATAGGTGTTTCATCCATATTCCCAATATCTCCCAGGTCATAGTTATAGGTCTTTCTTTGTTTTATGATGAATGAATGGAATGACATCACTTTTTCATCAAGGTCTTTTGGCAACTTCTGGGAAATCTTTGTTCTTTGCCGCAAACATAGGTCAAACCTATTCATGAATCGGGTACACCATCCTGCTGACGCAACAAAATTCTCAATGCCCGGTGCTGTAAATTGGTCATCTTTAGCCATGTGAAGGGCACATAAGCGAATTCCCATGCGTGTTACGCAGTAACCATTTTGACGACACTCCATAACCCACTTGTGCAGTTCAGTCTCTAGAGCCCCATACGAAGTCATCGAACCACGTTTTGCTTTTTCTTCCTTTGGAATCTTTTCCAAGTCGGCTTTCATTTTCCGCCAATCCCTCACTAGTTTTTCATCAATGCCAAATTCCCTACTTGCAATGCAGTTATTGCTTTCTTCTGCTCTAAAAATAACCTTCAGTTTGAAACCAGCTTCGTATGACCTGCGTTTTTTTTTGGGTTCAGGATTAGAAGTAGTGGGATCCATTTCTAACAGGACAGAAAAAAGACATTGAAAAATAATGCTGTACCTCCACATCTCCCCCCCTCCCAGTGTGTGTGTGTGTGTGTTTTTCACGTTGTTATTGGGATTATTTAGCTCTTATTGTGGTTGAGCGCACTGGTTCTGGGTTTTTTTTCCTTTGTATGCTGGACCACCGGCAGGTAAGGGAGCCCTGACAGCGCATGGCGATACCGGCAATGCACATTTGTCGTCGGTCGCTGTCGCTCGCTGGGCGTCAAACGTGATGCCCAGCGGGAGGTCAGCGACCAAAGAAAGGTCCTGAGGCTGAGAGAGACAGCGGTAGGCTGAGAGAGAGGCAACTTATGACAGGCTAACAAGCCTTTCACTTTATTGTTTTTTAATACAGTATTTCATAACCTCATAGCAGGCTCCGTACGGGCCGTGCTAGAGGAAAACCCAGCCACCCACCTCACCTCCGCACTTTTCAGCACGCAACTGCGTATGAGAATCAGAGCAGGGAGGGGGTGGGGGTGGGGGTGGGAATGCAGGACAGAGGAATTGAAAGTTAGAGCTGCAGAGCCGGAGGGGGAGGCGGGTCAGAGCGGCCAATTGCATTTTTCCTAAGTTCTCTGACTGGTGATTCACCAGTCAGAGAGAAAACTACATCTCTGCAGAGCCGGCGGGGGAGGCGGGCCAGAGCGGCCAATTACATTCGTCGTACCTTCTCTGACTGGTGATTCACCAGTCAGAGAGAAAACTACAGCTCTGCAGAGCCGGCGGGGGAGGCGGGCCAAACCGCGGCTACTCATAAAGAAGACATGGTGCCGGAGCAATGCGGAGGACATCGCCGTGTGCTGGCCGGACTGCCGCGTCCCCGCAACACCTCCCGAAAAGTAAGTTTGACTTAAAAACTTGCTTGACTCGTGTATAAGTCGAGGGGGGTCTTTTTCAGCCCATTTTTTGGGCTGAAAAACTCGACTTATACGCGAGTATATACGGTAACTAATTCCGTATTTCTGGAGATGGAGGACTATCTTGGTGGGGAAGAATCATGATGGTCAAATCATACATTTTTCCAAAAATCCTATATCTACTCCGGTCACTTCCTTTAAAAATTCCCACTTCTTCTCTTACGAATCTTCAAGCCTCCTCACTTAACTCCTTTATATGGGATAACAAAAGACCCAGGATAGCAACAAATATTCCATATAACCACAAATCTTATGGTGGAGTTGGTTCCCCAAATATTACGGCATATTACACTGCAAATTTAGTTAAACAAAGTTCATATTGGTGGCCACATGAGTCGGCACCAGCTTGGCATGAACTAGAATTGTTTTTCACCAATTATAAACCTCTTCACCTACTAATTTTGATCCAACTCCTTCATAAAAAACCAATTAACAATCCTCACCTGATTTTTCAAGCTATTTCTGAAGCCTGGAAAAAATTTTCTGTTCTAAAAAGAGGCGCTAGCAAAGAAGTCACAATAAAAAATCTGGCTTTATCAGTTATTTTTCAAGCATCTAATCAGACTATTGACCCCATTTGGTCTGATCTTGGAGTCAAAAAACTTTATATGATGGCGTCACTTGTACACCTTACAACAAACTCAAGGAAAGATTTCAATCTTCTACCCCTGCTTTCTTACAATATGTCATCCTCAAAGACATAATCCATGAGTTCCTTAATTTCTACCCAAGAATTTCTGAACCAGCAGTTAATCTTATCTGTAATATAGATCATAATATTTTCTGGAGTTTTGAATACACGTACAAATGGTGTAACAATAGCTTTGAAGCGGTCAAGATTCAAAATATTGTCAAATGGGAAAACGAATTACACACGACAATTGACCCTCTTACCTTGAACAGGCATGTTCCATCTCGTACGCCTCCACCATATCCTTATCACTGCAGGAGACCCACTTCAAACTTTTAACGAGATGGTATTACACACAAGTAAGACTCTATAAAATCAATTCTGAAAACTCTCCGCTCTGTTGGAGGGGTTTGTTAGGCGTTGGATTTCTGAGACTGCATGACAGGAATCCAGAGCCGTACATCCAGCGGTCTCCCATTCCCCTCCAACCGCTCAGGGACCTGCTCAGCAATCCCAGTGATCCAGGCGTCCTGCTCAGTCCCGCTCTCAGGGCCTGGATGTTGCGGGTGTCATGTTACGTTTGCAGAGCCCCTGATGTGTCTAAAAACCCCCCACAAGTGACCCTATTTTGGAGACTAGACCGCCCAAGGAACTTATCTAGATGTGTGGTGAGCACTTTGAACCCCCAAGTGCTTTACAGAAGCTTATAATGCAGAGCCATGAAAAGAAATCATTTTTTTCCACAAAAATAATTATTTTAGCCCCCAATTTTTTATTTTCCAAAAGGTAACAGGAGAAATTAGACTCCAAAAGTTGTTGTGCAATTTTTCCTGAGTACGCTGATACCCCATATGTGGGGGTAAACCACAGTTTGGGCACACGTTGGGGCTCGGAGTGGAGGGACCACTGTTTGACTTTTTGAACGCAAAATTGGCTGGAATAAATGGTGGCTCTATGTTGCGTTTGGAGACCCCCTGATGTGCCTAAACAGTGGAAACCCCTCAATTCTAACTCCAACCCTAATGCCAACACACCCCTAACCCTAATCATAACCCTGACCACAACCCTAACCCCAACACACCCCTAACCCTAATCCCAACTCTAACCCTAGTCCCAACCCTAACCCTAATCTTAACCCTAATTCCAACCCTAACCCTAATTACAACCCTAACTCTAATCCCAACTTTAATTCCAACCCTAACCCTAATTCTAACCCTATTTCTAACCCTAACCCTATTTCTCACCCTATTTCTAACCCTAACCCTAATTCCAACCCTAACCCTAATTCTAACCCTAATGGAAAAATACAAATATTTTCTTTATTTTATTATTTGTGCCTGCCTATGGGGGTGATAAAGGGGGGTGTATTTACTTTTTATTTTATTTTAATCACTGTGAGAGTTTATGACAGTGATCAAAATAAATGAATGAATCTGCCGGCCAGCATACTCCGGCAGGCGCACTGCGCATGCGCCCACCATTTTCCAAGATGGCGGCGCCCATGAATCGGGACACGGGGATGGCCAGAGGGACAGGAGGTACTGGGGAGGGTGAGGGGGTATCGGAAGGCTGGGGGGAGCGGAGGGAAGGGGAGCTGATGATGGCTGCGGCTGCCGATTGCTGCCATCAGTCGGTGGCGGCAGCCGATCGGCGCCGGCAGTCGTGGGGGGGCTGATCGGTGTCTCGAGCCATGGCCGATGCAATTGCAGCATCGGCCATGGCTGAATTGTAATATTTCACCAAATTGAATTGGTGAAATACTACAATTGCATTGCGCATGCGCCCGCCATTTTCCAAGATGGCGGAGCCCATGATCCGGGACAGCGGGACACCGGGAGCCAGAGTGGGACTCGGAGGCACCATGGAGGGTGAGTGGGGGTGATCGGACTGCGGGGGGAGTTCAGGGAAGCGGAGGGGGAGCAGATTGTGACGGTGGCAGGCAATCGCTGCTGTCAGTCCGTGACGGGGGCCGATCGACCCCGCCAGCCGGTGTGGGGGGAAGATCAGTGTCTCCAGCCATGTCCGATGCCACTGCAGCATCGGCCATGGTTGGATTGTAATATTTCATCAAATTTCATTGATGAAATATTACTATCGCTCTGATTGGCTGTTGAAAGTGAAACAGCCAATCAGAGCGATCGTAGCCACACGGGGGCTAAGCCACCCCCCCTGAGGTGAAGCACAAAGGGTCCTGTGTGCGGGTCAGGTGACCTTTCATTGACCCTGGTTACCCGACCCGCAGGAGGTTGATTTATAGCATGACGCATACGGGGGCGTCATGGGTCGTTTGGGCACGACTTTTCATGACGCCTACGTAGGCGTCATGGGTCGGGAAGGGGTTAAAGGGAATCTGTCACCCAATATTTGTGATATGATGTAAAGGTATCATTCAATTTAGTGTCACATAAGCATTATATAGCAGTACTTTTGATACTCCCTGACTCCCTACCTTTGATGCATAAATACCGGTTTTAGCTCTCCTGCGGTGTATGTAAATGTCTGCGGTCCGGTTGGATCGGTAGGGCTAAGGGTACGTGCACACGCTGCGGAATCTGCTGCGGATTCATCCGCGCGGATTTTGCAAAATCCGCAGATAGATCTGCAGGTCAAAAGACCTGCGGTTTATCTGTGGATTGGCCTGCTGCTTTGCCCTGCGATTTATCATCTCCACAATGGAGGAGATGGCAAACCGCTGCGGAATCCGCAGAAAGAATTGACATGCAATTCTTTCTGTGGATTTGAAACCGCAGCACAATTCGTGCGGAAAATTCCACACCGTCTGCACAGCATTTTTTTATTCCCAAAGGGAATAATGGTACTGTACGCTGCAGATCCGCAGGGCCAAATCCGCTGTGGATCCGCAGCAGAGTCCGCAGCGTGTGCACACACCCTTATTCTCCTTCCCCCCCCCCTCCTCGGCTTGCTGTACGTATTGTGATCTGTGAATATCACAGATCCCGTAGAGTTTCCGCGCGTGCGCATTTAAATTTCCTCCCACGCATGCGCAGTATGCTTTGCCCAGCTGTGGGCAAAGCATAAATCATTATTGCGTATGCGCAGTCATACGCCATTATGTTCTATGGCCCGGAAGTATCGCAAATGCTGTTTGTTGATGTGATGACAGTGCCGACTGTTGCATTTCTGCGTGTATTTGTCACACATTTATGGTAGGTGACTATTGTCCTGATGAGAGGGATATATAATTTAAGCTAGGTCACTATGCTCCATGTACTTGGTTGACATGTTGAAAAGCATTTTTCATAGACACATGCTAAGGTTTATTTGATAAAACCATTTTAGTTGCATAATGCATAAGTAAACAGTGACTAGCAATATTAGTCTCTACCAATAAGCACAGCTAACCCTGTCAGTATTCATGATTTTGGATGTTGATTTATCTGATGTACTGCTTTCTTGATAAGATACCAAGTGATACTAAATTGTGTCCCTGAATTTAGTGTTAGGCCTTATTGATTGACTTGATAGTCACATTGATAAATGGACAAAAGTTGATATGCAGGTCCATGTGAGTGGTTTAAGGCCATAATACTGTAGGTTACTGCGCAATAGTGGGTTTTCTCTGTGGGCAATTTTGTGTGTTTCTCTGTTTTTCTGCACATGCACTTTTATTGAGTTTATTAAACATATAAGAATAAAGGTTACATTTTATTATCATCCCCAAAATGTATTCCAATGCGCCATACCTAATCTAGACTTTATTACCATCTGCTATATTGATTGCTTATGTGACACTAAATTGAGTGATATCTTTATATCATATCACAAAAAATGGGTGACAGATTCCCTTTAACTCATCACACGTTACATATCCTGGGGTCCGGATGTTGAGACCTACAGCAACATTAAGAATAAATGATTCCTTTGTTCTCATCATAACGTAAGTAATAGTTGGTCAACTGAATGAATCGGTGTTCAGAAAACTGGCAACCAGCCTCAGTGCAATGAAGTCTTGCCAGTAAACACGCATTTTGAACAGTGGTTCACTCTCAACTGTTTAAGAGACTTTTCTCATTCCGTTTTCATCACTCCGTTGGTCAGTGCTGTGCAAAAGGTATAAAATCAGCTGGTTCTCACTCTCCAGGGCTTGCTCCAGTTTCTGAATATTGGCCGGTGTGGTGTTATCAACGTTACAGCCAATCAGCCGCTCTGCTGATATAGACAGCACAAGCTGCTGAGCTCAGTGATAGGCTGCAGTGTGAATGTGCCCTGGTCATGTGACGTTACCTCTAAAATGTAAAGTGCTGCGGAATATATTGGCGCTAGAGAAATAAAGTTATTATTACTATTATTATTAATTGTTTGCCTATATTTTGATACTTAGGCTATGGTCTCCCATTGCATTTTTGCATGACTTTTTTGTTGCTTTTTTCTGTAGAAAAGAAGCAGTTTTACAGTAGCACCAATGGCTGATATTTCAGAAATCGCATGTGCTCAGCATTATTTTCCTGACTGAACATGAAAACTACATTGGTTTTGAAAATCTGCAGCATGTCAATTCTTTCGGTGTTTTTGTAACATTTTTTTCTTTTTCCAATATTTTATTAGTTTTGCAAATAAATAGGGAAATTATAGGATAGGGTGGGAAGGATGGGGGGAAGGATACGATGGGGGGAAGGAGAGGAACATAGGCTAGCAACATAGATTATGTAAAACATAAATCAAAGAACTTCAGTTCCAAATCAATGAGCAAACAATAACATGACATCAACTGGAGAATTGTATAACGTATAGGAAGAGAATCAGTAAAGGTTCCGGTATGTATTCAGGACAACAATCTTTTATAGTATAGGTGGGGGGAAAGAGTTATCCCACATAGTCCACTTGTTGTTAATCTTTATTAGATTATTGTTGGCTAGTGCAAATTTTAATTCAAACGAACGGTGTTGGTTCATAATATCTATGATAGTCTGGATATTTGGAAGTGTGTGGCTCTTCCAATGATATGCAGTTGAGTTTTTAGCAACTAAACATAGATGGATTATTAATAGTACGCGATATGCAGACTCCAAGGAAGAAGTGTGGCCTTGCCCAATATTAAGCAATTCTCTACCCAGCAGCCAGCCGCGAACATTAGACTCACAATATTGGAATTTTTTATGTTTACGTGGTTTGTCAATCAGGTTAATTTCATATTCTTTTATGGACTTTGGCAATACCACATATGCTAATGTGTTGGAGGTGGTTTTTATGGTTTAATTTTGTTTTAATGCCTTTAGGGTACTTGAACCTGCAGTTAGTTGTCTAATTGCATATACTATATACAGAAATTCCCAACATTTCTGTTAGTAAAAATCTCAGTTACCTTTGAACACCAGCCACAGGCAGGTTTTCAACAAAGATCTGTGATGGCAAGCAATGGGGTCTTCAGCACACTCTGTCTGCCATATTAATCCTTCTGCGTCCTGAAATCGTATTACAGGGGACATAGAACAAATCACCCCTGTTCTAATGTAACAGGCGACAGTATACCCCGAGTCCAGACTACACCTGGGGTTAAAGCAGCTTAGGTGTATACTGAGTATTTTATGGCCTAGGCCAATTTATATTCCAAGGTATAAATTGACCTAGGCTATTTCATACCCCCTTGCGACAGATTATACGCCCTTAACATCAGCTTAGGTAAAAGCCCTTATCTTATCGGACAACAGTATAATCTCAGATGTAATAACTGTTGTCCATTACCAGTCACATTGTATTGAAAGATCAATCTTCATCATGAGATTAACAACACAAATACTTTCCCACTATATGTAAGTCAGTTTTAAGTTATTAAAAATGGCATCTAAAATCTATCCAATTTACAAGGGCTCATAAAATAAAGGGGTATATTGTAGCCTCGAGGGGGTATAGTTTGGCCTAGGCAACTTTACAAGCCTGGGTATAGTTTGGCCTAGGACAGTTAATCCCCTGGAGTGTACTCTGACCTTGGCTAAACTATTCTCAGGTTTAATCTAGACAGAGGTTAATTTGGCCTGTTATAGCAATACGCCATTAATGCCACTATCAGAAATTGACAGAGGCATTTAACAAATGTAGTCAGATGAATGGTTGGTATGACGGTCACAGGAGAGCGCGAGCCGTGCGTTCCGGGGCGGAAATAATCAATGCAGCTCCAGCCGGGTACCTCAAAAGAGGAAGAAGATTGCGATGCTGGTGGAGCCCGGTCAGAGGGAGCGCAGAGGGGAGAAAGTGTGGATATTAAAATCTCATTTTATTGCAGTCCACAACGCGTTTCGACAGAGACATCTGTCTTCCTCAGGTGGCAGTACATAGGTCACATCAGGGGGTGGTATATAAAGGGATGATAACCAATCTGAGATAACAAATAATCAGTGCGTGCTAATAGTTAAAACATGAGGGATTAAAAACATAAGGAATGGGGGAATAAAAAACATAAATGCATATAATAAATTAACAAGGCATTCAATAACAGATAAATAAATGTTATATAAAAATTATTATATAAAAGAGCAAAAATTAAAACAAAGCAAGCAAAAAAGGCAAAAAATATGCAGAAAATATCCCTACGGTTTCTCAATGGTCAAGTTTAATCCCTCTGGTGCCAGTGTGCCCAATTTGAAAATCCAAAAGCTTTCCCTCCTAATAAGATTTTCATAGCGGTTGGTCACATCCTCCTTTACGTGTTCAATGAGTGTGAGCTTTAGTGAACTAGGATTTTTATTATGTGCATGCAAGAAATGTTTAGAAAGGCTATGCAACATAAACCCATTTCTAATATTCTGGCGGTGTTTGTTGAGCCTATTATGCAGGATTGTCCTGCCCACATATTGTAACCCACAGTCACACTCAATCAAGTAGATGACATAACTTGATTGGCAGGTGACGTGACCCTTAATTTTAAAAATTGCGCCGATAGTCCGGCATTCAAAATGTTGTACCCCATTCATAATTGATGTACAGCATAAGCATTTTTGGGTCCTACATTCAAAGCACCCTGGGTTGCAGGACTCTTGAAAAGTGGATAAAGAAGAGTTTCTAATAGAAGTATTACTCGGGGCTATGAAATTACGAATGGTCCGGTTTTTTCTAAAGATAGTCACCGGTTTTACTGGTAACTTGTCCGATAGAACCGGATCACCTCTCAAAATAAACCAGTACTTCTTTATCAGATTATTTATAGATACATGAGACTGGTTGTAGGTGGTGACCAGGCTCCATTTTGCCATATCAGGGGGTTCAGCCTTTTTTTGAAGTTCATTTATATTTTTACTTTTACTTCTATTGCTGATCTTTTCAATACAATCTTTTTGTGAGAAGTTATTAGCCCTATTAAAGGCATCCTTCAATAATTTTTTGGGGTAGCCCTTGTCCACAAACCAGTCCTCCAAAATCTTAGCCTCTTTTAAAAAATCTATATTATTGGTACAGTTTTTCCGGACCCTCCAATACTGCCCATAGAGAATATTCGAAATCCATTTTGGGAGATGGCCACTTGAAAAATTCAGATAACTATTAACACCTACTTTCTTGAAATGGGTGGATATCGAAATTTTACCAGAATGATCAACATTGATCACAAGGTTAAGGAATTGAATTCCTGTAGTAGATGTGTTAGAGGAAAAATGGAGACCCCAAGTGTTCTGAAGTGTTCTGGTTCAGAGATTGGGTGAATTCAATGGCCTCCAATTCTGAGCCAGTCCAAATTATAAACAAGTCATCAATAAAGCGTCTATAGAGGGCTATCCTGCCAACCGCCAACGGGGACTGCGCGATGAAAGCAGACTCAAAAACCCCCATAAACATTAGCGTAACTGGCGGCAAATCTCGTGCCCATCGCGCAGCCCCTCTGCTGGCAGTAGCAAGTGCCCTCAAAAGTGAAGACATTGTTATTAAGGACAAATGATATGGCCCTCTTTAAAAATTCTTTCTGGACATGAGGTAGTCTGTCATCAGTTAAGAGGAAGTGTCCTGTTGTCTTCAGTCCCAAATCATGGGGGATATTAGTGTAAAGGGCCTGGACATCAAGGGTTATTAAAAGACAATTAGTAAGGGTGGGTAGTAGGGCTAAAACATATTTTTGTAGAAATAGGTCCACATAATGAGAAAGATTACAAGTGATGGATTTGATCGCTGAAATAATAGGGCGGCCAGGGGGGGTTTCGGGTCTTTATGGATCTTTGGTAAAAAATGAAAGAACGGCATTCTGAATTTAGAAATATTCAGAAACCTGTACTCCTTTAAGTTTAAAATCCCAAGAGACCTAGTCTCTTTAATAAAAATAGTGTATTCCGAAAAAATAGTAGATGAAGGGTCATAAGCAAGTTTATCATAATATTCGGAATCACTTAGCCTAAGACCCTCATTATTGTAACAAAATCTGTCCATAATGACCACCCCCCTTTGTCTGCATTTCTTATAATTATATCGTTATTCACTCTCAGTGATTGGAGCGCTTTATTTTCCGCAAGGCTCAAGTTAGGCATTTTTTTATAAACAGGGGGTAGAGAACGCAAATCTTTTAATACAAGTTGTTGGAAAGTTTGTAAATGTGGGCCTCTATGGTGAATGAGATAAAAATTACCTGGGCCGGCTTTTGGATTAACATGAATAAAAGAATCATGGTCCATCACCTGTGGTTCAGGGGCTTTTTTCTTTTTCTCCTCAATAAGAAAAAGTCGTTGTACCGTAATTTTTCTAAAAAACTTGTTTAAGTCAAGATAGAGATTGAAAGTATTCAAAGGTGCATCTGGGCAAAAGGATAGGCCTTTTTCCAATAAAGATGTCTCAGAGTCAGAGTGTATATTCCGATAAATTAAAAATATTCATTTAAACCCCTTCACTTTCTATATTATTATTGATTTTTTTATCTTTGGGTTTGGAGTCAAGTCTCAACTTTCCACTCCCTCTACATCCTCTCCTTCTCTTTTCCTTTTTATTTTTGATGAGTGGCCAAGGGCCACCTGAAAAAAATGTGTGATCTTATTTTTGTTGTTGATGTTATTTCCCAAAGTAACTGCAGGGGTAGACAGAACCTGGATGGACGATGGGGATTGCAACGGGAGAGAAACACTATTAGTGCATGATGGATCGCCTAACTGAGTAATCACTCGCTCTGTAACTTCCACTGTCTTAATGACCGGTGGGGGAGGAATCGTCAAACTCAAGGAGGGAGGGAGGGCAAAAAAGGACACTGAATTCGTCGATGATTGGGAGGAAGGAAAATCATCATGGATAGTGAACTGGGAGAATCTTCCCAGGTCATCAATCAAGTGGCCCTGATCAGAATTACACAACTCATAGGTTGGTTCAGGGGGAACAGGATCTAAATGGGTGACAGCAATATGGGGGTCTTCTGATTCCTCACTGGATTCATCCACCAATGGGGATGCAGCAATGACAGTGGGAACCACAGAATCTGGGGGGAGAAAGGTTTTATTATTAGCAATACACCCTGTTTGATTAATAGACCCTTTCAGGGTATCTTTATGCTGTTGATAAAATAAATTCTGCTGTTTGTTTTTAAAATTATTTTCATTACGCATTTTGGTGTAGGCTCCTTTTGTTTCTAGAGATTTTTTGGGGGAGTTTTTAGTCAGCTCCATATGGTCAATAGTTACAGTTGGTTTGTCCACCGAACTGGCCGTCCGATCCCTTATAAGCTTGCCAACCTTTTTATTTATCAAATCTTCCTCAAATTTAGTTAATTTATTATACAATTTATCGTTTAAATCCTGAAAATCCATGGACTTGGAGAAGGGCTTCAGTTTATGTTTAAGGGTATCTAATTCAGATAGAGCAGTGATTGCTAAGGACTTACGTTTAGAAATTAGTAATTCCATTAGTGCCATGGAACATGTTAAACGTATATTGTCCCATGAGTTGGTAAAATCAGGGTCATTCACAAAGGATGATTGTTGGGCCGTCATTAACCCTTTAGGGATCAGTTTCTCAGAAATGTATTGCTGTAAAAAAAAGCACATCTATGTGGTTCATAATTTCTACCTTGCTCTGGTCCTCAAAGGTCGCAAATAATATGATAAGGTTTTTTCTATTTTCTTCATCTAACGGGGGTCTAAATGAATTAGGTGGTAGGAGCCCTGAGCGTGCCCCTAAAACCTGTGTAATTTTTTCCATCCTAGAGGACACAGACCTAGAATTAACGTAATCCATAGTGGAGCAAAAAGGTTTAGACCCCTCGTACAGGAGACGTGGAGGGGAGCCCTAAGGGCTAAAAGAGCTTATAACACTCAGTGTATGAAAATTTGCTATCACAAAATTTTATCACGAAAAATTAAGGGTCACGTCACCTGCCAATCAAGTTATGTCATCTACTTGATTGAGTGTGACTGTGGGTTACAAAATGTCGGCAGGACAATCCAATCCATGCATAATAGGCTCAACAAACACCGCCAGAATATTAGAAACGGGTTTATGTTGCATAGCCTTTCTAAACATTTCTTGCATGCACATAATAAAAATCCTAGTTCACTAAAGCTCACAGTCATTGAACATGTAAAGGAGGATGTGACCAACCGCTATGAAAATCTTATTAGGAGGGAAAGCTTTTGGATTTTCAAATTGGGCACACTGGCACCAGAAGGGTGAAACTTGACTATTGAGAAACCTTAAGGATATTTTCTGCATGTTTTTAACTTTTTTGCCTGCTGTGTTTTAATTTTTGCTCTTTTATATAATAATTTTTATATAACATTTATTTATCTGTTTTGAATGCCTTGTTAATTTATTATATGCATTTATGTTTTTTATTCCCCCATTCCTTATGTTTTTAATCCCTCATGTTTTAACTATTAGCACGCACTGATTATTTGTTATCTCAGACTGGCTATCATCCCTTTATATACCGCCCCCTGATGTAACCTATGTACTGCCACCTAAGGAAGACAGATGTCTCTGTCGAAACACGTTGTGGACTGCAATAAAATGAGATTTTAAAATCCACACTTTCTCCTCTCTGTGCTCCCTCTGACCAGGCTACACCAGCATTGCAATTTAACAAATGTAGGCAGAACTCTGCTATGCTTATGAATGTTAGAGGAAGATCCTGGCTATATGTCACCCAGTGACCGCTTATGCAATTACAAAGAGAACATAAGATCTTCTTGCAGATGTTGTCTTTCGTGGGATTTGAAACCAGGTCCCCAGCACTGCAAGGCTAGAGTGCTACCCACTGAGCCACCAATCTGCTTAATACAAAACATAATCCATTTGTTTATATTTTATGTTACATAGATATATTACATTCATATTTTATTTCCATGACATAGTGACGTCAAAAACACAAAAGAAAAAACTGTTAATCTCCTCAAGGAAATACAGTTCTCAAAACAAGAGAAGCTGCAAGCTGAGCTATCTGATAAACAAAAGATCTTAGAAGATCTCTAAGAAAGACTGCAACTAGAATCAAAAAATCTAAACGATTTTAAGAAGTTAGAGAAAACTCACGAAGTCCTAGCTAAAGCAACATCTGAAGTAAAGCGCTTAGAAATAAAACTGCAGCACAATAAAATATTCTGGGCCAAATTTCCACTAAAGGATCTTTCTCTAAATACCCCTGTGCTGGATCTCCTAGCCGTCATTGGCCAGAAAATGCAGAACCTACAGAAGCAATTAGAAGGAGAAGATGCTGCAGAAATCTTCAGGGAGATGGAGGAAGAAGAGGAATTTGTAGATACCATAGAGCGCAATCTCCCAGCAAGCAACTTGCGTATTTCATTGCTGTCACCAACTAAACTGGATGAGTCCGATGATGAAGCTGGAGGAGAAGATTGCTTTCTGATAACAAGAGAAACGATAAAGAAGATTTCAGAGCAAATCACCATATCCAAAAGAAAGGCCAATATCTGGTGCGAGAAATGGGGGCTAAGCGGTGTTAGATACGCCTGAGCTACTTTTGGATTCTTTCATTGTCCCATATTAAAATTACATCTAGAATCCTCCTTTAGCCCTCTACATTATCTCCAAAAGAACATCAGGAGACATTTAGCTCTGGTGACAACTCATAAGAAAACATTGTAATCGCTACTTTCAGAGTAGTTTGATTAATAAAAAATACTTGTTAAAACCATCATACATTTTCTCTGTGCAGGTTTCACTCTTGGTTTTACCTACAAATACTAATGCAAAATATTGCTGTGTGAAAGTGGTCTCAAAGCTACACCAAATCATAAAAACTGAATTCAGCAAGCTGTAAAGGGAGCGCTTTCCTCCCATTTCAGCAATGTGTATTAGCACGATATGGCTACTCAAACCAATAGTTTGGGCAAAGGGGCACTGGTTTATACTACATCAACATTGATTGAGTTTAATAGCTATACTATGCTGTGCTTTGATGACCTGAAATGGGTAATTGGTGAATCTCCAAGTCAAGGGTTACACCTATAATATGTCAGCCATCTACATGATTGTCTCTTTTTATTTACTTTATGATAAAGTCCATCTGCAGGTTTATAGCATTATGAAGGTGTCCAGTTGAACTGTAAGTACTGACTGACAGCCAACTCTCTATCGCACTGCAGAACTGGCTTTCAGTCAATGTCTGGTCATGCTTACAGCTGCCACTCTCATTGTTGTTAACCAGTGTTCCCCAACTCCGGTCCTGAAGAGTCATGTTTTCAGGATTTCCTTAGTATTGCCAGGTGATAATTTCATTCTGGACGGGCAAGAACTCCGTCACCTGTTCAATATTAAGGAAATCCTGAAAACATGACCATTGGTGGCTCCTGAGGACCAGAGTTGGGGAACACTGCTGTTAACAGTGATAGTTGCTTTGGGCATTTCAGCATAACTGAAAGTCTGCGGCTCCCAGGAGAAATACAGTTTATTTTCTCCCTTGTGCCGCACTTTCAGTGCAATGGTCAGCCATCGCTATAGTGCTATTATCCACTTTCTGCCATATGACGTACTATCCTGTCCATGTGCCCTGGGACTTAATTCCCAAGGATGGGATAGTATGTCATAGCGCAGTGCACCAGGGGCATAGGAGTGAAGCACGCAAGGAGGGGGCTCCCTCCGTGCTTCCCTGCGACCCTGGAAGCGACGCGATGTGCTGTGTCGCTCCGAGGGTCTCCTCTCTGCAGGCCCCCAGATCCAATATGGACGCGGGGGCCTTCAGGGACCTGCAGAGAAGGCGGTTTCCACACCACCTGGGACAATATAATAAAGTAAAAAGAAAAAAACAAGTGTAAATATAATTTATAAAAATGCACATATTTAGTATCGCCGTGTCCGTAACCACCCGCCCTATAAAACAGTCCCACTAGTTAACCCCTTTAGTTAACCCCTTCAAATTAAAAAAAAAGCAAAAAACAATGCTTTTCATCATACCGCCAAACAAAAAGTGCAATAACGCGTGATCAAAAAGACAAATATAAATAAATATGGTACCGCTGAATACGGCATCTTGTCCCGCAAAAAATGAGCTGCCATATAGCGTCATCAGTGAAAAAATAAAAAGTTATAGCTTGCAGAATAAAGAAATGCAAAAATAATTATTTTTTATATAAAATTGTTTTCATTGCATAAAAGCGCCAAAACATAAAAAAAGACATAAATGAGGTATTGCTGTAGTTGTACTGACCTGAAGAATAAAACCGCTTTATGAATTTTACCACATGTGGAACGGTGTAAATGCATCCCCCAAAAGAAATTCATGAAATGCTGGTTTTTGTTCATTCTGCGTCCCAAAAATCGGAATAAAAAGCGATCAAAATATGCCACGTGCTCGAAAATGGTACCAATAAAAATGTCAACTTGTCCTGCAAAAAATAAGATGTCACATGACTCGGTGGGTCAAAATATGGAAAAATTATAGCTCTCAAAATGTGGTGATGCAAAAACTTTTTTTTTTTACAATAAAAATCGTCTTTTAGCATGCGACAGTTGCCACACATAAAAACCTGCCATAAATAGTAAATCAAACCCCCCTTTATCACTCCCTTAGTTAGGGTAAAATAATAAAATTAAAAAAAATTATTTATTTCCATTTTCCCATTAGGGTTAGGGCTCGTGTTAGGGGTAGGGAAAGGCTGTGAGCACACGATGCGGATTCTGCTGCGGATTTGTCCTCACAGATTTGGCTAAATCCGCAGGTAAATCCTCAGGTCAAATGACCTGCGTTTTACCTGCAGATTTAGTGCGGATCAGCCTGCGGTTTCCCCCTGCGTTTTGACTCCTGGGAATGGAGCAGGTGTCAAACCGCAGCGGATTCCACACAAAGAAGTGACATGCTGCAGATTTAAACCCGCAGCAAATCCACGTGGAAAAATCTGCATGTGCACCTCGTTTTTTTATTTGCCATTGAATATAAAGATACTGTACAGCGAAGCAGAAACTGCTGCGGATCCTCAGGGCCAAATCCGAATTCGCAACGTGTGCACACACCCTTAGGATTAGGGCTAGGGTTAGGGCTGAGATTAGGGTTAGGGGTGTGTTGGGGTTATGGTTGAAGTTAGAATTGGGGGGTTTCCACTGTTTGGGCACATCAGGGGCTCTCCAAACGCAACATGGCGTCTGATCTCAAATCCTGCCAATTCTGCGTTCAAAAAGTCAAACGGTGCTCCTTCCCTTCCAAGCTCTGCCATGCACTCAAACAGTGGCTTACCCCCACATATGGGGTATCAGCCTACTCAGGACAAATTGCACAACAAATTTTGGCGTCCAGTTTCTCCTGCTACCCTTGGGAAAATAAAAAATTGGGGGCAAAAATATCATTTTTGTGGAAAAAAAATATGATTTATTTTTATGGCTCTACGTTATAAACTTCTGTGTAGCACTTGAGGGATCAAAGTGCTCACCACACATCTAGATAAGTTCCTTAGGGTGTGTATTTTCCAAAATGGGGTCACTTGTGAGGGGTTTCCACAGTTTAGGCACATCATGGGCTCTCCAAAGGCAAAAAGACACCCACAGACCATTCCATCAAAGTCTGAATTCCAAAACGTCACAACTTCCTATCCGAGCCCCGAAGTGTGCCCATACAGTAGTTTTCTCCCACCTATGGGATATCAGCGAACTCAGGACAAATTGGACAACAACTTTTGGGGTCGAATTTCTCCTCTTACCCTTGGGAAAATAAAAAAATTGGGGACTAAAAGATAATGTTTGTGGAAAAATATGATTTTTTTTATTTTCACGCCCTGGCATTATAAACTTCTGTGAAGCACTTGGGGGTTCAAAATGCTCACCACACATCTAGATAAGTTCCTTGGGGGGTCTAGATTCCAAAATGGTGTCATTTGTGGTGGGATTCCATTGTTTAGGCACATCAGGGGCTTTCCAAACGCGGCATGGTGTCCGATCTCAATTCCAGCCAAAAAAGTCAAATGGCGCTGCTTCCCTTCCGAGCTCTGCCATGTGCCCAAATAGTGATTTACCCCCACATGTGAGGTATCGGCGTACTCAGTAGAAATTGTACAATAACTTTTGGGGACCTGTTACCCTTGCAAATATAAAAATTGGGTGTGAAAGATCATTTTTGTGGAAAAAATATGATTTTATAATTTTATGGCTGTACGTTATAAACTTCTGTGAAGCCCTTTGGGGTTCAAAGTTCTCACCACACATCTAGATAAGTTTCTTGGGGGGTCTAGTTTCCAAAATGGGGTCACATTTGGTCGGTTTCCACTGTTTAGGCACATCAGGGGCTCTCCAAACGTGACATAGTGTCCGATCTGCATTACAGCCAATTTTGCGTTGAAAAAGTCAAACGGCGCTCCTTCTCTTCTAAGCTCTGCCATGTGCGAAACAGTGTTTCCCCCCACATATTAAGTATCAGGGTACTCAGGACAAATTGCACAATAACTTTTGCAGTCCAGTTTCTCCTGCTACCTGTTATGAATGGGTCACTAAGGAGGATGGCCAAATAGACCAAGCAGCCAGGAAACCAGAAAGGTTGGTCACTTAGCGGATTGCAGACCCCTAATCCTAACAACACAACTAACAGTAGCCATGGAGCGTACCTACTTTGCCCTAGAAGCCTCGGCACAGCCGAAGAATTAACTAAACCTAAAGCAAGAAAGGTGAAACCTAAACTGCCCCATAGTAGAACCCCCAAAAAATAGATAGCTCCCAAACATATATTGACGGTGAGACCAGATGAGGCACAAACACAGGCATAAAATTAACTGAGCAAATGGTGGGGCCCAAACTGTCTAGATAGGACAGGAAAGGAAAGACACTGTCTGCAATCAGGCAAAAACCCTAGAAAAATCCAACACGTCTGATATACAAAAAACACTGAGGTCACACGACCTCTCCCCCACTATATCAGCATTCTGGTGTAAACTGGCAGCAAAGTAAAAGAGACTAATATAACAGGGGACTGAACAAACTGACACAAGCTATAATATATGGAGCGGGATCCAGCATGGCCCCTACAGGGAGCACACTGAACCCTCACAGCAAAGCAGAAAGAAGCAAAACCAGATCAGATGCAAATGATTAGAAAAGACAAACTTAACTGGCAGATGCAGGATCAGGCAGGAGACAGCAGACCTCAAAATGCACTGAAAGAAACTAATCAACAACTGAAGGAAGCTCGCTCACTTATATTCTCACAATCAGTATCCCCTGATCTCCAATCACCATCGTCAGGTGGCAGACTTCTTCCAACCCGGCCAGCTCCACTACCCACAGTAACCACTAGAGGGAGCCCCGACTCCAAAGTCAAATCCATAGAATTCACAACAGTTACCTTTGGTAAAATAAAAAAAATTGGACCTGAAGTAATTTTTTTGTGAAAAAAAGTTAAAATTTTTTTAAACATTCAAAAAATTCCTGTGACGCACCTGAAGGGTTAATAAACTTCTTGAATGTGGTTTTGAGCACCTTGAGGGGTTCAGTTTTTAGAATGGTGTCACTTTTGGGTATATTCTCTCATATAGACCGCTCAAAGTGACTTCAAATGTGATGTGCTCCCTAAAAATAAAATGGTGTTGTAAATATGAGAAATCGCTGGTCAACTTTTAACCCTTATAACTTCCTAACAAAAAAAAATTTTGGTTCCCAAATTGTGCTGATGTAAAGTAAACATGTGGGAAATGTTATTTATTAAGTTTTTTGTGTGCCATATCTCTGTGATTTAAGGGCATAAAATTTCTAAGTTGGAAAATTTTCGCCAAATTTCCGTTTTTTCACAAATAAACACAAGTTATATGAATGAAATTTTACCACTAACATGAAGAACAATATGTCACGAGAAAACAATGTCAGAATCACCGGGATCCATGGAAGCGTTCCAGAGTTATTACCTCATAAAGGGACAGTGGTCAGAATTGTAAAAATTGGCCCGGTCATTAACGTGCAAACCACCCTTGGGGGTTAAGGGGTTAATCTGCTGATTTATTGTTTATCTGCAGGTTTCAAGTGTTATCAGACCAAACAGGTTCTCTTTAAGTGTGCATGAAAGTAAAATCATGTGTGCCATTTTACAGAGTTTTTTGCTGTAACCCAGACCTTCTCTCTTGGCAGTAAAAACGTTGTGTATAAAATGCAGCAAAGACCTGCCGCGCTTTTTGCTGTGTTTTTCAGGTGGTTTACATGTGTGATTTGTCTACAGTGCTTGTAAATATAGTTTTCTTCACCAAAAACACTGCAAAAACTCCCCCCAAAACTGCTTTAGGGTATGTGCACACGTAGTTTTTCGGTGCTGCGGATTTCTCCCCGCGGATTTTGTAAATTCTGCATGTAAATTTCAGGTCAAAAGACCTGCGGTTTACCTGCGGATAAGGCTGCGGTTTTGCCCTGCGGTTTATCACCTCTACAATGGAGGAGATGGTAAACCGCAGTGGAATCCGCAGAAAAGAAGTGACGTCATTTTTTTCTGCAGATTTGAGATCGCAGCAAAACCGCGTGGAAAATTCCACAGCATGTGCACAGCGGTTTCCATTTTACATAGAGTAAAATGGTACTGTACAACGCAGCAGATTCTGCAGCGGACCCGCAGGGCCAGAAACACTGCGGATCCGCAGCAAAATCCGCAGCGTGTGCACACACCCTTATGCTGCCTATTTTGCATGTTCTGATTGTTTCCTATGGGTGAAAAAAAAACCTCAAAATTATGAACAAATTGACATGCTGCAGATTTTTAAAAGACAGTAGAATGCTAAGGCTGAAGTTACACTAGCGCATAAAAAAATCAGTCTGATGTTGATCCAGAAAGGTAGGAGGAGTGTCATGCAAGTACAATGCGATTTTTCTCACCTAGGATCTGTATGACATCCTAATGACATGCGTGTGCAATCTGTCTCATCACACCAGAGAATCTTGTTCGGCCATGGCTGGATTGTAATATTTCATCAAATTTCATTGATGAAATATTACTATCGCTTTGATTGGCTGTTTCACTTTCAGCAGACAATCAGAGCGATCGTAGCCACAAAGCACAAAGGGTCCTGTGTGTGCGGGTCAGGTGACCTTTCATTGACCCCGGTCACCCGACCCGCAGGAGGGTGATTTATAGCATGACGCATACGGGGACGTCATGGGTCATTTGGGCACAACTTTTCATGACGCCTACGTAGGCGTCATGGGTCGGGAAGGGGTTGAAGGAAATCTGTCACCCATTATTTGGGATATGATGTAAACATATCAATCAATTTAGTGTCATGTAAGCATTATAGCAGTACTTTTGATACCCCCTGACTCCCCACCTTTGATGCATAAATACCGTTTTTAGCTCTCCTGCGGTGTATTCAAATCTCTGCGGTTCGGTCAAATGGGCGGGGTTTATTCTCCTCTCCCCCCTCCTCGGCTTGCTGTACGTATTGTGATTTGTGAATATCACAGATCCCGTAGAGTTGCGGTGCGTGCGCATTGAAATTTCCTCCAGCTATGGGCAAAGCATAAAATCATTATTGCGCATGCGCCGGCATACGCCATTACGTTCTATGGCCCGGAAGTATCGCAAATGCTGTTTGTTGATGTGATGACAGTGCCGATGGTTGCATTTCTGCGTGTATTTGTCACACATTTATGGTAGTTGACTATTGTCCTGATGAGAGGGATATATAATTTAAGCTAGGTCACTATGCTCCATGTACTTGGCTGACATGTTGAAAAGCATTTTACATAGACACATGCTAAGGTTTATTTGATAAAGCCATTTTAGTTGCATAATGCATAAGTAAACAGTGACTAGCAATATTAGTCTCTACCAATAAGCACAGCTAACCCTGTCAGTAATCATGATTTTGGATGTGGATTTATCTGATGTACTGCTTTCTTGATAAGATACCAAGTGATACTAAATTGTGTCACTGAATTTAGTGTTAGGCCTTATTGATTGACTTGATAGTCACATTGATAAATGGACAAAAGTTGATATGCAGGTCCATGTGAGTGGTTTAAGGCCATAATAGGTTACTGCGCAATAGTGAGTTTTCTCTGTGGGCAATTTTGTGTGTTTCTCTGTTTTTCTGCACGTGCACTTTTATTGAGTTTTTTAAACATATAAGAATAAAGGTTACATTTTATTATCATCCCCAAAATTTATTCCAATGCGCTATACCTAATCTAGACTTTATTACCATCTGCTATATTGATTATATTGCTTATGTGACACTAAATTGAGTGATATCTTTATATCATATCACAAAAAATGGGTGACAGATTCCCTTTAACTCATCACACGCTACATATCCTGGGGTCCGGATGTTGAGACTGTGGGGATGTGGCTCGCTTAGATGCAGCGGGAGACAAATATGAGACAGGTTCTTCAACAGTGCTTGCGGTTTATTCACGGCATAAACGCACAAGGCAACGTAACACCAAACAAATAGCCTTTTAGCTCAGGCAAAATAACACAAAATGTCCATAGTTGTAGACTCAGAGCAGGAGTCTCAGCACACATGGGAGGCTTAGTCCTCCCCACACACAACTCCCTGGTTCAGGAGCAGGCCACATTATAAGGCTGTAGCCACACCCACAAACTCAGCAGCTGACTGGTCACCTGACTGTGACCTCACCACAGGTCCTTCAAACAACCACAATAATAATATCTGGTACGCTTTACTTATGCCTTACATTATAGAGACAAGCCATTTATGATGGCATATCTCCCATCAATTACACGACCCTTAGCCCTGCCACATACCTCCCCCCTCTGCCTAAAGCCGTGGGGCTTGGCACTTTCACCTACCAGGCAAGGGATTCTGGAGAGGGCATCGGCATTCCCATGTAGCTTCCCGGCCCTATGCTCTACATGGAAGCCGAAGTCTTGTAGGGCTAAGAACCAGCGGGTGACCCTAGCATTCTTGCCCTTTGTTTCCCTCATCCACCTGAGTGGGGCATGGTCGGATATTAATCTAAACTTCCGTCCCACCAGGCAGTACCGTAATGTGTCCACTGCCCATTTTATGGCCAAACACTCCTTCTCTACCACTGAGTAATTTCTCTCACAAGGAGTCAACTTCCTACTCAAGTAGAGAACAGGATGCTCCTCCCCACGTATCTCTTGGGAGAGGACTGCTCCTATCCCGACATCTGAGGCATCTGTCTGGAGGACAAATTCACGTTTAAAGTCTGGGGCCACCAAAACGGGTTGCTTGCAAAGAGCTCCCTTCATTCCTTGGAAGGCTGACTCTGCTTCTTCGGACCAGCTGACCATCACTGACTTCGTCCCCTTAAGCAGATCAGTTAGAGGTGCAGCCATTGTGGCGAAGTTTGGGATGAACCTCCTGTAATATCCCACAATCCCCAGGAAAGCTTTAACTTGCTTCTTTGACAGAGGTCTCGGCCATGTCTGAATTGCTTCCACTTTATTGATTTGGGGTTTGATCTCGCCACGCCCCACTACATATCCGAGGTACTTGGCTTCTTCTCTCCCCAAGGCACACTTCTTCGGGTTTATTGTAAACCCCGCCTCTCTTAGAGCATCAAACACTGCTTGGACCTTCTCCAGGTGAGTCTCCCAGTCCGGGGTAAAGATGACGATATCATCTAGATATGCGGTAGCATATAGCTTATGAGGCGCAAGGATTCTATCCATCGCCCTCTGGAAGGTTGCTGGAGCTCCCTGTAGGCCAAACGGCATCCGGACATACTGGAAGCACCCGTCTGGTGTGGAGAATGCCGTCTTCTCCTTGGCTTCCTGTGCCATGGGAATCTGCCAATATCCCTTTGTCAGATCCAAAGTGGTTATGTATCTGGCCGGTCCAAGTCTCTCGATGAGCTCATCAACGCGTGGCATGGGATAAGCGTCGAACTTGGAGACCTCATTCAGCTTTCGGTAATTGTTGCAGAACCTCCATTCACCATCAGGTTTTGGGACCAGGACAATCGGGCTCGACCAGCCGCTCTTGGATTCCTCAATGACCCCGAGCTTCAACATACGCTGCACCTCCTTGGAGATTACCTCTCGCCGGGCCTCAGGAATACGATAGGGTTTCACGTTCACCCGCACATGTGGCTCGGTCAGAATTTCGTGCTCCACCACCTTCGTGCTCCCCGGCAACTCTGAGAACAGGTCGCGGTTTTTCTGGAGTAACTCCCGGCACTGCTGTTTCTGGGCCTTCGACAGAGTCTCCGCTATGGTAACGGCTCCAACCTCCCCTTCTAGGTTGCCCAGCAAGCACGGAGTTACCCCTGGCTCTCTATCTTGCCATGGCTTGATAAGGTTAATATGGTAAACCTGGTATGGCTTCCGTCTTCCGGGTTGGTGGATCTTGTAGTTTACGTCTCCCAGCTTCTCCACCACCTCATATGGCCCTTGCCACTTGGCCAAGAACTTACTTTCCACCGTCGGGATTAGCACGAGAACTCGGTCTCCCGGATTGAACTGCCTCACTCTGGCTGACTGGTTGTAGACCCTGGCCTGAGCCTCTTGTGCCTGGCGTAGATGTTCTTTAACAATGGGCATCACCTTCGCAACCCTCTGCTGCATCAGTGCCACATGCTCAATGACGCTTCTGTGGGCCGTGACTTCGGCTTCCCAGGTTTCCTTGGCTATATCTAGGAGACCTCGTGGATGCCAGCCGTACAGAAGCTCGAAGGGGGAGAACCCCGTGGAGGCCTGGGGAACTTCATGGATAGAAAACAGTAAATACGGTAGGAGACAATCCCAGTCTCTACCATCTTCCTCTATGACTTTTCTCAGCATGCTCTTCAGTGTCTTGTTAAACCTCTCAACAAGGCCATCTGACTGCGGATGGTACACTGAAGTCCTTAACTGGGAAATTTGCAAGACTCTGCACAATTCTCTCATCACTTTGCTCATAAAAGGTGTCCCCTGGTCGGTCAGGATCTCCTTCGGCAAACCCGTCCGGGAAAACACATGGACCAGCTCACGGGCTATACTCTTCGTGGAGGAGTTTCTCAGGGGAATGGCCTCAGGATAGCGTGTGGCATAGTCCAGGATGACTAATATATACTGATGGCCCTGAGCTGATTTAACTAAGGGACCGACCAAGTCCATGGCAATTCTCTCAAATGGCACCTCAATAATGGGCAGTGGCACAAGAGGGTTCCGAAAATGAGATGTGGGGGCAGTTAACTGACATGTCGGGCAGGACCTGCAATAGTTTACTATTTCCCGGTGACACCCAGGCCAATAGAACCTCTGTACAACCCGTTCCTGGGTTTTTTTCACCCCCAGGTGTCCCCCCAAGATGTGTGAATGGGCCATGTCCAACACTTTTTGTCTATAGGGGCCTGGTACTATTAACTGCTCTGCCACCTCCTCCCTTATTTTCGTGACCCGGTACAACAATTCCCCACTCAACATAAAATGGGGAAACCTTGTGTCTGCTCCTGGCTCTTGTGCAACCCCATTAATGACGGTGACATTGTTAAAGGCTTCCCTTAGTGTGGGGTCCCTATGTTGGGCAGTCCCAAAATTCTCCCCGGCCACCCCTAACTCTGGGATGTCAGGTACAGGGGACCCTTCCTCTTCATCCCCAACAAGGACACATAAAGGAAAGTCGTCTGCCTCTGGTGGTGGTGATACCTCAGTGGGTTGGATTGGTTCCCTGCTCTTGCTAGCACACTCAGAACCCCTCCCCCACAGATCCCAAAACAGACAGAAATCCCGGCCAATAATTATGGGATGCAACAAGTCTCGAACAACACCAACTTCATGCGACTCGGTGCCATGCGCCGTTTCAATCTTCACCCTAGCCATAGGGTAGTCCTTTGCATCGCCATGTATGCACCGAACACCAATCTTTTTACCCGGGAGTATATTTAGAGGAAAACTGGCCCTCACAAGGGTCACCAAGCTCCCGGAGTCCAGAAGCGCCATTGCTGCTCGACCGTTCACCTTCACGGGACACGCTTGTGGCCCCTTGTTAGGTAGCGAGTTCACACTGCAAGCTGGATATGCGTAGTATGAACTACGGCGTCCCATGCTGCAGTCCATCTGCTCGGTGGTCTGGGGACAACGGGCCGCTATATGTCCTGGCTCATGACATTTCCAGCAAATAACACCCGAGAGTACCTTGGGCACCGCCTCCCCCACCCCTTTTGACCTTGGACGCACCACGCCTTTTTGTGACTCCGCCCCCTGCTGGGACCCCCAATACGGAATGGGCTGCTTCCCCAGGGAACCTTCCATCCCCTGGTATCTCTCGACCAGCCCAACCAGTTCATCAGCATTTTGGGGATCACCCTGGGCAACCCAAGTCTGTAGAGGTCTCGGCAGAGAATGCACAAACCGATCCATCACAACTCGCTCTACCATCTGTGCCGGGGAAGCCGACTCTGGCTGCAGCCATTTCTGGACCAGGTGCAACAGGTCAAACATTTGGGAGCGCGGGGGTTTGTCCCGGTGATAGGCCCAACGATGCACTCTCTGTGCCCTGGTAGTCATTGTTACCCCCAAGCGGGCGAGAATTTCCGCTTTTAATTTGGGATACTCTCTGGCATCTTGTACCGTCAGGTCAAAGTACGCCTTCTGGGGCTCCCCCGTTAGGTATGGGGCCAGTACCTCCGCCCACCGCTCTGGCTGAAGTTTTTCCCTCTCAGCCACCCTTTCAAACACCGTCAGGAAGGCCTCAACATCATCCTCAGGGGTCATTTTCTGTAATGCGCGTCTTACCGCCTTCTCGATGTCGGTGGCATCAGCCCGACCTGGGGTTGGGGCGCTCGTCCTGCCCTCCTGGATGGCGGTTGCCAGAAGCTGCATCTTCTGCCGTTGTTCCTGCTGGCTCTGCTGGATCTGCTGTAACAACAGCTTGTTGGTTTCCTGCTGCAGTGCCTGGGACTGGACCAGGTGTTTCAGCAGGTCCTCCATGATTCCCGGCAGTACTTGTTGCCCCGCTGCAAACTTCACCCAGGACATGCAGCAACTGTCTCAAGTCTCTGCTGGGACCGCTGCCCGCACGTGTACCACCAATTGTGGGGATGTGGCTCGCTTAGGTGCAGCGGGAGACAAATATGAGACAGGTTCTTCAACAGTGCTTGCGGTTTATTCACGGCATAAACGCACAAGGCAACGTAACACCAAACAAATAGCCTTTTAGCTCAGGCAAAATAACACAAAATGTCCGTAGTTGTAGACTCAGAGCAGGAGTCTCAGCACACATGGGAGGCTTAGTCCTCCCCACACACAACTCCCTGGTTCAGGAGCAGGCCACATTATAAGGCTGTAGCCACACCCACAAACTCAGCAGCTGACTGGTCACCTGACTGTGACCTCACCACAGGTCCTTCAAACAACCACAATAATAATATCTGGTACGCTTTACTTATGCCTTACATTATAGAGACAAGCCATTTATGAGGCACATATCTCCCATCAATTACACGACCCTTAGCCCTGCCACAAGACCTACAGCAACATTAAGAATGAATGATTCCTTTGTTCTCATCATAACGTAAGTAATAGTTGGTCAATTGAATGAATCGGTGTTCAGAAAACTGGCAACCAGCCTCAGTGCAATGAAGTCTTGCCAGCAAACACGCATTTTGAACAATGGTTCACTCTCAACTGTTTAAGAGACTTTTCACATTCCGTTTTCTTCACTCCGTTGGTCAGTGCTGTGCAAAAGGTATAAAATCAGCTGGTCCTCACTCTCCAGAGCCTGCTCCGGTTTCTGAATATTGGCCAGTGTGGTGTTATCAACGTTACAGCCAATCAGCCGCTCTGCTGATATAGACAGCACAAGCTGCTGAGCTCAGTGATAGGCTGCAGTGTGAATGTGCCCTGGTCATGTGACGTTACCTCTAAAATGTAAAGTGCTGCGGAATATATTGGCGCTAGAGAAATAAAGTTATGATTACTATTATTATTAATTGTTTGCCTATGTTTTGATACTTAGGCTATGGTCACCCATTGCATTTTTGCATTACTTTTTTGCTGCTTTTTTTCCTGTAGAAAAGAAGCAGTTTTACAGTAGCACCAATGGCTGATATTTCAGAAACCGCATGCACTCAGTTGTATTTTTCCTGACTGAACATGAGAACTGCATTGGTTTTGAAAATCTGCAGCATGTCAATTCTTTCGGTGTTTTTGTAACATTTTTTTCAACCTTTTAGAAACAATGAGAAAATGCAAAAATGCTGCTAAAAATGCAACATAACATTTGTGCTGCGTTTTTGGTGAAAAAAAAACATTAATAACATATACTGTAGACAAATCACATCTGCCTAAAAAACACAGCAAAAATGCAGTAAAAACATGGCTAGTTGCTGCGTCTTATAAACAATGTTTTTAAAGCCAAGAGTAAAGGCTTTGGCCGTGGAAAAAAACTCTGCAAAATCACCATGTGTGAACATAGCCTTATACTGATACTTTTAAAATAGGCATGTAAGTGATAACATTAGTAAATAGCTAAATGCTTCTCTGCGGCCAACAGATAATTTTCTAAAACACTGAAATTACATCATGTCGTTATTGCCAGGGTCTATGCTGCCATTACTGTTGTTAAGGTTCCGTCTGTGATGTCATAGTGTGCATGGTGCTACTTCTGTCATCAGTGTAGACATTGAGCGGAATCTATGACATCATAATTAGATGTAGAACGGAACTACAGGTGATGTAAGTCCGTCACTGTGCAGTGTCTTTGAAGTCATAAGCAGTATAAACGCCAGCTTCTTCCTAAAACTGTTATTAGGAACAAAGCTAGAGCCTGTCTTCATGAGACGGTGCTATAAAGTGACTAACCGTGAGAACACAAATAAGTAAAATGGACTACTCTATTAACACTCGTTCCAAGAAGCTTGGAACTTGGCAAGAGAGGGGCAAGATGGCAGGTAGGGGCCTGAGACCTTGGGCCGATACTACGATAGTCATGCCCAGGAGTCCATCGCTTTCTGAAATAAAGTCATCAATCCAAGTATTGCAGCAAAAGACACAGCTGATAGAATATGACTGCAAGGCATACCAGGAGAGTACAAGTCACACCATCAAGGAAAATGAGGAGACCATAAGGCTGCTTCATCAAGAGATTAAGAAATTGAACCAGGAATTAGTTCAGGAGAAGCAGATACAAGCAGACAGCGAGTCTAAGGCTAAAAAGGACGTCCTTAAGTTACATGAGAACAAGCTCCATGATACCGTCAAGCACCTAAATGCCCTGCATCACCAGGCACAAGTCCGCAGGAAATGCTTAGAGGAGATGGAGCTAATGCTCAAGCAGAATGCTGGTGTTAAGCAGGAGAGTAGAAACATCCAAGAAGAACAGATCCAGCACTTCCTAGAGAATAAGCTGGAAGAGGCAAAAATGAAATTACAGGATGTGAAACACATGAGCAGCGTATACAGGAAAATCACTACCCTTTTGCAGGATGAAATGCCAACATTCCAACCCCAGATTGAGCAACTAAAGACTGAAATGTTACTATTTAAAAAGGAGTTAAAAGATCTCAAATTAATGCTTCATAATGTGGCAATATCACGTGATAATGTATGGGCAAAATATCAGCACCTGAAGAAGGAATATTGTAGCAAATGCATCCACAAAGAACAGATCCTGCGCAATTTGAACCTCCAGGCAAATGAGAGGCATCAGATTAAGAAGAGCAAGACCAAATCTGGGAAAATAATTGAAGACCAAGCTCCTACTGACTATGAGGTCTCTCTTGTAGAAGGAATAGAAGAAAGAGTCCGTACATATAAAGAAGCCACAGAAAAGATAAAGGAGGCTACTGGTGCAGTTAATGAATGTGAAGTGCTGCAGCGCTTCCATAATCAAGAGGAGAAGCTGAAATATCTGGAGAAGGAGAAGTTAAAGGCTAAAACAACTCTGGTAAGTTTTGAGAAAGTTTCCTATTGTTTTGGTTTTCTTCTTTAACCATGGCTCCTTCAGGACCATAATAATTATTGGTTTGTTTTTTTCATCAGTTCAATCCAAGAATGATAACCTTATTCTTTTTCTTCACCGTATAACTGCATAAGGGCTTGTTTTTTTGAGGGCCGAGTTATACATTGTAGTGGCGCTATTTGGAGTTATATATGTATAATTTAATCAATAACTTGCACTGTGGGCGATAATTTACATAGTTACATTGTAGATCCATGAAGTTCAACTTTTCTCAACCAATTATAGATTTTCCACTTCACTTTTATTTTATTTATTAGAAAAATATCCAGACATTTCTTAAATGCTGACAGAGTGTCCATCATTACTGCCTCTTGTGATCGGGCATTCCACAGTCTGACTACTGTTACGGTAAAGCCCCCTTTCCTGTTTAGCTGCTGGAATCGTCTCTATTTCACACATAATTCATGTTTCTTGGCCCTTTGTGAGGTCCTTAGAAGGAATAAATCATGTTCCAGTCCTTTGTATTGATCACACACGTATCTGTACATGGAAATGGGAATCTAGCTTTCTAATATTCTTTTTAGCATCCAAAACCTGATCTGGTATTCAAGGTGTGGCTTTACAAGGGAGTTATAAAAGGGGAATATTACACTGAGATTACTGGTTTTATCTCCCTTTTCACAAACTGTAGAAAATGTTGTTTTGCAGCTTGATATTGATTATTGCTGCTTAGCTTTCTTATACCAGAGTAAACACTGTGAGCTGTGAGGATCTGCCGTTGTTGGGAATGGAGGTCTAGTACGCGATATGCAGACTCCCAGGAAGCAGTGTGGCCTTGCCCAATATTCAGCGATTCTGCATCCACTAGATGACTGCACCCAGCAGCCAGCCGCGAACATTAGACTCACAATTTTGGAATTTTTTATGTTTACGTGGTTTGCCAATCAGGTTAATTTCATATTCTTTTATGGACTTTGGCAATACCACATATGCTAATGTGTTGGAGGTGGTTTTTATGTTTTAATTTTGTTTTAATGCCTTTAGGGTACGTGAATCTGCAGTTAGTTGTCTAATTGCATATACTATATACAGAAATTCCCAACAATTCTGTTAGTAAAAATCCCAGTCAGTTATGAACACCAGCCACAGGCAGGTTTTCAACAAAGCTCTGTGATGGCAAGAAATGGGGTCTTCAGCACACTCTGGCTGCCATATTAATCCATCTGCGCCCTGAAATTATATTACAGGGGACATAGAACAAATCACCCCTGTTCTAATGTAACAGGCGACAGTATACCCCGAGTCCAGACTATACCCAGGGTTAATGCGGCTTAGGTGTTTACTGGGTATTTTATGGCCTAGGCCAATTTATATTCCAAGGTATAAATTGACCTAGGCCATTTCATACCCCCTCACGACAGATTATACGCCCCTTAACATCAGCTTAGGTAAAAGCCCTTATCTTATCGGACAACAGTATAATCTCAGATGTAATAACTGTTGTCCGTTACCAGTCACATTGTATTGTAAGATCAATCTTCATCATGAGATTAACAACACAAATACTTTCCCACTATATGTAAGTCAGTATTAAGTTATTAAAAATGGCATCTAAAATCAATCTAATTTACAAAGGCTCATAAAATAAAGGGGTATATTGTAGCCTCGAGGGGGTATAGTTTGGCCTAGGCAACTTTACACGCCTGGGTATAGTTTGGCCTAGGACAGTTAATCCCCAGGGGTGTACTCTGACCTTGGCCAAACTATACTCGGGTTTAATCTGGACAGAGGTTAATTTGGGCTGTTATAGCAATACGCCATTAATGCCACTATCAGAAATTGACAGAGGCATTTAACAAATGTAGGCAGAACTCTGCTATGCTTATGACTGTTAGAGGAAGATCCTGGCTATATGTCACCCAGTGACGGCTTATGCAATTACAAAGAGAACATAAGATCTCCTTGCAGATGTTGTCATTGGTGGGATTTGAACCCAGGTCCCCAGCACTGCAAGGCTAAAGTGTCTGTTTAATACAAAACATAATCCATGTGTTTATATTTTATGTTACATAGATATATTACATTCATATTTTATTTCCATGACAGAGTGACGTGAAAAACACGCAAGAAAAAACGGTTAATCTCCTCAAGGAAATAAAGTTCTCAAAACAAGTGAAGGTGCAAGCTGAGCTATCTGATAAACAAAAGATCTTAGAAGATCTCCAAGAAAGACTGCAACTGGAATCAAAAAATCTAAACGATTTTAAGAAGAAGTTAGAGAAAACTCACGAAGTCCTAGCTAAAGCAACATCTGAAGTAAAGCGCTTAGAAATAAAACTGCAGCACAATAAAATATTCTGGGCCAAATTTCCACTAAAGGATCTTTCTCTAAATACCCCTGTCCTGGATCTCCTAGCCGTCATTGGCCAGAAAATGCAGAACCTACAGAAGCAATTAGAAGGAGAAGATGCTGCAGAAATCTTCAGGGAGATGGAGGAAAAAGAGGAATTTGTAGATACCATAGAGCGCAATCTCCCAGCAAGCAACTTGCGTATTTCATTGCTGTCACCAACTAAACTGGATGAGTCCGATGATGAAACTGGAGGAGAAGATTGCTTTCTGATAACAAGAGAAACTATAAAGAAGATTTCAGAGCAAATCACCATATCCAAAAGAAAGGCCAATATCTGGTGCGAGAAATGGGGGCTAAGCGGTGTTACATACGCCTGAGCTACTTTTGGATTCTTTCATTGTCCCATATTAAAATTACATCTAGAATCCTCCTTTAGCCCTCTACATTATCTCCAAAAGAACATCAGGAAACATTTAGCTCTGGTGATAACTGATACTCATAAGAAAACATTGTAATCGCTACTTTCAGAGTAGTTTGATTAATAAAAAATACTTGTTAAAACCATCATACATTTTCTCTGTGCAGGTTTCACTCTTGGTTTTACCTACAAATACTAATGCAAAATATTGCTGTGTGAAAGTGGTCTCAAAGCTCCACCAAATCATACAAATGGAATTCAGCAAGCTGTAAAGGGAGCGCTTTCCTCCCATTTCAGCAATGTGTATTAGCATGATATGGCTACTCAAACCAGTAGTTTAGGCAAAGGGGCACTGGTTTATACTACTTCAACATTGATTGAGTTTAATAGCTATACTATGCTGTGCTTTGATGACCTGAAATGGGTAATTGATGAATCTCCAAGTCAAGGATTACACCTAGAATACGTCAGTTATCTGCATGATTGTCTCTTTTTATTTACTTTATGATAAAGTCCATAACACTATTGACCTGCAGATACAGGATTTTTCTGCAGTTTAATAGCATTATGAAGGTGTCCAGTTGAACTGTAAGTACTGATTGACAGCCAACTCTCTACCGCACTGCAAAACTGGCTTTCAGTCAGTGTCCGGCCATGCTTACACCTGCCACTCTCATTGCTGTTAACCAGTGCTCCACAACTCCGGTCCTGAAGAGCCACCCGCGGGTCATGTTTTCAGTATTTCCTTAGTATTGCCAGGTGATAATTTCATTCTGGACGGCAAGAACTCCATCACCTAGGCAATATTAAGGAAATCCTGAAAACATGACCCATTGGTGGCTCCTGAGGACCGGAGTTGAGGAACACTGCTGTTAACAGTGATAATTGCTTTGGGCATGCCAGCATAACTGAAAGTCTGCGGCTCCCAGGAGAAATACAGTTTATTTTCTCCCTTGTGCCGCACTTTCAGTGCAATGGTCAGCCATCTCTATAGTGCTATTAATATGCAGATTTATAGTATATCTGCAGGTTTAACCCCTTTCTGACATATGACGTACTATCTTGTCCATGTGCTCTGGGCCTTAATTCCCAAAGATGGGATAGTACGTCATAGCGATCAGCGGCGCCTCCTCGCGGCCGGGTGTCAGCTGATGTGTTATCAGACCAAACAGGTTCTCTTTAAGTGTGCATGAAAGTAAATTCATATGTGCTATTTACAGAGTTTTTTGCTGTAACCCAGAACTTCACTCTTGGCAGTAAAAATGCTGTGTATAAAATGCAGCCAAAACTTGCTGCCTTCTTTGCTCTGTTTTTCTGGTGGTTTACATGTGTGATTTGTCTACAGTGCTTGTAAATACAGATAGTTTTCTTCACCAAAAACACTGCAAAAACTCACCCAAAAAATGCTTTATGCTGCCTATTTTGCTGCATTTTTGCATGTTCTGATTGTTTCCTATGGGTGAAAAAACACGGCAAAATTATGAACAAATTAACATGCTGCAGATTTTTAAAAGACACTAGAATGCTAAGGCTGAAGTTACACTAGCGCATAAAAAAATCAGTCCAATGTTGATCCAGAAAAGTAGGAGGAGTGTCATGCAAGTACAATGTGATTTTTCTCACCTAGCATTTGTATGACATCCTAATGACATGCGTGTGCAATCTGTATTCAATTTGTTTCTAACGTCATCTTTTACATAATGTAAATCTCTATGTAATTTAAAGCTAGTTTCAAACTAATAAATCAATCTTAGATACAGATGTAGATATGATAGATGATGGATATGATAGATGTATGAATATATGTATATATATATATATATATATATAATCTGCAAGGAGTTTGTATTTTATCCCCGTGTTGCGTGAGTTTCCTACGGGGTCTCCGGTTTCCTCCCACATTCCATTTTCCAAATAACTTTATTAAATTTTTAGAATAACAGTAATATTTTTACATTGCCATTTAAATGTAGTTGTTACAATGAAACAGAGGGAAGGGAAGGATAAGGGGTTCGGAATAGGTTTTAAGTTGCTTTATTAAGACATACAAAGGGTAATACAAGAGGAAGGGAAGGAGTGGAAATGTAAACTAAACTAACAGTGTCATGTCTCTTCGATATATTGGGGATTGAATAACCTCATAAGGAAAAGACAAGACGAAAACTAACAGTATTATTTCTCTGTAATATTTTTAGGAGTAAAACCCCTATGGTATAAAGACAAGCATACATATTTTAGTACAACCTGCAAAAAAAAGAGTATTAGTATAAAATCCTCAAAGTAAATATATGTAAACTTGTCGCGGTTGATCCGAGTATCTAACCCAAAGACCAAAATGGAGGAAAGTTCGGCTTCTTTCTCAAATTATATTAGTGGAGTACATAACCACAAACCATTAAAGTCACTACTAAATATAATCCAAAGATAAGGAATAATAAACTCTGACAGTTCACGATAGTGAAGATCCGAGGGAGTCCAAAATTCACGTATGGTGAAGACTGAGGTCTTGTGCCGATGGATGAAGAGTATTAGGAGGAGAGATATTAGTGATCAGTCCAGCATTTTTAAGAAAGTCCTTACCCTCCTCCGGAGAACATATGGGAATTATCTTGGAGGCAAATTTGACAAGTAGTGTAGACGTTTGGGACCAATTATAATTAATACCAGCACGTCGAAGCCCAATTGTTGTCTGGAAAAATGATCTACGTTTATGTATAGTATTCCTAGATAAGTCTTTGAAGAAAATTAAATTTTTATAAGGTGACGAGAGGAAATTTGCATCCTTAGACATACCAAGGAGGGTACTTCTCACCCAATTAGGGTAAAACGAGACGATGACGTCACTGGTTAAGTCAGACGGCAAGGAAGAATGTCTTCGAATCCTGAATATTTTCTCAATGAGATTTTCTCCTTTAGTTTCCGGAATTAGATAGCACATCATTGAGGAGACGTACTCTCTGAGTCGGGATGGATGGATTGACTCAGGAATGCCTCTGATTTTCTCATTATTCTTTCTCTTTAAATCTTCATAATTGGACAAACAGCTTTTGAAAGAGGCAATATCTTTCTGGATGTTTCTCAGAGAGTCCGAGAGCTCATGAACGTCTGAAACTTCTTTAGAAGACGAGAATTCAAATTTTTTAAACATAGATTTTGCGTTTTGAAGAGAGATGTGTGGTGTGGTATTAGGTTTTACTACACTATCCTTGACTATTATTGACAATATGTCTTTCACAAGTTGCTTAATCAAGTTTCCCAAAGCTTTGACTTTATCTGTTCCCGAGCCACCCCCACTGCTGACTTCCAAGTCATTCAACGATGCCAAGAAAGCTTTACATAGCTTAACCAGGAAATCCTCATTAGGGCAACCCTCAGAAACTAAGACATTGTCAAGCGATAATGAGCTAATAAATGTCTCCTCAGTAGCAACATCAGTTTTCTTTTGAATCATAGTAGGCTTATCATCATGAGATATCTGTTTGACTTTGAGATCCTCATAGCTGGCAGAACTCTCCGAAAGAAAAGAGCATATCGAAGAGGCCTCATCCGTATCACTTCTGTCAGTCAAGTCAATCAAGTCACTTTCTGAATTTATAGCAGAGATCACCCCTCAGAAGACTTCTCTGAATATACATTTTCTGCCTCCTCCTCGCCGTCAGACGAAATGTCTGATTCATTATGATTTAAGCCTGACTGATACTTAATATGAAGCCCCTTGATAGTATATGTATAAGAAGGGTCTTGAATACCAGAATTATTAAGTCGACATCTATTTTTCTCAAGTATGGCAGATAAACAATCAATAGATTTCTTACAAGTGTCTTCAATAAGCTTATAACAACTTTCACCCAAAGATTGTTTAGAGGACGCATCTGAAGTCTCCTTTTTTGAGAAAACATAAACTCTATCCCCCCGCCCCATATTCAATGAGATTTTAGATCCATTCTTTTGTAGTCCCTTATTAATATCAGATTCTACTAATAATTTGCCCCTTTCATTATTTTGACGTTTCGTATAAATATTTAGCTCAGAAGAGGATAGGGCCCCCCGCAAATTAGTGGTGATTTTATACTTCTCTCCCCATTGAATAGCTGGTTAGACATATTTGCTGTTGATATTCCCTCCATAACAGGAGTATCAATGAGGACCCCTCCCCACAACCGGTCAAAATCTTAGGCTTTATTACCTCCTTGATATTAAGAAAAGCCCCCATAGTATCCTGCTCCTGGAAGGGTTCTCTCTCCATCACCGTTCCCACCGCCAACAACCTTGCCTTGCTTATGCCCGCAGCACCCGGTATAAACTCTGCTGCATCATGCCGCAGAGCGCTGCTGATATACCTGATGGAGGGTGGGATAATGGTGCATGCGGTGTAGATAGCGTCGGACCATCGGTAGGCTTGTGTAGCGACGAAGCAGGAATCTCAGCTCTGCTGTTACCCTTCAGCCGCACAGCCGCGGCTCTCCCTATGATCTCCCGACTTCTCTTCTGACCTTCCTCATCTGAAGCCAGGACCGCGCTCAGCTCCAGGGACCCCACCGCCGATGCCCGACTTACTGATTGGACTCCTGGTGAATCTATGTGCTGGCTGCGGGAAGACGACACGGCCGGTTCAGAAAGCAGCGACGCAGGAGCTCTGTCCATGTTGTTTCTCTGCAGCCGCGCGACCGCGGCTCTCACCGCGGTCTCCCTGCTTTCATCTACTGAAGCAGGGACCGCACTAGGCGTAGAGGAGCTCACTGCCGATGCTCTTTCTGTTGATTGTACTCCATGAAGGCTCCTTTTCTTCCTCCCTCCCTGTGGATCAATTGCTTGTAGCGGTGGCTTGTTCTGTTTACCTCCAGCAGGAGCAAGGCCTAGGCCGGAAATCCTCCCTGAGCTTCTTAGAGCTGCCACATGTTCTTTCTCCAGCGGAGCTGCTTTTTCTTCCTTAATTTTCATCCAGGCATGTTCACCTTGGCTCGTAGCTCGAATACTCCACAATTTAGTACTCTTCTATAAGCTTAAGTTAGGGAAGAGCAGGAGCTCCCGAGAAGCACGACCCCTCCGCTCCCCTGCAAGCCCCCTCCCACATTCCAAAGACATACTGATAGGGAATTTAGATTGTGAGCCCCATCAACCGTGCCAAAAATGTCTGTAACGCGCTGTGGAATTAATGGTGCTATATAAATGAGTGGAATAAAAAAATAAATAAATATATCTATGGAAAGTAATCAGACCCCTTTAAATTTTTCACTCTTTATTTCATTGTAGCCATTTGGTAAATTCAAAAAAGTTAATTTTTGTTCTTATTAATGTACACTCTGCACCGCATCTTGACTGAAAAAAAAACAGAAAAGTAGAAATATTTGCAAATTTATTAAAAAAGAAAAACTGAAATTTCACATGGTCATAAGTATTCAGGCCCTTTGCTCAGAATTGAGTTGAAGCACACTTTTAGGGTCAATGTCTTGTTGGAAGGTGAACCTTCGGCCAAGTCTGAGGTCCAGAGCACCCTGGAAGAGGTTTTCATCCAGAATATCTCTGTACTGCATTCATGCTTCCTTCAATTGCAACCAGTCGTCCTGTCCCGGCAGCTGAAAAACACCCCATAGCATGATGCTGCCACCACCATGTTTCACTGCTGGGATTATATTGGGCAGGTGAAGAGCAGTGCTTGGTTTTCTCCAGACATACTGCTTACAATTGTCAACAAAAAGGTTTATCTTCATCTCATCAAACCAGAGAATCTTATTTCTCATAGACTGGGAGTCCTTCATGTGTTTTTTAGCTAACTCTATGCGAGCTTTCATATGTCTGGCACTGAGGAGACACCCTGCCATAAAGGCCAGACTGGTGGAGGGCAGCAGTGATAGTTGACTTTGAGGAACTTTCTCCCATCGCCCAACTGCATCTGTGGAGCTCAGCCACAGAGATCTTGGGGTTCTTCTTTACCTATCTCACCAAGGCTCTTCTCCCACGGATTGCTCAGTTTGGCTAGACAGCCAGGCCTAGGAAGACTTCTGGTGGTCCCAAACTTCTTCCATTTAAGGATTATGGAGGCCACCGTGCTCTTAGGTGCCTTGAGTACTGCAGAGGTTATTTTGTAACATTGGCCAGATATGTGCCTTGCCACAGTTCTGTCTCTGATCTCCTTGCCAGTTCCTTTGACCTCATGGGTCTCATTTGGTCTGACATGCACTGTGAGCTGTGAGGTCTTACATAGACAGGTGTGTACCTTTACAAATCAAGTCCTATCAGTTTAATTAAACACAGCTGGACTCCAATGAAGGTGTAGAACCATCTCAAGGAGGATTATAAGGAAATGGACAGCATGTGACTTAAATATGAGTGTCTGAGCAAAGGGTCTGACTCTGAATACTTATGATTATGTGATTTTTCAGTTTTCCTTTTTTAATAAATTTCTAAATGTCTGTTTTTTCAGTCAAGATGGGGTGCAGAATGTACATTAATGAGAAAAAAAATGACCTTTTTTGAATTTACTAAATGGCTGCAATGAAAAATAGCGGAAAATGTAAAGGGGTTTGAATACTTTCCGTACCCACTGTACAATGGTGGCCAAAAGTATTGGCACCCCTGCAATTCTGTCAGATAATACTCATTTTCTTACTTAAAATGATTACAATCACAAATTCGTTGGTATTATCTTCATTTAATTTGTCTTCAATGAAAAAGCAAAAAAAAGAATTGTCCTAAAGCCAAATCTGATATATAAAGCTCAAAGTGTGTGTGTATGTATGTATGTATGTGTGTGTGTATGTGTGTGTGTGTATGTGTGTATGTCCGGGATAGGCATCCGCACCGTCGCAGCTACAGCCAGAAAATTTGGCACAGTCGCACATCTGGACCCCGGTTAGTTCTAACAAATTATAATTATCCTCCATCCCATAGTCCTGTGCCGATATACCCATCATACATATCCTCCATCCCATAGTCACGTGCCCATATATCCATCACACATCCTCCATCTCATAGTCCCATGCCCATATACCCGTCATACATATTCTCCATCCCATAGTCCCATTCCCATAAACCCGTCATACATATCCTCCATCCCATAGTCCAGTGCCCATATACCCATCACACATCCTCCATCCCATAGCCCCGTGCCCATATACATATCCGCCATCCCATAGTCCCGTGCCCATATACCCATCACACATCCTTCATCTCATAGTCCCATGCCCATATACCCATCATACATATCCTCCATCCCATAGTCCCATGCCCATATACCCATCATACATATCCTCCATCCCATAGTCCCGTGCCCATATACCCATCATACATATCCTCCATCCCATAGTACAGTGCCCATATACCCATCATACACATCCTCCATCCCATAGTCCAGTGCCCATATAAGAAAGACTTAGAGAAAGGAAAAACATTGACGACTGTTGCCTCACATTATTTGACAACACACAATTCTCAATGGAATGGCGCTAAAATCATGGGACTTGAGTCTGTCCAGTTGGATATTAGAGGTGGTGACATTACCTTGGAACTCCTCAGGCCGGAATCCAAGTGGATTTTTAATCTAAACAGCTAAGTGCCTTTTGACCTGAATGAGGATTTATTATTCACAGGATTCTATAAACAGACATAATTCGAGGCCAGGACTTTAAGATGGGGCCTAGTATATACTTGTAGTTCACATTGTTTTTTCTAACGATACCTCTATGTGGAATAAGAACATTGTTTCCCTGAAGTTGTTCTTCATGATCGGTTTAATGCCATCTCTTGATCCTGTGCATGATTGGTGCATATAAATAACATTCCATATATGTTCAACTCCCCTGAATTGTTCAGTTGGTGTTGTTCAATTCTATGGTTTGGTTATCTAAGTTTCACTCGAAATCTCTTTTATATATATCACATGCAGGCCTTAGTTGTGCCCTTTTGTGAAGTATAAAGTATATATCAATGAGTGCTAGGCTTTTTTCAATTTATTCTTAGATAGCGCTAACATATTAGGTCAATAGTGTGCCACCTTATCTGTGGTTAGGCACAATCCATAAGAGAGGTTTCGTCATTCCTTAAACACAAGCTTAATATCTGCGTGCTGCATTTATCACTATATTAATTCTTTACTTGAGTTTGTTGGTATTGATATGGCTCTATTAAGTATGAATAATAATTTTTACTATCTAATTGTTGTGTGTGCTATATATGAGTAGGCCTACCCTTGAAGGGTCACTATGTTCATCTATGGTAATCATTATGGTATCATTACGGTGTTCTAGTTATTTGATAATCCTATGATTCATATTATGGATATTGATAATCTTATGATTCATCTTATGGGTACTGATAATCTTATGATGCATCTTTTGATTATCTTATGATAATCGTATGAGTCATATTATGGAGATTGGGGTCAGTTTAGGGAGCCCTCTTAACCAGGTTATGATCTTTAGTGTTTAGTGACCAAAGTTCGATGCCCACCTAGTGGGTTTGACTACATTGGTCTCTATTCTAATGTTGGGGTCTTAAGTAGTGTTATATGTATAGTGGATTAAAATCTATACTGACATATAAAAAATACTTGGAAAGGCCATTTCATGGTGGATGTCTTTTTATATCATGGGCTTTAGATCTTATGTTATAATATGAGTCTTGCTGTGTGAGCGTAAGTGTATGTATGTTTTGACCTAATGTACCAACCAACCTTATGACATTGATTACATGTTTTCAAAAGTTTTGCCACTTTCCAATATTGGCGCTCTGGCGCGGGTCTACCAATTAAATACACGATTTAGGGTCTGTGGTATGAAAATCTTTAAGTGGGTAGGTGGGTAGATGTATATGTCCGCAACAACTACCAACACTGGGCTATACGATTTATGATTGTAGAAGGAGCCCAGTTTTGTTGTGTTTCAAATGCCGGTCTGCGTAAAAACATATAACTGGGTATCCCCTTAATATTTGCCTCTACCTGATATGCAGCGCACACGCAAAGGGTGGATATCTAATTCTAATGAATTTTCATCCTCCTTAGGTTGTAGTTATTAGCGACTGTGCACTTACAGTCATGGCCAAAAGTATTGACACCCCTGCAATTCTGTCAGATAATACTCAGTTTCTTCCTGAAAATGATTGCAAACACAAATTCTTTGGTATTATTATCTTCATTTAATTTGTCTTAAATGAAAAAACACAAAAAGAATTGTCCTAAAGCCAAATTGAATATAATTCCACACCAAACATAAAAAAGAGGGTGGACAAAAGTATTGGCACTGTTTGAAAAATCATGTGATGCTTCTCTAATTTGTGTAATTAACAGCACCTGTAACTTACCTGTGGCACCTAACAGGTGTTGGCAATAACTAAATCACACTTGCAGCCAGTTGACATGGATTAAAGTTGACTCAACCTCTGTCCTGTGTCCTTGTGTGTACCACATTGAGCATGGAGAAAAGAAAGAAGACCAAAGAACTGTCTGAGGACTTGAGAAACAAAATTGTGAGGAAGCATGAGCAATCTCAAGGCTACAAGTCCATCTTCAAAGACCTGAATGTTCCTGTGTCTACCGTGCGCAGTGTCATCAAGAAGTTTAAAGCCCATGGCACTGTGGCTAACCTCCCTAGATGTGGTCAGAAAAGAAAAATTGACAAGAGATTTCAACGCAAGATTGTGCGGATGTTGGATAAAGAACCTCGACTAACATCCAAACAAGTTCAAGCTGCCCTGCAGTCCGAGGGTACAACAGTGTCAACCCTTACTATCCGTTGGCGTCTTAATGAAAAGGGACTGTATGGTAGGAGACCCAGGAAGACCCCACTTCTTACCCCGAGACATAAAAAAGCCAGGCTGGAGTTTGCCAAAACTTACCTGAAAAAGCCTAAAACATTTTGGAAGAATGTTCTCTGGTCAGATGAGACAAAAGTAGAGCTTTTAGGGCAAAAGCAACATAGAGTTTACAGGAGAAAAAAGAGGCATTCAAAGAAAAGTACACGGTCCCTACAGTCAAACATGGCGGAGGTTCCCTGATGTTTTGGGGTTGCTTTGCTGCCTCTGGCACTGGACTGCTTGACCGTGTGCATGGCATTATGAAGTCAGAAGACTACCAACAAATTTTGCAGCATAATTTAGAGCCCAGTGTGAGAAAGCTGGGTCTACATCAGAGGTCATGGTTCTTCCAGCAGGACAATAACCCAAAACACACTTCAAAAAGCACTAGAAAATGGTTTGAGAGAAAGCACTGGAGACTTCTAAGGTGGCCAGCAATGAGTCCAGACCTGAATCCCATAGAACACCTGTGGAGAGATCTAAAAATGGCAGTTTGGAGAAGGCACCCTTCAAATATCAGGGACCTGGAGTAGTTTGCCAAAGAAGAATGGTCTAAAATTCCAGCAGAGCATTGTAAGAAACTCATTGATGGTTACCGGAAGCGGTTGATCGCAGTTATTTTGGCTAAAGGTTGTGCAATCAAGTATTAGGCTGAGGGTGCCAATACTTTTGTCCGGCCCATTTTTGGAGTTTTTTGTGAAATGATCAATGTTTTGCTTTTTGCTTCATTCTCTGTTGTGTTTTTTCATTTAAGACAAATTAAATGAAGATAATAATACCAAAGAATTTGTGTTTGCAATCATTTTCAGGAAGAAACTGAATATTATCTGACAGAATTGCAGGGGTGTCAATACTTTTGGCCATGACTGTAATTGATTGACTCGTGACATGGTCTCTTTTATTGCTGGTATATGTTGGTGCTTGTGCATTCACATATTTTGCATGCTTTCAGTATTTGCCAGCATATGATACTCAGCGCACGCACAATAGTTCTAGCGCTTGTGCACCAGACTGAATAGATTTGCGACATGGTCTTACTTATTCAATGGATACATGTTGGTGCTTGAGCACTGATATATCTCTGTATGCCTTGAGTATTTGCCAATAATGGATCTTAAGAGTTAGAAATTTGACATCGCTCCTAAACACTGATGCACTGGCGTATAATTCCATATTCTCGTAAATATCAGAATTTTGATATGAAAATCTTTAGTGGGTGGTTTTTATGCCCACAATATCTGTTTTTATGGGGCGTAAATGGGATAGTCTTTATTGTGAAGCTTTTTGACTATATAATAAACTCTTTGCCTGCGCATAAACATATCTTTGTTTATGCTTAAATTTAGATCTCTGCTACTACTTGGTATGCAGCGTATAAGCAATGTGTCTAATTTTTCTTAACCTTTGTTACACTGCAGTTGCCAGCGCTTTGAATGGATTCGCGATAAAGCTTTTGTTGATATATAACCGGCGCCTGTTATGTCCCTGTATGCCCTTAGCATTTGCCAGTACTTAGTACCCTGCGCATGCCCAGTAGTTCTAAATGGCTATGACCTTCCATCTACTTCCGGGTTACAGATGCTGGCACCTGCGCATTGGATTGAATCTGTTGTGCGATATGGGCCATACATCGCTAATACTGGGTACATGCCTTCTTTGTTTGATGCGGTTTCTCTGGTAAGCATTAGCGCAGCTGCACTCCATTATTAGTTTAATCAATTGTATAAAAAGACATACAAGATAGGCAGTTAGTACCCCTGACGAAGCCACAATTGGTGGCGACACGCGTCGGATCACTGCTGTCTCAGGGTTCACTCCAGTTCACTTATGGCCATTTGGCATAGATTATTTAGGGAGATGCCATGTTTCCTTGAGAATCTATTTTAGCCTTTATTATTGTTCTCTGCAGGCCCACTTGGGGTTGGTACTGAGAGGCGTGCAGGGGCAATTGAATGGGAGTATTAGTGACTCTGTTTATAGACTTGCTATTTAAGCACTTTAGGTGTCCAAATTTCTGAGGAATTATGAATGTCTTACATGAATAACCTATTTTTTGGTCACATACTCTAACTGCTCCCTTTTTCATGTGTATGCCAAATGCCATACATTTCTATAATAACGGCTTATTGTTTTGTACTATACAGTCTCCATGTCTATTACATGTGCACATTAGCTTGCATTAACAACTGAGATTATAAGGTGCTCCTATTGTGGTATGTTATTTATATGGACACAAGGTTTTTCTTTTTTCCCTATAAGTTATCTTATCTTGTGGAGTGTTTTTGCTATGAGATTTTGGTTCTATTATGAACCCAAGGACTTTTGTATGTCACATGTGTGACGAATTTTAATGTTTTTAAAGTTTATGTGCTTGTCTCATGTGTCTTAAATAAAGATTGTGAACTTGAATTGTGCCAAAATCTTGCCTCAGGTGATCCCCTTTTTTGGCCCTTTCCTTTCCTCTTCTTTCACACTGACACTCTGAGAACACCAAAGCCAACTTCTGAAACAACAAGAATCAATGAAAACCAAAACAACCTAAAACCCACAGTCCTATACAAAATACAGCCTCATATGATTTACTGCCAATCCAAAATAAACACTGCACGGAGTCTATCCCACGCTCTGTGCTACACAGTACATCAGTACACAACCAGTTAGTATATTAGTATATTGTCAGAACAGATTGACAGATAATACAGATGACAATTATCTTATTACTCTATTATTCAACTCTCATACAGACATACTCACTGCTCACTGGTGATGTAGGTTCTTTTGAACCGTGTTGTACAGCCTTACCCAGAGATATGTAGACATCCTTAGAGAGGTTGCAAGCGCAAAATCAATGTAAGAATAAATGTTCTCACCTGCTGCAGCCTGGATTTTGCATATTCAACCTCCCAGGAAGCTCCCACATACAGATTCCGAAAACTGTCATAGCTGCTTTTCGTTCTGACCCACAGTCAGGTAAGCTAGATCACCAGTGAGTCCAGATTTGGTGTTTTGCCCTTAATTTACCAGCGCTTGGAGACAAAAGAGACTGCTCACACACAGGCAGATCACTTTATCTGACGTAATGAAATACAAGGTAATCTTTTATACCATTTACAACAATATGTAATTCTATGCGGCTCATGTAGCCCCCACCATCACTTCAGGGTCGTACCTTGTTTACAATGTACCCAGAACACGTTGTGGCTGACTATTGAGAACATATATGATAGCAAGTGTGTCTCCTTGAAACAGAGACGAATAGTCTGCAGTGTCATAAGAATAATTCTAGCAATAATAGGCAAAAGGCAATTGAAGTATTAAAGGCAATTAAAGGGATATAAAGGCATACCATTAACCCTTCTATATCAGACCTACGTCACCGGACATGCGGCACGTCTTTTGAGACCACAGCGTGTCTATTTATCTTGCGTTAGCGCTCTGTCTCCACAAGATAACTAGCACAGTGTATTGATAGCATGCGGTGATTCCGCATGTGTTCAATGAAAACATGCGTTATCACCATGCGAACAAAAAAGGGGGCAGCGCTTTGGGCGGAGTGGGGGGTTTCCACTGTTTAGGCACATTAGGAGCTCTCCAAAAGTGACATGGCATCCGATCTGAATTGCAGCCAATTTTGCAGTGAAAAAGTCAAACGGCGCTCCTTCCCTTCCAAGCTCTGCCATGCACCCAAACAGTGGTTCCCCCCACATATCAGGTATCAGCGTACTCAGGACAAATTGCACAATAACTTTTCCAGTCTACTTTCTCCTGTTACCCTTGGTAAAATAAAAAAATTGAACCTGAAGTAATTTTTTTTGTGAAAAAAAGTTAATTGTGCATTTTTTTTAAACATTCAAAAAATTCCTGTGAAGCACCTGAAGGGTTAATAAACTTCTTGAATGTGGTTTTCTTGAGGGGTGCAGTTTTCAGAATGGTGTCATTTTTGGGTATTTTCTCTCATATAGACCCCTCAAAGTGACTTCAAATATAATGTGGTCCCTAAAAATAAAATGGTGTTGTAAAAATGAGAAATCGCTGGTCAACTTTTAACCCTTATAACTTCCTAAGAAAAAAAATTTTGGTTCCCAAATTGTGCTGATGTAAAGTAAACATGTGGGAAATATTACTTATTAAGTATTTTGTGTGCCAGATCTCTGTGATTTAAGAGCATAAAAATTCAAAGTTGGAAAATTGCAAAATTTTCAAAATTTGTGCCAAATTTTCATTTTTTTCACAAATAAACGCAAGTTATATGAAATAAATTTTACCACTAACATGACGTAATGACGCACAATATGTCATGAGATAATATTGTCAGAATCACCTGGATCCATGGAAGCGTTCCAGAGTTATTACCTCATAAAGGGACAGTGGTCAGAATTGTAAAAATTGGCCCGGGCATTAACATGCAAACCACCCTTGGGAGTAAAGGGGTTAACAATTCTGTTTTGCTTTGCATTACATAATATAGTATTTAGCTGAGTTTTACTATTACTTTTTATCTAGCATTAGCGCTGAATGATTTGTCTGGCCTTACATTAAACTTCACAAGGTCTAGACAGAAAGCTTTAATGGAATCCCGAGCAGCACCGCTTCACTTTTTATGACCTTTTTCTTGCTCTAATCCATTATTACTTTCCACACAAGGTTTAGAGGAAAAATTCGAGAGAGAATTTCCTTTATAAGCAGCAAATCTTTTATATAATTTGAAAGCCGCTTTCGAGCTGTGCCAATGTAAAAAAAAAAAAAATGATCAGCAATCCTTTAAAGCAGAGACTCCTGCAACTCATAAATTAATACTGCTTGGCAGAATGCACATTCACCTATCCAGAGTTTCGGAATTCAAGTAGATATAGCAAAAATTATACTACTGTAATTTAAAAAAAAAAAACTAATGTTAACTTATTTGGCTTGCTGGAAGCATGAAAAATGTACAAAATGTGGCTTTGAAAGGGGCCGAATTTTGATACCTTTAGGACTGTGTCGGAGAATCTCCAATATCTCAGGTCTTGTGGGACACGTTCAGTGTGCAGAGGATACTACCTTTGATGAGCACCTACAAGGGCAATCTGATCCTAAGGCCGGGGTCACACTGGCGAGGAATACGGCCGAGTGAGAGGCGCTAAAAGCACGCATTAGACACGGACAAATGATTCTCTATGGGGTCACTCGCACCAGGCGTATATTTCTCATCCGTATCCTACGCTCCGTGCCAATCGCAGCATGCTGCGATTGTCAGTGTACTACACCCGTAGTACGCCAATGCAAGTCTATGGGCGCGCAAAAAATACGGATTACACACGGACCAGACGTGTGACCTGTGAGCAATATGCAGGTCTTTTGGCTGGTGACAGGAAATGGGCCAATCCATCATCAGGAAGCCTAGACATGCAAATGAGCTCAAAAAGCGCTCCAGACATCCAGGAAGTACGCCTCCACGGAGTACAGCAGCAACATGGCGTCCACGTACATAAATGTTGAGATGCTCATTGTCCTGGTGAAGGAGCGTCCCGAAATCTGGGACCGACGCGATGCAAATTATGCAAACCGGGCAAGAAAGGAGGCGTCATGGAGGCGCATCTGTCACCAGATGTACCATCACTTTTGTGACCGACCACGTCAGGAGCAGCATAAAATTCGTAAGTACAACGCAAAACATCAGTAACCTTAGCGCGCAAGAAAAAAGGAATATAGAATCAGCACCCCCCTTCCTGTGCTTCCTTCCTTTTAGCCTCATGAGGCCGTTACATTTGGATGTGACATGTGGCTTCACACAGCCATAATTTGGGGTTAGGCCACAAGCTCCTCATCCTCCTAGACAAAACAATTATTAAGTGTAGCTAAAGAGACCCTGTGTATCTGCCCAATTACATATGCCACCATGGGTATAAAGCACACCCCAGAAGGCCCCATGCCTAGACTACTGGTAGAAAATGTGACCTCTCAAATATGTGAATTTGACAATATTTCCTGTCACATTGCAGTGGAAGATGTGATGAAACGCTGGCGAAACATCCGGGACCAGTACCGCTGGGAACGCCAGCAGCGGTCCAGGAGTGGGGATGCTGGATATGTTAAAAGGAAGAACATCTACTATGACCGCCTGTCCTTCCTCGCCCCAATTCTGGATCTGAGACCGTAAGTAGATACCTCACACCACATTGCACAAATACTTTACAGGGCCAAAAATATTGATGTATTTTTGCCTCTGTTCTATTTCAAAACAGAACTCAATCCAACCATACGGATCGAGGAACGGCCTCAGAGGCAGAGCCCATAATAGATCCTGTAGGGGATGAGGTGGCTGGCAGAAGATGAGGCATCACAGGACAACCCAATGGCTGCCCAACACACAACACCACCAGGACGGTCTGCTGCTGCCCCTTCACCCATCCTGGAAGAGCCGGGCAACTTGAGCAGCAGCCCAACTGGCCAGATCAGGGCCTCCCCACAGGCTGCTCTTACATCACGGCGAACACGAAGAAGGCGCCAGGTCACTATTCAAGAGAGCAGGACTAATGTGGACACAGGGGTGCTCAATTATTTATCTAGAGTAACTACAGATGATGGGGAGGAGGCCTACGCACGTAGCCTCACCCTTTATCTCCGTGCCCTTACCCGTGAGGTCAGGCTCCGTATTAGGGGATGTATTCAGATCCTGCTTGATGCAAGCACCCCCCCCAATACCCCATATGAGGTATTCCAATATCTGGAGAGGTGGCAGCTCTCCCCCCCGAAATCTAATGCGCATGAGACCATCCACACAGATGCTTGCTCAAGCAGGGTCCGAACAGCCCCTAATACGTGGGCCAACACCTCAACCCCTTCCTCCCACTACCCAACCTTCTATTCCGCAGCCCCAAATGTCAGCCTCTAGCCAACCCCACCAATATGGCCACTTGTACCCACCCAGTGTTGGAGGCTGGTCCCAACCTGGTTGGGGACGATCTGGCTATCTTGGTGGGTATGAGCCACGTGCCTACCACAGCCAACAAGATGCCCCTCACCATCATCATTACTCTGGCCAGTATCCCCAACAGTCCCAGGAGGCAGAACAATTCCAGCATCATGGGCAACAGTATGGCCCCACACAGGGCGATGTTGGCCACAGTGTCCAGCAGCACCCACAGGTTGCTCTTCCACGTTCCCCTTCCCCAACCTATGAGGATTTATAAGTCTGATGGCCGGAGATGTCCAGTGCGGTTTAACTGGTGCTCCAAATAGAAAGGAAAAAACAGGTGTTCTCCATCACCAAACTTTTTTACCTAATTTAACATTCTAATTTTTTCACAATGTTTTCCAATCATATGAAAGAATCCATCATGACAGGCAAGGCTACCTCACGCCTTTCAGACAGATATTACATGTGTGTACAAAACAGAATATTTCAACGCGCTGTACTGTAAAATGAGAGGATGAAAATACACTACTCACTTGCTAATGCCTAGGAAAGGCGTGCTGGCCTTAGTGAAGTAGTCACCTTTTTTGCTAGCAATCTCTAGTAAAACAAATCAAGGCGACTAGCCTTCAGAATATCACGCTCTCTCTATGTCTTAACAAGTGAGTTTTGTTTTTTCATCCTTTCCAGTATAGCATGGTTAAATATTCTCTGTTCTACAGACAGGTAATATCTGTCTGAAAGCCGTGAGGTAGCCTTGCCTGTCATGGTGGAATCTTTCTATGATTGGAAAACATTATGAAGAAATGTGAGTGTTATCTTTTAGCATTTATTTTGGTGATGGAGCTCACCTATTTTTTCAATTCTAGTTTAATATTCTCATGCAGCAATGTTGTTATTGCCTAATCTTTTTTTGGGTTATGTTATGTAATGTTACTTTTCAAAAAAGTTAAAGAAGGCACAAAGGGTCATTTTGCCCATTGCCAAAATGTTCTGATTGCAATATTATGTTTGCCTTTAAGCAAACAAAACAAAAAGGCAAAACTAAAAATTTGTCTACTATAGTTAACGTCTCTGTGTGATTTTTCACAAACCCTCACAACATACTAACATACACTAACCAATGCAATGAAACAGTCATAGAATCATAAGGGGTTGAGTAATATATATTTAGACACACTTAAAGAAACAAATTATAACATAGACACAGCATGCTCTTGCCAAGAAGTTGCCCCCTCAGATGAGATAACGTAATTAGTGAAAATATCACGCACTTTGAGGCCAGAGAGCGGTCTACGTTGAGGGTTCATAGGTGGTCTCACCCTGCGCACATTGTCCGGCCTACGCACAACACCATCAGAGGAGGAACAATCATGTATCCTGGTAAAGTTAGGCAGAACAACACAGGCTTTCACAACTTCATTCACATTTTGTTCACTCAACTGAATGGCAGACTGTAGTACCTGCCATTTGGCGCAAAGAATCCCAAAGGAACACTCCACCAGTCGCCTAGCACGTGATAGGCGCAAGTTACAAATTCTGCGCCTGTGGTCAAGGTTGCGCCGGGGATATGGCCTCATGACATTGCGCGATAACTGAAAGGCCTCATCTGCCACAAGGACATAAGGGACTGATTCTTCAGGGGAGCCTGGTAGCTGGCGTGGTGGTGGTAGATCCAACTGGTTGGTGCGTAGCCGCCGAGCCATTATGGAAGTATTGAAGACTCTAGAGTCTCCCGTCCTTCCATAGGCCCCAATGTCAACAATTATAAACTTGTATTGAGGGTCTATCAGAGACAACAATACAACAGAAAAGTATTGTTTATAATTGAAGAATTGGGAGCCAGAGTTTGGCGGATTACGCACCCGGATATGTTTGCCATCCAGGGCCCCAATACAATTTTGAAACTGGCAGTCCTCCTCAAAGTCCCTTGATATCCTCAACCAGTCTTCCATCCTGGGCTCGGGCATGACCACTTGAAGGAGTCTTGTCCAGATTTCTGTACATGTAGGCCTCACTATGCCTGAAATGGTTGATCTTCCAATGAGAAACTCATGGTGGAGGGCAGCATAAGACAGGCCAGTGGACTGGAAGCTGTAGAACAACATAAATTGATAAGTTTAGAATGCCTAAAGTCCAAAAACATCAGTTACATGCCGACCAAACTTGGGAGGAATTGAGATAGAATGACACACACATATTTGGTTCCACAATGACTAAGTGATATGCAGTACATATTAGAGCTAACATTCTGGTGTTTAAGTTGAAACATATTTGGAGTAAGATGAGGGCATAAAACTTTGTCCAAGAAGGCAAAAAAACATACTTTAGCACACACATTATGAACATAGAGAATGTGATTGTGTAGTACATACCGTATTGTGAGTAGAAGTCGCTCCTCTGCAGATATCGCTTTGTGCATCCTTGCGTCCTGAAAGGTTATCCAAGGGCGCACTGTCTCCAAGAGTCGATCAAATGTGGAAATGCTCATGCAACAGTACTGGTAAAATTTATCAGGATGCTCCCGCAGAGAAGAATAGAGGCGGTGAAAATGACCTCTTGTGAGTCGTTGCCTCAAAAGTGTATGGACCCACATGCGTCTCCTCCTCCGCGGATCCACTTTCACTGGGTCTGGTTGCCCAAAGCGCCGTGACAAAAGCCAGTTAAAGAGAACCTGCTCAGTTGTATTGAATGTCAGACCCTCTGCCATGTTGCACAAAGAACACCAACACACCTCTTGAAAGCAAGCTCACAAATGGACAGTATGGAGGCAGCCACCTGTTTCTGAGTGTATAAATAGGGTGCTGGCTAATGATTTAAATAGTTAGCAGGCCTCAAACCCATTAAATGTCCATTTTGCAAGGCTGCGAGAAAATCTCGCCATACGGATACCATACGGATTACATACGGATGCAGACATGCGCAAAATACGTGACCGCACCTGGCTTACGGATGACCTACGGAGCACTATTTAGGGGTCATTCATCCGTATTACGCATGTAAACTACGGAGCGTATTTTGCGCTGGTTAGTGTGACTCCAGTCTTATACTACCTAGCTAAACATAGCTACAGATAATACCGTTAACATTTTTTAAACAAACAATTTTAAACAAATATATATGGAAACAGAAAAAAGCCAAAATCTCAAAAAAGTTTTTATGGAAAAGTAAGAAGGTAGGAGGTCTTAGTTTACCTAAATTAACAGGCTACTATTACTCAAACCTTATTAAATAAAATTGGGTTAAAAGCAACCCTTTCTCTGGATTGACATAGAACTGTCTTTAAACAACTATCTACGTCTACAATCAATTATATTGAAACATATTGTCAGTCCATCTTTACTTCCTCCTCAATACCGGACTTTTTCAGCAACTATTTCGTTGTGGAAAAAGCTTGCAAAATTTCAGATAAAATCTCCAAATGCAAACAAATAAAAAAAAAATCTCTTCAATTTATTGAGCTACTTAGTAAAGAAAAATTTCCAGCTTCTTGGAAATTAGTAGGCCTTAAAAAGGTAAAGGATTTACATGACGGTAAATATTTTATTTCTTTCCAAGAACTTAAAAGGAAACAAATGATTTCAGACTAAGACTGTAAACAACTCCTTTCTATTAGGAAAGGGATCCTTGATCAATCTATAGATATAAAGCTGCGTGTACGTGTGTGTATGTGTCAAGCCATGCCCACTCTGCATTGCCACGCTCACTCCACACGCAAAGCCCCATCCACACGGCCCACATTGTACTCCACACCCAAAGCCCCATCCACATGGCCCACATTGTTAGCGCACACTGGCGGCGACACATTCACCTCGAAAGCCACCCTGCAAAACTCAGCTGCTGCGACATCCCAGCCGTCGCCTTCAGAGTATCAGTGCGTGGCAGGCTCATGCCACCGACAGACGAAATAGACACAGAATTACAACATTGGTTAAAACATTTTGACCCCCATTGGACAATTTCTCTGGTTTCCCAATTGATGACAGGATTGTGACGTTGCAACCAGGGAAAACCCAGGACTAACCCCGCAGGTAAATTGCTATACGTGCTACATGTACAGGGCCCACCTTGAGCAAGAACACCTCAGAAACATAAGTGATACCCCACTTGGTGAGCGGAGTGGAGTTAATGGCCACAACTTTCAATGGAATCTCAAACCTAACTGTCCCTATCTTACAGTGAGTCACCAAGTTGGAGTCAATCAAATTAATGGTTGAACCACAATCCACAAATGCCGTAGTAGGGAATAGACCATCGTCCACCCCCAGTTCCACCTGGAGAAGAATTTTAGAAATTAAGGAAAGTGTACCTGAAGGTCTGTTTCCCAGACCTTGATGTTTCCTGACACTGTAATAACGTGCAGGAGAGATATATGTCACCACGGAGCAGGCAGACCAACAGTAAAAGGGGAGGTTTATTTACCGGGAGTAATACTAGTAAACATACAGTATAACAGAGAAAAATGCTTTTAAATTTATATCAGGAACTGGAGAAGTATAAGGGGTGCAAACAACAAAAAGTTATTCTCTTATGGGGAAGAAACTTATCAGTTCCTGGAGATCTTGATTGCAGAGATCACTCTTCTCCAACGTAGGCACCGAGGCACAAGCGGTGCTTGATGTCCTCTGTCTCAGGTGTCCTGGGTATAGTCTAACTGTAGTATTGGGGGTTAACGTGGGAGCCCAAGGGGTATGTGGATGGCGGTATCCCCTTGTACTCAAGGTCCTTCCCTCTGCTGCAACAGCGGCATTCTCTCACCAGGGTCAGGGGCTATGCCTGGGACAGTCTCTCTTGGCAGGTCAGTGTCACGTTAAGGTACGTCCCTTGGTCACAGGGAAGCGTCTCATGGTAAGGCAGGGTCTCTCTCCAGGGGAGCGTCTTGTCAAGGTACGCGGTCTGTCGGTGTGACAAAGTCTCTACAAGGAGGGGAGCAACCAGCCTTCCAGGCGGGGTGGTGACAGGCTTCTCGTGCTCAGTCTCATACTCACTGCCCACCGCCCGTGTCCGCGGACCCTCAGTCTCCAGCAGCTGCACCCGTTTCCTCTCCCCTCCTGTTTCAGCGTCCTCTCTGCTCCCGTCCCTGTGCAGCTCTGCTGAAAGCGCGCGCAATTCTCCCGCTCCCAGTCCTGCCCTCTTCCTGTTCCTGCAAACAGTCCCGTCCTCTAAAGCATCCCCTGGGGAACCTAAAGACCTGCTCGATGGTTCCGGGCACGGAGCTAGGAAGGGAACTCCCCCTCGGCTCCTCCGGTGCTTCACCCCCTTACAGCACCTTGGAGGATGGAGGGCAAAAAGGGCAGTCCTTTCTTCAGTGTCCCGGAGCCCCATAGTAGAAACAAAGTTTGTTTTCCTTACAGCGTCTCCTTTCCTTTTCTTTAAAAGAAACAGCTCCATAGGTTCAACAGGTGATGAGGAGTCAACTTTAACGGGGTACAAGGGGGTCTCCTGTTACATCACTCCCCTAGCACAGAGTCTACGGTCCATGTGCACAGCCTGTGTTATAGTTTCCTCGAAGGAGTCTGGAGGAGGATGTAAAGCTAAAGCGTCTTTAAGATGCTCAGACAGACCTCGGCGGAACAATCCCCTGAGAGCCAAATCGTTCCAAGATACCTCTGCGGCCCACCGCCTAAACTCAGAACAAAACCACTCGGCTGAGTGCTTTCCCTGGAATAGACTCATAGCCGTGTCCTCAGCCAGTCGCACATGATCAGGTTCATCATAGATTTGCTCAAGGGCCTTAAAGAACCGATCCACAGACATTCAGGAGCCAAAGGGGAAAGAGAGAAAGCCTAAGCCTGCGGAGCCTCTCTTAATAAAGAGATAATAACCCCCACCCTTTGACTCTCATCTCCTGAAGAACGGGGTCGCAGAGAAAACAGTAACTTACATCCCTTTTTAAAGGCCTGAAACTTTTTCTTATCCCCAGAGAAGGTATCAGGCAACTTAACTGAAGGTTCAGGAGAAAATAATGAAACATCAGTAGCTCACCCACCCTAAGCCCGAGAGAGAGGATTACCCCAAACGGCATCTGCAACCTTCCTCTGAACCTGCTGATGGGACTGAGCTAAAGCCCTCTGCTCTACAGATAACCTTTGCATCATCTGGGTCAAATTAGTAACCTGCTCTGAGAGAGCATGAAGTGGCTCCATAATTAATTCGAGAAAACTTTACTGCCCCGCTTGAGGGAAAGATTTTAGGTCATTGATAATTATTATTATTATTATTATGCATTTATATAGCACCATTTATTCCATGGCGCTTTACATGTGAAAAGGGGAAATATAGACAAGTATAGTAAACATGTGTAAGACAAGGGACACAGAAGTACATAAGGAGAGGGGACCCTGCACGCGAGGGCTCACAGTCTACAGGGATGGGTGAGGATACAGTAGGAGAGGGTAGAGCAGGTCATGCTGTGGTTCAGTAGACCGAGGATCATTGCAGGCTGTAGGCTTGTCGGAACAGGTGGGTCTTCAGGTTATTCTTGAAGGTTTCTGTTGATGGTGAGAGTCTGATGTGTTGCGGCAGGGAGTTCCAGAGTATGGGGGAAGCACGGGAGAAGTCTTGTATGCGGTTGTGGGAGAGAAGAGATAAGGGGGGAGTAGAGAAGGAGATCTTGAGATGATCGCAGGTTGCGTGCAGGTAGGTACCTAGAGACCATGTCACAGATGTATGGAGGAGACAGGTTGTGGATGGCTTTGTATGTCATGGTTAGGGTTTTGAATTGGAGCCTCTGGGCGATAGGAAGCCAGTGAAGGGCCTGGCATAGGGGGGAGGCTGGGGAATAGCGGGGAGACAGGTGGATTAGTCGGGCAGCAGAGTGTAGGATGGACTGGAGCGGAGCCAGAGTGCTAGAGGGGAGGCCAGAGAGTAGGAGGTTGCAGTAGTCGAGGCGAGAGATGATAAGAGCATGCACTAGTGTTTTGTGGTGTTTATGTGAGGAACACCAGGGGTAGCAAGGAGGGAGCAGTAGTCTAGAGTCAGAGCGTGCGGCCGCACGCTAAGTGCGAGCTGCACAAGAGCAGGACATGAGACAAGTGACCACCGGGGGAGTGGCCAGAGGTGGAGCTAACTCCCGTACGGGATAGAGAATGAAAGCGGGAGCCGGCGGAGCCAGGAGCGAGGTCAGATAAGCCGAGATCAGTAACTGGAGGGTAACGCAGGAGCCTAGAGATGAGACAGAAGGATGGTGCAATACAAGCCGAAGTTAGAAACCAGACAGGAACGCGATAACCAGGGCCGTAGACAGGAGGGAAGTCAGAGAACTTAGTCAAGGGTCAGAACCGGAGAAATAACAGCAGTACAGAATCACCAAGCAGACACAGTACGTGGGACAAGCCGAATCATACACAGAACAAGCACACAGAGGAACAAAAGGTATACACCATAGTCACTAGGTCAGCTGCTAAGCCGAGAACAGAAGTATCACTGACAAAAAGTCCACCACCAGAGCGAGTACAAATAGCCCTCCCCAAACCAAGGGAGGCTATGCAGCGTTAACCCCAACAAACCCAGGACATAGAAGGAAATCCCGTCCTGAGCCATAACACCTTGCCTGTTCCTAAACCTAATATGCCCCCCTCTAATCTAACGCCACTATTGCTCTATACTAACCTCTATCCTATCTTATCCCTAATCTTACACATCACAATATATAATACACATTAAATCACAGTATGGAACCACACATATTACATTAGTATTACTAAAACTTCAGTGTGCCGCATGTGACACATATGTAAATGTTCAGAGTAGGGGAGGCACGTGATGAACTGGGTCACCCCCTTGAAAAAAAGGACAAAGAGGGCACCACTGCACTATGCTAAAAAGGGGTTCTCCAAGAGCATGTTAGTGAACATATATAGAAAGAGGGAAGAAAAAAGAACATGCCCACAAGACTGGGAACACGAAAAATCACATAAAAAGATAACAATACTTTATTGTAGATCATAAAGACACACGCAGAGAAAATGCAGCACTCAGCAAAAACATTTAAAATCAGAATGTGAGATAATACCTAGTCATACCAAAGTGTTATGGCGGTGACTAACCCACAACTTTTCCCACACAGCATAAAGTCAATACAATAAGGCTCAAGAGCAAATAGGAATGATGTATTCATAAATAAAGGCCACAAAGTCTTGTGATACCAACATAATCAATCAGTTACAAGGCTTATCTAGCTATTCACAGCACCATATGAGTGACTTGGATACAATGGCAAAAGAGCACAAGAAAGAAGAAAAATCAAAATGAGTGCTCAATAATTATGGTTAACTAGCCCACTAGATAGCTACACAAAAAGAAGTAAATCATGTGTGTGAAACATGTAAGGAATAGATAGCCAAATCAGTTCCCAAGATGTAGCAGGAAGAGGCAGCCTGGATCTTATACCCAATGGTATGGGAATAGAAAGATCCAATAAGGAGCCATGGAAGCTGAGGGAAATGAGGGTGGTGAAAACATATTGCCACAACCACTATGGCTTCTTCAGGGAAAAATGATGTGCTGTGCATTGTATGTGCAAAGTATATATACACCATTCGAGTATGGAAACCAATTAATTAATTATCAAAGAACGTACTAACCAGGGAGAAGCAGGGTCGTGGCCATCTTGCCTGTGTCACGATGTGCCGAGTGTCTATAAAGTTGATTTTAGAAATGAACTGCACATGCACCAGAGAAAATACATTGCACATGTGCCAGTAGAACATACAATGTACAGATGCCAAAAAAGGGATGGTTGCGGCCATCTTGTCTGTGTCATGATGTGCCGTATGTCTACAAAGTTAGTTTCAGATCTAAACTGTGCATGTGCTAGATAGAATACATTGCGAATGCGCCGACAGAGCACACAATACGCAAGTGCCAGAAAAGGCTGTTGAATATAGTGCATGGTTATTAAAACATACATGAACCTGGATTGCGCAAGCGCCAGACAAAAAACAGATTGCACAAAGTACCAAAATATGTCAATAAGAATTGTGGACAGCGCATGCGCCGATGAAGCATACATTGAGCGTTCGCTGGGAAATACAGCAAAAAAATGTATGTACTGTTTTAAACAAATAGATTATGCGCGTGCGTTGGAAGAAAATGCAATGCGCAAGCATGGAGGAGGAGACATACATCTACTATATAATCGTCTAGTTCTGTCTGTCTGTCTGTTACGGAAATCCCGCGTCGCTGATTGGTCGCACCCGGCCAGCCGCGACGAATCAGCGCCAGGTGCAGTCCGGCCTCCCGCGTCGCTGATTGATCGTGGCCGCAACAAATCAGCGACAGGTGCAGTGTGCAGCATCTTCTGGTCCTAGTAATGCTTTGTGCGAAAGACCGCTGATGACGTCGTGCTCTCGCGAGAGTGACGTCATCTCCAGTCCTTCGCGCTAAGCATTACTGGGACCAGAAGATGCCGGGAGCGTGGAGTGGAGATCGGGGGGCCGTCGGAAGGTGAGAATATGTAAAAAATAGAATTAAAATAAAAAATAGTTATATACTCACCTTCTGATGGCACTCGAACTCTTTCCTTCCTCTCATCACGCGCCCGGCATCTTCCGGTCCCAGTAATGCTTTGCGCGGAAGACCGTTGATGACGTTGCGCTCTCGCGAGAGTGACGTCATTTCTGGTCCTTCGCGCTAAGCATTACTGGGACCGGAAGATGCCAGGATCGTGGAGTGGAGATCGGGGGCCGTCGGAAGGTGACTGTATAACTATTTTTTATTTTAATTCTATTTTTTACATAGAGCTGGGAGTACTCCGGGCCAGAGCGGCGCTGCAGGGTCATAGAGAGGATGGGGACAGAGCGACCCCACGGCAGCGTGGCTTCATGTGAGCACGGCCTGGATGTGGCTGCTGTGTGCAGGAAGGTACATGCAGTGTATGTGTGTCACTAGTGCTGTAATGGCGGGGAGCCAAGGCTGTGACTGGAGAGAACCCTCCCCGAGAAGAGAAGAGCAGCACACATGGAATTACAGGGGTCTGCAACTGGCAGGAGAGTGGACCCCATCTGCGGCGGGGGGTGGGGAGAGATACTCTAGAATACCCGATGTGATAGAATCGGGCCACCATCTTGTATATTTATATGTGCTGTGAAAATAGAATACACTCAAGCATAGGGAAAATACTGTTGGAGCGAAATGGGACACAAATAAGTTTGTTTTAAGCAATATACAGAAACCATGTCTGTGTATACAGACTCCAGAAAACAAGATAAGATAGAAAACCTGGATATAAACCTAGTATAAACAGGGCTTATAAAAATGAAAATATGCCCAATGTAAATCCATGTGTCGGAAGTCTCATATATGACAAATATCATTAATTTTTTAAATTTTGAAAAGGATAATAAATGAATCAAAATAAATCAAATGATGTTTCCTGCAAAGATTCTTTATTGGCATAATAGAGATAATACAAACCAATAAGAAAACACTTATAAAGAATTTGATATGAAATATGTGCCATTCAAGCAGCATTGGTCCCTGGCAAATTGGAGTTACTGCCACAAAGAATATAAATACCTATGTATACCAAATGAATAACCATAGTTGATGATCCCAAAATATGTGGAAAGCCACACAACAAATTAGTTTCCCTATTTGCAGAATATTCTTATCACAGAAAAGCTGTAAGATGAAAAACCACCCTAACTTGTGGATGGATTAAACAGCAGCATTCCATATAAATTGACAGAAAATCAAGAAGATACATTGGACAACATGTGGTAAAACCATGTGCAAATGCATGTTGCGTAGTGTCAAAAGACACAACAAGGGTAGAATAAAGTGATATAGTGCCATATTCCGGTATTCCAATGAGAGATAATGTAAACAGAGCTCTGAAATCAGAGTAATGTTTTTAATACAATATGGTGCTGTGGATAAGTGTGCAGAGAACAGAAGGCTCTCACAGCACAAATGACTCAATCCCCACAAAAAAATAGATGTACCGGAGAGCCACCCTGGGCCAAAGGGGTAAATATGTACAAACAAAAAACAGTCAAGATACAAACAAAACCACATTGAGACAGATGGTACCATGGAGAAAGTAGGGTTTACAAAAGGAGTCCCAAGGAGTGACAATGAGATCCTATAGATGATGACCAACCATATGCACAGAATATTGAATTCTGAAAAAGCTGGGATCCTCAAAATCCATGTAAACTCGTATATAGAGGAAGAAAGGGGGAACCAGCAGGGTCCGATAAAGGATCTTTGTGAATATGATGAATGGAACTCTCCACAGATAAGCAACGTCTGTATCAAAACCGAAAGAACCTAAAGAAAAAACAAAAAAGATTATCACCAGACCAGATTGACAAAAATTATCAACCATAAAATCCAGAAAAGAGTAACTCCTCATTTAACCCATCCGGTGACATGCTCTTTAAATTGTAGATCCATTGAAAATTCTCAGCGAAGGAGGTCCTTTGTGGGATTCCCACCCCGAATGTTGCCATGTACTGGATCTACTATCACTATATGTATTTCATGGTGCCTACTCCCATGGTGTTCTAGAAAATGTGCTGCTGCTGAGGTAATGGGCTTACCCTTTTCTTGATTGCCCTTGGCTTTGATGATGTTCGAAATGTGTTGTTGTATCCTTCACTGAACTTCTTGACCCTTCTGGCTCACATAAATCTTTGGGCATTGGCAGATGAGTAGATAGACCACATTTCTTGAACGACAATTGGAGTAGAGTTTGGTTTTAATTAGTCCTGGAAAAATAGGGAGAGCAATATTATCAGTGGCAACCATGTGTCGGCAGATGGTACAACCCCACTAGGAAAAGACCTTAAAAGACAGTAGCCCCTACCCATCCTGGTTGTTGGTCTTTTAAAGTGACTAGTAGTCAGATGATCCTTCAAGTTTCTTGCTTTTCTGGCTATCATCTTGGGGGTCTCAGATAAAAAGGCCTAAGTTTAGGTTCACTGAGCAAAATATTCCAATATGGGTCACCCCTTTACAGAAAAATAGTGGAAAAGGAGAGAGGCGAGAGTAGAGAGAGTGAAAAGGAAAGGTGAAGATAGAGAACCCTAAAGAACAGAAGGAAGGAAACTGTGTGGAAAATGCTTTGAGTTGTTAAGGAAACATTCATAAGATTGTGTACCCGCTATCTCTTGTATACATTCCCTACCAAGTTCCCATTCAGTAAAAAGTTTATTTTTAAATGGTGGTCTCCCTCATTGAACTGTGCAACACCTTGTTCTGGCAAACCAGCAACATTGGTTACGTGCGATCTGCACGGGTGTAGCTCCCTCACAGCGCAAGTCAACACGTCCAGTTAGTAGCCCCACATCTATGTAACGTACTGGGCGTAAGAGACAAGTACCTTGCCCACAGTTACCACCCTGTGCCATATTACATACACACTATGCAGAAAAAAATGCACAAAATTGAATGCATGGTGGGGATTTCAGATATGCAGCATGCTCATTTTTGTGTGGATTTTCACTGAGTATTTCACCTTATTCGATTCTTAGTAATGGTGTAGGGTGAAATCAGATTTGTAACCAAATCCAGTGTGGAAATTGTACTCAATGTGTGAACGTGACCAAAGGCTCGAGTCACACTGCAATATTTCTCGTGCGATAATCGCATCTCACTGCACGGACTGGCCGGCACCTCTCCTGACCTGAGCATGACAGCATGATGGATTACTATGCAGCTGTCAAGCTCAGGTCAGGAGAGCCGACAGCCAGTGCGAGTTTTACGATGTGATTATCGCATGAGAACTACGGCAGTCTGTCTCTGCCCTTATACTTTTTCTCTGAAGTTCAATTTGTCTTTTTCTAAAAAAAAAAAAGGCTGGTAATATTCAGTAAGATACAGAAAACATTAGTACATACAGCATATACCATTTATGGATAAATTAGTCTGAATATAAGACAGAGCTTTACATTCTTAATAAGCCACGTTGGGGACCTAACAAGGCGCTTCCATGGTATTCTGCTGATAGCTCAGGAAGGAGCCATTGGTGTCAGAGCCATAATTGTGTTTCTGTGACAACACTGCTATAAAGATGCACTTAATTTTACATTTTTTTTAAACAAATGGAAACTGTGTCATAAGGCTTTGTAATTTATTAGCAAGGGAACTACTATTGTGGCGTCTTTGGAAGTAGACAGAAGTCATTTTACTTACACTGTTTATATGCTGATTTTCTTTTTTACTCTTTTTTACTTTTAGTCAGTTACATTCTTCTAAATGTGCAATCTGGTTTTATGATTTTGCAATATGGTTTGTTCTTCCATGGTGTCTGTAGGTGCATTTCAGAATCAGGTGACACAGCACAATACTGGCTCACCCAAAGTGAGGTGATCTATTCACGCATTCATCAGAAGGAAGAACCAGCACTTTCATCCATCACTTTTTTAGTTTATGCTTAACTATTTAACCCTTTGGTTTAGGGCAGCATGGTGGCTCAGTGGATAGCACTGCAGCGCTGGGTGTTATGAATGGGTCACCTAGGAGGAGAGCGCAATAGGTTATGCCACCAGAACACCAGAGAGGTTGGTCACTCAGCGGATTGCAGACCCCTGATCTTAACAACACAACTAGCAGTAGTCGTGAAGTGTTCCTATGCTGCCCTAGATGCTTCGTCACAGCCGGAGGACTAACTAAACTTAAAGACAGAAATGTGAAACCTAAACTGCCCCGGAGCAGATCCCCAAAGGAATAGACAGCCCCCAAACATATATTGTCGGTGAGACAATATGAAGCACAAACACAGACAGAAAATAGACTGAGCAAATGATGGGGCCCACACTGACTAGATAGGACAGGACAGAAAAGGCACTGTCTGCAATCATGCAAAAACCCTAAAAATTCCAACACGACTGATGTACAAAAATATTGAGGTTTGCACAACCTCGCCCCTACTATATCAGCACTGAGGTGTGAACTGGCGGCTAGCAACAGGCTAATACAACAGGGGACTGAGCAAACAAACACAACATACAAAAATACAGGGCAGGAGCCAGCAGTCCCAGGGGGGAGCAAGCTGACCCCTGACAGCAAGGCAAAATCAGATGCAAAGGGTTTAGCAAATGACACTTAGCTGAAAAATGCAGGATCAGGCAGGAGACAGAAATCCTCTATAAGCAAAGAAAGTATCGGCAGCCACTGGGAGAAGTATGCTCGCTTATGTACTCCCAGTCACTACCCCCACACCTCCAATTATCCTCTGCAGCTGTTGGATTAACATCACGTTGACCAGCTCCGCTACCAGCAATATCCACCAGAGGGAGCCGTGCCTCAAAAGTCGGACCAAGAGTGTTCACAACAGCTGGGGTCCTGGGTTCAAATCCCACCAAGGACAACATCTGCAAGGAGATTGTATGCTCTCTCTGTGTTTGCGTGGGTTTCCTCCAGGTTCTCCGGTTTCCTCCCACATTACAAAGACATACTGATAGAAAATCTAGATTGTGAGCCCCATCGGGGGCAATGATGATAATGCGTGCAAAACTGTAAAGCACTGCGGAATATGTTAGCGCTACATAAAAATAAAGATTATAAATAAAAATAAAGATTATTATTATTATTTATTGACCACTGATAGCCGTTAAGGAGCCTTTTTAATAATAAGAATATAGCAAACCCCAGAGTCAGAAAATCTCTGTTTCAGGTACTACATTATTTAATGAATAACAGCGGTCACGTAAAAAAAAAGTAGTGTGCCTGCTATTAAAATAATTTCTCACTCTTCTGACATGATATACATGTTGGGAGATAAATTATATCTCAAGGCCCCCCGGTACCTCCGCCATCCTCGTGCCTTCCTGCTTCATCAAATATGCTGGAAGAAGAGAATGGAGCACCTCCATAAAATCATTCTTTAATCTAATGCCTCTGAAATATTTACAAACTGAACATGAGGCTCTTAGTTTAACATTCTAATCAGACTGTAAGAAGCCCACTGCCATGTCACAGTGAACATCTCAGTGGGTCCTAACTTTTGTTGCCTTAAAGGAGCCGCGTTGTGGTCTATCCACTGATAGACAATGCACCAGCAAGGCGGGTGGCTTGGTTCCTCACAGCACCCATGATGCAAGACTGAGTCCCCATGACTCCAGACCACACTGCTCCACAAGCACAAAACCACAGCAAGAATGGCCGCCACACTGTACCAAAATCAAATGAAAGGAACATGGAAACTCACTTCCTCAAGCTCTCAAAAGAGAGCAAAAATAGATTGGATCCCCGTTGCAGTCTACTGCTAATTAAAATCTCCTGTGCCAAACAGGAGGAGTGCAAGTCCAGAAAAAAGGTCAGATCATGCAATATGTTGAAAAAAGAGAAAAATAGAATGGACAGCATATCCAAAATATCATGCATTGATCTAATGCCACCAAGCAAAAATTAACAAACTGTTTGTATGAAGGCCGGGTCACGGGTTGCACCCTCATTCTGTTCCTCGTGTGCTGTCAGTGTGATTCTTTGTGCCATATCAGCCTTGTGCTCTGTGTCCAAAAAGTCTGTGTCATGACTCACAAGTGTGTCACGCCAACCTGGGAGATCTGGGGGTAGGAGATCATGGAGTATTGTGAATCTCAGATCTTCTATTTAGCCTGTGTATTTGGATTTCATATTAAATGAATTTGGTTTCCTTTGGTGCTGAAGAGGTTAACAACCCTTTCTATGCTAATCAGAAACATGCAACTCCATTTCACCTGCTTGTCATCTGGTTGTTAAGTCTTCCTATAAAATCTTGCCAGACCCTCTCTGTCCTGCTGGTGAAAACTGCTTCCTTGCTGCTAGGAGACACTGTGCTGAATAGGAGCTCGTTTTTGCTATTGGATATTCATCTTCCTGTGCTGTGTGCTAAAACTAAGTAAAGTTTGGAGTTGGAGTGTTGGTGTTCTGTAGGTTGCTTTGTACGTTTGTACGTGTATATTTATCTTCTGGTCTCTTTTCTCATTTAGCTTATTCCTAGTTGTCCCTATCCTCCTCCCTATTGTTGGCTAGTGCTTTTGTATGATGGAGGGTTTCTGTGATCCCTGTTTTGTCTTTGTGTCTGGTTTACCTTTCTTTTCTGTCCCATGCCTCATAGGGTCGAGGAGGGAGCAGATTAAAATTTTACAGGAGCATAGTAAAGTTTAAGACTCGGGCCTCTCTACCTTTAAGAGTACCCCCGGGACAGGGATTGTTAGAGTCCCAGCTCTAGGGACAGTTTCAGTTTTAAGCCCTTTCTCATTACTGAAGACCATCACAGCGTGACAGCTTGTTCCTGTGTGCCATAGCAGCATTGTGTAGACTGCCCTAAAAGCCTGTTCCTGTGTGTCATCACACCATTGTGTACACTGCCCTAAAAGCATGTTCTGGTGTGCCATAGCAGCGTTATGTACACTGCCCTAAAAGCATGTTCCTGTGTGCCATACCAGGATTGTGTATACTGCCCTAACAGCCTGTTGCTCTCTGCTATAAAAGCCTTGTGGTCTGTGACATAAACATCCTATTGCTCTGTGCCATATAAACCTTGTACTCTGAGGCAAAAATACTATTGCCCTATTGCATTAAAACCTTGTTCTCTGTGGCAAACAATCCTATTGCTCTGTGCCATATAAGCCTTTTAATCTGAGGCAAAAAAGTCATATTGCTCTGTGCCATATAAACATTGTACTCTGAGGCAAAACATCCTATTGCTCTGTGCCATATAAACTTTGTACTCTGAGGCAAAAAATCCTACTGCTCTGTTGTGTAAAAACCTTGTTCTCTTTGGCAAAAATCCTACTGATTTGTTCCATATTAACCTTGTACCCTGAGGCAAAAAATCCTTTTGTTCTGTGCCATATAAACCTTGTACCCTGAGGCAAAAAATCCTACTGCTCTGTTGCATAAAAACCTTGTTCTCTGTGGCAAAAAATCCTACTGATTTGTTCCATATTAACCTTGTACCCTGAGGCAAAAAATCCTATTGTTCTGTGCCATATAAACCTTGTACCCTGAGGCAAAAAAATCCTACTGCTCTGTTGCATTAAAACCTTGTTCTCTGTGGCAAAAAAAATCCTACTGTTTTGTGACATAGTAACCTTGTACTCTGATGCAAAAAGAAATCCTATTGCACTGTGACATATGAACCTTGTAACCTTGGGCAAACAATCCTATTTCTCTGTTCCATATAAACCTTATACTCTGAGGCAAAAAGTCCTATTACTCTGTGCCATAGGTTGGGCATTACTGTAATGGAGAGAAGGTACTTAATTTACAGGTGTGTATCACCAGATGCCCAATCTGGGCACAACGTATGGGGGTGCTACAGTACAGTATATAGGGGCTCTACACAAAAAAGCCTGGCTTGAATTTTACAAATTAGTCACTGAAGCCGTAGATGAATTCATTGAGAGGATCAATTTCTACAGTGGGGGTCACTTTTTTTTTTTTTTTTTTTTTGATATTCTGGCACCTTGGGGGCTCTGCAAATGTCGCCCGCTAACTATTCTAGCAAAATCTGTGCTCCAAAAGCCAAATAGTGCTCCTTCCTTCTCAGCCCTGACGCGTGGCCTAGCAATAATTGAGGAGGCACCATATTCGGAAGAAATTTCGCAAGAAATTGTGGGGTCTAGTTTCACCTATTAACCCTTGTGTACCTGTCACTTTTTTCCTTGTGTACCTGTAACTTTTTTTTTAATTCGTTTATTAACCACAAAATAAAATATACAATATACACATTTGCATACAGTATTAAGCGCGATACAGAGCACACATACTTATGTATATTTATCAAACATAAAACAAAATGTGCACTCTTATTTATATTCAAGGTGATACATGCATAATCTACGGAGTATTTGCAAAAGGACAATAAGCCGTTGTGGTGTAGTAACCACTATGTCCGATAGGGGGCGCTGTGTGGAGGTTCCAAGAGAAAGGATGAGTGGCAGAATCCTGAAGGATGGTGTTAAGTATCTCAAAGTGGGTGGCTTTGAGATGGAGACTTAGTTATGTGTATTGATCAGCAATGGTATTGCTGAAGTGGTATTTCAAGCTATAAGGGAGAAGTCTCCAGGTAACTCAGGAGTTGGGCGGGCCGGTTACCTACAAACCCACCCAGGGGTGTGTCTGAAAATGCCTGTAATAAAAAGCTATGTGAGTGTGTGAAGGACCTGTGATGAGGTCATAGTCACGTGACCCGGTGGGCGTGGCTATAGACCATATAATGTGGCCAGGGTAGGTAACATGTGGTGAATGCTGGGACTTGGTTGGTCCAGAGTGGAAGGTCCCGTGAGGAGGAATGTCTCCTGGCTAACAGCCTGTGTGTGGCTGGGTGTAATGGCTGCCAGAGCCTGAAAGTTTCCTGGAGGGATATGGACGTCTGCAGCATGAGTGACGGAACCATGTGGAGACCCTGACGTGGGTGAGATAAATGAGGCTAAGAGAGCCTGTATGATGGACATTGAGCAACCTGTGTATGCTGGACATTGCTGACAGAGGGGAACTCTGTAATGAACGCTATGCTGGTAATGCTGATATGAACTATATGCTGGTTTATGCTGAACAATAAACCACATGGATTGTGATGATATATGGAAATCCTGGTGCCGGATGTGTTTTTGTTCGCTGCCAAGCGAGAATCCCCTAAATAAATGACAGCGCTACCTCACATTTCGTGGAGAAAGCTTTGGGCAATATTGTAGCCTTGTTGCTGGGAGCAACGGAAGAGGACTGCAAAGTCTGTTGCTAAGGGCAACGGTTTCCAAAGGCGTATGTTGCAGTGCTGGCAACGCAGAGCCTGGAAGGCTGACGAGGAAGCCACTGCCCAGCTGTGGTTCTGGAACCGTGGGGCGGCCTAGTGAGTAAGGCACTGTCCGGATCGGTGAGCCCAGTGCGGCCGTTTCCTCAGGAGAAAGAGACTGGTATTTACTAGATACCTCTGCTGTAGAGCGGTCCGAGGACCTGCGCGGCCAGCAGGTGACGGTCATGAAAAAAAAACAAACGTGTTTTTCTGACCAGGATCAGTGAGCAAGAGACTGGTGATTGCTATAGGGTGCCTCTGAGGAGAAGAGGTACCCGAGGACATGTGTGGCTGACACAGGTAACGGACTGGTGTTCGTGTGGTACTGACCTGGGTCAGTGTGAAAGACTGTGGTCCTGGAGGGTCAGTGTTGGGAAGATCCCTGGAGCATGTGGTATGACCTTGGACCTGGTGAGGCGTAAGTGTTGGGCAGTCTCAGGCTGAGACGGATGTCCTGAATAGCACCCGCTAAGCCCCTGGACCTGGTGAGGCCGGTGTGTTGGGAAACCCTGGAAAGAGGGTCGGCTCCCTGAATAGCACCTGGTGCGCCCTGTGTGTTGGATGGTCTCAGGTGGAGACGGTGCATCCTGAATAGCACACAGACAGGACACGTGAGTTTGGTGTTGGTGTAGCCGGTGTGTTGGGAAACCCTGGGAGGAGGGTCGCTCCCTTAATAGCACCCGGTGCACCCTGTGTGTTGGACGGTCTCAGGCGGAGACGGTACGTCCTGAGTAGCACACAGAAAGGACACGTGAGTTTTTTGAGTTTTTTTGTGTGGTGTTTTTTCTTTTCTTCTTTTCTCAACTCAGCCTGCGGTGGCTCAGTTGGAGTCAAGAAGGTGACAAGCGGCTTGATGTGGCTCGGTGGGGTCACGAAGGTGACAAGCGGCTTCCGGTAACTCGGCGGGGTTACGAAGGTGACAAGCGTCTTCCGGTGGATCGGCGGGTCCACGAAAACAGCGCAGCAGGAGCTGCAGTGACTCGAGCCGCTGTGTGTGTGAACAGCAGCCAGTGGTGTCGGTGATCAGTGACAGCAGGAGCTGTGGTGGTGCCAACAAGGACTTGTGTGGTATCGTTAAAGACATAAACTGTGTTGTGTGAACTGTGGTCTGAGAAGAAGGGTATAACGGACATGGAGAGATCCCGAAAGGGGGTGGAGTCCCAGAAGGGGGCGGTGACCCAAAGCGGGGTGGTAACCCAAAAAGGGGTGGAGTCCCGGGAGGGGGCGGCAACCCAAAGTGGGGTGGTGGTCAAGAAAGGGGCCAAATTTGAAGGAATGACAGCACTGGGTGACTCAGTGGGTATGTCTGGAGTACCGCAGTGTATGTGTATGTCATTTCCAGAATGTGGGATATTCTTTCCGAATGATGACGGGCCGCAAGTGTGTACTGTGATGCTACACTGGGAAGGGATATCGGGACGGTTGGACTCAAAGAGTCAGGTGACTTTGGTAGGAACTCCTCTCACTCTCTGTCTGACCGAGAAAATGGTCCAGGTTCACTGTGCACATAGGGTCACAGCGAACTATGCGGTAGACAGAGTAGTGTTTAAGGAGTTTGGAGGCCGTGAGTACCAAGGTGGCAGTATACCACCAGACTTGGTTTATGCCACGGAGTGGGGCCGAGACTTGGTCAGGTTTGATGACCTGTGCCAGGAGGATAGAGACGTGTCTACTGTAGGGCTAGCAGACACTGAGATGCTGACGCCTCCTAACGTGGACAGGCCAGACGTAGGGACAACCAGAGAAAGGATGGTGTTGGACGAATTTACTGACCTGACGTCACCTGATGGGTACCTCAGTGTGAAGGAGAAGGGGGTGGTAAACCAAAAGAGCAGAGCTGACACACGGAAAGAGAGTGCCTTGGGGGTTCACCGGACGGTGTGGTGTGACTGTGACGTGTTATTACCAAGAGCCACCCCTAGGACAGAATCTAGTGCTGTGCTGACTGAAACTCGTGACAGGACGGATGGTAACCTGGTCGAGAAGATAACGGGAGTAGAGACACAGTTAGAGGGTAACTGGGGGGTTCACTCGGCTGACGGGACTAACCCAGGGGTACCCTTAGACGATATGCTTAAAGAAGAAATGGTGCAACACACACTGGCCAAAAGAGAACTAGAGCAAGAGATAGAGTTAATAAAAGATAGTGAAGGAACAGCTCGAACGAGAAAGTGTGATGAGACAAACGGCCAAGCACAGAGTGGGGGAGATTGAGAAAGAAGTCCTTAAGCTCAGAGGTCACCTGTCAATGTGGCACAGCGTAAACAACACCTTAAGAGAGGATGTGATAGGGCTTGAGAAAAAAGTCTTGGAGCTCAGTGGTCACCTGTCAATGTGGCAAAATGTGAACAAGACCCTTAGGGAAGAAATGGAAGAACTCAGAGGAGTAGTTAAAAGTCTTCTGCGGGAATAATTGAATGAAGACTTACCGCGGGTGAGCGTATGTGATAACAGGACAGAACGGCCAGTATGGCAAAGGGTCATGAAGTGATCAAATCGTGTGAAGTTGAGGAGTTAAGAGCGGAAGAAGACAGTAACCCCGTCGGGTCAACGGCTGTGAGGAAAGTGTCCGTGGTAAAGATAGAGCCTTCGGTCCAGGAAGAGAGCAAGACCACACCCTTCCAGTTGGTGATTGATGTACCAGAACACATGCAAGAAGCCTGTGTGGAGGAAGGTGTGCATGAGGCTTTCAAAGAAGCCGTCAAAGCGTGTAAGGTGCGCTGGGCACCTGAGACTCGGCAGTTGGTGGTAGTATCGGATAGAGAAGATACATCAAACCGAGTAGCTGTCCTGAAAGAGATGCATCTACAGTGTCTCCACACCAAACAGCGGGTCAGGCAGAGTAATGTGAAGGCTGCTCGATGCCTAGAATTAGCAAGGGAGGCTATGGACCAGCTGGGTTTGCGGAAACATGTAGTACCGGTACCCAAAGCTCTGATTGGGAGAATCATTGGAAGATCTGGGAAGGTAATGCAAGACCTTGTAAATATCTCCGGTATGGTGAGAGTGAGGATCCCTCCTGATGATGAAGATCAAGTATCCAGTGAAGTGGGTAGGATTCCCATCCTGGTGGTTGGCTCCATGGAGAGCCTGAGAGACTTTCGGATGCTCTTGGAGTATCGAGTGGGGTACCTGCAAGAGATTGAACAGTTGAGGCGGGACCGCCGGCGAATTAATAAAGAAGTACGGAACACCTGGTGGCAGCCGCCTGCAACCCAACAAGATGTAAGGACCCGGAGAGTTCCGCCAAGAAATGACAGGGCAGATGGCCGAAGAATGTCAGCAAGTGGTAGTTCGACTGGCAGGATGACGTTGAGAGACCGTAGTTCCTGTGAGACCCTGAAGGAATCAGACTCAGGCCAGACAGTAGGCCTGATTAGGACTGATGACCGTACCAACCGGGGGGGGAGCTGGTCGGGGAATGGAACAAACAGAGAGAGGAAGGTGGTGACTGGACCGTGTCTGATGATGCAGACAGACTGTATCTGGAGGGTCAAAGAGCAGGACCGATATTCTGACCGCTGGGGGAGGGGGAGGCCTAACGTAGAGAGCAGGCCGTATGACAGATGGAAAAGGTTCTCTCAACCTGTGGGGCAAGGTGTGATGAGTGCCCGGTCTCGAGAGCCTGATGTAATGTTGTGTGTTCAACCCCACAAATTTGAACAGAGGGGCGAGGTATGTGGTGTAGTAACCACTATGTCTGCTCGGGGGCGCTGTGTGGAGGTTCCAAGAGAAAGGATGAGTGGCAGAATCCTGAAGGATGGCTATGTATCTCAAAGTGAGTGACTTTGAGATGGAGACTTAGTTATGTGTATTGATCAGCAATGGTATTGCTGAAGTGTTATTTCAAGATATAAGGGAGACGTCTCCAGGTAACTCGGGAGTTGGGCGGGCCGGTTACCAACAAACCCACCCAGGGGTGTGTCTGAAAACGCCTGTATTAAAAAGCTATGTGAGTGTGTGAAGGACCTGTGATGAGGTCATAGTCACGTGACCCGGTGGGCGTGGCTATAGACCATATAATGTGGCCAGGGTAGGTCACATGTGGTGAATGCTGGGACTTGGTTGGTCCAGAGTGGAAGGTCCCGTGAGGAGGAATGTCTCCTGGCTAACAGCCTGTGTGTGGCTGGGTGTAATGGCTGCCAGAGCCTGAAAGTTTCCTGGAGGGATATGGACATCTGCAGCATGAGTGACGGAACCATGTGGAGACCCTGACGTGGGTGAGATAAATGAGGCTAAGAGAGCCTGTATGCTGGACATTGAGCAACCTGTGTATGCTGGACATCGCTGACAGAGGGGAACTCTGTAATGAACGCTATGCTGGTAATGCTGATATGAACTGTATGCTGGTTTATGCTGAACAATAAACCACATGGACTGTGATAATATATGGAAATCCTGGTGCCGGATGTGTTTTTGTTCGCTGCCAAGTGAGAATCCCCTAAGTACATGACAGCGCTACCTCACACCGTATACAATGAAACATTTATGCCATTTAAATTATACAAGTCCTTATACTATTACACAAATGATAAACCTATTAAAAAAGGAATATGAAACAGTAAATATTAGAAATGAGCGATTTTGCCTTTTTTCGGGTCGAGTTGGATTTCATGAAACCCGACTTTCTAAAAAGTCAGGTCAAACGAAATCGGTCGACTATAGGGAAAAGTCGGGGTTCTACTGAAACATGAAACCCAATGCAAGTCAATGGGGAAGCAGAGTCGGCAGGGAGTGGAGGACAGTAAACACACCTACAGTGCCCATTTCAATGCCAATGACATCAATTCTTATTACATAAGCTTGGCAACCTTAATTTACTTTATAACAATAGTTTATGCATTGAAAACTGGGGGGTTATTTGGCTAAAGTTGTGGGGGGGGTAGGGCTGGCGCCAGGTTTTTGTGTGCCCTAGGCCAAAGAGTGTCAGTGAGCCCTTTTAAAACATACCATAATTCATAATGAAAAAAAAGAAAAGAAGCCAGCGCTGCTAAGGTTAGAACGCATAACATAAAGTGCATATGCACATAATATCTACTGTATTCAAAATTAGATATTTGGCAAAAAAATTGATCTATTCAATTGAGCCACCCCGCCGCGCCAAGGCAATCTCATGTGGGGGGTCCTACTCTACGTTTTTAATAAACACTGTGCCATTACGGCCTCCTAGATACATTAAAAGCAAGACCACATTAAGTGCAATCCGTACCTGAGCATATCTAGATCGCTGCCATGAAGCCAGATAAGGCAAGTGCAGATGAAGGCCAACCAGGTCTGAATGTAGACATGTCAGGTTTAGCCTCCACACATTGCCCGACCAGCAAGCATAGATGAAGGGCAATGCAGGTTCAGACACAGGTGCACAATTAAATAAAGCTTGGGGCAGGGCGGGGCTGCTGTGTGTGCACAGCAGCCTAGATCCATCACAGTGAACACAGAAAAAATGGCGAACATAACCCAGTTCGCCATTTTTTTCTGTGTTCACTGTGATGGATCTAGGCTGCTGTGCAATCAGGTACGGATTGCACTTAATGTGGTCTTGCTTTTAATGTATTTAGGAGGCCGTATGGCACAGTGTTTATTAAAAACGTAGAGTAGGACCCCCACATGAGATTGTCTTGGCGCGGCGGGGTGGCTCAATTGAATTGATCAATTTTTTTGCCAAATATCTCATTTTGAATACAGTCAGATATTATGTGCATATGCACTCTATGCTATGCGTTCTATCCTTAAGCGGCGCTGGCTCCTTTTTTTTTTTTCTTATAATTCATAATGCTCCGATACGGCACAGAAATATAGGTATAGTACAATGAAAAATACTTCACTGCTTACATGACATGACTGATCTATTTTAAATTCTACAATGGCTCCAAAAAAGGACAGTATATTACTCCATACAGTATTATGGCCACCACATTGTGTACCATACAGAATAATGAGCCCCATATATTTCTCCATACAGAATAATTGGTCCCATATAATGTTCCATACAGTATATGATGAGCTCCACATAATGATAAAGTATATGTTGGTCCCCATGGATGATGCTCCACTGTCTTATGGGCCCAAATAATGCTCCATAGAGTCCATATATAATGGGCCCCATTTCTAATGCTCCAGTAAATTCTGCTCCAGTGTCTGATGTTCCCCATTTGAAATGCTCCAGTATATGTTGGTCCCCATGGACGATGCTCCAGTGTGTTATGGGCCCAAATTATGCTCCATATATAATGGGCCCCATTTCTAATCATCCAGTGTATAATGGGCCCCGTAAATGCTGCTCCAGTGTCTGATGTCCCCCATTTGGAATGCTCCAGTATATGATGGGCCAAATGGATGATGCTCCAGTGTATGATGGGCCCCATATATCATTCTCCAGTGTATATTGCTCCCCCAAAAAATGCTCCCAACAATTTAAAAAAAGTTAAATACCTCTCCTCGCTGGGCACTGCTCTACTCTGGACTCCTCAGCATTGCCATTTTAAAGCTCTCTGCACTTGTACTATTTTGGTAGAGGGCATACAGACGTGATGTCGTTGCGCTCTGTAACCTGAATGTCACTGTCAGGAAAGGCGGAAGACGTCACGGCGGTGGAGCAGAGAGAGGTAAGTATTGCAAGTACTGTGGCCCTGAGCAAGCAGGGGGGACCCACTCGTGGGCGCCGATACTGGCACAGGGCCCCTCATAGTATGCCAGTGTGTCTGACGGCGAGTGGGCCCCCCCCACGGTCAGAGACACTTTATTGTACTATGAGAGGCCCTGTGCCAGTCCCGTCGCCCAAGGGTGGGGCCACACACTTGTTAAGGGCAACAGCACTTGCCCGGGTGCGGCAGGTGTTGACCCTGGGCCTGGGGTAGGGGGGCAGCCCATTTCGGTGGTTTAAAAAAATGGCATATGTTGATGTGTAGGCTGGACTTTCAGCTGCTGCAAATGGAGGAATTGGAGAAGTCAGAGGAAGAGGAGGACAAACCTTTTTTCTGGCAACCTATGTGTTATCAGGGGAGGATGGGACAAAATCTTTTGAAACCCATGCATGGTTCATTTTAATGAAGGTTAGATCATCAATATTTTGGGTCAACAGACGGGTCCTTTTTTCTGTCAGGATTGATCCAGCAGCACTGAAGACTCTTTCCGATAGCACACTACCAGCAGGGCAAGCGAGCTCCTGTAAGGCATATTGTGCCAATTCAGGCCATGTGTCCAGTATTGAGGCCCAATAATCAAAGGGGAATGACCTGTGAGGGAGAACCTCGATATGGGAGGCAAAGTAGTTTGTAACCATAGTTGACAACTGCTGTCTCCTGTCACTTGCAATCGATTCTGTATTAGCTGTCGTGTGCACGGGACTTGAGAAATCAGACCACAACATGGTCAGGAAACCCCTGTCTCCAACGCCAGTTCATCTGTGTGCATCACGAACACCTCTTCCATTTTGCCCACTACGGCTCGTGGGAGAACCAACTCCGCTGCTGTGTGCTGGGAATGCCTCAAACAACCTGTTTACCAGAGTTGCTTGTTTGTTAGCCAATATTAGCTCTAGGTTCTCCTGTGGCATGATGTTGTGTAATTTGCCTTTATAGCGTGGATCGAGGATGATGGCCAACCAGTAGTCATCATTTTGGCAATGCGGGGTTCCTTTTTAGGATCCGCAAGGCATAGTCACACATGTGAGCCAATGTTCCAGGTGTCAATGCTGCACTGCCAGTGGTGGGTGGAGGAGAACTTTCTGGCAAATACACATCCCTCCAGTCACACACAAACCCTGTACCTGACCTTGGCACACCCACATGTTCTGTTGCCCCCTGAGAAGCATCCTCCTCCCCAAAATAATCATCCCCCTCATCCTCCTCCTCATCTTCCTCTTCTTCCTCCACCTCGTCCACGCCAGTTCCCTGACCAGACAATGGCTGTCATCAAGGCTTCCCTCCTCCTCCTCCTCCTGTTGCTCCTCAGCTGCAGACACCTGATCCTTGATGTGCGTCAAAGTTTGCATGAGCAGACGCATAAGTGGTATGCTCATGATGGCGTTATCTGCGCTTACCAGCTGTGTGCATTCCTCAAAACACTGAAGGACTTTACAGAGGTCTTTCAGCTTTGACAACTGCACACCCGACTGTTATGAGCTCATTTTCTGCTCCACCAGTTGAGAGTTCCCCTTCCGTTCTCCCTCTGGTGGTGACAGGAGGTAGAGAGGTTGGCTTAAGTGGTAGTGATCTGCCACCTGGTGAGGAAGATGACGATTGGATCTCTGGAGGATCAGAATGGATATAAGACAGCCAACGCCCTATCCTAGTGCTGGTGATTCATTCTGCTTCTCAGGTCTAGGACTCAGCTCTGTTCCAGTCTTCCCAAGATAAGTTTGTTTTTTGCTAATGTTCACACTTGCTCTTGTTGGTCATTTCAGTTTTTTGTGTGGTCAGCCAGCCCGGCTGGGCTGTGCTGAATTTCCACACTTATTTGCCAAATTGTCTTTTTTGTCCCTTATTGGATTGGTCTCTTTTTGCTCTGTCTCAGAATATTTCAGAGTGCTGATATAGTGGGAGAAGTCTAGTGACTTCAGGGTTTATTTTGCTATCAGTTGTGTTGGACATTTTTGTAGGGTTTTTTGGCAGATTGCAGACAGTATCTTTCCTTTCCTGTCCTTTCTAGTTAGTTTGGCCCCATCGTTGCTCAGCCTATTTTCCTGCCTTTGTTTGTGTTTTCATCTTGTTTAACCGTCAATACATGTGGGGGGGCTGTCTCTCCTTTGGGGTCTGCTCTGGGGCAGTTAGTTTTCCTCTTTTCCTGCTTTAGGCTTATTTAGTTCTCCGGTTGTGACGAGGCGTCTAGGACCACCATAGGAACGCTCCACGACTGCTGCTAGTTGCGTGTTAGGATCAGGGGTCTGCAGTCTGCATAGTTACCAACCTCTTTGGTTTTCTGAGACTTAGCTTGTTTGTTTTTTATTTCCTCCTCGGCTACCCATTCATAACACCCGACAATTCCATGTCTGCCCTCAAACTGCCTGCCTGTGTATCCTCCCACAAATGCATAACAGCCTGCCTCTGTTCGCACAGCCTCTCAACCATGTGCATGGTGGAGTTCCATCTTGTAGCAACGTCTATGATTAGGCGGTGCTTGGGGAGGTTGAGTGATCGCTGCAGCTTCTGCATACGACTGGAGTGGACGTTTGAGCGATGGATGTGCGAACATAGTCTTCGCACCTTATAGAGCAGGGCTGTTAACTCCAGATAATTATTTAGGAAGCACTGCACCACCAGGTTCAGGGTGTGAGCCAGGCAAGATATGTGTGTGAGTTTTGAAAGGGCTATGGCTGCCATTAAATTCCGCCCATTATCACTGACTACCTTGCCTAGCTCAGTTTGTCGAAGCAAGTAGTCGGCCAGTACCTCCATAGTGTGTCTACTGTCGCCCAAAGGCATCATTTTTAAAACAGCCTGCTGATGCTTACCACTAGCTGTTCTATAGTGGGACACCTCGTGTGCAACACTGACAGATGTGGATGGAGTGCTCGTGCAACTGCGCTCTGTCGACGAGCTTTCGCATCTGGAGGAGGAGGAGGGTCGAACCCCTACAGCCAACTGTTTCCTATACCGTGGGCTAGGCCGCACTGTTCCACCGCCGCTGTCCCCTTTGGAGCCTGCATTCACCACATTAATCCAGTGTGCAGTGATGGACACGTAACGGCCCTGGCCATGCCTACTGGTCCATGCATCTGTTGTGAGGTGCACCTTTCCACTCAATGATTGTTTTAGTGCATGGACAATGCGGTCTTTCACATGCCGGTGGAGGGCAGGGATGGCTTTTCAAGAAAAGAAGTGCTGACTGGGTAGGTCATAGCGTGGGACAGCGTAGGCCATGAGCTCTCGGAAAGCTTCGCTTTCTACCAAACGGAAGGGCATCATCTCTAATGAGATCAGTTTGGCAATGTAGGCATTCAAAGCCAATGTACGCGGATGAGAGGATGAGTACTTTCTTTTCCTACTCAGAGTATCTGGTAGGGTGAGCTGGACTTGTGGGCTGCATATGGGGGAACTAGCATTGGACATGACGAACTGAGAAGGGGTTGGTGATGGTGAGGGTGGTAATGGCCTAGATTCAGTGTTTCCTCGCGAAAATATTGTGATTGCCTGACTGGTTTGGCCTAGCAACAACACCTCAACATTTCTTGATGGTGGTGTGCTTAGCAGTGGCCTTACAGTGGGGGAAGCGATGGAGCGTTGCCGGCTAACTTCAGTTGGAGCAGGTGCACATGTGCTACCTGAGCTTTTGTAGTCCGTCCATGCTTGCAAGTGCATGTTGTTTAAATGTCTAAGCATGCAACTGGTATTCAAATTTCTTAGATTTTTCCCTCTGCTAAAGGTCCTTTGGCACTTCTTACAGATAACCTTTGCGTCATCAGTAGGATTTTGTTCAAAAAAGTGCCACACTGCACTCTTCCTACTATGGTACAAATTTTCAGGGCAAGCACGCTGTGCTAATTTAATCGTCTGGCCAAGCTGTCCTGCAACTCTTTAAGTTTTCTTGCCAAGTTTTTTGACAGCTATGGGCCTGCCGGATAACCGCTGCTGCGATGGCGATGCCTGCTGCGGATCCTTCTCCTGTTCTGACCTATTGTCACCAGCACCCTCTTCCCCCAATGGATGCCAATCCGGGTCAACAACTGGGTCATCCATGACCTCGTCTTCAATGTCATCTGCACCTTCCTTTGTGTCACCATGTAAGGTGGTATTGTATGCAGGAAGGGGCACCTGAGTTTCATCAGGGTCTGATTCGTCTTCAGTAGACTGCGAGGGCAATGTAGTGCTGTGGGTCAATGTACCAGCAGATTCCTCTAGCAGTGGCTGTGCATCAGTGCACTCCATGCCAGATTAATCTTGAGCTGGGGAATTCAGGATTTGACTTGATAACCCAGGAATGGTATGTGAAAAGAGCTCCATTGCGTAATCTGAAGTGTGTGCTGCAGCATCCTTCACTTTTGGTGTGGGTGAAGGACAAAGGTGTTGTTCCTGACCAGAGGCCAGCACTGACGACTCTGTGCTTGCAGTTTTTGTAACTTCAGAAGCGGAGGAAATAGAGCTAGAGGCTGTTTCGGCAATGTAAGCCAAAACCTGTTCCTGTTGCTCCGGCTTTAAAAGCGGTTGTGCCAGATGATGATGCAGATGATGATGCAGGCTCAACACCTCCTGCCTTAGCTGCTATTGTGCTTTTGCCAGAACAAGCCGATGCACCACCACCATCAGTACCAGCTGCGTCCCCCTGCCCACGTCCGCAGCTTCTTCCACCATACTTCCTTATGTTTGGGAAAATGTACCAAAAATACCAGAAGAGAGATGGTACTGTATGAGGAGCATACAGCTGTGTAAGGTGTATTAAAAAAATTAAATCTCCGAATATATTTTGTTGGTCACAGACGCTCCACCAGTATGTATTTGACCATAATCCAACAAGCAGATATACGGTACTGTATCTTCTTCCCTGCCTAACGCTCTCCCTATCTACAATTTGCAGCAGCACCTCTCCGTATTCTAAGATCGGCAGATGTAAGATGGCGGTCATGGCCTTTTATAGGCACTGTGATGACACACAAATCCAGCCAATCACTTGCATGCCCTTCTCTAACATGGTGGGGGCCGCTGCCGACATAATCGCGTTGCCCACAATGTGCGTCTTTGATGATTGGCAGAGAAAAATCGCTGGAAGCATTATTTGAAATGTGACTTTGGCGCGCAAGTCGGCGACCTCATGGCTGACCTCACACTATGGTCGGGTTTCGATTGGCGAAACCCAACTTTAGCAAAAGTCGGCGGATTCTGAATTTGGCCGACCCATTTCGCTCAACTCTAGTAAATATCATTTGATCTTGTACATGTTCGGAAACATATGACTTATTCAAAGTTCCTAAACTACAACTACAGCAACTACAACTACTACAGCAACTACTATTTCGCCGTCTAATACATTGTATTATCCTCTTATGTGATGCCCCCAAAACGGAAAAAAAAACAAAACTTAACTCTTTACATTCATGCCGATATACTGTAAGCTCATATGGAATAACTGAGTTCACCAATTCAATCCAGGCTCTGAGGGAGGGACATGAGCCCCCCCATCCATCGTAATGCCCCAATACCTTTCGTGCCATAAATAATGTCTCCCATAGAAAAATCCCAAGTTTCCTCATCCTATACCCCAAACAAACAGACCTGCGGTTCAAGAGGAACAGGTGTTTGTTCCAGGGATGTCAATAACGACGTCACCTCTTTCCAGTATTGAAGGATAATAGGGCACTTCCATTCCATATGAGTAAAATCTGCATATGAGTGGCATCACAAGCATTCTGATGATTGGAATCAACCCATCCTAAAGAGTCGTGTCGGAGTCAAATATGATTAGTATATTATTATATATAACTGGGTCATTCTATTATTAATAGATGGGGACACTGTTATGATTGAGTCACCGTAGGAAGCAAAAACAGAAATGCTAGCTAAGTCCAGAAAACCAGAGAAGTTGGCAGCTATCGGATTGCAGACCCCTGAACCTATCAACACAACTAGCAGTAGCCGTGGGGGGATCCTACGATGCCCTAGACCCCTCGATCACATCCGGAGAAATAGCTAGGCCTAAAGAAAGAAAGGGGAAAACTAAACTGCCCCAGAGCAGACCCAAAGCAATAGGCAGCCCCCAACATATAATGACGGTGAAGCAAGATGAAAACACAACACAGGCAGAAAGATAGACTGAGCAAAGACGGGGCCCAATCTAGCTAGATAGTAAAGGACAGGAAGGCTGCTGTCTGCAATCCGTGAAAAACCCTATGAAAATAAGAGCCAACAGACTGACAGTGAAAAAGGCCCTGAAGATGCTAGGCTTCAAAAAAGCTATGTCAGTACTCAGGAATATTCTGAAGACAGAGCTACAGGCAAAAGGAGATTCAGCTCACCCCAGCAGGGAATGGCAGAATCCGGAAAAGCAAGGAAAACAAAAACAAAACACTAATGCAAACAGGCAAAGCAGAAAAACTTAGCTTAGAGGAGCAGGAATCAGACTGGTGTCCTAGAAGTCCACAGAGAAATCACCCGCAGGGCAGAAGGGCGTCGGCAGCCTTATATCCAGTCCGTGACTCCACTCAGCCAGTCATCCTCATCAGGTTCAGGTGCCTGATAATCAGGCTCATTACCTTCCTTCACCAGAATAGGGAGTTCACCAGACCTCAGTGACGAAGGGGAAAATGAACTCACAACAGGACACCCTGATTGGAGACTCCAGAATCTCTTCCCATTCCTCTTCCTGCACATAAGGGATGAGCCCCTCCCACTTCCCTTTAATAGACCTTATGGCCGATTCAGCTCCCCCCCACTGATAGCATGTATGTATACAAGGAGGAGATAAGGCCCTGAGGACCCTGCGAGTTAAGAATTCCTATCAAAGGTAGCGACAAGATATCACAGCTCGCACCCATACATCTTATATGTGACTAAAAGGCTGATCTTAGCTGTAGATAGCGAAAAAAATGGGATCTCAGGATACCACATTTAGCCTGTAGTTGTGCAAAAGACATTAAATACCTGTAACTTTGCAGCAAATACAAAAATTAGATTTTTACCACTAAAATATCATATTTCCACATCTCAATGTTATAAAATTCTGTGAGGCACCTATGGGTTTAAAATACTCAGTACATCCCTAGATTAATTCCTTGTGGGATCCAGTTTCCAAAATGGGGTCACTTGTTGGGGTTTTCTGCTATTTTCACATGTCAGGGGCTCTTCAAGTACGACATGGATTTATAATCTATCTGTCAGGGTCCCTACAGCGCCGACGTACAGCCTCCGCTAAGCAGGGACTCACCCGCACCATAGGGACCACTGGGGACAAGAACAGCCGGACAATAAAGATGCACGGGACCTGAATGTAGAAGATTAGAAAGCCGGCACAGGACTTACGGTCATGTGAACGGTCATGTGACTGCAAGGGGGTGGGGCTTAGCGTCCTGCTTTCAGAGGAGGAAGAAAACTCAGAGTCGGGCAAACCAGAGGTCAGGCACAATACAGGCAAGCGAGGTACAGGAGGGATAGACAGACGGGAGGTCAGACAAAGCCAAAGATCATACACAAGATATCAATGCAGTACCAGGGATGAGACAGAACGGATAGTCAGGGCCAAGTAGAGATCAAAAACCAAACGGACATAGAAGGTACCAAGCAGAATCCAAAGCAGAATCCAGAGAACAGACCGAGTCATACACAGGGAATCAAGCAACCAGAACACAGCACTAACACACTCAGGGGTCACCACACAATGCCAAGGGCGAAAGTATAACTGACGGGGGATGAGAGCTTCCTGAGGCTATAAGAAGCCTCCCCAGAACCAATGAGAGGCCACCATAATAGGTCCCAGGTGTGCAGGTGAGAGTCTGCACTGCGATCAGAACATTAACCCCAGAAGTGCCGGTCACCTAGCACTGGTATCATGACACTATCCCAGGCGAATAGCGCTTTTTCCTATCCTAGCCCTGCCGTGTGCCCAAGCAGATGTTTTTAACCATCATATCGTATCGTCATGTTTATGACAAATTTTGCAACATATTATGTGGCATGTTTTTTCTTATTATCCATTGTGAAAATTACAAATTTGGGTCTAAAACAACATTTTCCTGAAAAGAAATATGAAAACTTAATGTTAGAAAATTCTGTGTAGTACCTGTGGGTTCAAAATGCTCACTGTACCCCTGAATAAAATCCTTGAGGGGTGTAGTTTCCAAAATGGGGTAACTTGTGGGGGGTTTACACTGTTTAGGCACATCAAAGTATGCATTCCAGAAGGTCACTCCTTTCTTTCTGCGCCCTGCCGTGCTCCCAAACAGTAGTTTTCCTCCACATATAGGGTATCAGCAATTTTGGAGTCCTTTTTTTTCCTGTTACCCTTGTGAAAATTAAAAAAGGGGTTAAAAGTACATTTTTGTATATATATATATATATACATATATATATATTTTATTTTTTTTATTTTCACAGCTCTACGTTATAAATTTCTGTGAAGCACCTGGGGGTTCAGGGTCCTCACCACATATCTAGATACATTCCATGAGGGGTCTAGCTTCCAAAATGGGGTCACGTGTGGGGGGGTTTCCACTGTTTAGGTACATCAGGGGCTGTCCAAATGCGACATGGTGTCCACTCTCAATTTCAGCTACATTTGAGTTCAAAAAGTCAAGAGGTGCTCCTTCCCCTTTCAAGACCTACTGAGTGGATTTCCCCCACACATGTGATACTGGCATACTCAGGAGAAATTGCAGAACAAATTTTGTGGTCCATATTCGCCTTTCATCTTTGTGAAAATAACAAATTTGGAGCTAAAGTAAAATTTTTGCAACAAAAAATTTAAATCTTCATTTTTTTTTCCTTCCACATTGCTTTAGTTCCTGTGAAGCATCTGAAGGGTTAATACATTTATTAAATGTGATGTGGATCACTTTGAAGGGTGCAGTTTTTAGAATGTTGTCACTTTTGGGTATTTTCTTTCATGTAGCCTCCCTATAGTCATTTCAAATGTGATGTCGTCCCTAAAAAAATGGTTTTATAAATTTTGCTGGAAAAATGAGAAATCGCTGGTCAAGCTTTAACCCTTCTAACTGCCTAACAAAAAAATATATTTAACAAATGATGCAGATGTAAATTAGACATGTGGGAAATGTTATTTATTAACTACATAGCTTTCTGATTTAGGCTGTGTACCCACATTGTGGATTGTATGCGTTTTTGCCATGTTTTTTGCTGCGAAAACGCTGCAAAAACACGTAATGAATGCACCCCATGCATTCCTATGGCATTCCACACATGCTGCGCTAATGCTGCATTTTTTTCCGCGGCAAAATCGCATAGCGGAAAAAAATGCAGCAGGCTCATTATTTTTGCAGAATTGCCGCGATTCCGCACCCATAGGAATGCATTGATTCACTTACTTTCCGCATGTGGCTAAGCCCACCATGCTCAAAATGAGCGGATCATGTGTGGATGGTAGCCACGGACTAGAAGAGAGGAAACTGTCCTCCAGGCCCTGGGTACCATATCCCTGTAAAAAAAAAAGCATTGTGTATAGACCTGTAGCACCACAGCTTGGTCCACTGTGACGTGGCCGTTCTGAAGTGAATGACCTGCACTGCTTGAGGACAGCTGCTGCCCAGACTACTGAACTGCGGTTTTCCGGCTTTGTACATTGTCAGCCTCCAGTAACCATGATGTGATGCCAAGTATCTGCTGATTGGCAGGATATCGGACCTTCACTGAATTGGTATCTTATTCCTGTAAAGTGTACTTGTAGTACAAATTAAAACTTAACAGTTCTCCTTTTAAAATATTGTAGAAATAAATTATGGTTATGTTGCCAAGGATTTAATTAATTTCTTTAATTGAGCAACTACACTATTTTAGTTTGTTATTTCTCTTATATTCAGATATATATGCCCCTGGCTGCTTTTGTAGCTAGTCATCATTTCATAACTGGCAGATTGTAGGATTTACGTAACACTTCAGCGTCCACAAACGGGTCAGTCTCATTTCGCATTTAAAAGCTGTATGTAAATCAATGAATAAGAAGGATTTATTTTTATAATTACTTGCAAGATCTAGATGGAAACACCAAGAGTACTTTAGGATTCATCATTAATGAACATCTGTTTCTAAACCATATGGTTTCCCCTAAGCTAATCCCTCATACTTTCAAAGAAGATTTTTAGTATTTGAGCAAACAAATTGCAAAAATCGTAGCACACAAAATGCAAACTGCCCAACATCCAGTTACTTCTATATCATGTGTGCACATAGCTCTATATTCCTCTACAAGACTGGTAGAAACTTAGCAACAAAAACTGCATTTTTAGATGCAGATTTTCTCTGGATTATGCCATTTGCAAACAGTGAAATCTTCAGAAAGATTAGCATGCAAGCTTTATTATACTTTCATTTTTTCTTCACAAAATAATTCGCCTGTAAGGTGTTTTGTGAAATGTGGTGCTCAAGTGAAATATTGTTTGCAAATGCTAAATGTTATTTTGCTCTGTTATTTATGTAGCATGATCTACACTGCGTGATATAATGCATTGGTGGGTGTTTTATACTATATACAGCAGGTCGAATAAGTATTGAACACGTCATCAATTCAAAGTACCGTAAATGTATTTCTAAAACTGCAGTTCACATGAAATTTGCAGCAGATATCGTTATCAACCCATCCATTCCACCCAGGCAAAGAAATCACACCATAGATGTCCATATAATAAGTTATGTTTAATAGTGAGAAATGACACAGGGAAAAAAACGTTGCGCACACTTACTGAAATGTATTTAATAGTTCATACAAAAGTCTTTGTTGGTGATGACAACTAAGCCTCCTGTATTGAGAAACTAGTCGCATGCATTGCTCAGGTGTGATTTTAGCCCATTCTTCCACAAACACTCTTCAAATCCTGAAGGCTCTGTGGGCTCCTTCTACAAACTTTCAGCTTTAGTTCCTTCTATAAATTTACTATTGGATTCAGGTCAGGTGATTGGCTGGGCCAATCTAGCAACTTTATTTTCTTTCTTTGAAACCAATTGAGAGTTTCCTTGGTTATGTTTGGGATCATTGTCTTGTTGAAAATGTCCACCCTCATTTCATAATTATGGTAGATGGCACCAGATTTATATCAAGAATGTATCAGTGCATTTGTCCATTCATCCTTACTTCAATGCCATATGCTGAAAAACAGTTCCACACTTTGATGTTCCCATTTCCAAATTTAAATGTTGGTATGCTGTTTTTGGGGTTACATGCAATCCCTTTTGACCTACAAACATGGTGTTTATTATGGCAGCCAAAGAATTCAATTTTGGTTGACCAGATTATTTTCTCCCAGTATTACACGGGTTTTTCTAAATGTTGTTAAGCAATCTGTAAATGTGCATGAACATTCTTTTTGTTCAGCAATGGAGTCTTTTGTGGTGAGCATGATGTTTAGGCGTATCAGTATAGAAGACTATGGGCCCAGATGATCATTTGCCTTTTTTAAGTCATTTTTTTTCTTGCGTTATTCCTTGACTTTTTTTTTGCACCAAATTCTTCAAAATTGCACAGGTGGTTAATTCATTTTTTGCTACATAAAAAAATAGTTTTTTTGCCCTTAAACAGATTTTCTACTATCCTAACACACTTTTGTTGCCAAAAATGCCTAAAGATAATGACTAGAGATGAGCGAGCACTAAAATGCTCAGATGCTAGTTACTCGAAATTTCTATGGCTCAAATGCTCATTTTAAGTAACGTATAAAATGGGAGTCAGTAGTGGGTCACAGCATCTCTGTGGGGTCACACTGACATGTGACAGCATGACCTCGCAGCGCTCTGACGGCGGTAGTGATCTTACCGGCGGTAAGATTACCTCCTATCAGTAGGGCCGCGCCGGTGTTTCCTAAGCTGTCACACAGATGACAGAGTGAGAAACACCAAAGGAAGCCTGTAAAAATGGAAACAAAAACTCAGCAAATTTTCAGCAAATCTGCAAACATGTTTATACCTGCGTTTTTGCTGCGGATTTGACTGACTCAATTGAAGTCAATGGATGGAAAACGCTAAAAATCCACACAAAGAATTGAAATGCTGCAGAAAAAAACTCACTGCAAATACTCAAGGAAATGTATTGATCATGAGCACAGCACTTCAGCATTCTCATTGAGTTAGCTGGCCATAGGATTCCATAGTGTTTTTGCCCAAAACGCACTGTGTGCACACAGCTTTACAGTTAAAAAAATACAGTATAAACACTTGGTCAAAATTGTTGGTACACCTCATTTAATGACAGAAATAACTTGAATCTGACAAAAGCAATAATAAATAAAAAATCTATGAAAATGAACAAATGAAAGTCAGACATTGCTTTTCAATCAAGCGTCCACAAAATGTAAAAAAAAAACAACTCATGAAATGGGCCTGGACAGAAATAATGGTAACCCTGAAAATAATGTGACAAAAGGGACATGTTAAATCAAGGTGTATCCACTAATTAGCATCACAGGTGTCTAGAATCTTGGAATCCGTGAGTGGGGCCTGTATAGAGGGCTACAGATATTCGCTGTGCTGTTTGGTGACATGGTGTGTATCACACTCAACATGTACCAGAGGAAGCGACGGAAAGAGTTGTCTCAGGAGATTAGAAAGAAAATTATAGACAAACATGTTAAAGGTAAACGTTATAAGACCATCCCCAAGCAGCTTGATGTTCCTGTGACTACAGTTGCACCTATTCAGAAATTTAAGCTCCATGGGACTGTCGCCAACCTCCCTGGACATGGCTGGCAGAGGAAAATTGATGACAAATCAAAGAGATGGATAATACAAATGGTAGCAGAAGAGCTCAGAAAAACATCTAAACAGATTAAAGGTGAACTTCAAGCTCAAGGAACATCAGTGTCAGATCACACCATCCGTCATTGTATGAGCCAAAGTGGTCTTCATGGAAGATGACCAAGGAGGACACCATTGTTGGGGGAAAAAAATCATAAAAAAGCCTCACTGGAATTTGCAAAACTACATGTTGACAAGCCAAAAAGCTTCTGGGAGAATGTCCCATGGACAGATGAGACAAAAATTAAACTTTTTGGCAAGGCACATCAGCTCTATATTCACTGATGGAAAAATGAAGCATATCAAGAAAAGAACATTGTCCCTACTGTGAAACAAGGAGGTAGCTCTGTTATGTTCTGGGGTTGCTTTGCTGCATCTGGCACAGGATGTCTAGAATCTGTTCACGGTACAATGAAATCTCAAGACTGTCAAGGTATTCTAGAGAGAAATCTGCTGTCCAGTGTCAGAAAGCGTGGTCTCAGTCACAGGAAATGGGTCTTGCAACATGATAATGACTCAAAACACACAGCTAAAAACAACCAAGAATGGCTAGGAGGAAAACATTGGACTATTCTGAAGTGGCCTTCTATGAGCCCTGACCTAAATCCTATTGAGCATCTTTGGAAAGAGCTGAAACTTGCCATCTGGAAAAGGCAACCTTCAAACACATGACAACTGGAGCAGTTTGCTCTTGAGGAGTGGGCCAAAATACCTGTCGAGAGGTGCAGAAGTCTCATTGACAATTACAAGAATTGTTTGATTGCAGTGATTTTCTCAAAAGGTTGTGCAACAAAATATTTAGATAAGGGAACCAGCATTTCTGTCCAGGCCCATTTCATGATTTTTTTTTTTTTTAAATTCTGTGGAAGCATGGTTGAAAAGCAATGTCTGACTTTCATTTGTTCATTTTCATAGATTTTTTATTTATTATTTTGTCAGGTTCAAGTTATTTCTGTAAGCATTGTGGGTTTTTCTGTCATTAAATGTGGAGTGCCAACAATTTTGACCATGTGTGTAAATAATTTTAATGCTACCTCAAATACTATAGGTGCACAGTTGTTTGCAAGAATTTATATGCTATCATCAACCACAGTCCACTTAGAACATATGAACCACCTCCAATAAGGCAATATGAACAACAACATCCCCAAACATGGACAGGGATATAGAGGCATAGACACCGTATTAATTAAAATATTTTTATTAAGGCATATTAAAATAATAACTCCTAAACAAGAAATCCTCATGGGTAAAAAATCTCGGGGTATGGGGAGACCAGAAATATTATTATATCAACAAACATAGGAATATATATAGCATATAGCAAACAAACAATTAAAGTGCAACGTGCAAAGTGTGCTGCAAAATTAAATAAATGACCAATGTGTCAAATATAAAATATATTTCTCCTAAGTTTGTTTAGCCAGATGACAATAATCGCAAAGAACTTTAGAATCATGATCATCATGAATAAACCATAAATGGCAAGTTATTGAAATAAAGCGCACCATGCACTATTTCACAAAATTATAGACCAAAATGTATGATTCATCATGATTATCTCAAATATATAAACCAAAATGTATGCTTAGTCATAATTGTCCAAAATACACCATATTTGGACAGCTAAACAAATAAATTGCACTGTGCACTGCTCCTCAAAGCTGCAAGCCAAAGAATGTATGGCAGAACAATCTTTCATGAAGCAGACTGCCCCACATAATAATCAATAGCGTATCATGGCTGTTACTTACAATGAAAAGTTCCTGGCTAGCCAAAACACCTGGGCGTACCCCGACAGTACTATTTCGCCTGATCGGCTTCCTCAAACAGGGAGTGACCTTCATACAATGGATTTAGATTATAACCTTTATTATGAATAATAGGATAAACAATTTGAGCTGTGTAACCACTACTGCCAAACAGAGGCCCTAGCGGTTACATGCCATACTGCGTCAGTATAATGCTATGCTGTACAGTGCTGCCAATACGGCACATGACCATTACGACCATGTGCTGTACTCGGGGTCAGACTGGGGTGTCTGGGGCCCACAGGGGGAATTGACCCTAGGGGGTCCCTCCCTACAGCTATATGCAAATAACTTAGCCGTTATCCCCGATATAGTGGAACGTCAACTGTAAGACACAGGCGACTGCTGCACATCTACTGTTTGCCACCATAACTGGAATGTACAATTATGGTAGTTTACACTAAACGGTGCTATCCACAGGTTAGGTAGGTGATAACTTAATGATCGGTGGAATCCGACCTTTGGAAACCGCATCAATCGGAAGAATTGGGAACTTTTATCCATGACAATGTTGCACCGTCCCTGCGTACTCACCCGGCCATCGCTCCCACGCCGCAGCTCCCCGCCGCCCGACATCCACGGAGGTCGCCTCTGGCAGGTGCGCGGTCGGCGGCGTCCCTGCATGCAATGCGCATGCGCCATAGGCCGCGGCCGCGCCTCCCTCCTGGTTCTTGTGCTCTGGCTATGCCATGACCTGGAAGCACCTACCTGACCAATGGCAGACCAGACAGGAGCATATCAGGCCACTTCCCTCTGTGGGAGGTGCCTGATTGTTGTGTTTCCAAGCACACTGGCCTCGCTTCATCGTGTGCTCTCAGCTCCTGCAGTTCCGTTCTTGTCTGCTTTCCGCAGCAGCCTCTCAGTCCTGCCTCCAGTGTTCCTGTTCCATTTTACTCCAGTCTTGCCTCCAGTGGTCCTGTTCCATCCTGCTCCAGTCCTGCCGTCCTACTCCAGTCCTGCCTCCAGTGTTCCTGTTCCATCCTACTCCAGTCCTGCCGTCCTACTCCAGTCCTGCCTCCAGTGTTCCTGTTCCGTCATCTATACTTCTGTCCCACAGTCCTACTCCGGTCCATCCTGAGCCGCCCCTCTCGGTACCGGCTACCGTGGTACTCGAACCCCTGGGCCTGCTCCTAACGGTCCCTGTATAGGGGTCGGTTCCACCTGGCAGCTCGCCCGGGGCCCCTCGGTGCCACGGTCCAGAGGGTCCACTCCTGGAGTTTCCGGCTCCAGACTACCCACGCTAACAGACAGAACACTTTTTTCCCCATTTTAAAATGGAGCAGCAGATGTCATGTTTGACCGCAGCTCCATTCATTCTATTTGGGGGCTTCTAGAAAAAGCCAAGTGCAGCCCCTTAGGGAATGAATAGATCAGTGGTCAAGTCATACATGCCGCTCCATACTAATGGGGATTAGAGTTCACATTCTGCAGATCGGTGCAGGTCCCACCAATCTATAACTTATCACTTATCCTTTGGCCACATTCACACGTTCAGTATTTGGTCAGTATTTTACACCAGTATTTGTAAATCAAAACCAGGAGTGGAACAATCAGAGGAAAAGTATTATAGAGACACATCACCACTTCTGTATTTATCACCCACTCCTGGTTTTGGATTAAAAATACTTAGACAAAATACTGACCAAACACTGAATGTGTGCACATGGCCTTAGGCTAGGTGAAAACTTGTTTTCACCGTAGAATCACTGTAAGTGCATGTTTGCTACTGTGTAATAGTCACAGGACAGGGAGGTGTTAAACATCCAAGTATTTATTCTCTATTGGACATGCAGAATCTCCTTCTTATTGATATCAGAGAGAACAAGTGACCGCCATACACAAAACAATCCCATATCCCAAGACCAATAATACCACATGCAAAGGAATAAATAACTCCACACCAGAACTAGACCACATATTACCACCACATAGTGACCAAATAATATCACATACAGGGGACAAATACCGCCACACCATGACCGGACCACATGGGGACCAAATAATACCACATACAGGAGGCAAATACTGCTACACCACAACCAGACCACATATTACCATCCCATAGTGACTGAATAATACCACATACAGGTGGTTAATACATTCACATCATGAAGAAAAACAGAACTTGGCACTCCTTTTCAATGCTGAAATAATATAGTTATTGCACAAATAGAAAAAACAGAAAGATCCACATAAAAAAAGCGTTGATGTTTTGGCCTAATCGGCCTTCCTAAGAACTAAAATATAACAGATAGATAGACATAATTACCACACACGTATAAATTATTATACATAAGTCCTTAATACACATAAAAAATAAAGAATAAATACTCAAAATATCAAAATGAAGTAGCAAATGAATAAGATAAGAGCGTGACTCCAGATCTTTCGATCAAGTAAATATCAAGGGGGGACAGTGCCGCAGAATCATCAGTAGCACCAATTGAAACAAGATCCCAGGTATGGAGACCCTATTAGTCATTAATATTTCTTCAGTGAATCTGAGTCCAACCCAAATGTCACTTCTTCAAAAAGGACTTTGATTTTTCCCCTACCTATAAATTGAACACCTTTCAATTAGATATGGACTTACAGTGTTTTTTTTAAGATCCTAAACATTAAAGGTACATTTTGATAATCAGGAGTTGGCTGTAACAAATTCATCTGTCAGCTTCCACGCATATAAACCTTAGACATCTAAACTTGCATATTAAGAGTTTTTTAGACAACCTATTGAGAATTTTATTGGCCTCATTAATCAGGAGATTGATAAATTTAAACAGGATATACATAAGAGGTACCTTCATTGCCCGACTAACATGTCTAATTTAGAGTGTCAAGTGTTGGAGTCTTTAGTCAAACCAAAAAAATTTGATAATTAAACTCCCTGATAAATGAGGAGCAATCATAATTATGGATAAAACAGATTATATAGAGGAGGTTATGAAACAATTATCTGATTCCAAGATTTACCAGCTATTATCTTACAATCCTACTTCTCAGATCACTTGTAAAATCAAACAGATGATTGAGCCATTTCTATTGAATGGTGCAATTGATAGTAAGGTTGGTGAATTTTTGATCTATCAGCATCCTATTACTCCTGTACTATATACCTAAGATTCTCAAGAATCTAAATAAACCACCCGGGAGTCCCATTGCAGCATCTACAGATTCGGTATATTATGTGAAAGAATGATAACACCATTGGTTAAGAAAACTAAGTATCCGACCAGGCGCTATATTGGATGGAAACCATGAAAATGTAAGGTTAATAGCATATACTTCCTGTTTTTGTCCGGTCATGTGATACAAAATGTGCATGAGACAGGAAATGACATGCATGAAAAAAGTGTCTCCGATCAGGCGCCATATTGGTGGGAAACCATAGCAATATAAGGTCAATAACACCCAGTTACCATCCAGTCAGGTGGTACAACATGCACACATGACAGGAAGTGATGCATATGGTGAAAAATCGTCACTATAAAGCAGAAACAAATGATACTTAGAAGTATTCCAAGGTAAATTCCTATCCACGCCATTTAAAATTACATGTATAGTTAAAGTAGAAGCTTGAATAATTGGCAATGTAATTAGTAGGTAACAAGCTACTATCAATCGTAGGTAATATAAAAGGCAGACATTCCCAAAGTTGTATATAATCTTATGGAACGTATCTTCTACAAAATCCAGTTTAGTAGAAACAATAAAGGAACTATGAAATGATAGTATAAATAAATTCTATAAGAACAAAAGAATTTTTATGCAGAGTATAAAGAACAGATAGTGTGATGTACTCAATAAAGAGAGAGAAAAAAATTGAATTAATAAAAATTAAAGATAAATAAGGAGAATAAGGCAATGAAAAAATGAAAAACAAAGAAAAAGTAACACCATACCATATTCCATGCAGAAAAAGGATCAACCTATCGATGTCACAAAAGAAAACACAATATAGATTAAATTAAACATGTCTCAAATAAAGCTAGCAATTTCATAGTCCCTGTTAAGTCCCTTGGGTTCAAGAGTGTCCAGTCTATGTATCCAAAAAGATTTGTGATGTTTCAGTGTTTCATTCCTATTACCTACTCTTCTGGGTACAGGAATATGCTCCAAAACTTGGAACTTCAATTGCTAAACACCATGTTTCATTTTTTCAAAATGATGTGGAACAGGTAAGTAGGTTTTACCACACCGGATACTTGACTTGTGCTGCGACATGCCGTGCCGTATATACGAGACCGCATGGACATTTTAAGGCATAAACTACATAAGATGAGTCGCAGGTGAAAAAAAACACGAATCTCAATCCCCGCTGTATGTGGATGAAATTTTTTTCCCCTTTCTGTACATTTCCACACTGTGGACAATGGAGGCACAGAAATGTGCCTTGCTTTGGAGTATTTAAAAAGGTTTGTATAGGAATTTTTCAATCAGAACCTATATCTGCACGTACTAAATGGTTTTGGAGATTGGGCGGTCGACAAAAGCAAGGCAAAAAGGGAACTTTGAATGCTTCAATCTTGGGATAACTAGCTGGTAGTAAATTCCAGAATTTCCAAATACTTTTATGTATTTTGTACATAAACGGATGAAATGTATGTATAAATGGAACTCTATGTTCTGGGTCTATGTTGACAGTACCTGCAACGATTGAGTAATGCCCTGGGGTAGACTTTACTCAAAAATTTGTTTTCAATCTTGTCCAATCTCCTATTTCTGGTCTGTATGTCTGAAACAATCCTATTTATATGGCTAAATTGAGACATGGGAATCGATTCCTTAGTGGCTCTTGGGTGACAACTAGAAAGAAAAACAGATTATTACAATCAGTCTCTTTCACGTACAAATCAATGTTCCATCAAGTAATTTAATAATCATAGTATCCAGGAAGCTAATGGAGTTAAGATTATAATGCAGAGTAAATTGTGTCTCCAGCCATACCTGATTGATTTCAGAGTGAAAACACAGGAGGGAGTCTAACGTGCCCCGCCAGATGCAAAATACATCATCAATGTATCGTCGCCATACAAGGCGTTATCTTGGAAATTGCAATTAGTGTAAATATATTGTTCTTGAAAATCTGCCATAAAACAATTAGCATAAGGTGGGGCTACGTTGGATCCCATCGCTGTGTCCTTTATCTGCAGAAAAAACAATCACCAAAGAGAAAAAAAAATTCTTGCAAAACCAAAGTGAGAAGCTCCATACAAAAGTTAACCGCTTTACTGTCATAGGGGGATGTAGATAACAAATTTCTGACTGCTTCCAAACCCTTATTGTGTTGTATAGAGTCCCTATATAAACTGTCTGTAAAGAATATTGTACAGCGCTTTCCCCAGCACGATTGTTTTTTTCTCTGCAGCGCAGGCTGCCTCATTTCTACTGCAGGCTTTACTGGTGAGTGTTTTCTCTGACTCCTTCTGCTGATTTGCTATTAGTACATGGTTTACGTGTCAGGTTTCCATTGCATCTATTCTATAGAGACCAGATGATTGATAATAGTAGTTATTTACCATTTTTATTGTATTTAATTCTTTTTCCAGCTTGTACAGTATACAACGATTATTATTCATCAGTGATCCACCTCATGGTAATGTGGCCCCTTTTTTCTTTTAATTTGCTGTTATCATTGGTCATTTCTCCAATCTTTACTACTCATATTTCTGTAATATTTACTTGATCGTATGATCTGGAGTTGTGTTCTTATCCTATTCTTTTGCTACTTCATTTTTATATTTTGAGTATTTATTCTTTATTTTTTATGTCCATCATATATGATTTCTAAATTCTGTTTTTTATATACATATTTCATATGAGATCCCTTTACCTTTTTTTTTCTCATGTATTATGGGCTTATGTATAATAATTTATACGTGTGTGGTAATTATGGCTATCTGTTATATTTTAGTTCTGAGGAAGGCCGATTAGCCCGAAATGTCAGCACTTTTTTATGTGGATCTTTCTGTTTTTCTATTTGTACAATGACTATATTATTTCAGCATTGAAAAGGAGTGCCAAGTTCTATTTTTCTTCTTGTATATGGACTGAAACCCTACTTGAGCATCCTAAAAGAGTGCCACATAAGCCTAAAACAGTACATTCACATCTTGACCAGGCCACACAGTGACCATATACTACCACATACAAGACAAATACCACCAAATCATGACCAGATCACATATTACCACCATATAGTGAGAGTACTACAATAATGATCATTAATAAAAGCCACAATACTAATAACACTAATATTTCCACTGGTAACATTATACACGAGCTCTGTATATAGTTTCAGTGTACAGGTAATGGAGTAGTCACCAGTGACATTATACACATGAGCTCTGTATTAAGTTTCAGTGTAAAGGTAATGGAGTAATCACCGGTGGCATTATACACAAGAACTCTGTATAGAGTGTCAGTGTACAGGTAATACAGTGATCACCAGTGTCATTATGCACAGGAGCTCTGTACATAGTGCCAATGTACAGGTAATGGATTAATCACCGGTGGCATTATACACAAGAGTTCTGTATATAGTGTCGGTGTACAGGTAATATAGTGATCACCAGTGACATTATACACAGGAGCTCTGTACACAGTTTACTGTATATAGTGTAAGTGTACAAGTAACACACTGACTCACTGGTGACGTCTTTAGTTGAAGTCTTTCATCTTCATCCAGTGCAGACTGCCATCACTTCTTCCAGACAGGACTCATCTCTGCATAAAATAACACAATTATCTATAGCTGATCACTTCCAGAGAACATTCCACACTATTATCCCCGACTTCTACACTGTCAGATGAAGAAAAAAGACACAGTGCTGCCCTGAACAGTAGCAGGACCCCTTTTGTTCCCCCCCATGGAAGACATTAACCTCAAAAGTTAAGTAAATTACAACAGTAATAATGGCCCTGGATTGGCCCCTACAGTAATTATGTCTCCACTTGCCACCATAAACCAATAATGTATGTTCCCCATCCTGACCTCCATACAGTAATTATGTCACCCCTTTATTTAATAAAGTGCTAGATCCTGGGCCGCTTTATTTAATGTCCCCTTCCAGTAATAATGTCCCCATCCCAGGCCCCTATGTCCATTTTAATAATGTCTCCTCCCTGGGCCCCTATGTTCGCCCCTATGGCCTCTACCTTGCCCAATCAGAGGAGGGAATTCTCTTCACCTTCTTGCGCTCCCCGGCGTCCTCTTGTGGTTTCAAATTTGGCGTGGTCATTAAAATTGCTGCCGACTGCAGCTGTGACAGGGTGTACTGCTACATAGCAGTAATATTGAAAGGCTGCCGACCTATCAAAGGCTACAGGAGTCGTTAAGCGAAACTGCTATGTGATGTTGACACACGGCCTAAATTGTAAATAATTTTACAATTATTTAAAATTGGTTTTGTTTACTTTATTCTATCTTTTACACTTTGTCCCTGTTAGAATCGGTTCAGTTTGTGACTATCCGCCATTTTCTTGTAGTGTTCTGGCTGCTGGTCTCTTTCCCCTGGTGCTGGGTTTGTCTTGGGTCAGGTGATTGCATCACCCTTTATTAACCTGCACCTGCCTCCCTTTCTTTGCTGTACAACAGTGTTAATCTGCTTGAGTTCTGGCTTGGAGCTTTTCCTTCTGTATGTTTAATTAGTGCAGTGCTGGGACCTCTGGTTCTGCTAGTCTTAATTTCTGTTTTCAGTTTGTTTCTGCAGCCTTTTCTTTGTTTTCTATTAGGAGGTGACCAGTTTTTGTACCCAGTCCTTAGATCTTTCAGGGACCCCCTTCCCCCTATCTATAGGTCTTCGCTTGAAATTAACCTAGGATTGTCGGTGGGTCTATTCACAAGGAATGGGTTGCCCACTCCATCGCAGGGTATCAGTCTAGTCGCAGTGCAGGGTCAGTTTTCCCACCTCGTACCCTAGTCCTGTGCTGCAGTACCATAACAGTCCCACTATGGGACAGTCATTTTTTGCAGGCTCATCGCTTCTATAGCATACAGATGAAGCAGCATCTGCATGCTATTGAAGCTGTCAGCACTGCACTTTCTGCACCCTGACCTGAGAGACTTCCTGACATGCAATGCGCATGACAGGAAGTTTCTCAGCTCTGGTAACCTGGATGTTGTCATGACGATATCAAGTTACCATAGCAGCGATCGGGACCCCGCGTCATACTGCGAGGTCTTCGATCCAAAGGCAGAGGGGCTGTCAGCCTTCTGCCTGCTCCCAGAATGCTGCGATCGTGTTCGATCGCAGTATTCTGGGGGTTAAAGTTCCAGGACTTTCATGTACAAATTCATATCAATATTTAATCTTAGATAAACATATGATTATAAATAAAAATAAACAATAACAAAATGATCTATTATTTATTACAGATGTGTCCTTCCTTACCTTTCTCTCAATTCGAGAGATTTCAAAATGAGCTCTTCAAAGCGACCAACATACAAAAAAAAATTTTGTCGGCCGTTGTATGGAACAGTTGGGAGGCATGGCTAATCTTAGTCATTCTGTTCTAACACATAAATAAATAGTTAATGTAAGATACTTACTTGACTGTGATCCAGCAACATCTATCTCTGTAGTTGCACTGACTCTTTGGCATTGCTAGTGATGGGGAAGATGGCAAAGCTGGCTTAGTTCAGTGGTGCACATGCTGTTTCAACAAGTAGTGCAAGTAGTAGCGTCACCCTTTCTGTCCTAGACTGTCATGTGGCTATGCGTATTAGCATTGGGGATGGGGTATCACTCATCCTTGTTGTGTGTTTCTGTTGACCATGCTATTTGGGCTGTTGAGCAAATGTAATTAGTTTCTCTGCTGTAGCCAATAGGTCAATACCACACACTATTTAAACTCCCAGCAATGTGCTTGGAGTTCCGAGTTTCTTCGTTTCATTCCTATAACTCTTGTGCACTCATTCTGCTTATTTGATTCTGATCTGGCTTGTGACTCAACCTTTGTCAAATTCTGTGACTTTGACCTTGGTTATTCCATTGACTTCACTATGTGCTATGATTTTGTTACTGTTTAGACACTTTAGTTATTAATGTAGATATGTGTACCACTTCTGCCTCAAGCTCTCTTTTCTGATCAGCAGCTACTTTGTGAACATATCCCAGGGGGTCCTATCATAAGTTCAGATCTCTGTATAAGAGTTAAAAAATTGAGAACCAGTGATTCCTGTGGGCCCTGCTAAGTGGAATAACTTGCACCTAGTCTGTCCATGGTACCTTTTTTCAGCTGACAGCCTCAGACCGACCCTTACAGTTACCAATTTAGTTGACTTTCTCAACCAATATTTTTCTTCAAAGCCCTGATATCTCTAATTTTTAAATAAGAATATTTCTATAAGACACACAGGCCAAACAGTGGATAATGTCACTCTGTTCTGTAAAAGAATCATTCTCATTAGAATTTAAAAATGTTCAGGATGCCATAAATATTCGTATTTTGATTTGTGATGTGTGAATGAAGACAAATTCTATAAAATCTAGTTTTACTTGCTGTTATTTATACTGCTTCAATTTTTTAAACCCTGTTTACTATAATATAACTACAACACTGTATGTGAATATGTCTTTATTTCTTATTTGTAGATTTTTTTTAAACTACATTTTAGGGCTTCCAAAGGAGCTTGAAGAGATGAAGCTAAATATATTTATAAATTATTTTGAGGTTTTATTCATGTCAAAGAGTGAGGACACCCCTTGTAAGTGAACAACAAAAGAGTAATATATTGACAGAATCCCAAACAGGACTTTTCTATTTTGTGGAGTACCTTAGATTGAACTCTGGTATAGTATTGAAAAGTAAAATAAAAATACCTAACCCCATATGACCAGAACAGGATAGTTAGATGTGTTCAGATATTTTTCTGGTCATACGGACCTCACTAAATCGCTCAATAAACTTGTCAGAAATTCTTTGCTGAGGAGACAGAAGCACTTAACTCCTCCTTTAGCAAATCAGTGTATGGTTTTGTTAGAAAATTTATTAAATCAGTACACCAATCTGCGACCCATCATAGGTTGACCATTAGCCAGAATCTTTGAAAAATCCTGGAGAACAAGAGAAGTCCCAGAACATTGGAGAAGGTCAAATATTGTCCCTAGCTTCAAAAAAAGAAAGAAGATGGAGCCAGGAAATTACAAGCCAGTGAGTCTTACTTCTATTCCACTGAAGATCTTTGAACAAATTATTAAACAGCATGCATGTAAGTACTTGGATAAGAATACAGTAATTAGACAGAGCCAAACAAGTCATGCCAAACTAATTTAACCCCTTAATGTCTATGGGCGTGCACAGTCCGTCATGGCAGGAGGTAACTTTCAGCTCCATGACGGACTCTGCACGTCCTGCCTTTGAACTGTTTCAGTTCAGTGCCGACAGCTGTCTATGACAGCTCAGAAGCACAGGAAGGGGGGCAGGGACCATTGCACTCCGTCCCTGCACCCACAGCGCTGTGATTGGTCGGTCAATCTGACAGACCGAACACAGCAGTGATCAGCAGAAGCTGAAATTTGAGCTTCTCCTTGCCTGATCAGTGTAGGAGTCCAGCGCTGCAGTGGCTGAGCCTCCTGCACTGACAGCTAGGAGCGGAGCCCCCACTGCCCCTGGCTGTTAACCCTCTCACTGCTGCGATCGAGCGTGATAGCAGCGTTCAGAGGGGGAGGCAGAGGGTAGGGGGCTCCCTCTGCCTCAGGTCGGCATCCCTGAGATGTAATCGTGGGGCCCGACCTGTGCCATGATGACCTGGAGGTGTCATGACAACCTCCGGGTCATTTACCTACGGAGAGCTGGTGAGATCATGCTCACAGCATTATGTCAGCAGCTCTCAGCATTGGTATAATGCATTACAATGCTGGAGCATTGTAATGTATTATGCCTAAAGTGAAAGCGAAAGTGAAAGGCCCATAAAGGGACAAGGTAAAAAAAAAACATTTAAAAAAAAAATGTAAAAAAATTATTAAAAAATCATATAAAAAATCCCCTAAAAATTACACATTTTTATGTAAAAAAAAATAAAATAAACAAAAAAATACTGATGTTTGGTATCGCCACGTCCGTAAAAATCCCATCTATAAAAGTATCACCCTAGTTAACCCATTCAGTGAACGCCGTAAAAAAAAACACAAAAAAGTAGCAAATTATACTTTTTCCAAGCAGTATCATCATACCGCTTGGAAAAAGTGCAATAACACACAATCAAAAAGACGAATATAAATAATAATGGTACCGCTGAAAACGTCATCTTGTCCCGCAAAAAATGAGCTACCATTCAGTATCATGAGCAAAAAATAAAAAAGTTATAGCTCGCAGAATAAAGTGATGCAAAAATATTTTTTCTATAAAAGTTTTTATTGTGTAAAAAACACCAAAACATAAAAAACGATATAAATGTGGTATCGCTGTAATCGTAGTGACCCGAAGAATACAGCTGCCATACTAATTTTACCACATGCGGAACAGAGGGGGGGGGAAAGCATTCCTAAATTGCTGGTTTTTGTTCATTCAAAAAATGAACAGAAAAATCAGAATAGAAAGCGATCAAAAAACATTATGTGCCCGAAAGTGGTACCAATAAAAACGTCTGCTCTTCCTGCAAAAATCAAGCCCGCACATGCCTCTGTCGGCCGAAATATGGAAAAATTATAGCTCATTGAAGATCATTTTTGTGGAAAAAATATGATTTTTTAATTTTACGGCTCTACGCTATAACCTTCTGTGTAGCCCTTGGGGGGTTTAAAGTGCTCAACACACATTTAGATAAGTTCCTTGGGGGTCAAGTTTCTAAAATGGGGTCACTTGTGGGGGGTTTCGACTGTTTAGGTACATCAGGGGCTCTCCAAACGCGACATGGCGTCCGCTCTCGATTCCAGCCAATTTGACATTCAAAATCTCAAATGATGCTCCTTCCCTTCTGAGCACTGCCGTGCGCCTAAAGAGTGGTCTTCCTCCACACATGGGGTATCGGTGTACTCAGGAGAAATTGCACAACGAATATTGCGGTTCATTTTCTCCTGATACCCTTGACAAAATAAAAAAAATTGTGTCCAAATAAAATTTTTTGGGAAAAAAAGTTAAATGTTCATTTTTTTCCTTCCACATTGCTTCAATTCTTTTGAAGTACCTAAACGGTTAATAAACTTCTTGAATGTGGTTTTGAACACCTTGAGGGGTGCAGTTTTTAGAATGGTGTCACTTTTGGTATTTTCTGTTATATTGACCCCCCAAACTCACTTCAAATGTGAGGTGGTCCCTAAAAAAAATGGTTTTGTAAATTTTGTTGGAAAAATGAGAAATCGCTGGTCAACTTCTAACCCTTATAACTTCCTAAGAAAAAAAAAATTTTGGTTCCAAAATTGTGCTGATGTAAAGTAGACATGTGGGAAATGTTATTTATTAACTAGTTTTTGTGACATATCTCTCTGATTTAAAGGCATAAAAATTAAGTTTGAAAATTGCAAAATTGTAAAAATTTTCGCCATATTTCCATTTTTTTCATAAATAAATGCAAGTCATATCGAAGAAATTTTACCACTAACATGAAGTATAATATGTCACGAAAAAACATTCTCAGAATCAGCAGGCTACGTTGAAGTGTTCCAGAGTTTTAACCACATAAAATGACAGTGGTCCGATTTCAAAATTAAGGCTTGGTCTTTAACCTACAAAATGGCTTGGTCGTTAAGGGGTTAATTTTCTTCTACGATGGAATCACTGACTGGGTGAATCAAGGTGTTAGGGCACAGGAGTTGTATGTGTTCTCATCTTACTTGTCTGCTGCCAAATTGTATGTGTGAGGTTTTTACGGCCAGAGAAATCACAGAGCACAATGAGTCGTGTCTCATATCCCGGAGAGATGGATATGGCATTCCTCTCATTGTTTCACAGGAGCATAGATCATCCAGTAGATCATCGAAGTTGGCATGCAGGATTCATCACGGTGATTTCCAGGGTTTTCATCATCATATTCTTAAGGCATGGAGCTATACAGCATGGAATTAAGGCTAATACAATAATAACACATAAAATAGCTATTGCACATTTAATGGGTCAATAATAATGGGTCAATGCCTTTATAGTATCCCCATTGTATTCTGTAAACTGTTGCTGATTATAGTATAGGTAGTTTATCCATTTTACATTTTTATTTACCACAATCAGGGGAATGATAGATTCAAAGCCAGAAGCAGCTAGATCTGAATCAATCAGGTACTCCCTGTGTGCCCCCAATGGTATCTATGTTTCTTAACCAAAATTTACCCATTTTGTCACCATTTACCACCATTTTCCTTTTCAATAAATAAGCATGGCGTGATATTGAACTAAATGTTCTTATTTGCTCCATTTTTGTACCTTTTAACTTGACGTTTGTTTTCTGCATGCAAGGTTAGGCAGTGTCAAACACAATGTAAATCTGAGGCCATCTCCACAGAGAAATGGACTAAAATAATCAGTAAATTGTCAGATTTTACAATAGAAAAATGCAGAATAACAACTTCATCAGTAGAAAATAAGACTGTGCTGCAGTAAAGTACCAGCAAGTGATAGTTTAGGCTGGCAGATGGCAGGGCCATATTTTAGTGAGCATATAATAATGTTGTTGAAACCTCAGTGGCGCTCAAGTATATATGGACTCCAGCAGCGTAAGTAAAAGACACCAGTGACCGTGTATGTCAGAAGTGAAATCAGTATAAATCGAAAAATTACTATTGCGCTTAAAGTCACTTAGTCTGTTATTTTCCTCAGGTGAATTTCTAAAAAGTCAACAAAACAGTCAAATATATACTAGCAGTTATAAATAACCAAGTTCGGACAAGAATAATAATAGGATTAGCATCAAACTAATCATACATTTCCCTTAGGATGCTGTATTTGCTTCTTATAACAAATACTGCATATGGAACAAGATTACCTCATAAGACAGTAGGGGTTAAACAACCATGGATGGAAGAGACGACCTCAGTATTAGAAGAAGCAGATGCTGATTCCGAAATGGAAGTCCTGCAGGTCCTTATGGATTGAGTGACACTCCTCCAGTAAGTTTTTGGATAAATGCTTGTTCCTTGTTAGTCACAATGGCATTGATGGCTGTGCTGCCCCAGCCGGCGGCAGCGACTGCTCTAGATACAGGTAGAGGTGAAAAAACACACGTGCTAAACTCCGTGTCTGACCGTCACGCTGTGCTCATCAACACAGGACCTGTGTGACATCAGAGGTATGTGATGCACTGGGCTGCAGTCACTAGAGATCATGGTAAGGACCAAAAAGCTACCGACGTGTTTCGGAGACTACTGTCTCCTTCCTCAGGGATTTGGTCCTGCTTGCGATCTCGGCATTATATATACACACCGATGGAATTGAGTAAATTAATAAATAATGATGATCATCAATGGAAACCAAATAGTTCAATCTCGCTGTTAAGTCCTTTAGGAATGAGAGTATCAAGCATAAAAATCCAGCGTGATTCGGCATGAGACATTAATTTTATATGGTCTCCTTTGCGTGCCTGTTTGTGAACGAGTTCTATGCCCATAACTGTCATAATAGACACCAATCCTTCATGATGGTTTGCAAAATGACTTGATAAAGGATGGCCCATAAATTTCTTTTATGTTCATTTATCCTTGTTTTTAACGGGCGTTTTGTGCGCACTACATAAATTTTTTCGCAGGGTCATTTTATCGTGTAAATATCACTCTCTGTGGCACAAGTGATATAGTCATCAATTGCATATTCCTTATTCCCTTCTACAAAGATTGATTGTTTGACAGTTTTTGTTTGGCGACAAATACAACTACTTCTGCAGGGAAAAAATCCTTTCAGATTATCCAAAAAAGGTAAAGCAGATTTTTTTACACAGTTTGAGGTCACACTAGGGGCAATAATGCTCTTAAGGTTGCGTGCCTTCCTATACACGAATCTTGGGCCTTGTGGAATGATTGATCCCAAGATTCCAATGTTTCCTAACTATTTTAGTTAGGATATGGGAGTTAGAATTATATTCTGAAATAATAGGGATGAATTCATCCTGAAGTGATGAGTCACAGAAAGTGTGTGCTTCCTGGATTATAAAATGGTCAGTCCATAATTATATTGTGTATTTTTTCAGACAAAAGAATACACTCTATAATCCAGAAATGTAAACACAAATGTTCTCCAAATAAAGTGTGCATGTTGTAAAAAAAATACAGATTTTTTTTTTTTACAACAAATCTCCAAATCATACTTATCTATCTAATTGTGGTTCAATTTTCACCCTTTTTACAAAGATTGCATCAAAGCAGCGACATATATATATATATATATATATATATATATATATATAATGAAAAAGCAGAGAAATGGAGTCTATGCTATTATATAAAAATAGTACAGTTTATTTATCATAGTAAAATGACATAGAAATTCATAAATATGCAGAGAGTGCTCTGCCTAGACGGTGATAACTATAAATCTATGGCTCTTATTATATGCCCAACATGTTCTAGTGTGGAAGCAGGACACCCTAGCTATGATCTAGGGTATTTAGGTCACTTTATGATGTTCACATACTTTTGGTAATTGTCTCTGCTCACTCATACTCTATATTAATGCTCTCTGCATATTTATGAATTTCTATGTCATTTTATTATGATAAATAAACTTTACTATTTTTATAAAATAGCATAAACTCAATTTCTCTGTTTTTTCCAGATTTTTTCTTTGCACACTTTGTTGTTTCAATTGTCAATATTTAATCCTAAGCGTGTGTGCACATGCTGCAGAATGATCTGCGAATTTTTCCGCCGGATTTAGCAAAATCCGCAGGTCAAAAGACCTGCAGTTTATCTGCGGATTAGCCTGCGGTTTTATCCTGCGGTTTCACACCCCTACAATGGAGCAGGTGGCAAACTGCAGCGGAATCCGCAGAAAGAATTAACATGTCAATTCTTTTTGCGGATTTGAAACCGCAGCAAGTCTGCGCTGAAAATTCCGCACAGTGTGCACTGCGGATTTCATTTTCCATAGGCTAAAAGGGTACTGTACAACGCAGCAGAAACTGCTTTGAACCCACAGGGTCAAAACCGCTGTGGATCCGCAGCAGAATCCGCAGCATGTGCACACACCCTTACATGCCACCTGAGTACAATGGTCTGTTGCAGGTGCTTGCTTTTGGGTCGAAAAAACCCAACTTTTTTTTGCCCTGTCCTTTTTTAGAAGGGTCCTGTTTGTTTAAAAAAAATCTTTAAGAGGGCACATTTTAATTTTGAGATGCGTACCTGTTATAATTGTTCTATTGCGCAACTGTACACCCCATGAGCATGCTGCATGCTGTTTCCACATGTTTGTTTATTGCCTTGAACTTTGCCACATAGCATTTTAGAACTCTGTAGCTTTTGTTCTATTTTTGTTTAAGGAGGGATAATTAATAAAAATGAAAAAGGTAAGGTTTTGCAACTGTTATATTAGTCGAATCTGATAATTGTATGCGCCAGAAAATACTGCTAGCTGTTGCCACAAATTACTGACCATGCATGTGCCTAGCTAGCAACACAATTTGTGAATAGGGAAGGGGAATTTAAAAAAAAAAAATCTTTAAAAAAATACAAAATACATATCTATTTAGCTAACCAAATTTGACAAGTGTATAGTGTTACTGCTATGGGTGTAGTGTCCTATCGAGTCTTCAGCAAATGTTTGTGAGGGTATTCAGCTTGGCTTTGTTACATCCAAGTGAACCAGAAGATTACCACAAGTGTTCAAAACTTAGCATTTGTCAAAATGAATCAGGCAGGGATCGATGCCATTCACTTATGGCTGATGCCAGTGATTAAATGTGATAGAAACAAAGACTGAGGGCACTACTATAAATATAGATAAATAGGATCACCTACCACATGCTGAGAGGGTCTGAACAGACAACAATGAAAAGTAGAGTGTAAAAGGCAAGGATCACCATTAAATGTACAATATTAGCAAAATTTATCTTTATTAAGCAAGCAAAGCAAGAAATGGTTTAAAAATAATTAAAAAACCCAAAGAGGTTTACAGATAGACAATAGCATGGAGGGCGATATAAGTGCCCACCAGTCACCTCCACTATATGCAGCGGGGGTGTGCTAAGGTAAAGCACACTATACAAAAGAAACCAAAAATACAGTACAGTAGATCAAACGCTCAAGAATTGCAATACATACAAATACATACCTAAATTATGGAGATTGTACCCCTTAGGAAGAATATAATAATTCCTAAAGTTGAAGAAGTTAAGGAGCTATCCCTTTAATAATGGATGTAATAGTCTCAGGTAAAAGGGGGAAAAAAAGCTAAGAGGAAATAAATAAGGCTGTATAAGACCTGTTGGAATCTGGGAAAGAGTCATCTGGTCACGTCATAGTATGTGGAGGGAGACGAACCCCGTGCGTATCGCCACACAGCGTGGTTTCCTCAGGGGAAAGTGAGGAGGAAAGCAACTTGTCAGCTTTATATAGTCAAAGTCACTATACATATTACCAATAAAACAGGTGTAAGAGGAATCCAAGAGTACCAAGTGCGCAGGTGTGTATGGATGAATGGTCACTTCCTATTTTGTGTTGTTAAGGTTACATGCATAAAGGCTCTTACCCATGTTGACATGACACACGTGCAGAGCAGCAATCAGCAACAGGACCTGAATAGCAATCAACAGAGCACGCTCAGTTGAAAAGGCTGGAGGTAGGATCTTTAGGACCTTATGGTCACATGACAATCTATGTGCAGGAGAATGATCGCTTATCAGCCTGCATTATGCTGGCCACTCCCACAAACACTTTTGCCTGAATTGGTGAAGCGCACGCATAAAAGAACAAAGAAGGACATCAACAGCTGGCGGTAGGAACTGCATCGCACGTGACGGAGCATGCGCAGACGACCAGGCCAGGAATATAATCTTCAGGACCTTACGGTCACATGTCTGTATCCACGCATGCGTATAAACGGCAAAGAAACCTTATAATTAAATGCGTGAGCGCACCGAATTGGCACGGATTAAATAAAAATATAATAAATTCATAAGAACCAGAAAGTCACAGGCGATAATTTGTGCATGCATATCCGCTTATCTTACAAGCTATATAATGTCAAGCTATATATCATAATAAAGTCATAAAATACCCAATAGTCTCATACACAATCATGCGCCTGCGCAATGGAAAGTTGGTATATACATCAAGAATAATTTCTTAAAGGAGAAGGTGCAAGTAAAAGGATGAACAACAATAAAAGGACTGAAAGGCCCAGCAATTGCCCCTATATTTAAGTAGAGGCAAGGGCATATGGTTTTATGCCCTACACACATATATGACGCTGCCTGCAAATATTCAAGGGGAAAAAAATAAATAACTAAAATAAAATTAATATGATAACATGTAGATCACGCAAGACAAGTAGTCGTGTTTAAGTGTATAGATTAGCAAGGTACTGAACACATTACTACATACTCCCCAGCAACATGCCTGCTGTCTTGGAGTCATACTTGACTCGGAGCTTTCCTTTACCCCCAACATCCGATCACTGACTCGCTCTTGTTATCTGCACCTCAAAAACATTTCTAGAATTCAACCTTTTCTTACTTTTGACTCCGCAAAAACTCTTACTGTTTCTCTTATTCATTCTCGTCTAGACTATTGTAACTCTCTTCTAATCGGTCTCCCTCATACCAAATTTTCCCCCCTCCAATCTGTCTTGAATGCTGCAGCCAGGATCATATTCCTCGCCAATCGTTACACCGATGCCTCTACCTTGTGCCAGTCATTACACTGGCTACCCATTCACTTCAGAATCCAGTACAAACTTATTACCCTCACCCACAAAGCTCTCCATGGCTCAGCACCACCCTACATCTCCCTCGTTTCAGTCTACCACCCTACCCATGCCCTCCATTCTGCTGATGACCTGAGGTTAGCATCCTCAATAATCAGAGCCTCCCACTCCCGTCTCCAAGACTATAGATGCGCTGCGCCAATTCTTTGGAATGCACTTCCCAGGTCAATACAATTAGTCCCCAATCCCTACAATTTTAAGTGTGCCCTGAAAACACATTTATTCAGACTGGCCTACTGCCTCAACACATTAACCTAACTATCCCTGTGTGGCACAGTCAAAAGTTTTACCATAACCAGTTTCCCCGTATCATGTTCCCACGTGCTTTATGCATCTATCAGCCCTCTGTGCCTGTACTGTTACACACTTAACATTATGGCTGGTCCAAACAATCAGGGCAATTGTTACCACCCACCTTTTGTGTCTACCATTTTTTCCTCATAGATTGTAAGCTTGCGAGCAGGGCCCTCATTCCTCTTGGTATCTGTTATGATCTATGTGGTTATTGCTATGCTGTCTATCATCTGTACAAGTCCCCTCTGAAATGTAAAGTGCTGCGGAATATGTCAGTGCTATAGAAATAAAATTTATTATTATTATTATTATTATTATTATTATTATTATTATCATTATTTACTACATACCAGGGCAAGTTCCAGGTTTTTGAGGGCCCCAGGCGAAAGAGCCTCAGTGGGCCCTGTTATGAATAGGTCACCAAGGAGGATGGCAGGAACAGGCTAAGCCACCAAAAAAACAGAGAGATTGGTAACTAAGCAGATTGCAGACCCCTGATCCTGTTCACACAACTAGCAGTAGCCGTGGAGTGTACCTACGATGCACAGCCGGAGAGCTAACTAAGCCTAAAGCAAGAAAGGTGAAATCTAAACTGCCCGGGAGCAGACCCCAAAAGGAATAGACAGCCCCAAACATATATTGTCGGTGAGACAAGATGAAACAAAAACGCAGGCAGAAAAATAGACTGAGCAAACGATGGGGCCCAAACTGACTAGACAGGACAGGAAAGGAAAAACACTGTCTGCAATCACGTATAAACCCTGAAAAATCCAACACGTCTGATGTACAAAAAAACACTGACGTCACACGACTTCGCCCCCACTATATCAGCACTCCGGTATCAATTGGAAGCAAAGCAAAAGAGACCAATATAACAGGGGACTGAACAAACTGACACAGGCTGTAGCATTTGGAGCGGTGGTCCAGCACAGCCCCCAGAGGAGCAAGTTGAACCCACACAACAAGCAGAGAGAGACAAAACCAGATCAGATGCAAAGGATTAGCAAATAAACCACTTTGTTGAACAATGCAGGACAAGGGCAGGAGACATCAGACCTCTGAATGCACAGGAAAGCAATCACCAGCAGGGATTGCAGGAAGTCTGCAGACTTAAATAATCCAATCAGTAACCCCAGATCTCCAATCGTCATCATCATCATCAGGTGGCAAAACTCTGTCAATCTGGCCAGCTCCACAACCTCCAGTAACCACCAGAGGTAGTAGAGGGAGCTTCGGCTCTGAAGTCTGAGCCAGGGAATTCACAACAGTACCCCCCCGTGAGGAGGGGTCACTGAACCCTCATCCACGCCACCAGGCTTATCAGGATGGGCCCAGTGAAAGGCACAAATCAATCTCTTGGCATGGATGTCAGCAGCAGATACCCAAGAATTATCCTCCTGGCCATAACCCTTACACTTTACCAAGTACTGAAGTCTCCATCTCGCCAGATGAGAATCCAATATCTTCTCTACCTCATACTCCAAATTACCCTCAACCAGTACAGGGTCAGGGGGCACCGCCATGGGAACCACTGGCTCCACAAACCTTTTCAACAAAGATTTATGAAAAACGTTATGAATCTTAAACGTAACTGGAAGAGCCAAACGGAAAGAAACGGGGTTAAGGATTTCCAAAATCTTACAAGGTCCAATAAACCTTGGCTTGAATTTTGGAGATGCAACCTTCATGGGAATATTTTTTGAGGACAACCAAACCATATCACCCACATTAAACCGGGGACCAATGGCCTATGCCGGTTGGAAAACCGTTGGGCCTTTTCCTGAGAGTGGGACAAATTATCCACTACTTGGTCCCAAATCTGCTGCATTCTCTCTACCACAGAATCCACACCTGGGTAGGCAAAAGCTTCCACCTGCCCCGAAGAAAATCGAGGATGAAACCCAAAGTTACAAAAGAAAGGAGACATCAAAGTCGCAGAACTAGCCCTATTGTTTAGTGCGAATTCGGCCAATGGCAAAAATAAGACCCAATCATCCTGATCAGCAGATATAAAACATCTCAAATAGGACTCCAAAGTCTGGTTTGTTCTCTCAGTCTGCCTATTGGTCTGAGGATGAAATGCAGAGGAGAAAGACAACTGAATTCCCAGTTTGGAACAAAAAGCTCTCCAAAATCTGGAAACAAACTGGACTTCTCTGTCCGAAACAATATTCTCAGGAATCCCGTGCAGATGAACCACTTGTTGTAAAAACATGGGCCCCAACTCAGAAGAAGATGGCAATTTTGGGAGTGGTAAAAGATGGACCATCTTAGAAAATCTATCACAGATAACCCAAATAGCAGTCATTCTCTGAGAGACAGGGAGATCAGAGATAAAATCCATGGAGATATGGGTTCACGGCCTCCTGGACACTGGCAGGGGCATCAACAAACCACTAGCATGAGAACAGGACTTGGACTGAGAACAAGTCCCACAGGACTGCACAAAATTCCTGACATCACGAGATAAGGCAGGCCACCAAAAAGACAGACTCTCCAAATCTTTGGTACCAAAGATACCTGGATGAGGTAACGCAGTCAACGCAGAGCAATGAATTTCAGACATTGCTCTCTTCCTCCACTGGTCAGGGACATAAAATGTTCCCATTTTATGGTCAACAATTCCCGATTCCCCACATCATAGTTACGTTCAGATGGGGAAAATTTTCAAGAAAAGAAGGCACAGGGATTCATCTTAGAAGTTACCGGATCTCTTTGGGACAAAACGGCTCCTGCACCAATCTCAGAAGCATTTATCTCACCTGAAATGGGAGTGAGACTTTCAGGTTGCCATAGAACCGGAGCAGAAGTGAATCTCCGCTTAAGCTCCTGAAATGCCGAGACTGCCTCTGGAGACCAATTGACCACATTGGCGCCCTTTTTGGTCAAATCAGTCAGTGGTTTAACAATACCTGAAAAATTACTTATAAATTTACGGTAGAAATTAGCAAAACCCAAAAACTTCTGGAGAGCCTTCAAAGAAGTGGGCTGAACCCAATCATAAATGGCCTGTACCTTGGTCGGGTCCATTTCAATAGCCGATGGGGACAAAATGAATCCCAAAAACGAAATCCTCTGTACACCAAAGAGACACTTCGATCCCTTAACATACAGAGTATTTTCCCTCAAAATCCAGAACACAGTCTGGACATGTTCCACATGAGAATCCCAATCACTGGAAAAGATCAAAATATCATCCAGATAAATGATCAAAAACTTATCCACAAAGTCCCAGAAAATATCATTTATAAAAGATTGGAAGACAGAAGGGGCATTAGTGAGCCCAAAAGGCATCACCAGGTACTCAAAATGTCCATCCGGGGTATTAAACGCCGTCTTCCATTCATCCCCGTGCTTGATGAGAATAAGATTATACACCCCCTGAGGTCAAGTTTGGTAAACCAACAGCCACTTTTAACTCTGGAAAATAAATCAGAAATCAGGGGTAACGGGTATTGATATTTAACAGTGATTGTGTTAAGGGAACGATAGTCAATACATGGCCTTAATGAGCCATCTTTCTTGGCCACAAAAAACCCACCAGCACCTAAAGGTGAAGAGGATGGTCTGATTTGACCCTTCTCCATCGACTCCTTGATATAAGATCGCATAGCATCATGTTCAGGTACTGATAAGTTGAAAAGCCGACCCTTGGGAAATTTACACCCGGGCATTAAGTCAATTGCACAGTCATAACTCCTATGAGGAGGCAAAGACGCAGACTTACTCTCACTAAATACATCAGAAAAATCAGCCAAATAGTCAGGAACATCTTGAGACTGGGGAGAGGTGGAGAAAACAGGAGTGTCACTAAGAACACATTGACAACCCTAACTCACTACAGACACAGATTTCCAATTCAAAACAGGATTATGGGTTTGCAACCAAGGAAAACCCAGAACAATAGTATCATGCAAATTGTGCAACACCAAAAATTTACAATTCTCTTGGTGGTCCGGGGCGACCCGCATTATCACCTGGGTCCAAAACTGGGGCTTATTCTCCACCAAAGGAGTAGCATCAATACCCCTCAAAGGGATAGACATCCACAGGGGTATCATGGGAAAACCACAACGTTTGGCAAAGTCAAAATCCATCAGATTCAGAGCTGCTCCTGAATCAACAAAAGCCTTAGCGGAAAATGTAGACAAGGAGCAGATCAATCGCCAAAAGGAACTGTACACTGTCCACCGCAAATGCGTGAGCAAAATGCTTATCTCGTTTAGGGCAGAAAGAAATAGTAGGAGAGGCGTCCCCACAAAAAAACACAACTTATTATGCCTTCTAAACTCCTGACGTTGTGCCCTAGACAAAACCCTATCGCATTGCATGGGTTCAGAAGTTCATTCGAAAGGCGGCACCGCCTCTCATGTAGCTCTACGTTCACGTAAACACCGATCAACTTGAATGACCAAGGTCATAGAGTCATCAAGACCAGAGGGGACAGGAAATCCCACCATAACATCTTTTATGGTTTCTGCCAAACCCTTCCAAAAGAGAGCTGCTAGGGCATCATCATTCCATTTAGTAAGGACCACCCACTTTCAGAATTTTTGACAATATAACTCTGCAGAATCCTGACCCTGGTTCAATGCCAATAAGGTTTTCTCAGCTTGATCAATAGCATTAGGTTCATCATACAACAACCCCAAGGCTTGAAAAAACACATCCACATTAGCCTGAATAGGATCTCCGGGTGTCAAAGAAAAAGTCCAATCCTGGGGATCACCGTGCAACAGGGAGATGACAATTTTAACCTGCTGCACAGAGCTCCCCGATGAGTTTCAAAGCAAAAAATAGCTTGCAATTATTCTTAAAATTCAAAAATTTAGACCGATCCCCAGAAAACACATCAGAAGTAGGGATCTTTGGTTCAACAGGAGATGACTGAGCGAGATAGGCAGAAATTCACCACACTTCAGCAGCGAGCTGCTCAACACGATCAGACAATTGCTTAGTCTCCATTTAGACAAAAAATCCTCCTATGGCCCCAAAGAAAAAGAGGAAAAAATATACAAGAAAAAATATTCTGACACTTTTTTTTTTTTTACAATTCTTTCCTTCTTTGAGTACCCTAGAGTCTACAGTATGGGCTGGTGATTCTGTTATGAATTGGTCACCAAGGAGGATGGCAGGAACAGGCTAAGCCACCCAAAAACCAGAGAGGTTGGTAACTAAGCGGATTCCAACCCCTAATCCTGTTCACACAACTTGCAATAGCCTTGGAGCGTACCTACGATGCCCTAGACGCCTCGACACAGCCAGAGAGCTAACTAAGCCTAAAGCAAGAAAGGTGAATGTTATGATGAGTCACCGAAGGAGGAAAAAACAAAATACCAGCTAAGTCCAGAAAAACCAGGGAGGTTGGCAGCTATCGGATTGCAGACCCCTGAACCTATCCACAACAACTAGCAGTAGCCGTGGGAGGTTCCTACGGTGCCCTAGACCCCTCGATCACAGCCGGAGAACTATATAGCCTAAAGACAGAAAGGGGAAAAACTAAACTGCCCCAGAGCAGACCCCAAAGCAATAGGCAGCCCCCAACATATAATGACGGTGAAGCAAGATGAAAACACTAACACAGATAGAAAGATAGGTTGAGCAAATGATGGGGCCCAAGCTAACTACATAGGACAGGATAGGAAAGCTGCTATCTGCCATCCGCAAAAACCCTATCAAAATGAGCCAACCGACTGATAGGAAAAACAGGCCCTGAAGTCGCTAGGCTTCAAAAGACTATATCAGCACTCAGGTATATTCTGAAGACAGAGCAAAAGATCAACAGATCAGAGACAAAAATGGAATTCAGCTCACCCCCGGCCGGGGATGGCAGAACTCCCAAAAAAACAAGGCAAAACAAAAACAAAACTGAAGAGTACAAAGAACAGCAGAAAAACTTAGCTTTGAGATGCAGGAATCAGACTGGTCTCCAAGAATCCAGCAGGAAAATCACCAGCCAGGAAGAAGGGCGTCGGCAGCCTTATATCCAGTCCTCAATTCCAGCCACCCAGTCATCATTTAGCTGCCCAGGTGTTTGGTAATCAGCCTCACTACCTTCCTTCACTAGAGGAGGGAGTTCATCAGACCTCAATGGTGAAGGGAAAAATGAACTCACAACAGTACCTCCCCCTTGAGGAGGGGTCACCGAACCCTCATCCATGCCACCAGGGCGATCCGGGTGAGCCCGATGAAAGGCACGCACCAATCTTTCGGCATGAATATCAGAGGCAGAGACCCAGGAATTATCCTCCTGACCATAACCCTTCCACTTAACCAAATACTGGAGTCTCCGTCTAGCCAGACGGGAATCCAGTATCTTCTCTACCTCATATTCCATGTTACCTTCAACCAATATAGGGTCAGGAGGTGCCACCACAGGAACTACTGGTTCAACAAACCTCTTCAACAAGGACTTATGAAACACATTATGAATTTTAAATGTGACAGGAAGAGCCAGCCGAAAAGAGACCGGATTAATAATCTCCAAAATCTTGTAAGGTCCAATAAATCTAGGCTTAAACTTAGGAAAAGCCACCTTCATAGCGATATTTTTTGATGACAACCAAACCATATCACCCACCTTAAACTGGGGACCAACGGTCCTACGCTGGTTGGAAAACCGCTGGGCCTTTTCCTGGGAGAGAGACAACTTATCCACTACTTGGTCCCAGATCTGATGCATTCTCTCCACCACAGTGTCAACACCTGGGCAGGCAGAAGGCTCCACCTGCCCTGAAGAAAATCGAGGGTGAAAACCAAAGTTACAAAAAAAAGGTGACATCAAAGTGGCAGAACTAGCTCTATTATTTAAAGCAAATTCGGCCAAGGGCAAAAATGAAACCCAATCATCCTGATCGGCAGAAATAAAACATCTCAAATACGACTCCAAAGTCTGGTTTGTTCTCTCCATCTGCCCATTGGTCTGAGGGTGAAACGCAGAGGAGAAGGACAACTGAATTCCCAGCTTGGAACAGAAAGTCCTCCAAAATCTAGACACAAACTGAACTCCTCTGTCAGATACAATGTTCTCAGGAATCCCGTGCAAGCGAACCACCTGTTGCAAAAACAAGGGCACCAACTCAGAGGAAGATGGCAACTTAGGGAGTGGTACAAGATGGACCATCTTAGAGAATCTATCACAAATCACCCAAATAACAGTCATTCTCTGAGAGACAAGCATATCAGAGATAAAATCCATTGAAATATGGGTCCATGGCCTCCTGGGCACCGGCAAAGGCATCAACAAGCCACTAGAGCGAGAACAAGGTTTAGACCGGGAGCAAGTCCCACAGGACTGCACAAAATTCCTGACATCACGAGACAAGGCGGGCCACCAAAAAGGTCGACTCACCAGATCTCTAGTACCAAAAATACCTGGATGACCAGCCAATGCAGAGCAATGAACTTCAGACATCACGCTCTTCCTCCACTGGTCAGGAACATACAACTTTCCACTGGGACAACGCTCAGGTTTGTCCTCCTGAAACTCTTCCAGAGCACGTTTCAAATCGGGCGAGATGGCAGAAAGAACTACCCCCTCGCCTAAGATGGTAGCAGGCTTAGTCACAACAGGAGAATCAGCAAGGAAACTCCTAGAGAGGGCGTCTGCCTTGACATTCTTAGTGCCCGGAAGAAAAGAGACCACAAAATCAAAACGTGTGAAAAACAAGGCCCACCTAGCCTGTCTAGGATTCAGGCGCTTGGCCGACTCCAGGTAAATCAAATTCTTGTGGTCAGTAAGGACCACAACTTGGTGTTTGGCTCCCTCCAACCAATGTCTCCACTCCTCAAATGCCCATTTCATGGCCAACAGTTCCCGATTCCCCACATCATAGTTACGTTCGGATGGGGAGAACTTTCGGGAAAAGAAAGCACAGGGATTCATTTTAGATGTCACAGGATCTTTTTGGGACAACATCGCTCCTGCACCAATCTCAGAAGCGTCCACCTCCACCTGAAACGGGAGTCAGACATCAGGTTGCCGCAAAACCGGAGCAGAAGTGAATCTTCGCTTCAGCTCCTGAAAAGAAGAAACAGCCTCCGGAGACCAATTCAGCACATCAGCACCCTTCCTAGTCAAATCCGTCAATGGCTTGGCAATACCAGAAAAATTAGCTATAAATTTCCGATAAAAATTAGCAAAACCCAAAAACTTCTGGAGGGCCTTCAAAGAAGTGGGCTGAACCCAATCATAAATGGCCTGTACCTTGGCCGGGTCCATTTCAATAGCTGACGGAGACAAAATAAATCCCAAAAATGAAATCCTCTGTACCCCAAAAAGGCATTTCGATCCCTTGACATACAGGGAATTCTCCCTCAAAATCCGGAACACAGTCCGAACATGTTCCACATGAGAGTCCCAATTCTTGGAGAAGATCAAAATATCATCCAGATAGATAATCAAAAATTTATCCACAAAGTCTCGGAATATATCGTTCATGAAGCACTGGAAGACAGAAGGGGCATTAGTGAGCCCAAAAGGCATCACCAGGTACTCAAAATGTCCCTCCGGAGTATTAAACGCAGTCTTCCATTCATCCCCATGCTTAATGCGAATAAGATTATACGCCCCCCTGAGGTCAAGCTTGGTAAACCAGCAAGCACCTTTAACTCTGGAGAATAGATCAGAAATCAGGGGTAACGGATACTGATATTTAACAGTAATTTTGTTGAGGGCACGATAGTCAATACAAGGCCTTAATGAACCATTCTTTTTAGCCACGAAAAAAAACCCAGCACCTAAGGGTGAAGAGGATGGTCTAATATGACCCTTCTCCAATGCCTCCTTAATATAGGATCGCATAGCCTCGTGCTCGGGTACAGATAAATTGAAAAGCCGACCCTTGGGGAATTCACACCCCGGGTTCAGCTCAATAGCACAGTCATAACTCCTATGAGGAGGCAAAGACGCAGACTCATTCTCACTAAATACATCATAAAAGTCAGCCAAATAGTCAGGAACATCATGTGACTGGGGAGAGGTGGAGAAAACAGGAGCATCACTAAGGGCACACCGACAACCCCAACTCACCACAGACAAAGATTTCCAATCCAGACCTGGATACTGATTTGCAACCAGGGAAACCCCAGAACAATGGTATCATGCAAATTATGCAACACCAAAAATCTGCAATTTTCTTGATGGTCTGGGGCGACCCGCATTACCACCTGGGTCCAAAACTGAGGTTTATTCTTCGCCAAAGGAGTAGCATCAATACCCCTCAAAGGGATAGGCGTCCGCAGAGGTGTCTTAGGAAATCCACAACGTTTACAAAATCCAAGTCCATCAGGTTCAGAGCTGCTCCTGAATCCACAAAAGCCTTGGCTGAAAATGTGGACAGGGAGCAGATCAGAGTAATTGCCAGAAGAAACTTAGGTTGAACACCACCCACAGAAAACCTGTGTGCACAACGTTTCTCTCGTTTAGGGCAGACAGAAATAATATGCGAGGCATCTCCACAAAAAAAACACAGCTTATTAAGCCTACTGAACTACTGACATTGCGCCCTAGACAAAACTCTATCACATTGCATAGGTTCAGACATTTGTTCAACAGGTGGCAACATCTCTCGTGTAGTTTTGCGTTCACGTAAACGCCGATCCACTTGAATGACTAATGACATAGAATCGTCAAGACCAGAGGGAACAGGAAATCCCACCATAGTATCTTTTACAGTTTCTGACAAACCCTTCCGAAAGACGGCTGCCAAGGCACCATCATTCCAGGTAGTAAGGACCGCCCACTTTCGGAATTTTTGACAGTACAACTCTGCCGAATCCCGACCCTGGCTTAATGCCAACAGGGTCTTTTCAGCCTGATCAATAGCATTAGGTTCATCATACAACAACCCAAAGGCTTGAAAAAATGCGTTCACATTATTCAGAATAGGATCATCAGGTTTCAAAGAAAACGCCCAATCCTGGGGATCGCCGCGCAGCAAAAAGATGACAATTTTAACCTGCTGCGCAGAGTTCCCCGATGAGTTAGGCTTCAAGGCAAAAAATAATTAGCTTTGAGATGCAGGAATCAGACTGGTCTCCAAGAATCCAGCAGGAAAATCACCAGCCAGGAAGAAGGGCGTCGGCAGCCTTATATCCAGTCCTCAATTCCAGCCACCCAGTCATCATCTAGCTGCCCAGGTGTTTGGTAATCAGCCTCACTACCTTCGTTCACTAGAGGAGGGAGTTCATCAGACCTCAATGGTGAAGGGAAAAATGAACTCACAACAGGTGAAATCTAAACTGCTCTGGAGGAGACACCAAAAGGAATAGACAGCCCCCAAACTTATATTGTTGGTGAGACAAGATGAAATAAAAACGCAGGCAGAAAAATAGACTGAGCAAATGATGGGACCCAAACTGAATAGACAGGAAAGGAAAGGCACTGTCTGCAATCACGTAAAAACCCTGAAAAATCCAACACGTCTGATGTACAAAAAACACTGACATCACACGATTTCGCCCCCACTATATCAGCACTCCGGTATCAATTGGAAGCAAAGCAAAAGAAACCAATATAACAGGGGACTGAACAAACTGACACAGGCTGTAACATATGGAGCGGTGGTCCAGCACAGCCCCCAGATGAGCAAGCTGAACCCGCACAACAAGCAGAGAGAGACAAAACCAGATCTGATGCAAAGGATTAGCAAATGAACCACTTAGTTGAACAATGCAGGACCAGGGCAGGAGACATCAGACCTCTGAATGCACAGGAAAGCAATCACCAGCAGGGATTGCAGGAAGTCTGCAGACTTAAATAATCCAATCAGTAACCCCAGATCTCCAATCATCATCATCATCATCATCAGGTGGCAAACCTCTGTCAATCTGGCCAGCTCCACTACCTCCAGTAACCACCGGAGGTAGCAGGGGGAGCTTCTGCTCAGAAGTCTGAGCCAGGGAATTCACAACAGGGCCCCCCTTTAACACCTACCACAATTTATGCCGTGTGGCATCCGTGGTGACGGCCAAAACTGGACTTGTCTCCATGTGGATCACACGCCATGCTTTGTGGCAAAACACGTTCATATGAAGGAGGCTATTGATTAGTAGTGTATGAAAGAAAGATGAGAAAGAACAGAGAGAAAGAAAGAACAGAGAGAGAACAGAAAGAGAGAAAGAATGAACAGAGAGAAAGAAAGAAAGAAAGAGAAAGAAAGAACAGAGTGAAAGAAAGAACAGAGAAACAGAAAGTAAGAGAAGAAAGAAAGAGAACAGAGAGAGAAAGAAAGAGGGGAAAGAAAGAGCAGAGGGAGGGAAAGAAAGAACAGAGAGAAAGAAAGAGTGGACAGAAAAAAAGAAGAGAGCAAAAGAAAGGAAGAGAGGAATGAACAGAGAGAGAAAGAAAGCGGGGAAAGAAAGAAATAACAGAGAAAGGAAGAAAGGGGAAAGAAAGAAAAGAGAGAGAAAGAAAGATGGGAAAGAAAGAAAGAACAGAGAGAGAGAAAGAACAGAGAGAGAGAGAAAGAGAGGAAAGAAAGAAAAGAGAGAGAGAAAGAACAGAGAGAAAGAAAGAGGGGAAGAAAGAGAACAGAGCGAGAAAAAGAGAGAGAGAAAAAACAGAGAGAGAAAGAAAGGAAGAAAGATTAGAGAGAAATAAATATTCTATAAAGATACCATAGCAGCCCGGCTCCCATTGTAGTGCCCACCTGAGCCTCCCAATGCAGGACATATCATCATGATCCGCTCACATGGCCGTCATCCCCTATTCCAAGGCGATCCCGCTGTTCGTGCTGTCTGAGGAGGACACAGTGATAGATCTGAAGTATTCCCTGAAGTGCCTTCATGGTTCCATCAAAATCTCCCCCCGAAATTACCTCATTTCCGGTCAGCTTCCAGCACGTCACTTCCAGTAGAACGTCACGTGTGAGTTTTAAAAGTGCTCCTTGGGTCTCTGCCGTGTACTCCTGTGTCCGTGGGAAAAGTAAGCTCCCATCTGGGGCAGTCTCTCTATCAAAATTGGGACTGTCCCGCTGTAGCCGGGACGGTTGAGAGGTATGAATGCTTCCCACCATACACCTCGTACACACACGGCTCCGCACACCTCATACACACACGGTTCTGGTTTGTATGCCTCATACACACCCGGCTCCGCTCCATACACATGTGGCTTCACTCCGTACACACCCGGCTCTGCTCCGCTCCGTAAACACACGGCTCAGCTCTGTACACTTTGTATACACAGGGCTCCGTTCTGTACACCTCATACACACGGCTCTGCTCTGTACACCTCGTACACACGCAACTCCGCTCCACACACCTCGTACACACACGGCTCTGCTCCGCTTCATAAACACACAGCTCAGCTCTGTACACTTTGTACACACATGGCTCCATTCCATACACCTCGTACACACGTGGCTCTGCTCCGTTCACCTCATACTCACGCGGCTCCACTCCGCACATCTTGTACACACGCAGTTCCACGCTGTACACCTCGTACACACACGGCTCCGGGTTTCCGCACCGTACACCTCGTACACACGCGTGTTGTGAATTCCCTTGCTCGGACTTCTGAGCCAGAGCTCCCTCTGCTCCCTCTGGTGGTTACTGTGAGTAGTGGAGCTGGCCAGGTTGATGCAAGTTTCCCACCTGACGACGATAATTGAGAACCGGGGATTACTGGCTGTGAGCATATAATTGAGAAGGCTGCCCTTGGTGGTTGCTGGTGATTTTTCTCCCCGTGCATTTGGAGTTCTTCTGTCTCCTGCCTGAGTTGCATGGTTCAATTAAGTGATTCTTTTGCTAATCCTTTGCATCTAATTTGGTTGTACCTTTGTTTGCTTTCTGCTTTGCTGCTAGGGTTCAGCATGCTCCCTGCTGGGGGCAGCGCCGAGCCCCACTCCATATGTTAGTTTTTGAGTTCCCTGTTATATTTTTATCTTTTTGCTTTTCTTCAAGATCACACCAGAGTGCTGATAAAGTGGGGGTGAGGTCGTTTGACCTCAGGTTTTTTGTATATTAGATGTGTTGGATTTTTCAGGGTTTTTGCGTGATTGCAGACAGTATCTTTTCTGTCCTGTCCTAGCTAGACAGCTTGGGCCCCACTATTTGCTCAGTCTATTTTTCTGCCTGTGTTTGTGCTTCATCTTATCTCACCGACAATATGTTTGGGGGCTATCTATTCCTTTGGGGATCTGCTCCTGGGCAGTTTAGATTTCACCTTTCTGGCTTTAGGCTTAGTTAGTTCTCCAGCTGTGCCGAGGCGTCTAGGGCTTCATAGGAACGCTCCACGGCTACTGCTAGTTGTATTGATAGAATCAGGGGTCGGCAATCTGCTCAGTTACTAACCTCTCTGGTTTCCTGTTGGCTTGGCCTGTTCCTGCCATCCTCCTCGGTGACCCATTCATAACACATGTGGCTCCGCTCCGTACACCTCGTACACACGCGGCTCCACTCTGTACACCTCGTACACCCACAGCTCCGAGCTCCGCACACCTCGTGCACACACGGCTCCGCTCCGTACACCTCGTACACACACACGGCTCTTGCCCGGGTGCTGACGCTGGCCCTGCTACATACCATTATCAGTTCCTACGAAAATGTTTCAAGATATACAGAGGTGCTGCATTGAGCGGCACATGAATATTCAGATGCAGATTGAAAGCATTCTCACAAATGCACAAAAGCTTCAAGAGTAATAAGGTGTCACAAAAAGCGGTTATCAGAAACAGTTTCCTTATAAGAAAAAGTGAAAGAGTAAAGCCCAAGAAGCACACTGCAGATATTTCAAAGGTATATAGAGAGTCAGGTTTATTTAATTCAGGTAAAGGAATATTGGACAAAAGCTTCCCAAGTAATTAGGTAAGTATTAGCAGTAATATATGAAAATATTGCAAAAAGGGGGGAAGGGGTGCACATAAGGGTGAATGCACACGCTGCGGATTCACCTGTGAATTTTTCTGCGCGGATTTGCAGGTAAAACCGCAGGTGAAGTGACCTGTGGTTTATCTGCAGTTTTCCCCTGCGGTTTGACACCTGAGCAATGGAACAGGTGTCAAACCGCTGAGGAATGCGCAGAAATAAGTCACATGCTGCGGATTTAAAACCGCAGCAAATCCGCGTGGAAAAATCGGCAGCATCAGCACTGCGGTTTTGAAATCCCATTGATTTACATTGTACTGTACACTGCCTACGGAACTGTTGTGCATCCGCAGGGACAAATCCACTGCGGATCTGCAGCGTGTGCACATACCCTAACAGTTCTTGGATGAACATTGTCTGAACTAAGTTAGACCATATCAATAAATACTTATTGAATATACTGTATATATGGTCCAGATGAGAACTTCCCAAAAAGATTAAATATTAGCAGTAATGTATAGAAACATTACTAAAAAGGTGCACATAGTGAAGGAATCAATTAATTGAATGGACAAAGTCTAAACTGAGGTAGACCATGGCAAATGTAAATTATATACATATAGAGTCCAGATGAAACAGGCCAGTCCAAAAGGATAAGTGGAAACCTGTGATAATCAAAGACAAAAGTGAAGAAGAATACTGCCGGTGATGAATCTGTGTGGGAAATGAGAAAAATATGAATAAATTATCCAAAACATAGAATCAATGAAGGCATCATTTCTTGTAAAAACCGGTAAATAACAGTTCTTTGTTTAGGCCTCTTGGAGCCATGCTATTCAGGTTGTAAATCCACCTGGAGTCACGTCTGAGGAGTCCATCCGTGGTACTGTCTCCTCTGCTGGAGGTAGAAATTAGGCTTATAACCATAATCTGCAGTTGCTTTCAAGAGCCACTGTGAAAATCCAGGAAATGAGATGCCACTGGCGTGATAGGCTTACCAAGGGCTTTATCTTTTTTGGCACAGGTGATGTTGGACATATGTTGTTGCACCCTCCAGGATCATTAATGGCTGGTTTGGCCAACATAAAGTTTTTGACATCCGCCGATAAGCAGGTAGATTACATTTTTGGACCAGCAGTTTGAATAAAACTTTGTATAGATAGGGTCTAGATGGGAAGGAGCACAAATCTGTCTATTAGAGACCACAAAAGATCAGATAGTACAATTACCACATGGATATGTGCCAACCAACTTCATGCCCCTACCCAATTTCGTTGTCGGTCTCTTGAAGTGGCTAGAGAAAAGTGAATCATGTAGATTCTTTCCTCATTTGGCAACCAGCTTGGATGTATCACTAATAAAGGAGCTCAGTCTCAGTTCATTAAAAAGAATGCCCCAGTTCTTGTTTTAGATCTTATAAATATCATGCCAATGATTTTTAATAGCGTTAATGATATTAATTTTCTAATGATGTTGGCGTGGTCTCAAAAGGTGTTGGTGGTTTGACTGACCAGAGGCGTATCCCCTGAATCCCCTGAAGATGGACCTGGCTGTCAAAGCTCTAGCCTCTTTATAGAAATCATCTAGCTCACTGCAGTTATGTCGTACCTGAAAAAACTGACCTTTGGGTATTGCACCACGAATGTGTCGGGGATGAAAACTTTCATAATGCAGTAAGCTGTTGGTTGAAGTTGTTTTTCTAAAGAGGGTAGTAGAAATGCGGTCATCCTTTTTCTAGATCCTAAAGTCCAGAAATTCCATCTTGGTATAGGATGTTCCATAGGTAAGAGAAATATTCCATGGGTTGTTATTCAGGTCAAGGATGAACTGCTGACATGCCCCAAAGAACCTGACCAAAAAAGCAATGTATCAATATACCAGTACCACCTAACCACATGTAGTTGAAAGTTGGTCAATAGGTGTACAAAGGTTTCCTCAAACCAACTTTGGAAAGTGTTAGTGTAGGAGGGGGCGCCCTTTGCGCCCATGGCAGTAGCGGTAATGTGTCTGTAATAGACACCGAAGACAAAATAGTTGTTTTTAAGTACCATTTTGAGAAGGTCAAGAATAAAGGAATCATGGAGGCGGTGACCTGAAGTTTTTGAATCAAGGAAGAGGATACTGCCTGGAATCTGAGGTCATGATTGATACACATGTAGAGCAATTCTGCATTCATCGTGATATCATGGAGGCGGTGACCTGAAGTTTTTGAATCAAGGAAGAGGATACTGCCTGGAATCTGAGGTCATGATTGATACACATGTAGAGCAATTCTGCATCCATCGTGATCATCAGTGTATTTGGGGGCAGGATTTAATCATCCAGTTGTGAGATCAGATGCGAAGTATCATGAACAAAGGAACTGAATGATGAGACAAAAGGTTGTAAATAGAAGTCCAAGTATGCTCAAAAAGCCCCCCAATTCCTGAGACAATGGGCCTGCCCAGTGGTTCACTTAGTGACTTGAGGACCTTTGGGAGTAAGTAAATGGTTGGGATAACCGGATTTTTTGTGGTTAAGAAATCCCTCTCTTTTTTGTTAATAATAGCCATCCCAAAGGCCCTATTCATAAGTCCATCCAAATTTTTTTAAACAATTCAGTGGGATTAGATGGTAAAATTTGATAAGATCCCCAATTCCCCAATTGTCTTTGGGCCTCTTTTACATACATGTCTATTGGCCAGAGAACCACATTTCTACCCTTATCTGCCTCCTTTATCACAAATGAATCATTGTTTCTAAAGGCAGAAAGAGCAATCTGTTCATCATGGCTAACATTGGCCTTTGAATGTGAGTCCAATTGCACATTTTGCATATTGGCACAGGTAACATCAAAGACAATTTGGACTGCAGGGAACAGAGAAAAAGATTGTGTTACTTGGGATGGAAGTCTTTGGGTGCAAAAGGCCCTCTTACCATATGATGATTGATTTTCTTCAAGAAGCTCCAATAAATCCCGAAAGGCCTGTCACTCGTCCTCTGGGAGAGTATCCACGATGGATGGATGATGATAGAGTAGTTTAGAGACAATTAGCCTGCAGAAAAGGTAGAGATCTTTTGTTAGTTCAAATTTATCCAGAGCTTTTTTTGGGGAGAAGGAGAGTTTCCTAGAAAGGAGTTTCATTTCAGTCAGTGAAAGAAAATATGAGGTCAGATTAATAAACTGTAGATTACCTCCCATATGTTGTACAGGAAGATTGGGTAGAGACACTTCCAGGTCCTCATATAGAGTAGAAGGATTTAATATCTCGAATTACATCTTGTCTCCGGCTTGTATGATGGAGACCACGTCTGAAAACTTCTGTTTCTTTTTCATCAATTTGGAGGGCTTGCCCTTGCCCCTCTGGGTTGGTTTTCTAAGTCGCTGGGGTCTGAGGACAAAAAAATCACTAGAGGAATGCTCATGATTGTCTGTGGTGGTATCTGTAATTTTAGCCATATTGGGGCTTGGTTGGATCTAAGATGTTTGTGATTTCCTCTGAGACCATTTATAGACTTTGTTGTTATCAAAGTCACTTTTATCACGATTGAACTTGCCCCTTTTGCCCCTGATAATATCCCTTTTAAATTTATCAATAATGTCCTTAAGGCGTTGTTGGAAAGGTATCACCAAGGTATTTAGATCCAAGGATTTTAGTTCAGTCTCGCCCACTGTTATGTCATCTTTCAGTCTGCAAAGTAAGGTCTTGTCATGCTCAATCAATAGATTAATAAGAATTGTAAAACATTGGCGTAGACCATTTTACCAAACATTTTTAAATTCAGCATCTGTATCCCAAGCAGGGAAAATTTGAACCCTGAGACCTCTAGGCACTAAGCCTAATTTAAGGTACTCTTCAAGGCTTTTAATGTTCCACCAGATCTTAACAGCCAACATATGCAAATGAATAAGGTCAGAGGTAATCTTTTAGAAGGAATTGTCTACTTTTTCTGGCACTAGAGCAGTGCCAAAAATACCAGAAGCCTGGTTAATCCAGGAAGCTTCTCTAGCCTCAAAATCCATGAATAAAATGCTAGTCTACCACCACTCAGAGAAAAGGAGAATAAACAAGAAACTCCTATAAGACAATATTATAGAAACAAAGACTGAGGCCACTACTGTAAATATAGATAAATGGGATCACTAACCACACGCTAAGAGGGTATGAACAGACAACAAAGAAAAGTAGCATGTAAAAGGAAAGGATCACCATTAAATGTACAAGATTTATGTTTATTAAACAAGCAAAACAAGTAATGGTTTAAAAACAATTAAAAACCCAAAGAGGTTTACAGATAGACAATAATATGGAGGGCCATATAAGTGCCCACCAGTTACCTCCACTATGTGCATCGGGGGTGTGCTAAGGTAAAGTGTTATGATGAGTTACCGAAGGAGGAAAAAACAAAATACTAGCTAAGTCCAGAAAAACCAGAGAGGTTGGCAGCTATCGGATTGCAGACCCCTGAACCTATCCACAACAACTAGCAGTAGCCGTGGGGGGTTCCTACAGTACCCTAGACCCCTTGATCACAGCCGGAGAACTACATAGCCTAAAGACAGAAAGGGGAAAAACTAAACTGCCCCAGAGCAGACCCCAAAGCAATAGGCAGCCCCCAACATATAATGACGGTGAAGCAAGATGAAAACACTAACACAGATAGAAAGATAGGTTGAGCAAATGATGGGGCCCAAGCTAACTACATAGGACAGGATAGGAAAGCTGCTATCTGCCATCCGCAAAAACCCTATCAAAATGTGCCAACCGACTGATAGGAAAAACAGGCCCTGAAGTCGCTAGGCTTCAAAAGACTATATCAGCACTCAGGTATATTCTGAACACAGAGCAAAAGATCAACAGAACAGAGACAAAAATGGAATTCAGCTCACCCCCGGCCGGGGATGGCAGAACTCCCAAAAAACAAGGCAAAACAAAAACAAAACTGAAGTGTACAAAGCAGAGCAGAAAAACTTAGCTTTGAGATGCAGGAATCAGACTGGTCTCCAAGAATCCAGCAGGATCACCAGCAAGGCAGAAGGGCGTCGGCTGCCTTATATCCAGTCCTCAATTCCAGCCACCCAGTCATCATCTAGCTGCCCAGGTGTTTGGTAATCAGCCTCACTACCTTCCTTCACCAGAGGAGGGAGTTCATCAGACCTCAACGGTAAAGGGAAAAATGAACTCACAACAGTAAAGCACACTATATAAAAGAAACCAAAAATACAGCACATTAGATCAAAAGCTCAAAAAACTCTAGATTTGCAAAACATACAAATACATCCCTAAATTATAGATAATTGTACCCCTTATTCTGAATATAATATATATTATTCATTTGCTCTTTCCTTTTCTTTTCCCTTTTACCTGGGGATATTACATTTTTTATTATAGGGATAGCTCCTTACCTTCTTCATCTTCAGGAACTATTATATTCCTCCTATGGGGTACAATTTTCTATAATTTAGGCAGTTACCTCAGTTAGGTTCCAAAACAAAAGTCTCTAATGTTCAGCATACTCACAAAGTAGAAAACAAAAGGATATCCTCCGTATCGCAGGCGTTAAACAAGACAGTCCGTCAGATTGCAGCCAATAAACAAACCAGTCCACCTCTTAGACTGGTTGCCGTGGGAGACTGCATTGCTGTGTACGCTGTGGTTGTCAGGCCTTTCATCTACCTTGTTTGGCTCCTCTTGCCTGTGTTGCCTCACACCAGAGGAGCTCTGCAGACCCTTCTGCTCTGCACTCCTACAAACACCAAGCTCACACTCACTCTGACACACCCAAATCCTTTACTGCAGGGATTTTAATGTGGAAAACCCAGGTCGGGAATTAAACGGACTGCACCACTACCATTCTGTAATCCGTTTCAAAACACAACAGCCCAGAGCAAGTTTTCCCTAAATCTGCCTTGGACAACTAGCATGTCCAACACCTATACTCAATTTTACTCTGCATTGCAATCATGGCTACACCTGTGACTGCAATGCACTCCCTTGGCCTCAATAAGCCTCCGCGCGCACCCTGGGGGGAACACACAGCGACCCCTACATGTGACACCGGTCACTGCCTCATAATCAGGATTGGACTAATTTTAGTAATTGATGTGCAGTTAATTCAACTTTTTGTGAAGGGTGATAGCATGATGTTGAAATGTTTATCAGGTCTATTATTTTATTGTTTGTAACAGATAATGCACTATTATAATTAGCTATGCTATTAGCAAAGTGCAGCCTCTCATCAACCAAAGTAAATGAGCAGTGAATAATGTAGGCATGCTAAAATAACAGAATAGTGTAAAATTGCTGTTATTATAAACTTTTTTATATGTGTAAATTGAATTTCTGGCATACCTCCTCAAGTGACCAAACCAATGTGACAATTATTTGGAATTTATGTGTTTTAACATTCACTTTTTTGGCTCATATGCTGAGGTGCCATGTTTCACACCTCTAGCAAAAAAACAAGAAAAATCAAGTTTAATAATAATAATAATAATCTTTATTTTTATATAGCGCTAACATAGTCCGCAGCGCTTTACAGTTTTGCACATATTATCATCACTGTCCCCGATGGGGCTCACAATCTAAATTCCCTATCAGTATGTCTTTAGAATGTGGGAGGAAACCGGAGTACCTGGAGGAAACCCACGCAAGTTTCACCCTTTTGTCAACTAAATGTAACTATAATGCTGTTATGCTTTCACCTTATTTATTATATGTTTCCTTAACCCCGACCACTCACATTGCCAAGGTTGCCATTAATCTAGACATCAAGCAATAAGCAACACAATTAAAAATCCCTCCATTCTTGAGAACTGAGAACAAGAGAAAAGGTCAGTTGCAGAGTTGATTGTTTGTACAACCATTTTGCCCATCTATCATGCTGAGACAAGTATTTTAATTCAAAAGAAAAAGAAGTAAACTGTATTAATACATAGTTTAGGTGCCTGCTGAAAATATTGATACAAAGTAGGCCTACCCATCAGGTAATGAACTTCATTTTGGAGATAAATATAAAAGTTCATCAAAGAGGAGAAAAGGAGCTTGGCTTGATACAGTACAAAATATAGCTCAGCGATTTATTTTAAACCTTAAGGAATGGAATACTTGGACAATCAAGTGCAGGTGTTATCAAAGCTTTTCACAAAAGCTTTTCATCCATTTCTTTTTATCTAAGTGATTCAAACAGAAAATATGACTTGCATATCTCCCTTGTCCATTTCAGTGTTGCAAGTATCTAATTAACCTTCTTTTTACTTTCTACTTATCACTTCTTTTCCTTCCTATGGATATCTCTTTTTAATTTAAAACTGTAAAAAGAAAATTCAGTTTTAAGTTTTTAAACAAGAATGGAAATACTTCAGTTATTGGATTTAATAAACTTACATGTAACGTTGTCACCATTTCACTATTTTACTTTTATAGATAAAGCATTTCTTTATTGAGTTTTTCCTGGTTAGAAACTGAAAAGAAAATGGTTCAGTCTTTGGACATAAAACACATTTTAACAATGCGTATTATATGTGTAATATATTGCTTTTATAGTTTGGCCATTTGTTTAATGGGTTTTAGAAAAAATAATTATTTAAAAGTCAACACTGTTCCATTTGATATATGATTTCCAAGACTTCTAATTCAAAATATTTTTATTATCTTTTAAATAAATTACATAAACAGAAATAAAAAGAATAAAAGAGTTGGGAGTGTCGTAGGAAAGGGAAGATTGCATTCTATTAACTAAAGGGAAGGATGGAGAAAAAAAGGTAGGGTAACAAAGGGAGAAGTTAGTTTAAGCAGATCCATCACTCTAAAACAGGTAAAAGATTTTATATTATTATTATTATTATTATTATATCTTGGACTGAATTTAGAGACAATGGTAAAGTTTGCATATTGTACTACTTTCTATTTCAATCTGGCAAAATAATGTGTCTTTGCAGCCTCATATGATGTCACTAATATGTCGGGGCGTCACGCGGGACGGTCTCCTGACTTTCATCAACGTGATGTTCCGCACCCCCTGTGGATACGTATTGTTAGCATGACACAGTTTTACACAGACATCTCTTGTCCACACAGGCACAGGGAGGCATGGAGAGTGAGAGATGGTGGCCCATGCAACTGCCGGGGTGGCACAATATTAGCTAACAGCCCTGACAAGCTGAGAGACCTCTTTTACTAGAACCAATGAAACAGATTCTTGCCAGCCTGGTTGGACTGCCACCAGTTTGTCTGTAGACATAAGCCTTTTCCATTAATGGGATTATATTGGGTCAGAAACCAGCCCTGGTAGCATGTCAAATTAAACCGAGAATACGGACTTGTGGATCATAATAAAACAGCAGCCCAAGGTTAAATTAGATATTTAATTGCCTCATGGGCACACAAGATGAAACTATTTACACAATGGATATACATATACAGTGGTCAGATATGCAAGTACAGGTGATAATACAATAAGTATAAGCAGATGTTATGAAGGTCAGTAACAGGCTTGATGATAGGCCTTGGTGCTGGCAAAAACATGCGAGGTATGAGGTGCCAGCTGTTTCCATTTTCTTCCAATAAGATACATGGTTAAGTTAGAAGTGAACCAAGGGCCACAGCCTTGGTGACCACTTAATATCTTGGTCAGTCATTTCCTTTTCATTTCTTTTCAATAATCTTTTTATTGATTAATCACAAGATGGTAACACCACATGGATATAACCAATTTAAGATAACATGTGTTGTAATGGTGTAGAACATGTAGCAAATACAAAATATTTTAATTTATTAAAGAACAGAACTTCATGTAGAGAAGAGAGGGGAAAAGGGTTGTAAAAGAAGAAATAGGAGATAGAGGGAGGGGGGTAGAAGTGAGGAAAGGAAAGAAGAGAGGTAGAGGGAGTGAGGTTGTGGGATCCGACGACATCACAGACTGAGTTTCTTGTTGGTCAAATATTCATATTTGTAGAGGCTTGAGAAAGGTTCTATAGGTAATCCAAGGGCACCAACTTTCCTCAAAGGAGAGCTGAGAATGGTTCACAGAGGCAACAATCTCAGCCATACGATATAGTTGGTCAATTTTTATCAGTAATTGTTGGAAGGTGGGTATCTGGGTTGTACCCCAGTAAGTAGGGATTAGGAGTTTGGCCGCAGCAATAATATTGTGAACTAAAGTGGGGGCCTTCTTTTGTTTGGAGTGTATGGGGAGGTTCAGCAGAGCTATTTCAGGTCACAGCGACACTGGGGTCCCTATGATATCTCCAGTAAGTTTCTCTGTTGTTGCCCAAAAGGGTTGGAGAGCAGGGCACGTCCACCAGATTTGTAGGTAATCACCGTTTTCGCCCTCACAGCGCCAACACTTAGCATGAGCCCCCGTCCGCCAGGCACAAATCTGTGCTGGCGTGGTGTACCATCGTGAAACTATTTTAAAAGCGTTTTCTTGGGTTTTCACACAGCTCGTTGGGCCGTGTGAATGTGCATATATGTGGTCTATTTGTGTTTGAGTGAATTCATATCCTAGGTCTTTTTCCCAGTGAGCAATGTATGCTCTCTTCAGGGGTAGGTCTTTAGATAGTAGAGTCTGATATATTGTAGAAAGGACTTTGATTGGCCTTGAAGATCTGGAGCAAAGACCCTCATATGGTGTAAGATTGCGTGGAGTGTCTAGGCATAATATTGGATGCGTTTCAATAGCTCTCTCAAAGAATTGTAGTGGAGAAAAGTAAGGCTCGAGGGGGCCATGAGATCATTTAGTTCTGTCAGCAAAAGGAGTGTCCCATCAGCCATTATCTGATCAGTGGGGATTTGTCCCAGTCTCTGAGCTAGGACTCCTCCCTCCTTTAATGCATCTAGGGGTGGTGACGTCAGATAATTTCAGCAGTGGGGACGAGGGGGGTACCAAGAGGGTGTGGAGGTTCGACCAAACCCTGAGCAAAGTCAGAGATAGGGGGTTACTGGGGGGGAGGGGATTCCCCCTCTTGGTGTATGTCAATAGTAGAGATCTAAGGGTTATAGGAGAAAGAGTGTTTTCTATGTTGACCCTCTGTTTGTCACTAGAGTTTCTTATGAGGTCCACTGAACGGGAGAGCACTGCTGCGTAGTAATAGCGTTTGATATTGGGAGCTTCCATTCCCCCCTATGTTTTGGTAATGATAGTGTACGAGAGTTTATGCGGGGTCTCGCATCCCTCCAGATGTATTTGAAAAACAAAGAGTTCACTCTAGCTAGAAAAGAGTTTGGTATATGGATGGGCAGTGTAGAGAATAGGTGTGTAAATTTGGGGAGGATCAGGCTTTTTAGGAGGTTTTTCCTTCCTGTCCAAGACAGAAAAGAGTCTCTCCACGATTTAATGGTGGTCTGCACTCTGTCCAGCAAGGGGTAGTAGTTAAGGTGTAAAAGTTCTTTATCAGATCTGGCTAACTTTATACCTAGATAAGTAATACTTCTGCTAGGCCAGGCAAAAGAGTAAAGCTCCTTACATTTATTCAGTGTGTGGGTGGGCAAGTTTAGGTCCAGAGCTTCCGATTTAGACGCATTCACCTTGAAGTTTGTAAGGTTGCCATATTCCTTAAGAATTCCCAGTAAGGCAGGAAATCCTCGTAGAGGATTCGACATCAAGACTAGCAAGTCGTTGGACTTGTGGTGGTGTTTACCAGTTTTTATGCCCTCAATCTCTTTGCTTTGCTGAATTGCACACAGCAACGGTTCCATCGCTAGTATGAAGAGGATCGGAGAGAGAGGGCATCCTTGTCTTGTTCCGTTTTGTATGGTGAATGCATCTGTTAGGGAACCATTGACCCTAATTCGTGCAGATGGGTCTCTATACATTTTCAGAATGGCCGAGACTAATTGTAAGGGGAAACTAAAGCAGGTCAATGTCTCTCCCAGGTAGGCCCAGTCCACCCTGTCGAACGCCTTTTCAGCGTCGGTCCCCAGGAGTACCAAGGGGATTTTTTTTGCTTCGCAAAATGCATAACGTGAAGTATTTTGTATGTGTTATCTCTTCCCTCCCCCCCCCACAAAGCCCGTTTGGTTTAACGAGATTAATTCTGGTATGAATTTAGCAATTCTTTGTGCAATCATAATAGCGAACATCTTTAGGTCAACATTCAACAATCAAATCGGTCGGTAGCTGCTGCATAATTCAGGGTCCTTGCCGTCCTTGTGTATTAGTGATATTCTGGCTTCCAGAGCCTGAGTAGGGAAAGAACTATCACCCAGTATAGAATTGCACATGTTTAACAGGTGAGGGAGGAGGATTGAGGGGAAGGATTTAAAATAGATGGAGGAAAGGCCATCTGGACCTGGTGCCTTACCCGACGGGCATCTCGACAGAGTGGACTGGAGCTCGTCCAACCGAAAAGGTTTGACCAACCGCTGCTGTTGTGAATCCGATAGTTTTGGCAATCCTAGACGGGTCAATAGATTGTCTCCTCTTGCTCGTTTCCTGGTGGGATTCGAGTGGGCATAGGTTATAAAGTTGCTTATAATAGTTTAGAAATTCCAATTTTATCTGATCATAATCAAAGGAGCGAGTATCTTTCAGGTTTTTAATCGAGTGGATGTATGTGCGGGCTTGACGTTGTCGTATTTTTGAGAGTATAAGTTTAGATGCTTTGTCTCCGTTTACAAACATTCTGGTTGGCCAAGAGGAGTACCATTTTGCAGACTGTAAATTGAGGATGTCTTTTAGTTGTTGCTTTTTCTGGGATAATTTGGCTAGTATTTTGGTTACAGTTTGTTTTTTATGTTGAGTCTCAAGATTGGCTATTTCAGCATATAATGTGTTTATCTGTTGTTGCTTTTGTTTGTGTAAATAGGAGGAGATTGAAATCAGTACTCCTCTGATAACCGATTTGTGGGCCTCCCACAGGATCGGGGCTGATACCTCACCATTGTTATTTTGGTCAAAATAATTAAGTGAGGGTATGTAGAACCGATTCGTTAAGTTGCCAAGATCTACAAGGGGAAAAGGGTTTAGTCAAAGTAATTTCTAGAGTTACTATTAAGTGATCTGAGAAAACATTGGGTAATATATTGGACCTTTTTGCCTTAGAAAGATATTTTTTGGGTATAAAGATATAGTCTAATCTATGATAAGACCCGTGGGGGCGAGAATAGAAAGTAAAATCTCGATCATTTGGGTGCAAGTATCTCCAAGTCTCAATTATTTTCGAGGAGTGGACCCGTTGCTTTATTCTGCTAAGATCTCTAAGGGAAATTGCGCTCTTCTTTTTCATTGTGTCTATTAACGGTTCAAGCGCAACATTTAGGTCACCTCCTGTAATAAGGAGACCTTCTTTAAAATCTTCTATTTTTTTTCAGCGTCGCTAACAACCATTTCAGAAGTTTCTTTTTGGGGACGTATAGGCTGCAAATCGTAACTAAGTTCCCCGCCAATAGGCCCTTGACCAGCAGAAATCTCCCCATAGGGTCAGATAATATTTTTTTGCATCTGAAAGGGTAGACCTTTTGCTATCTCCTCCGAGACACCCCTCGAGCCTGCTTGAGTGGTGGTAGCATGGAACCATGTGTCATAGTGAGCGTTTTCAAAATTGGGGATTTTATCTGGTTTAAAGTGAGTTTTTTGCACTAGGAGAACATCCACTTTTTGTTTTTTGAGAAGGGCCAGAGTGTGTCGTCTAGTGATTGGTGAATTAAGACCATGTGCATTGAATGTGGCAAAGGAAAATACCTTATCCCGGGTATCCATAAGTATGGTGGAGGGAGTTGGTGGAAGTCTGCTGGGTAGGTGTCCACTGTTGCCTCAGTTGTTCCGTGACGTCCGAATTAGTCAGGTATGGAGGAAAAAGAATTCGGGGTATAGAGGGGTAGAGAAACAGAGGGGGGAGTGAGAAAAAAACAGCATAAGTTTCAACTTTGAAACAATTTTTAGCAAACTACTAAAGATTAGGTACAATAACCTTTCAAACATATTTGTCGGCAAACAAGGGAGAACTACAGCACCTATAGCCTTGTTGGGCATGCATTCTGTGGTAAGATGGGGGGAGGGGATGGGAAAAGGGTAGGGTAGGGGATGAGTGGATGTTAAAAGGAAAGGTTACAGTAAAGCAACACTTATAATGTTATGGGAATAGAAATACAATAACAACATTATCACCAGGAATAATGCAAAAAAGAGAAGAATTCTTGGGTCTGGGTGAAGACAGGTCGCATGTTCATGTTGCTTCTGTGTCCCCTTTTGATGATGGTATCTTAGTCTACTTCCTCTCCAGTCTCTGCGCCTTGGGAGAGCCCGCGGTATTCCATGGGGGTGGGGGCTGTAAAGGTCGGAGGAGAGAAGCCGTGTGGAAAGTCTCTAGGTCAGGATAGGTTTCCAGGACAATATCTAGAGATTTGCAAACATTTTTAATGTCGGCGGATGACCTGGCCTGAAGCCTTTTTTCACCTGCGGAGATAGAGATCCCAAAAGGGACTAGCCAGTGGAATCGGTAGCCTTTATGAATCAGGGCATATGTGAATGGTTTTAGAAGCCATCGCTTCTTGAGAGTAGTGGCTGAGAGATCTTGAAACAGTTTCAGGTGTGATCATTCATAGACAATCTCCTCCGACTCACGAGATCTACGCATAATCAGTTGTCTTGTACGGAAGTCTAGAAAACGGCATAGGATATCTCTTGGGGTTCACCCTGCTTTGGTTTAGGACGTAGAGACCTGTGTACTCGTATAAGCTCAATGTCAGTGGGGTCTTCATCTAGCAGTAGTTTTCCAAAGATCTCCTTGACCGCCTTGGCCAGAGCATCAAATGCTACCGATTCTGGAAGACCTTTGATTCAAATGTTGTTTCTACGCTCGCGGTTCTCGTGATCCTCCAGGGTAGAATGTATGTCATGCAGTTGGTTTTCATGGACTTTTAAGCTGACAAGGAGGCTATTGGTGTGTTGTGATATAGCTGAATGGCTTTGTTCCATGTCTTCTAGTCTGTGACCTTGTTGTGATAAATCATGTTTAATTTCAGCGAGCTCTTTTCTGATAGGTTTAAGAGCTTTGGACAAGATCTGTTTAATGAAGGAACGTGTTACCAAATTGCCTCTTGATTCTCCACCTGTGTCGGTGTCGCTTTCAAGATCAGAGTCTGAATCTTCTTCTGTACCATGATCCATATGGCTTGGGGATCTAGTAGGGTCTGTAAGAGCAGTTTGCTTTTTCAAAAATGTATCCACATCGGCTTGTGTAATGGATTTCAAGGGTTTAGATGTGGTACGTTGTGTCTTCACACCAGATTTCCCCATATTTATACACAAAGGGCTATAGGTTCTTGAAATTGTGGTTTAATCAGGCATCTCCCCTTGCTTGTCACTAGAGGGCAGTCTAGGCATTCATATCAATAGAGCAATATCCTCCTTGGGAAAGGGAGGCACTTTTCTGAATTGAAGGGATTTTAGCCAGCTATTGGGATCCAGAGTCACTGTGTGTGAAGAAGGCTGTCCAGTGAGCTTCAGATGATCCTATGCAGCACAGTCCGCACAGTTAAAGCAATGGGTTGGATATAAGCCTTGGCTGAGGGGGCTGGTGGGATCCGAGAGCAGTGACCTGCTAACAGCAAGGCAGAGTGGGGGAGGGGGTGAAGAGTGCAGCACAAGAACTCTTATTAAACATAGTGACTCACTGTGCCATTGGTCAGTCATTTCCTTTCCCATCCCCGTGATGGTCTTAATTTCACCTCCTCAGGTCTGGTAGATGAAACTGAAAAACCTTTGATGGATCATAACTTCTTAACAGAGGGTCATAGAGAGGCCGTTTTGGCGCCAGTGACTCTAACCAGGTTCCTGTTACGCTTGGTGATTAAACATGGCTTTGCTACATGTCTTCTACTAACTGTTCTACATATCCCCCCAACTCAGGGTCCTACAATGGGTAGACACCCAGGCAGGAATTTGGCTCATTCACGAGATCTCAAAAATGTAACAGTTATACGACGAGAACGTATGATAACTCCATAAATCCATATGAAATTACAGCTCCCATTTGTCTAGGTGACACTTGTTTGAAGCAGTCAAGCAGCTTGGGCTGCCAGCCAAGGTTCGTCCTGCCAGGAAGGTCTTGGTGCCAGCTAGGCTGCTGGGGGTGTGAGTTTTTCCACTTTGGAGCTTTTGAAGCTTCCAGCAATCATTGGTGGTGGTAGGACATGGTCTAGAATGCTTTCCTCCTCTGTCCCAGCCGCCACTACATTTACCCAGTGGGCAGTTAGGGAGATGTAATATCCCTGCCCATGCTTACTGGTCCACATATGTGGACCTTGCCACTGATGGAATTAAGCAGTGCACACCTGATTTGATCCACAACATGTGTGTGTTAGGCAGGGATTGCTCACCATTTCAAAGGCCAGGAATTTTGAAATTCTTGTGAATGGCTAGGGAGTGTATTTCCTCTTTCTATTGAGGGTTTGGGGATGGAGAACTGAACACTTCAATGGGACTGTGTGGAGAAGCTCAGTAACACTTCTGGTGGTGGTGCTGTCACATCATCTCTTTGGGGTAGAGGGGTCGTGGGGCGAGCTGGGGGGGTGGTCCCTCTTTATACCATGCAGAGATGTAACAGAGACAATGGAGGCAGGTGTCGGGTACAACAGGTCCAAGCTTTATTCTCTGGCCGTCCACCTGACAGCCTCCGCAGTACACCGCACTTCAAAGCAATTCGCTTTACTTCGCTTCACTTTTCGGCCCTCCATTTCCAGAGCCGTTTCCCGCACACCGTACTTTACACTGGGGACATGTATGCATACATCTAGTACCTCATCATCCCTTGCAACATCTTCCACCCACTCCCCACCACTGCACTCCTTTATAGTCTGCACACTGCAGAAAGCTGCAGCAGTTGGCTCCCGTTTTTCATCATCCTCTGAGATGTGCTGCGGTGGTCCTCTTGCCATGTGCACCAGCCCTCCCACGTCCTCACCCTCCTACATAATTGGTTTGGCATCAGTGCACTCAGTCTTTTCTACTATTTGGGCAGGGCCAGGAAGGTGGGCCACAGAACAACAGCCAGTGAGGTCATTAAAAAGCAGAAGAGACTGCTGCATGACATGGGACTCAGACTGCATGGCTGATTTGCAATTGGGTTAGGTGGAAGAAAGATGGCCATGGTCTTCAGGCGCTAACTTAGCACTTTCTGCAGGGGTCAAGGTGAAAGTCAATGCAAAGGAACTGGGGCACTCTCAGCCATCCCATCTAACACCACCTCAACATGTTCTCGCTTCACCATTTGGCCAGCAGTACTCAGGCCTACGAAATAGCCTAGAACGCCTAGTGACCTGGGTGCACCTGAGGAAGGTGTTGCACTTGGACACATAAACGGGCAGGTCCATGTTCAGTATTTGATGCTCTTCTTATGTTTTTTCCCTAAAAAAAATGCTAGTGGAGAAGAGACTAATTAGGGCACTCTTCACCAGGCTATTAGTGCAGTATGCACCATTCTCTTAGAGCAGTATGCACCAGGCTATATGTGCACTGTGCACCAGACTCTTAGGTCAGTATATATCAGGCTTTAAGGGCACTGTTCACAAAGCTGTAAGGGCATTCTGCACCAGGCGCTGTATTTTGGGCATTATGCACCAGGATGATAGGGCACTGTGCACCAGGCTGTTAGGGCACTATGCACCAGGCTGTACAGGTTGTATGAACCAGGCTAAAAGGGCAGTCTGTACCAGGCTGTAGAAGCAGTGTGCACCAGGCTGTAGAAGCAGTGTGCACCACGCTGAGCAGTCAGTGTGCACCAGGCTGAGCAGTCAGTGTGCACCAGGCTGAGCGGGCAGTGTGCACCAGGCTGACAGGGCAGTGTGCACCAGATTTTAAGGGCAGTTTGCACCAGGCTGAATGGGCAGTATGCACCAGGATGTTAGGGCAGGCTGCACCAGACTCTATTCGGCCACCAACACAAACGTTGTTTACGACATCAGGTTATGAACTCAAAATGGCAGCGCAACCTGTGATCCGGCATTTTTACAAACCAGGTCACGTGGTGCGCCGGCCAATCACAACCATGCCAAAACTTGGCATGGTAGTGATGAGGCTGGTAGTGCTCACACCCTTAAAGCTAATTGATTGGCTGCGCTGCAGGCTTTATTCGGCTGGCAAACTCGAACAGTAATACAGACTTCTATTTAGAAGTCCATGTTCAGTGTTCGGCACCAAACACTAGGCGTCCAGTACTAACTTTACAGTTCAGGTTGGCTCATCCCTACTTACACGCTCTATTACCAAAAAGCTTGTAAGTATTGCACATGCTTGACCACTGCACATAGACTGCGGATGTAGCCTGTAATCTAGAAAATGAGCATTAAAGAATAAAATTATAAATCCTTCCATTCTTGAGAAAATTAAGGATTTCTCCTAAGTAAATTGCAAAGTTGTTTTTACAAGTACTTTGCAATTTTAATCATTAGTGAGATTGAGACTACTGACTAGAGTTGAGCGATACCGTCCGATACTTCAAAGTATCGGATCGGAATGGATCGGCCGATCTTAAAAAAAAGTATCGGTATCGCCGATTCCGATACCGGAAGTCCCATTCAAGTCTATGGGACTTCCGGTATCGGAATAAGAAAAATCCTGTTTTTCCCTTGTACAGCCTCTCTGGGGTCTGTACGGGCCTTTCGGGGGGCTGTGCCGGCCTGCCGGGGGGCTGTGCAGGCTCCGGTGGTCTGTGCCGGCCTGCCGGGGGGCTGTGCCGGCCTGCCAGGGGGGCTTTGCAGGCTCCGGTGGGCTGTGCCGGCCTGCCGGGGGGCTGTGCCGGCCTGCCGGGGGGCTGTGCAGGCTCCGGGGGTCTGTGCAGGCATCGTCCGATGGGACTACAAGTCCCATCGGGCGATGCCTGCTACCATGACAGTGATTGACACATTAGCCAATGATGGGACAGTAGTAGTCCCATCATCCGGCTAATGTGTTGAATGTTAAAAAAAAAAAAAAAAAAAATTACATGCTACATACATACAACATGCATACTACATACATGCTACATTCATACTACATGCAACATACATACTACATACATACTACATGCAACATACATACTACATATATACTACATGCATGCAACATGCATACTACATACATGCTACATTCATACTACATATATACTACATGCTACATACATACTACATATATGCTGCATACATACTACATATATACTACATGCATGCTACATACATACTACATACATACTACATATATGCTACATACATACTACATGCTACATACATACTACATATATACTACATGCATGCTACATACATACTACATACATACTACATATATGCTACATACATACTACATACTACATACATACTACATATATACTACATGCATGCTACATACATACTACATGCTACATACATACTACATACATACTACATGCATGCTACATACATACTACATGCTACATACATACTACATATATACTACATGCATGCTACATACATACTACATGCTATATACATACTACATATATACTACATACATACTACATACATACTACATGCATGCTACATACATACTACATACTACATGCTACATATATACTACATGCATGCTACATACATACTACATGCATGCTACATACATACTACATATATACTACATACATACTACATACATACTACATGCATGCTACATACATACTACATGCTACATACATACTACATATATACTACATGCATGCTACATACATACTACATGCTACATACATACTACATATATACTACATACATACTACATACATACTACATGCATGCTACATACATACTACATGCTACATACATACTACATATATACTACATGCATGCTACATACATACTACATGCTACATACATACTACATATATACTACATGCATGCTACATACATACTGCATGCTACATGCATGCTACATACATACTACATACATACTACATGCTACATACATACCACATATATACTACATACATACTACATACAATACATTCATACAATACATACATAGACATACAGTACATATAACATAGAGTAACATACTTACCAATACTTGTCACATTGTTCCCCGAAGCCATTGTCTTTTTCGGAATAAATATTAACATAACAAACCACAAAAATACTCACCCACGATCCGAAGCAGTCCACGAGTGTGTCCCACGACGATCTTGGGTAGAGAACTGCAGCATCAGCTGTTGCTGCCATTCTCTACGGGCTGCAGGAATCCAATGACGGAAGGTAGGTATCCTTCCGCACTGTATTCCTCCGCCACTTAAAAAAAAAAAAGTCCCTAGTCTCACTTTATGCCATTGCTGTGTGGGAAATTCCCACGCAGCAATGGCATAAAGTGAGACTAGGGACTTTTTTTTTTTTTAAGTGGCGGAGGAATACAGTGCGGAAGGATACCTACCTTCCGTCATTGGATTCCTGCAGCCCGTAGAGAACGGCAGCAACAGCTGATGCTGCAGTTCTCTACCCAAGATCGTCGTGGGACACACTCGTGGACTGCTTCGGATCGTGGGTGAGTATTTTTGTGGTTTGTTATGTTAATATTTATTCCGAAAAAGACAATGGCTTCGGGGAACAATGTGACAAGTATTGGTAAGTATGTTACTCTATGTTATATGTACTGTATGTCTATGTATGTATTGTATGAATGTATTGTATGTAGTATGTATGTAGTATATATGTGGTATGTATGTAGCATGTAGTATGTATGTAGTATGTATGTAGCATGCATGTAGCATGCAGTATGTATGTAGCATGCATGTAGTATATATGTAGTATGTATGTAGCATGTAGTATGTATGTAGCATGCATGTAGTATATATGTAGTATGTATGTAGCATGTAGTATGTATGTAGCATGCATGTAGTATGTATGTAGTATGTATGTAGTATATATGTAGTATGTATGTAGCATGTAGTATGTATGTAGCATGCATGTAGTATATATGTAGTATGTATGTAGCATGTAGTATGTATGTAGCATGCATGTAGTATGTATGTAGTATGTATGTAGTATATATGTAGTATGTATGTAGCATGTAGTATGTATGTAGCATGCATGTAGTATATATGTAGCATGTAGTATGTATGTAGCATGCATGTAGTATGTATGTAGTATGTATGTAGTATGTATGTAGCATGTAGTATGTATGTAGCATGCATGTAGTATATATGTAGTATGTATGTAGCATGTAGTATGTATGTAGCATGCATGTAGTATGTATGTAGTATGTATGTAGCATGTAGTATGTATGTAGCATGCATGTAGTATATATGTAGTATGTATGTAGTATGTATGTAGTATATATGTAGTATGTATGTAGCATGTAGTATGTATGTAGCATGCATGTAGTATATATGTAGTATGTATGTAGCATGTAGTATGTATGTAGCATGCATGTAGTATGTATGTAGTATGTATGTAGTATATATGTAGTATGTATGTAGCATGTAGTATGTATGTAGCATGCATGTAGTATATATGTAGCATGTAGTATGTATGTAGCATGCATGTAGTATGTATGTAGTATGTATGTAGTATGTATGTAGCATGTAGTATGTATGTAGCATGCATGTAGTATATATGTAGTATGTATGTAGCATGTAGTATGTATGTAGCATGCATGTAGTATGTATGTAGTATGTATGTAGCATGTAGTATGTATGTAGCATGCATGTAGTATATATGTAGTATGTATGTAGTATGTATGTAGTATATATGTAGTATGTATGTAGCATGTAGTATGTATGTAGCATGCATGTAGTATATATGTAGTATGTATGTAGCATGTAGTATGTATGTAGCATGCATGTAGTATGTATATAGTATGTATGTAGTATATATGTAGTATGTATGTAGCATGTAGTATGTATGTAGCATGCATGTAGTATATATGTAGTATGTATGTAGCATGTAGTATGTATGTAGCATGCATGTAGTATGTATGTAGTATGTATGTAGTATATATGTAGTATGTATGTAGTATATATGTGGTATGTATGTAGTATGTATGTAGTATGTATGTAGTATGTATGTAGCATGTAGTATGTATATAGTATTTTTTTTTTTTTTTTTAACATTTAACACATTAGCCGGATGATGGGACTACTACTGTCCCATCATTGGCTAATGTGTCAATCACTGTCATGGTAGCAGGCATCGCCAGATGGGACTTGTAGTCCCATCGTGCGATGCTTGCACAGACCCCCGGACATCAGCACAGCCCCCCGGCAGGCCGGCACAGCCCCCCGGCAGGCCGGTACAGACCCCCACAGGGTGCACAGACCACCGGCAGGCCGGCACAGCCCCCCGGCAGGCCGGTACAGACCCCCACAGGGTGCACAGACCACCGGCAGGCCGGCACAGCCCCCCAGCAGGCCGGCAGAGACCCCCGGCAGGCCGGCAGAGACCCCCGGAAGGCCCGAAATGACGGCGCATCATGATGCGCACACACCGCGCATCATGATGACGTCAGGCTGTCAATCAACTTTGAACTTCCGATTCCGATGCCGACTTCCGATATTGAAAAAATATCGGAAGTCGGTATCGGAATTCCGATACAGCAAGTATCGGCCGATACCCGATACTTGCGGTATCGGAATGCTCAACACTACTACTGACCCTTTAATGACAAACAACAAGCAGTAATCTACAATGGACAACAATACATTTTTGCTAGACAAAACAAATCTGCCAGGTACTTTTTACAATGCAAATTTAGCAATTAAAGGGAATCTGTCACCGGAAGCTGGCGGCCTATGTAAATGGTCTGTGTCCGGTCCAATGGGCGGTGTTTCTTCTTCTTTCTCCACCCCATCCGTGGCCCCCTGTCCACGATCTTTGCCGGTACTGGAGAAGTTCAACTCCATAGTTCGCACTTCCGGTGAGAGATTCCCTTTAAGTTTGTAAAATATATTCACGGAAATGAGTAACTACTAGCAACTCCACATACAATAGAATGCAAAAACAAAGAAGGAAAGGAATTTTTTGCTATAAATATTATTTATTGACTACAGATATATATATATCAAAAGTATTAGACAACAAAGTGTAAAAATAGACAGTTATCAGTACATAGTTATCAGTTCATAAGTAACAAGGCAATATATGCACTATAAGAGTAACTGATAGGTCTGAAAAGTATGAATTTATATGAATTTTTGCACATTATAGACACAGTGGTCATGGGCAATATATACAGACATACAAGTGCCAGATCACTGGTGTGTGGTAAAAAAAGCTCTTAGGCTGGTTTCACATTTGCGTTTTTTTTTGCGGGATTTTAGCGCTAAAAAAACGCATGCGATTTTTTTTCCTATACTTTGCATGAGATGCGCTTATGTGCGCATACACATGCGTTTGTATGCGTTTTTCCACGCATGCGTTTTTTTGCGGTATGCGCTCGGGCGCACAAAATGCATCCTGTTGCATTTTTTGAGCGTCCGACTTGCCTCAAAAAAACGCATGCGCGCGCAATGCGTTTTTTTACAGCAAGACACCCATTATAAGTCTATGGGTGCGCAAATGTGCGCATTGGCATGCTTATGTATGCTTTTTTGCGCATGCGTTTTTTTTTTTTTTTACCATTAGTTTGACAATGGAATTTAGGGGTTTGGGTTAGAGTTAGGGTCAGTTAAGGGGGTTTAGGGTTAGGGTTAGGGTCAGGGTTAGGGTTAGGGTTAGTATGGTTTGGTTAAGGGTTAGGGTTAGGGTCAGGGTTAGGGTTAGGGTTAGTATGGTTTGGTTAAGGGTTAGGGTTAGGGTCAGGGTTAGGGTCAGGGTTAGGGTTAGTATGGTTTGGTTAAGGGTTAGGGTTAGGGTCAGGGTTAGGGTTAGGGTTAGTATGGTTTGGTTAAGGGTTAGGGTTAGGGTCAGGGTTAGGGTTAGGGTTAGTATGGTTTGGTTAAGGGTTAGGGTTAGGGTCAGGGTTAGGGTTAGGGTTAGGGTCAGGGTTAGGGTTAGGGTTAGGGTCAGGGTTAGGGTTAGGGTTAGGGTCAGGGTTAGGGTTAGGGTCAGGGTTAGGGTTAGGGTCAGGGTCAGGGTTAGGGTTAGGGTCAGGGTTAGGGTTAGGGTTAGGGTTAGGGTCAGGGTTAGGGTTAGGGTTAGGGTCAGGGTTAGGGTTAGGGTTAGTAAAGTCATGGTTTGGGTTACTGTGAGGGGCCACCTAATGTTGGAAAAAACGCAAACGCGGTAAAAACGCACTGAAAACGCATACAAACGCATAAAAACGCTGCGTTTTTTTCATGCATGCTCATAAAAATGCTTGAAAAAAACGCAGCATTTGTATGCATTTGTATGCGTTTTTTCAATGCTTTTTTTGCGGGAAAAACGTGCTGCAAAAAAAAGCAAGTGTGAAATTAGCCTTACCCATGTTAAAAGTGCAAACATGGATAACATGGTTTCGCATGTTTAGCATCTCGCTTCCTCAGGGGACTGGGATGCTGAGCTGAGCCACAGAGTTAAGTATCTTTGACATCAATCACATAATTGGAGATGAACAAATGTGATTAGACCAAAGTGGTGGATGTGCACAACGCTGCACACACCGCTCAAACAGTCCACGGCCGTCAAAGGCCGAGATGCTAAACATGGGAAGCCATGTTAACCTTGTTTGCACTTTTAACATGACATCCGCAAATCTGAACCTAGCCTAAGATCACTGCTTTAGGCTAACACAACATATAAAGGAATCACTAAGGCTGGATTCACCTTTGCGGTTGTGTCCGCAGCGTTTCTGCTGCATACATCCGCATGTGTCGTGTTTTCCTATCTTTAACGTTGTGGACACAGGTACATGCGTTCGTATGCTTTCGGCCGCGTTTGACTACGCATGCGTCGTTTTGGGTTTTGTGGCGGGGCACTGCTAACGCAACATGTTGCAATTTTGGAGATGGCAATTTGCCACCGCCATACACATGCAGACACTTGCAGAAGGAATGCATCGAAACAATGCATTACAGTCTATGAGAACGCATGCTTACGCTAGTACACGCGTTCGCTAGCGTTTCCGTACGCATATGTTTTTCCTGACTAAACCTGTCTAGACACTAATTATCTACCCTTCCCACAAAGATAGATAAAAAGGTGTGGTCACTCATTGTCCATTACTCTCAAGACACTGGAGACTGAAAGAGAAGAGAAGACATCTGTGAAGACACTGAATTCAAGCCAAATGTGAGAATACAACTCCTAATGTCTGTGTGTCTTTTTACTCCCTCCAGTCTGTTTTTTTTCTGTCACTTTCTTGCAGCATTCTTCACCATGGACTCAAGGCCTGAGTACACAGGACAGGATTCTTAAGTGAGTACCTTTTGCAACTATGGTTGATAAGTACCACTGTACATATGTGCCAAAATCATGTTTTTTCTTTTACAGAACACTTCATCAAGTGCCCAGGAACCGGAGCAGCAGGAGCAGAGGGAGGCACAAGGACCGGTGAGCAGACGGCATGTAAGTTTTTTTTTTTTCTTTGGGTGTTGATCGTTTTTGTTGCCTTTTTTTTTCTCTTTTTTTGGGGGGATTTGCCTTATTTATCTTTACAACATTAATGTTTTTATTTCATTTATAGGTTCCACAATAGGAGGAGGACTACATAGACAATGACCTCCTCATCTCACTTGTTGAGGAGAGTCACCTTGTGAGACAGCCGGCATCGAGAGCACTCAGACATGGTGGTGCTTTGGCGGCAGTGGAATGAGGTGGCCCAAGAGCTGATGGATGACTGGGACAATGGTACGCCACGAGCCAGAAAGGACTTTTGTAAGTATTGCAATGTTGTATGACGAATCAGTGAACCTGTAAAGGCCGGGATTACATAACTGTGTGTGAGACGATAAACTCATGGGAGTTTCTCGCGTCACACACGGTTGGGTGATCCCAGCCTAAAGTGCATTGTTTAACCCTTTTTTTATCCCCCTTCACAGTGAACAAAGTCAGAACCCATTGGCATTCAATGAAGGATCGCTTCAACAAAGACCTAAGACAGGAGAACCAGGCTTGCAGTGGTGGTGGTATAGCAAGGATCCGCAAATATAAATACTACCGGATGCTGTCTTTCCTGAGGCCTGTCCTTGCTCAGAGAACGTAAGTATTTTTGTGTTGTACAGTATTCCATTGTATTGTGTTTCCTAATCTGAATTTTTCTATTCCACAGGAGTACAATATTTTTTTGTGGTAGTAATGTTTTGCTTTTCTTTTCACAGAACCTGAAGCAGCACTCTGGAACCTGGTTCGTCCTCTGGAGCGGTCCTTCAGCGAACAGCCTCGGAGCAGTCACAGCCATCCACGAGCAAAGCAGTAAGTAGGCCGGCGTCACAGGCTGAAGAACAGGCAGTTGGTCCATCAAGTCTTCCCCTCCCAGACCTCCTCCGCCTCTTTTTTTTAATGTTGGGTCTTTCCGACAGTGGCAGAAGGCCTCAGACAGGACACTCATGCCCGAGTTTCTACACTTGAGCTCTGTTTTCCAGTATGGCATGAAGTAGATGGTAGATAGACTGGATAGTGGTTTGAACCATATTGACTCACTTTTCCGACATCCAGAGGCCAGCGCATTATTTTTTACGGCCATTGAACGGTGCATGGTGGAAAACCTTACGACTGAACTTCAGCTGAATGTGATGCAGGCCTGCAGTGCTGCATACGTTCAGGCTATGCAGCAGACTCGGTTATAACCGCAGGCACATGTATTTCCCACTGTGCCACCAGTTACCCCTTTTACTTCAATACCGAGTTCTGCTGCATACCCCTGTATGGCCACCACCATACCCAGTCCTGCCGCACTCCACTACAGCGCCATCACCATGCGAAGTGCAGCTGATAGCATCAAGCAGAGTCCTGCTCCTGCCCAGCCATTCACCACCACCAGCACGCAGGTTCCTGCTACTTCAAGGCCGTCAACAAGCACGCGGATTCCGGGTCCTGCACGGTGGTCCACCGCCACCAAGCCTTCTGAACCCACCACTCCCACCCTTCCAAGGAGAAGAAGAAACAGCCAGCATCCTCATGGAAGGCAGAAAAAGCGGAAAAGGGAATAGAGGTGGGAAAGGACAGTCGTGCTCCCTCCACCACCCTCACCTCCCAATGTGTCTGTTATGTCCAATTTGTCCCTCCCTTCTAATGTGTCTATCCCGTCCCATGTTTCCACTCCTAATGTGTCACCCTCGATCCTTGATCTCCAAGACCCCACACATCTATTAGCCCCTTCCCCTGGAACCCATTCAGTGTCCACCCCAAGCCAATCCTCCCGTCTCCACACCCCCCTGGTTCGTAACATTTCCCCCTCATTTTGCAAAAAATACTTTTTTTTTTTGTAAATAAAATTGTGTTGTTTGCCTCATATCACTGCTTGTTCTTTGTCTCTTTCGTCACCGGAAACATACCCCGTGCGCCGTCAACACAAGTCGCCGTATACACACACACTCTGTTTTTTTTCCACCTCATAGTTCCATGAAACACAATCTTTTTTTCTTTTTCTTTTTTGTGTCTGTCATGGAGCTATGAGGTGGCAAAACAACAAAGAGGCCTGAAAATCCTCTCCCCCCAAAAAAGGTAAACAACACAACTGGTCAGGGGTTTGCAATAAACACCTGCCCAGGTGTTAGTACTATTGCACTCAGGATGCTGTGTTTTTTGCATACTGAGTGCTGTAGTTCTGAAACACGGGCAGGTGAGTAAATATATGAGGTGGATTTCCTCTATCATCTCTTTAGTGTGCATTAATCTATTGGACTATAGATAATGCAGACTAAATAGACTATGGAGTTCATGAGTACCAACCATAGCACTGACACATAGAACAGGTGAAGTATAAAGCATGGGGAACATAAACAAAGTAAACAGGTGTTGTACTAATTTTTTTTATTTAACATAAAACATTTAAAATACAGGTAAACATTCAAAGGCCATAACATTACATAAAATTTAAACATTAAACCATTGCATCTTGCCATGCCACACGTCCAACCTCAGAAACAAAGTAGTCTGTGAATGTATCCCTCATTTGGGCAACTTCCCTTGTTGTCCTCAGAGGGTGATGATGGTAATCTGGCAATGAGATAGCAACAGGTTCATCTAGTTCGAAGGTTGGTTGCTCTTTAGCCATTATGTAGTTGTGGAGAACCACACACGCCTTGACCACCTCATCAACTGTTTAAATTATCAGATTAATTGCTGTCCCTAAAATGCGCCATTTTGAGACAAGAATACCAAAGGCAAACTCAACAGTTCTTCATGCCCTGGTCAATTGGTAATTAAAATCCTTTTTGTGTGGTTCAAGACCCAACTGGAGTATGGCTTCAGTAGGTTTCCACACATCTGAAAGGTCTCATACCCAACCACAACAAATGGCATTGGCAGGCCTTGTGTGTTGGGAAGAGGTCATGGGAGGGGGAAATTAAAAGTATTGGTATACAAGCGTTGGCCCATATCCGAGGTCTGGGAGTCATTTCCACGGCCAAAAGAACCAATGTTCACGGCAATAAAACTACAGTCTGCAGCTGCAATGGCCATCAGCACTATAGAAAAGTGTTTTTTAGAATTAAAGTACTCAGATCCACTTCGAGCCAGTTTTGTTATCCTAATATGTTTCCCATCTACTGCTCCTAAACAGTTGGGGAAATTACACATTTCCCAGAATTTTTTGGCATTTTCCTGCCATATTTCCTGGTGGGTAGGGGGATACATTCATGATGAAGAACGTCCCATAAAGCCCGGCAAGTGTATGCAACAATCCCAGAAAGGTTGGAAAGGCCAATCCGGAACTGGAATGGAACAATGATACGCTCTTTCCGGTAGCCAAGAATCTGCCAAACAGAGAAACAAAAAAATATTAGGAATAATAATATTAACGACAGTGGTTTTGCAAAAAAAAAAAAAAAGGACATTGCAGAACAATACTAATTATGACAAGTGTGCGTTTATTTTTAAATATTACGTTCCTTAGTGTAACCAGCAGACGTTCCTCAGCTGGAATAGCTCTACGGAGCAGGGTGTCTGGTCTGCTGATGGATCCTTCTACAGAAGCCAGCAAATCCCGGAAGCTCTCTTCAGACATCCTCGTATAATCAAAATATTTATCCGAGTTTTCACGGAGCTCACTGAATAAGGAGTGGTAGGCTTCACGGCTCTCCCGGACTTCGAGAATGGGGTGTTGCCAAAAGCGCCGATGCCGTCTTATTTTCCGTTTTTCTATTTTCCTTTCTTGATCACAAGCAAAGGCAAAGGCAAGAGCCAATTTGATATCCAAATCTGTTGTGAATTCCCTTGCTCGGATCTCTGAGCCGAAGTTCCCTCTGCTCCCTCTGGTGGTCACTGAGAGTAGTGGAGCTGGCCAGGTTGATGGAAGTTCCTCACCTAACGATGATAATTGGGAACCTGGGATTTCTGGCTGGGAGCATATAATTGAGCTGGCTGCTCTTGAAGGTTGCTGGTGATTTCCCTCCTTGTGCATTTGGAGTTCTTTTGTCCCCTGCTTGATCTGAATGTTCAGTTAAGTGATTCTTTTGCTAATCCTTAGCACATAATTTGGTTGTGCCTTTTTTTGCTTTCTGCTTTGTTGCTAAGGTTCAGCGTACTCCCTGCTGGGGGCTGCGCTTGGGCCCTGCTCTATATGTTACAGCTTGTGTCAGTTTGTTCAGTCCCCTGTATGTTGGTATCTTTTGCTTTGCTTCCAGTTTATACCAGAGTGCTGATCTAGCGGGGGTGAGGTCATTTGGCCTCAGGTTCTTTGTATATCAGAAGTGTTGGATTTTTCTAGGGTTTTGTGCGTGATTGCAGACAGTATCTTTTCTGTCCTGTCCTGTCTAGACAGTTTGGGCCCCACCGTTTGCTCAGTCTGTTCTCTGCCTGTGTTTGTGTCTCATCTTGTCTCACCGACAATATATACAATATATCTTTGGGGGCTGTCTATTCCTTTGGGGATCTGCTACGGGGCAGTTTAGATTTCAACCTTCTGATTTCAGGCTTAGTTAGTTCTCCGGCTGTGAGGAAGCATCTAGGACATCGTAGGATCGCTCCACAGCTACTGCTAGTTGTGTTGGTAGGATAAGGGGTTGGCAATCCGCTTAGTTACCAACCTCTCTGGTTTTCTGGTGGCTTAGCCTGTTCCTGCCATCCTCCTTGGTGACCCATTCATAACAGAATCACCAGCCTAACCATAGACTCTAGGGTACTCAAAAGAAGGAAAGAATGGCAAAAGAAAGAAAAAGTGTCAGAATTTTTTAATATATTTTTTCCTCTTTTTCTCTGGGGCCATAGGAGGATTTTTTCCTTAATGGAGACTAAGCAATTGTCGGATCATGTTGGACAGCTCGCTGCTGAAGTGCGGGGAATTTCTGCCTATCTCGCTCAATCATCTGCTGTAGAATCAAAGATCCCTACTCCTGATGTGTTTTCGGGGGATCGGACAAAACTTTTGAATTTCAAGAATAACAGTAAACTATTTCTTGCTTTAAAGCCTAATTCATCAGGGAGCTCGGTGCAGCAGGTTAAAATTGTCATCTCCCTGCTGCGCGGCGATCCCCAGGATTGGGCTTTTTCTCTTGACACCTGGAGATCCTATTCTGGCTATTGTAGATACGTTTTTTCAGGCCGTGGGGTTGTTGTGTGATGAACCTATGGCTATTGATCAAGCTGAGAAAACCTTATTGACATTGAACCAGGGTCAGGATGCTGCGGAGTTATATTGCCAGAAGTTCCGAAAGTGGGCGGTCCTTACTAAATGGAATGATGATGCCCTAGCAGCTCTCTTTCGGAAAGGTCTGGCAGAAACTGTAAAAGATGCTATGGTGGGATTTCCTGTCCCCTCTGGTCTTGACGACTCCATGTCACTATCCATTCAAATTGATGGACGTTTACGTGAACGTAAATGTATGCGTGAGGCGGTGCTGCCTTTTGAACAAACCTCTGAACCCATGCAATGTGATAGGGTTTTGTCTAGGGCGCAACGTCAAGAGTTCAGAAGGCGTAATAAGTTATGCTTCTTTTGTGTGAACGCCTCTCATATTATTTCTGTCTGCCCTAAATGAGAAAAACGTTTTGCTCACGCATTTGCGGTGGACAGAGTACAGCCTAAGTTCCTGTTGGCAGTTACCTTGATCTGCTCCTTGTCTACATTCTCTGCTAAAGCCTTTGTTGATTCAGGAGCAGCCTTGAATCTGATTGATCTTGACTTTGCCAAACGTTGTGGTTTCCCATGATGCCCCTGAGAACCCCTATTCCCTTGAGGGGGATTGATGCTACTCCTTTGGCGGGGAATAAACCCTAGTTTTGGACCCAGGTAATGCGGGTCGCCCCGAACCATCAAGAGAATTGTAAATTTTTTGGTGTTGTGCAATTTGAATGATATTGTTGTGCTGGGTTTTCCTTGGTTGCAGGCCCATAATCCTGTTTTGGATTGGAAATCTGTGTCTGTGGTGAGTTGGGGTTGTCAATGTGTTCTTAGTGACACTCCTGTTTTCTCCACCTCTCCCCAGTCTCAAGATGTTCCTGACTATTCAGCTGATTTTTCTGATGTATTTAGTGAGAGTAAGTCCGCTTCTTTGCCTCCTCATAGAAGTTATGACTGCGCAATTGAGTAAATGCCCAGCTGTAAATTTCCCAAGGGTCGGCTTTTCAACTTATCGGTACCTGAACATGATGCTATGCGATCTTATATCAAGGAATCATTGGAGAAGTGTCATATCAGACCATCCTCTTCGCCTTTGGGTGCTGGGTTTTTTTTGTGGCCAAAAAAGATAGCTCATTAAGGCCAAGTATTGACTATCGTTCCCTTAACAAAATCACTGTTAAATATCAGTACCCGTTACCCCTGATTTCTGATTTATTTTCTAGAGTTAAAAGTGCTTGTTAGTGTACCAAACTTGACCTCAGGGGGCGTAAAATCTTATTCGCATTAAGCACAGGGATGAATGGAAGACGGCGTTTAATACTCCGGAGGGACATTTTGAGTACCTGGTGATGCCTTTTAGGCTCGCTAATGCCCCTTCCATCTTCCAGTCTTTTATGAACGATATTTTCTGGGACCTTGTGGATAAGTTTTTGATCATTTATCTGGATGATGTTTTCATTTTTTCCAGTGATTGGGATTCTCATGTGGAATATGTCCGGACTGTGTTCCGGATTTTGAGGGAAAATACTCTGTATGTTAAGGGATCGAAGTGTCTTTTTGGTGTACAGAGGATTTCGTTTTTGGGATTAATTTTGTCCCCATCTGCTTTTGAAATGGACCTGGCCAAGGTACAGGCCATTTATGATTGGGTTCAGCCCACTTCTCTGAAGGCTCTTCAGAAGTTTTTGGGTTTTGCTAATTTCTACTGTAAATTTATAAGTAATTTTTCTGGTATTGTTAAACCACTGATGGATTTGACCAAAAACGGCGCTGATGTGGTGAATTGGTCTCCAAAGTTAGTCGCACCGTTTCAGGAGCTTAAGCAGAGATTCACTTCTGCTCCGGTTCTATGGCAACCTGATGTTTCACTCCCACTTCAGGTGGAAATAGATGCTTCTGAGATTGGTGCAGAGGCGTTTTGTCTCAAAGGGATCCGGTAACCTCTAAAATGAATCCCTGTGCCTTCTTTTCTCGAATATTTTCTCCATCTGAACATGACTATGACGTGGGGAATTGGGAAATATTGGCCATGAAGTGGGCATTTGAAGAGTAGAGACATTGGTTGGAGGGAGCTAGACACGGATCACAAGAATTTGATTTATCTTGAATCAGCCAAGCGCTTGAATCCTAGAAAGGCTAGGTGGGCCTTGTTTTTCACGCGTTTTAATTTTGTGGTCTCCCTTCTTCTGGGCACTAAGAATGTTAAGGCGGACGCCCTTTCTTGGAGATTCTTTGCCGATTCTCTTGATGTGACCGAGCCTACTACCATTCTAAATGAGGGTGTAGTTCTTTCCGTCATCTCTCCTGATTTGAGACGTGCCCTGGAGGAATTTCAGGAGGATAAACCTGAATGATGCCCTATGGGAAAATTGTATGTCCCTGACCAGTGGAGGAAAAAAGAGTAATGTCTGAAATTTATTGCTCCCCATTGGCTGGTCATCCAGGTATCTTTGGTACCAGATATTTTGTGAGCCGGTCTTTTTGGTGGCCTGCCTTATCTCGTGATGTCAGGAATTTTGTGCAGTCCTGAGGGACTTGTTATCGGTCTAAGCCCTGCTCTCGTGCTAGTGGTTTGTTGATGCCCCTGCCGATGCCCAGGAGGCCGTGGACCCATATCTCAGTGGATTTTATCTCTGATCTCCCTGTTTCTCAGAGAATGACTGTTATTTGGGTGATCTGTGATAGATTTTCTAAGATGGTCCATATTGTACCACTCCCAAAGTTGCCATCTTCTTCTGAGTTGGTGCCCTTGTTTTTACAATAAGTGATTCATTTGCATGGGATTCCTGAGAACACTGTGTAAAGACAGAGGGGTACAGTTTGTTTCCAGATTTTGGAGAGCTTTTTGTTCCAAACTGGGAATTCAGTTGTCTTTCTCCTCTGCATTTCATCCTCAGACCAATGGGCAGACTGAGAGAACAAACCAGACTTTGGAGTCCTATTTGAGATATTCCATATCTGCTGATGATTGGGTCTAATTTTTGCCATTGGCCGAATTCGCGTTAAACAATAGGGCTAGTTCTGCCACTTTGTCCCCTTTCTTTTGTAACTTTGGGTTTCATCCTCGATTTTCTTCGGGGCAGGTGGAAGCTTCGGCCTGCCCAGGTGTGGATTCTGTGGTAGAGAGAATGCAGCAGATTTGGGACCAAGTAGTGGATAAGTGGTCCCACTCTCAGGAAGGCCCAACGGTTTTCCAGCCGGCATAGGACCATGGGTCCCCAGTTTAATGTGGGTAATATGGTTTGGTTGTCCTCAAAAAATATTCCCATGAAGGTTGCATCTTCAAAATTCAAGCCAAGGTTTATTGGACCTTAAGATTTTGGAAATCATTAACCCCGTTTCTTTCCGTTTGGCTCTTCCAGTTACGTTTAAGATTAGTAACGTTTTTCATAAATCTTTGTTGAAAAGATTTGTGCAGCCAGTAATTCCCATGGAGGTGCCCCCTGACCCTGTAATGCATGAGGGTAATTTGGAGTATGAGGTGGAGAAGATATTGGATTCTCGTCTGGCTAGATGGAGGTTTCAGTACTTGGTCAAGTGGAAGGGTTATGGCCAGGAGGATAATTCTTGGGTCTCTGCTTCTGACATCCATGCCAAGAGATTGATTCGTGCCTTTCACCGGGCCCATCCTGATCTGCCTGGTGGTGTGGATGAGGGTTTGGTGACCCATCCTCAAGGGAGGGTACTGTTGTGAATTCCCTTGCTCGGATGTCTGAGCCGAAGCTCCCTCTGGTGGTTACTGAGAGTAGTGGAGCTGGCCAGGTTGATGGAAGCTCCCCACCTGACGATGATAATTGGGAACCTAGGATTTCTGGCTGGGAGCATATAATTGAGCTGGCTGCTCTTGAAGGTTGCTGGTGATTTCCTTCCTTGTGCATTTGGAGTTCTTTTGTCGCCTGCCTGATCTGCATGTTCAGTAAAGTGATTCTTTTGCTAATCCTTTGCATCTAATTTGGTTGTGCCTTATTTTTTGGCTTTCTGCTTTGTTGGCTAGGGTTCAGCGTACTCCCTGCTGGGGTCTGCGCTTGGGCCTCAGGTTTTTTGTATATCAGAAGTGTTGGATTTTTCTAGGGTTTTGTGCATGATTGCAGACAGTATCTTTTCTGTCCTGTCCTGTCTAGAAAGTTTGGGCCCCACCATTTGCTCAGTCTGTTCTCTGCCTGTGTTTGTGTCTCATCTTTTCTCACCGACAATATATGTTTGGGGGCTGTCTATTCCTTTGGGGATCTGATCAGGGGCAGTTTAGATTTCAACCTTCTGACTTCAGGCTTAGTTAGTTCTCCGGCTGTGACGAAGCGTCTAGGGTATCGTAGGAACGCTCCATGGCTACTGCTAGTTGTGTTGGTAGGATCAGGGGTCTGCAATCTGCTTGGTTACCAATCTCTCTTGTTTTCTGGTGGCTTAGCCTGTTCCTGCCATTCTCCTCGGTGACCCATTCATAACACAAATCCAGTTTAAAATAGAAACTCTCCTTGCGAATATCCATCTTGATGCAGGATGCAGGATCAAAATCTGCTGATTTCAGCTCTACAAGGGTCTATATAACGACATCCCATGAGACATGCCCTTTGGGTGTGGCTTGTGTTCCAGAATATCTCCTGGAAAATTTTTTCCCAATGCGAAGCATGCGCATAAAAAGCACAAACGTATGCAAAAACGCATTCAAACGCATAAAAACGCATAACATCGCGGCTTTTTTTACATCTTGCGTAAGATGATACAGCTATAAACCGCTGTGTTTTTATGCGCTTACATAACTTTTTGTATGCGTTCATGGTTGCGTACGATACGCTGCGGACTCAGCCGCAAATGTGAACCTAGCCAACATGTTCTATGTTTCCATACAGACATATGTAGTGTAAATGTATCCTGCAGATCACTGAGGAATCAAAAGAAGTAATCAAAAAGAAAAACACATCTGCGCATATCCATATGAAACATTTTTGAAGATGGAAAACATTGTAATGAGTTTCTTTCAGCTTGTACACAGCATGTATTTAATCTTACTCTTCAGGATCTAACAACGCTTTGTGTTTTTCCTGGCAAGCTAGGTTGAGTGTCGTGACAATGACAAAGCATTGCAGAATAAGAAATGTTATCATCCTCAAAGTGCTGCTTAAAACTAATAAATTACCATATAGATTAGAGAAGAATTTTTAGAGGCGAAAGCAACTATAATAAGCTTGTCACTACTTATAATTGGCGTAATTTTTTTTGTGTTTTTGTTAAATGATGTTCTTGTTTTAGTATGTGTTTTACAGAGAATTTGTCGCTACTTAATTGTAATATTTTTATACAGTACATTAAATTCAAAGCAAATTTACAATTATAGAGAAATACTAAAAGATTTAATCAAAGCAGAAATGATTGCTAAATGACATTATGTTTATTTTGTGTACTGTTATTTTCTCACAATGCTGCGAAAAACTCCCAATTTTAACCCCTTCACTACCTGACTGTTTACCGTTTTTTAGTTTTCCTTTTTTCTTCCCGTTCTTTCAAAAGCTATAACTTTTTTTTCTGACCATATAGCTGTATGAGGGCTTCTTTTTCACAGGACTAGTTGTACTTTTGAATGACTACATTCATTTTACCATATAGAGTACTGAAAAAGTTGAAAAAAATTCCAAGTGTGTTGAAATTGCTAAATAAAAGTGCAATTCCATAATTGTTTTTTTTGTATTTTATCTACTAAGTTCACTATATGCTAAACTCACCTGGGAGTATGGTTCCCCAGATCAGTATGAGTACGCTGATACCAAACATATATCATTTTTTTTATTTATGTTTATTTATGTGGTGAAAAAAATATTTGAAATTGTAAAAAAATAATTTTGCTCTTGTCGCCATTATCGCCATTTTTATGACGTTTTAGTCTTCTCATATTTAACTTTTTTTTAAAAACTTTTTTACTGTATTTAATAGTTTCCTTAGGCAATTTGAAGCTCCAGCAGTGCTATGTATAGCTAGGATCATAATGATAGGAATGAGGATCACCAGCAGACCCCCAGCTGTCACGTGATGGGCGCACCAATGGATGCGATTAATAACATGCTTTCCTCCCACACTTGTTATATGCCTCTGTCAGTGATTGACAGCGACATTTCACTACTGGTTTGGCATCCTTTATAAAATATATGCACTGGCACTTTATGCATTTATTCAATACTAGCTGAAGAGCCCGGCGCTGCCCGGGCATAGTAACTAACTGTGGTTAGTTATAACATATTATAATTATCCTCCATCCCATAGTCCTGTGCCCATGTACCCATCATACATATCCACGATCCCATAGGCCCATGCCCATATACCCATCATACATATCCTCCATCCCATAGTCGAGTGCCCATATACCCATCACACATCCTCCATCTCATAGTCCCATGCCCATATACCCATCATACATATTCTCCATCCCTAATCTCAGTACATATCTGGGCTGCAGAATTATGACAATAAGTAATTTACTTTCTGTCACTAGTTTGGACGGTTTTCTAGATATTCTGAACAGAACGTCCAAAGGGGGGGTGTTATGGCATTGAAATGAGAACTAGTCGTAACCTCCTACTCTACTTCAAACATGCCCTCTATAGCAACAACCCCACCCTCCATAGCTACAGGCCCTCCCCGTCCACATGAAGAAGCCCTCATCACACAGTATCAAATCCTCCCCCTCTAGCAGCCTCACTGCAGAGAGCAGCTGCTCCTCCCCCAGACACACACTGAACAGTTATCTATGGAAAGTGAAACTAGTGAGGAGGGAAAATCGTCCTGTATTCTGGGACACTCCATGATTACAATACATAACTCATTATCAGTAATTCCTTCCCTCACTGTCCCAGGCTTCTGGCAGCAGTGAGAACAGACTGTGTGATGGCCAGTGATGGGGGTCTGCAGCTTCTAATCTGCACAGGGGATGGCAGTCACTGATGTAATCTGTTCTGTGACAAAGCCTCTGCTGTGTGAATGAGACAGTTCTGTGTTATGAATGAGTCACCGTAGGAGGCAAAAACAGAAATACTAGCTAAGTCCAGAAAACCAGAGAAGTTGGCAGCTATCGGATTGCAAACCCCTGAACCTATCAACAACAACTAGCAGTAGCTGTGGGGGGTTCCTACGGTGCCCTAGACCCCTCGATCACAGCCAGAGAACTAAATAGCCTAAAGACAGAAAGGGAAATCTAAACTGCCCCAGAGCAGACCCCAAAGCAATAGGCAGCCCCCAACATATAATGACGGTGAAGCAAGATGAAAAAACACTAACACAGATAGAAAGATAGGCTGAGCAAATGATGGGGCCCAAGCGAACTAAATAGTACAGGATAGAAAAGCTGCTGTCTGCAATCCGCACAAAAACCCTTTCAAAACATGAGCCAACAGACTGATAGGGAAAAAAAGCCCTGAAGACGTTAGGCTTCAAAAAGACTATACCAGTACTCAGGTACTTTCTGAAGACAGAGCAAAAAGGCAAAAAGGAATTCAGCTCACCCCAGGAGGGAATGGCAGAAATCCAGAAAAACAATGCAAAACAAAACCAAAACACAAATGCAAAAAGCAGAGCAGAAAACTTAGCTTTTGAGGAGCAGGAATCAGGCTGGTCTCCTAGAATTCCTCAGAGAAATCACCAGCAAGGCAGAAGGGCGTCGGCTGCCTTATATCCAGTCAGCAATTCCCGTCACCCAGTCATCATCATCCTGCTCAGGTGCTTGGTAATCAGCCTCACTACCTTCCTTCACCAGAAGAGGGAGTTCATCAGACCTCAATGGTGAAGGGGAAAATGAACTCACAACAGTACCTCCCCCTTGAGGAGGGGTCACCGAACCCTCATCCACGCCACCAGGGCGATCAGGGTGAGCCCGATGAAAGGCACGCACCAATCTTTTGGCATGAATATCAGAGGCAGAGACCCAGGAATTATCCTCCTGACCATAACCCTTCCACTTAACCAAATACTGGAGTCTCCGTCTAGCCAGACAGGAATCCAGTATCTTCTCTGCCTCATATTCCATGTTATCTTCAACCAATACAGGGTCCGGAGGTGACACCCCAGGAACTACTGGTTCAACAAACCTCTTCAACAAGGACTTATGAAACACATTATGGATTTTAAATGTGACAGGAAGAGCCAACCGAAAAGAGACCGGATTAATTATCTCCAAAATCTTGTAAGATCCAATAAATTTAGGCTTAAACTTAGGAGAAGCCACCTTCATAGCGATATTTTTTGATGATAACCAAACCATATCACCCACCTTAAACTGGGGACCAATGGTCCTATGTCGGTTGGAAAACCGCTGGGCCTTTTCCTTGGAGAGAGAAAACTTTTCCACCACTTGGTCCCAGATCTGGTGCATTCTCTCCACCACAGTGTCAACACCTGGGCAGGCAGAAGGCTCCACCTGCCCTGAAGAAAATCGAGGATTAAACCCAAAGTTACAAAAAAAAGGTGACATCAAAGTGGCAGAACTAGCTCTATTATTTAAAGCAAATTCGGCCAAGGGCAAAATTAAAACCCAATCATCCTGATCAGCGGAAATAAAACATCTCAAATACGACTCCAAGGTCTGGTTTGTTCTCTCCGTCTGCCCATTGGTCTGAGGGTGAAAAGCAGAGGAGAAGGACAACTGAATTCCCAGCTTGGAACAGAAAGTCCTCCAAAATCTAGACACAAACTGAACTCCTCTGTCAGATACAATGTTCTCAGCAATCCCGTGCAAGTAAACCACCTGTTGCAAAAACATGGGCACCAACTCAGAGGAAGATGGCAACTTAGGGAGTGGTACAAGATGAACCATCTTAGAGAACCTATCACAAATCACCCAAATAACAGTCATTCTCTGAGAGCCAGGCATATCAGAGATGAAATCCATTGAAATATGGGTCCATGGCCTCCTGGGTACCGGCAAAGGCATCAACAACCCACTAGAGCGAGAACAAGGTTTAGACCGGGAGCAAGTCCCACAGGACTGCAGAAAATTCCTGACATCACGAGACAAGGCGGGCCACCAAAAAGACCGACTCACCAGATCTCTAGTACCAAAAATACCTGGATGACCAGCCAATGCAGGGCAATGAACTTCAGACATCACTCTCTTCTTCCACTGGTCAGGAACATACAACTTTCCACTGGGACAACGCTCAGGTTTGTCCTCCTGGAACTCTTCCAGAGCACGTCTCAAATTGGGCGAGATGGCAGAAAGAACTACCCCTTTGCCTAAGATGGTAAAAAAAGAAAATTTTTTCAGCTCACCCCAAAGAAGACAGCTATAAGTCCGATCGGTGCACGGAATGTGGAAACAGGATCCCTCTGCAGCAAAGCGTAATATGGAAAAAAATTCCAGCATCCAGATCAGTAATTAGATTAAAAAAATTTTTATTCCTTTATTCCAAAATTTAAAAAAATCATAAGATTCTCCATCATGATAAGAGACGCATCAGGACGTGTAGTTGGACGCGTTTCGGACAAAAAACAGTCCTTATTCTAAGACAACACATAATACATCTGAACACATGCTTATAAAGGGAAACAAAGGAAGTCAAGGAACAATCAAGACTAAACATAGCCAGCTGATTAATAGAAGGTAGTAAGTCAAAATCACACTTACAAAACACTCAAAATCTCACTCCTAATGTTCATACCCGTTGGAACTCTGCTTTGTAACAATAACATCCATTTTGCCTCTCGGCGTAATAATAAATCATTTAAATTTCCACCTACCCTTTTTGTCTGCACCTTCTCTATGGCATTAACCCTAAAGTTGCTGAGATCTCCTTTATGTATATGCAAAAAATGTCGAGAAGCAGCAGACAAACTGCGTGTGGTAGTGTGACCTACGTCATAAACGTGCTCGGAAATACGACGTCTCAAGGTGCGTGAAGTATTTCCCACATACTGAATATTACAATCCACGCATGTTATGACATAGATCACACCAGTAGAACCACAGTTCAAAAAAGATTTTATTTTAAATTCCTTTCCATTAACAGAAGATACTATTTTTTCTGTGTTCCACATAAACCTACATAGCCCACAGTTTTTCTGAGCACATTTAAAAGATCCACAAGTGGGTAGCCAATTAGTTATACTTGCTGAACTGTCTGAAAAAAATTTATTAGCATGTCTATTGGCACTAGTATGATCACTTGGAGATACCTTATTAGCAATAGTTTTATTCCTCCTTGAAACAAATCTAATCCCATCCTTCAGTATATTCTTTAATGTATCATCAACATACAAAATAGGGAGGAATTTTTTAATAATATGAACAATCCTGTAGTAGTCAGTACTAAAATTAGTTGAAAAAACAATAGGTGACCGACCCTCTACAGAATTTGGTGTTTTTCTGCTTTCCTTCTGCAAATAATCCTCTCTACTTTTTTCATCCGTTCTATGCTTAGCTTTCTGAATGTCTACCTTAGTATAACCCCTCTTTATAAAACGTTTACCAATGATCTCACATTGTTTATCGTATAAATTAGGCGTGGTACATGTTCTTTTTGCTCTTACAAACTCCCCTGTAGGTATATTGGCTATAACATGACGTGGATGGCAGCTAGATGCGTGTAACAGTGAATTACCTGCCGTAGGTTTTCTAAAAATATCACAATCAATCTTTTTTTCTTCCAAATTTGCCGACAAAAGAATATCCAAAAACGAAATTGTCTTGGCATCAAATTGATATGTGAAACGTATATTGCATGGATTATTATTAATATAGAACATGAAATTCTCAATATTAAATACATCACCATCCCACACAATTATAACATCATCAATAAATCTCAAGAAAAGAAAAATATCAGAAGAAAAAGGATTTTTTTCAGAAAAAATATACTCCTCCTCCCACCAGGCCATAAAAATATTAGCAAGAGACGGTGAAAACTTGGAACCCATGGAACAGCCTTGCACCTGTAAATAAAGATCATCCAAAAAAGAAAAAAAATTGTTTTTTAACAAAAAATAGGTCACTTCAATCAAATACATCTGTAAATCTTCTGAAAAATTACTGTATTTCTGTAAATAAGTAGTAAGAGCCAAAATAGCCAAATCGTGTGGGATGGAAGTGTACAAACTTTGTACATCACAAGTGAGCCAACAAAAGGAACTTCGCCATTCCACCTGAGAAAAAATACTAAGAACATGCTTGGAATCCTGCACATAGCTAGGTGAAATAGTGGCTAGAGGTTTTAATCTTGCATCCAACCATTCTGACAAATTTTCATTAAGAGATCCTATGCCCGATATGATAGGACGGAACAAAGGTGGAAAAACCTCCTTATGAACTTTTGGAAGTGCATGTAACAAAGGAACTCTGGGATATAAAGGACAGAAAAATTCACATTGTTTTTGATTAATAATTCCCAAACTAAAACCCCTATGTAACAATTCCTGTAATTCCATTCTGATGTTATCTGTAGGGTTATAATTAATTCCCTTGTATACCTCACTATTAAAAAGCATAGCCCTCACCTCTCTTTCATACAGCCCAGTATCTAATATGGTCACAGATCCCCCCTTGTCAGAATTTCTTACCACGATATTGACATTAGCAGATAACAAATCAAGTGCCTGTTTCTCAGTACGAGAAATGTTAGAGCGACCCTTCTGATTAGCATTATAGATTTTCATAAGTTCATCCTCAACAAGAAATTGAAAATCATCCATAACTTGCAATTTTGACTGCTCAGGATAATATCTAGGATTAGGGACTCTAGAGGAAAAATTAACATCAGTTAAATACATTAACTTAGAACCAGATTCAGACAAGTCCCTCAAATTCTTTAGGGTAACTTGCTCCTGGAAAGAAGTAGGCATAAATTCCTCAGGAACTTTATCAACATATTCATCATTGATATTGGAAGTTTTTTCACGTTCCACATCTTCTGCAAAAAAATGTCTCCTAAGAGTCAATCTTCTCATAAAGTGATTAACATCAAGCATAGTGTTGAATAAGTCCATTTTCGCTGTAGGCACAAAATTAAGACCCCTTTCAAGGATATTAATTTGATCATTCGATAAAATCGATGCAGAAAGGTTCAGGACTGTAAAATTATCAGTTGTATCTAAGCATGCTTGTTCCGCGCTGATCTCCTGAATTCTCTTATGATGGGAGTGTTTCCTCCCTGATCTCCTCTGACGTTTCTTTTTCCTGAACAGTTTTTTGAAAAACTACTGCTTTGTGAAATCCGCTGCCCCACATCCCGTGCACACATGGAACTGTTAGATGGTAAATTCTCAGTATCGGAAGTGTCAGTATTAACATCCGTATTATCCATATCCGTTGAGGAAAAGCTTACCCTATTATCTCTGCGTTTGAGAATGGAAGGGTGAATGTTATTACGTTTTCTTCTATAATCATGCCAGTCATAAATATGATTATTCTGGTAATCAGTTTTATCTCTTCTGAATTTCTTTTCCTTTATCACTGTAATAGAGTCCTCCATTTTGCTCAGATTGTCATTAATTTTATCTCTAGCCATTATAAAAGAAGAAGAATCTTTATATTTCACCAAATCACTTTCAATCATTTTAATAGATTCCTCCAAAGTTAACATCTTGGCTTCCTCTCTCTTCACAATCAAATTCATCAGCTTAGTAGAACAGTCACTAAGAATATTGTCCCATTCTTTTACAAATTCAGGGTCATATTCCGTAGTAGGGCGCTTCTTAATGCGCAAACCTCTTGGAATCATATTGCTGCTTATATAAGCCTGTAAGGTTTTGTGGTCCCACCACACCCTGAGTCGTGATGACATAAGTTTTTCAAGTTCCCACATAAGTGGTTTCAAATCCTTTCCATCCTCAGGTGTAAAGGCATGGATAGTAGAAAAAATGTTGGCAGCCTTGTCTAGTCGTTGCCGACTGTTCACATTGAAAAAATCATCACTGATAATGTCATCAGAAATATTGGTAGCTATCTCAAAATTCATATTTATGAATAATAATGGATATGTCAAAATCAAATTAAGGGGAGCACGAAAAATAGGGAATCCAAACAGTAAGGTAAAAAAAGAAAATTTTTTCAGCTCACCCCAAAGAAGACAGCTATAAGTCCGATCGGTGCACGGAATGTGGAAACAGGATCCCTCTGCAGCAAAGCGTAATATGGAAAAAAATTCCAGCATCCAGATCAGTAATTAGATTAAAAAAATTTTTATTCCTTTATTCCAAAATTTAAAAAAATCATAAGATTCTCCATCATGATAAGAGACGCATCAGGACGTGTAGTTGGACGCGTTTCGGACAAAAAACAGTCCTTATTCTAAGACAACACATAATACATCTGAACACATGCTTATAAAGGGAAACAAAGGAAGTCAAGGAACAATCAAGACTAAACATAGCCAGCTGATTAATAGAAGGTAGTAAGTCAAAATCACACTTACAAAACACTCAAAATCTCACTCCTAATGTTCATACCCGTTGGAACTCTGCTTTGTAACAATAACATCCATTTTGCCTCTCGGCGTAATAATAAATCATTTAAATTTCCACCTACCCTTTTTGTCTGCACCTTCTCTATGGCATTAACCCTAAAGTTGCTGAGATCTCCTTTATGTATATGCAAAAAATGTCGAGAAGCAGCAGACAAACTGCGTGTGGTAGTGTGACCTACGTCATAAACGTGCTCGGAAATACGACGTCTCAAGGTGCGTGAAGTATTTCCCACATACTGAATATTACAATCCACGCATGTTATGACATAGATCACACCAGTAGAACCACAGTTCAAAAAAGATTTTATTTTAAATTCCTTTCCATTAACAGAAGATACTATTTTTTCTGTGTTCCACATAAACCTACATAGCCCACAGTTTTTCTGAGCACATTTAAAAGATCCACAAGTGGGTAGCCAATTAGTTATACTTGCTGAACTGTCTGAAAAAAATTTATTAGCATGTCTATTGGCACTAGTATGATCACTTGGAGATACCTTATTAGCAATAGTTTTATTCCTCCTTGAAACAAATCTAATCCCATCCTTCAGTATATTCTTTAATGTATCATCAACATACAAAATAGGGAGGAATTTTTTAATAATATGAACAATCCTGTAGTAGTCAGTACTAAAATTAGTTGAAAAAACAATAGGTGACCGACCCTCTACAGAATTTGGTGTTTTTCTGCTTTCCTTCTGCAAATAATCCTCTCTACTTTTTTCATCCGTTCTATGCTTAGCTTTCTGAATGTCTACCTTAGTATAACCCCTCTTTATAAAACGTTTACCAATGATCTCACATTGTTTATCGTATAAATTAGGCGTGGTACATGTTCTTTTTGCTCTTACAAACTCCCCTGTAGGTATATTGGCTATAACATGACGTGGATGGCAGCTAGATGCGTGTAACAGTGAATTACCTGCCGTAGGTTTTCTAAAAATATCACAATCAATCTTTTTTTCTTCCAAATTTGCCGACAAAAGAATATCCAAAAACGAAATTGTCTTGGCATCAAATTGATATGTGAAACGTATATTGCATGGATTATTATTAATATAGAACATGAAATTCTCAATATTAAATACATCACCATCCCACACAATTATAACATCATCAATAAATCTCAAGAAAAGAAAAATATCAGAAGAAAAAGGATTTTTTTCAGAAAAAATATACTCCTCCTCCCACCAGGCCATAAAAATATTAGCAAGAGACGGTGAAAACTTGGAACCCATGGAACAGCCTTGCACCTGTAAATAAAGATCATCCAAAAAAGAAAAAAAATTGTTTTTTAACAAAAAATAGGTCACTTCAATCAAATACATCTGTAAATCTTCTGAAAAATTACTGTATTTCTGTAAATAAGTAGTAAGAGCCAAAATAGCCAAATCGTGTGGGATGGAAGTGTACAAACTTTGTACATCACAAGTGAGCCAACAAAAGGAACTTCGCCATTCCACCTGAGAAAAAATACTAAGAACATGCTTGGAATCCTGCACATAGCTAGGTGAAATAGTGGCTAGAGGTTTTAATCTTGCATCCAACCATTCTGACAAATTTTCATTAAGAGATCCTATGCCCGATATGATAGGACGGAACAAAGGTGGAAAAACCTCCTTATGAACTTTTGGAAGTGCATGTAACAAAGGAACTCTGGGATATAAAGGACAGAAAAATTCACATTGTTTTTGATTAATAATTCCCAAACTAAAACCCCTATGTAACAATTCCTGTAATTCCATTCTGATGTTATCTGTAGGGTTATAATTAATTCCCTTGTATACCTCACTATTAAAAAGCATAGCCCTCACCTCTCTTTCATACAGCCCAGTATCTAATATGGTCACAGATCCCCCCTTGTCAGAATTTCTTACCACGATATTGACATTAGCAGATAACAAATCAAGTGCCTGTTTCTCAGTACGAGAAATGTTAGAGCGACCCTTCTGATTAGCATTATAGATTTTCATAAGTTCATCCTCAACAAGAAATTGAAAATCATCCATAACTTGCAATTTTGACTGCTCAGGATAATATCTAGGATTAGGGACTCTAGAGGAAAAATTAACATCAGTTAAATACATTAACTTAGAACCAGATTCAGACAAGTCCCTCAAATTCTTTAGGGTAACTTGCTCCTGGAAAGAAGTAGGCATAAATTCCTCAGGAACTTTATCAACATATTCATCATTGATATTGGAAGTTTTTTCACGTTCCACATCTTCTGCAAAAAAATGTCTCCTAAGAGTCAATCTTCTCATAAAGTGATTAACATCAAGCATAGTGTTGAATAAGTCCATTTTCGCTGTAGGCACAAAATTAAGACCCCTTTCAAGGATATTAATTTGATCATTCGATAAAATCGATGCAGAAAGGTTCAGGACTGTAAAATTATCAGTTGTATCTAAGCATGCTTGTTCCGCGCTGATCTCCTGAATTCTCTTATGATGGGAGTGTTTCCTCCCTGATCTCCTCTGACGTTTCTTTTTCCTGAACAGTTTTTTGAAAAACTACTGCTTTGTGAAATCCGCTGCCCCACATCCCGTGCACACATGGAACTGTTAGATGGTAAATTCTCAGTATCGGAAGTGTCAGTATTAACATCCGTATTATCCATATCCGTTGAGGAAAAGCTTACCCTATTATCTCTGCGTTTGAGAATGGAAGGGTGAATGTTATTACGTTTTCTTCTATAATCATGCCAGTCATAAATATGATTATTCTGGTAATCAGTTTTATCTCTTCTGAATTTCTTTTCCTTTATCACTGTAATAGAGTCCTCCATTTTGCTCAGATTGTCATTAATTTTATCTCTAGCCATTATAAAAGAAGAAGAATCTTTATATTTCACCAAATCACTTTCAATCATTTTAATAGATTCCTCCAAAGTTAACATCTTGGCTTCCTCTCTCTTCACAATCAAATTCATCAGCTTAGTAGAACAGTCACTAAGAATATTGTCCCATTCTTTTACAAATTCAGGGTCATATTCCGTAGTAGGGCGCTTCTTAATGCGCAAACCTCTTGGAATCATATTGCTGCTTATATAAGCCTGTAAGGTTTTGTGGTCCCACCACACCCTGAGTCGTGATGACATAAGTTTTTCAAGTTCCCACATAAGTGGTTTCAAATCCTTTCCATCCTCAGGTGTAAAGGCATGGATAGTAGAAAAAATGTTGGCAGCCTTGTCTAGTCGTTGCCGACTGTTCACATTGAAAAAATCATCACTGATAATGTCATCAGAAATATTGGTAGCTATCTCAAAATTCATATTTATGAATAATAATGGATATGTCAAAATCAAATTAAGGGGAGCACGAAAAATAGGGAATCCAAACAGTAAGGTAAAAAAAGAAAATTTTTTCAGCTCACCCCAAAGAAGACAGCTATAAGTCCGATCGGTGCACGGAATGTGGAAACAGGATCCCTCTGCAGCAAAGCGTAATATGGAAAAAAATTCCAGCATCCAGATCAGTAATTAGATTAAAAAAATTTTTATTCCTTTATTCCAAAATTTAAAAAAATCATAAGATTCTCCATCATGATAAGAGACGCATCAGGACGTGTAGTTGGACGCGTTTCGGACAAAAAACAGTCCTTATTCTAAGACAACACATAATACATCTGAACACATGCTTATAAAGGGAAACAAAGGAAGTCAAGGAACAATCAAGACTAAACATAGCCAGCTGATTAATAGAAGGTAGTAAGTCAAAATCACACTTACAAAACACTCAAAATCTCACTCCTAATGTTCATACCCGTTGGAACTCTGCTTTGTAACAATAACATCCATTTTGCCTCTCGGCGTAATAATAAATCATTTAAATTTCCACCTACCCTTTTTGTCTGCACCTTCTCTATGGCATTAACCCTAAAGTTGCTGAGATCTCCTTTATGTATATGCAAAAAATGTCGAGAAGCAGCAGACAAACTGCGTGTGGTAGTGTGACCTACGTCATAAACGTGCTCGGAAATACGACGTCTCAAGGTGCGTGAAGTATTTCCCACATACTGAATATTACAATCCACGCATGTTATGACATAGATCACACCAGTAGAACCACAGTTCAAAAAAGATTTTATTTTAAATTCCTTTCCATTAACAGAAGATACTATTTTTTCTGTGTTCCACATAAACCTACATAGCCCACAGTTTTTCTGAGCACATTTAAAAGATCCACAAGTGGGTAGCCAATTAGTTATACTTGCTGAACTGTCTGAAAAAAATTTATTAGCATGTCTATTGGCACTAGTATGATCACTTGGAGATACCTTATTAGCAATAGTTTTATTCCTCCTTGAAACAAATCTAATCCCATCCTTCAGTATATTCTTTAATGTATCATCAACATACAAAATAGGGAGGAATTTTTTAATAATATGAACAATCCTGTAGTAGTCAGTACTAAAATTAGTTGAAAAAACAATAGGTGACCGACCCTCTACAGAATTTGGTGTTTTTCTGCTTTCCTTCTGCAAATAATCCTCTCTACTTTTTTCATCCGTTCTATGCTTAGCTTTCTGAATGTCTACCTTAGTATAACCCCTTTGCCTAAGATGGTAGCAGGCTTGGTCACCACAGGAGAATCAGCAAAGAAGCTCCTAGGGAGAGCGTCAGCCTTGACATTCTTAGTGCCAGGAAGAAAGGAGACCACAAAATCAAAACATGTAAAAAACAAGGCCCACCTAGCCTGTCTAGGGTTCAAGCTTTTGGCCGACTCCAGGTAAATCAAATTCTTGTGGTCAGTGAGGACCACGACTTGATGTTTAGCTCCCTCCAACCAATGTCTCCACTCCTCAAATGCCCATTTCATGGCTAACAGTTCCCGATTCCCCACATCATAGTTACGTTCAGATGGGGAGAACTTTCGGGAAAAGAAAGCACAGGGATTCATATTAGATTTTACAGGATCCTTTTGGGACAAAACAGCTCCTGCACCAATCTCAGAAGCGTCCACCTCTACCTGGAACGGGAGTGAGACATCAGGTTGCCGCAAAACCGGGGCAGAAGTGAATCTTCGCTTCAGCTCCTGAAAGGAAGAAACAGCCTCCGGAGACCAATTCAACACATCAGCACCCTTCTTAGTCAGATCAGTCAATGGCTTGGCAATACTAGAAAATTTTGCTATAAATTTCCGATAAAAATTAGCAAAACCCAAAAACTTCTGGAGGGCCTTCAAAGAAGTGGGCTGAACCCAATCATAAATGGCCTGTACCTTGGCCGGGTCCATTTCAATAGTTGATGGAGACAAAATAAATCCCAAAAATGATATCCTCTGTACCCCAAAAAGGCATTTCGATCCTTTGACATACAGGGAATTCTCCCTCAAGATCCGGAACACAGTCCGAACATGTTCCACATGAGAATCCCAATCCTTGGAGAAGATCAAAATATCATCCAGATAGAAAATCAAAAATTTATCGACAAAATCTCGGAAAATATCGTTCATGAAGCACTGGAAGACAGAAGGGGCATTAGTGAGCCCAAAAGGCATCACCAGGTACTCAAAATGTCCCTCCGGGGTATTAAACGCCGTCTTCCATTCATCCCCATGCTTAATGCGGATAAGATTATACGCCCCCCTGAGGTCAAGCTTGGTAAAGCAGCAAGCAGCTTTAACTCTTGGGAATAGATCCGAAATCAGGGGTAACGGATACTGATATTTAATAGTAATTTTGTTGAGGGCACGATAATCAATACAAGGCCTTAATGAACCATCCTTTTTGGCCACGAAAAAAAACCCAGCACCTAAGGGTGAAGAGGATTGTCTAATATGACCCTTCTCCAATGCCTCCTTAATATAGGATCGCATAGCCTCGTGCTCGGGTACAGATAAATTGAAGAGCCGACCCTTGGGAAATTTACACCCCGGGCTCAGTTTAATTGCACAGTCATAACTCCTATGAGGAGGCAAAGACGCAGACTCATTCTCACTAAATACATCATAAAAGTCAGCCAAATAGTCAGGAACATCATGCGACTGAGGAGAGGTGGAAAAAACCGGAGTCTCACTAAGGGCACACCGACAACCCCAACTCACCACAGACACAGATTTCCAATCCAAAACTGGATTATGAATTTGCAACCAGGGAAACCCCAGAACAATGGTATCATGCAAATTATGCAACACCAAAAATCTGCAATTTTCTTGATGGTCTGGGGCGACCTGCATTACCACCTGGGTCCAAAACTGAGGTTTATTTTTTGCCAAAGGAGTAGCATCAATCCCCCTCAAAGGGATAGGCATCCGCAGAGGTGTCTTAGGAAATCCACAACGTTTAGCAAAATCCAAGTCCATTAGGTTCAGGGCTGCTCCTGAATCCACAAAAGCCTTGGCGGAAAATGTGGACAGGGAGCAGATCAGAGTAATTGCCAGAAGAAACTTAGGTTGAACACCACCCACAGAAAACGTGTGTGCAAAATGTTTCTCTCGTTTAGGACAGACAGAAATATTATGCGAGGCATCTCCACAAAAAAAACACAGCTTATTACGCCTTTTGAACTCCTGACGTTGCTCCCTGGACAAAACTCTATCACCTTGCATAGGTTCAGACACTTGTTCAACAGGTGGCAACACCTCTCATGCAGTCCTGCGTTCACGTAAACGCCGATCAACCTGAATAGCTAATGACATAGAATCGTCAGGACCAGAGGGAAGAGGAAATCCCACCATGGTATCTTTTACGGCTTCTGACAAACCCTTCCGAAAGAGAGCTGCCAAGGCATTATCATTCCAGGTAGTAAGGACCGCCCACTTTCGGAATTTTTGACAGTACAACTCTGCAGAATCTTGACCCTGGCTCAATGCCAACAGGATCTTTTCAGCCTGATCAATAGCATTAGGTTCGTCATACAACAACCCCAAGGCTTGAAAAAATGCGTTCACATTAGTCAGAATAGGATCATCTGGTTTCAAAGAAAATGCCCAATCCTGGGGATCGCCACGCAGCAAAGAGATGACAATTTTAACCTGCTGCGCGGAGCTCCCTGACGAGTTAGCCTTCAAGGCAAAAAATAATTTACAATTATTTTTGAAATTCAAAAATTTAGACCGATCCCCAAAAAACACATCAGGAGTAGGGATCTTTGGTTCAGCAGCATGTGAATGAGCAAGGTAGGCGGAAATTCCCCGCACTTCCGCAGTGAGCTGCTCCACACGATCAGACAATTGCTTTATCTCCATTGAGAGAAAAAAAATTCCCCCTACGGCCTCAGAGATATAGAGGAAAAAATATACACACCTTTTTTTTTTTTACAATTCTTTCCTGCTATGGAGTACCCTAGGATCTGCGGTATGGCTGGTGATTCTGTTATGAATGAGTCACCGTAGGAGGCAAAAACAGAAATACTAGCTAAGTCCAGAAAACCAGAGAAGTTGGCAGCTATCGGATTGCAGACCCCTGAACCTATCAACAACAACTAGCAGTAGCCGTGGGGGGTTCCTACGGTGCCCTAGACCCCTCGATCACAACTGGACAACTAAATAGCCTAAAGACAGAAAGGAAAATCTAAACTGCCCCAGAGCAGACCCCAAAGCAATAGGCAGCCCCAACATATAATGATGGTGAAGCAAGATGAAAAAACACTAACACAGATAGAAGGGTAGGCTGAGCAAATGATGGGGCCCAAGCTAACTAAATAGTACAGGATAGAAAAGCTGCTGTCTGCAATCCGCACAAAAACCCTATCAAAACATGAGCCAACAGACTGATAGGGAAAAAAGCCCTGAAGACGCTAGGCTTCAAAAAGACTTTATCAGTACTCAGGTATTTTCTGAAGACAGAGCAAAAAGGCAAAAAGGAATTCAGCTCACCCCAGAAGGGAATGGCAGAAATCCAGAAAAACAATGCAAAACAAAACCAAAACACAAATGCAAAAAGCAGAGCAGAAAACTTAGCTTTTGAGGAGCAGGAATCAGACTGGTCTCCTAGAACCCCTCAGAGAAATCACCAGCAAGGCAGAAGGGCGTCGGCTGCCTTTTATCCAGTCAGCAATTCCCGTCACCCAGTCATCATCATCCTGCTCAGGTGCTTGGTAATCAGCCTCACTACCTTCCTTCTCCAGAAGAGGGAGTTCATCAGACCTCAATGGTGAAGGGGAAAATGAACTCACAACAGTTCTGTGTCACTGATGTCTTCACACAGCAGCAGATTTGGTGCAGTGTATGTGTGAGCACCGTGTCTCTAATGACATAAATACTGATGGGAGCAGCCTGTCCCAGAATACAGGACGATGTGTGTCTGGGGAGGAGCAGCTGCTTTCTGCAGTGAGGCTGCTAGAGGGGGAGGATTTGTTACTGTATGATGAGGGCTTCTTCATGTGGACGGGGAGGGCCTGTAGCTTTGGAGGGTGGGGTTGTTGCTATAGAGAGCATGTTTGGAGTAGAGTAGTAGGTTACGACTAGTTCTCATTTCAATGCCATAACACCCCTCCCCTTGGACGTTCTGTTCAGAATATCTAGAAAACCGTGCAAGCTAGTGACAGAAAGTAAATTACTTATTGTCATAATTTTGCAGCCCAGATATGTACTGAGATTATGTGAAAAGCCCGGTCAACCCCTTTTATGCTGCTGGAAAAAGACCTCATCTCTGAAGTGATTTGTGGAGCTCATGAATGTGGAGCTGACATGGCAGCAGCTGAGGGGAATCTGACAGAGCCTGTGAGTATGCTGTGGAGTATGCTGCACATGCAGTATAAGGTACTTTACTTATATTTTCATGTTCAAGGTGCTGGGGTGCTCACTGACTGTTGCTTAGTGAACTCGCCTACGACAACCACTCCGTGCCACCTTGTTACATATGTACGGTATATGTATGTGTATCTATGTGTATGTATGGTATATGTATGCACGGTGTATGTGTGTATGTACGGTATATGTATGTACAGTATATGTAGAACAGATACCAGATTATACAGATACCAGACATATAATCTAATATATAAAGCTCAATGTGGGTGTGTATGTGTGTGTGTATGTAAGTATGTCCAGGATTGGCATCCGCACCGTCGCAGCTACAGCCACAAAACTTGGCACAGTCAGAGACTCGCAAGACCGCTATAGTATCACGAGAACTCGACGTCATCAAAAGTCCTGCAAGGCATTACTGGGAACAGGAGCATCGCTGAGGGGTGGAACACTGCGTGGGATGCCGGAAGGTAAATATAACCCGATTTTTTTATTTTTTATTCTATTGCTACAGGGATATGGTACCCACAGCCTGGAGGCTTAACCCCTTTCTGACATCAGACGTACTATCCCGTCCATGGGACCTGGGCCCCTATGCCCATGGACGGAATAGTACGTCTAGCGCGATCAGCGGCGCCCACTTGGTGAGCGCCGCTGATCACGGCCGGGTGTCAGCTGATTATCACAGCTGACACCTGGCACAATGTGTCAGGGGCGGTCACGGACGGCCGCCGACACGTTAATCCCTTGCACACTGCGATCAAACACGATCGCGGTGTACCGGGGGTTAAAGGGAAGCATCGGCAGGGAGGGGGCTCCCTCCGTGCTTCCCTGAGCCCCCCACGGCAGCGCAATGTGCAGCATTGCTGCGGGGGGCTCCTTCCCAGCAGGCCCACGAATCCAATATGGCGACGGGGGCCTTCGGGGGCCTGCAGGGAGCTGACTTCCTCAGTGCCTGCAAAGCGAAGGCATGAGGAAGTCTGCAGCAGTGCCTGTGACAGATCGCTGATCTGTCACAGTGATGTGTGATGTGACAGATCAGCGATCTGTCACAGGACAGTGATGTCCCACCTGGGACTATGTAATAAAGTTAAAAAAATGAAAAGTGTTAAAATAATGTTAAAAAAATCGCCAAATAAATTAGAAAAAAAAAAAATATTCCCCCAATAAATCCATTTTTTGGAAATAAAAAAAACAAAACAATAAAAGTACACATATTAGGTTTCGCCGCGTCTGTAACGACCTTCCCTATAAAACTGGCCTATTAGTTAACCCCTTTAGCGAACCCCTTAAAAAATAAAAATAAAAAACGAAGCAAAAAATAATGATTTATTATCATACCGCCAAACAAAAAGTGCACTAACGCGCGATCAAAAAGACGCATATAAATATCCATGGTACCGCTGAAAACGTCATCTTGTCCCGCAAAAAACGAGCTGCCACACAGCATCATCAGTTAAAAAATAAAAAAAGTTATAGCTCGCAGAATAAAGCGATGCAAAAATAATTATTTTTTATATAAAAAAGTTTTCATTGAATAAAACCGACAAAACATAAAAAAATGACCTAAATGAGGTATCGCTGTAACCGTACTGACCCGAAGAGTAAAACCGCTTTATCAATTTTACTGCACGTGGAACGGTGTAAACGCACCCCCCAAAAGAAATTCATGAAACACTGGTTTTTGTTCATTCTGCGTCCCAAAAATCGGAATAACAAGTGATCAAAAAATGTCACGTGCCCAAAAATGGTACCAATAAAAACTTGTGCCGCAAAAAATAAGACCTCACATTACTTGGTGGGTCAAAATACGGAAAAATTATAGCTCTCAATATGTGGTGATGCAAAAACTATTTTTACAATAAAAAGCGTCTTTTAGCGTATGACAGCTGCCAAACATAAAAACCCGCTATAAATAGTAAATAAAACCCCCCGTTGTCACCCCCTTAGTAAGGGTAAAATAATAAAATTAAAAGGAAAACTTATTTATTTCCGTTTTCCCATTAGGGTTAGAGTTAGGGCTAGGGTTAGAGCCAGGGCTAGGGTTAGGGTTAGGGCTAGGGCTAGGACTAGGGTTAGTGCTAGGGTTAGGGTTAGGGCTAGTGTTAGGGCTGAGATTAGGGTTAGGGGTGTGTTGGGGTTAGGGTTGGAGTTAGAATTGGGGGTTTCCACTGTTTGGGCACATCAGGTGCTCTCCAAATGCAACATGGCGTCTGATCTCAATTCCAGCCAATTCTGAGTTGAAAAAGTCAAATGGTGCTCCTTTCCTTCCAAGCTCGGCCATGCGCCCAAACAGTGTTTTACCCCAACATGTAGGGTATCAGCCTACTAAGGACAAATTGCAAAACAACTTTTGGGGTCCAATTTCTCCTGTTACCCTTGGGAAAATAAAAATTGAGGGCAAAAATATCATTTTTGTGGAAAAAAATATGATTTTTTTTATTTTTATGGCTCTACGTTATAAACTTCTGTAAAGCACTTGGAAGTTCAAAGTGCTCACCACACATCTAGATAAGTTCCTTAGGGGGTCTAGTTTCCAAAATGGGGTCATTTGTGGGGGGTTTCCACTGTTTAGGTACATTAGGGGCTCTCCAAAGGCAACATGACACCCGCAGACCATTCCATCAAAGTCTGCATTCCAAAACGTCACTACTTCCCTTCCGAGCCCCGACGTGTGCCCACACAGTAGTTTTCTCCCACATATGGGGTGTCAGCGTACTCAGGACAAATTGGACAACAACTTTTGGGGTTCAATTTCTCCTGTTACCCTTGGGAAAATAAAAAAATTGGGGACTAATTGATCATGTTTGTGGAAAAAATACGATTTTTTTATTTTCATGCCCGGGCATTATAAACTTCTGTGAAGCCCTTGGGGGTTCAAAGTGCTCACCACACATCTAGATAAGTTCCTTAGGGGGTCTAGTTTCCAAAATGGGGTCATTTGTGGGGGGTTTCCACTGTTTAGGTACATTAGGGGCTCTCCAAAGGCAACATGACACCCGCAGACCATTCCATCAAAGTCTGCATTCCAAAACGTCACTACTTCCCTTCCGAGCCCTGACGTGTGCCCACACAGTAGTTTTCTCCCACATATGGGGTGTCAGCGTACTCAGGACAAATTGGACAACAACTTTTGGGGTTCAATTTCTCCTGTTACCCTTGGGAAAATAAAAAAATTGGGGACTAATTGATCACGTTTGTGGAAAAAATACGATTTTTTTATTTTCATGCCCGGGCATTATAAACTTCTGTGAAGCCCTTGGGGGTTCAAAGTGCTCACCACACATCTAGATAAGTTCCTTAGGGGGTCTAGTTTCCAAAATGGGGTCATTTGTGGGGGTTTCCACTGTTTAGGTATATTAGGGGCTCTCCAAAGGCAACATGACACCCGCAGACCATTCCATCACAGTCTGCATTCCAAAACGTCACTACTTCCCTTCCGAACCCCGACGTGTGTCCATACAGTAGTTTTCTCCCACATATGGGGTATCAGCGTACTCAGGACAAATTGGACAACAACTTTTGGAGTCCAATTTCTCCTGGTACCCTTGCGAAAATAAAAAAAATTGGTGACTAAAAGATCATGTTTGTGGAAAAAATACAAATTTTTTATTTTCACGCCCGAGCGTTAAAAACTTCTGTGTTCAAAGTTCTTACCACACATCTAGATAAGTTCCTTGGGGGGTCTAGTTTCCAAAATGGTGTCATTTGTGGGGGGTTTCCACTGTTTTGGTACATCGGTGTCCGATCTCAATTCCAGCCAAAAACGTCAAATGGCGCTGCTTCCCTTCCGAGCTCTGCCATGCGCCCAAATAGTGGTTTACCCCCACATGTGGGGTATCAGCGTACTCAGGACAAATTGCACAATAACTTTTAGGGTCCTGTTACCCTTGGGAAAATAAAAATTGGGGGTGAAAAGATCATTTTTGTGGAAAAAATATGATTTTTTAATTGTACCGCTGTACGTTATAAACTTCTATGAAGCCCTTGTGGGTTCAAAGTTCTCACCACATATCTAGATAAGTTCCCTGGGGGGTCTGGTTTCCAAAATGGGGTCACTTGTGGGGGGTTTCCACTGTTTAGGTACATCAGGGGCTCTCCAAACGTGACATGGAGTCCGATCTGAATTCCAGCCAATTTTGCATTGAAAAAGTCAAACGGCGCTCCTTCCCTTCTGAGCTCTGCCATGCGCCGAAACAGTGGTTCCCCCCCACATATCAGGTATCAGCGTACTCAGGACAAATTGCACAATAACTTTGGCAGTCCATTTTCTCCTGTTACCCTTGGTAAAATCAAAAAAAATTGAACTTGAAGTTTTTTTTTGTGAAAAAAGTTAGATGTTCATTTTATTTTAAATATTCAAAAAATTCCTGTGACGCACCTAAAGGGTTATTAAACTTCTTGAATGTGGTTTTGAGCACCTTAAGGGGTGCAGTTTTTATAATGGTGTCACTTTTGGGTATTTTCTATCATATAGACCCCTCAAAGTGGCTTCAAATGTGATATGGTCCATAAAAATAAAATGGTGTTGCAAAAATGAGAAATCGCTGGTCAAATTTTAACCCTTATAACTTCCTAACAAAAAAAAATTTTGGTTCCAAAATTGTGCTGATGTAAAGTAAACATGGGGGCAATGTTACTTATAAAGTTTTTTGTGTCCCGTATCTCTGTGATTTAAAGGCATAACAATTCAAAGTTGGAAAATTGCGAAATTTTCAAAATGTTCTCCAAATTTCTGTTTTTTTCACAAACAAACGCAAGTTATTTGAATGAAATTTTACCACTATCATGAAGTACAATATGTCAAGAGAAAACTTTGTCAGAATCACTGGGATCCATGGAAGCGTTCCAGAGTTATTACCTCACAAAGGGACAGTGGTCAGAATTGTAAAAATTGGCCCGGTCATGAACGTGCAAACCACCCTTGGGGGTGAAGGGGTTAAGTCACAGAGATATGGCACACAAAATCTAATATATAAAGCTCAATGTGGGTGTGTATGTGTGTGTGTATATATGTATGTCCGGGATTGGCATCTGCACTGTTGCAGTTACTGCCACAAAATTTGGCAGTCACACGTCTGGACCCCGAGAGCGTCATAGGCTACGTTGTGAGGCAAAATTTTAACCCCGCACGTTCCAATTCACCAAACAATTTTGCCCCTATCTACACAATGGGGAAAAAGTGTATGTATTGGCATCTGCATCATCGTAGCTACATCCACAAAATTTTGCACAGTACCACGTCTGGACCCCGGGAGCGTCATGGTCTATGTTGTGAGTGAAAATTTTAACCCCGCGCTTTCCAATTCACCAAACAATTTTGCCCCTATCTACATAATGGGGATAAAGTGAAAGGAAAAGTGTTGGAGGCAAATTGACAGCTGCCAGGTGTGAACAAGGGGGACTTATAGAATGAGAGCGATGGTGCCAAAGAGTATATACCGTACAGTTGCTAAGGTGGGGCCCTGACATGGGATACTCATCACACACGGGGATATGAACACACACACAAAATGCGCCACACACTACTACGTGCTTCAACACATCTACCACCCTCAGCACACATTTCACCACACATACACCAACCTTGCCACATAAAAGTCGAAACACAAAAGTCGCCACTCAAAACTCGCCACACTGTCCCAGAGCTGTTTTAAAAGATGAAAAATGAGCTGTGATTGGTTGCTATCAGCAACAGTTTTCTTTGTAGACAGTTGTGGTAACTGAGGCCTATTATTCTTATCATTTCTATGGTGTTATCATCCTTCTGTAAAGCTGGAAATAACACAATTTATTACCGTGCCAACACAGACCACCCTCTGACACAGACTGCAGGGGGAGCCCAGTATCACACAGGATAGCATTAGATACACGGCTCAGCAGGCAGTATCACACAGGATAGGATTAGATACACAGCTCAGCAGTCAGTATCACACAGGATAGGATTAGATATGCAGATCAGCACACAGTATCACACAGAATAGCATTAGATACATGGCTCAGCAGACAGTATCACACAGAATAGGATTAGATACACGGCTCAGCAGTCAGTATCAAACAGGATAGGATTAGATGCACGGTTTTTATGTGCAATATAATCATTGTAATTTGTTATAACTAACCACAGTTGGTTACTATGCCCAGGCAACCCCAGGCTCTTCAGCTAGTACTTAGTAAGTAACATTTGCCACATGTCTACTTTAGATCAGCACAATTTTGGAACCAAATTTTTTTATTTTTTTTGTTAGGAAGTTATAAGGGTTAAAAGTTGACCAGCGATTTCTCATTTTCACAACACCATTTTTTGGGGGGGACCATATCACATTTGAAGTCACTTTGAGTGGTCTATATGATAGAAAATACCCAAAAGTGATACCATTCTAAAAACTGCACCCCTCAAGGTGATCAGAACCACATTCAAGAAGTTTATTAACTCTTCAGGTGCTTCACAGGAATTTTTTGAATGTTTAAAATTATTTCAGGTCCAATTTTTTTTATTTTCCAAGATGACGTTTTCAGCGGTACCATGTTTATTTATATCCATCTTTTTTATCGCATTTTATTGCACTCTTGGTTCGGTGGTATGATGGCAAAGCATTGTTTTTTGCCTTGTTTTTTTTTTTAAGGGGTTCACTAAAGGGGTTAACTAGTGGGACAGTTTTTTAGTGCGCCCCTAACCACACCCATTTCAGTAGTCACTCCCATATCCACGCCCCCAACCACACCCATTTAGCAGTGCTGATCACATGTGGACAGCTGTACATAGCTGGTACACGTGTATACAGTGTGTTGATGGCTGTATATTGCCGGTACACATGAATACATTTTATGGACGGTTGTATATAGCTGACACAGTGTGAGGACGGTTGTATATAGCTGGCACAGTGCGTGGACGGTCGTATATAGCTGGACAGTGTGTGGACGGTTCGTATATACCTGGCACAGTGCGTGGACTGTTCGTATATAGCTGGCACAGTGCGTGGACGGTTCGTATATAGCTGGCACAGTGTGTGGATGGTCGTATATAGCTGGACAGTGCGTGGACAGTTCGTATATAGCGGGCACAGTGCGTGGACGGTTCATATATAGCTGGCACAGAGCGTGGACGGTCGTATATAGCTGGAACAGTGCGTGGACGGTCGTATATAGCTGGCACAGTGTGTGGATGGTCGTATATAGCTGGAAAGTGTGTGGATGGTCGTATATAGCTGGCACAGTGCGTGGATGGTCGTATATAGCTGGCACAGTGCGTGGATGGTCGTATGTAGCTGGCACAGTGTGTGGACGGTTCGTATAAAGCTGGCACAGTGGGTGGATGGTCGTATATAGCTGGCACAGTGCGTGGATGGTCGTATATAGCTGGCACAGTGCGTGGATGGTCGTATATAGCTGGCACAGTGTGTGGATGGTCGTATATAGCTGGCACAGTGCGTGGATGGTTCGTATATAGCTGGCACAGTGCGTGGACGGTCGTATATAGCTGGCACAGTGTGTGGACGGTCGCATATAGCTGGCACAGTGCATGGATGGTCGTATATAGCTGGACAGTGTGTGGACGGTTCGTATATAGCTGGCACAGTGCGTAGACGGTCGTATGTAGCTGGCACAGTGTGTGGACGGTTCGTATAAAGCTGACACAGTGTGTGGTTGGTCGTATATAGCTGGCACAGTGCCTGGATGGTCGTATATAGCTGGCACAGTGCGTGGATGATCGTATATAGCTGGCATAGTGTGTGGACAGTCATATATAGCTGGACAGTGCATGGATGGTTCGTATATAGCTGTCACAGTGCATGGACGGTCGTATATAGCTGGCACAGTGCGTGGATGGTTCATATAAAGCTGGCACAGTGTGTGGATGGTCGTATATAGCTGGCACAGTGCGTGGATGGTCGTATATAGCTGGACAGTGCGTGGACGGTTCGTATATAGCTAGCACGGTGTGTGGACGGTTCGTATATAGCTGGCACAGTGCGTGGATGGTCAAATATAGCTGGCACAGTGCGTGGACGGTCGTATATAGCTGGCACAGTGCGTGGATGGTCGTATATAGCTGGACAGTGCATGGACGGTTTGTATATAGCTAGCATCGTGTGTGGACGGTTTGTATATAGCTGGCACAGTGTGTGGACAGTTCGTATATAGCTGGCACAGTGCGTGGACGGTCGTATATAGCTGGAACAGTGCGTGGACGGTCGTATATAGCTGGCACAGTGCGTGGATGGTTCGTATATAGCTGGCACAGTGTGTGGATGGTCGTATATAGCTGGACAGTGTGGGCGGTTCGTATATAGCTGGCACAGTGTGTGGACGGTCAAATATAGCTGGCACAGTGCGTGGACGGTCGTATATAGCTGGCACAGTGTGTGGACAGTTCGTATATAGCTGGCACAGTGCGTGGACGGTCGTATATAGCTGGAACAGTGCGTGGACGGTCGTATATAGCTGGCACAGTGCGTGGATGGTTCGTATATAGCTGGCACAGTGTGTGGATGGTCGTATATAGCTGGACAGTGTGGGCGGTTCGTATATAGCTGGCACAGTGTGTGGACGGTCAAATATAGCTGGCACAGTGCGTGGACGGTCGTATATAGCTGGCACAGTGCGTGGATGGTCGTATATAGCTGGACAGTGCATGGACGGTTCGTATATAGCTAGCATCGTGTGTGGACGGTTTGTATATAGCTGGCACAGTGTGTGGACGGTTCGTATTTAGCTGGCACAGTGCGTGGACGGTCGTATATAGCTGGAACAGTGCGTGGACGGTCGTATATAGCTGGCACAGTGCGTGGATGGTTCGTATATAGCTGGCACAGTGTGTGGATGGTCGTATATAGCTGGACAGTGTGGGCGGTTCGTATATAGCTGGCACAGTGTGTGGACGGTTCGTATATAGCTGGCACAGTTGGTGGACGGTTCGTATATAGCTGGCACAGTGCGTGGACGGTTCGTATATAGCTGGTACAGTGCGTGGACGGTCGTATATAGCTGGCACAGTGCGTGGACGGTCGTATATAGCTGGACAGTGTGTGGACTGTTCGTATATAGCTGGCACAGTGCGTGAACAGTCGTATATAGCTGGCACAGTGCGTGAACGGTTCATATATAGCTGGCACCGTGCATGGATGGTCGTATATAGCTGGACAGTGCGTGAACGGTTCATATATAGCTGGCTCCATGCGTGGATGGTCGTATATAGCTGGACAGTGCGTGGACGGTTCGTATATAGCTGGCACGGTGTGTGGACGGTTCGTATATAGCTGGCACAGTGTGTGGACGGTTCGTATATAGCTGGCACAGTGCGTAGATGGTCGTATATAGCTGGACAGTGCGTGGACGGTTCGTATATAGCTGGCACGGTGTGTGGACGGTTCGTATATAGCTGGCACAGTGTGTGGACGGTTCGTATATAGCTGGCACAGTGCGTGGACGGTCGTACATAGCTGGCACAGTGCGTGGACGGTCGTATATAGCTGGCACAATGCGTGGACGGTTCGTATATAGCTGGCACAGTGTGTGGATGGTTCGTATATAGCTGGCACAGTGTGTGGACGGTCGTACATAGCTGGCACAGTGCGTGGACGGTTGTATATAGCTGGCACAGTGCGTGGATGGTTCGTATATAGCTGGCACAGTGCGTGGAAGGTCGTATGTAGCTGGACAGTGTGGGCGGTTCGTATATAGCTGGCACAGTGTGTGGACGGTTCGTATATAGCTGGCACAGTGTGTGGACGGTTCGTATATAGCTGGCACAGTGCGTGGACGGTCGTATATAGCTGGCACAGTGCGTGGGATGGTTCATATATAGCTGGCACAGAGCGTGGACGGTCGTATGTAGCTGGCACAGTGTGTGGACGGTTCGCATATAGCTGGCCCTGGACAGTTTCTTGTCAGTTCTTGGCCATTCCAGTCTCTGTGAGTAAAAGTAACAAAAGGGTTAAACCTGACAGCAGCGGCAGGAGGAGAGAGGGAGTCACGCGTCGTCATGGACACCAGCTCATACACTTCCGGCAGTCTATGAGTCAACAACAATCCCTCCCCAGTGAGCGCTCCATACAGCACCCAGCTCTCACTCTACTCCATATGATCCCAGATCCTGCCTGTCTCGCTCTCACATGTGACAGAGAGAGACAGGCAGGATCTGGGATCATATGGAGTAGAGCGAGAGCTGGGTGGTACTGGAGCGCCGATGCGCTGCCGCGGCCGCCGGTTCTGTCCTCCCGGAGTCCCGAACGATTACCTCCTTCTGACGTGCTGTAAGCTGACCACCGGAAATGAGGTCAACAGTCATTTCCGGCGGTCAGCTTACAGCACGTCACTTCCAGTGGAACGTGATGTGCGACTTAGAGTGAGACTGCTTGTATTTTGCGGTCATCTGACCGCGATCGCGGGAAAGAAAGCGTCCCGGCCGGGACAGTGGGATACGGACCCGACATTGGGAGTTTCCCGCGGGAATCGGGGAGCTTGGGAGCTATGGCCAATACATACATACACTTTTTCCCCATTATGTAGATAGGGGCAAAATTGTTTGGTGAATTGGAACGCGCATGGGTTAAAATTTCGCCTCACAACATAGCCTATGATGCTCTCGGGGTCCAGACGTGTGACGTTGCAAAATTTTGTGGCTGTAGCTACGACGTTGCAGATGCCAATACATTCACTTTTTCCCCATTATGTAGATAGGGGAAAAATTGTTTGGTGAATTGGAATGCGCGGGGTTAAAATTTTGCCTCACATCGTAGCCTATGACGCTCACGGGGTCCAGACGTGTGACTGTGCAAAATTTTGTGGATGTAGCTACGACTGTGCAGATGCCAATACATACACTTTTTCCCCATTCTGTAGATAGGGGCAAAATTGTTTGGTGAATTGGAACGTGCGGGGTTAAAATTTTGCCTCTCAGCATAGCCTATGATGCTCTCAGGGTCCAGACGTGTGACTGTGCCAAATTTTGTGGCTACAGCTGCGACAGTGCGGATGCCATACACACACACACACACATACACACACACCCACATTGAGCTTTATATATTAGATTTTGTGTCCCATACAGTTGTGGCCAAAAGTATTGACACCCCTGCAATTCTGTCAGATAATACTCAGTTTCTTCCTGAACATGATTGCAATGACAAATTCTTTGGTATTATTATCTTCCTTTAATTTGTCTTAAATGAAAAACACAAAAGAGAGTGAAGCAAAAAGCAAAACATTGATCATTTCACACAAAACTCCAAAAATGGGCCAGACAAAAGTATTAGCACCCTCAGCCTAATACTTGGTTGCACAACCTTTAGCCAAAATAACTGCGACCAACCGCTTCCGGTAACCATCAATGAGTTTCTTACAATGCTCTGCTGGAATTTTAGACCATTCTTCTTTGGCAAACTGCTCCAGGTCCCTGATATTTGAAGGGTGCCTTCTCCAAACTGCCATTTTTAGATCTCTCCACAGGTGTTCTAGGGGATTCAGGTCTGGACTCATTGCTGGCCACCTTAGAAGTCTCCAGTGCTTTCTCTCAAACCATTTTCTAGTGCTTTTTGAAGTGTATTTTGGGTCATTGTCCTGCTGGAAGACCCATGACCTCTGAGGGAGACCCAGCTTTCTCACACTGGGCCCTACATTATGCTGCAAAATTTGTTGGTAGTCTTCAGACTTCATAATGCCATGCACACAGTCAAGCAGTCCAGTGCCAGAGGCAGCAAAATGTTAGGAGTGGCGGAAGGCACTAAATAAAAATATAAATAAAGTGCCTTTGCCACTCGGGGTCCACCGTGCGGTAGCTGGAAAAACCGCAGCTAAGTGAAGGCAGAGCAATCTGGCGGTAGAGTGCACAGGGTTAAACAGCACCCAACTGCACAAGAGCAAGCTCTGTTAAAATCACAGAGCTGCAGGCATAAACAAAACACAGAACGCTGAGTCTGTTTAAGGTCACAGAACCTCAGCGATGCACAAACGGTATTTTTGGTCACAGGAGTAGCCTTAGATAACAGGACTATTCCGTCTAGACCAACTGTAAAGAAACGTGTGCGTGGCGTCGCAACTGCGAACGCCCGTCAGGACTGCAAGCGCAGCACGGCGAGAACTAAGCCGCTGGCAAGACACCGCTATCACGCTGGCGCAATGAAGCCGCTAAGCCACTGTGGCAAAGATGCGATAGCGCGCTGGCGCTGTTACTGGCTATAACTCAAGCACTCTCACAGACGTAATATCAGAGGAATGGGGGTTTCAAATGAGTCATTCAACCAGTCCATGCATCCATCACCAAACATACAGCAGCAAGTATGACTATACTAGCGCATGGCGGAACAGCCATGCGCGCTTTTATAGCGAACGGGACCTTCCGGAAATCTCCAGGTCTCCAAGAGGAGCCAATGAGATCCGACACAGGACCTGAACATTTGACTCCCGAACTCCAATGGGAGGTCGTCCCATGAGCATACTCGGATGCAGGAATGAAGGACTTAGCCTCTGAGGAGAGTTGCCGCAAGGCAATCTCCTCTGCAATCTCCTCTGCAGCAGATGAAGAGCAGGAGACTGCAGAATGTGAGGATTTAGATTTCAGCATAGGAGAGGCAGAAATCTGACTCCTAACATTACCCCCCCTCCTAGGGCCCCCTCCCCCCTGAGCCTTCTGGGCCATCAACCTGTGCCCTACGGTGGCATATGGCTCAAACTCGTCCAAAGGCGAGCTTGGTGTCCCGGTAGGTGATACAGTAACCCGGGACACATGAAAGGCATCAGTGGAGGCAAGGTCACCAGGTTTCAGAAGGGACACCTGGGAGATAGTGGGAGCGGCCGATGCAACAGAGTGCCGCCGTGAATCAGCGGCCGCCGCCACCCTCCGCCTAGGAAAGCTATCCTGAGCACATGAGGTGCATGCCTGAATAAACTTTTTGATGTCCCAAGCCCTGTGCGGCCACCAATACGCTCCAGCCAATAGCTTTGTGGTTTGCATATAGCCCCGATGGTTGTGCGCATTGGAGGCGTGTGCCCAGGCGTGAACCTGAGACCTAAGATGAGGAGGGACAAAGGTCTCATCGACCGGCTTAGGCTACTTTCACACATCAGGTTTTCGGCGTCAGGCGCGATCCGGCGTCGTGCCGGAACGCCGGATCCGGCAAATGTTTTGTAAAACCTGATGTGCCGTATCCGGTTTTCTGCCGGATCCGTCTTGTTCTTGACAGACAAAACCGGATCCGTCTCATCCGGTTCATCCGTTTTTCTATCCGTTTTTCGACGGATTACGCCGGATCCGGTTTTTAAAATTGACCCTTGTGGCCTTCCGAACGGGATTGGCTACTGGAAAACTATATATAGAGTGTTCCTACAGCCCTTCTTTGACAGGTTGTCGAGGAGAAAGTGCAGGTTGGAGAGAAGAGCAAGTTACTGGCGAAGATGGATGTTGTGATTGGAAATATTTTGAAGAATTTGGCGGATTTTATAGCGGAGGCGAATCGTTTGAGGGTGATTGTTCTGGAGAAGGAGAGAGCGAGACAGCAGCGCATCAGGCATCGTAGACGACGTTTGTGGATCCACCCCATCACAGCCAAGAGAATGACGCGTGGGGTCTATTCTACACTCTGCATGGACCTTCGACGAAACCCGGATAAATTTTTTGGATATGTTCGGATGAAAATGGAGAATTTTGATTACTTGGTGGAGCGCATTGCACACCTCATAAGAAAAGCGGACACCTATTGCCGCTTCTCTGTTTCACCCGCAGAGCGTCTGATGGTGACTTTAAGGTAAGCCACATTTATTGGATGTGATCGCATCAGAGCACACTTTCACTGCAATCTTGTTGGTGGTAGTTTGTATCTCCAAGTGTTATAGCTGAGTTTTGGTATGTAATGCTGTGATTTAAAACTAATTGATTGTTTTTTAATTCCCCACAGATTTCTTGCAACTGGAGAATCCCTTTCGTCACTGCATTTCCAGTACAGACTCGGGATTTCCACCATATCTGGAATAGTGAAGTACACATGCCGTGCACTGTGGGACTCCTTAGCTGAAGAGTTTTTACCAGAGCCCACAACAGAGAGGTGGATTGAAATTGCTGACAAGTTTCAACAGATATGTCAGTTTCCCAACTGCTTGGGCGCTGTGGACGGGAAACATATCCGCATTGTAAAGCCAGCCGGATCGGGATCGGAATATTTCAATTACAAGAAATATTTTTCAATTGTCCTCATGGCCATCGCTGACGCGGAATACAAATTTATTGCTGTTGATATTGGGGCCTATGGCCGCTCCAATGACTCTCAAGTTTTCAAACTGTCTGCCATTGGGCGTAAACTGTATGGAAACACCTTCCAGTTCCCACCACCTAGACCGCTGCCGCACACATCTGGTCCACCTATGCCATTTGTCTGTGTAAGGGATGAAGCCTTCCAGCTGTCAGAACACCTTTTGAAACCGTACTCTAGCAGAGGATTGACAAGACCAAAACGCATTTTTAATTACCGCCTCACAAGAGCAAGAAGAATGGTTGAATGTACCTTTGGTATTCTGACAGCCAAATGGCGGGTCCTATTGACTGCGATCAACCTCAAGACAGAAACTGTTGAAGAGGTGATCAAAGCTTGCATGGTACTCCACAATTTTGTTATCTGCAAGGAACCCATTTCCATTGAGGACACCTCTGAAGAATCCACCTTGCAAGATTACCATGACATTACCACTAGAAGTTCTGTGACGGTTTCAGTAATGAGGGACAATTTTGCCCTATACTTTATGTCACCTCAAGGCAGAGTACACTGGCAGGATGACAGAGTGTGAAAGATTTGTGCCCTAACCAAACTTGTGTACCTTCTGTACCAACAGTATATACCTTTGCCAACCAAAGTTGGCTATCTTGTCATGGTCTCTATTTTTAGCTTTAGGCCACAGGTGTGTACCTGGTTGTGTTTTATGCAAAGTATTTCACCTTTTAACAAAAGTTGTGTACATTGTTAGGAAATCACCAACAATAAACACAACTTTTTAGGTGAAATACTTTGCTTCAAACACAACCAGGAACACAACTGTGGCAAAAAGCTAAAATTTACCCACAGTTATATACCTGGTTTTGAATACCTTTTTACCTTTTAAATACCCTTTATTTAACCTTTTTTTTAAACATATTTTGCCGCAGAAAGAAATGACAGACAACCAGTGTAAACAATAATTTAATTTTTATTTAAAATATTTTTTTGTTTGTAAACTGTTTTTAAAGTTAAAAAAACTTTTTTAATAAAGGTTTGAAAAAAAACTGGGCATTTTTATTACAAAACACACATTACAAATCTGTGTAGTGTGGGGTGGAAATACTGCTGGAGGGGCTGCGGGACACTTCGACAATGGGAGTGTGGAGAGAGGACTGGGATCGTTGTGGGGAAGGAACAGTTAGAGGTGATGGTGTGGAAAAAGCTACAGAATGGGTGGACATGTGGGAGGCAGAAGAGGTGGTGGGCGGTGGAGTGGAGGGTTGGGCAGGGACTGTAGGAGCAGATGATGTTGATGGAAAGTTGTATGGGGAAGGAGTTTGGTACGGGGAAGGAGTTTGGTACGGGGAAGGAGTTTGATACGGGGCAGGTTGCTGGAAGTGGGGAGATGTCTGGTACTGGGGAGGTTGCTGGTACTGGGGAGGTTGCTGGTACTGGGCAGGTTGCTGGTATGTAATAGGAGGGGGAGGATGGAAAGTGGCTGGAGGGGGTGCAGATGTAATAGGAAGGGGAGGATGGAAAGTGGCTGGAGGGGGTGTAGGTGGAGGAACTACAGTGGTGGGAGGTGGAGGTTGGGAGGTAACCTGCTGTAGAGCACCATGGCACGAATGCATTACATGCATCTGCTGGGTAGGAGATAGTGTTGCCATGCGCTCCACAACAGACCTGAAAAAGGTGTGGTTTGGCGAAGATCTTGCTTCTGAATGCATGGTTTGCAGAAGTGTCTTCACCTCCAGAATGCTGGAGTTGATCTGCTGAAAGCCTGCGGAGATTTGCTCTGACAAGACTTTTAGACAGTTCTGGAAAGATGCATTCAGATGCAAGAACTCTGGCGCATAACTCTTTTCCTGACCCCTCTGCCGCTGCCGCCCAGTACCCGCAGGTGTACTAGAGGTGGCAGGGGCAGAAGGGTGGGGTAAAGGGAAAGCGATCTCCTCACCAGCAGCTTCATGTAATGTAGGCGGCCACGATGCTCCTGTGCTGGTGGATGGGACAGATGGGTCGAATGTGTGGGAAGGCTGGGAAGGTGCAGATGTACTGGGGCGGTCGAAGTGTCCCTCGGTGCCGGTCTCCTCAGGGATCGCCTCAGAAGGGTCCAATCGTGCAGGCTCCCGAGTGCTGCTCACCGTGCTGTGGAATAAAGAGAAAAAAAAACAATTAAAATAGTGACATGGTATGGCCCTGGCTGAAAAAAAAAAGTTGCATCTAAACATTTTTTTGTCACATGTGGTGTGTAATATTTACCTTCTGGTGAGCATTGTCTGCCGGAGGAACGACAGGGCTCGTGCGTACTTGTACTTGCTCCTGCGTCCTCCAGATCCACTCGGGGCCCGCATCTCTTTATTGAACTCCTTCTTGAAACGATCCCTCACAGACCGCCACCGCTTCACAATTCTCTCCCCTGAAACGAGAAAGGACAAAGTGGTTAGTATACAACATCAGTGTTTCCCAAACTCCAGTCCTCATGGTCCCCAGGGGTCATGTTTTCAGGATTTCCAAAGTAAATAGAAATCCTGAACACATGATCCGTGGGGACCACGAGGACTGGAGTTCGGGAAACACTGGTTTAAATCAAGCAACCGGTATTGTATATACTTACGCTCTTTAATCTGGGCCCGAGCTTCGAGGTCCTCACAGCGGTCCACAAGGAGCGAACAGATTTCCTCCCAGAGTCGTCGGGTAACGATAAGGTCAGCGTGGCGGCGGTCAGCCATATTCCAGAGCGGCTCCCTTTCTCTGACGAGATCGATGAGGCGGTCCACATCAATCCCTCCATCTTCACCGTCAGAGTCGGGAGCACGCTGTGAAGGCTGTTAAAGAAAAAGACAAAAATAACATAATTAGCCTCCACAAAAGAAATGAAATAAAAAGTGCAAAAAAAACAAAGCAAAAATATTTATACTTACACGCTGGTGACCGCTGCGTTGCTGTCGCCGACGACCCCGGGAGGCACTGCGAGGACCTCTTGGCCGAGCACCAGATTGGGAAGACTAGAGAAGATAACAAAAAATGTTATGTCTTTGGATGTAGGCATTTGTTTGCTGTGTGTGGTCTGCAGAACATTGTTTTCTATGTGTTGTGTGTAGTGTGATGCTGTGTTTCTGCGTTTGATGCAAAAAACTTACCAATTGTGAGCCCACTCCAAGTGTCTGTCCACCCCTTCCTTCTTCTTCTGGGAGCTCCTCTTCATCTTGTGATTCCTGTTTTGAAATAAAAGGCAATGAATAGACATATATTACAGAGATGATGGATTTTGGAAATAAAAACTTACCGTCAAACGCTGACGATGCGAGGGAGGGCTCCCAGAAGAAGATGTGCTGTCTTCCTCATGGCCAGACTCCATGGCTGTGGGTGGTGTTCCTGCTGCTGCCATTGCTGCTGCTGCTGCATCTATTGGGCGGCTGTTGAATAAAGAGAAACAAAGGGCCAATGAATATCTTGATATTCCATAGCCCTAGTTTGGAGGAATGGGGGATTTGATAATTACCGTCTCTCATCTGCTGCTGGACTCCCCTCCCGTTGTTCAGCATGCTGCTCCATTTGGGGTGGTGCTGATGGTGCTGCTGCAGATGTCTGCTGCCTTCTCCTGCTCCTGGTTCTTGGCTTGGGTGTCATGTTGGGTGTGGCTGAGGGTCCCACTGTCTTGCTTTTATATATGTCTTGTGGGCAGAGCTACTGAGCATGCTCAGACCAAAAAAACCGGATCCGGCTGTCGCCGGATCAGGCGCATTGCGGCGCTCATAGGCTTTCATTGTATGAAAAAGCCTGACACGCCGGATCCGGCGTGTCCGGCTTTTTCGCCGGAGACAAAAAACGTTACAGTAGCCGTTTTTTCCAGACGCCGGATCGCGTCACATTGCCGGATCCGGCGAAAATCGGATGAAACGCATGGCCATCCGGCTCGATCCAGCTCTAATGCAAGTCAATGGGGGGGAAACCGGATCCGGCATTGCACTTCGCCGGATCCGGTTTTTGTCAAAAGCGCCGGATCGCGCCTGACGGCGAAAACCTGATGTGTGAAAGAGGCCTTAGACTCCGACCATTGCGGGGAGCTGACTTCCGGAGAAGCAGCACACACGTGATGACAACCGCAAATGGACTCTTGGGTCGGGTCTGTATCAAAACCGGTGCGAGACACCTCCATGGGCTCTGGGGGTAGAACCTCAGCGATGCACACGTGGTATTTTTGGTCACAGGAGTAGCCTTAGATAACAGGACTAGTCCGTCTAGACCTACCGTAATAAAACGTTTGTGTGGCGTTGCAACTGCGAACGCCCAGCAGGACTGCAAGCACAGCGCGGCGAGAACTAAGCCGCTGGCAAGACGCCGCTATCACGCTGGCGCAATGAAGACGCTAAGCCACTGTGGCAAAGATGCAATAGCGCGCTGTTACTGGCTATAACTCAAGCACTCTCACATACTGTACATAGTATCAGTGGAATGGGGGTTTCAAATGAGTCATTCACCAGTCCATGCATCCATCACCAAACATACAGCAGGAAGTGTGACTATACTAGCGCATGGCGGAACAGCCATGCGCGCTTTTTATAGCAAATGGGACCTTCCGGAAATCTCCAGGTCTCCAAGAGGAGCCAATGGGATCTGACACAGGACCTGAACACCTGACTTCCGAACTCCAATGGGAGGTCGTACCATGAGCATGCTCAGATGCAGGAATGAAGGACTTAGCCTCTGGGGAGAATTGCCGCAAGGCAATCTCCTCTGCAATCTCCTCTGCAGCAGATGAAGAGCAGGAGACTGCAGAATGTGAGGATCTAGATATCCGCATAGGAGAGGCAGAAATCTGACTCCTAACACAAAGCAACCCCAAAACATCAGGGAACCTCTGCCATGTTTGACTGTAGGGACCGTGTTCTTTTCTTTGAATGCTTCTTTTTTTCTCCTGTAAACTCTATGTTGATGCCTTTGCCCTTAAAGCTCTACTTTTGGCTCATCTGACCAGAGAACATTCTTCCAAAACGTTTTAGGCTTTTTCAGGTAAGTTTTGGCAAACTCCAGCCTGGCTTTTTTATGTCTCGGGGTAAGAAGTGGGGTCTTCTTGGGTCTCTTACCATACTGTCCCTTTTCATTCAGACGACGACAGATAGTACGGGTTGACACTGTTGTACCCTCGGACTGCAGGGCAGCTTGAACTTGTTTGGATGTTAGTCGAGGTTCTTTATCCAACATCCGCACAATCTTGCGTTGAAATCTCTTGTCAATTTTTCTTTTCCGTCCACATCTAGGGAGGTTAGCCACAGTGCCATGGGCTTTAAACTTCTTGATGACACTGTGCACGGTAGACACAGGAACATTCAGGTCTTTGGAAATGGACTTGTAGCCTTGAGATTGCTCATGCTTCCTCACAATTTGGTTTCTCAAGTCCTCAGACAGTTCTTTGGTCTTCTTTCTTTTCTCCATGCTCAATGTGGTACACACAAGGACACAGGACAGAGGTTGAGTCAACTTTAATCCATGTCAACTGGCTGCAAGTGTGATTTAGTTATTGCCAACACCTGTTAGGTGCCACAGGTAAGTTACAGGTGCTGTTAATTACACAAATTAGAGAAGCATCACATGATTTTTAGAACAGTGCCAATACTTTTGTCCACCCTCTTTTTTATGTTTGGTGTGGAATTATATCCAATTTGGCTTTAGGACAATTCTTTTTGTGTTTTTTTCATTTAAGACAAATTAAATGAAGATAATAATACCAAAGAATTTGTGCTTGCAATAATTTTCAGGAAGAAACTGAGTATTATCTGACAGAATTGCAGGGGTGTCAATACTTTTGGCCACAACTGTATCTCTGTGATTTAAAAGCATGAAAATTCAAAGTTGAAAAATTGCAAAATTTTCGCCAAATTTCTGTTTTTTTTCACAAATTAACGCAAGTCATATCAAATAAATGTTACCACTAATATGATATAAAGTATGTCATGAGAAAATTTTGTCAAAATCGCCAGGATCCATGGAAGTGTTCCAGAGTTATTACCTCATAAATGGACAGTGGTCAGAATTGTAAAAATTGGCCTTGTCATTAATGTGCAAACCACCCTTGGGGGTTAAGGGGTTAATGTGTGATTGGTGAGGAAATGGTGCCGAAGTAGAGTTTTTCCAAGAGATGGTGGTGGGACTGTGGAAGGTTTGAGGGGTGAAGCCTGGGCATAATCTGAATGGGGCCCCGAAAATTTTGCCAGTATGGGGCCCCAAAATTCCTAGTGGCATCACTGCATACAGTGCAATTATTATATTAAAATATCACATAGCCAAAATGCATGACAAATAAACTCTGTTCACCTACAATGGAATAAGCCAGAACAGTCAGGCTGCGTTCACACGTCGCGTTTTTTTTGCGTTTTCACTGCGTTTTTTAACGTGCATTTTTGCCACAAAAAAACCGCATCCCATGCATTCCTATGGGATACCGCAATGCTGTGCTAATGCTATGGATTTTCCCATGGCGGAATCGCATCGTGGAAAAATATGCATCATGCTCATTAATTTTGCGGAATCGCGGCAATTCCGCCCACATAGGAATGCATTGTTCTGCTTACTTTCCGCATGTGGCTGTGCCCACCATGCGAAAAGCAAGCAGAACATTTGGTACCCAGGGGGTGGAGGAGAGGAGACTCTCCTCCAGGCTGTGGGTACCATATCCCTGTAAAAAATAGAATAAAAAATAAAAAAATCGGGTTATATTTACCTTCCGGCATCCCGCACAGCGTTCCCGCCCTCAGCAATGCTCCCTTTCCCAGTAATGCCTTGCAGGACCTTTGATGACATCGAATTGCTGCAGACGTTCATTCCCTCCCCTGGGAACTCTCAGACACGTGCAGCCATTCACCACAGCATTCCTTGCTGTCAGGCAGGCAGCCCCATTTCTCAGCGGGACCTTCCACACTTGACCAACCTGGTCCCTGGATTCACCACATGTGACATATCCTGGCCACCATATATGGTCCATAGCCACACCCACCGGGTCACATGGCTATGACCTCATCACAGATCCTTCAACCACTCACACTCTATACAACAGTGTTCTTTAAACACACCCCCTGGGCGGGTTTGTAGGTAACTAGGCATGCCCGTCTCCCTAGTTACCTGGAGACTTCTCCCTGACACATTGAAGCAACACCTCAGCAATATCAATGCTGATCAAGACACACATCAGTCTCCATCTCAAGGCCACCCACCTTGAGCTACATAATGGTCATTCATGACTCTGCCATTCATCCTCTCTCCTCAAACATCCACACAGCGCCCCCTAGAGGACACAGTGGTCACTACACCATATACCTCCCCCCTTTGTTCAAACCTGTGGGGTTGAACACACAGCATAACCCCAGGATCTCGTGACCGGGCACTCATTACACCTTGCCCCCTAGGTCGAGGGAACCATCTCCGTCCGTCATCCGGCGTCATCTCTACGTTAGGCCTCCCTCGCCCCCAGTGGTCAGCATATTGGCCTTGCTCCTCGGCCCTCCAGTCACAGTCTGTTTGCATCATCAGACACTGTTTAGTCACCACCCTCCTATAGTGCGTTTCGTCACCTGACCTTTCTCCCACTGACCGGCTCTCCTGGTTGGTACGGTCATCAGTCTTAATCGGGCCTACTGTCTGGCCGGAGTCTGACAGGAACTAATGTCTCTCAGCCTCGCAGGGCCCGTCGAACTGCCACTTGCTGACATTCTTCGGCCACCTGCCATGTCACTACTTGGAGGAACCCTTCGGGTCCTTACATCTTGGGTTGAAGGCGGCCTCCACCTGGTGTTCCGTACCTCTTTATTGATTCGGCGATGGTCCAGCGGGTGCTATTCAGGACATCCGTCTCCACCTGAGACAGCCCAACAGTCACGCCTCACCAGGTCCAAGGTCATACCATGTGCTCCAGAGATCCGATTTTTCTCCCAGAACCTCCCAACACTGACCCTCCAGGACCTTGCTCACTGACCCAGGTCAGTACAACAACAAACACCTGTCCGTTACCTGTGTCAGCCACACAGGTCCTCGGGTACCACTTATCCGCAGAGGCACCCTAGCAATCACCAGTCTCTTTCTCCTGGGGAAGCGGCCGCACTGGGCTCACCGATCCAGACAGTGCCTTACTCACTAGGCCGCCCCACGGTTCCAGAACCACACCCGGGCAGTGGCTTCCCCAACCGTCAACCCTCCTGGCTGAGCGTTGCCAGCACTGCAACATGTGCCTTTGGAAACCGTTGCCCTTAGCTACCGAAACTTTGCAGTCCTCTTCCGTTGCGCCTGGCATCAAGGCTACAACATTGCCCATAGCTTTCTCCACCATTTGTGAGGTAGCGCTGTCATTCGGGTAGGGGATACTCGCTCAGCAGCCACAAAACCAGATTCGGCACGGGTTTTCCATAAGACAAGCATAGTCCATGCGGTTTATTCTACATATTCCCAGAGCAGCAACAGGAATCAGCATATAAACAGCAGAGCGTCCATGACAGAGCTTCACTCTGTAAACCCTGTGTTCACACAGGCTGTACAATGTCATAAACTAATAGGCCCAAACTGGTAACAAAAAACAGAATTTGTATCTGAAATGAAAGTAAAAAGTTCATATAAAGTCCTTCCAAGTACAGCTTCCGCCTTCTGGGACAACACATAAGGCTACTCTCGCAGGAGCTTCAGTCTGGAGGCTTCCTTCCTCCACACAACACAGAGAAAAAAAACTGGCTGGACATTTAACTCCCTCCCCAGCCACACACTGGAGGTGGAGATATGGTGTGTAGGCATCCCCCATCTCTAATCTACTGACCATGAAAGTCTGACCCATATATAGATTGGATTGCTCTCAGCACATATCATACTGGAGGAAAAACTTATGGCTTTCACATCACACAGGAAGGCAACCTTTGTGACAAAGTTCAATTTTGTGCACGTCTAATGTGTTTTTAATTCATTGATTTCTTGCTTATGCAAACTTTGGGAGACCCCCACCTCTCTCCTGTGGGACGTGCATAAAAAGCCATTTTGCCTAGCGTGCCCATACCATGCAATGCCTTTCTTAACCCTGTTCATGTAGGTACTGTGCACATGGTCAGGTTTTAAATACTGTGAGGTAGCACTGTCATTCGGGTAGGGGATACTCGCTCAGCAGCCACAAAACCAGATTCGGCACGGGTTTTCCATAAGACAAGCATAGTCCATGTGTTTATTCAACATCATAAACCCACAGCAGCAACAGGAAACAGCATATAAACAGCAGAGCGTCCATGACAGAGCTTCACTCTGTAAACCCTGTATTCCCACAGGCTGTACAATGTCCATCATACAGGCTCTCTTAGCCTTACTTATCTCACCCACGTCCGGGTTTCCTCATGACTGCTTCAGCTTACTGCAGACGTTCATTCCCTCCCCTGGGAACTCTCAGACACATGCAGCCATTCACCATAGCTTTCCTTGCTGTCAGGCAGGCAGCCCCATTTCTCAGCGGGACCTTCCACACTGGAGCAACATGGTCCCTGCATTCACCACATGTGACCTATCCTGGCCACCATATATGGTCCGTAGCCACACCCACCAGATCACACTCTTTATAACAGTGTTCTTTTAACACACCCCCTGGGTGGGTTTGTAGGTAACAAGGCCTGCCCGTCTCCCTAGTTACCTGGAGACTTCTCCCTGACACATTGAAGCAACACCTCAGCAATATCATTGCTGATCAATACAAACATCAGTCTCCATCTCAAGGCCACCCACCTTGAGATACATAATGGTCATTCATGACTCTGCCATTCATCCTCTCTTCTCGGACATCCACACAGCACCCCCTAGCGGACACAGTGGTCACTACACCACAATACATTAAATAGGACTGCTCCATTAAGGGTTTCCGTGATGTGGTAGAGTGGCTTAGTATACATTTTTTGCAAAAAAAGTATCAACTAAATACCCTGTGTTTGCTATCATCTTTTACTAGTGTCGTAGATGCTTTTTGTTCTGACCAAGCGTCAGCTATGCCAGATCACCAGTGAGTCCAAATTACCAGGTTTCGCCCTTCTGTTGCAAGCGCTTGGAGACAAAGAGACTCAACACACATGAGCTGTGGTCAAATCACTTTATCTGACGTAATGCAGCAAAAGGCAATATTTTCATACCATTTACAACAATATGTGACTCTATGGAGCTCATTTGGCCCCCACCATCACCTCAGGGTCGTACCTTGTTTACAATGTACCCAGAACATGTTGTTGAGAACACATATGATATCAAGTATAGTTTCATTGAAGACAGAGACTAGTAGTCTACATAAGAATAACACATTGCAATAATAGGCAAAAGGCATTTGAAGTCTTAAAGGCATTTAAAGGGATATAAAGGCAAACCATTAACTCTTCTATATCAATTTCCCCCTTTTGTAAATGGTATAACCTTTGCCACAGGGTCAGCTGATGTCCACAAAGGAGCTACTGTCTCATGGGTCTAGTACCCATAAGGGGGCTTCCTACCTGCTTCGCCCATCCACCCTCAGTGTCGACACTCACTTTCCCCATCAGCAATGGCCACCTGGGGTCTATGATACACTACAGAAGGTTCAGCCTTAGATTCTTTTTTTAGGCATACATTATTCAGTAACTTAAGTAATACATATATTAGCGCTTTTACGGCTGCATAAAACAATAAGCAAAACAACAAAATTTGCATACAAGTCTGGACAATGCCAAAAATCCATCCTGCAAGGCCATTAAACCAGTTTGTTGGATTTAGAAAAGAGAATGTGTTACCCCACCAGGAGTCTCTGTTTGCACTGTGTTGTTTTAACCATTGGTCTCTAAGTTCACCTATTTTGTCTATACTGGCCCTGATCTGGAGATTGACAGCAGGGTCGATATAATTACAACAGGTGGGACCAATTATCTGACACATTCCTCCTCCTTTTGCTGGCAGGTAATCTAGTACTATAGTATGTTGGTTAGTAACTATGATTAATTGTCTCTGTATTGTATTAGTCTCATTAAGAACTTCTAGAATCTGGAAAATCTGATCGTCCAGGTAGTCGGTAGCTTCCACTAATTTATCCCACATTTGTGTTAAGAAGGGGTATAGTAGCATACTACTGAATATTTTATTTGTTGTCCCCATTTCTACTAGATGCAGTCTACCATTTGGTCAGGGCTTATTGTCTGCAGCCCTTCTATACAAAGTATGAATTGGAACTGCTGCTGTGTCTATTTTACTATGAGGAACTATGAAAGTGGCTGGTGTCAGTTTGGCAAGAGTGAAAACTCCTCTTATGTCTGGGCTCACCCACTTGTAGGCACGATGACCGCAAACCAAGAATACTCCTTCGCGGAGAACACAAACGTGACCAGGGGTCTGTGTACATTGGTACAAACTCAAAAGTCCTGACATAGGCTTATGGGCACACCAAGTATTATTCATTTGTTTTCCACTTATACCAGATGTACGTACATTTACCCCTTTCTTTCCTTATTATTTTACCCGTAGATGCTTTACAGCCTTCAACACCATCCTGGTACACCGTCTCATTAACCTGTGTTTGATCATGAGTGTATATGCGGAAGCAATTATTGTCCTCACCACAGGTATTTGCTCCAGTGTGTTGAAGACCGAACCACAGTCCATCATTGGGAATGGGGTCTGAGTGAGGGATTTCAGTCCTCCTCCTGGCGACCATATTTCCGACATCTGAATCATATTCCTGCCACCACATTTGTACCTTAGGCCTGTTTCACACTTCCGTTTTTGACCATCAGTCAAAATCCGCCTTTTTTGCAAAAAAACGGATCCGCCATTTTTTTTGGCGGATCCGTTTTTTTCCCCATTGACTTGCATTACAGGCGGATCTTGACGGATGGCCATCATTTCTGGCGGCCAGAGAAGAAGAAGAAGAAAAAAAAATATCTCTCTCTCTCCTTCCCGGGCAGCGGTTCCTTTAAAATTCTTCATTCGGCGGATCCGTCAAAAAACGGATCCGGTGGCATCCGTTCACATCAGTTAGGAGCGGATCCGCTTTTCCGCCTTTTTGGCGGATTTTAACTGACACAAAAAACTGAAGTGTGAAACAGGCTTTAGGCCGCGTTATATTAAACTGAAACCGGGGATTAGCGGCCCATCCGCTTATAGAGAATGAGGCAGATATATCACGGGGCACATCTTTTCCCCAAAACCTAGATTGAGTCCAAGTCTCATTGTGTATGCAGTGTGGGGTTAATACCTTCCATGGCTCCAGAGGTAAGGCTAAGTACGGCATAGTCCTCGCAGATATAGGGCTGTATGTACAGATCCAACAGTCCTTCGGTTTCTGTCCTTCCATGTCCTTTATAAGAGCATGATGCCGAATAAGTTTGTTGTCCCAGTCAGCATTTAAGAGTTTATCCTGTGTCTCTGTAGAGTGCAGTAACCCTGCCACTGCCAGTAAGGTGATGAGGAGTACAGTCATTCTACTGGTGAAAGGACTTTCTTGCAGTGACTGGCGTGGATCCAGGTGGGTTTTCTCTCAAGTTTTACTGAGGTGGATGTGGTCAGCTGGACTTGGAAGGGGCCGTCAAATCGTGGGTCCAGGCTCCTTCTCACATGTCTGCGTATAACCACCCAATCACCTATATTCAGCTGATGCACATCTGCACTGGCATTAGGATCTGGAATGTACGAGAACACATGTTTATGCACCACATTAAGTCTTTCCTGCAAGGCCTGGACATAGGCTGTCATAGAACCGTGTTGCATTTGTAGCACCTGTGGGAAGTACAGACCAGTCTTTGGTGCACTACCAAACAGGACTTCAAAGGGAGACAAGCCTGTCTTTCTATTTGGAGTGTGTCTGGAAAGAGTGCAAGAGGCAAGCACTCTACCCAGCTCTTTCCTGTGTCTGCCATGGCCTTTTGAATTTTCAGTTTAAGTGTCCCATTTAGTCTTTCCACTTTCCCACTACCTTGTATGAAGTATGGTGTATGAAATGCTTGCTGTACACGCAGGGCCTGCTTGACTTCCCTCATTATTTCTCCCGTGAAGTGTGTACCCCTATCTGTTTCTGTGGTTTCTGGGACACCATACCTGCAGATCAGTTCTTTCATCAGTTTGTCTGCAGTCGTTTTAGCATTTGCACATTTTACCGGATAGGCTTCCAGTCAACCAGAGAAGAGATCTACACGTACTAGGACACTTGCATACACTCCTACCTTGGTAGCTGTATGTCGTCAATCTGCAGTCTCTGAAACGGGTAGAGAGGCCTAGGTGTCGCTTTCTTAGGGACTTTTACTGTTTTACCTGGGTTGTGCTGTGCACAGATGAGGCATGATTGTACAAGTATCATGGCTGCGTAACTGAAACCAGGAGCGATCCAGAAGGCATCTACCATGGCACACATGTGACTTTTTGAGGTGTGAGTGGGGCCATGTGCTGCTTGCGCCATGATTGGGAACAGGGACTTTGGTGGGCACAATTTATCCTTATTCTCCCATACTCCATTTGAGTTCAGCTCAGCTCCCATTCTCCCCCGCTGTACCTTCTCTGTTTGGGCAGCCTTTTGCCGGAGGGATTTCAGGACATCTAGACCCAATGTGGCTGGAATACGCTGACTCCCCGCCACCGTTCACTGTGCTCTCTAGGCCGCCTTGTGCTACTTTAGCAGCCTCGTTCGCCCTTCTGTTGCCCTCTACCTCCACGGAGTCACCTTTGTGTGTGCTTTTACCTTGGCAATGCCAACTTGGACTGGTAACATCAATGCCTCCATCAATTGTTTCCCCAGCTCTGCATTTTTAATGGGCTTACCGGCTGATGTAAGGAAACGCTCTGCTTCTCCAGATAGGGCCATAATCATGGGCTATTCCCCACGCATAATTCGAATCAGTGTAAATATTAGCGACTTTACCTGCAGCGGCTCTACACGCCTCAGTGAGTGCCTTCAACTCTGCCTCCTGCGCCGACATGTGAGGAGAGAGTGGTTCCGCTCGGTTTACCTCATGTGAGGATACTACTGCATATCCAGTGTAGAATCGTCCATCCTGGTGGTATCTGCAACCATCTACAAAAAACTCAAAATCTGCATTAGGAACAGGGTTTTTTTTTCCCCATGAACGTGTGCAAAACCCACTGTCTCCTGACTCATCAGTTCTATGCAGTCATGTTCAAGTATTCTTCCTCACTTGCTAATACAGTCACCCATTCCCCCTTTTCTGAATCCACAGGCAGGAGGGTGGCTGGATTCAGAACGTTACATCTTTTGAGGGTAACATACTCAGGAATTAGTAGCGCACACTCAAGTCGGAGCTGTCTGGCCATAGACATATGTTTTGGGTTGAACTTGTATGAGTATGGCATGAATGTCATGCGGGGAATAGATTGTGAAAGGAAACGTCAGTGTGATCTCACATGCCTTTCCTAGTAGTAGTGCAGCTGCACCTACTGCACAGACACACGTAGGTGACCCTCTGATCACTGGGTCTAATTGTGCTGAGTAGTAAGCTATTGGTCTCTGTTTCCCTCCATGTTGTTGTGTCAGTACTGCGGTAGCATGTCCTCCCTGCTCTGTGCAAAGCAAGAAAAATGGCTGGTCATAATTTGGAATGCCTAAGGCCGGGGCTGACACAATGAGCAATTTGAGAGAATGGAAGGAATCAATTACATTTTGTGTGAGGTCATACGGGTCTGATGACAAGGAGTCATTTGTGAAGCAGGCCTTATCCAAGGCACTAAGCCTAGGAAAGGTGCATAGATGCTGATGTGACATGGGTAGAGGGAAAATTTTGAACTGCCTGTTTCCTGTCAGGTGTCTGGTACCTTCGGCAATACAATGTCCCAACAAATGTCACCTTTTGTTTGTAATACTGTAATTTGTCACGTGAGACCCTGCAACCCTTTCCTGATAAATAAGAAAAACATAGCAAGGAAACCGTAGCTTCCCTGCAGGACCTCTGGTCCAGGCAGAACAGCAAAAGGTCATCCACGTACTGTAATAGTACAATCAGCGGATGAGGTGATTGCCACTACTCAAGGATCCCTGCCATCACTGCTGAATAGATGGCAGGGGATTTCTTTCCCCTTTGTGGGAGGACTGTCCAAAAATATTGTTCACCTTTATGAGTAAAGGAGAAAGATACTGACAGTCAGGGTGCAGGGGTACAGAGAAAAATGCACCTGTTAAATCACTGACTGTAAAACATTTTGACATCACTGGGATCTGTAACAGTATTGTGTGTGGATCAGGGGCGATTGAGGTCACACTCACTGTATCATCATTAATAGCCCTTAAGTCATGAACCTTTCTGTAAGTGTCAGCAAACCCTTGAGTCCTTTTTTCCTAATGGGATACAAAGGGGTGTCGAAGGGGGAAGATCTTTGCACTAGAACCCCTGCCTTAACATACTCTCTAATATCTCTGCTCGGGGCAATTGATTTGGCTAGGCTCAAGGGGTATTGCTTAAAACAAGGAGGAGTGGTACCTTTTTTCGAATTTAATCATGACAGGGGGAATGGGCAACCGACTCACATCAGTTTTTCCCCTTGCCCAAACAGTGTCTGGCACCTGTCCCATTTCTTCATCCTCAGGCATTTTGGTGTCAGGTGTTAGTTTCACCGCTTTTCTCATATACACCATTGCCGCCATCTTACGCAAAAGTTTATCTGAGAGGGGACTTGTGACTGTAATACCCTGAGGAGAGTACTGTATGGTTTGCCGGGATTGCACTCAGCACATCTGCTCCTAGTAAATTCATAGGGGTATTGTCACTAACAATAAGTTTTGTAAGTACCACAATTCCAGCACCTCACTGTTTCTATGCCCTTAGGTCCCTTATTACATCTCCACTTTTTTTCCTTGTGCTCCAGCATACATGACAGGCCGTCTTATTGTCCTTGTTTGCTCAACTTTTTTTAGCTACCTTAAGGAGGTCTTTCGGATCTACATATCTCCATTCAGGTCTGGTTGTCTGTACTGCGTCTCGTAAGTCTTTGTTCATACCGTCAATGAATGTGGGTCGCCCTCCCAGGGCTGTGGGGTACTCGGTACCGGGCCAGTGTCAGGGGAATGTGTCACAGCAGCAGTGACCCGGTCTGTGGCCCTGGGCGCCCAAGTAATGGGGAGATGTAATTACTGGTAGAATAGTTTATAAGGAAAGTTTGTGACGCCACCTGTGGTGCTCGGCAAGTGTGGTGTTGGGTCGACGCTGCGGGCAGATCCACTGGGACTGATGGTGAGTGCAGCATAGATGGTGAAGCTCCCCACAGGTGGAGCTGTAGTCCCAGGGCAGTGTAGATGGAATGATGGCGGGGAGGCGTAGATGGTGTAAGTACAGGTACTCAGATGTAGTGGTGCGGAATAACTGGAGGACACCAGGGTGTGCGGTTCCAAGGCTTTACTCACTATTTGCAGTTCACACACACGCCGGCCTCCGCACTGTGTTCTCCAGGTCTGGACCCCAGCCAACCTCTAGGCAAGGTAGGCTCTCCTCTCCAACACTCCGCCAACATGTACCTGTCTGAACGACTCCACAAATGCGCCTTTAGGTGCGAAGCACTCCAGTACTTAGTTACCCTGGAATGCCTCTCTCTAGGTGTTCCTAGTCTCTACTTGTATGACAGACAGCTGTAGCCTGCTTCGGGGACTCCACTGCGTCCCGGCTCAATAATAAGGTGCTGTTGTGTCCCAAGTCTATGATGGGAGCAAGGCGTTAGCGGCTCACTACTCCACCGGTGTCTGTTACTGGACATAAAGATCCGTTCAACCTCGGGGACCGGGCCCCGGCCTTTGCGCTCTGGACTGGAAGGGTTATTTCTCTTTCTCAACCTACTTCCCACGTCCTTCTATTCTCCTTCGTTCCGATCTCTTCTTTCCCTCTTCTGGAAGGTTAGGCTATCAATCTTATCAGTCTCTTTCTCTGTCTTTCCCGTGCCAGCAGCCCAGATCACTGGGACCTGCTGCAGCATGTCCTTCAGACATCCATCTTCTCTCTCACTTTATCTCCCTTCTTCCTGACCTTCCCCCTCTTTTATACTAACTCCACCCGCCTCCCAGCACATCTCGTATTACGAAGCAGGGTTCCACGAGGGGTGCTCTGCTAACCCCCAGCATGAAGCTGTTAGGTGGCCCCACTGAACTATCCTGTGTGTGGTGTGCAGGTGTTGGAGTGTGGAAAGGAGTTCCCACCTTACCTGGATGGTGGGGCACCACACCTTAGGAGAAGGTGCATTACCTCTGTGGCGACTGAAGCCTCAGGGGCGCCACATACCCCCCGTTAAACACAGCACGTCCGCGGGCTGCAAGACAACAAGGTAAACAGTACAAGAACACACAAAAAATTTTAAATGCTAGTTAACAATACTTATCTAATCTTCCTAACATAGGAGGCACATTTCTTAAACGTTACAAACAGGCTAACTTCCTATCTGAATATCAAAAATTTTACTTTAAGTGCAATTCTTAATTCAAAGTGCTATACTCAACACATTTTCTTTATTACGTTTCTTTCAATTATTCTTCCTTCAGTTACTCTTTTTCTACTGGACGCAAGACACTGACCATCTGCACTTGGCCTTTCACCTGTCACTCTCAATTCTTTACTCTTTATTCAAGTTTCACATTCTATCTCAAAACTTTCCAAATTCTCTGTATCAAACATTCTATAAAAGACATTTACTTTTCATAAAACACAACATTATCAAATACTTTATCATAGAACATTCAAAGATTCTTGCAAAGTGCTGAACACTGCTCCCAGCCGGGATTCCTGCAGTGTCTGTTGAGGTAGACATCATTCTTTGAAAAGTGTCCATTCAAAAACATCATCTTCGCAAAGTGTCTATATGTAAAGAATATCTTCACAAAGGCTTCTGTATGTAAAACCAAGAGAGAGCACCCAAAGGGGTGCATAGAATCATAGATTTGTAGAGTTGGAAGGGACCTCCTGGGCCATCTGGTCCAACCCCCTGCTCAAAGCAGGATTCGCTAAATCATCCCAGTCAGATGTCTGTCCAGCCTCTGTTTGAAGACTTCCATTGAAGGAGAACTCACCATTTCTCGTGGCAGCTTGTTCCACTCATTGATCACTCTAACTGTCAAAAAGTTTTTTCTAATATCTAATCTGTGTCTCCACCCATTCAGTTTCATCCCATTGCTTCTAGTCTTTCCTTGTGCAAATGAGAATAAAGTTGATCCTTCTACAATGTGACAGCCCTTTAGATATTTGTAGACAGCTATTAAGTCTCATCTCAGTCTTCTCTTTTGCAAACTAAACATTCCCAAATCCTGCAACCTTTCCTCATAAGACAGGGTTTGCAGACCGGTCACCATTCTGGTCGCTCTTTTCTGAACTTGCTCCAGTTTGTTGATGTCTTTTTTAAAATGTGGTGCCCAAAACTGGACACAATATTCCAGATGAGGTCTGACCAAAGAGGAGTAGAGGGAAATAATGACTTCACGTGATCTAGACTGTATGCTTCTATTAATACATCCTAGAATTGCATTTGCCTTTTTTGCTGCTGCATCACACTGTTTACTCATATTCAGTCTGTGATCTATTAGTATACCCAAGTCTTTTTCACATGTGCTGTTGCTTAGCCCTATTCCTCCCATTCTGTATATGCTTTTTTCATTTTTATTGCCCAGATGTAGTACTTTGCATTTTTCCCTGTTAAAAACCATTCTGTTAGTTGCTGCCCACTTCTCCAGTTTATTTATATATTTTTGAATCCTCTCTCTCTTCTCTAGTATTAGCTATCCCTCCTAGCTTTGTGTCATCAGCAAATTTAATCAGTTTACCCTCAATTCCTTCATCTAAATCGTTGATAAAGATGTTGAACAATACAGGGCCCAGGACAGAGCCCTGTGGTACCCCACTTGAGACATTCTTCCAACTGGATGTGCAGCCATTTACGACCACTCTTTGGGTCCGATCACTAAGCCAGCTATGAATCCACCTAACAGTTGCCTTGTCCATTCCATGCTTAGTCATTTTTTCAATAAGCATTGTATGAGATACTTTGTCAAATGCTTTGCTGAAGTCAAGATATACTATATCTACAGCATTTCCTTGATCCACCCAATCAGTGATTCTGTCATAGAAGGAAATTAAGTTAGTCTGACATGACTTATTAGTTACAAACCCATGCTGACTCTGTTTTATCACTTTGTTCTTATCCAGGTACTGACATACATGTTGTTTAATTATTTTTTCAAAGATCTTTCCTGGTATAGAAGTCAGACTCACCGGCCTATAGTTGCCTGGGTCCACCTTCTTCCCCTTTTTGAAGATAGGAACAACATTTGCTCTTCTCCAGTCTTCTGGGACTTCTGTTCACCAAGAATTTTCAAAGATTATGGAGAGGGGTTCAAAAATTTCTTCTGCTATCTCCTTCAGTACTCTGGGGTGTAATTCATCTGGACCTGGAGACTTGAATTCATTTAGGTTAGCTAAGTGTTTCCTCACTATATTTCAGTTTATAGATATCCTGGATTCTTCTATTCCCTTAATAGGACAGTGAAGAACAGCTGATGTTACATTTCCTTTCTAAGAAAAAACAAATGCAAAATAGGAATTTAAAAGTTCAGCCTTCTCAACATCCTGTCTTACCATTTCGTCATTTTCATACTGTAAAAATCTGATAGCAAACTATTTACAGGCAAAGTTTAGCGTCTATGGTCTCCACAGTTTGATTTAAAAAATAATGCTGCCAATCAAAAACTAGGCAACATGATACAAAAATAGGAAAGGCACAACTGGTGCAACAAGACCCTCCTGGGTAACGAGATTTGGAAATTTTTCTTTAGAGATGGTGATCCCCTCCTGGGTTTCTGGAACTGGTACTAGAACCAGACTCAAAGTATTCATTGGCCATTTTCAAGTAGTCTTCTTCCCACGGTGTCAAGCCAGAGATTTTCTTAGGCTACAGGGTTGGAGTAGACGTGATAGTGGTCGGATTCCTGGTAGTAGGTACTTGAGCAGCTTGGGTGGTAATTGTAGGTGGGGGAGTATTGATAGGCCTCGATGGCAGGTACCTCTCGATGAACTCTGCAGGGATACATCGTACATTCAAGGCGTACCATCCCCTGAGCCCCTCATGGTGGGTAAAAGTCACATACTCTCCAGGCTGCAGGTTTCTGTCGGGGTGTCCCTTGTGCAGGTGGGATTCAACATCCCGCCGCCTGAAAAAAAGGTCGCTGATCCTCTTGGGGTCCGCTATAAAACCGAACCCCTTCTCCTGGTTCACGTTGAGAACCTGTCCCCATCCAGCTGCGTCCCGGTGACCGTAATGCCCAGCACGGGCCCTCTCTTTTCTGTCCATATCCGGGCCCACTACAGCCAGCCTCCGCTGTTCCCTCTCCCGATACTCAGCTGCCAGCTTCTTGATAGTGGCTCAGCAATAGGCCTCACTCTCCTCCTCCTCCTGGGATGTACTGCTGCCTGTTGGGGCCTGCGGTACCACGGTTGGGGGTTCCGATGTCCTCCCCGGGGACTGGCTTCCCAGTCCCACACCAGGTCCAACACAACCTGGCCGGCCGCTGCAACGGTGGGGCACCCCAGCGCCTTTTCGGGTGAAAGGACGTCGGACGTACCTGAGGCTTCCCAGCGGTGCGGTCCGGGTGCCGATGGTGGTGTAGCCGGTGGCGGCTCCGGGTCCATGGGGGGCTTCAGTCGGGACTTGCGCAGCCGCTACAGTTCTGGGCGGGAGCACCATCTCAGCTCCCGGGCCCTCCGGTGACTTCTTCGGGTGAGCGGCACTCAGCTGCACAGACAGCGTGGAAGTGAAAACCAATGCTGCCAGAGGACAGTCCAGTGCAGCGGTGGCTGGTACCTGTGAAGAGGGTACCACTGGTGTAGGCCCCTCCGGGGCGCGCTGCCGTCTCAGCTTCTCCAACGCTTCCCTCTTCAGCTGCAGACGGGTGGTCAACGCTATGATGTCGTCTTGCAACCGCTGGCATATTGTTCCGGAATCAGGGTTGGAGCCTTCAGCCATGGCGCCGGGGGTTTGCACTTCCCCGCGCTCCGCAGGCCTCCTTCCCTTGCTCTCCAAAATGGCGTTCTGGCGTTCTTCTTCTTGCTCTGCCCTTCTGCTTGCCTCTGGCTTCCTCTGCCCCTCCTTCCGGGGGCGGCATCTTCTTCCAGCGCCTCCATACCGAGCCAGCAGACGAACCCATTGGGGGGTGGGCCATGCATCTGTCATGTAATAATTCAGGCGGGGAAGGCCCAATACTCTTCGCTCCATCTCAATAATAAGGTGCTGTTGTGTCCCAAGTCTATGATGGGAGCAAGGCGTTAGCAGCTCACTACTCCACCGGTGTCTGTTGCTAGACATAAAGATCCATTCAATCTCGGGCACCGGGCCCCAGCCTTTGCCCTCTGGACTGGAAGGGTTATTTCTCTTTCTCAACCTACTTCCCACCGTCCTTCTATTCTCCTTCGTTCTGATCTGTTCTTTCCCTCTTCTGGAAGGTTAGGCTATCAATCTTATCAATCTCTTTCTCTGTCTTTCCCGTGCCAGCAGCCCAGATCACTGGGACCTGCTGCAGCACGTCCTTCAGACATCCATCTTCTCTCTCTCTCACTTTATCTCCCTTCTTCCTGACCTTCCCCTTCTTTTATACTAACTCCACCCGCCTCCCAGCACATCTCATGTTACGAAGCAGGGTTCCACGAGGGGTGCACTGCTAACCCCCAGCATGAAGCTGTTAGGTGGCCCCACTGAACTATCCTGTGTGTGGGGTGCAGGTGTTGGAGTGTGGAAAGGAGTTCCCACCTTACCTGGATGGTGGGGCACCACACCTTAGGAGAAGGTGCAGTACCTCTGTGGTGACTGAAGCCTCAGGGGCGCCACAAATGCATTCACCAGTATTCTGACATCAAGTGGGTTTATGCAAATGTACTGCATGTCTGCCCATTTCAGCTGTAACCGTCCAAAGTACATCTCTACACTCTCTCCTTTTTGCTGTGTCACATTATTCAGGAGTACAGACTGCTCTGATTGTTCCACTGTAGCCCATTGTCTTAGTGATTCACAGTACGTCTCCCCAGACCATGTAGATTTATTGCCCCAAGCCTGATTCTTTGCCACATCTGTATGTGTCTCAATTATGTGTCTTAGTGCGTCACATGCCCTCAAACTCATCGACCTCTCTAGGTCTACCCAGGTACACCTATATGTCTGCTGTATTTCCTCTATGTGTCTGTAAAATGGGAATGGTTGGATTTCAGGGTCAGGCAACTGCTTCAACAAAGCTAGCTGGTGCTGATAACGCCAGAGGGGCTCCAGGGATAATACACCTGCATCTTTCTTATTCTAGTTGCCCTTCTAGGTCCTGATGTGGTTGGTCGTCTGATGTCTACTGTCAGCTTACTCCTCAAAGGTCAATGTCCCCACTACTCACTAACCACACTATTATGTCAGCTTCTTATGTCACTAAATATGATCTTGCCTGGATAGGATTTAGTGCAATTTGCTTAGGTCAGTAGCACAGGTCACACAAGTAGCTATTCAGTCTGGGTTTGTCTGAGTCTGATCACAGTGTTTACAAGTCCATCTGTTTTATCTGGGTCTCTGGTTAAATTTTGTCAATCAAAACATTCATAATACACCTTTCATACTGCTGTACATTCTCAAGCATTATTTATTCACTTGCTATTTTCTTCCCTTGTCTGTGCCTTTTTGTACATCCATACATTCACACTCTGGTATTTTTGCCTTTTTTAATATTGATCCCACTTGTTTTACTGCTTCCTTTCTCCTCTGTCATTTACAATTTGCATAGCTGTCTTGGATCCCATTGGGGGCACCGACTGTACACAGAAAAAGTTGCCATGGCTTCAACCTTTTTCTGCCGACAGCTCCCCTTTCTTCTGAAATGCCCTCCCAGTGTGCCTGGACCTCTGTCTTACAGGCCACACTTAGCAAGTCAGAGAGAGCCTGCCAAGGTGTAGCGGGAAGGCTCCTTGCCTCTCACCCGGTAGACCTACAGGATGTAACGAGAAGGCTCTCTGCCTCTCACCCGTTAGATCAGTTGGCTAGAATAGGAATAGGCCTTTTTCCTTCCAGCCCAGCTCCATGGATTGTGGGAAGGCTACTTCAACTTAGACAGCTCATCTTGCTTCTGAAATGCCCTTCTGTGTGTCTGGACCTCTGTCTTACAGCCCACACATAGCAAGTCAGAGTGAGCCTGCCAAGGTATATCCAGAGGGCTCCTTGCCCTCGCCTCTCACCCACAACAAAAAAAACCCACTGACTAAAGTAAGAAGGCCCAGGTGTGATAGGCCTCTGACCTACTTTATCAGCCATACAGTCGGCTATCTCCCTTGTTGATGCACAATTTGCTATACAAATCAATGACACAACTAGAAACAGGTTCAAACACATTAATGACCAAACAATCACTTACAAAATTTCATTCCACTTCAATTAAGTACTGTTGCTTTAAAATGTACAAATCTTATAGCGAGCATTTCAGAATCACACAGAATCTGAGCGCAACTCTGTGAATCCTCTAAATAGACACTCAGCAGAGATAAGGGGAGAAGAGAAAATGCGCAGCGCCATCCTTCCCCCTCCCATCAGAATGCAGTGTCCTTCACAGAATTCCGTAGTTCTTTAGACTAATCAAAATCAATTTCTACAAAGAAAGCTCAAAATCACAGGATTTCACTGTAAGAGCAGATAACTGTATAATGTGAGCAACCACGTCTTGCCCTTTTTCTCACAAATGCATTCAGGAAACTTTACAATGTAATGCCACATATAACACGAGCTATATCATTACTCAATTCATTCAGTCTCAGATGTAGATTTGAAATATCTATAACGCATCTGTCCGGGATTCCCCCACAGCTAGAAAGGTAACAAATCTCTTGACACAAAATGATGTGTGATGATTCATTCATACGTGCTCATTCAGGGATTTTTTTTCTTTCACTTTTCGGTGGTCATTTGATTTTACAAAGAGAAGATAACAAAAATTCCTTATCTCAATCACTCCGCCTAATTCAGCTCAAAGTGAGTCGAATAATGTCCTCTGTCACATACAGAGGACTACTTCTAACGGAACCCCTCATCAATCAGGGATTTATTTATACTCATTTACTCATCTCTCAACTCATTCAGAGGTTCTCATATATATACATACAAGGATTCACACAGCCTGCCTATCTTGGACTTTGGATTTGATACCTTAACTTACAGCAGTGTCCACTGACACTCTTAGAACACCAAAGCCAACTTTTTAAACAACAAGAATCAATGAAAACCAAACCAACGTCAGAAGGTCCAAAACAACCAATAACCACAGCCCTATACAAAATACAGCCTCATATGATTTACTGCCAATCCAAAATAGACGCTGCACGAAGTCTATCCAAGACTTTGTGCTACACAGTACACCAGTACACAACCAGTTAGTATATTAAAAATAAAGCAGGAATTTGCGCTCGTAATACCCACATAAAACCACTCTCTCTAAAGAAAGCAAAATAAATGCCAAAAAATTTTTTTTACACGTCTGTATGCAACAATAATAGTGATACCCCTTAATAGCTGTGGGGGTGTGTTATAAATATATATCTCACTGTAAAAACTATATAACAGTTTAAAAAATACAACCAGTCTCACTGCCCAATATACATAAATGCGTCTATCACCAGGGAAAAGACATCATACTGGCCGTCCAGGTTACTGTTCATACCATGGGCGATAATGGCAGTCTTGGATTCAGCACATAGCAACTCCTCTCCTAATAGGCTTTGATGAATTCCAGTGGTGGTAAATTGCTCAGTCCAAAAAATGCACAGTCCAAAAAAATGCAGGCTAGTGGTGGGTAAAATCCAAAAAGGGTCACCTCTACTATAATCCCGGGCGATGCTCCGGCCGGTAGCAATCGCCCAATTCCCCCGTTGTTGCGCTGCCCGTTAATAGTGGGACATGCAGCGGGGGACGCGGTTAATGCCGGCAAGGGACAGGACCTTGAGTGACGTCACAGTCACGTGTTGAGTCACGTGACCGGCTTAGAAAGACTGACAGAACCAACAACCAATCCTACGCGTTTCGGAGGCTTACTGCTTCCTTCCTCAGGGATGATTCCTGTCATGGAGGTGACACATATATATACCCAGTCCGTATAATGTATTTGACCTATTTATTAAAAGCAAATAATTCAATTTCGCTATTCAAGCCATTTGGTCTGAGCGTGTTCATTTTAAATATCCACTCACTTTCTACTTTTGACATTTGTTCAATGAAGTTACCTTTTCTCCAGCTTTTCTTAACTGTTTTAATACCGGTTACCGTAATTCCCCTAATAGAGCCTCCATGATGTGTAAAAAAGTGGTTAGAAAGAGGATGACCAGTAAATTTGTTAATAATATTGCGAAGATGTTCAGCAATTCGTACCCGCATTGGACGGATAGTTCTTCCAATATATAATTTACCACATGGGCAAGTTACCCCATAGATAACCCCTTTTGTGTTGCAATCAATAAAGTCAGTTATGTTATTCTCAATACCTTTATTGGTGATCATTGTTTGTTTCTTAGTGTTTAATTTTTTACATGGTCCACATTTCTTACATGGGAAAAAACCACTTAGAAGGTTTCGTTCACCATTAGTTATACCATTTGAAACCCTTGGGATTGAAGGTGCTATCAAATTCCCAAGATTATTTGCCTTCCGAAAAACAAATCTAGGGTGCGTAGGCAATAATTCCCCATGACAGGAATCATCCCTGAGGAAGGAAGCAGTAAGCCTCCGAAATGCGTAGGATTGGTTGTTGGTTCTGTCAGTCTTTCTAAGCCGGTCACGTGACTCAACACGTGACTGTGACGTCACGCAAGGTCCTGTACCTTGCCGGCATTAACCGCGTCCCCCGCTGCATGTCCCATTATTAACGGGCAGCGCAACAACGGGGGAATTGGGCGATTGCTACCGGCCGGAGCATCGCCCGGGATTATAGTAGAGGTGACCCTTTTTGGATTTTACCCAGCACTAGCCTGCATTTTTTTGGACTGTGCATTTTTTGGACTGAGCAATTTACCACTACTGGAATTCATCAAAGCCTATTAGGAGAGGAGTTGCTATGTGCTGAATCCAAGACTGCCATTATCGCCCATGGCATGAACAGTAACCTGGACGGTCAGTATGATGTCTTTTCCCTGGTGATAGACGCATTTATGTATATTGGGCAGTGAGACTGGTTGTATTTTTTAAACTGTTATATAGTTTTTACAGTGAGATATATATTTATAACACACCCCCACAGCTATTAAGGGGTATCACTATTATTGTTGCATACAGACGTGTAAAAAAAATTTTTGGCATTTATTTTACTTTCTTTAGAGAGAGTGGTTTTATGTGGGTATTACGAGCACAAATTCCTGCTTTATTTTTAATTGTTTTAACATTCAGACAAATAGGTGGCATAGTCTGTTAATTTGCAGCTGTCATACCCCCACACAGCGCCGTTGGTTGTTAAAAAAATATATTTTTTTTCAGTTAGTATATTAGTATATTACCAGAGCAGATTAACAGATAATACAGATGACAATTATTATCTTATTACTCTATTATTCAACTCTCATACGGACATACTCACCGCTTTCTGGTGACGTGGGTTCTTTTGAAGCGTTTTTGTATAGTCTTACCCAGAGATATGTAGAGATCCTTAGAAAGGCTGCTGATGCAGAATCAATGTAAGAATAAATGTTCTCACCTGCTGCAGCCTGGATTCTGCATTTTCAACCTCCCAGGAAGCTCCCACATACGGATTCCGAATAGGCTGGTTTCCACGGTCCCCGTTGGGCGTCAAAAACTGCCGTAGCTGCTTTTTGTTCTGAACAAGCGTCAGCTATGCCAGATCACCAGTGAGTCCGAATTACCAGGTTTTGCCCTTCTGTTGCAAGCGCTTGGAGACAAAGAGACTCAACACACATGAGCCGTGGTCAAATCGCTTTATCTGACGTAATGCACCAAAAGGCAATATTTTTATACCATTTACAACAATATGTGACTCTATGGAGCTCATTTGGCCCCCATCATCACCTCAGGGTCGTACCTTGTTTACAATGTACCCAGAACATGTTGTTGAGAACAAATATGATAAGAAGTATAGTTTCCTTGAAGACAGAGACAAGTAGTCTACATAAGAAAAACACATAGCAATAATAGGCAAAAGGCATTTAAAGGGATATAAAGGCAAACCATTAAATCGTCTATATCACTAGCACTTTGCTGCTTACTGTTACATATATTTTACAACAGAATATTCATGCACGTTTGTCATACTGTGAGCTTTTTCTGTGTCTTACTCTTTGGGTGGTGTGAACAGTTTCTTATTGACCTGTTCAATTTTGTGCACGTCTCATGTGTTTTTAATTAATTTCTTGCTTATGCAAGCTTTGGGAGACCCCCGCCTCTCTCCTGTGGGACGTGCATAAAAAGCCATTTTGCCTCACGTGGCCATACCATGCAGTGCTTTTCTTAAACCTACTCATGTAGGCACTGTTCACATGGTCAGGTTTTAAATACATTAGATAGGACTGCTCCGTTAAGGGTTAACGTGACGTGGTGGAGTGGCTTAGTATACAATTTGCAAAAAACGTATCAACTAAATACCCTCTGTTTGTTATCTTTTAATAGCACTTTGCTGCTTACTGTTACATATATTTTACAACAGAGTATTCAGGAACGTTTCTCATACTGTGTGCTTTGTCTGTGTCTTACATAAAAACATATACACTGAATTGCGTGCACACACATGTAAGGGGAAGGAACTAACTAGGCATGTCTCCTCCATGAAGGGTCTGGAACCATTGGGGCTGTCAACTATATAGCGAGGTAGAAAGCTTGAGACCCCAGACCATACTCTTGTGTTTGAGAAAAGGGGGCGTGGCTAAGCAGACAAAGCTGCAGCATGCGAGTGACCAAACAGTTTGGGCGGGAACTTTGGGCGTGCGGGATGCATGTGAGGTAAAATCAGCTGAGAGGCATCAGGGCAGAGCAGAGCCTGGGACGGCAGAGCGCTTAAATAGGAGACTGTCGACTGCGTACTGCTCAGACATCGCTGTCCCAGCCGATATCACTGCCCTCACTGTGACCACTGACACAGCCGAGAACGCTGCCACAGCCGACCCCACTGACAGTACTGACCGTGAGAGACAAGGTCTGTGAGCGGAACTTAGGCGTGTGTCGATTCGGCACAGTGAACCGGGCTGCCCATTGTAAACTGTGTTTGGACAGTGCTGCAAATCTCCGTAGTGTTGGGACATTCACCACTGAAGATAACGACGTATCCCTCTTCATCACCTCATCTGCTGGACCCAAGACCCGCATCAAGATCCCGAGGATTCGCTGCCATTGTCAGGACCAGGGAGGACACCGCCAATGTCAAAAGATACAACATCATTTACCTCAGGATTGTGACAGACCCCCACTGCGACGCAATCTAGTCAGCACCAGTCACAGACAGAAGTTCAACCGTGACTGGCGCCTGAGTGATAAGTTATCTTTTATTGTAATGTCGGCTTTACTTGTCCCTGTTCCTTAAGTTAACCCCATTAGCCTTTTGTTGCATTAGGGAATATTATCCCTCCATCTTCTCCCTGCATGGAGTTTCTACTGTATAATAAACCCCTTTCACCCCTCGTCTGTGTACAGTCTGTTACTGCATCCTACGTGCCTGCAGTCTCCACACACACACACGCGCACACACACACACACAATTCTACATAGATATATTTACTGAGATCTATCCTTAATATATGGACAATAGTATTCATTAAACAATAAAAATAATCTCATTGAAGGAGTGGGGTAAAGAAGATTATGTGAATAAAGGATTTTTTCAAAAATTTAAAGTGGCATCAGCTTTATTGGCTTGCAACCTAGGCGTTGAAGATTATTAAATACACCTTTTTTGCATTTTCCCTTTATATTATGAACTCTGACCTTATACCATATTGTACTCCCATATTTTGTGTTTCTTCAGGTGCATATAATTTTTTTTACTATTGCACTTTATGTACAAGTATCACATATTTTTGTGAAGGTCTTTATTATAAATTTTTCAGATTAGCACAGTTACTCGGCAATTTAGCTCCATTTATATAGGTGTTGTATTGTTCTTGTTTTGATTCAATAGAAATTTACATTATTCATTTAGATTGGGCATTTTGCTTCCTTTTTCTCTGTAGGCTTTTGTTACTAAATTGTCTATGTTGGTGAAGTGAAGTGAGAAAAATATAGGCGTAAATTAAATTTATGAGATCAAATAACTAAAAATTGGCATGTGCATTGGCATTCACCCCTTTTGCTATGAAGTCAATAAAAATTTCTGGTGAAAGCAATAATCTTCATATGTGACATGCTTAGTGATAGGAAGTACATGTGTGTGCAATCTAAGTGTGTCAGTATATACACACCTTTTCTGAAAGGACAAAAAGACTGCATCACCATTAAGCAAGAGGAACGACTAACCAAACAACACCATGAAGAACCATGAGATCAGCAAACAAATTAGGGATAAAGTTATTGAGAAGTACAAGTCAGATTTGGGTTATAAAAAAACATTGAAATCTCTGATGATCCCCCCCGAAGCACCGTCAAATCCATTATAATCAAATAGAAAGAAACATGGTACCACAACAAACCTGCCAAGAGAGGGCCGCCCACCAAAGCTCTCAGCTGGGGCAGAGAAGGCACTAATCAGGGAAGGAGCACAGAGACCAAAAGCAGGGCTGCCATTAGGAATTTCAGGGCCCCATACTGTAAAAATGTTTGGGCCCCCTTGAGACTCCGTCCAGGCTCCACCCCAGCCGTGCCTCCACCCCTCAAATCTTCCAGAGTCCCACTGCCCACTCTTGGAAAAACTCCACTTCTGCACCCCGTCCTCACCAATCACACATTAACATTTCCCAGATCATACATATAGCCGGCAGCTTTTGTTCTGGCCAAAAGAATTTTAAGCCGCCACCACAACAAGGTAAACTCTTCTGGATGAGCTCTACTCTACTGTAACTTATTAATCATTTGTTAAAATACCCAATACTCTGTTTTGGTATATTTTTCTTTTTCTTTAAGGAAATGCGTCACAGACTTTTTTTAAAAATAATTGAAACCAGATTGTGACTTTTTTTATAATCTGTATTTCTGATTGCAGATTATTGTATTGTTTTATGTACATGTATGAAGCTGTCGGTGGATATCGATCTGCGCTCGGACCGCAGTGCATGGACGGGCCGCGGGTCTCCTGACTAGAACTCAGCAGCCTCACAGCATGTATGAGGATGCAGGCCAGGAGATCGGCGCCCAGTCCATGCACCACAATTCCCCAAATAAAGATGTTTCCCAGTCATATATACCCACTTTGTATTTTTCCATCAATATGGCCATGTGAGGGCTTGTTTTTTGCAGGACGAGTTGTGCTTTTGAATGACATGACTGGCTTTATCAAATACCGTACTGGAAAATGGGAAAAAATTCAAAGTGCAGTGAAATTGAAAAGGAATTCTAGAATTTTTTTCGTCGTTTCAGCAGCCTCCCATCTCCTCATCTCAGCAGCCTCCCATCTCCTCTCCTCAGCAGCCTCCCATCTCCCCACCTCAGCAGCCTCCATCTCCTCAGCAGCCTCCCATCTCCGCACCTCAGCAGCCTCCCATCTCCGCACCTCAGCAGCCTCCCATCTCCTCACCTCAGCAGCCTCCCATCTCCTCAGCAGCCTCCCATCTCCTCACCTCAGCAGCCTCCCATCTCCTCAGCAGCCTCCCATCTCCTCAGCAGCCTCCCATCTCCGCACCTCAGCAGCCTCCCTTCTCCGCACCTCAGCAACCTCCCATCTCCTCACCTCAGCAGCCTCCCATCTCCTCAGCAGCCTCCCATCTCCTCACCTCAGCAGCCTCCCATCTCCTCAGCAGCCTCCCATCTCCTCAGCAGCCTCCCATCTCCTCACCTCACTCCCCTCTGCAACTTCCTCCAAGTCCTCACACACTGCCCGCCTCCTCGGCCTCATCACTGATTTCAGCATCTTCTGTCTCCCAGAAACGTTACATGTTGCTGCTCTGCTGGAGAATGAAGAAGAGCGCGCAGTGTGTCACCTGACCAGGATCCGGACCATGATGCACTTGGTGCTGCTGCTGCTTTAAAGGTACAGCACCGATTTCTGGCCTCTGCATTCACTAACAACACTGTAGGTGTATCTGTAAATCACCGCAGTGTTGTTATGTATCTGGCTTGCCGCGGCCATGAACTATTGCACCTGTAGCCCAAACAGCAGTATCAAGAGAGGAGGGCCCAGGCTGCCAGCGCATCCGGGCCCCTCTTTTTGCTACTGTTCATGGGGCCCCATACAGTAGTAAGGGCAGTAATGCCCTGATGGCGGCCCTGACCAAAGGTAACCCTCGAGGAGCTGCATAGTTTCCAAGCACAGACTGGAGTATCTGCACATACCATGACAATAAGCCCTGCACTCCATAGAGGTGGCCTTTATGGAAGTGTGGGCAGAAAAAATCTTTACTTACACATAAAAAGTGTGATGCTTTTTTTAAGTTTTCCAACAGATATGTAGGAGACTTCCTAAATGTGTTGAGGAAGGTTCTGTGGTCAGATGAGACCAAACTTAATTTTTTGTCACCAAGGTAAATGCTATGTCTGTCGCCAAACCAATGTAAGAGGAAGAACAAGATCGGGGGTACCTTTCTCACTCCGGTTCCGGAACTGTCAGGACTGTCACCAATGTTGCAAGGGGGAAGATTTCCAGAGAGGGACCAACCCTTGCATGTCACTAAGGTAGGCGGGGCCAAATTAAAAAGCACTGTGCGCAGGAAGAGGGTCAGAGTGCAGGCGGGAAACCGAAGCAGGCAGTCTGGTACAGTGTCGGCTGTGAAGGCAGAGCATCCCGTGAGCGCAGGCCGACATGACAGATTAACTGTGTACAGGTCCACTGAAAGTAGATGACGGACTGCCTGTTCCCCGCTATCCTCGGTGATGGGAGGTGACTCACAGTCCTGACCAGAGATTGTAACGTCCACGTTCCACTCTAAGCTGCAGGTGACTAGGCAGAGCTTTTCAGCCAAGTTCCAAATACACCGCAGAGTGAAGCCGTGTTCGAGCGGTTACTTGTACTGAAATAGCACAGTGTTTGGAGTTCCTGGGTATGGGAGCTCCCCACGCCCTTCAAAGACTCTTCTCCTGCTCCGTGGATTGGAACCCTATCCTCTACAGACACCTCCAATACGTCATGTGTCGCTGTTGCCGGTGCCACCGTTAGAGAACCTAGACGCTGCAATCAAAATCATGCTGTGGGGATGTTTTCCTGTAGCAGGCAAAGGGAAAATGGTCAAGTCAAGGAGGAGATGGATGTTGCAAAACACATGGATATTCTTGAGCAAAACCTGTTTCAGTCTGTCAGTAATTTGAGATTGGGACAGAGGATCACCTTCCAACAAGAAAATGAGCCAAAGCATACTGCTAAAGCAATATTCTAGTGGTTTAAGGGGAAACATGTAAATGTTTTGGACTTGCTTAGTCAAAACCAAGGTCTTAATGCAATTGAGAATCTGTAGTCAGACTTGTTCACCAGAGGAAATCATCTAAGTTGAAGGAGCTGAAGCAGTTTTGCCTTGAGGAATGAGCAAAAATCCCAGTGGAAAGATATGGAAAGCTCATATACTGTAGTCCGGATCACCCAATCTACAGTCATATGTTAAAGTTTGGGCACCCCTATTAATGTTAACCTTTTTTCTTTATAACAATTTTGGTTTTTGCAACAGCTATTTCAGTTTCATATATCTAATAACTGATGGACTCAGTTATATTTCTGGATTCAAATGAGGTTTATTGTACTAACAGAAAATGTGCAATCTGCATTTAAACAAAATTTGACCGGTGCAAAAGTATGGGCACCCTTATCATTTTCTTGATTTGAACACTCCTAACTACTTTTTACTGACTTCCAGAAGCACTAAATTGGCTTTGTAACCTAACTGAGCTTTGAACTTCATAGCCAGGTGTATCAAATCATGAGAAAAGGTATTTAAGGTGGCCACTTGCAAGTAGTTCTCCTATTTGATTCTCCTATGAAGAATGGCATCATGGGCTCCTCAAAACAACTCTCAAATGATCTGAAAACAAAGATTATTCAACATAGCTTTTCAGGGGAAGGATGCAAAAAGTTGTCTCAGAGATTTAGCCAGTCACTTTCCACTGTGAGGAACATAGTAAGGAAATGGAAGAACACAGGTACAGTTCTTGTTAAGCCCAGAAGTGGCAGGCCAAGAAAAATATCAGAAAGGCAGAGAAGAAGAATGGTGAGAACAGTCAAGGACAATCCACAGACCACCTCCAAAGACCTGCAGCATCATCTTGCTGCAGATGGTGTCACTGTGCATCGGTCAACAATACAGCGCACTTTGCACAAGGAGAAGCTGTATGGGAGACTGATGCGAAAGAAGCCATTTCTGCAAGCACGCCACAAACAGAGTCGCCTGAGGTATGCAAAAGCACGTTTTGACAAGCCAGTTACATTTTGGAAGAAGGTGCTGTGGACTGATGAAACAAAGATTGAGTTGATTGGTCATACAAAAAGGCGTTATGCATGGAGGCTAAAAAAGACAGCATTCCAAGACAACACTTGCTACCCACGGCAAAATTTGGTGGAGGTTCCATCACGCTTTGGGGTTGTGTGGCCAATGCCGGCACCGGGAATCTTGTTAAAGTTGAGGGTCGCATGGATTCAAATCAGTATCAGCAGATTCTTGACAATAATGTGCAAGAATCAGTGATGAAGTTGAAGTTACGCAGGGGATGGATATTTCAGCAAGACAATGATCCAAATCACAGCTCCAAATCTACTCAGGCATTTATGCAGAGGAACAATTACAATGTTCTGGAATGGCCATCCCAGTCCCCAGACCTGAATATCATTGAACATCTGTGGGATGATTTGAAGCCGGCTGTCCATGCTCGGCGACCATCAAACTTAACTGAACTGGAATTGTTTTGTAAACAGGAATGGTCACAAATACCTTCATCCAGGAACTCATTAATAGCTACAGGAAGCGACTAGAGGCTGTTATTTTGCAAAAGGAGGATCTAAATATTAATGTCACTTTTATGTTGAGGTGCCCATACTTTTGCACCGGTCAAATTTTGTTTAAATGCAGATTGCACATTTTCTGTTAGTACAATAAACCTCATTTGAATCCAGAAATATAACTGAGTCCATCAGTTATTAGATACAGTATATGAAACTGAAATAGCTGTTGCAAAAACCAAAATTGTTATAAAGAAAAAAGGTTAACATTAATAGGGGTGCCCAAACTTTAACATATGACTGTATAAAGCTGTCACACAAGTTAACCCCTTCAGTGAACACTAGGGATGAGCGAACATGCTTGGTGATACTCGATTATCACTCAAGTATCACGGTGCTCGGATGTAGTCATTACTCGGCGAGTATTAGGTGGTTTAAGTGCTCTGTGTAAAACTAAAATCCTCACCCCGCATTTTTGGCACCTGCTAAACAGCCAATAAACATGCAGGGATTGTCTAGATGTCACTTTAATGCCATAGCCATCTTTAATGTGATTGGCTGGCAGTGTGACATCATCAGGGGTTAAAAAAAGAAAAGGCGCTGCCTTGCTCATCACATTGATGCCATTGCACAGCTTTGTGACACTTCATATTAGATGGAGAGAGTGCTTGTCTAGGACTATATTGTTGTTACTGGTGCTGAAGCTGAGCCATCATACTAACAGCTAAAGGCTAATCATTTGCTTTGCTGTTTGTATGACATACAATCTGCATTTAGCCTAGGAAAGGTAAGAAAGTCGCAGGAGCAGGGAGAGTGACAGAATACAATCTGTAGACAGTAATTAGGGCTGTGCAGTCCATTGACAAATATATAGCTGCAGCTTTTTTGGGGGGGCCTGAAAAAATAGAATATATTTGATCCACATGCTTTGAGGTCCTTTTTGTATTATATAACTCTCCCAAAAATCGTTGAAACATTTTCCTGGGTTAAATTTTTTACCCATGTACTATTCCGTAGTGTGGAGTAGAGATGAGCAAACTTGTTCAGAAAAAAATTCGCCAGTCTCAAATTTGGCACAAACGTAGCACATTCGTGTTCGGTTTCTCAAGCAGTTTTACTCAAAGTTGGGAAAATTCGGTCGCAGTTTGGCAAATTATAATGTTTCCACTAATGCTTTTGTTATGACTTTGACTAGGATAGTGGTGCTGTATGATTAGAGGGGGAGACGGGGAGATGTGTTTGATAAGGGGAGGAGGTGTGCCTAAGTCAGAGAAGCTGCAGTGTTTTTTTTCTCTTTATTTTCTTTAATAACTTAATGTCTATACATTGCGGCAGCCAATCAGGGCACAGAAACCATCCACAACATCATGACACATGTCCCTGTCTATATAAAAAGTGGACATCTTGTTTTGCTGGTGCTATTTTCTCAGTGTCACAGTGCAGAGATGCTGCTGTTGAAAGTGAAATTGTCAGCTGGATAGGACCCTGTCCTGTGAGAAATTGATCTTCCAGCATCAAGCTAGATTGTGCTAAAACTGTGTTGCAGTCTCAGTAGGCCCAATTAGTTAATCCAAATCATTTGTGATAAAACTGTGTTTCAAGGACAAATCAGAAGGCCAGATTTCCACTTCAAAATTGCTGGGCCTAATAATTGGGGTGCAGCGAGGAGGCCCAATAAGCTACTCAAAATCATGTGTGATAAAACTGTGTTTCAGCGACAAATCAAAGGCCAGATTTCCACGTAAAAATCGTTAGGCCTAATATTGAGGTGCAGCCATGATGCCCAGTTAGGTAATCCAAATCATTTGTGATAAAACTGTATTTCAGTGTGAAATCAGAAGGCCAGATTTCAGCTTAAAAATCAATAGGTATAACAGTGTTGTTCAGGCACACTATTTAAGAAAATAAATAGTGATTGTTCATTTAGTGACAGGAGACTGACAGCTGTGGGTCTAAGGTTGTGAAACAGCAGGATACATGAGGTGAAGGCTACTTACAACACGAGTGGGAAAAAGCGAGGTTGTGGTGGAAGGGAGAATAGCCTTGGTGTCTGACGTGTATGTGGGTTAGGTATTAATGTTAATGAAAGCTCATCTGAGCAAACTCTGTCTCGTCCTATCCAAAGACCACTGACAACATTTGATACTGGATGGGCTACTCGACTCCCTTTCTTTGGCAGTCACACAGCGGTACGCCTTGTAGATGAGGCTCAGAAAGAGCATGTGCTCCAGTGGATGCCAAGCGCTGCATTAAGTGGCTTCTCCTCCTCGTCCTTCAACTTAACATCACACATAGTACAATCCTCAGGGGTGGTACCCCAATCACCCGATTCCCCCTAATCAAAAATTTCCTAGCTTTCAACTGTCTGTGGGGAACCACAGATGGGCCATTCTTCAGAGCTGTTCACACATTCTATTCCATGAGCATCAGAGGTTTGCTCCGAAGAATCACAAAATCCAGAGGAGGAAAGCGTCTGCGCCATCTTAGTGGTTACTTCTTTGCCTGCTGTATCTACTGCTGTTGATGTTGCAAACTATTTTTTTTAAATGTGGAGACTCCAAGTTGGGTCTACATTTTGTGGGTTGCCTGTGGTGGAAGATATGTCAGAGGCCTATTATACTGTTTATACACCATGGAAATTGATGCCACTTTAGTGATGTGTGACAATATTTTTTGAAATGTGGAGACTCGAAGTTGGGTCTCCATCTGGTGGGTTCCCTGTGTAAGTAGGGCTCCCAGACAGGCAGGTCTGCACTTACTTTCAGTCAACTATCTGTGTTACATTCTTTACATTTTTCTACCAATGGTATTGTAAGAAACTGATATCTGTTTCATCTGAGTGTGACTGGAATTAAAAAAAATTGAAGGTGTTCGGCAAATCGAACCAAACTGAACCTTGAAAGGGATATCACTATAGAATAAGGTTCTGCAGAAGCTGAGGTGTATTTTGTAGTATGTAGGTAAATATACACACACGTATTTACACTCTTTCACACACACATCACTTTAGACACCTTACTTCACAGTTCCCATATGTCATGGCTGATGTGGGGACATGTGAAGCTCTGTCACCACTGTGGATGTGGTGTGGAGTGGAATGATTGTGCTTCTTTCCACAGATGAGGATGCAGGTTCCCTGTTGTATTATTTCCAATACTAGAGTGATGATAGAGATCAGCTCAGGGGCAGATTACTGACCACCAATGAGTGTGTAGTGAACGACTAGAGGGAGGTGCTGAACACTGAGGCCGATCGGGGCCAGCTCTGACTGTGAGGAAAGATAATAAAGCACAGTTAGCTGTTAAGTTTGGTAAAGCCACAGGTAAACAAAGTGGGTGCAGAGAATGAAGTGAAATTCAGGAGGAATGAAAGAGAGAAACAGAAAACAATATTTAAAGGGGTGTTGAATATTACAATACAACACAGATTAGCTTAACCCCTTAACGACCACCAATATGCCTTTTAATGGCGGCAGTTAAGTGTACTTAAACCACAGTGCCGTTGAGGTTCAAGTGTATAGTTTCCCCCAGAGTGGGAATTTCTCCAGGGTCTCGGATATCCGGGGTAGCTGAGACCCCAGAGAACATGATTCTGGTAGGGTTTTTACCAACCATGGTGTTGCGATCTCTGTTATTAATGATATAATGAGGACCACAAAAAACAAACTGATTTTCCATTTAATTTTTCTCTCCTCTAATATGATCGCACATTAGACAATAGGGTTCCCCTTGTGTTAGGCGTCGAGTTCCAGCCACTGCACAGGGGGAATCTCAAGCCATGTCCTCTGCAGTCTCCCATTCTTCTGCAGCTATACAGGTTCCAGCTCAGCAGAGACGTCGGTCCCAGCATCTTGCTCAGGGTAATGCTATGCGTCTGGTTGCTGCTGCTGCCCCAGGTTCAGCTATAGCATCCAGCATTAGTCAGCGGCGAGCAGACGCTCCTGGGAATAAGTCCTGCTTTTTCCCATCTGAGCATGCCCGTGAGACAACCGCTCATTGGTAGTCGTAGGTCACATGCTCAGGTCCTCAAGCAGCTCGGATTGGGCCATCAGCAACGTCCTGGAAGGCTGCGGCTATAAAAGGATCACATGGCCGCACGGCGAGTGTTGTATGCATGTATGAATGGCTCTGGTGAATGACTCATTATGAAACCCCTACCCTTGGTACACATGTGTTGATCAGCCTTGACAGGTAGTGCCTAGGCTGATAGTGCAGGTAGGAGGCAGAGTCAGGGACTAGCATCAGCGCCAAGTAGTGGCTTTGACTGTACGCCACTGTGCACTTCGTCTGCACTCCACAGTAGCCAACGTCTATTAGTGGAGTTCACAGGTGTGACGCCGTGCGCTTAGTGGGTCTAGAGAGGCTCTTACCCCGCGTCCTTGGGGCAGAGTCTTGTGACCGTACATTAACGCTGATTCAGCTGTACCCTGTGACAATCAACACAGTACGGCATCTGTGTTCTGCGGTTCCGTGGTTCTGTGAAGCAAAACAGCCCTAGTTGTGAGTTCATTTTCCCCTTCGTCACTGAGGTCTGGTGAACTCCCTATTCTGGTAAAGGAAGGTAATGAGCCCGATTATCAGGCACCTGAGCCTAATGATGATGACTGGCTGAGTGCAGTCACGGACTGGATATAAGGCTGCCGACGCCCTTCTGCCCTGCGGGTGATTTCTCTGTGGACTTCTTTGAGACCAGTCTGATTCCTGCTCCTCTAAAGCTAAGTTTTCTGCTTTGCCTGTTAGCATTTGTGTTTTGTTTTTGTTTGCCTTGCTTTTCTGGATTCTGCCATTCCCTGCTGGGGTGAGCTGAATCTCCTTTTCCGGTTGCTCTGTCTTCAGAATATTCCTGAGTACAGTCATAGCTTTTGAAGCTTAGCGTCTTCAGGGCCTTTTTTCACTGTCAGTTTGTTGGCTCTTGTTTTCATAGGGTTTTTCACGGATTGCAGACAGCAGCCTTCCTGTCCTTTCCTATCTAGTTAGCTTGGGCCCCGTCTTTGCTCAGTCTATCTTTCTGTCTTTGTTAGTGTTCTTTCTTCTTGCCTCACCGTCATTATTTGTTGGGGCCTGCCTTTTGCTTTGGGGTCTGCTCTGGGGCAGTTTAGATTTTCCTTTCTGTCTTTAGGCTATATAGTCCTCCGGCTGTAATCGAGGGGTCTAGGGCATCGTAGGAACCCCCCACGGCTACTGCTAGTTGTGTTGATAGGTTCAGGGGTCTGCCATCCGATAGCTGCCAACTTCTCTGGTTTTCTGGACTTAGCTAGCATTTCTGTTTTTGCCTCCTACGGTGACTCATTCATAACAGAATCACCCGCCTTACCGCAGATCCTAGGGTACTCAATAGCAGGAAAGAATTGTGATTAAAAAAAAAAAAAAAAGTGTGTATATTCTTTCCTCTATATCTCTGAGGCCGTAGGGGGAATTTTTTTTTTTTTTCTCTCAATGGAGATAAAGCAATTGTCTGATCATGTGGAGCAGCTCGCTGCGGAAGTGCAGGGAATTTCCACCTACCTTGCTCGTTCGCATGCTGTTAAACCAAAGATCCCTACACCTGATGTATTTTTTGGGGATCGATCTAAATTTTTGAGTTTCAAAAATAATTGTAAATTATTTTTTGGCTTGAAGCCTAACTCGTCAGGGAGCTCCGCGCAGCAGGTTAAAATTGTCATCTCTTTGCTGCGTGGCGATCCCCAGGATTGGGCGTTTTCTTTGAAACCAGATGATCCTATTCTGACTAATGTGAACGCATTCTTTCAAGCCTTGGGGTTGTTGAAAGACGAACCTAATGCTATTGATCAGGCTGAAAAGACCCTGTTGGCATTGAACCAGGGTCGAGATTCTGCAGAGTTGTACTGTCAAAAGTTCCGAAAGTGGGCGGTCCTTACTACCTGGAATGATAATGCCTTGGCTGCTCTCTTTCGGAAGGGTTTGTCAGAAGCCGTAAAAGATACTATGGTGGGATTTCCTGTTCCCTCTGGTCTGGACGATTCTATGTCATTAGCCATTCAGGTTGATCGGCGTTTACATGAACGCAGGATTGCACGAGAGGTGTTGCCACCGGTTGAACAGACATCTGAACCTATGCAATGTGATAGAGTTTTGTCTAGGGCGCAACGTCAGGAGTTCAGAAGGCGTAATAAGCTGTGTTTTTTCTGTGGAAATGCCTTGCATATTATTTCTGTTTGTCCTAAACGAGAGAAACGCTTTGCACACACGTTTTCTGTTGGTGGGGTTCAACCTAAGTTTCTTCTGGCAATTACTCTGATCTGCTCCCTGTCCACATTTTCCGCCAAGGCTTTTGTGGATTCAGGAGCAGCGCTAAACCTAATGGACTTGGATTTTGCTAAACGTTGTGTATTTCCGATGACACCTCTACAGACGCCTATCCCTTTGAGGGGGATTGATGCTACTCCTTTGGCGAAAAATAAACCTCAGTTTTGGACCCAGGTGGTCATGCGGGTTGCCCCAGACCATCAAGAAAATTGCAGATTTTTGGTGTTGCATGGTCTGCATGATGCCGTTGTTCTGGGGTTTCCCTGGTTGCAAATTCATAATCCAGTTTTGGATTGGAAATCTGTGTCTGTGGTGAGTTGGGGTTGTCGGTGTGCCTTTAGTGAGGCTCCGGTTTTTTCCACCTCCCCTCAGTCGCATGATGTTCCTGACTATTTGGCGGACTTTTATGATGTATTTAGTGAGAATGAGTCTGCATCTTTGCCTCCTCATAGGAGTTATGACTGTTTAATTGAACTGAGCCCGGGGTGTAAATTTCCCAAGGGTCGTCTCTTCAATTTATCTGTACCCGAGCACGAGGCTATGCAATCCTATATTAAGGAGGCGTTGGAGAAGGGTCATATTAGACCATCCTTTTCACCCTTAGGTGCCGTTTTTTTTTTTGTGGCCAAAAAGGATGGTTCTTTAAGGCCTTGTATTGATTATCGTGCCCTCAACAAAATTACTATTAAATATCAGTATCCGTTACCCCTGATTTCGGATCTATTCTCTAGAGTTAGAGGTGCTTGCTGGTTTACCAAGCTTGACCTCAGGGGGGCGTATAATCTTATCCGCATTAAGCAGGGGGATGAATGGAAGATGGCGTTTAATACTCCGGAGGGACATTTTGAGTACCTGGTGATGCCTTTTGGGCTCACTAATGCCCCTTCTGTCTTCCAGTGCTTCATGAACGATATTTTCCGAGACTTTGTCGATAAATTTTTGATTATCTATCTGGATGATATTTTGATCTTCTCCAAGGATTTGGATTCTCATGTGGAACATATTCGGACTGTGTTCCGGATCTTGAGGGAGAATTCCCTGTATGTCAAAGGATCGAAATGCCTTTTTGGAGTACAGAGGATTTCATTTTTGGGATTTATTTTGTCTCCGTCAACTATTGAAATGGACGCGGCCAAGGTACAGGCCATTTATGATTGGGTTCAGCCCACTTCTTTGAAGGCCCTCCAGAAGTTTTTGGGTTTTGCTAATTTTTATCGGAAATTTATAGCAAAATTTTCTAGTATTGCCAAGCCATTGACTGATCTGACTAAGAAGGGTGCTGATGTGTTGAATTGGTCTCCGGTGGCTGTTGCTTCCTTTCAGGAGCTGAAGCGAAGATTTACCTCCGCCCCGGTTTTGCGGCAACCTGATGTCTCACTCCCGTTCCAGGTAGAGGTGGATGCTTCTGAGATTGGTGCAGGAGCTGTTTTGTCCCAAAAGGATCCTGTAACATCTAAAATGAATCCCTGTGCTTTCTTTTCCCGAAAGTTCTCTCCATCTGAACGTAACTATGATGTGGGGAATCGGGAACTGTTGGCCATGAAATGGGCATTTGAGGAGTGGAGACATTGGTTGGAGGGAGCTAAACATCAAGTTGTGGTCCTCACTGACCACAAGAATTTGATTTACCTAGAGTCGGCTAAACGCTTGAACCCTAGACAGGCTAGGTGGGCCTTGTTTTTTACACGTTTTGATTTTGTGGTCTCTTTTCTTCCTGGAACTAAGAATGTCAAGGCAGACGCCCTCTCTAGGAGCTTCTTTGCTGATTCTCCTGTGGTGACCAAGCCTGCTACCATCTTAGGCGAAGGGGTAGTTCTTTCTGCCATCTCGCCCGATTTGAGACTTGCTCTGCAAGAGTTCCAGGAGGACAAACCTGAGCATTGTCCCAGTGGAAAGTTGTATGTTCCTGACCAGTGGAAGAAGAGAGTGATGTCTGAGGTTCATTGCTCTGCATTGGCTGGTCATCCAGGTATTTTTGGTACTAGAGATCTGGTGAGTCCCTCTTTTTGGTGGCCCACCTTGTCTCATGATGTCAGGAATTTTGTGCAGTCCTGTGGGACTTGCTCCCGGTCTAAATCTTGTTCTCGCTCTAGTGGGTTGTTGATGCCTTTGCTGGTCCCCAGGAGGCCATGGACCCATATTTCAATGGATTTCATCTCTGATATGCCGGTCTCTCAAAGAATGACTGTTATTTGGGTGATTTGTGATAGGTTCTCTAAGATGGTTCATCTTGTACCACTCCCTAAGTTGCCATCTTCCTCTGAGTTGGTGCCCATGTTTTTGCAACAGGTGGTCCGCTTGCACGGAATTCCTGAGAACATTGTATCTGACAGAGGAGTTCAGTTTGTGTCTAGATTTTGGAGGACTTTCTGTTCCAAGCTGGGAATTCAGTTGTCCTTCTCCTCTGCTTTTCACCCTCAGACCAATGGGAAGACAGAGAGAACAAACCAGACCTTGGAGTCGTATTTGAGATGTTTTATTTCCGCGGATCAGGATGATTGGGTTTCATTTTTGCCCTTGGCCGAATTTGCTTTAAATAATAGAGCTAGTTCTGCCACTTTGATGTCACCTTTTTTTTTGTAACTTTGGGTTTCATCCTCGATTTTCTTCAGGGCAGGTGGAGCCTTCTGCCTGCCCAGGTGTTGACACTGTGGTGGAGAGAATGCACCAGATCTGGGACCAAGTGGTGGATAAGTTATCTCTCTCCCAGGAAAAGGCCCAGCGGTTTTCCAATCGACATAGGACCATTGGTCCCCAGTTTAAGATTGGTGATATGGTGTGGTTATCATCAAAAAATATTGCTATGAAGGTGGCTTCTCCTAAGTTTAAGCCTAGATTTATTGGACCTTACAAGATTTTGGAGATTATTAATCCGGTCTCTTTTTGTTTGGCTCTTCCTGTCACATTTAAGATCCATAATGTGTTCCATAAATTCTTGATGAAGAGGTTTGTTAAACCAGTTGTTCCTGGGGTGGCACCTCTGGACCCTGTATTGGTTGAAGGTAACATGGAATATGAGGTAGAGAAAATACTGGATTCCCGTCTGGCTAGACGGAGACTCCAGTATTTGGTTAAGTGGAAGGGTTATGGTCAGGAGGATAATTCCTGGGTCTCTGCCTCTGATATTCATGCCAAAAGATTGGTGCGTGCCTTTCATCGGGCTCACCCTGATCGCCCAGGTGGCGTGGTTGAGGGTTCGGTGACCCCTCCTCAAGGGGGAGGTACTGTTGTGAGTTAATTTTCCCCTTCGTCACTGAGGTCTGGTGAACTCCCTATTCTGGTAAAGGAAGGTAATGAGCCTTATTATCAGGCACCTGAGCCTAATGATGATGACTGGCTGAGTGGAGTCACGGACTGGATATAAGGCTGCCGACGCCCTTCTGCCCTGCGGGTGATTTCTCTGTGGACTTCTTTGAGACCAGTCTGATTCCTGCTCCTCTAAAGCTAAGTTTTCTGCTTTGCCTGTTAGCATTTGTGTTTTGTTTTTGTTTGCCTTGCTTTTCTGGATTCTGCCATTCCCTGCTTGGGTGAGCTGAATCTCCTTTTCCGGTTGCTCTGTCTTTAGAATATTCCTTAGTACTGACATAGCTTTTGAAGCTTAGCATCTTCAGGGCCTTTTTTCACTGTCAGATTGTTGGCTCTTGTTTTCATAGGGTTTTTCACGGATTGCAGACAGCAGCCATCCTGTCCTTTCCTATCTAGTTAGCTTGGGCCCCGTCTTTGCTCAGTCTATCTTTCTGTCTGTGTTAGTGTTCTTTCTTCTTGCCTCACCGTCATTATTTGTTGGGGGCTGCCTTTTGCTTTGGGGTCTGCTCTGGGGCAGTTTAGATTTCCCTTTCTGTCTTTAGGCTATATAGTCCTCCGGCTGTGATCAAGGGGTCTAGGGCATCGTAGGAACCCCCCACGGCTACTGCTAGTTGTGTTGATAGGTTCAGGGGTCTGCAATCCGATAGCTGCCAACTTCTCTGGTTTTCTGGACTTAGCTAGCATTTCTGTTTTTGCCTCCTACGGTGACTCATTCATAACAGAGCCCATTGTTACTACACATGTGGGGAGGTTGAACTGACAGACAGGTCTGCCTGTGGAGAGAGGCAGAGAGATAGTGCAGTGTGGGCTGAGATACAGAGAAAGGGGTGACATGTGGCAGTTTGACCATTAGAGGGCAGTGGGGAGTGTAGGAGAGGGTGACTGTGTAACTGCCATGGGTCAAGGTAACTGCCATTGGTCAAAGGTTACTGTCAGGTGATAGTGGGCAGAGATACTAGGACTGGGAGTATAAGAGGTCAGGGAAGGTTCTGGAAAGTCCAGTCAGCCAGGGGAGCTCACTAGAGAGGAGGATCTGCCGTAGGGAGAAAGACGGTAAAAGCCTTCAGAGAGTAACTGACAGTGGAGACGGTCACGGGGGGTGACCCAAAAGGACAGTAGCCGCAGACGGAGACAGTCTGGGGGTACCAAGTGGACGGTGTACTTGGAAGGGTGAAACGCTGTGGTGGATGTGCCTAGGGCAGCCACGGTGGAAAGAGTCACAAAAGGATGCCACGAAGGGGACAATAAAAAGTGAAGGTACCTGGGTACGTGAGCAAGAGAACAGTGAAATTCCTGTGATGAAGTGCGGTGATTGTCAGAGAGGCGGACAATAAAAACGGACCTGTTGAATATAAATCCTGTCAGTAGTAAGGGGGCTGTATTACTCGTCAAAAAGAAATCTGACAGGTACCACGCCCCTATCAAAGTGTATCAAACACGCCCCTTTTATACAATTTGATATCAAATTGTTATAAAAGGGTTGTGTTTGATACACTTTTATATCAATTTGATATAAAAGGTATCATAGGCCAAAATATTAATATGTCCAATTATTTTCTCTTTTATAGGCCTTTTTAATAAAGTAGAATAAAAGTAGAATAAAAGTATCGTGATTGAATCACTTTTATATCAATCGCTATTGTTTGATATAAAAGGAGGTGCTTGATACGCTTTTATATGACCAATAACGGTCCCTTTTATAGCATTTTTATACTTTAATTCGTACCGATTCATTGGGCATATTATGTATATGGCCAATATTTTAATTAAGGAAACAAATGGATACCTTTTATAGACACTTTATACTTTATTTAGTATCGATTCATTGGGCATATTATTTATATGGCCAATATTTTAATAAAGGAAACATTTTATTCGAATTGTAAATAGAAATGAGAGACGCCATTTTTACGAAAAAGACAATAGTGTTTATTGATTAACAATCAAATACATTTTATAAAACATTACATTTGACATTTACACTGTCATGTTAGAAGTAGTACATTCAATTACATTTTATTTATCACACTGACTTGTAGTTAATCAAATAAAAAAAAAAAATATATATATATATAATACAGGACAGTATAAAGTGTTACAAAAAGTGTTACATTCATATATAACAATTTGCATATTTATTATTATACATATATACATCATATTTCTTACATAATAATTTAATGCATTACAATTGAACAGAACCAATGTTACATAGTGAGCCACATGGATTGTAGTAACGGAACAGTACTTTTTTTAGGCATCAGTGGACCTTGTGTGATACCTAATGGTGAGAAGTGTAAAGGACGGATCGCCCGACTGGGGGTGGATAGGGTTTGAGGTTTATACACGCCGTCAGTTTCATTCATGGGCATTTTTAATTTATCTAAATGTGCTCTAGTAGTGGAATTACCCACAACTGTGGATGGCATATTTAACTCGGCCATAGCGTGCATAAATGTATTCCAGCCCCTTGGTAAATTCCTGCCAGTTAGGGCATGACTCTGAGTTGTGTTACGCACCAAATCCAGCATATTAGAGCCGGGTATTACAGTTCCTTTGAAAATAAACTCGCTTTTATCATTCCACGATGTAATATTTGTGTTTTGCATCATCTTGTTTAGTAGAAGTTCTGCATTCTTTTTATATCGTGGATTTACATGACTTGCAATTTCATTGACAGCGGGACTTTTATCAACGGGTGAATTTGACAATTGTTGGTGATCAGATTCTGGAGTGTTAATGATCTTTAAAGTTGATAGTTCCTTAGCATCTTGTTTAGCATGAACCAAGTATCTCTGCAGTACATCACTATATTACTATATTTAATTTTCACGTCATCCGGCATGTCACGACGCGGTAAAATTTCACTAATTTCACCATCAAGACGTTGGATAACGCTTTGGCGAATGTCTGTAATAGGGGGCCGAAGTTTGATTAGCTCCTGCTTGGGAACAAGATACATTTTCTTGGTATGTTCCATTATTTGCCGGTAAGCAGGCTTGTTATTATTGGGATTGCAAAGCCTAAAAGAGGACCTATGAAGCCACCAGTCTGCTTTAGTAGCTGCTTCTTTTTCTTTATGCTGTGAGATTTATTACTCATGGTTTTTATAGCTTTTCGCCACTTTTTTAGTATATTTTTTTGTCGCTCTTTCAGAGGGATTCGACCTTTTAAGATGTTTAATGCAATCTCCCCTATAGCTGTAATTAAATCGTGACTCGCATTGCACAAAATAGATTTTCTTATAGAAGGTGGGGCCTTCACCAGTGTTTTTAAGAGCTTCCAGTTTCGCCGTATTCTCTCCGACATCTTTACAACACTATGGTCGCAGTGTAGAATGTCTGATTTTGTTTAAAATTCACTTTTTAGAAGTATTTTTCTTTTGAACATACACAGCTGGTAACGCTAGAGGAAACAGGCCCGTCCTCAAGCGAAGGTCCTCAGGGGTATCCGCTCTTAAGTCTAGCAACAAATACCCATAAGACACCCGCGTGGCATCCTCAAAAGCTTCTAAGAAATAGCGTGTTTTTCCTGGATACATTTGTCACGCTAGTGTTACAATTTGCAATTTATCCCGTGGGTTATTAAAAAGGACCATGTACTTTGTGTTTAAATTTATCGTGCGGCTTTTCTTTCCTTGACAAAATATGTTTTGTACCAGGTAGAAAATGCTGAGGTTTCTGTGGTGGACATACTTGGTAAATGCTTTTTCTATTTCGCAATTATCACTAGCACTCTCCATGAGATCATCAACAATAGTCAAATTTACCTTTTCAGGAGGGAATAATTCATCATCTACGAATGTATGCGGCAGACCCTCCACAAATCTGATGAAGGGAAAAGAAAGAGAGATTTCATCATATAGTTTCTGCCAGCAGGAATAAAACCAAACAATATTATCAGGTTTATGAGAAAAATGAGTGTCAATATTATGTAACAATTGTTTTACAAAGTAACTTTTTCCAGAATTAGACGGGCCTGCTAGAATACACGAGAATGGATGTTGCAAACGTGGGTCCATCACGAGTCACAATTAATATCCAAATGGCACGGTGGTAAAATCGTCTAATAATCTGCGCTTTGTGTAAACACACTTTTGGGTTTTTCGAAGAAGTCTTGTTTCAACGGACCAGAACTTTTTATTTTTCACAATGCCGGGCTGCTCTACAACAATACGTTTCTGCGTTTCAGAATCAGAATTACGCGGGTAGTCCAGAACAAGATCTTTTAGAGTGCTGAAATTAATAGATTGAGCATTACCAACATTTAATGTTATTCCCTTCACTTTTAAGACAGTTTTACCAGTGTTGAGTTTATATCCGTAGGTCTTTGGGCCAGCAGATACAAACTCAGTGATGTAAGTGTCATCAGGTATCTCACTGGTCAATTCCCCCAGGTAATCACCTAAAGGAGGACTCCACTCACTTTCTCTCTGCACAAAGATAACAGAATCAGTATCGTGATAAAGGCACCTTTCCTGCAGCCTGTCCAGCAGAGAGTAAAGCTCTAGTCTAGCATACGATGTTGTAAAACAGGCTATAAAAATGTTTGTGTTCTTGTTGATGGTGTGGTGCCCTTCTGCATATTTCCAATCTATTGTTGCGGTTTCATCATCAATAAAATGCAACATCGAAACATCGTAATATGGTAAAAAAACATGTTGAAACAGTTCATCAGGATCGCTAATAATGCTGGTACATGGTAAATTAGATTTCTGGGCAAACTTTCCCCATAAAGAATTTAAGAAAAGTTTGGAGATCTGTCTCTTAGCAGGGTTCTCTCCTATATTTTCAGAGCGTAACTGCACCCCTTCTTTGTCAAGAAAGGAATCAATGTACTGTTGTTTCTTACTGTCATCAGTGCACCAGCTAGGATAACCTGATGCCTCCTGCTTATCCCTAAGATGTAATTTAATGTACCGAGAAAACAGGCGATCACTGGTTTTATGAAAATCCCAAATTTCATAGATGTGGGCTATCCTATAGCCTTTCTCTATGGCCATCTCAAGCTCTATAGTGCACCATGTACCTGTCAGAGCCCGTTCTTCATCACTATGTGTACATTCCTCTGTCTGCGAATTTACAGAGCATGTGTAGCAAAGGGGAAAGAATAATTTTTTGTTGAGTTTTACCGGTAGAACAGGAAAAAATAAATCCCTCGGAGGGTAGACCTTGACTTTGGCAATGCCAAAGTAATTTTTAATGAACCCAAATCCCTCATAGATAATGTATGGATGACCAACGGGATATGTTTTCGTTTTGTTTACAAATGGATACAGGCTGGTGAAATCATAGTAATGTAGTGTCTCCCCAGGTTTCAGTTGGTGATAAAGTTTAATGGCATTAGTACGCCCCCCATAAAGAGCATCGCGGGGGTCTAAAGGGGTAGGGAATTCCATTTGGAGAAGAAATGATTGAAGATTAGAATCTTTTTGAATCATTTCATTCCATTCATGTTCCCACAGGACTCTCACTGTGTAGCCACACCACTGCAGAAAACGTTTTTTAGCTAAAAAGGCATAATATAATTGACCATAGGAGGTGTTTGTGACCTTATTTGCATCGTATTCATTATAGCAGATTGGGCACCCATGATAAAAACACCCCTGAAATTCGAATGCGATATGTCTGTCATTAACATAGGCATAACCGTCTAAAAAATATTTCCCAACTCGTTTTTCTCCGCCTCTTAAAGCATGTTGGATTGCTATGTTCTCTGTGTGGGATACATACATGAGCCACTGTATAGCGGGTGATGAAAAGCGTTTTTGTGTCTTGTGATAATTATCACCCGGTAAAATGGCAATGGTCTTTTTTGGAAGAAATTTAAACCTGTACATTGACATACATAGGGTTACGAGTTGAAAAGGATCAACACATCTGGACACTTCAATTTTTTTCTTTTCTCGCTTACAGTATATTTTAACATTTTTCTGCGTCATTTCCATGACACGCTCCCTGTAAAGTTCACATGAGTGTCTCAGAATCTCAACATCTTGTTTACAGTAAGACTTTAGTTCAGAATTAAAGTCAAAAGTTGTATTTTCCTGCGTCTCATACCACTCCATGAATTCCCCTTTCTCACTAGGTGACATGTACTCTATCCCATAATATTTTACAGCTGGTAGGGGACCCACATAGTTTTGATTTTCTTCGGTGTTAAAAAAGTGGGGGAAATGTCCTTTTGAACCTGAGAATCCCATAGCCTGCGGCATCTTACTAAGTTTCATTGGTATGAAATTTAGGGAGTCAATAAACCTCAGTTCCAAATCAGGCAGCGTTACACACAAGAGACGGCCGCGACGGGATATCAATTTCACACAGAGTTTTTCAGAAATCAGTTCCTTAACAATAAAGTATGCATCGTATCTTCCAGCATTGTGGGCTATAAACGTATATCCAGAAAATTTACCGGATGTAAAGAATTGCACAAAATCATGAGTTGCTGATTTACCTTCAAACTCCCGGGAGGGGCTACCATACATCGTTGTAGCATAAATATAATTTGGGATGTGCGTACCTGTCTCCTGCATACATTCAAAGTCATAAAATATATATTGATATGTCGCCTCCTTTGGTACATACCGGCGCATGTAACAAAGGTGCTCAGCAAATTTATTTAAACGTCTGTGACAGACAGGACAACGCAATCCTTTACATTTATGTTCGGAATCACTTTCTCTGGGGACAAAATGATGACATTTATCACAAAATATTTTAAGTCTGCAGAATGTTGGATTATCTGCAGATAAATGAGTGTGGTGATCTAAGCACTCACTGGACCGACAAAACACACGACAAATTGGACAGCGAGGTGGCTGCTCCATGTCGGTTCTCTCCACACAACTCTCTCTTTGACAAACCTTGCAAAAATATTGACACGAATGATTACATTTGTGATGAAACAACGAATTGCATCTTTCACAAAAGTAATCCGCGCCGATAAAACTCTTCATATTTTTGATACCGTAGTAGTGATTATCATGATGCAATATGAAAATAGTTCTAGCACTAGGGGTATTACCTGTTTGAAAATATCGCCAGTCGCCCTGACTGTAGTATAATACTTTAATGTTGATACCCAGATGTTTCTCAAAAGCTTCAATATCACTAAAACTTATAAGTTGGTCCTCAGGGATAGCCAGGGCCACGTGTATGGATTTAGCACGATTCAGTAAAACTGTATCACCAACATCAGTGTCGGTGATCAGGGCACACACGCTAGCTGCAAAGCACAGATTAGTGCTGTAATTTTTATAGTCATACAACCACCGCCTCTTTTGCTTAATGATTTGACTACTCGCTATAGATTTCAGACGTCTTTTTATGCCTCCGCATCTGTTTTTAATAATTGTTATGACTAATTTCAGGGAGTTGTTTGCTAAGCATTCAGCATTGCTTTGCAATGTGCGAGCTACGGCATTTAAGAATGCTTCAGAACTAAAATCCTCCCTTGTCTGTTTTGTAGTGAAAATGGGATCTAACGTGTCACCGCCTTCAAGCCTTAACTGAACAAAGTCTCCAGGATCAATGTCTCTGAAGACTCTGTCCAGTAAAGACTGAATGGCTCCATGCACGATGTTTAGGGCCTCTACAAATGATTGAATACGGTCTAAATTTACAAATCTGAAATGATCAATATACATGCGAGCATTGAAATTGCGGACATCTCTTTGATGGTGATAAAAATGTTGTAAAAATACTGAATGATCTACCTCCTGTACATTATCATCAACATGACCATCAGATGCATCATCATGTCCATTTTCATCTATGTCCCGTACATTTTGATCAACATGACCATCAGCTGCAACATCATATACATTTTCAGCCTGTGTTTCAAGAGGCTCAAAGCTTTGAGCGATTGGAGACACATCGGGGCTAACACCCCTAGGGGGATCATGGCTGTGAAATGAGGGACTCTGTGCATGTATCAACAGCTGAGGGTTTTGTGTAGTTATCGGTCTGTGAGTTGACTGTCGCAGACTTCTAGCTGCTAGTGAACGTCTTGCACTAACCAACAGCCTTCGAGCTCGTTTAATTGTTCTCGATCTAAAACCCCTTTGTGGAGATATTTTAGACAACTTCTGCAGACCATAACCAACCAAGCCTAGTCACATTGAATTATTTTTATTTGATTTCACAAAGACTGATGGACCATCTGCAAAGTCTCTTTGGAACGCATATAGCTCATTAACAATGTCAGGTGTTGGGGCCGCTGTTTGTAACCTTTCATAAGTGTCACAGAAATATTTAAGTTGAACAATAGCGTTTTTCTAATTTAGGTACTGAGTTCCCATATCATGAAACGCCTTATACTGTTCTTCAGGCCACCCAGGGGTAATTGGGGTATTGTGTACTTTTTGTTTTTTACTTGCCTGGGTCTGGGTTGATACTGTTCGTCTCTTTAAAGGATTTACAATTGCAAATTCATTAGACGTTCCTGCAAAAGTAATATCTGCAGGGTGTATAGTATGACACACATGTATATTGTCCAGATTAGAGGTCTTCTTACCCTCAGCAAGCTGATCAATTTCTCTGTTGATGGTTTCACGTTCAGCTTGTGGCACACCGTCCGCGGAAATGATTGAATGTGTAATATTGGATGCCGCTGAGTCGGCGTTATATTTTCGGGCTGAAGACTTCGGTCCCACCTTCCTAGGTTGCTTGGGTTTCACAGGACTTTCTTCATCCGACAGAACAATGATTGGTGAAAGCGGAGTTGATCTCACAGCTGGATTAGCTCTTTGTGGGAGGTACTGCGCTGGACCGTAAGTATGCTCCTGCAGTACTTGAGGCTGCAGCAATGGCTGTGCATCTTTTTTTAGCATATTCTTTGTATCTAAAAGAAAAAAGTTACATGTGTCAGATGTCCATGAAGCTTGAGTAACAATGGAAATGTTACATGTACCAGATAGTGAAGAAACACATATAAGTGTTTGTATAAAGATAGTATTTTAGGTTTTACCCTACCCGTTATGAGCAGAGGCATAATTAATTTTGCTTTAATTATTGTTTTGATAACTGTTACTTATGACTGGATGTCTAGGAATAACTGAATTATAAATCTCTGCAAAATATGTAAGCTCTATATAAATAAAGATTATTATCATTATTACAGAAAAACTAAATATATACTTACAAGAATGTTCTGGGTATTGGTCTTCTGCATGCTCTGGGTTAATAGGCATCTCACTATTCACCGTCAGTGGGATGGCTGCATTTTCATTTGAATATAGCTTTTTTCTGGCTGCTCGTTTACCTGCTGTAAATAAAATAAAACTACTACACAGGCCTGAAATGATTTTCTTCACGATACTGATTATCTATTGTTTTCAAGCTCACAGTACCTTTTCGAATCAGCTGCGCCATATTTTTTGGTTTCCTGCTAGGCCTGATAGAAACCCTGGGTGCCCTAATCTTGAGTGATGTGTTTCGTGGTTTCCGCGGCTTTTTAGGATTGTTAGAAACCATGGGCCCATCAACATTATAGAATTCTTTCAAGTGTTGGTTACCTGTATAAGAAATTAGGGGAAATGTCATCCCTGCATACATACGGACTCTTTTTTCAAAGAGATGCTACTATTTTCCATATGTTCTTACCTTTTTCATATGTTTGTTGCCTCCGCAGCGGATTAGCCAGATTTCCAGGTTCAGTAACATGGACGTTTTCTTGCTTATCGGCCGCTTGCAGCATCTCAGCATCTGTATGAGAAATTGTATTTAGTTTCACGTCTACATGTGATTAAAGCAGTTATTATACAAATATACAGCTTACCAGTGATGATAGGATAATGTGAAATTGCAGAGCTTGTTTCTCCGCCAACGTTAAAAGGCCCTCCTGCATTTATGGAATCCAAATCCAAAGTCTGATACACCTCAGAATAGTCGGGCCCTATAGACTCTTCTTAAAAAGAATGAAATATTATATAATTAATATACAAAACAAAAACTTTAATCAGAATATCTAACACTCAGTTCATTATATTCAATATAAGACCTACCTAGTTGTTGGTATTGTGTGCTCGTAAGAAGAGGCTCGGGTTGCTCAAAATCATAGGTTTCCATCTTAACTAAAATGATTAAAAGTGTGAATACTATTATACTTTTAAAATTATTAACTATAACTATGCGGCAGAAAGTACTATAATATAAAATTATAATCTAAGTCTATGCCGAAGAAATACATTTTATATACTATATGATAATTGATACAAAAGGCAAATAAAATTATAGGCGAACATCAAGTAAATAATTATACATCAAATAAATACTGTATTAAATATCTAAATTTCTTCTAAATGAGTAAATCTATTCTAAGGAAAATACAATGTGAACATCAAGTAAATAATTATACATCAAATAAATACTGTATTAAATATCTAAATTTCTTCTAAATAAGAAAATACAATTATATCCTATATAATAAATATTACTATACAACAATTGACCATAATATTAATTAAATAATGTGTTAATACTTACTATTTTAAAGAGTAGAAGTTGCTGCCCAGTATAACAGGAATGCTGTCTCTAATGCTGAGTGTGTAAGGACACCACCTAATGGCCTGTTTTAAAGCCACACAGCAGGATCGCTCCACCTAGATTCACAGCCCAGTTACGCCTCACCAAAAGGTCTCAAGCAATCAGCAGAAAGTCCACACCTCCAGTTAACACCCACAAGAGCCTCCCAGTTACAGCCCATCATGCTGGCCCAAGCAATCATGGTATACTCATATTATAATGATATCAAGCATGATATATTTGTATTACATTCCACATTTAATTTCATTTTATACATTTTGGTTTTCTGATAAAGACGGCATTGGTTCATGAGACGATGTCTTCTAGACACGATGAAAAAATATTAGAGAACCAATATTTTACTCCTAAAGCCTCTGGGTCATATGGCGGCATTGATAAATTAGATAGAGAAACTAGAGATTACGGAATTAAAAAATCAATTGTGCGTGATTGGCTAAATAACCAGGATAGCTATTTGTTGCACAAACCTGTGATAAAAAGATTTCTGACAAATAAGATCATGGTCTCAAACATGGATGCATTGTGGCAAGGAGATTTAGTGAGTTTAATTGACTATCCGAAGGAAAATGATAATGTTAAATATATCCTTACCGTGATTGATTGCCTATCAAAATTTGCATGGTTCGTAGCCTTATCAAACAAGACTGGGGCCGCTGTAGCCTGTTCATTCGAGCTGATATTTCAAAATGATAAGCGCATACCGAAAAAATTACAGACGGATCGGGGCAAAGAATTTATTAATTCGTCGATGAAGCGCCTTTGTAAAACGTATGATATTCTACATTATCTTACGAATAATGCAGTTAAGGCCTCTATTGTGGAGCGGTTTAATCGTACATTAAAAACTCGAATGTGGCGGTATTTTATGAAAAATAACACTAATAGGTATATTGATATTTTACCAGATTTGGTTGATAGCTACAATCGAACCTATCATTCTACCATTCGATGTAGACCAATTGATGTTACAAGCAGAAATTCACTACAAATATGGAAAAATATTTATGGCTCGAGCATGAAAAATAAACGCATTAAGCCTTCTTTTAAAATTGGCGACAATGTAAGTTTGGTCCAATATAAACGTACATTTATGAAAGCATATGAACAATCATATACCGATGAAATATTTATCATAACCGAAATTAACACAAAATTCCATTTTCCTCTCTACGAAATCGTGGATTTGTACGGAGAACCTGTGATTGGGTCATTTTATAAGGAAGAACTACAAAAAGTCACAGCGGATGAGAATCGCATCTACAAAATAGAAAAAGTATTAAGAAAAAATCGCGTCAGAGGGTCCACCCTGTATCTTGTTAAATGGAAGGGATATCCGGAAAAATTTAATACTTGGATTAAAGAAAACCAGCTGACGGACCTCTAATCATGGATTCTGGATCATTTTATATTACCCTAGCGTGTAATGCATCAAGTAAGCTATTCCCAGACAACACGATTTCGACTTTTACCACTAAACTGGCAAAGCCTGTACATCTTGTAGGTCCATATGAAGTTGCCCTCACAGAATTACAGTATCCCCACACCTGGTTTACTTTCGAAAATAGCGAAGGCACGTTTTTTCTTGGAAAACGAGGGGATGTTCTAAGAGAATATTTCGTAAAAGCAGGCTATTATTTAAATATTTCGGATCTTATAAGGGCTATTAATGAGAGAATTGACAACTTGAAGATTGCCCCGGAGGGGTTAAAACTCCGCTATGATGAAGTGAAGAGAAGTGTTACTCTATCGGATTCACCCACGATACATTTTGCTCCAGGTCCAAAATTGGCTCATATTTTAGGGCTACCGCCTTATATTGAGGCCTATGATAATAGTGTGATTAGACCAAAGGAGAAGAACTACGCAGATATCATGAACGGATTTTATACGTTATTTGTTTACTCGGACATTATTAACCATCAACTAGTCGGAGATTCTTACGTCCAGCTTCTGAGAACTGCGCAGGTGACAGGTAAAAGTGGGGAGATCATCACACTTCAATACACAAGACCTGATTATGTACCTCTATGCAAACAGCACTTTGATTCTGTAAGCATCTCTATCTTGACTGATCAGGGTACGCCTGTTAAATTCAAGTACGGAAAAACTATTTTGCAATTACATTTCAGACCGCGTCGTGATTGACACGTAAAAATGGTGTCGCAACGTGTTTACGGAGATCCGACCATTTATGCCCGCTACTATATTCCTCAGACAGGCCACGGTTTAGAGGGTTTTCGCGGTGATGAGTACATGTATGGGGCTGGGCTTGCAGGAATATTTAGAGGCTTATTTAGAAAAGCGGTTCCTCTATTGAGAAAAGGACTCGAATTAGTAAAACCCCATGTAAAGACAGCTGTTTCAAATATTGCTAAGGACGCCATTGCCTCTTTCTCAGCAGCCGCTATGAATAGGCTAAACACCCCTCCTCAGGAAGTCTCCGGTATTGTTTATGTTGCTAAAAAACAGAAAAAAAGAAAAAGGCATGTTCGCTATTCGCCCCCACCAATGCTCATGAATAAAATCACACCCGCAAGACGCATACGCCAGAAAAGAGTAAGACGCAGTGTTGAAGACATCTTTTAGGAAAATATATAAAATAAATATATTATATATAACATGGCCTTCATACATGATGCTTCGGTGGAGTGCATGAAATGGATATTTTTCAAATACCTCCTACGCAGGTTTCTGTCGAGAAATCAATATTCATAGAAGTTCAGCCTATTGCGGCTCTGGCGGACAATGCACCACTTGAATTTTTCATATCGGGAAGTGGTGAATATTATTATGATTTAAATAATACCCTACTTTACATAAGTTGCCGGGTCGTAAAACAAGATAATTCTGCCATCGCGGATGGAGCCCGTGTAGCTCTCATTAACTATCCATTAGCGACTCTTTTTAATCAAGTTGATGTCACCCTGGGTGATCGCCTCATCTCACAATCAGACAATCTATATAGCTATAGGGCCTACATTGAAACTCTGCTAAATTACAGTGCACAGACTTTAGCCTCGCAATTCACATCAGGATTATTCTATAAAGATACCGCCGGACATCATGATGTACGAATCCTGGATGGCGCTAATGTGGGCTTCAACAAGCGGGCTCATGCAGTCGCTCACTCGCAGCCCGCCGATTTGCTCGGCCCAATTTTTAGCGACATTTTTAATCAGCCGAAGCTTATATTGAATGGACTTGACCTTAAAATCAAGCTGACGCGAAATAAAGATGCATTCTGTTTAATTTCTGCTGACCCAGACCCACTCAAAGTACAGATACTAAACGCGTGTCTCTATGTAAAAAGAGTCCAGGTGGCTCCCGCTGTGAGGATTGGTCACTCTCAGGCCTTACTATCTGCTACAGCAAAATATGCTATTGATAGGGCCTGTATGAAAGTGTACAGCATTCCTGCCGGCAGCCGAATTTCAAATATAGAGAACCTATTTTTAGGGGCCATTCCACGAGTAATTATATTGGGCTTTGTAGATAATGAGGCCTTTAGCGGGACGTATAATAAAAACCCACTGTACTTTCATCATTATAATGTAAACCATGCGGCTTTATATTTGGATGGTCAGCAGATACCCTTCCAGCCATTCCAACCTAATTTCAATATTGAATTAGCTGTAAGAGAGTATATGGCTCTTGCCCATATTTCTGGAAAGCAGAAGGCTGATTGCGCACTGGCAATTGACCGAGAAGAATTTATGGACGGCTATACATTTTTTGCATTTGATTTATCAGCCGACCAAGAACCTGGAGGTCACTTCTCTCTCATAAAAACTGGGAACCTGCGTTCTGAAGTCCGATTTGCGCTAGCCACCCCTCATACGATAAATATGGTGGTATACGGTGTGAATTCATCTATTCTAGAAATTAATAACCGCCGTGAAGTATTGTATGATTTCTACTGATGATGGATTCCCTGCAGCTCACTACGTTATTGAAAGCCGATCACTATACAGAGTCCATATTTTATGGGGTGTATCCGTGTGACTTGCTACCGTCAAATAGAGTAACTCAGAGGCCTGCGGCGTACATCGTGAATACAGATCGCTCCAATCAGAGCGGCAACAAACATTGGATATTAATTTTACTTTGCAATGAAAAGAATGCGATATTCTTTGACAGTTATGGACTCTCACCAGACAGCATACTTTTTCCGGATGAATTTATTATCTTCCTAAAGAGAAATAGCGAATTATTCTGCTATCAAGACAGGCAAATTCAAAATAATCATAGCACTATGTGCGGCCATTATTGCGTGTATATCCTAAAAAAACTTGCAAGGGGTCTTTCAATCCGTGAGATTTTGCAACATTTTACTGATGACTTAAATCATAATGATAAATTAGTTCATAAATCTGTAAAGAAAGATTTACTTGAATCAAACTGCTATGCCTGCAAACATTCTTTTATATTTAAGCAGCGTTGCTTATCACTGTGTAATATGTAGGATTCCTTTACTATTAAAATGAAGTTAGCCACGGGAAAGTGTCTAGGATGCAGTGACATCTGTTTATCAGTTGTTTTTGTTGAGTTAGTTGTGTAAATAGTGGCCTTTCTGGTCTGTTCAATTAAAACCTTACAACTTATCATCTTGTCATGTTTACATCTGTATGTCATTTCAACTTTGACCTTTCTGGTCTGTTCAATTAAAATATATAGAGCCTATTGTTAGTCCATACCTTAACAACTTATCATATTGTCATCTTTACATCTGTATCTCTTTTCATCTTTGACCTTTATGGTCTGTTCAATTAAAATACATAGCTCCTATTGTATTGCAGTGGTACATCCTGTCTGTATTCGATTTTCCGCATTCCTGAAACCCTACAGGGAAAGGTGCCAGGACACACGAAGTGCAAGCACACAGAAAATACACACAGGCTTTATATTGCCCTGTACTATATATATATATATATATTGATTTGATTAACTGCAGCACTGTGTGATAAATAAAATGTAATTGAATGTACTTCTTCTAAAATGACAGTGTAAATGTCAAATGTATTGCTTTATAAAAACGTATTTGATTGTTGTTCAATAAACACTATTATCTTTTTTTATGAAAGTAGCGTCTCTCATTTTTATTTACAATTCGAATAAAATGTTTCCTTTATTAAAATAATGGTCAAATAAATAAAATACCCAATGGCTATAAAAGCGTATCTTTATTGGTCATATAAAAGCGTATCAAGCACATCCTTTTATATCAAACAATAGCGATTGATATAAAAGTGATTCAATCACGATCCTTTTATTCTACTTTTATTCTACTTTATTAAAAAGGCCTATAAAAGAGAAAATAATTGGACATACTAATATTTTGGCCTATGATACCTTTTATATCAAAATTATATCAAATTGATCTAAAAGTGTATCAAACACAACCCTTTTATAACAATTTGATATCAAATTGTATAAAAGGGGCGTGTTTGATACACTTTGATAGGGGCGTGGTACCTGTCAGATTTCTTTTTGATGAGTAATACAGCCCCCTTACTACTCCTGTCTCTGTCTCATGTCTGTCAGCGGCAAGAAGTGGGTCACCCCCCATTCCTGTTGGATCAGCACCCCCCTGACCTATCCTACACACACTGGGTGGAGTTTAACCCACTTGTGTTCAGTGCGATACCGCCATTTTGTGTCCGCCATTACCGAGCAGCAGTTAACATCTCTGCACGGTGGACCTCGGGCTACGAACGCACCTTACTACCATCTTATTATTATTTGTTGCGTTCCGTCACCATTAATTTTTAATTATACCTGATGCAGAATAAAATCTCTATTTTTAATTAGCTTCTGGTGTACATAGATCACCATTTTACAGGAGAAACGACCTTCAATTGGGGTGCATGCATGCAACTCAAATCTCAATTGAGGAGTCACACTTAGCTGTGTTGAAGTTCTACTGCTACCAAGTGGAATAATTTACAATCCTCTCAGTCTATAAATTGACCCATACAACACAGGAAAATATTTTTGGTATGTCCAAGTGGAGAAGAAATCAGAGATCTTGCTTTTAATTTGCATGTAGATATTGGTGAAAATGCAAAATCCACAAAATAGCAACTATTATTTTTGGGCTTTGCCATTTAATGCAATAGGGTGATTTCTATATTAATAGTTATTGTATAAAAATATATCATTGTGAAAATAGAAATGGGAGAATTTTAAACACTCACAACTGTTTGATTATATATTATGAGAACCTACTTTCAATTTCAACATTCATAGTGAAAATAGATTTATATATTCAAAGTACTTTTAAAATATTTCAGTCAAAATTGGCTGATTAGAAACAGCTGCAAGAATTTGATAAAAAAAGCTAACTTACAGACATGGATGAGATTGTGAATTCCATGAAAATAAATAGCAACTTTGATATTAAAATCTAAGCAGACAAGATGAAATTGAAACTTAAATATACAGTAGAAATGCTATCCTATGAATCTGAGGCCTCTCCTAATTCATTACCGACAGTGCAGGCCCCGTTTCCCCAAACAGATCTTGTCCATTATCACATAAATGGAGTTTCCATTCTTTAGGCCAATCTTAAGATTAAGTTTAGAATTTACAATATAATGATGTGAGGGACATGATATTGTCTGCTGCATCCTTCAGCAGACAATATCATGTCCCTCACATCATCATATTCCCCTCAATCCTCACCTTATCAAAGCATCAACTTTTGAACAACTTTATGCAGATAAAGTAAAACTACCCTAAGCAGAATATTAACCTACAAACATAAGGAAGCAAATGCCATATATTTTAAAATAATTATTATTTATTAATCTTTATGAAAGACTTTGCAGGATGGTTCAACACTTTTTTTTGGCCTTTTTTGTATAAGAAATTATTATGTGAATGGTTCTCTGACTCATAAGTACTAGTATATCTAATTGTTTATCCATTACAATGTTATAGAGCAATATCTACTTTTTAAGAGCCAATTTTCTTTAATTGATATACATGAATCTATAAGGTATTTATACCTTAATCATGTGTTTGCAGTTCCTCTTTGCATTTTGTGTTCCCCAAGGAATTTTAATTTGAGTGTACTATTTGTTTAATAAAGATTAATAATAATAATTCTTTTAAAATATATGTCATTTGCTTACTTATGTTTGTATGTTAATATTTAGTTTTGGAAGTGCCACTAACAGCTAGGCAAATATTTGTTTGTCAGTGCCCTAACCAGAAGTTGCAGCTTTATATATGTTACCATAAATCTTCAGGGAAAACAAACAACATACTCCTTGAGAAAGCCACAGGGTGAAACGTACGTTGGAGTCAAAGGAGCCACGGGTTGCTGACTACGGTTATTATATTTCTTATTTATATACTTTCATGCACTTTTAGACTTATCTGTCTGTAAATGTACCATTTTTTGTAATTGTGGATGTCTTCTCTTTGTTAAATACCCCATTTATGCTAATTTTTGTCAGCATTCCTATGCTACAATATTGTTATATGCTGTGGGTTATGTTCCTGTTTTTGGTTCCCCTTACTTTTAATCAAATGGTTTTAAATAATATGATTCATTAAAATTATAAAATTATATTTTATTAGATTTTTTGGGTTGTTCACCTTTTTGAGGAGGTTTATATGTTGCTTTTTGTGGATATCCCTAAATGATAATATTTGGTATTGTGAGTTTAGCTCACATTTGTGGTTGTATTAACATACAAGTTAGAATTCACATTTTCAGTGAAGATTGTGAAGAATATATTTTACATTTCATGAACTTGATGACAAAGTTTTTCCCTCAAAGTCGGCAAAATTTGGGCACAGTTAGGTAAATGATTGCATTTCCACTAATGCTTTTGTTACGACTTTGTCTAGGATAGTGGTGCTGTATGAAGATCTAGTAGGATGTGATTGATGAGGGGAGAGGTCACAGGAACAGACCCCTTACTAACAAGGGATATTTTTGGTTTTACATTTTCATTCTTTGCTCCCCTCTTTCCCAGAGCCATAACTTTTTTATTTTTAGGACAAAATGGCCATGTGAGGGCTTGTTTTTTGCGGGACGGGAGAAAAATTCCAAGTGTGATAAAATTGCAAAAAAAGTCCAATCCTACACTGGTTGTTTGTTTGGCTTTTTACTAGGTTCACTAAATGCTAAAACTGACCTGCCATTATGTTTCTCCAGGTCATTACGAGTTCATAGACTCCAAACATGTTTAGGTTCTTTTTTATCTAAGTGGTGAAAAAAAAATTCCAAAATTTGTAAAAAAAAAAAAAAAAAGTTGCCATTTTCCAAGACCCGTAGTTAGTGTTGAGCATTCCGATACTGCAAATATCGGGTATCGGCCGATATTTGCTGTATCGGAATTCCGATACCGAGTACCGATATTTTTTCAATATCGGATATCGGAATCGGAAGTTCCCATAATGCAATGAGCCACTGTTGTGGCTCTGATTGGCTGCCGAAATGACGTCATCATGATGCGCGGTCTGTGCGCATCATAATGCGCCGTCAGTTCAGGCCTTCCGGGGGTCTATGCCGACGGGGGGTATGTACTGGCCTGCCGGGGGGCTGTGCCGGCCTGCCGGTGGTCTGTGCCGACTGTCCGGGGGTCTGTGCAGGCTGCAGGGGTCTGTACCGGCCTGCCGGGGGGCTGTGCCGGCCTGCCGGTGGTCTGTGCCGACTGTCCGGGGGTCTGTGCAGGCTGCGGGGGTCTGTACCGGCCTGCCGGTGGTCTGTGCCGACTGTCCGGGGGTCTGTGCAGGCTGCGGGGGTCTGTACAGGCATCGTCCGATGGGACTACAAGTCCCATCAGGCGATGCCTGCTACCATGACAGTGATTGACACATTAGCCAATGATGGGACAGTAGTAGTCCCATCATTCGGCTAATGTGTTGAATGTAAAAAAAAAAAAATACATACTACGTACATGCTACATACATACTACATACATGCTACATGCTACATACATACTACATACTACATACATGCTGCATGCTACATGCATGCAACATGCATATTACATATATACTACATGCAACATACATACCACATATAAACCACATATATACCACATGCATGCAACATACATATATACAACATATACACTCACTGGCCACTTTATTAGGTACACCATGCTAGTAAGGGGTTGGACCCCCTTTTGCCTTCAGAACTGCCTCAATTCTTCGTGGCAGAGATTCAACAAGGTGCTGGAAGCATTCCTCAGAGATTTTGGACCATATTGACATGATGGCATCACACAGTTGGCGCAGATTTGTCGGCTGCACATCCCTGATGCAAATCTCCCGTTCCACCACATCCCAAAGATGCTCTATTGGATTGAGATCTGGTGACTGAGGAGGCCATTTGAGTACAGTAAACTCATTGTCATGTTCAAGAAACCAATCTGAGATGATTCGAGCTTTATGACATGGCGCATTATCCTGCTGAAAGTAGCCATCAGATGTTGGGTACATTGTGGTCATAAAGGGATGGACATGGTCAGCAACAATACTCAGGTAGGCTGTGGCGTTGCAACGATGCTCAATTGGTACCAAGGGGCCCAAAGAGTGCCCAGAAAAAATTCCCCACACCATGACACCACCACCACCAGCCTGAACCGTTGATACAAGGCAGGATGGATCCATGCTTTCATGTTGTTTACGCCAAATTCTGACCCTACCATCCGAATGTCGCAGCAGAAATCGAGACTCATCAGACCAGGCAACGTTTTTCCAATCTTCTACTGTCCAATTTCGATGAGCTTGTGCAAATTGTAGCCTCAGTTTCCTGTTCTTAGCTGAGAGGAGTGGTACCCAGTGTGGTCTTCTGCTGCTGTAGCCCATCTGCCTCAAAGTTCGACGCACTGTGCGTTCAGAGATGCTCTTCTGCCTACCTTGGTTGTAACGGGTGGCAAGTTGAGTCACTGTTGCCTTTCTATCAGCTCGAACCAGTCTGCCCATTCTCCTCTGACCTCTGGCATCAACATGACATTTCCGGCCACAGAACTGCCGCTCACTGGATTTTTTTTCTTTTTCGGACCATTCTCTGTAAACCCTAGAGATGGTTGTGCGTGAAAATCCCAGTAGATCAGCAGTTTCTGAAATTCTCAGACCAGCCCTTCTGGCACCAACAATCATGCCACGTTCAAAGGCACTCAAATCACCTTTCTTCCCCATACTGATGCTCGGTTTGAACTGCAGGAGATTGTCTTGACCATGTCTACATGCCTAAATGCACTGAGTTGCCGCCATGTGATTGGCTGATTAGAAATTAAGTCTTAACACACAGTTGGACAGGTGTACCTAATAAAGTGGCCAGTGAGTGTATACTACATGCATGCAACATGCATACTACATATATACCACATATATACTACATGCATGCAACATACATATATACTACATACATGCTACATACATACAACATATATACTACATGCATGCAACATACATACATACAGCATATATACTACTTGCATGCAACATGCATACTACATATGTACTACATGCAACATACATACTATATATATACCACATGCATGCAACATACATATATACAACATATATACTACATGCATGCATACTACATATATACCACATATATACTACATGCATGCAACATACATATATACTACATACATGCTACATACATGCAACATACATACTACATACATGCTACATGCTACATACATACAACATATGTGTAAGGAGAAACAAGAGCTAATAGGCAAAAAAAGTCTAAAAAAATTCCATTTTTATTAGATAAATAATCAGGACTTACAATAGTTACAGATATAAAAAATAGTGAGACCATAGCAGAATAATCCAGGTGCGTCACTGGGAGGAAATAGATGCCCAAAAAATGCATATAACACCTAATAAGGGGTTAATAGCCAATATATAACATTACAAAAAGGTATAAATGCAAGGAGAGGACTCTGAGCGGTAGATAATTGAGGCATATATGGCAATTCACACATGAGGCGTAAGCATGTAGCGATATGCATATGCAGGTAAAAAGCTATAGTAGGCTCGCTGCGCTAAAGACGACTCATAGGAACCAGTGCCAAAATGAAAGACCAAAAAGAGAGACTCACCAGTGAAGTAAAGGGCAATAGACAAGACCCCAGGACCGGGTAAAGAACCCCAACTCACGTTTCGCGTGCACACTGCACCGCTTTCTCAAGGGGAGTATCTGCAGATTGTGTAGAAGGACCTTATAAGCACATGTGACCAAATCAACTGATGATCGCTGGACCAATGGTAACGCTGGAAGCGGCGCACGCGCATTGCGCATCACAGGGCCCAGGGGAGGCAGGGAGGCGTCTGATCCCCAAGCGCACATGCCGAGGGAAAGGGGAATTCCCAGAGAGCGCGCGGGGGTTGTGTGAAACGCCCCCTGCACTCACCGGGCCCGTGAGCACAGTGCGCGCGCGCACACAGCGTGTCCGACAACAGTAATGGTAACCATAGCAGCAATAGCTACAGAGGTTTTAACCCAATAAGGGATGTCATATAAACGTGGCATGTAACTAGAGATGACCTATTCACAAACAACATCATGTGTAGAGCAATATATATACAAATAGCGACATCACGGGTTAGACTAATGATGGTGACCACAAACATTGACCCTGAGAAAAAACATCATAAAGAAATATGTACTGCATACACAGTATGGAACCTACATGTATGGCATAATGAAAGTGCACAGTGCATAGAATGACACATATAAGCATACAGGCGTATTAATTAAAAATGTACCAAAATGCAAAAAAAGAAAAAATATAACATCATTACAAAAATACACCATTTTTCGCAACATAGATGACAAGGAAGACAATTTTCTCAGGAAATTTGCAGAACATTGGCCACGATGAGTAGTGGATCCGAAGGAGACGAAAGTGCCTGAGGTCCAACTAATAGACATGAAAATTAAAAAGAGAAAGTATTAATAATTAAAAACAAAACTTCCTGAGGGTGGAAGGGTTGTGAGCTGAGGACGCATGAATCAGAGCATTGACCGAGGTCAGTTTGCGATAAACATCGATCTGAATTTGCACATGATGATCAACATCTAATGTGATGTCAAGAAAATTGATCCGCTTATAATCATAGTTATATGTAAGACGGATATTATATGTGTTCTGATTTAACATACCCATGAAATCGTCGAGCTGCTGCACCGTCCCGTCCCACATTCCAGTCCTCTGATGGTAAGAAAACATTCAATATTCGGCACAGAATCACATGTAATACAGCAAATGTGATCTATTACGCCACCTGTGGCTGTGCAAAAATTTATATTGGATTGACATCTGGAGAGCTTAAACTGCGGGTGCGGGAGCATGTGCGGGACATTTGCGAGGCCAAGTCTGCGGCCGATCCCTCTTTGTTGAAAAGTATTCCACGCCACTTCTTCCAATATCACAATTGTGAACCCTCCAGCTTCAAGGTTAGAGGGATAGATTGCATACATCTTGGCGTTAGAGGTGGTGATTATAAAGAGATTTTGGCACAGGTCGAAGCGAAATGGATAGTCACTCTGGGTACCATGACCCCCGCTGGCCTCAATGAATCCCATACCTTTTCCTCGTTTCTCTGACCTTTTTTCTGGGCCCTCTCGGAATATGTCTGTCCGGGCGCTAGGTGTTCTTACTTATATGTTAATTTTATTATCATTTGGTCTCCCTCTGTGACCCCATATCCGGGTAGTTTTTTGTATCTTTTGTAATTTTGTTTTTAATTATTAATACTTTCTCTTTTTAATTTTCATGTCTATTAGTTGGACCTCAGGCACTTTCGTCTCCTTCGGATCCACTTTCATTATGCCATACGTGTAGGTTCCATACTGTGTATGCAGTACATATTTCTTTATGATGTTTTTTCTCAGGGTTAATGTTTGTGGTCACCATCATTAGTCTAACCCGTGACGTCGCTATTTGTATATATATTGCTCTACACATGATGTTGTTTGTGAATAGGTCATCTCTAGTTACATGCCACGTTTATATGACATCCCTTATTGGGTTAAAACCTCTGTGGCTATTGCTACTATGGTTACCGTTACTGTTGTTGGACACACTGTGTGCGCGCGCGCTGTGCTCACCGGCCCGGTGAGTGCAGGGGGCGTCTCACACATCCCTCGCGCGCTCTCTGGGAATTCCCCTTTCCCTCGGCGCGTGCGCTTGGGGATCTGACACCTCCCTGCCTCCCCTGGGCCCTGTGTTGCACAGTGTGCGTGCGCCGCTTCCAGAGTTACCATTGGTCCAGCGATCATCAGCTGATTTGGTCACATGTGCTTATAAGGTCCTTCTACACAATCTGCAGATACTCCCCTTGAGAAAGCGGTGCGGTGTGCACGCGAAACGTGCGTTGGGGTTCTTTACCCGGTCCTGGGGTCTTGTCTATTGCCCTTTACTTCACTGGTGAGTCTCTCTTTTCGGTCTTTCATTTTGGCACTGGTTCCTATGAGTCGTCTTTAGCACAGCGAGCCTACTATAGCTTTTTACCTGCATATGCATATCGCTACATGCTTACGCCTCATGTGTGAATTGCCATATATGCCTCAATTATCTACCGCTCAGAGTCCTCTCCTTGCATTTATACCTTTTTGTAATGTTATATATTGGCTATTAACCCCTTATTAGGTGTTATATGCATTTTTTGGGCATCTACTTCCTCCCAGTGACGCCCCTGGATTATTCTGCTATGGTCTCACTATTTTTTATATCTGTAACTATTGTAAGTCCTGATTATTTATCAAATAAAAATGGAATTTTTTTTGACTTTTTTGCCTATTAGCTCTTGTTTCTCCTTACACATATGTCTTGTTTGAGCGGTTATTTTGCTTCCCTTGTTGGGAATTTTTGGCATTTGGCCAATTGGCATTTTTCTCGCCACCAAGGTGTTTTGCATATACATACAACATATATACTACATGCATGCAACATACATATATACTGCATGCATATTACATATATACTACATGCAACATACATACTACATATATACCACATATATGCCACATGCATGCAACATACATATATACAACATATATACTACATGCATGCAACATACATATATACAACATATATACTACATGCATGCAACATGCATACTACATATATACCACATATATACTACATGCATGCAACATACATATATACTACATACATGCTACATGCTACATACATGAAACATACATGCTACATACATGATAAATACATACAACATATATACTACATGCATGCAACATACATACAACATATATACTACACGCATGCAACATGCATACTACATGCATGCAACATGCATACTACATATATACTACATGCAACATACATACTACATATATACCACATATATGTCACATGCATGCAACATACATATATACAACATATATACTACACGCATGCAACATGCATACTACATATATACTACATGCAACATACATACTACATATATGCCACATGCATGCAACATACATATATACAACATATATACTACATGCATGCAACATACATATATACAACATATATACTACATACATGCAACATGCATACTACATATATACCACATATATACTACATGCATGCAACATATATATATACTACATGCAACATACATACTACATATATATTACATATATACCACATGCATGCATACTACATGCATGCAACATATATACTACATGCATGCAACATGCATACTACATATATACCACATGCATGCAACATGCATACTACATATATACTAAATGCATGCAACATACATGCATACAACATATATATACTACATGCATGCAACATGCATACTTCATATATACCACATATATACTACATGCATGCAACATACATATATACTACATGCAACATACATACAGTCATATGCAAAAGTTTGGGCACACCTATTAATGTTAACCTTTTTTCTTTCTAACAATTTTGGTTTTTGCAACAGCTATTTCAGTTTCATATATCTAATAACTGATGGACTCAGTTATATTTCTGGATTCAAATGAGGTTTATTGTAGTAACAGAAAATGTGCAATCTGCATTTAATCAAAATTTGGCTGGTGCAAAAGTATGGGCACCCTTATCATTTTCTTGATTTGAATACTCCTAACTACTTTTTACGGACTTCCTGAAGCACTAAATTGCTTTTGTAACCTCATTGAGCTTTGAACTTCATAGCCAGGTGTATCAAATCATGAGAAAAGGTATTTAAGGTGGCCACTTGCAAGTAGTTCTCCTATTTGATTCTCCTATGAAGAGTGGCATCATGGGCTCCTCAAAACAACTCTCAAATGATCTGAAAACAAAGATTATTCAACATAGCTTTTCAGGGGAAGGATACAAAAATGTTGTCTCACAGATTTTTTTATCTGTCAGTTTCCACTGTGAGGAACATAGTAAGGAAATGGAAGAACACAGGTACAGTTCTTGTTAAGCCCTGAAGTGGCAGGCCAAGAAAAATATCAGAAAGGCAGAGAAGAAGAATGGTGAGAACAGTCAAGGACAATCCACAGACCACCTCCAAAGACCTGCAGCATCATCTTGCTGCGGATGGTGTCACTGTGCATCGGTCAACAATACAGCGCACTTTGCACAAGGAGAAGCTGTATGGGAGAGTGATGCGAAAGAAGCCGTTTCTGCAAGCACGCCACAAACAGAGTCGCCTGAGGTATGCAAAAGCACATTTGGACAAGCCAGTTACATTTTGGAAGAAGGTCCTGTGGACTGATTAGTGTTGAGCATTCCGATACCGCAAGTATCGGGTATTGGCCGATACTTGCTGTATCGGAATTCCGATACCGACTTCCGATATTTTTTCAATATCGGAAGTCGGCATCGGAATCGGAAGTTCAAAGTTGATTGACAGCCTGACGTCATCATGATGCGCGGTGTGTGCGCATCATGATGCGCCGTCATTTCGGGCCTTCCGGGGGTCTCTGCCGGCCTGCCGGGGGGCTGTGCCGGCCTGCCGGGGGGCTGTGTGGACTGCCCGGGGTCTGTACCGGCCTGCCGGGGGGCTGTGCCGGCCTGCCGGTGGTCTGTGCACCCTGTGGGGGTCTGTACCGGCCTGCCGGGGGGCTGTGCCGGCCTGCCGGTGGTCTGTGCACCCTGTGGGGGTCTGTACCGGCCTGCCGGGGGGCTGTGCCGGCCTGCCGGGGGGCTGTGCCGGCCTGCCGGGGGGCTGTGCTGATGTCCGGGGGTCTGTGCAAGCATCGTCCGATGGGACTACAAGTCCCATCTGGCGATGCCTGCTACCATGACAGTGATTGACACATTAGCCAATGATGGGACAGTAGTAGTCCCATCATCCGGCTAATGTGTTAAATGTTAAAAAAAAAAAAAAAAAATACTACATACATACTACATACATACTACATGCATGCTACATACATACTACATGCTACATACATACTACATACATACTACATACATACATACTACATAACACATATATACTACATACATACTACATACATACTACATGCTACATACATACTACATATATACTACATACATACTACATGCTACATACATACTACATGCTACATACATACTACATATATACTACATGCATGCTACATACATACTACATGCTACATACATACTACATATATACTACATGCATGCTACATACATACTACATGCTACATACATACTACATATATACTACATGCATGCTACATACATACTACATGCATGCTACATACATAGAATCATAGAATCATAGAATCGTAGAGTTGGAAGGGACCTCCTGGGCCATCTGGTCCAACCCCCTGCTCAAAGCAGGATTCGCTAAATCATCCCAGTTAGATGTCTGTCCAGCCTCTGTTTGAAGACTTCCATTGAAGGAGAACTCACCACTTCTCGTGGCAGCCTGTTCCACTCATTGATCACTCTAACTGTCAAAAAGTTTTTTCTAATATCTAATCTGTGTCTCCTCCCATTCAGCTTCATCCCATTGCTTCTAGTCTTTCCTTGTGCAAATGAGAATAAAGTTGATCCTTCTACAATGTGACAGCCCTTTAGATATTTGTAGACAGCTATTAAGTCTCCTCTCAGTCTTCTCTTTTGCAAACTAAACATTCCCAAATCCTGCAACCTTTCCTCATAAGACAGGGTTTGCAGACCGGTCACCATTCTGGTCGCTCTTTTCTGAACTTGCTCCAGTTTGTTGATGTCTTTTTTAAAATGTGGTGCCCAAAATTGGACACAATATTCCAGATGAGGTCTGACCAAAGAGGAGTAGAGGGAAATAATTACTTCACGTGATCTAGACTGTATGCTTCTGTTAATACATCCTAGAATTGCATTTGCCTTTTTTGCTGCTGCATCACACTGTTGACTCATATTCAGTCTGTGATCTATTAGTATACCCAAGTCTTTTTCACATGTGCTGTCACTTAGCCCTATTCCTCCCATTCTATATATGCTTTTTTCATTTTATTGCCCAGATGTAGTACTTTGCATTTCTCCCTGTTAAAAACCATTCTGTTAGTTGCTGCCCACTTCTCCAGTTTATTTAAATCTTTTTGAATCCTCACTCTCTCTTCTCTAGTATTAGCTATCCCTCCTAGCTTTGTGTCATCAGCAAATTTAATCAGTTTACCCTCAATTCCTTCATCTAAATCGTTGATAAAGATGTTGAACAATACAGGGCCCAGGACAGAGCCCTGTGGTACCCCACTTGAGACATTCTTCCAACTGGATGTGCAGCCATTTACGACCACTCTTTGGGTCCGATCACTAAGCCAGTTATGAATCCACCTAACAGTTGCCTTGTCCATTCCATACTTAGTCATTTTTTCAATAAGGATTGTATGAGAGACTTTGTCAAATGCTTTGCTGAAGTCAAGATATACTATATCTACAGCATTTCCTTGATCCACCCAATCAGTAATACCATCATAGAAGGAAATTAAATTAGTCTGACATGACTTATTAGTTACAAACCCATGCTGACTCTGTTTAATCACTTCATTCTTATCCAGGTATTGACATACATGTTGTTTAATAATTTGTTCAAAGATCTTTCCTGGTATAGAAGTCAGACTCACCGGCCTATAGTTGCCTGGGTCCACCTTCTTCCCCTTTTTGAAGATAGGAACAACATTTGCTCTTCTCCAGTCTTCTGGCACTTCTCCTGTTCTCCAAGAATTTTCAAAGATTATGGAGAGGGGTTCAAAAATTTCTTCTGCTATCTCCTTCAGTACTCTGGGGTGTAATTCATCTGGACCTGGAGACTTGAATACATTTAGGTTAGCTAAGTGTTTCCTCACTATCTTTCTGTTTATAGATATCCTGGATTCTTCTATTCCCTTAATAGGACAGTGAATAACAGTTGATGTTACATTTCCTTTCTGAGAGAAAACAGATGCAAAATAGGAATTTAAAAGTTCAGCCTTCTCAACATCCTGTCTTACCATTTCATCATTTTCATCCTGTAAAAATCCTATAGCATCTTTGACTTTTCTTTTACTTTTGACATATCCCCAAAATCCTTTATTATTGCTTTTGACATCTCTTGCAAGCCTCAATTCATTTTCAGCTTTAGATAATCTGATTTGTGCCTTGCAGGTTCTGCAGACAGCATTATATTCTTCTTTAGATATGCCTCCTTCTTTCCATTTTATAAACATTTTTTGCTTCCTTTTTAGCATGTGCTTAAGTTCTGTGTTCATCCATCCTGGTTTCCTTAAATGCTTCCTATTCTTCCCTCTTTTCGGAATTGTTAACAACTGTGCTTTGAGAATTTCATTTTTCAAGATTTCCCATCCTTCCTGGACATTTTTGTCTTTAAGGATATCCAGCCATTGGATCCCTCCAATTCTCTTTCTGAATCCCTTAAAATCTGCCTTTCTGAAATCTAACCTTGACGTCTGAGTCTTCACAGGTCTTCCGCCTCTAGTTATCCAAAATTCTAAAATAGCATGGTCGCTACCTCCTAGGGTCCCAGCCACTTTTACCTCCTCAACTATTTCCTCCCTGTTTATAAGGATTAGATCCAAGGTAGCAGTTCCCCTTGTTTTCTCCTTTACCTTTTGGAAGATAAAGTTGTCAGCAAGAGAGGATAAGAATTTCCTTGACCTGTTAGTTTTGCCTGAGAGAGATTCCCAACAAATGTCTGGATAGTTGAAATCTCCCATGACAACTATGTCATATTTTTTGGAGAACTTGGCCATTTGATGCATAAAGAGTTCATCCATATCTTCAGCTTGCACAGGCGGCCTGTAGTAAATGCCTACAATGGTGTCCTTCCCATTGTTCTGTCCTTGTATTCTTACCCAAACAGTTTCCACAGAACTCCCAGTCTCTGAAGCTTCAATCTCTGTGCAGATATACGCATTTCTAACATACAATGCGACACCCCCTCCTCGTTTATCAAGTCTGTTTCTTGCAAATAAGTTGTATCCTTCTAGTCTTGTATTCCAATCATGTGTATTGTCCCACCAAGTTTCAGTGATTCCAATGACATCATATTTCTTTTCCTGTGTTAGTAGTTCCAATTCTCCTTGTTTGTTGCCCATGCTTTGTGCATTAGTATAGAAACATTTTAGTTTGTGATTGGTTTCTCTTTCTCCAATATTTTTTTTAATTAGATTCTTTCGTCTTTGTTCTTCCTTTCCACTTCTAATAGCAGAGTTCTCAGTAGCATTTGTCAGGTGTATGGCTTTTTCTGGTCTTTTGCTTCCCTTCCCATGTTGTTCTAGTTTAAAGCTCTCCTTACAAGTGTAGCAAGGTGACTTCCAAATACCTGCTTTCCAGTCTTCGTAAGGTGCACCCCATCTCTAGCAAGTAGTCCATCGTATAAGTAGTTCACTCCGTGATCCAGAAATCCAAATAGTTGCTGACGGCACCATCGACGTAGCCAGTTGTTCACCTGCAGAATCTTATTCCACCTCCTTGTTCCATGGCCATCCACTGGGAGGATGGAAGAGAAGACCACCTGCGCTCCCAGTTCTTTCACTTTCTTGCCTAAGTCTTCAAAGTCTCTGCAGATGGTTTCCAGGTCGTTTCTTGCGGTGTCATTTGTCCCCACATGTAGTAGCAGGAATGGGTAGTCATCTGTAGGTCTGAAGAGTCCTGATATCCTGTCAGACACATCTTTAATTTTTGCACCTGGAAGACAGCACATTTCTCTTGAAGTTATATCCGGTCTGCAGATAGCGGCCTCTGTTCCTCTCAACAGGGAATCCCCCATGACCACCACTCTCCGTTTCTTCTTCACAACATTTTTCTTTCTCCATCCAGGAGGACTCTGAAGGCGTACAAGGTTGCTGTTTGTTGGCAAAGTCTTATCCTGATGTATTTCTTCATCGTTTTCCTGCGTGAGAGCCTGGTACTGGTTTCTGAGCAGTATGGGTGCTGACTGCCTCCTGATCCTCCTGCTTCTCTGGGTCACATGTCTCCAATCCTCTGTTTCTTCAGGTGCACTTCGAATTTCTTCTCTTTCTGTAACATGAAGAGATAATTCTGCTCTGTCCAAGAACTCTTCACCTTCCTTAATGATCTTCAACGTAGCTAACCTCTCTTCGAGATTTTGCAACTTTTCCTCCAACAGGGTCACAAGCTTGCATTTGTGGCATGTGAAGTTTGGCTTTTCCACTGGTAAATCTGTGAACATGTAGCAAGAAATGCAGCTCACCAAATGGCTCCTGGCCTCTTCCATCTTGAGATTTCTTAAAAAGATGAAAGATGAGCCAAAATGTCGGCGCGCGGTTTCTCCGATTTCCTCTTTTCAGCTGCAACGGCCAAAACCCAGTGATCGTTGAGCTCGCGGAGACTCTTCACTTATCCCAGAAGGCACTGGGAATATGCAAATGATCTCCTCAAGACTCTTCCCCTGGTTTCTCCGATTTCCTCTTTTCAGCTGCAACGGCCAAAACCCAGTGATCGTTGAGCTCGCGGAGAGTCTTCACTTATCCCAGAAGGCACTGGGAATATGCAAATGATCTCCTCAAGACTCTTCCCCTGGTTTCTCCGATTTCCTCTTTTCAGCTGCAACGGCCAAAACCCAGTGATCATTGAGCTCGCGGAGACTCTTCACTTATCCCAGAAGGCACTGGGAATATGCAAATGATCTCCTCAAGACTCTTCCCCTGGTTTTCCCACACAGCAATGGCATAAAGTGAGACTAGGGACTTTTTTTTTTTTAAGTGGCGGAGGAATACAGTGCGGAAGGATACCTACCTTCCGTCATTGGATTCCTGCAGCCCGTAGAGAACGGCAGCAACAGCTGATGCTGCAGTTCTCTACCCAAGATCGTCGTGGGACACACTCGTGGACTGCTTCGGATCGTGGGTGAGTATTTTTGTGGTTTGTTATGTTAATATTTATTCCGTAAAAGACAATGGCTTCGGGGAACAATGTGACAAGTATTGGTAAGTATGTTACTCTATGTTATATGTACTGTATGTCTATGTATGTATTGTATGAATGTATTGTATGTAGTATGTATGTAGTATATATGTGGTATGTATGTAGCATGTAGTATGTATGTAGTATGTATGTAGCATGCATGTAGCATGCAGTATGTATGTAGCATGCATGTAGTATATATGTAGTATGTATGTAGCATGTAGTATGTATGTAGTATATATGTGGTATGTATGTAGCATGTAGTATGTATGTAGCATGCATGTAGTATGTATGTAGCATGCATGTAGTATATATGTAGTATGTATGTAGCATGTAGTATGTATGTAGCATGCATGTAGTATATATGTAGTATGTATGTAGCATGTAGTATGTATGTAGTATGTATGTAGTATGTATGTAGTATGTATGTAGCATGTAGCATGCATGTAGTATGTATGTAGTATATATGTGGTATGTATGTAGCATGTAGTATGTATGTAGCATGCAGTATGTATGTAGCATGCATGTAGTATATATGTAGTATGTATGTAGCATATATGTAGTATGTATGTAGCATGTAGTATGTATGTAGCATGCAGTATGTATGTAGCATGCATGTAGTATATATGTAGTATGTATGTAGCATATATGTAGTATGTATGTAGCATATAGTATATATGTAGTATGCATGTTGCATGCATGTAGTATATATGTAGTATGTATGTTGCATGTAGTATATATGTAGTATGTATGTAGCATGTAGTATGTATGTAGTATGTATGTAGTATGTATGTAGTATGTATGTGGTATGTATGTAGCATGTAGCATGTATGTAGCATGCAGTATGTATGTAGCATGCATGTAGTATATATGTAGTATGTATGTAGCATATATGTAGTACAGTGCCTACAAGTAGTATTCAACCCCCTGCAGATTTAGCAGGTTTACACATTCGGAATTAACTTGGCATTGTGACATTTGGACTGTAGATCAGCCTGGAAGTGTGAAATGCACTGCAGCAAAAAAGAATGTTATTTCTTTGTTTAATTTTTTTTAAATTGTGAAAAGTTTATTCAGAGGGTCATTTATTATTCAACCCCTCAAACCACCAGAATTCTGTTTGGTTCCCCTAAAGTATTAAGAAGTATTTCAGGCACAAAGAACAATGAGATTCACATGTTTGGATTAATTATCTCTTTTTCCAGCCTTTTCTGACTATTTAAGACCCTCCCCAAACTTGTGAACAGCACTCATACATGGTCAACATGGGAAAGACAAAAGGAGCATTCCAAGGCCATCAGAGACAAGATCGTGGAGGGTCACAAGGCTGGCAAGGGGTACAAAACCCTTTCCAAGGAGTTGGGCCTACCTGTCTCCACTGTGGAAGGCTTATGGAACTACTGTTAGCCTTCCACGGCCTGGACAGCCTTTGAAAGTTTCCTCCCGTGCCGAGGCCAGGCTTGTCCGAAGAGTCAAGGCTAACCCAAGGACAACAAGGAAGGAGCTCCGGGAAGATCTCATGGCAGTGGGGACATTGGTTTCAGTCAATACCATAAGTAACGTACTCCACCGCAATGGTCTCCGTTCCAGACGAGCCCGTAAGGTACCTTTACTTTCAAAGCGTCATGTCAAGGCTCGTCTACAGTTTGCTCATGATCACTTGGAGGACTCTGAGACAGACTGGTTCAAGGTTCTCTGGTCTGATGAGACCAAGATCGAGATCTTTGGTGCCAACCACACACGTGACGTTTGGAGACTGGATGGCACTGCATACGACCCCAAGAATACCATCCCTACAGTCAAGCATGGTGGTGGCAGCATCATGCTGTGGGGCTGTTTCTCAGCCAAGGGGCCTGGCCATCTGGTCCGCATCCATGGGAAGATGGATAGCACGGCCTACCTGGAGATTTTGGCCAAGAACCTCCGCTCCTCCATCAAGGATCTTAAGATGGGTCGTCATTTCATCTTTCAGCAAGACAACGACCCAAAGCACACAGCCAAGAAAACCAAGACCTGGTTCAAGAGGCAAAAAATCAAGGTGTTGGAGTGGCCTAGTCAGTCTCCTGACCTTAACCCAATTGAAAACTTGTGGAAGGAGCTCAAGATTAAAGTCCACATGAGACACCCAAAGAACCTAGATAACTTGGAGAAGATCTGCATGGAGGAGTGGGCCAAGATAACTCCAGAGACCTGTGCCGGCCTGATCAGGTCTTATAAAAGACGATTATTAGCTGTAATTGCAAACAAGGGTTATTCCACAAAATATTAAACCTAGGGGTTGAATAATAATTGACCCACACTTGTATGTTTAAAATGTATTAAAATTTAACTGAGCAACATAACTCTTTGGTTTGTAAGATTTATGCATCTGTTAATAAATCCTGCTCTTGTGTGAAGTTTGAAGGCTCTAACTTATTTGCATCATATCAAACCTGCTAAATCTGCAGGGGGTTGAATACTACTTGTAGGCACTGTATGTATGTAGCATATATGTAGTATGTATGTAGTATGTATGTAGCATGCATGTAGTATATATGTAGTATGTATGTAGCATATATGTAGTATGTATGTATGTAGCATGTAGTATATATATATATGTAGTATGCATGTTGCATGCATGTAGTATATATGTAGTATGTATGTTGCATGTAGTATATATGTAGTATGAATGTAGCATGTATGTAGTATGTAGTATGAATGTAGCATGTATGTAGTATGCATGTTGTATGTATGTAGCATGTAATTTTTTTTTTTTTTTTTTACATTCAACACATTAGCCGGATGATGGGACTACTACTGTCCCATCATTGGCTAATGTGTCAATCACTGTCATGGTAGCAGGCATCGCCCGATGGGACTTGTAGTCCCATCGGACGATGCCTGCACAGACCCCCGAAGCCTGCACAGCCCCCCGGCAGGCCGGCACAGCCCCCTGGACCCTACCAGCCCCCCGGAACGCCGGCACAGCCCCCCGGCAGGCCGGCACAGCCCACCGGCAGGCCGGCACAGCCCACCGGAGCCTGCACAGCCCCCCGGCAGGCCGGCACAGACCACCGGAGCCTGCACAGCCCCCCGGCAGGCTGGCACAGCCCCCCGGCAGGCCGGCACAGCCCACCGGAGCCTGCACAGCCCCCCGGCAGGCCGGCACAGACCACCGGAGCCTGCACAGCCCCCCGGCAGGCCGGCACAGCCCCCCGGCAGGCCGGCACAGCCCCCTGGCAGGCCGGCACAGCCCACCGGAGCCTGCACAGCCCCCCGGCAGGCCGGCACAGACCACCGGAGCCTGCACAGACCCCCTGGCAGGCCGGCACAGCCCCCCCGAAAGGCCCGTACAGACCCCAGAGAGGCTGTACAAGGGAAAAACAGGATTTTTCTTATTCCGATACCGGAAGTCCCATAGACTTGAATGGGACTTCCGGTATCGGAATCGGCGATACCGATACTTTTTTTTAAGATCGGCCGATCCATTCCGATCCGATACTTTGAAGTATCGGACGGTATCGCTCAACTCTAGGACTGATGAAACAAAGATTGAGTTGTTTGGTCATACAAAAAGGCGTTATGCATGGAGGCTAAAAAACACAGCATTCCAAGAAAAACACTATTTTTATGATGCTGCAGGTCTTTGGAGGTGGTCTGTGGATTGTCCTTGACTGTTCTCACCATTCTTCTTCTCTGCCTTTCTGATATTTTTCTTGGCCTGCCACTTCAGGGCTTAACAAGAACTGTACCTGTGTTCTTCCATTTCCTTACTATGTTCCTCACAGTGGAAACTGACAGGTTAAATCTCTGAGGCAACTTTTTGTATCCTTCCCCTGAAAAGCTATGTTGAATAATCTTTGTTTTCAGATCATTTGAGAGTTGTTTTGAGGAGCCCATGATGCCACTCTTCATAGGAGAATCAAATAGGAGAAATACTTGCAAGTGGCCTCCTTAAATACCTTTTCTCATGATTTGATACACCTGGCTATAAAGTTCAAAGCTCAATGAGGTTACAAAACCAATTTAGTGCTTCAGGAAGTCAGTAAAAAGTAGTTAGGAGAGTTCAAATCAAGAAAATGATAAGGGTGCCCATACTTTTGCACCAGCCAAATTTTGATTAAATGCAGATTGCCCATTTTCTATCACTACAATAAGCCTCATTTGAATCCAGAAATATTACTGAGTCCATCAGTTATTAGATATATGAAACTGAAATAGCTGTTGCAAAAACCAAAATTGTTAGAAAGAAAAAAGGTTAACATTAATAGGGGTGCCCAAACTTTTGCATATGACTGTACTACATATATATTACATATATACCACATGCATACTACATATATACTACATGCATGCAACATATATACTACATGCATGCAACATGCATACTACATATATACCACATGCATGCAACATGCATTATATATACTACATGCATGGAACATACATACAACATATATACTACATGCATGCAACATGCATACTACATATATACTACATAAATGCAACATGCATACTACATATATACTACATGCAACATATGTACCACATATATACCACATGCATGCAACATACATAGAATCATAGAATCATAGAATCATAGAATCATAGAATCGTAGAGTTGGAAGAGACCTCCTGGGCCATCTGGTCCAACCCCCTGCTCAAAGCAGGATTCGCTAAATCATCCCAGTCAGATGTCTGTCCAGCCTCTGTTTGAAGACATCCATTGAAGGAGAACTCACCACTTCTCGTGGCAGCTTGTTCCACTCATTGATCACTCTAACTGTCAAAAAGTTTTTTCTAATATCTAATCTGTGTCTCCTCCCATTCAGTTTCATCCCATTGCTTCTAGTCTTTCCTTGTGTAAATGAGAATAAAGTTGATCCTTCTACAATGTGACAGCCCTTTAGATATTTGTAGACAGCTATTAAGTCTCCTCTCAGTCTTCTCTTGTGCAAACTAAACAATCCCAAATCCTGCAACCTTTCCTCATAAGACAGGGTTTGCAGACCGGTCACCATTCTGGTTGCTCTTTTCTGAACTTGCTCCAGTTTGTTGATGTCTTTTTTAAAATGTGGTGCCCAAAACTGGACACAATATTCCAGATGAGGTCTGACCAAAGAGGAGTAGAGGGAAATAATGACTTCACGTGATCTAGACTGTATGCTTCTGTTAATACATCCTAGAATTGCATTTGCTTTTTTTGCTGCTGCATCACACTGTTGACTCATATTCAGTCTGTGATCTATTAGTATACCCAAGTCTTTTTCACATGTGCTCTTGCTTAGGCCTATTCCTCCCATTCTGTATATGCTTTTTTCATTTTTATTGCCCAGATGTATTACTTTGCATTTTTCCCTGTTAAAAACCATTCTGTTAGTTGCTGCCCACTTCTCCAGTTTATTTATATCTTTTTGAATCCTCTCTCTCTCTCTTCTCTAGTATTAGCTATCCCTCCTAGCTTTGTGTCATCAGCAAATTTAACGAGTTTACCCTCAATTCCTTCATCTAAATCATTGATAAAGATGTTGAACAATACAGGGCCCAGGACAGAGCCCTGTGGTACCCCACTTGAGACATTCTTCCAACTGGTTGTGCAGCCATTTACGACCACTCTTTGGGTCCAATCACTAAGCCAGTTATGAATCCACCTAACAGTTGCCTTGTCCATTCCATACTTAGTCATTTTTTCAATATACACAACATATATACTACATGAATGCAACATGCATACTACATATATACTATATGCATACTGCATATATACCACATGCATGCAACATACATATATACAACATATATACTACATGCATGCAACATGCATACTACATATATACCACATATATACTACATGCATGCAACATACATATATACTACATTCAACATACATACTACATATACATATATATTACATATATACCACATGCATGCAACATGCATACTACATATATACTACATGCATGCAACATACATACATACAACATATATACTACATGCATGCAACATGCATACTACATATATACTACATGCATGCAACATGCATACTACATATATACTACATGCAACATACATACTACATATGTACCACATATATACCACATGCATGCAACATACATATATACAACATATATACTACATGCATGCAGCATGCATACTACATATATACTACATGCAACATACATACTACATATATACGACATGCATGCAACATACATATATACAGCATATATACTACATGCATGCAACATGCATACTACATATATACCACATATATACTACATGCATGCAACATACACATATACAACATATATACAACATGCATACTACATGCATGCAACATGCATACTACAGATATACCACATATATACTACATGCATGCAACATACATGTATACTACATGCAACATATATACTACATATATACCACATGCATGCAACATACAAATATACTACATATATACTACATGCATGCAACATGCATACTACATATATGCTACATGCATGCAACATACATACTACATGCATGCAACATGCATACTACATATATACTACATGCATGCAACATGCATACTACATATATACTACATGCATGCAACATACATACTACATATATACTACATGCATACTACATGCATACATACTGTATATACTACATATACTACATGCAACATACATACTACATATATACTACATGCATACTACAGATATAGTACATGCATGCAACATACATATATACTACATATACTACACGCAACATGCATATTACATATATACTACATGCATGCAACATACATACATACTACATATATACCACATGCATACTACATACTGTATATACTACATGCATGCAACATACATATATACTACATACAATACATTCATACAATACATACATATAGACATACAGTACATGTAACATAGAGTACATACTCACCATCACTTGTCACTTTGATCCCCGAAGCCATTGTCATCTTTGGAATAAATATTACAATAACAAACCACCAATATACTTACCCCTGATCCACAGAAGTCCACGAGTGTCCCACGACGATCTTGCGTGGAGAACAGCAGCATCAGCTGATGCTACCATTCTCTACGGGCTCCAGGAATCCAATGACGGGAGGTGGGTATCCTTCCGCACTGTATTCCTCCGCCACTGTAAAAAAAAAGTCCCTAGTCTCACTTTATGGCAAAAGCTGCGTGGGAAATTTCTCACACAGCAATGCCATAAAGTGAGACTAGGGACTTTTTTTTACAGTGGCGGAGGAATACAGTGTGAAGGATACCTACCTCCCGTCATTGGATTCCTGGAGCCCGTAGTGAACGGTAGCATCAGCTGATGCTGCAGTTCTCCACGCAAGATCGTTGTGGGACACTCGTGGACTTCTGCGGATCAGGGGTAAGTATATTGGTGGTTTGTTATTTTAATATTTATTCCAAAGATGACAATGGCTTCAGGGATCAAAGTGACAAGTGATGGTGAGTATGTACTCTATGTTATATGTACTGTATGTCTATATGTATGTATTGTATGAATGTATTGTATGTAGTATATATGTATGTTGCATGCATGTAGTAGATATGTAGTATATATGTAGTATGCATGTGGTATATATGTAGTATGTTTGTATGTTGCATGCATGTAGTATATATGTAGTATGCATGTTGCATGTAGTATATGTAGTATATATGTATGTTGCATGCATGTAGTATATATGTAGTATGTATGTTGCATGTAATATATATGTAGTATGCATGTTGCATGCATGTAGTATATATGTTGTATATATGTATGTTGCATGCATGTGGCATATATGTGGTATATATGTAGTATGTATGTTGCATGCAGTATATATGTAGTATGTATGTAGTATATATGTTGTATGTATGTATGTTGCATGCATGTAGTATATACAGTCATATGTTAAAGTTTGGGCACCCCTTTTAATGTTAACCTTTTTTCTTTATAACAATTTTAGTTTTTGCAACAGCTATTTCAGTTTCATATATCAAATAACTGATGGACTCAGTTATATTTCTGGATTCAAATGAGGTTTATTGTACTAACAGAAAATGTGCAATCTACATTTAAACAAAATTTGACCGGTGCAAAAGTATGGGCACGTCAACATAAAAGTGACATTAATATTTCGTAGATCCTCCTTTTGCAAAAATAACAGCCTCTAGTTGCTTCCTGTAGCTATTAATGAGTTCCTGGATCCTGGATGAAGGTATTTGTGACCATTCCTGTTTACAAAACAATTCCAGCTCAGTTAAGTTTGATGGTCGCCGAGCATGGACAGCCCGCTTCAAATCATCCCACAGATGTTCAGTGATATTCAGGTCTGGGGACTGGGATGGCCATTCCAGAACATTGCAATTGTTCCTCTGCATGAATGCCTGAGTAGATTTGGAGCAGTGTTTTGGATCATTGTCTTGCTGAAATATCCATCCCCTGCGTAACTTCAACTTCGTCACTGATTCTTGCACATTATTGTCAAGAATCTGCTGATACTGAGTTGAATCCATGCGACCCTCAACTTTATCAAGATTCCCGATGCCGGCATTGGCCACACAGCCCCAAAGCATGATGGAACCTCCACCAAATTTTACTGTGGGTAGCAAGTGTTTTACTTGGAATGCTGTGTTTTTTAGCCTCCATGCATAACGCCTTTTTGTATGACCAAACAACTCAATCTTTGATTCATCAGTCCACAGGACCTTCTTCCAAAATGTAACTGGCTTGTCCAAATGTGCTTTTGCATATCTCAGGCGACTCTGTTCGTGGCGTGCTTGCAGAAACGGCTTCTTTCGCATCACTCTCCCATACAGCTTCTCCTTGTGTAAAGTGCGCTGTATTGTTGACCGATGCACAGTGACACCATCTACAGCAAGATGATGCTGCAGGTCTTTGGAGGTGGTCTGTGGATTGTCCTTGACTGTTCTCACCATTCTTCTCTGCCTTTCTGATATTTTTCTTGGCTTGCCACGTCTGGGCTTAACAAGAACTGTACCTGTGTTCTTCCATTTCCTTACTATGTTCCTCACAGTGGAAACTGACAGGTTAAATCTCTGTGGCAACTTTTTGTATCCTTCCCCTGAAAAGCTATGTTGAATAATCTTTGTTTTCAGATCATTTGAGAGTTGTTTTGAGGAGCCCATGATGCCACTCTTCATAGGAGAATCAAATAGGAGAACTACTTGCAAGTGGCCACCTTAAATACCTTTTCTCATGATTTGATACACCTGGCTATGAAGTTCAAAGTTCAATGAGGTTACAAAACCAATTTAGTGCTTCAGGAAGTCAGTAAAAAGTAGTTAGGAGTGTTCAAATCAAGAAAATGATAAGGGTGCCCATACTTTTGCACCGGTCAAATTTTGTTTAAATGCAGATTGCACATTTTCTGTTAGTACAATAAACCTCATTTGAATCCAGAAATATAACTGAGTCCATCACTTATTAGATATATGAAACTGAAATAGCTGTTGCAAAAACCAAAATTGTTATAAATAAAAAAAGGTTAACATTAATAGGGGTGCCCAAACTTTAACATATGACTTACGTATGTTGTATGTATGTAGCATGTATTTAGTATGTATGTTGCATGTATGTAGCATGTAGCATGTATGTAGTATATATGTATGTTGCATGCATGTAGTATATGTGGTATATATGTAGAATGCATGTTGCATGCATGTAGTATATATGTTGTATATATGTATGTTGCATGCATGTGGCATATATGTAGTATGTATGTTGCACGTGGTATATATGTAGTATGCATGTTGCATGCATGTAGTATATATGTTGTATGTATGTAGCATGTATGTAGTATGTATGTTGCATGTATGTATCATGTATGTAGTATATATGTGGTATATATGTTGCATGTAGTATATATGTAGCATGCATGTTGCATGCATGTAGTATGTATGTTGCATGCATGTAGTATATATGTTGTATGTATGTATGTTGCATGTATGTAGTATATATGTTGTATATATGTAGCATGTAGCATGTATGTAGTATGTATGTTGCATGTATGTAGTATATATGTAAGTTGCATGTATGTAGTATATATGTGGTATATATGTAGTATGCATGTTGCATGCATGTAGTATATATGTTGTATATATGTATGTTGCATGCATGTAGTATATATGTATGTTGCATGCATGTGGTATATATGTGGTATATATGTAGTATGTATGTTGCATGCAGTATATATGTAGTATGCATGTTGGATGCATGTATTATATATGTATTTTGCATGCATGTGGTATATATGTTGCATGTAGTATATATGTAGTATGCATGTTGCATGCAAGTAGTTTATATGTTGTATGTATGTATGTTGCATGCATGTAGTATATATGTTGTATGTATGTAGCATGTATGTAGTATATATGTATGTTGCATACATGTAGTATATATGTGGTATATATGTAGTATGCATGTTGCATGCATGTAGTATATATGTTGTATATATGTATGTTGCATGCATGTGGTATATATGTGGTATGTATGTTGCATGTAGTATACAGTATATGTAGTATGCATGTTGCATGCATGTAGTATATATGTTGTATGTATGTAGCATGTAGCATGTATGTAGTATGTATGTAGCATGTAGCATGTATGTAGTATGTAGTATGTATGTAGCATGTATGTAGTATGTTTTTTTTTTTTTTACATTCAACACATTAGCCGGATGATGGGACTACTACTGTCCCATCATTGGCTAATGTGTCAATCACTGTCATGGTAGCAGGCATCGCCCGATGGGACTTGTAGTCCCATCGGACGATGCCTGCACAGACCCCCGCAGCCTGCACAGACCCCCGGACAGTCGGCACAGACCACCAGCAGGCCGGCACAGCCCCCCGGCAGGCTGGTACAGACCCCCGGCAGGCCGGTACAGCCCCCAGGCAGCCGGCACAGCCCCCGGCAGGCCGGTACAGACCCCCACAGCCTGCACAGACCCCCGGACAGTCGGCACAGACCACCGGCAGCTGGCACAAGCCCCCGGCAGGCCGGTACAGATCCCCGGCAGTCCGCACAGACCCCCGGCAGGCCGGCACAGACCCCCGAGAGGCTGTACAAGGACAGAAAAGGGTTTTTCTTATTCCGATACCGGAAGTCCCATAGACTTGAATGGGACTTTCGGTATCGGAATCGGCGATACCCGATACTTTTTTCGTATCGGGCCGATACTATCCGATCCGATATTTTAGGGTATCGGATGGTATCGCTCAACACTGCCCGTAGTGTCTCCATTTTTCGGGATCTCGGGTTAAGTGATGGCTTTTTTGTTGCGCACCGAGCTGGCGTTTTTAATGATACCATTTTGGTGCAGATAAGTTCTTTTGATTACTCATTATTACATTTTATTGCAATGTTGCAGCGACCAAAAAAACGTAATTCTGGCTTTTAGATTTTTTTCTCGCTACGCGGTTTTACCGATTGGATCAATTCTTTTTATATATTGATAGATTGGGTGATTCTGAATGCGGCGATGCCAAATATGTGTATATTTGATTTTTTTATTGTTTTATTTTGAATGGGGCGAAAGGGGGTGATTTGAACATTTCTATTTTTTCTGTTTTACATTTTTAAAACTTTTTTTTACTTTTTACTTGCTTCAATAGTCTCCACGGGAGACTTGTCCAATCGACTCTGCTGCATAGAGCAGGGCTGCAGCCCTGCTTTATGTAGCAGATATGCTCACTAGCTATGAGCACCGACCACCAGGCGGCGCTCATAGTGGTCCAGCAATGACAACCACAGGGGTCTTTTGCTTATCCCGGGTTGTCATGCCAACCCATTGGCGACTCGCAGTCATGTGACACGGATGCCGATAGGAGGAGTGTTATGATGAGTCACCGAAGGAGGAAAAAACAAAATACCAGCTAAGTCCAGAAAAACCAGAGAGGTTGGCAGCTATCGGATTGCAGACCCCTGAACCTATCCACAACAACTAGCAGTAGCCGTGGGGGGTTCCTACGGTGCCCTAGACCCCTCGATCACAGCCGGAGAACTACATAGCCTAAGACAGAAAGGGGAAAAACTAAACTGCCCCAGAGCAGACTCCAAAGCAATAGGCAGCCCCCAACATATAATGACGGTGAAGCAAGATGAAAATACTAACACAGATAGAAAGATAGGTTGAGCAAATGATGGGGCCCAAGCTAACTACATAGGACAGGATAGGAAAGCTGCAGTCTGCCATCCGCAAAAACCCTATCAAAATGTGCCAACTGACTGATAGCAAAAACAGGCCCTGAAGTCGCTAGGCTTCAAAAGACTATATCAGCACTCAGGTATATTCTGAAGACAGAGCAAAAGATCAACAGATCAGAGACAAAAATGGAATTCAGCTCACCCCCGGCCGGGGATGGCAGAACTCCCAAAAAACAAGGCAAAAAAAAACAAAACTGAAGAGTACAAAGCAGAGCAGAAAAACTTAGCTTTGAGACGCAGGAATCAGACTGGTCTCCAAGAATCCAGCAGGAAAATCACCAGCCAGGAAGAAGGGCGTCGGCAGCCTTATATCCAATCCTCAATTCCAGCCACCCAGTCATCATCTAGCTGCCCAGGTGTTTGGTAATCAGCCTCACTACCTTCCTTCACCAGAGGAGGGAGTTCATCAGACCTCAATGGTGAAGGGAAAAATGAACTCACAACAGAGGAGGTAATGACGCGCTTCTTGCGCATGCATGTTAAATGCCACTGTCAGAGTTTGACAGCTGCATTTAACATGTTAACAGCAGCTGGTGAATCGCGATTTCACCCACGGCTGCTCTGGGCACATGTCAGCTGTACAGATCAGCTGTCATGTGCTGGAAAAGGTGCGGGATCATTGCCGGAGCCTGCACCAAAAAGGGGGAGGCGTCCAATGACGGACTCTGTCATTGGACGTTCTGGGGTTAACTTAATGTGTGTAGATTCTGGCAGCCAATCAGGGTGCAGAAACTATCTACAATGTACAGACACAAGGGCTTTTGCCATATTGTCAGTGTAACACCGCAGAGAGGCTGCTCCTGCTACTGCACATTGATAGTTAAATAGGCTGTTTATTGTCAGTTAGTTGAGTTGAGTTTTGAAATGCCTACTAAGTTGGTTAACGCTGATGATGCCATCATCAACATCAATATTCTGATCATCTACATGCTGGAGCACACTTTGAATAGTTTGCGAGAGGTGTTGGTAGTCCCACAGGAAGAGATAGAAGTAGAGGAGGATGCAGAACGAATAACATTATCTCTAAGTTCTGGACTGTCATCGCACAGGCAGGTGCCATGGGAGGGTGGATTACAGTGATCAAGGGGGGTCCCATGGCCATACAGTCTGTATTTTAGCACAAAGACTAATTGTTTTATGGTGTTTTTTCTCCTCAGTAAAAGGACAGTGAAGGGCCAAGGTTAATTTTATCTGAGGGTAATTAAACCGGTTATATCTGGTTTAACATGTTTTGATTGGCGCCGTTTTACGGGCCTTGATTGGTGGATTCGAATTATGAAGTTCTTTGATAAGTGGAACTAATTTTGGCAGTATTTTTTGGGTAAATATATAAAGCTCTGTTTGGGCAGTTTTTTCCTCATTCAGCATTTTCCCTGAAGAAAAGAAAATTCCCCTCCCTCCCTGTTCAAATTAAATGTCGTGAGGGAAAATCGCCCGCTAAGGGGTGGATTGTTTCTTTGGTATGATAATATTGGGTATTTATATGGAATTATTTATTACTGGATTGGTTCTTACTTATTTATTTATATTAACCCAAAATAAACTCACGGCCACTTTTCATCCACCATTATTTGTGTCAGTGTCTTTTATTTAATTATTATTCAGATAGGTCTTGTATGGCCATGAGGGAGGGCCAGGGCCATAGTCGTGGCTGAGAGTATTTGCTCTAGTGTGCCCTGGCCTCCCGTCACATGAAAATACTGTCCCCTTTGTAGCATACCTTCTGCTTCAACCTCTGCACCATCAGGATCCCATCGGTGTCTCTGAAGTTCTGCTGTGGTCGCTGTTGCATATAAGGAGACAGAGTCCAGTTCAAACTCAAAACATAACACTTTACTTTCTTTGTTTCACAGCACATCCTTGTCAGTAACAACATCAGCATTTTGTTCCATACAGAACACATTCTCTGCTTTCCCTGTGCTTCTTTATACGTCATTCAGTGCGTTACGAGTTCGTACTGCCTCTTGCAGTAATGCAGCATCCTCCCTGTTCAGACTCTCTGCGCTTGGGGGTTCCCTCAGCCATTTTGCCCCGGATCTGAGGGCATCAGCCCATGCAATGATCTGCCACATGATGAGCGACCTGTGTCCCTGTACTGCTCAGGACCACTTCGCAAGCTTCTGCTCTACTCTGTTGTCAGACTGCTGTTGTCTCTGCTGCTGTCTCTGCTGCTCACTACAGGTCCTGGATGGCTAGGCTATCTTCCTTGAACGTTACGGAGTCCAGCCACCCTACACGGGCCCTCTGGCCCTTCTGGACTCAAGACCCGACTAGCCTGTCTCAGCTCCCTAGCTTCACTGACTAGAAAACAGGAAATTTCCCGAGCTTACCCACGGCTGGCTCCTCCTAAGTTAACTATGTACAGGGCTCTTGCTAAAGAACTATAGTGTGCACCATCTAGTGTCCGATTTGGGGTACTACACTTTTCCGAAATCCACATATATATACAATGCTCAAGAATATATAGCAGTATCAAATCAGAATACTGTATATACATTACATACAAACATGTAGCAGAAATAGGTACATGAAAATACACACATTAACCAAGACAGGCTTAAAGGGGTAGGGGCAGTTTCTGCACCCTCTTACACATACAGTGGGGCAAAAAAGTATTTAGTCAGTCAGCAATAGTGCAAGTTCCACCACTTAAAAAGATGAGAGGCGTCTGTAATTTACATCATAGGTAGACCTCAACTATGGGAGACAAACTGAGAAAAAAAAATCCAGAAAATCACATTGTCTGTTTTTTTTTCATTTTATTTGCATATTATGGTGGAAAATAAGTATTTGGTCAGAAACAAAATTTCATCTCAATACTTTGTGATATATCCTTTGTTGGCAATGACAGAGGTCAAACGTTTTCTGTAAGTCTTCACAAGGTTGCCACACACTATTGTTGGTATGTTGGCCCATTCCTCCATGCAGATCTCCTCTAGAGCAGTGATGTTTTTGGCTTTTCGCTTGGCAACACGGACTTTCAACTCCCTCCAAAGGTTTTCTATAGGGTTGAGATCTGGAGACTGGCTAGGCCACTCCAGGACCTTGAAATGCTTCTTACGAAGCCACTCCTTCGTTGCCCTGGCGGTGTGCTTTGGATCATTGTCATGTTGAAAGACCCAGCCACGTTTCATCTTCAATGCCCTTGCTGATGGAAGGAGGTTTGCACTCAAAATCTCACGATACATGGCCCCATTCATTCTTTCATGTACCCGGATCAGTCGTCCTGGCCCCTTTGCAGAGAAACAGCCCCAAAGCATGATGTTTCCACCACCATGCTTTACAGTAGGTATGGTGTTTGATGGATGCAACTCAGTATTCTTTTTCCTCCAAACATGACAAGTTGTGTTTCTACCAAACAGTTCCAGTTTGGTTTCATCAGACCATAGGACATTCTCCCAAAACTCCTCTTGATCATCCAAATGCTCTCTAGCAAACTTCAGACGGGCCCGGACATGTACAGGCTTAAGCAGTGGGACACGTCTGGCACTGCAGGATCTGAGTCCATGGTGGCGTAGTGTGTTACTTATGGTAGGCCTTGTTACATTGGTCCCAGCTCTCTGCAGTTCATTCACTAGGTCCCCCCGCGTGGTTCTGGGATTTTTGCTCACCGTTCTTGTGATCATTCTGACCCCACGGGGTGGGATTTTGCGTGGAGCACCAGATCGAGGGAGATTATCAGTGGTCTTGTATGTCTTCCATTTTCTAATTATTGCTCCCACAGTTGATTTCTTCACTCCAAGCTGGTTGGCTATTGCAGATTCAGTCTTCCCAGCCTGGTGCAGGGCTACAATTTTGTTTCTGGTGTCCTTTGACAGCTCTTTGGTCTTCACCATAGTGGAGTTTGGAGTCAGACTGTTTGAGGGTGTGCACAGGTGTCTTTTTATACTGATAACAAGTTTAAACAGGTGCCATTACTACAGGTAATGAGTGGAGGAAAGAGGAGACTCTTAAAGAAGAAGTTACAGGTCTGTGAGAGCCAGAAATCTTGATTGCTTGTTTCTGGCAAAATACTTATTTTCCACCATAATATGCAAATAAAATGAAAAAAAAACAGACAATGTGATTTTCTGGATTTTTTTTTCTCAGTTTGTCTCCCATAGTTGAGGTCTACCTATGATGTAAATTACAGACGCCTCTCATCTTTTTAAGTGGTGGAGCTTGCACTATTGCTGACTGACTAAATACTTTTTTGCCCCACTGTACATGTACAGTGTTTCAGTGAAAGCCATTTCTTCAATAGTAAACCTAGATAACTTAATACAGACATGCTTTACTTTTGTGGTCCACACTGAAAAACATGACATTTGGCGCGTGTCAGAACAAACAGAGGAGCGTGCACAGTATCGCATGATTGTTGGGTAATACAGCACACAATACCTTTTATGGTAATGGAAAGTTTTGCCCACATTAACTCTCATTGAAAAAAATGAGAGTTGTGCCTTTGTCTTCCAGACATACTTAGTTTCTAACTTCCATGTGCCAGAGAAGCCCACTAGGTTGCAATTCAAACCCCAAGTGTTTTTGCAAAATGCAAAAAACTAAAGTTTCAGAGGGATTGTATATTTTCATGTTGCCCTTACGAGCTTCAAATCCCCGTCCTTGCATAATGCATACGTCATGTAATATCACAACTCATTTTGTGGAAGTCGTGACAGCTATGGTTCTGCATTAATTTAAACATGGTTTTTACTTTTGGGCCAGCAAGGGTTAATGTCAGTTTTCCTTGCTGGAAGCTGCTGTGTTGCTGGTCAGCTGATGTGGGTGATGACCACTCCCACCATCTTTGAATTAGTCCCCTGACGCATCAGCTGACTGTTGGTGATAGAGTTTTTCTCTGGTGAGCAGCCGATGAGTGTGGAGCTCTCTGGTGTCAGTGAGTATCAGCTGCTTGAGATCCTGCTTCCAAATCCTCTGTTATGTGGAGCTTGTAGTAGAAGCTTGAAAGCTAACTTTCCCTATTTCCTGTCTTTGTCAGTCTTGTGCTTGTCACTACCCCCTATGTTTACAGCATCTGCAATGGTGAGGCTACAGTCTTTACCGGGCACTTGCCAGGGTATATAGTGAGGTGACGGCTAGAGATGAGGCACATGACGGCGGCGGGGGGAAGGAGCCACATAGGGCACTAAGGGAGATTAGGGATAGGCACAGGCTGTGTTGTTAGGGTGTGCCCCATCCCTCATTCCCTATTATTAGGGCCTTCCTCCCCCTTTTGCCATCTCTGTTCTTGGAGTTTATTGTGCCGTCCGCCGTAACGACCCTTGTGGTACGTGACAGTTAGTTAGGGGTATGCATAAGGCTGCTTTTGAAGATTACAGGGGTTAGTGCTTATTGCTGCCATAGATGGGTCCAAATGAACAGGAAAATCAAAATATACTGTTACTTATGGTAGGCCTTGTTACATTGGTCCCAGCTCTCTGCAGTTCATTCACTAGGTCCCCCCGCGTGGTTCTGGGATTTTTGCTCACCGTTCTTGTGATCATTCTGACCCCACGGGCTGGAATTTTGCGTGGAGCACCAGATCGAGGGAGATTATCAGTGGTCTTGTATGTCTTCCATTTTCTAATTATTGCTCCCACAGTTGATTTCTTCACTCCAAGCTGGTTGGCTATTGCAGATTCAGTCTTCCCAGCCTGGTGCAGGGCTACAATTTTGTTTCTGGTGTCCTTTGACAGCTCTTTGGTCTTCACCATAGTGGAGTTTGGAGTCAGACTGTTTGAGGGTGTGCACAGGTGTCTTTTTATACTGATAACAAGTTTAAACAGGTGCCATTACTACAGGTAATGAGTGGAGGAAAGAGGAGACTCTTAAAGAAGAAGTTACAGGTCTGTGAGAGCCAGAAATCTTGATTGCTTGTTTCTGACCAAATACTTATTTTCCACCATAATATGCAAATAAAATGAAAAAAAAACAGACAATGTGATTTTCTGGATTTTTTTTCTCAGTTTGTCTCCCATAGTTGAGGTCTACCTATGATGTAAATTACAGACGCCTCTCATCTTTTTAAGTGGTGGAACTTGCACTATTGCTGACTGACTAAATACTTTTTTGCCCCACTGTAGTTGGTGTGAGGGAACGGAGGAAGCAAGCTTAAATGCTAACCCGCCACCAACACACCATGGACTTGGACCTCATGGAAGCACCCGACACATGAGCTCCTTCTTGCTGGATTATCTTCAACATGATGACCATATTCTTAGGGTTAAAAATAGTGCTGACTACTGGGTTGCTATTCTGTTAGATCCACGGTCCAAGAGTAAATTTAGCCAGATGCTTCCTTCCTTTCAAAAGCAGCGCTTGCATGCTGGAGTATCAAAACATGCTTGTAGACAGTCTTAAGAGTGGTTTTCCCCAAGACAGCAGTCAGGCACACAGTGTGCATCACAGTTCTAGACGTCCAACCCCGGAAATGTCAAGGCGTCATTGCAGAATAGTTAGCGGTAGCAGCAGATTAAGTAGCATAAGCAATTTCTGGGTACAATTCTGACATGTTGTGAAAAACTGTAGAGGATAGTGCAATAGTATCTGGAGTTCAATATCAATGCAATGCCATCAGGAAGGGGTTGGACCCTTTTGCATTTTGGTCTTCAAAAATGGAAGAATGGCTTGAGCTCGCCTGTCATGCCTTGGAGATTTTGTCATGCCCGGCAGCCAGTATTCTCTCAGAACGTGTCTCTCAGAACGTGTCTTCAGCACTGCTGATGGTATCCTGACGAATAAGCACATCTGGCTGTCCCCTGAAAGTATAGAGTGCCGAACTTTCATAAAAATGAACAAGTCATGGATCTCCAATGACTTTTTCACCCCAATCACAGAAAGGATAGACTGGGAAGTTATTTAGTTTTTAGTGTCATGCATTGATCTAACATTATTGCAGTCTGTGCCACCTTTCTCGTGGCTTCTGTGCCTGTTGTTGCTACTGCTGCTGATGTTACAAAAAATGTATTGAAATGTGGAGACTCCAAGTTGGGTCTCCATCTGGTGGGTTGCCCGTAGTGGAAGGTGTGCCAGCGGTCAATTCTACTTTTTCTATTCTGTGGAAATTGATGTCACTTTAGTAGTGTGTGACAGTAATTTTTTTAAATGTGGAGACTCCAAGTTGGGTCTCCATCTGGTGGGTTGCCTGTAGTGGAAAGTGTGTCTGAGGCCTATTATAATATTTCTACTCTGTGGAAATTGATGCCACTGTAGTGTTTTGTGACAATATTTTTTTTTTAAATGCGGAGACTCCAAGTTGGGTCTCCTGTTGTGAACTCTCTTAATCTGACTTTTGAGGCAGGGCTCCCTCTGGTGGATACTGCTGGTAATGGAGCTGGTCAACATGATGTTAATCCAACAGCTGCAGAGGATAATTGGAGGAGTGGGGGTAGTGACTGGGAGTACATAAGCGATCAGGCTTCTCTCAGTGGCTGCCGGTGATACTCCTTTCTTTGCTTATTGAGGATATCTGTCTCCTGCCTCATCCTGCATGCTTTCAGCTAAGTGTCCTTTGCTAAACCCTTTGCATCTGATTTTGCCTTGCTTTCAGGGGTCAGCTTGGGTATTTTTGGTACCAGAGATTTGGTGAGTCAGTCTTTTTGGTGGCCTGCCTTATCTCGTGATGTCAGGAATTTTGTGAAGTCCTGTGGGACTTGTTCCAGGTCCAAGTCCTGTTCTCGTTCTTCTGGTTTTATGATGCCCCTGCCGGTGCCCAGCAGGCCATGGACCCATATATCAATGGATTTTATTTCTGATCTCCCTGTCTCTCAGAGAATGACTGTTATCTGGGTGATTTGTGATAGATTTTCCAAGATGATCCATCTTGTACCACTCCCAAAGTTACCATCTTCTTCTGAGTTGGTGCCCCTGTTTTTACAACAGGTGGTTCGATTGCACGGGATTCCTGAGAACATTGTGTCAGACAGAGGAGTCCAGTTTGTTTCCAGATTTTGGAGGGCCTTTTGTTCTAAACTGGGAATTCAGTTATATTTCTCCTCTGCATTTCATCCTCAGACCAATGGACCAACTGAGAGAACAAACCAGATGTTGGAATCCTATTTGAGATGTTTCATATCTGCTGATCAGGATGACTGGGTCTCATTTCTGCCCTTGGCCGAATTCGCCCTAAACAATAGAGCTAGTTCTGCCACTTTGATGTCTCCGTTTTTCTGTAATTATGGTTTTCAGCCTCGATTTTCTTCGGGGCAGGTGGAGGCTTCTGCTTGCCCATGTGTGGATTCTGTGGTGGACAGAATGCAGCAGATTTGGGACCAAGTAGTGGACAAGTTCTCCCACTCTCGGGAAAAGGCCCACCGGTTTTCCAAGCGGCATAGGACCTTTGGTCCCTGGTTCAAAGTGGGTGATATGGTTTGGTTGTCCTCAAAAAATATTCCGATGAAGGTTGCGTCTCCAAAATTCAAGCCAAGGTTCATTAGACCTTATAAGATTTTGGAAATCCTTTACCCCGTTTCTTTCCATTTGGCTCTTCCAGGTATGTTCAAGATTCATAATGTTTTTCACAAATCATTGTTGAAAAGGTTTGTGGAGCCAGTAGTTCCTGTGGCGGCGCCCCCTGACCCTGTATTGGTTGAGGGTAATTTGGAGTATGAGGTAGAGAAAATATTGGACTCTTGTCTGGCTAGATGGAGACTCCAGTACTTGGTCAAGTGGAAAGGTTATGGCCAGGAGGATAATTCTTGGGTGTCTGCTTCCAATATTCATGCCGAGAGGTAGGTTTGTGCTTTTCACAGAGCCCCTCCTGGTCGGCCTGGTGGTGTCAAAGAGAGTTCGGTGACTCCTCCTCAAAGGGGGGTACTGTTGTGAACTCTCTTAATCTGACTTTTGAGGCAGGGCTCCCTCTGGTGGATACTGCTGGTAGTGGAGCTGGTCAACATGATGCTAATCCAACAGCTGCAGAGGATCATTGGAGGAGTGGGGGTAGTGACTGGGAGTACATAAACGATCAGGCTTCTCTCAGTGGCTGCCGGGGATACTCCTTTCTTTGCTTATTGAGGATATCTGTCTCCTGCCTGATCCTGCATGCTTTCAGCTAAGTGTCATTTGCTAAACCCTTTGCATCTGATTTTGCCTTGCTTTCAGGGGTCAGCTTGCTCCCCCTGGGGCTGCTTGCTCCTGCCCTGTATTTTTGCATCTTGTGTTTGTTTGCTCATGCCCCGCTGTATTAGCCTGTTGCTAGCCACCAGTTCACACCTGAGTGCTGAAACAGTGGGGGCGAGGTTGTGCTAACCTCAGTATTTTTGTACATCAGTCGTGTTGGAATTTTTAGGGTTTTGCGTGATTGCAGACAGTGCCTTTTCTATCCTGTCCTATCTAGTCAGTGTGGGCCCCATCATTTGCTCAGTCTATTTTCTGCCTGTGTCTCTGCTTCATCATCTCTCACCAACAATATATGTTTGGGGGCTGTCTATTCCTTTGGGGATCTGCTCCGGGGCAGTTTAGATTTCACCTTTCTGTCTTTAGGCTTAGTTAGTCCTCCGGCTGTGACGAATCGTCTAGGGCAGCGTAAGAACAATCCACGGCTACTTCTAGTTGTGTTGTTAAGATCAGGGGTCTGCAATCCGCTGAGTGACCAACCTCTCTGGTGTTCTGGTGGCATAGCCTCCTCCTCGGAGACCCATTCATAACAGTCTCCATCTGGTGGGTTGCCTGTAGTGGAAGGTGTGTCTGAGGCCTATTGTAATATTTCTACTCTGGGGAAATTGATGCCACTTTAGTGGTGTGTGACAATAATTTTTTTAAATGTGGAGACTCCTAGTTGAGTCTACATCTGGTGGGTTGCCTGTGTAAGTAGGGCTCTCAGACAGGTAGGCCTGCACTTACTTTCAGTCAACTGCCTGTGTTACTTCCCTTACATTTTTCTACCAGTGATTCTGTATGAAACTGATGTTTGTGTCATCTGATTGTGGCTGGAAAAAAAAACAATTTGGAGGTGTTGCATGAGGTATCAAGGATCCCAGCTAAAAAGGCATACACCGCTACCTTAACCACCAGGTCCTCATTGAAACTTTAATTCAAAGCTGTAATTGCTGTCCCAGACCTGGATATCTCGTGCATGGTCCATGGCTGACTGCTTCTATGCCATTAGAAAAGGTTCTACTGTGGGTCAATTGATCAATCAACTACCTGTGTTACTTTTCTTACATTTCTCTACCAATAGAACTGTATGAAACTGATGTTTGTGCCATCTGAGTGTGGCTGGAAAAAAAATGAAGGTGTTGCATAGGATTTTAGGGTTCCCAGTTAAGAAGGCTTACACTGCTCCCTTAACCACCAAGTCGATACTGAAACTTCAATTCAGAGCTGTAAGTGTTGGCCCAGACCCTGATACCTCATGCATGTCCCATGGCTGACTGTTGCTCTGCCATTTGCAATTTCTACTGTGGGTCAATTAATGCCACTTCTCATGGTGTCTGCCTCTAAATTTAGCTGTTTCTGAAGCTTTTTGTTGCCCCTTAAGGTGTTGTGTATACATTTGGCTTTGCCTCCCATTTGGTTTTGCCTCGGGTATGTTCGTTGAACTTTTTAGGCGAACATCTCAACATTCAGCGAATCTAACCTTGACAGGTTCGCTCATCTCTATAGGACAGTCTGGGGGGGACAGAAAACCAGTCAGTATCTGGTGGGACAACCACTTGCCTCATGCAGTGCAAAATATCTCCTTCACATAGAGTTGATCAGGTTTTTGATTGTAGCCTGTGGAATGTTAGTCCTCTCCTTTTCAATAGCTGTGTGAAGTTCTTGCATGGCCAGCATGCTAACGGGACATGTCACCCATTAAAGGGAATCTGTCACCCATATTTAGTGATATCATGTAAAGATATCACTAAATTGTGCGTCCCATAAGGATTCTATTAGGGCTTTTGACTCCCCCGACCCCGCACCTTTGAGGCATAAATACCTTTTTTAGCTTGTTGGGGATGCATGCAAATCGCCATAGTCCGGTCCGATGGGCGTGGCTTAGTAGTCTTCTCCCCCCACCTCCTTGGCTTGCTTCACGTAATCTTCGTCTGTAAATACCACAGACGCCGTTGGTTTCCGCGCTTGCGCGATGTAAAGGCCCCCGGTGCCTGTACAGTATGCTTTGCCCAACTGTGGGCGAAGCATATAATCGCTACTGTGCAAGCACTGGTATTTTCCAGCGCGGTCTATGCCCCGGAAGTCTTCACATGGAGGACACACTTCCGGGGCATAGACCGCGCTGGAAAATACCGGCGCTTGTGCAGTAGCAATTATATGCTTTGCCCACAGTTGGGCAAACTACTAAGACTAAGCCATGACCATCGGACCGGACCGCGGCGATTTGCATGCATCCCCAACAAGCTAAAGGTATTTATGCCTCAAAGGTGCAGGGTCAGGGGAGTCAAACGCCCTAATAGAATCCTTATGGGACTCACAATTTAGTGATATCTTTACATGATATCACTAAATATGAGTGACAGATTCCCTTTAAGCATGGGTGGGATGCACTGGATTGGCAGTAGTAGGAGTGGACCAACATTCCACAGACTACAATCAACAACTACATTAACTCTATGCAAAGGACATGTGTTGCACTGTGTGAAGCAAATGGTGGTCACAACAGATACCGACTGGCTTTCAGACTACCTCTGAACGCTCCCAATACTGTAAAACTGCATATTTTAGAGTGACCTTTTATTGTTGCCACCCGAAGGCACACCTGTGCAATATTTATGATGTCTAACCAGCATCTTGATATACCACACCTGTGAGTTGTATGGATTATGTCGGCAATGGAGAGTCTTTTTGTGTTTACAGAAAAAGTCTTAAATCTTTGAGTTTAGTTCATGAAAAATGGTAGCAAAAACAAAAGTGCTGCATTTGTATTTTGGTTCAGCATAAATACATATGGTGTAGATAGCTAATTTGATTTCCATGAGATATATAATTATTTCAGTGTGTGTAGTTTACTGTACATAGATTAACCTAATAAATACATAAATGAAAAAAGGTATGTGGACCTCACCTCCCTATTTTTGATAACCAGCAAAAGTAAAGTAGACATCTGTGGGTTTATACTATCAAGCTGGGAAGGTCTATAGTTATCGATCCCTTGCCAGCCCTAAAATACAAGCCCCCGGGGTTTGGTAGTTGGGTTTGATGACAGTGTGATGCCTCCACAGCCACCCTAGCACAGTATAATGTTCCCATAACCACCAATAGACAATATGCCTACTACAGCCACATACAGCATGATGCACTCAATTTCCTCCAAACAGTATGATGCCCCCACAGCTTGCCATACACAGTATGCTGTTCCCACAGGCCAACATGTATAGGATGATGCTCGCATAGTCTCTACACAGTATAATAGCCCCACAGTCCCCCAGACATTATTATGACCCCAAAATCTTGTACATGGTATGACATTCCCATAGTCTCATAATATGAAGACAATAAGGCTATGTGCACATACTGCGGATTCACCAGCGGATTTTTCTGTAAAGTGCGGTTTTCCTGCTGATTGGCCAGCGGTTTTCCACTGTGGTTTGACACCTGGACAATGGAATAGGTGTCAAACCACAGCGGAATCCGCAGAAAGAAGTGGCATGTCAATTCTTTCTGCGGATTTAAAACAGCAGCTTTTTCGCAGTGAAAAAACCGCAGCATGTGCACAGCAGAATGTAAATCCCATAGACTTACATGGTACTGTACACTGTCTGAGGAACTGCTGCGGATCCGCAGAGGCCAAATCCGCAGTGGATCTGCAGCAGAATCCACAGCGTGTGCACATAGCTTAAAGCTTATATGTACTTACCTAATCCTGAAATATCATTCACTGAAGTCTTCGCCTCTTTTTCTTACGAGTATAAACTGTGGACTGTGTAGGTGGCACAATGGTGTGACATCATTGTGCTGCCTGCGCCAGGATGCAAGCATCTTGTAATTTCCTGGCCTACAACAAATCGCTAAGATTAGCTGCTCTACTAATGAAGGGGGAACAAGGTGATGAACTCAGTTATAGGCTGCAATTCTGTCGACGTGACCACCGCAGCAGGTTGTACACAATCAATGGAGCATTGTGGAAGCACAGCAAAGGTCCTGAAGAAGGTGAGTAGTCTACCTGATTTGGTTATTTTTATCACAAGCATATTGGTAAGCATGAGTTTTTACAAAATAATGAAAAGGACAATGCTTACACATTACAATAATCAGGAACTGACCCAGTGATGTGACCTTCTTGTGAATACACCACCTCAGGCAGTAATGGCTTATGAGCAATCTATAGCTTAATTCCTAGAGCACTATATCAGAGACCTGCAAACATTAACCATGCTATTTGCGCATGTTCTTAGCATTCAAAAGACCAAGAAAAGGTTTTAATGCTGAATTTTCCCCAGCTCCTCTTCTGCTTTTGAGCGATAGCTGTTGCTCCATCCAGGAAAACACTGAGGCATTATTCAGGTGTGCTAAAATATACAATATTCGTACATGAGATCAAACACGTAACAGTTCCTGCATCACATTTATCTTATATTAGTTAGTGGAAATGTAAAAAGGCATGGGAAGCGTACACAGGGATAATTAGCAAGGCATGTCAGATTTAATTAATCTCTGCACATGACTCTCTAGCTCCAGGCTTGAAATGTGACAAACAAAACTCAGTTAATGGCTGAGCCCTATCAATTTATGTAGTCAGAGGCACAATAAGGGCAATGAAATCCTAACATAACTAAGTCACTCAGAATAATACCCAAGGCCTTATTCCCCAATGCTTGTTAAAATTCATAGTAGTGAAAATATTATTGACGTCCTACTCTTGACTGGTTAGGTTTAAACAAACACATCGTAAAACCTTAAGGCTATGTTCCCACAATGAGCTTTTGGTGACTTTTTGCTGTTGCAGATTTTCTGCACAATTTCTGCACCCATTGAGTAAAATAGGTTACGTCCATTTTTTTTCAAAAATAGGCAGCGCAACAAACTCACCATCGTGAGAACATAGCCTCATGCTCAAATTAGTGAATCATATTATGGTATCAAAAGTACAACAACAAAGCAATGGTTTATACGTGGACAAAATCCACTGAAAAGCTTGGGGTGACATTTATCAGAGAAGTTAGAAGAACTTTCACTTCTCTTAGGCTGGTTTCACACTTGCGTTTTTTTTCGCGGTATTTTAGCGCTAAAAAGCGCATGCGTTTTTTTTCCTATACTTTGCATGGGATGCGCTTATGTGCACATACACATGCGTTTGTATGCGTTTTTCCGCGCATGCATTTTTTTGCGGTATGCGCTCGGGCGCACAAAATGCATCCTGTTGCATTTTTTGGGCGTCCGACTTGCCTAAAAAAAATGCATGCGCACGCAATGCATTTTTTTACAGCAAGACACCCATTATAAGTCTATGGGTGCGCATATGTGCGCATTGGCATGCTTATGTATGCTTTTTTTGCGCATGCGTTTTTTTTTTACCATTAGTTGGACAATGGAATTTAGGGGTTTGGGTTAGAGTTAGGGTTAGTTAAGGGGGTTTAGGGCTAGGGTTAGGGTTAGCTAGGGTTTAGGGTTAGGGTTAGGGTTAGGGTTAGTATGGTTTGGTTAAGGGTTAGGGTTAGGGTCAGGGGTAGGGTTAGGGTTAGTATGGTTTGGTTAAGGGTTAGGGTCAGGGTCAGGGTTAGGGTTAGGGTTAGGGTTAGGGTCAGGGTTAGGGTTAGGGTCAGGGTTAGGGTTAGGGTCAGGGTTAGGGTTAGGGTTAGGGTCAGGGTTAGGGTTAGGGTTAGTAAAGTCATGGTTTGGGTTAGTGTGGGGGGCCACCTAATGTTGGAAAAAAATGCAAACGCGGTAAAAACGCACTAAAAACGCATACAAATGCATAAAAACGCTGTGTTTTTTTCATGCATGCTCATAAAAATGCTTGAAAAAAACGCAGCATTTGTATGCGTTTGTATGCGTTTTTCCAATGCGTTTTTTTGCGGGAAAAACGCGCTGCAAAAAAAAGAAAGTGTGAAATTAGCCTTAATTAGCCACAAGGCCATTTATCCCCTTCCTGATGGGGTCAATTTCGAGTTGTACGTCTACAAGTTGTACTTTTAAATGATACCATTCATTTTACCACATAATGTACTGAAAAACAGGGGGAAAAAATTCCGAATGTGATGAAATTGTGAAAATCACGCAGTCTGAAATTGTTTTTTGGGAATTTCTTTCACGATGTACATTTTGTGGAAAAATTGACCTCTCAATGTGATTCTGCTCGACAGTACAATTATGACAATACCAAACATATCATGTTTTGTTAATATTTCAGTGGTGAAAATTCAAAAGTTTGATAAAAAAAAATTAGAGGTTGTGTCACCATTTTCCGAGATCCATAACATTATTATTTTTTGGTGAATAGAGCTGTGAGACAACTTAGTTTTTATGAGGTAAGACAACATGATTATTGATAATATTTTGTATTAGATATGACATTTTAATTGCTTATTACAGAATTTTTTTTGGTATTGCAGCTACCAAAAAAAATATAATTTTGGCATTCTTGAATTTTTTCTTGTTATGCCATATACCAATTGGGTTGATTATTTTTATATTTTGATAGATCTGACTTTTCTAAACACGATGACATCACAAACAGTCATGGCCAAAAGTGTTGGCACCTTTCAAATTATTCCAGAAAATGAAGTATTTCTCCCTACAAATTATTGCAATTACATGTTTTGTTATACACGTTTATTTCTTTTGTATGTATTGGAACAAAGCAAAAAAACTGAGGAGAAAAGGCTATTTGGACATAATTTCACATATAACCCCCAAAACGGGCCAGAAATTGTTGACACCTTTCAAAAATTGTGAGTAAATAACTTTGTTTCCAGCATGTGATACTTATTCAAACTCACCTGTGTCAAGTAACAGGTGTGGGCAATATGAAAATCACACCTGAAACCAGCACTAAGCACGGAGAACAGAAAGAGATGAAGAGAACTGTCTAAGGACTTGAAAACCAAAATTGTTGAAAAATATCAACAATCTCAAGGTTACAAGTCCATCTCCAGAGATCTTGATGTTCTTTTGTCCACGGTGTGCAACCTAATCGAGAAGTTTACAACCGAAGGCAGTGTAGCTAATCTCCCTGGACGTGGAAGGCAGAGAAAAATTGATGTAAGGTTTCAACGCCGGATAGTCCGAATAATGAATAAGCAGCCCAACCAAGTTCAAAAGAAATTCAAGCTGTCCTGCAGGCACAGGGTGCATCAGTGTCTGCGCAAACTGTCCTTCAACATATGAATTAATTGAAACACTATGGCAAGAGACCCAGGAGGACTCCACTGCTGACATAGAAACATAATAAAGCTAGACTGCCATTCACCAAAATATACAGCTGTGTGAAAAAGTGTTTGCCCCTTCCTGATTCCTATTCTTTTGCTTGTTTGTCACACTAAAATGTTTTAGATCACAAAACAAATTTAAGTATTACATAAAGATAAAAGAATTAAACACACAATGCAGTTTTTAAATGTAGGTCTATTATTAAGGGAAAAAGGAATCCAAACCTACATGGCTCTGTGTGAAAAAGAGATTACCTCACCCCCCCTTAAAACATAAATTAACTGTGGCTTACCACATCTTTGGGAAGCTGAGTTCAAATTCTCTAGCCAAACCCAGGCCTGATTATTGCCACACCTGTTCTCAATCAAGAAATCACTTAAATAGGACCTGCCTGGCAAAGTTAAGTAGATCCTCAAAAGCTAGACATCATGCCTTGACCCAGAGAAATTCTGAAACAAATGAGAAGCAAAGTAATTGAGAGCTATCTGTATGAAAAAAGATTATAAAGCAATTTCTAAAGCTTTTGGACTCCAGCGAACTACAGTGAGAGCCATTATCCACAAATGGTGAAAACATGGAACAGTGGTGAACCTTCCCAGGACTGGCCGGCAGACCAAAATTACCCCAAGAGCACAGTGATGATTCATCCAAGAGGTCACAAAAACCCCACAGCAATATCTAAAGAATTGCAGGCCTCACTTGTCTCAGTTAAGGTCAATGTTTATGACTCCATGTAATTCAGCCATATTGGAGGGTGTCCAAGCAGGAAACACCACAACATCTCATCCAGATTAAGGTCAAGAATTTGACTAGGGCACTACAAAGTCTTAGTTTTGTTTTTCTTAAGCAATTCAGAGGCCTACTTGCTGGTGTCTTTTGGATCATTGTCCTACTGCATAACCCAAGTGTGCTTTAGGTTAAGGTCACGAACAGATGACCGGACCTTCTCCTTCAGGAGGTTCCATTTAAAACAGCAAGTCTTCCAGGTCCTGAAGCAACAAAATAGACCTAGACCATCACATTACCTCTATATATTACTATTGGTATGTTGTTTCTTTTCTGAAATGCTGTGTTACTGCTGCAACAGAGGTAATATGACATACACCTTACAAAAAATTAAACTTTTGTCTTGTCAGTACACAAAGTATTCTCCCAAAAGTCTTGGGGCTCATCAAGATGTTTTCTGGCAAAAGTGAGACAAGTCTTTATGTTCTTTTTGTTCAGCAGTGGTTTTCGTTTTGGAACTCTGCATGCAGACAATTTTTGACCAGTCTCTTTCTAATGGTGGAGTCATGAACACTGACCTTAACTGTGGCAAGTGAGGCCTGTTGGTCTCTGAATGTTGTTGTGGAGTCTTTTGTGAACTCTTGGATGAGTCGTCGCTGTGCTCTTGGGGTAATTTTGGTCAGCAGGCCACTCATGGGAAGGTTCACCACTGTTCCTTGTTTTTGTCATTTGTGGATAATGGCTCTCACTATGGTTTATTGGAGGCCCAAAGCTTGAGAAATGGCTTTATAATCTTTTTCCAGACTGGTAGATCACATTTACTTTGCTTTTCGCTTGTTCTAGAATTTGTTTGGATCAAGGCATGATGTCTAGGTTTTGAGTATACTTTGGTCTACTTCACTTTGCCAGGCAGGTCCTACATAAGTGATTTCTTGATTGAGAACAGGTGTGGCAGTAACCAGACCTGGGTGTAGGTAGGGAATTTGAACTCTGCTTACCAAAGATATGGCAAACCACAGTTAATTTATGTTTTTGGGAGGCAATCACTTTTTTACACATGGCCCTGTAGGTATGGATTTCTTTTTTCCTTAATAATAGAAACCTTCATTTAAAAACTGCATTTTGTGTTTACTTGTGTTATCTTAGTCTAATATTTAAACTTATTTGGTGTTATGATACATTTAAGTATGACAAATATGCAAAAGATTAGAAAATCAGGTAGCCTATAACCCGCAGTAATCACCAATCAACCAAACCATTGCAAGACCAGCTCTACCCTCACCTACTGTATCCTCACCCATCCCTTGTAGATTGTGAGCCCTCACAGGCATGGTCCTCTCACCTCCTGTACCAGTCATGACTTGTAGTGTTTAAGAATACTGTACTTGTTTTTATTATGTATACCCCTCCTCACATGTAAAAACGCCATGGAATAAATGGCGCTGTAATAATAATAAATAATAATAGGAGGCAAACGCTTTTTTACACAACTGTAAATGAGTAAAGCAAAATCCTTCTGGGAAAGATGAGAACTGATGAGATCAAGATGCTTTTTGGTAAAGCACATCATTCTACAGCTTATCAAAAATGGAATGAGGCTTGCAAAGAAAAGAACATAGTACCTACAGTCAAATATGGTGGAGGTTCTAAAATATTTTGGGTGTTACAATGAGTATCTTGACAGTGTAAAAGGCATCATGAAATCTGAAGATTACCAAAGGATTTGGGGTTGCATCCTAGGTCATGGGTCTGCTACCAGGGCAATAGCTCCATATATACTTATTGTAGCATACAGAAATCGATGGAAAAAAGCACTGGAGAGTTCCTAAGTGTCCAGCAATGAGTCCGAATCCAAATCTCATTAAACATCTGTGAAGAGTTCTTAAAATTGCTGTTGGGTGAATACACCCTTCAAATATGAGAGACCTAGAGCAGTTTCCAAAAGAAGAGTGGTCCAAAATTCCAGTTAAAAAGTATATGAAGCTTTTTGATGATTATATGATGCGACAGATTGCAGTTATTTGTTCCAAAGGGTGTGCAACCAAATATTAGGTTCAGCTTCCCAACAATTTTTGCTAGCCCATTTTGGCTGGCATTTTGTGTGAAATTATGTCCAATTTACCTTTTATTCACTATTTTAAATAATAAACTTGTGAATAACAAAACATGTGTAATGTCAATAATTTTTTGAGAGAAATAGTTCATTTTCTGGAACATGTTCAAGGGTGCCAACACATTTGGCCATGACTGTATGTGTTTTTTTGTATTTTTTTATCTTTATTTTTAATGGGGGAAAATGACGTGATTTTAACTTTTATATATTTTTTCAGATTTTTTTAAAAACATTTTTTTTCGGTGAGCCGCAATCATGTCATGGTACGCCAAGAGGCTCATTGAATGACACACCCCCTGCCGGCTAATGCCGCTGTCAGAGATTGACAGCGATATTTATCAATTTAAAGATAATACTTTGTGTCATCCACAATTGTTAGAGGCAGGTCCTGGCTGTATAATATTAACATTATTTGAAGGATATGTGGCGAGCTCACTCCATAAGCCCACTCCTTGCACCCATTACCGGCTTGCACAGTACACATATGACAGATTTCAGTAAAGTGCATCTACCGGTTCTCACAACAGAAAACTGCATACATTTTAAATAGGTCTCTTAGACCTACATTTATGTCAGAATAAACACAAAAATTGAGCTTGGTTTGAGTTGGTACACATGCATCATATAAATGCATGTTCACATGGCCAAAAAAGCATACAAAACCTACAAAAGACAAAATGAAAAAACCCTGCTATAATTAAATATGTAAAAAGCAAAAGTGCATTTAAATCATACAGAGTTCTTAGTAATACTGTATTTGATCAGACATAGCATAAAAGCCGTCCCACCATCGAAAAGGTGACTCTGTGGTCAGGGCGGTCCTACACTGTCTAGTATTAATAACCTTATCATGTGTCAAAGTTGACGTCTGTGTGAATAAGGGCTGACAAGGACCGGGTCCCAACCACTGGACACCAGTCAGGGGAAGCCTTTAAATACAATTTCAAGCTCAGGAGAGGGAGGCCACACCCCAGCTTGCACAGAATGCAGAAATACAATGAAAAAACACAAAAATTAAGCTTGGTTTGAGTTGGTACACATGCAGCATATAAATGCATGTTCACATGGCCAAAAAAGCATACAAAACCTACAAAAGACAAAATGAAAAAAACCCTGCTATAATTAAATAAGTAAAAATCAAAAGTGCATTTAAATCATACAGAGTTCTTAGTAATACTGTATTTGATCAAACATAGCATAAAAGCCGTCCCACCATCGAAAAGGTGACTCTGTGGTCGGGGCGGTCCTACACTGTCTACTGTTATTTCATTGTATTTTTGCATTCTGTGCAAGCTGGGGTGAGGCCTCCCTCTCCTGAGCTGGAAATTGTATTTAAAGGCTTCCCCTGACTGGTGTCCAGTGGTTGGGACCCGGTCCTTGTCTGCCCTTATCCACACAGACGTCAACTTTGACACATGATAAGGTTATTAATACTAGACAGTGTAGGACCGCCCCGACCACAGAGTCACCTTGTCGATGGTGGGACGGCTTTTATGCTATGTCTGATCAAATACAGTATTACTAAGAACTCTGTATGATTTAAATGCATTTTTGCTTTTTACATATTTAATTATAGCAGGGTTTTTTTCATTTTGTCTTTTGTAGGTTTTGTATTATTTATGTCAGAATGTCTGAATAATCCTCTCTGGAAGTATACATTCAAATAAGTATATTAGCCTCATCAGGTGTAAAAGATCTATTAAATAATGTATGCAGTTTGTAATGTGATATCTGATGACAAATCTTGTATTGAATGTTATTAGGAGCACCACATTTCCTATGATCTATTAAAGAAAATGGTCCAGTAAAAAAACAGAGTGGACAGTAAGGCTAGACATAGCCAAGCCTTAGGCCACATACACATGCTCAGTATTTGGTGATTTTTTTACCTCAGTATTTATAGGCCAACATCAGGAGTGGGTAAAAAAATGTAGAAGTGGTGACGTGTTTCCATTATACTTTTCATCTAATTTCACTCTTAATTTTGGCTTACAAATACTGATGTAAAATACTGACCAAATACTGAACGTTTGAACTTGGCGTAAGTTGTATTTTTGTGAGTATGTCTATGGGTATAGCTAATAGGGTCGGTAATAATTTACACTGCATTTCAAAGTTCATCTTCGTACTGGTCTGAAGCCTAGTAGTAAGGCTGGAGTCACACACTATGTATAAAAATACATTCCGTTTTCCTGAAAAGTGATCCGTATGTCATCCGTTTACAATGCGAGGATGTGGTTTTATCACATCTAATCATCCGTGTGACAACCTTCTGGAAAAATGGACATTTAACGGTTTTTAGGCCTGAAAATAATTTAAATCATAATCAGCAACCCTATTTATTGCCTCTACAACAGGTGGCACACTTCAATCTGGGCATTTTCTGGCCGTGCTTGTGTTGTGGTATTTCTGCTTTATGTCAAACATGTCAGACAGGCTTACTTTCAACACAACTGAGTGGGGTGCTTACAACTGGGTTTTGTCACGACGCTTTGGGGAGCCATACCCAGTGATTGTTGATCCGAGGAGTCAGAGACAAATGTGGGTACATCCGCTTTTGAGGCAACTCCTCACTAAAGGCCATTTCCACCGTCTCTATGCATCTCTGCGGACCCATCTTGAGAAGTTTTTCCAATATTGTCAGATGAGCCTTGCAACCTTTGATATTTTGTTGGAGATCATGCGCACTGGGATGACCTTTAAGGACAACAGGATGCCCACGTGTATTTCTGCCGAGGAGCGCCTTATCCTTACGTTACGTTACGTATTCCTCCTCCTCTATGTTGATGATGTTTCCAAATGTTGAATTTTTTTCCTTACATAATACCTTAGTTGAAATCTTTTTTGTTTTAAAAAGACAAAATAATATGTTTGGGCAACCACTGTTTCGGCGCATGCCATAACTCGGAAGGGAAGAAGCGCCGTTTGACTTTTTCTACGCAAAATTGGCTGGAATTGAGATCGGACGTCATGTCGTGTTTGGAGAGCCCCTGATGTGCCTAAACAGTGGAAACCCCCCACAAGTCACCCTATTTTGGAAACTATACCCCCAAGGAACTTATCTAGATGTGTGGTGAGAACTTTGAACCCCCAAGGGCTTCACAGAAGTTTAAAACATAGAGCCGTACAATTAAAAAATCATATTTTTTCCACAAAAATGATCTTCTCACCCCCAATTTTCATTTTCCCAAGGGAAACAGGACCCCAAAAGTTTCCCAAGGTTAACAGGAGAACTTGGACCCCAAAAGTTATTGTCCAATTTGTCCTGATTACACTGATACCCCATATGTGGGAGAAAACTACTGTATGGGCACTCGTTGGAGCTCGGAAGAGAAGTAGTGACGTTTTGGAATGCAGACTTTGATGGCATGGTCTTCAGGTGTCATGTCGCGTGTGGAGAGCCCCTGATGTGCCTAAACTGTGAAAAACCCCCACAAGTGACCCCATTTTGAAAACTAGACCCCTCAAGGAACTAATCTAGATGTGTGGTGAGCACTTTGAACTTCCAAGTGCTTCACAGAAGGTTATAACGTAGAGCCATAAAAACAAAAAAATCATATTTTTTTCCACAAAAATGATATTTTTGCCCTCAATTTTTATTTTCCCAAGGGTAACAGGAGAAATTGGACCCCAAAAGTTGTTGTTCAATTGGTCCTGAGTAGGCTGATACCCTATATGTGTAAGTAAACCACTGTTTGGGTGCATGGCAGAGCTTGGAAGAGAAGGAGCACCTTTTGACTTTTTCATTGCCGAATTGGCTGGAATTGAGATCAGATGCCATGTCGCGTTTGAAGAGCCCCTGATGTGCCTAAACAGTGGAAACACCCCAATTCTAACTGCAACCCTAACCCCAACACACCCCTAACCCCAGCCCTAACCCTAATCCCAACCCTAACCCTAACCCTAACACACCCCTAACCCTAGACCTAATCCTAGCCCTAACCCCCACACACCCCTAACCTTAGCCCTAACACTAACCCTAACCCTAACACACCCCTAGCCCTAATCCCAACCCTAACCCTAGCCCTAACCCTAACACACCCCTAACCCTAGCCCTAACCCTAGCTCTAACCCTAACCCTAGCCCTAACCCTAACCCTAATGGGAAAATGGAAATAAATACATTTTTTTTAAATTTCATTATTTTTACCTAACTAAGGAGGTGATAAAGGGGGATTTGATTTACTATTTATAGTGGGTTTTTTATATTTGGCAGCTGTCACATGCTAAAAGGCGCTTTTTATTGTAAAAATAGTTTTTGCATCATCACATTTTGAGAGCCATAATTTTTCCATATTTTGGCCCACAGAGTCATGTGAGGTCTTATTTTTTGACATTTTTTGAATTTCTTTTGGGGGAGGCATTTACATCGTTCCACATGTAGTAAAATTGATAAAGCAGTTTTATTCTTCGGGTCAGTACGATTACAGTGATACCTCATTTATATTTTTTTTATATTTTGGCGCTTTTATGCAATAAAAACAATTATATAAAAAATAATTATTTTTGCATTGCTTTATTCTGCGAGCTATAACTTTTTCATTTTTTCGCTGATGACGCTGTATGGTGGCTCGTTTTTTGCGGGACAAGATAACATTTTCAGCGGTACCATGTTTATTTATATTCGTCTATTTGATCGTGTGTTATTGCACTTTTTGATCGGTGGTAAGAGGATAAAGCATTGTTTTTAGCCTTGTTTTGTTTTGAAGTGGTTCACTAAAGGGGTTAACTAGTGGTATAGTTTTATAGGGTGGGTCGTTATGGATGTGGTGATACTAAATATGTGTATTTTTATTGTTTTTTTAATTTACAAAAAAAAAGAATTCATTAGGGATTTTTATTTCTTGTTTAGAATTTTTTTAAAATTATTTTTACGCATGATTTTTTTTTAACTTTATTATATTGTCCCAGGAGGGAAATTATTGTAAAGTGTCAGATCGCTGATCCGACACTTTGCATTGCACTGCACAGCAATCTGACAGGCACTGAGGAGGCTTTCTCAGCGCCTGCTCTGCAGGACCATGAAGGCCCCCCAGGGCCATATTGGATCCGGGGGCCTGCAGAGAGGAGACCCTCGGAACAGCGCGATCACATTGCGCTGTACCGAGGGGCTCAGGGAAGCACGCAGGGAGCCACCTCCCTGCGCGATTCTTCCCTGTGCCCCTGGTACACTGCAATCATGTTTGATCGCATTGTGCCAGGGTTAATGTGGCGGGGGCGGTCGGTGATCGCCGCTGGCACATAGTGCCGGGTGTCAGCTGTGATAATCAGCTGACACCTGGCCGTGATCAGCGGCGCTTCCCCTGTGAGCGCCGCTGATCGCGTATGACGTACTATCCCGCTACAGAGGTACTGCACCTTCTCCTAAGGTGTGGTGCCCCACCATCCAGGTAAGGTGGGAACTCCTGACCATGCTCCAACACCTGCATTCCACACAATACAGTAGTTCAGCAAAGCCACATTGCGGCTCCATGCTTAGAGTGTAGCAGAGCACTTTTGGTGGCTCCCTGCTTGGAACACTAAACGTGCTGGGAGGTGGGTGGAGTTAGAATACATAAAAGAGTGGGAAAGTGTAGGATTACAGGTCAGTCAGTGACAGGTCATTCTGGCAGGAGGACGGTGGAGTGGAGGAGAGTCACTCAGAGAGGAGTGAGGATCCCTGGAAGAGGGATGGAGGAAGGAGTGCTGCAGCTGCCTCAGTGATCTGAGCCAGCTGGCACAGGAAAGGAAAGAAGGAGAAAGACATTGAACTGAAACCTAAGCTTCCATAAGAAAGAAAGACAAGTGCGGAACGTAGGAGTAAAGGGAACATAGAGGACGTGGGTTAGAGGAAGAACCCTGCCTAGACGTTCTAGGTGCAAGGCCGTGGCTCGGTCCCCGAGGTTGTATGAACACTGATGGTTCTGCAGCAGACACCGGTGGAGTAGTGGGCTGTAAATGCACTACTCCCATGTAAGACTTGGGGGCACAACAGCAACACGGAAGAGAGCCAGGACTCAGGATAAGGGAGTCCCCGAAGCAGGCTACAGCTGTCTGCCATACAAGTAGAGTTCTTGGGAACATCTGTAAGGAGGAACTCCAGTGTAACTCAGTACTAGGAGATTTTCACACTTAAAGGCGCTATAGAGGAGACGTTCAGAAAGGCACATGTTGCCGGAGTGTGGAAGGGAGCATTCCATCTTGCCTGGAGGTTGATTGAGTCTCTGACCAGGAGGACACGGTAAGGAGGCAGGCACCTGTGTGTACTACGGACTGTGAGTAAAGCTTTGGAACTACATGCCCTGGTGTCCTCCATTCATTCCTGCGCCCAACACTACACCATCTAAGTGTCACTACATCTACACTGCCCTGGGACTACTGCTCCACCTGTGGGGAGCTTCACCATCTTGGCTGCAGCCCACCACCGGTCCCAGAGGATCTGTATGCAGCGTCGGCCTAACACCCCACTTGCCGAACACCACAGGTGGCGTCACGAACTATTCATATAAATCATTACATGAAGACACCATTACTTGGGCGCCCAGGGCCACGGACCGGGTCACCGCTGCTGTGACACATCCCCCTGACACCGGCCCGGTACCGAGACCCAATTGAAAAGCATGTTTGTTATTGAATTGTGTGTTTTGTTTCCCTCATGTGTAAAATGTGTAAATCTTAAGCTGACCAATATCGGCATTAAAAAGCAGATAGAATTCATATAGTTTCAATTGTTTAAAATGTCAAAATATAACTTTTGTAAACAATAAACCATATTATTAGCATATGGCTTTTGTGCCCAATCAAAGTGGGGCCAGAAATATTTAAACAATTATTATGAGAAAAATGACAAACAAACAAATAACTTTTCATGATCAAAAAAAAAAAAAAATAAATAAATTATAAGTTATGGTAGGTTGGTGGTGGGGATGGCGGGAGGTGATTGCTGTGTTTGAGGCGTAACTTGTACCTCACCCTGTGTGTGTACATATTCAGCCCCAGGATGGTTGATCTGGCCAGGACCCTGTTGTTGAGGAAATAAGTGGGATGAGGGATATTGTAGTGGATACTCCTGGGAATTTGGGTACCCACGTCTTTCATAACCCCCAATATGGACATGTCGACCATACCCATGGTGGGTGCAGCCTCCAACAGTGGGTCTGTTCAAGTGGCCATATTGGGCAGGTGGATTGTAGGCTGATATTTGGGCCTGTGTAAGCCAATGTAGGGTTGGTGGGGGATTTGACTGTGGTGTAGGCACCCGAGATGAGGTAGCTCAGATACTGGTTATGGTTATTGGGGCCATTCTAAGCTGGTTATTGGTGAACAGCTGCCATCGTTCCAAATATTCAAAAACCTGATATGGATTATTGGGGGGGCATGCAGGCATCAATCAGTATTTGAATAGCTCCTCGGACATGCAGTCTGACCTCCTGGGGTAGTGGATGGAGGTACCGGGCCAGGCTGCTTGCATAGGTTTCCTCACCATCCTCGTGGGCAGTCCTGGCCAAATAATTTAATACCCCAGTATCAACATTCCTTCTGGTGTCAGAGGCTGGAATGTGTCTCCTGCGTCGGCCATGGCGTGGGATGACGGCAGGCTGTGGTGAGTTCTCCAGAAGCATGGTGGGGCTGCTGCAGTTTCCCTGGTCCTCCTCTGGATGTTCCTTATGTCTTGCTGATGCCACTGCTGGTGGTGGTGGTGGGATACTGCTGGAAGGTGCAGAAGATGTGCCAGCCACCTCTTCACCTCCCCCGACTGGGTCGATAGGGGCCTCGAAGTTTGAGCCTGTTTCCCTCTCAGTAAGGTTGGACTGAGTGCTGTTTTTATATAATTAAATTTTTTTTTGTAGATATGACCCTAACAGCATTTGTAAAATGTGGTGCGATGTATGTACTTACGGTCTGAAATCCAGAACAGGAGCCAGAAAAGACAGGCGATCAAAATAGATGTATTTTCTTTTAGTTGGTGCTGCATCCCCACTCCTGGCCCGCTGCTGACGTTCCTGCCAGTAGTGGTCCGTGATCCTGCGCCAGCGTCTCGTGTCATCATTCACTGAAACGTAACATAAAAATTAATTAGGACAATGAAAATATGTTTTTACAATTTAACATATTGTATATTTTACAGTGTCATGTGGCCTGATATTTTTAAATTTTTACCTCAGAAATATGCCACATATTCTTCCAAATACATCACATATTATGATGTTATGGTCTACTGGTAACACGTGTTACTTTGCTTAATAATATTAATAAAGGATAGTACTTACTAATTTGTTGCTGGCCCTCATGAGGTCTGTCGTCATAGTCTGGGAAAATCTGGACACAAATCCTCCTCCATGCCGCCTCATTTCCGGCTCAGTCAGCATAATTGGCGTCCCTCTGATCCCATAGTTCTGGCCTCTTTTGGACCAGAACTATCAACATCTCCACATTAATGTATGTAGACATACTAGACTCCGTGGAGGCGTTCTTCCAGTACGTTTTGAGCACTTTCAAAGCTAATTAGCATGTCAAAGCTTCCTGATAATGGATGATTCAATTTCCTGTCACCTGGAGAAGTGTTGCGTATTTCTCACAAGTCACACACATGGTCCGTGTGTAATACGTATTTTTCTCGCACCCATAGACTTGCGTTAGAGAGTTTCGGGTGTAATACGGTGCCAATCACAGCATGCTGCAATTTCTCTCACACGTATAATACAGGCGAGAAAATAATGGATGTTGGGAGCTGCCCCATAGATTAACATTGGTCTGAGTGCTATGCGATTTTTTCTTGCTTAGCACTCGTCCGTATTTCTCTTTAGTGTGCCTTGGCCGAATACCTTTAGTTCATTATTATTGATAGCAGTTGTAAAATTTCACTAAGGTAGGTATGCTTAAAGGGATTGTCCATGATTTTAACATTGATGGCCTATCATTAGGAAAGGTCATCAATATCTAACTGGTGACACTGTATAGTGGCCTCAGCTAGGTACTGAATATCCATCCGCTCCACTATTCCAATCAATATGGCAGCTGATCGGCAGAAGTTCCGGGTATTGCACCTTCACTTATCAGACAATGTTGACCCATCCTAAGTATAGGCCACCAGTGTTAAAGTCCTGGGCAACCCCTTTAAGATTTCATTATGAGACAATGGTGCTTTTGGGGCATTTATACATTTTCCATGATAATGCTTCAAGCACTTGTTGTATAGCTCATTTTTTGTGTTGCAGGGATATTGAAACCTACTTTTGAAATCCTAATTAAAAGGACCCAGCCGTCAGATTAGAAAATAAGTGTTATCAAGTCTGAGGCTGATGGGTGTTGCCAAATGAGCAATCCACTGCAAAATTTTAATACTAAAATTAAATTATACATTCATCAAAATACTGGAGAGTTCCAAGAATATTAAATTAATCTGAGTTGTAAATCTTCCTGACTATTATGTCAAAAATAATCTGTTCCACCAAGGAAAATGTAGCCGTGAATAAACTATATTTTGATTTATTAGTTCGTTTAATTAGCTCATTTCTGCTAGTTACGCAAAAAAAAAAATAATTTTACTGGTGCACAGTACAACTATATAGTGATCATTGTGTGAGTTGTCAGTGAAGGGGGAATATTATTTTATCTTTCTGGAAATGTACTCTATTTTCAAATATTTCCCTTATAAAATATCTTAGTGGAAATTCAGCAGTGTATAAGGCTAAGTTCACATTAGCGTTCGGGGGCTTTGCGGAGGGCTGCGTACTTCCTCCGTTAAGCTCTGCCAACTTCCGCATACTTCTGCATGCATCCTGCGTACCTATCTTTAACATTGAGTACGCAGGACATGCGGATGCATGCGGATGCGTTGTTTTGACACGCCCGCCAACCGCACGGGAATGAACTCCCTCCCCTTAGTGAATACAAGGGGGGTCGCATGATAACACAGCCCCCATACATTTTATAGGCATGATATAGGCATGATATTCAGTGTGAAACATGATGGAAATTAAAGAGTTAATGAATTCTTGGTAAACTGTGCGAGGCATGAGCAGGTTATATCTGGTTTGACTGGTTTGGCTTCCCGCTCTTTTTTGAGATTTTGATTGGCTGTTAGCATATGAGCGGGAAGTATTTTTTGGTATAAATCAGCTGTTTTTAGGAGCCATTACAGCATTTTCCTCAGAAGACACAATATCCCTCCCTTCCGCCCTTTTTATTGGTTCCTTTTTTTTGTCGTGCAATTTATTTGTGGGAAAATCTCCTTTTTTAGGGTGCATTTAGACATAAGAATTGTGAGTTAATTCAGTTATGGAAGTATTTTTGGATTCAATTGTTATGATTAAATAAAATCTGGTTTGTGAGTAACTAAAAATAAACGCCACGGCCATTTAATCCACACTTAATTCTGTTTCCATGTGTATTTATTTCTGCGAGTGGGACTTGTGTAACAATGCAACAAGTTGTGTTTTATGCGGACGGCGGGCGCGTCAAAACGATGCATCCGCACACATCTGCAGGCTCCTGCGTTCCCAATGTTAAAGGTAGGTACGCAGGACACATGCAGAAGTATGCGGAAGTAGGCGAAACTTAACGGAGGAAGTACGCCGCCCTCCGAACGCTAATGTGATCCTGGCCTAAATCGTTGTAGGTCATGTTTGAGCTATAGCTGCTCTTTTATGGCAAGAGTATTAAGCTTCTAGAGAGTTACACTCCCATTGTAATGCTGCTTACATGTCTACTGTGTAGTAATTACTTCAGAATTCAGAATGTATTAACGGAAACATGTCAGCTCCCAAGCGCCTCCTAAACCATGACCATACATTTATATAACCTTAATCATGGATTATTAGAAAAAAGTGTATAGAACATAAAGGACCTTCTAAGTCTGAATAATAAAAGTTACAAATCTTGTTTGCGGCAAACATATTCGCCAGGACTAGGCCGGCGAGACATTGATTTGCCCCAACTAGTTGTATCTTGAATCTACCCGATGTCATCAGCACACTGCTCATACTCAGGGGCACTAGTGATACTATTCCTGGTTCACTGCAGCTGGCTGCGAAGCATCGGTGTAACTAATACCAACCTTATTCAAATTGCCTCTTTTTAGAAGAAGAGGACTTGAATTCTCAGGATGCCTATTGGAAGCAGCAATCCTAAAAGTCAGTATCGACCTTTTAACGAACCTTGTTGTATAAGAGGCATCTGACTGAATTTAAGGGGTAACATTTCTCTTTGTAGAGGGTGACATGCCTGACAGGCCGGGGTAAGGAGGTTTATAGGCCATGCAATGCTCCTCTAGAAAACTAAATGTGCAAACTGCCTCATCATAGAGAAAGAGGACTTGAATTCTAGTGCCACATAATGGAAGTGGCAATCCTAAAAGTCAATATAACCAGCCTTGCCACATGACTTAGGATAAAAGCCAAACCAGAATATCACTGCAAACACCTGTTTCAGGGTGTTGCTGTAAGAGTGGTGGACTATACTGTTGCATTCCTACCCCTGAAGACACCAATTGCGCCATGTGAATAATGTCATGCGTTTATATAAATATATTGGGTCATGTGAAATGTAAACTATGTCCTCCAGTTTTTAGTGTGTAGTGTGATATAGACTGCAATATGGAAATGTATAAAGTATAGAGTAAGACCTAGGCTAGGTTTTAGGATATAAGGTAATGACTATTTGGTAAGATCGATTATGGTAAGCATTATAAGTGTAATATGTTTGATGTATGCATGAAAATGTAATACATAATGTTTGTAAAAAAAGATATGTCAGCTACAGACGTAGGGTCAGACATCGATAAAGTTTGGACTAGCCCATAGTAGGAGGGGCATGTCACAGTGAAAAACTAGCTGCTTCCTGCTAGGAGTAAGATAGGGAAGTTTGTTAACCAAGGTCAATTTAAAGTTGCCGTGAGCTGTATGGGTCCATCATTCAGCTCAGTGGGATGCCTTACTAGAATTCCTTACAGACATTCCTGCAATGTCCAGAACTCAAGGCTTGAGACAGGTGCTACAAAGTGTGCCTTATCCTCTGGTGTACAGAGGAAGATGGACGTGAAACTGCATGAAGGTAATGTAACAGATCCCGGGTGTACTGCGGAACTGGACGGGAAATCTTTGTGGCTATCCCCACCAGTAAACGTAAGAATAGTTCAAAGGGAATGGATAGTTATGCTGAAAATGTGCTGAGTTAAGAAAACAAGAAATAAGAAGTGCTGTTCCTGATACTGCATGTTACAATCAGATGAACTTGAACTATCCAGTAAACTTCTGTATATAACTGGGTGTCCCCTGAGTTATGTGTGATGGTTTCGGAAGATGGAGGCCTTAAGAGAGCGAAGGCTTGCGGCCTACAAGTGAGTGTGATATCCCTCACACCTGACAGCACATTGACATTGGAAGTGGGACACAATTTTTACATAAAGTGTCTGGGCGGTATGGAGCAGCAGCTTATCCTTGGCTACTGCCCTCTGGCACCTTAGTTTGCCAATCCTCAGTACAAAGCATGCGATCTGATATGGGGCTTCTGACTGGGGTCTAAGATGTAACATTTCTCCTCGTGGAAAGTGACATGCCTGATATGACTTGTTAAAGCCATCAATGAAAATCTGTTTGTCAGAGTTGCACATAGTGATGGTATGTTCACATTTTGCATACTGTAGTTGCTGCATATTTTGAAGTAATATTTAGAAGTTTTTGCAAGTGTCCCACTAAGGCTACTTTCACACTTGCTTTTTTTTCAGCACGTTTTTCCCTCAAAAAAACACATGGAAAAAACGCATACAAACGCTGCGTTTTTTTCAAGCATTTGTATGCGCATGCATGAAAAAAACGCAGCGTTTTTATGCGTTTGTATGCGTTTTTAGTGCGTTTTTACCGCGTTTGCGTTTTTTTCCAACATTAGTTGGCCTCACCAAAAAAAATCAAGATAGGGTTAGGATTAACACTAACCTAAACCATGACTTTACTAACCCTAACCCTTAACCAAACCATACTAACCCTAACCCTAACCCTTAACCAAACCCTACTAACCCTAACCCTTAACCAAACCCTACTAACCCTAACCCTTAACCAAACCCTACTAACCCTAACCCAAACCCTAACCCTAAACCCTAACTAACCCTAAACTCTAACCCTTAACCAAACCATACTAACCCTAACCCAAACCCTAACCCTAAACCCCCTTAACTAACCCTAACTCTAACCCAAACCCCTAATTTCCATTGTCTAACCAATGGTCAACAAAAAAACGCATGCGCAAAAAAACGCATACATGAGCATGCCAATGCGCACGTATGCGCACCCATAGACTTACAATGGATGTCTTGCTGTAAAAAAACGCATTGCGCGCATGCGTTTTTTTGAGGCAAGTCGGATGCCAAAAAATGCAACAGGATGCATTTTGTGCGCCCTAGCGCACACCACAAAAAAATGCATGCTCGTAAAAACGCATACAAACGTATGTGTATGCGCACATAAGCGCATCCCATGCAAAATATAGGGAAAAAAAGCGCATGCGTTTTTTAGCACTAAAATACAGCGCAAAAAAACGCAAGTGTGAAACCAGCCTAAGATGTCAATTTTCAGTCACAGAAATTTCAGATGAGTAGGACAGCTGCATACAGTTCTTCAACAAAATCTTCAACCTATATACCGTGTGTGAAAATGCTGTAAGGGTAAATGTACACATAATAGATTTGAAGCATTTTTCAGCAAAAAATGTGCACTTAAAACCAATGGTTTGTGGTATGGCTTTCACTCAGTGCATTGCAGAGGATGAAATCTGTATTGAATATCTGCACTAAAGCTCGCCATGAGGAAATACAGCATTTGCCGGAGGCACAAACAGGGAGAATACCCCTGCATTTTCTTCTTGCAGCCAAACATCCATTTCGACTGTCGCATATGTTTTGAATGGTATTTATCTGCACATTAGCACTATGGCTGCAGGTAAATACCTTTTTTCCTAATGTCAACTTCCTTTTGAAATCTGCACCGCAGTCCGGTTTACGAGCACACAAATTATGCAACATGTACATTAAATTGTTAGATTCTCATTTACTAGCTGGTAGAGAGGAATAGATCGAGCCGCATAGGATCAAATTTGAGTCGAATTTCCCGAAATCCGTGATTCCAAGCAAAATTAAACAATCTGCAATTTGATTAGCGAGGATCAATAAAAAATAAGATTCTCAACGCCATTCCATGCTGCAAACTCGGTGAGCAAGCTAATGGTGTCAGGCAGGGCAATTTGATTACATGGTGTGGAACAACCATTCCAGGGTCGCTATCACAAGCAGTATAAAACATAGGGGCCAGCCAAGGATCACCCTTTTATGTCAGCACTTTGTGGGGATAGGATTTCAGAATACACAGGATAGAGATACATAAACGCCTAATGTAAGTGAGGTGTGCTACTTCAGTGCCGATGTACAAAATTGAAAATGGAAGTTATAGCCTCAGTCTGTGAATAGAAATCCAAAATCCAAGTGAACAGTAATAGCAATCTCATCACTGTTAAGTGTGAATTAATATATCTGTGATATAGAGCAGCAATTGCACCTCATTAGCTGCCTTTTTCTTTTTGTATTGTTTTCATAAAGTGCCAACAAGCAAAAGTAGTATTAAACCACTTATTTCAGATTTTGCAACTAAATCCATATTCAGAAGGCTTGTTTCTGAATGTAAAGGAAAGTGAACTCCCCTCTGTGTTTTTTAAAGAGAAATTTCCCTAATGTTGAAATTTAAACATAAGATCTCTTCATTGCTCCAATAATCTATTAATATACAGTATATACAAATACAGTGGCCAGTTGAACTTGCTTATGAGAAGTATTTCTAGCTACATTTCAGGTCAAATCCTATTTTGTAAAGGCCTGCAGACTTTTTTTTTTCTTTACCTTTTTATATTAAAGTTCTTTTTTTTTATTGCCTACTCTAATGAGAGGCCTTCCAATCTTGTTGCCTACCTTTAAACTGACTCTAACTTCTGAGTATCCTTATTAAAGTGTGGAGCCCAAAACTGGGTCCCGTATGTAGGGTCAAGGGCTGGGCAGGGCTGAGCTGAGGCGATGATTTGGTGGTGCTGCTGATGTTAGTGCAGATAGGCGGTGGAGGTGTGCTGTACTCACAGGAATGGGGGGGTGACCCGCTTCTTGGCGTCGACAGGCACGAGACAGAGACAGGAGATGTATTCAACAGGTTCTGCTTTTATTGGCCGCCCTTATGACGACCAGCACAATGCATGACAGAACTTTTACACTGTTCTCTCTGGCAGACAGGACCGAGGACCTTCACTTATTGACTTTCACCGTCGAAGTGTACTTTGTGGCTCTTCCACCGTGGCTGCCCTAGGCCAATCCACCACGGCGTTTCACCCTACAAAGTCCACCAAATTACAGGTCCTCACAGACCGTCTCTGCCTGTGGCCAACGTCCTTAAGGGTCACCCCCCCGTAACCGTATCTGCTGTCCAAACTCTCTGAGGGGTCTCCTCTGTATAACAGACCCTCCTTCCTTGTGAGCTCCCCTGGCTGACTGAGGCTTCTAGAAGCTTACCTCAGTATTTATCCAGTCAGTCCAGGTAGCCCCACCCACTGTCACCTGACAGTCACCTTTGCCCAATCAGAGTCACCTTGACCTTTGACTGTTATGTAACGCTCGCATGGCAGTTACATAACCACTGTCGTCGGTGCTCTCCAGTGACCTCTAATGGACAGACTGCCACATGACACCTTCTTTTCCTACCTCTCTGTCTTCTACTACAGACAGAGCCGTACTCAGCTCAACCTCCCCACACGTATTCTAGATGTGGCCTCAGAAGTGGTTTATAAAGGGGTAACAATATGTTGGGATCACAGTATTTTCTCTCTTTTCATACACCCTAAAATCTTGTTTGCTTTTGCGGCTGCTGCTTGACATTGAGTACTGCTGCTCAGCTTACTTGTAAGGAAAATACCCAAGTCCTTCTCCTGTTCTGTAGTCCCGAAACTCTCATTTAATGCATATAGAGTAATAGGATTACTCCATCCTAGGTGCATTAATTTACATTTAACTACATTAAACCTCATTTGTCAAGTATTTGTCCATTCAGACATCTTATCCAGATTGTTTTGCAATATTTTAATGTCAAGGTCAGATTTTAATATCCTACATAGTTTGGTGTCATCAGCAAAGACTGAATCAAAGCAAGAAAGACCAGACACAAATGGGCGTGCACACCTGTTTCAATACTCAGATCAAGATAACAATAAAATATAGAGCTTTATTTGGACATTAGGACACACAAATCCACAAACAATAAAAACAATTAAAAACAAATATACATGATGGCGGTCAACCCGCACCCCTCAATATTAAACGGTGACAGCCTGTCAGTTTTCATAACCGTGTGTTAAATCAACAGTACACAACTGGCAGTAAATAATTAGCTATGACAGAATCACAAATCAATAAATTACAATAATTAGTGAGAATAATTCATGACTAATAATTCATAGCAGCCGTGACCAAACATCAAACCTGACCTATTCATGTCCAGAATGTGACCCAATCGTAACCTACATTATTGAGTTAGATGTCAGTAAACTGAGTTTAGAATTGCATGATATGGAGGTCATAAGAAAAAAAACAAAAAAGTGTGCACATCAAAAAATCTATTCAAGGTTAATTCTCACCAGTAACCACTGCTGGCAGAAGGGGAAAAAAAGGCCAAAATGTCCATTTAACTCCTTTACCCCCAAGGGTAGTTTGCACGTTCATGACCGGGCCAATTTTTACAATTCTGACCACTGTCCCTTTATGAGTTAATAACTCTGGAACGCTTCCATGGATCCCGGTGATTCTGATATTGTTTTCTCATGACATATTGTACTTCATGATAGTTGTAAAATATCTTTGATATGACTTGCGTTTATTTGTGAAAAAAGCGGAAATTTGGTAAAAATTTTGTAATTTTCTAACTTTGAATTTTTATGCCCTTAACCCCTTTCCTTCATTGGACGTAATATTCCGTCCATGTGCCCGGGGCCCTAATTACCATGGACGGAATATTACGTCTAATGCGATCAGCGGCGCCCACGTGGTGAGCGCCGCTGATCGTGGCCGAGTGTCAGCTAATTATCATAGCTGACACCTGACACAACGTGTCAGGGGCGGTCATGGACCGCCCCCGACACGTTAACCCCTTGTACACCGCGATCAAACACGATCGCGGTGTACCGGGGGCTAAAGGGAAGCATCGGCAGGGAGGGGGCTCCCTCCGTGCTTCCCTGAGCCCCCCACAGCAGCGTAGTGTGCAGCGCTGCTGCGGGGGTCTCCTTTCCTGCAGGTCCCCGGATCCAATATGGAGGCGGGGACCACCGGGGGCCTGCAGGAAGCTGGCTTCCTCAGTGCCTGCAAAGCGCAGGCAAGGAGGAAACCTGCACACTGCCTGTGACAGATTGTTGATCTGTCACAGCGATCTGTGATGTGACAGATCAGCGATCTGTCACAGGACAGTTATGTCCCCTCTGGGACATTGTAATAAAGTAAAAAAATTAAAAAAAAAAGTGTAAAAATAATTTTTAAAAAATCGCTAAATAAATTCAAGAAAAAAAAAATATTCCCCAATAAATTCATTTTTTGGAAATAAAAAAAACAAAAAACAATAAAAGTACACATATTTGGTATCGCCGCATCCGTAACGACCCACCCTATAAAACTGTCCCATTAGTTAACCCCTTAAGCGAACCCCTTAAAAAATAAAAATAAAAAACGAAGCAAAAAATAATGATTTATTATCAAACCACCGAACAAAAAGTGCAATAACGCGCGATCAAAAAGATGCATATAAATATCCATGGTATCGCTGAAAATGTCATCTTGTCCCGCAAAAAACGAGCCACCACACAGCATCATCAGCAAAAAAATAAAAAAGTTATAGCTCGCAGAATAAAGCGATGCAAAAATAATTATTTTTTATATAAAATTATTTTCATTGCATAAAAGCGCCAAAACATAAAAAAAGACATAAATGAGGTATCGCTGTAACCGTACTGACCCGAAGAAGAAAAACGCTTTATCAACTTTATCGCACGCGGAACGGCGTAAACGCACCACCCAAAAGAAATTCATGAAACGCTAGTTTTTGTAAATTCTGCGTCCCAAGAAACAAAATAAAAAGCTATCAAAAAAGTTACGTGCCCGAAAATGGTACCAATAAAAACGTCAACTCGTCCCGCAAAAAATAAGACCTCACATGACTCGGTGGGTCAAAATATGGACAAATTATAGCTCTCAATATGTGGTGATGCAAAAACTATTTTTACAATAAAAAGCGTCTTTTAGCGTGTGACAGCTGCCAAATATAAAAACCGCCATAAATAGTAAATCAAACCCCCCCGTTATCACCCCCTTAGTTAGGGAAAAATAATAAAATTAAAAAAATGTATTTATTTCCATTTTCCCATTAGGGCTAGGGCTAGGGCTAGGGTTAGGGCTAGGGTTAGGGTTAGGGTTAGGGCTAGGGTTAGGGGTGTGCTGGGGTTAGGGTTGGAGTTAGAATTGGGGGTTTCCACTATTGCGCACATCAGGTGCTCTCCAAACGCAACATGGCGTCTGATCTCAATTCCAGACAATTCTGCATTGAAAAAGTCAAATGGTGCTCCTTCCCTTCCAAGCTCTGCCATGCGCCCAAACAGTGTTTTACCCCCACATATGGGGTATCAGCCTACTCAGGACAATTTGCAAAACAACTTTTGGGGTCCAATTTCTCCTGTTGCCCTTAGGAAAATAAAAATTGGGGGCAAAAATATCATTTTTGTGGAAAAAAAATGATTTTTTTATTTTCACGCCTGGGCATTATAAACTTTTGTGAAGCCCTTGGGGGTTCAAAGTGCTCACCACACATCTAGGTAAGTTCCTTGGGGGGTCTAGTTTCCAAAATGGTGTCATTTGTGAGGGGATTCCACTGTTTTGGTACATCAGGAGCTTTCCAAACGCGACATGGTGTCCGATCTCAATTCCAGCCAAAATCGTCAAATGGCGCTGCTTCCCTTCCGAGCTCTGCCATGCGCCCAAATAGTGGACTACCCCCACATATGGGGTATCAGCGTACTTAGGACAAATTGCACAATAGCTTTCAGGGTCCTGTTACCCTTGGGAAAATAAAAATTGGGGGTGAAAAGATCATTTTGTGGAAAAAATATGATTTTTTAATTGTACCGCTGAACGTTATAAACTTCTGTGAAGCCCTTGTGGGTTCAAAGTTCTCACCACATATCATAAGTTCCTTGGGAGGTCTAGTTTCCAAAATTGGGTCACTTGTGGGGAGTTTCCTCTGTTTAGGTACATCAGGGGCTCTCCAAATGTGACATGGCGTCCGATCTGAATTCCAGCCAATTTTGCATTGTAAAAGTCAAACTGCGCTCCTTCCCTTCTGAGCTCTGCCATGCGCCGAAACAGTGGTTCCCCCCCACGTATCAGGTATCAGCGTACTCAGGACAAATTGCACAATAACTTTTGCAGTCCAATTTCTCCTGTTACCCTTGGTAAAATAAAAAAAATTGAACCTGAAGTATTTTTTTGTGAAAAAAAGTTAAATGTTCATTTTTTTTAAATACTCAAAAAATTCCTGTGAAGCACTTGAAGGGTTAATAAACTCCTTGAATGTGGTTTTGAGCACCTTAAGGGGTGCAGTTTTTAGAATGGTGTCACTTTTGGGTATTTTCTATTATATAGACCCCTCAAAGTGGCTTCAAATGTGATGTGGTCCGTAAAAATAAAATGGTGTTGCAAAAATGAGAAATCGCTGGTCAACTTTTAACCCTTATAACTTCCTAACAAAAAAAATTGTGCTGATGTAAAGTAAATATGTGGGAAATGTTACTTATTAAGTTTTTTGTGTGCCATATCTCTGTGATTTAAGAGCATAAAAATTCAAAGTTGGAAAATTGCGAAATTCCATTTATTTCACAAATAAACGCAAGTTATATGAGTGAAATTTTACCACTAACATGAAGTACAATATGTCATGAGAAAACATTGTCAGAATCACCAGGATCCATGGAAGCGTTCCAGAGTTATGGCCTCATAAAAGGACATTGGTCAGAATTGTAAAAATTGGCCCGGGAGTTAACGTGCAAACCACCCTTGGTAGTGAAGGGGAATCTGTCACCCCTTTTTTGAGATATCATATAATGATTTCATTCAATTGTGTGTCACATAAGCATTCTCTTAGTACTTTTGCTTCCCCCTGACCCCGCACCTTTCATGCATAAATACCTTTTTTATATCGGTTCAGATGTATGTAAACTGCCGCTGTCCAGTCCGCTGGGCGGGGCTTATTCAACAAGAAGAAATGCGTAGAGCAAGACAGAGGGGGGAGCAGGTGAATAAGCCCCGCCCAGCGGACCGGACAGCGGCTGTTTACATACATCTGAACCGATATAAAAAAGGTATTTATGCATGAAAGGTGCGGGGTCAGGGGGAAGCAAAAGTACTAAGAGAATCCTTATGTGACACACAAATGAATGATATCATTATATGATATCTCAAAAAAGAGGTGACAGATTCCCTTTAAATCACAGAGATATGGCTCACAAAAAACTTAATAGATAACATTTCCCACATGATTACTTTACATCAGCATAATTTGGGAACCAAATTTTTTTTTTGTTATGAAGTTTTAAGGGTTTAAAGTTAGGAGAGCCCCTGATGTGCCTAAACAGAGGAAACCATCCACAACCCCATTTTGGAAACTAGACACCTTAAGGAATGTATATAGATGTGTGGCGAGCACCTTGAACCCCCAGGTGCTTCACAAAAGTTTATAACATTGAGCCTTGAAAATAATAAAATCACATTTTCCTCACAAAAATGTTATTTTAGCCCCAAAATTGGCATTTTCATAAGGGTAACAGGAGAAATTGCACCATACAATTTGTACTGCAATTTCTCCTGAGTACACTGATACCCATCGCAGCAGCATGCAGCGAAGTGTGCAGTGCGCTCCTTCTCCCTAGTGCCGGCGCCGCGTCAGTCCGGATTGCTTTACTCCCGCCGTCCGCAGCGAGACCGCTATGCAACCACCACAAAGAGAGCTGCTGTACATTCTGCAGTTGACAGGGAGCGTAACGTGGTGCACTCAGTGACTGTGAGTACCGTGCACATGAAAAGGCAGGAGAGCCGAATACCAGACAGGCTATTGCGACCTTCCCTGCCATTTTCTTCATGCCCATTTTCATTTGATTCAGCCACACTTGTTTCTAGGCTAGGGGCTCAGCGGAAGGTACCGGAGACCGACCTCTGCCGCCAGAAGATGGATTGCCGTGTGAAGGATTTCCCCTTTGACCTCTTCCCAGCTGTTGTTAGTGCCACGACTACCTGCAGGATCATCTGCCGTGGAGGAGCATAAAGGATATGATAAGTTTCTATCTCTACAAAAACTGTTATTACTCTGCACTTGTTGTTCTGCCCTATACCCTTTAAACCTCTATCACACTGCGAGGAGTAAATCCCTTGTTAAAAGTAAACTGTTCAGTTTGTTAACCCTTGCTCTGCCTTCTATCTGCCACGGCATCCCTCAAACTGCTAACACTTGCCGCAGTCAGCAGGATGCAGTCCACAAGTACAGACATGACAGACCAAGTGGCTGGGGGTAGCCCAAGGGCCAGTTTTCCACTGGGGCAATGCTGAGCAACCTCCCAAAGTCAACAGGGAGCAATTCTTTGCTAATGGACTGGACTGAGCGGGTCAAGAGTATGTTGAGAATGCACCCCATGACCACCGGAATGCAGGCAGAGATTGCCATGATGGCCCTGGACAGAGAAGTGAGGTGCTCCGACAAGTTCCGTCCCCCACATGAGTGAAACACCTTCACCAAGGTGTTATAAATCCTAGAGGAGATGGGGACCCCATGGACGTCGGCGAATTGTGCATGCATTTTTTTAGTTGTGTCCAAAGGGAGAGGGAGTCTATGACCCAATACATGAACATGCTGCAAGAGATCCATGCTGCGATTGCTAAGCGGGATGACATAGGTGTAGGGCCTCCTGAAAGACCAGCTAGTGGTAGGCTTCAGAGATACGCTGCTTAAACAGGCCTTGCGGGAGCGCTTGCGAGTTAATCCGCGGATGTCTTTCCTAAGAGTTGGGGTGGAAGAGTGCACGCATAAACAGGAGCAGGGGGTGACAGTCTTGGCGGAAAGGTCCGGAGCGGGGAGGTATCTGTTCCGCTTGCAACTGAACCAAGCTGGGTGAGAGAAATCTGGAAGGAAATTCAGGACATGCGAGAAGAATGGTTCAACTTAAGGAAGAAACCTCCAGTAACCATGAACCCCTCCAGAGACAGAACTGATCCCAAGCCTCACCAGGAAATGAGACAAACTCGTGCAGAAAGGCAGCCGATTTGCTTCATATGTGGAGACACTGGACATTATGCTGGAGGATGAGCGTGGCGGGGGAAGCCTCTCAACTGCCGTCAGTTAAACTAGTGGGCTCCGTGGTTGGGGGACACCGCCCGGAGCCTGAGCAGCCAAGAAGGAGAGAAGGAAGTCCCACAAATTTGGTTTCTCTGAGTCCTCGCGTATGGGCCAAAATGGATGGTCGGGCCGTCCACTGTTTAGTTAATACCGGCTCTCAAGTGACCACTATGCCTGAGACGTATTCCAGATGTCATTTCCCTGAGGTGATGAAGCCTGAATGGGGCCCAGTGTTCAAATTGACAGCAGCCAATCAGTTGCCCATCCGGTCACAGGGGTGGCCTGAATGCAAATCACTGTGTGCGGCAAAGGTGTGGGCCGGAAAGGAGTCGCGTTAACCGCGGGGACCCTGGCAATGGCCCCACTGTGACTTTGGGAATGAACGTGTTGAAGAAACTCGGGAACATACTGATCAGTGAGTCACCAGATGTGTTTCTGAATCGATGGTGCCCTCACACCCCCACAGAAAAGTGTTCCAACAGTTAATACAGGTGGTCCAGGCCCAAGACACGTCAAATGAAAGAAAAGTATTGGGGAAGGTGGCCAACCTCATTTTACCACCAGGTCAGACTGTACTCACTCTGCCCATCTGAGCCTGTACACCACTTGAAGGGGTAGAAGTCCAGATTGAGCCAGCTTTTATGGATCAACTACCTCCAGGGCTCCTCATTGTATGGACGTTAGCCACCATTCAAGACGGTAATGTACCGGTGGGATGTGTCAACCTAGGAGAGGACAATCTCACGCTCCCGCCTAAAAGTGAAGTAGCACAGATAATGGGTATGCCGGAAGAGCTGATAATACCAGAGGCCGTCCAGTTGATGGTGAAACAAGGAAATCCCTGGACGGGGGCTGTTACCGTGTCCTCTGAGCCACCTCCTAACCACCTAAAGGAAGGTCGCCGGATTCTGGAGCAGATGCCGCCTGAGCTGACGGAACTCTTTCCACAACAGGTACAACAAGTGGAAGCGGTACTAGAGCGTTACCAGAAAGTTTTTGCTCATCATGATGATGATTTCGGGTGTACCACAGCCATCACCCACAAGATTCCAACTGGAAACACTGCACCCATTTGGGAGCAGTATCGACAAATCCCATCACAAATGTACCAGGAGGTGAAAAAGATGCTGGCGCATATGCAGCAGAGTGTGGTCATCCGAGAGAGCCAAAGTCTGTGGGCTGCTACCATTGTCTTAGTACGGAAGAAGGATGGAACCCTGCGCTTCTGTATAGACTACCGGAAATTGAATGCCTGCACTGGGCGATACTCGTACCCACTACTGAGAATTGAAGAGTCATTGTCTGCCCTGGGAAAAGCAAAATACTTCTCATCGTTGGATCTGGTCAGTGGATATTGGCAAGTGCCCATGGCTGATCATGACCGGGCGAAGACAGCATTCATATTGCCCATGGGATTGCTCAAATTCAATCGGATGCACTTCAGCCTTAGCAATGCGCCAGGGACCTTTCAACGACTGATGGAGAGATGTCTGGGAGACTTAAACTTTGAAGCTACCCTCATTTACTTGGATGACATCATTATCTATGCAGCCAACATTGAAGAGCATCTTCAACGGTTGGAGCAGGTGTTGAGTTGGCTGCAGAAACATGGCCTGCAAGTAAAACCCCGGAAGTGGCATCTTTTCCGCAAACAAAACGAATATATAGGGCATGTCATATACGCTGAAGGAGTGAGACCAATGCGTGAGAAGATAGCGGCAGTACAGGACTGGCCTACTCCAAAGACAGTGTAGGATGTGAGGGCATTTCTGGGACTCACTGGGTATTATCGGCGGTTCATAAAAAAATTTACTCGTATTGTCAACCCCCCCGCTGGAGGTGTTGAAGGGAGTACCATCTGGTATGAAGAATCAGACCATTCAGTGGAGAGCTAGCCAGGAAGAAGCCTTCCGTGCCCTGAAGATAGCCTTGACTGAAGCGCCCATACTGGCCTATGCAGACTTCTCTCAACCTTTTAATCTTCACCTTGATGCAAGCCTACAGGGACTAGGGCCTGTATTATCACAGATGCAGGATGGAAAATTGCCTATGCTAGACGGTCCCTCCATGACTCAGAATGGAACCCAGATAATTACAGTTCTTTCAAGTTAGAATTACTGGTGCTAGTGTGGGCGATGACCGAGAAGTTCGCCGAATACCTGTCCGGGTCTGAAGATCTGGTGCACACTGACAATAACTCTCTGGCCCATATAGAAAATGCGAAATTAGGGGGTTTGGAGCAGAGATGGGTGGCTTGTATGGCAAAATACTAATATAAGATTGCATATCTCGAAGGAACTGAAAACACACATGCCGATGCTCTGTCCAGAGTGACCCACGAGCGACCCAGACCCGATCGGGATGAAAAATTGGAGGCTGAAGAGATCCCAGGGTTTCGGAACCACGTCAGGACGTTGGCGGTGATGCAGAGACAGATAGAAGAAGCTTCAGGAAAACACATGCTGGGACGGCCTCGCGACGATTGGGTGATGCTACAGCAAGAAGATAAAGAACTCGCCCAGTTGAGGCAGTGGGTGGCCTTGAAACAACTCCCCAGCCGAAGTGAGAGAGATGCCGTGTCTCCTGGAGTGCTTCAGATTCTGAGGCAGTAGGAGAGGCTCCAATTGCAAGATGGTTTGATGTAGCAGGCCTGGGCAAACTGCAGCCCGTGGGCCACATCCGGCCCCCTGAATTTTCCTGTGTGGCCCACTGACATTCACAGCCAGAAGGCTGGAGTCCTCACCTTTGTATGTGAGAGTTAACCCTTACCTCCCTCTTCACTCCCAGCTTGTACTGTTGTATGTCCTGTGCAGGAGAGGTAAGGGTTAAGTCCCCCATAGTGCTCCCCCTGTGATCTGTGACTTATCACATCCACTCCATAGACTGACTGCAATAAGGATTCACACCCCCTGCCTGTCAGCTCCTGCCCCATATGTGATGTGGAGCTCTGCATGTGGAGTAGAAGTGGGAGAAAACTTTTCCAATGTTCCCAATTTATTGCTTGATCAACTGCTATTACTTGTTACGATAAGCTTTATTGCAATAAGTGTTGTCAGTCTATGTTCACACAACTGTAATATTTGCCAAGAGCATTACATAAAGCACAAAAGTGTGTTTACACAAAACGAATACTGATAGACGATTTTACCACCGTTCCTTTTGGTTATTAGTTACGGATTGTGATGGATCTGAGATATCTGGCAAGGGGATTGACATACAGTGAGATATTATACCAATTTACTAATAATTTAATAAGAATGATATTTTAGTTTATGATTTTGTAATGCACAATTCAGTTGATACAAGATTTGATAATTGCAACTCTCATAATAATTACCAAATATGCAGGTCTTTTTGCTCCCTATGATTACATACATTCATTACTGAACTGGGAGCAGCTGACTTTAGTTGTAAGATCCCACAATAGGCACCAGGTGATTCCCTGAGGTAAAATGTTTATTGAGTAAAGTGTAATATCTCACACTGACAGCATACCCACATTTGTAACTTATTTTTTTCTATTGAAAAACATTGATTAACTACACGGACATTGTTCATTGTTACGTAACCTGCTGTAACTAATGACTGTGTCTCACTATGTACAACCCCTGGCAAAAATTATGGAATCACCTGCCTTGGAGGATGTTCATTCAGTTGTTTAATTTTGTAGAAAAAAAGCAGATCACAGACATGGCACGAAACTAAAGTCATTTCAAATGGCAACTTTCTGGCTTTAAGAAACACTAACAGAAATTAAGAACAAAAAATGTGGTAGTCAGTAATGGTTACTTTTTTAAACCAAGTATAGGGGAAAAATTATGCAATCACTCAATTCTGAGGAAATAATTATGGAATCACCCTGTAAATTTTCATTCCCAAAACTAACACCTGCATCAAATTAGATCTGCTTGTTAGTGTGCATCTAAAAAGGAGTGATCACACTTTGGAGAGCTGTTGCACCAAGTGGACTGACATGAATCACGGCTCCAACATGAGAGATGTCAATTGAAACAAAGGAGAGGATTATCAAACTCACGCAATGCATCACACAATGTTGCAAAAGATGTTGGTTGTTCACAGTCAGCTGTGTCTAAAATCTGGACCAAATACAAACGACATGGGAATGTTGTTAAAGGCAAACATACTGGTAGACCAAGGAAGACATCAAAGTGTCAAGACCGGAAACTTAAAGGAATATGTCTCCAAAACAGGAATTGCACTGCAAAACAAATGAGGAACGAATAAGAGGAAACTGGAGTCAACGTATGTGACCAAACTGTAAGAAACCGCCTAAAGGAAATGGGATTTACATACAGAAAAGTTAAACGAAAGCCATCATTAACACCTAAACAGAAAAAAACAAGGTTACTGTCATGATCCAGGTTGGATTATGACAGATAAATGCACAAGTAACCTTTTTTTTTTCCTTAGGCTGTGTGTTTAAGGTTAGTTTTGCCCCCGGTGGCCATTAGGGTCATTGCACTGTGGTGGTTTCAGTTCTAGTTTTGCCCCCGGTGGCTGTTAGGGTCATTGTACTCCGGTTACTTTAGTTTAGTGCACGTGATTATAAAGCAGGTGTGATTGCTCTGGCTCTGACCTATAAAAGAGTGTCAGGTGTTGCAATCACTGTTGGTGATATTGCTCATTTCTAACCGAGACTGGTGAAGGAAGGAACTACAGAGAGGAGTTCCTTGCAGCTCAGGAAAGCTCTGGTGTAAAGTCTGGTGAAGGAAGGAATTACAGAGAGGTGTTCCTTGCAGCTCTGAGAAAGCTTGGAGAAGTAGCAGCTATTCAGGAGGAATGCTGCATTCTGGTGCTGCACTCTGTTGCTGGGAGCAAGAGCAACAGAGCAAAGCTAAGTGGTGTTATCCCTGTTTGTATTTTCCCTGGTGTGTATTAGCACAGCGTTGGGGCCAGTGCCTGCACCACCCAGCTCCCTAGCAAGGGATAGGTGTAGGGCATGCTAGGGTGACTGGTTGCGGCTCAGCGACAGGTGAGGAGCCTGTATAGGGAATGTTAGGAGTGTGAGGGACACTGACTCAGGGGAGTGCAAGAGGTCTCCACGTCCCCGTTCCCTATCGCAGGGCCCATCGTTGTAACTGTTTCCCCTTCCCCCGTGTCTTGTTGTTTTAGTTACCAGCCTGTGGGTCGTGTCACACAGGACAGTTACACGTGCCAGTTTTGTTGTTTTAGTTACCGACCTGCGGGTCGTGTCACACAAGACAGGTCCTCGTGACAGTTACAATGGGCTAAGGAAAAGCAATCGTGGACTGTGGATGACTGGATGAAAGTCATATTCAGTGATGAATTGCGAATCTGCATTGGGCAAGGTGATGATGCTGGAACTTTTGTTTGGTGCCGTTCCAATGAGATTTATAAAGATGACTGCCTGAAGAGAACATGCAAATTTTCACAGTCATTGATGATATGGGGCTGCATGTCAGGTAAAGGCACTGGGGAGATGGCTGTGATTACGTCTTCAATAAATGCACAAGTCTAAGTTGATATTTTGGACACTTTTCTTATGCCATCAATTGAAAGGATGTTTGCGGATGATGAAATCATTTTTCAAGGTGATAATGCATCCTGCCATAGAGCAAAAACTGTGAAAACATTCCTTGAAAAAAGACACATAAGGTCAATGTCATGGCCTGCAAATAGTCCGGATCTCAATCTAATTGAAAATCTTTGGTGGAAGTTGAAGAAAATGGTCCATGACAAGGCTCCAACCTGCAAAGCTGATCTGGCAACAGCAATCAGAGAAAGTTGGAGCCAGATTGATGAAGAGTACACATTAAGTCCATGCCTCAGAGACTGCAAGCTGTTATAAAAGCCAGAGGTGGTGCAACAAAATACTAATGATGTGTTGGAGTGTTTTTTTGTTTGTTTGTTTTTCATGATTCCATAATTTTTCCTCAGAATTGAGTGAATCCATATTTTTTTCCCTATGCTTGGTTTAAAAAAGTAACCATTACTGACTACCACATTTTTTGTTCTTGATTTCCTTTAGTGTTTCTTAAAGCCAGAAAGCTGCCATTTGAAATGACTTTAGTTTTGTGCCATGTCTGTGATCTGTTTTTTTTCTACAAAATTAAACAACTGAATGAACATCCTCCAAGGCAGGTGATTCCATAATTTTTGCCAGGGGTTGTATATCACGTGCTCTGCTCCACAGCTGTAACTTATTTTATGTATTGAAAAACATTGAAAAACTAAAGGACTTTGTTTTTCTTTGCTCTAAGGCTAGTGTCACACTAGCGTTTTGGAGCGCAGCGACGGCCTGCGCACGGCCGCCGCTAAGCCCCGCCCCCTGCCGCGCCCCGCCGGTAGCTCCGCCCAACGGCGCATGACGCTGCATGCGCCCTGCGTCCCCTATCTTTATCACAGGGGGCGCAGGCCGTGCGCAGTATGCGTTTGGCGGTGCATGCGTCCTTTTGACGGTGCGCCGACCTGCGCCAAACGCAACCTGCTGCAGATTGGTTGCGTCGGTGCACCGTCAAATAGGCGCATGCAGGGGGTGGGGCTTAGCGGCGGCCGTGCGCAGGCCGTCGCTGCGCTCATAAACGCTAGTGTGAAACTAGCCTAACTAATGACTCTACAAGATGGGAAACTTCAAGGTGACTGTAGCCTGTGTTTTACTTTCATTGTATATCAGTTGCTCTCTGTACTTTATGTAAGAAAATTGGTAATACTTTTTTGCTCATAAACCCGAGATTGCTGTGTATTACATCGTCTCTTTTCGATAGGATTGCTTAATTGCGGTGTGTTGAAATGACATTGATTTTGTTCAATAAACATGAATTTCAAGAAATGTGATATAACTGATTGTTCAATTAGATTCAATGAAATTTATTCATACGTGTCACGACTGCAGCCGCAGACGCGGCCCAGCAGGCGCCTCCCCACCGATGGCGAGGGGCGAGCATCCCCCGGGGACGTAATATGGACCCTCTATACCACAGAGGGGGACCTGGGCCTACCCAAACTAGGGAAGGGCAACGACTGGGATTCTGTGGCAGCTAAGCATGTCGACAAAAGACACGTAGGACTAGATAACACCGCACAACTTCAGGTATCAAAAATATAAAGTTTACTAAAGTAAAGTCACAGTACATAAACGAAACAGGGCTATGCCAGGCTCCCAATTCCACACATTCCTGAAGGATACCTCCCAGTGAACCCCAAGGCACCAACGGATCACCGAGGCACACATAAGCGGGACATCGGGACACAGGCAGGACATCGGGCTGGACATCAGGCTGGACATCAGGGTGCAGGCAGGACATCAGGACACACGAGGTCATCAGGACATCAGGACACACGAGGTCATAAGGACATCAGAATCACCCACAGGACAACCGAGTCACCGGCAGACATCAGACAGGAGTCGTTTGGTTCCGGACATCCAACATGACCTACAGGCACCACTGCAGTCATCAAGCTCCAGGCAGCAGTCATCAGGTTCCAGACTGCGGTTGTCAGGCTCCGGGCATTGGACCTAGGAAGGAACTCAAGCGTGATGGTGCTAGAACCGCAGGATTGCTGGGCCTGCATGGAGCTAGCACCGCATGGTAGTCAGAGCACAGGGTAGTAGAGCTCAGCAGGAACACCGGTTACAAGAGACTCAGAGTCACTTGGTGCAAGACTCCAAACACAGAGGGATTCCAGGAACATAACACAGCAGACAGTTCAGACATGGTCACGCACAGGATCAAGGATTCAAGCCTGGATACACCGCTTCCAGGACACGGCGAATTTAGACAGGGTCAGGTACAGGACAGGTACAGGATTAAGGATTCAGGCCCGGATATACCGCCTCCGGGGCAGGGCAAGGGAACAGGATAGGTACATGATCAAGAATTCAAGCCTGGATACACCCCCTCCAGGCCAGGGCGAATTTAGACAGGGTCAGGTACAGGACAGGAACAGGATGAAGGATTCAGGCCCGGATATACCGCCTCTGGGGCAGGGTGAGGGTACAGGACAAAGCAGTAATCAAGGCAGGGACTTTGGTACCAAAACAGAGACAGACGAGGTCCAGGATCACAGACACGAGACACACATGGTAAGGTTCAGGAGCTTTGTGAGCTGTGATTAGCTCTGTCCCCGCCCATAGGGCAGGGTCAGTTTATAAAAGAGCTGCCCCTCAGCAATTGGCTGGGGACAGCATTTCAAGTACACACACTAACCCTGATAAAAGCAGGAGAGGTGTGGCCGCGCATGCCCTAAGCACACACAGAAACCATTGCAGCACAGTCAGTGCAGAAACTGCAGCCTAGAGCACCTGGCACCGTCTGCAAGCCCAAACACACGTGGAAAGTCATGCACCAGCTTCAAATGACCTCACAACCCGCGGACAGCTTCACAGCGACAACCAGGGACCGCACATGCAGATGGTGAAGCAGCAGAGCAAAGACCTAACAACACATGTGCAGCTACGCAGCAGAGCAGGGAACTGAGCAGGCTCCATACAGGTAACAGCCAGCAGTATCCCAGCTCACTTAGGGGGAAGGGAGTAAGGGGTTAAAGCAAACACATGCATTGTCACGCAGATACAGACAGAACGGCATGACAATACGTCTTTATAAAATGTCATTATAACTTTTATCTGAAAAAGGCGTCTCTCGTTCTTTATTTTACTCAGTACTGTGTATCATATCAAATTGTCAATAAAAGACAATACATAATATCGGCACTATACATAATAGAGGCTTTATAAATAATAGCTGTATCAAAAACCTATATAATTATTGTTCCTATAAAATAATAGGCACAATGAAACAATTCTGATTAACGTATCAATTGCACTTTGTTTCACTTTGATTACTGGAATTCGTGTCAGTTGCCAATTTAATACACTTTCATACACTATGATAGTCATATGATATCTATTTAATACTTTAATATCACTTTGTTATCAATTTGTGGGAAACAATTTAATACGCTTTGATTCACTACGATATTCGTAAGATATCTATTTAATACACTTTAATTCACTACGCTATTCACATGATATCTAATTCATTCCCTTTAATACACTACAATAGACGCGCAATATCTATTTCATTCACTTTAATATGAATTTGATACAATTTGATACCACTTTGATATCAATTTGATATCAATTTGATAGTGGGCGGGGCACCTGTCAGATTTCTTTTTGATGAGACATCCCTCCCCCTTACTACTACCACCAATACATCTTTTTACTGATCTGAGACGTAAGAGACTAGCATACCCCTATGGGTGACAATCCAGCAGCTGTCAGCTATACACTATACCTGACAATTTGCTGCATCAGCCACTGTCAGTGTTGGCACCACCCATAGGAGTTTAACCCCTTGAATGCTGCAGTCAATAGTGACTACAGCATCCAAATGGTTATCTTTAACCCCATTGGCACTCTGAGATCATGATTGTGTGGTCCTAATGTTTGCCATGGCAGTTCATGGCCAAATAACGGCATTACTGTCAAAGAGTGGCCTGTGTTATCAAAATTTAGCGCATGCTCGAGTATCGAAACATGCTTGTGGACAATCTTGAGGGTGGTTTTCCCCAAGACAGCAGTGAGGCACACAGCGTGCATCGTATTTCTGGATTTCCAACTCCAGGAACGGGGCAACATCGCAAAAAACATTAGTAGCAGCAGTCTGGGCCGTATTTAGAGTTTATGCTGCCCTAGGCACTTTTTGTGCTGCCCCAACCCCCCATTTGGTGAGTATGACTAATGCAGACACTGTCGGCAGTGACTTAGGCTACTTTCACATCAGCGATGTGGGCTCATTCTCATCCCCCCCCCCTGTATGCATGGCTGGGTTCATTCTCATCCTCCCCCCTGTATGCATGGCTGGGCTCATTCTCATCCTCCCCCCCGTATGCATGGCTCCAGGCTCATCCTCTCCCCCCCTGTATGTATGGCTCCAGACTCATCCTCCCCCCCTGTACGTATGGCTCCGGGCTCATACTCTCCCCCCCCCCCTGTATGCATGGCTCCGGGATCATCCTTCTTCCCCCTGCCTGTACGTATGGCTCCGGGCTCATACTCTCCCCCCCTGTACGCATGGCTCCAGGCTCATCCCCCCTTTACGCATGGCTCCAGGCTCATCCTCTCCCCCCTGTACTAATGGCTCCGGGCTTATCCTCTCCCCCCTGTACGCATGGCTCCGGGCTCATCCTCTCCCCCCACCTGTACGCATGGCTCCGGGCTCATCCTCTCCCCCCCTGTATGCATGGCTCCGGGCTCATCCTCTCCCCCTGTATGCATGGCTCCGGGCTCATCCTCTCCCCCTGTATGCATGGCTCTGGGATCATCCTATCCCCCCTGTATGCATGGCTCCAAGATCATCCTATCCCCCCCGTATGCATGGCTCTCTGGGCTCATCCTCCCCCTCTCCCCCCGCGGGCTCACCTGAGTCCTCCAAGTCGCACGGTCCCTGCACGTGACGTGCATGTTGTTACCTCCAGCGGCGCGCCGCTATGCTTCCTGACTGTGTGCGGTCACATGGTACCGCTCATTAAGCTCATGAATATGGATGCCACGCCTATGAGAGTGGCGTGGCGTCCATATTCATTATTGTAATGAGCGGTACCACGTGACCGCACACTGTCAGGGAGCATAGGGCGCCAGAGATCATCGGAGGCTGGAGCTGCGGGCACCGCTGGAGGAGCCAGGAGGTAAGTATGATGTCATCGAGGGGGGGAGGAGGGAGAGAGGAGGGATGGACCGACCGGAGGGGAAAAAAAACCATTGCTGAGGTGCCGCCCCTCCGCAGAGTCCCGCCGCAGGCACAGGCCCACGAGTGCCTAATGGTAAATGCGGCTCTGGCAGCAGTAGTGTCAGTGGCATAACCAATTTCTGTGAGTCGTTTCATGCATTTTTAGACTAGCCCGTGCACCAGCAGAACAAAGTACAAGTCTGACACGTTGTGAAAAACTGAAGAGGATGGTGCAAGAGTATCTGAAGCTCAATATCAATGTCATTGGGGGTTTGGCCCCTTTTGCATTTTAGTCTTCAAAAATGGAAGAGTGGCCTGAGCTCACCTGTCACAACTTGGAGGTCTTGTCATGCCAGGCAGCCAGCGTTCTTGCAGAATTTCCGGAAGTCCCCTGAAAGTGTAGACTGCCTATCTTTCATCAGAATGAACAAGTCATGGATCTCCAATAACTTTTGCACCCTAGTCGAAGACTGGGCAGACTAGGCGATGGAGTAGTTTTTTCGTGTCATGCATTGATCTTGCAATATTGCAGTCTGTACCATTTTTGTGGTGTCTTCTGTGCCTGCTGTTGCTACTGCTGCTGATCTTACAAACAATTTTTTGAAATGTGGAGATTCCAAGTTGGGTGCTTCATCATAATTCATTTTTTTTTGGCTCATCTTTCATCGTTTTTAAGAAATCTCAATATGGAAGAGGCCAGGAGCCATTTGGTGAGCTGCATTTCTTGCTACATGTTCACAGACTTACCAGTGGAAAAACCAAACTTCACATGCCACAAATGCAAGCTTGTGTCCCTGTTGGAGGAAAAGTTGCAAAATCTCAGCTACTTTGAAGATCATTAAGGAAGGTGAAGAGTTCTTGGATAGAGCAGAATTATCTCTTCATGTTACAGAAAGAGAAGAAATTCGAAGTACACCTGAAGAAAGAGAGGAATGGAAGCATGTGACCCAGAGAAGCAGGAGGATCAGGAGGCAGTCAGCACCCATACTGCTCAGGAACCAGTACCAGGCTCTCACGCAGGAAAACGATGAAGAAATACATCAGGATAAGACTTTGCCAACAAACAACAACCTTGTATGCCTTCAGAGTCCTCCTGGATGGAGAAAGAAAAATGTTGTGAAGAAGAAACGGAGAGTGGTGGTCATGGGGGATTCCCTGTTGAGAGGAACAGAGGCCGCTATCTGCAGACCGGATATAACTTCAAGAGAAATGTGCTGTCTTCCAGGTGCAAAAATTAAAGATGTGTCTGACAGGATATCAGGACTCTTCAGACCTACAGATGACTACCCATTCCTGCTACTACATGTGGGGACAAATGACACCGCAAGAAATGACCTGGAAACCATCTGCAGAGACTTTGAAGACTTAGGCAAGAAAGTGAAAGAACTGGGAGCGCAGGTGGTCTTCTCTTCCATCCTCCCAGTGGATGGCCATGGAACAAGGAGGTGGAATAAGATTCTGCAGGTGAACAACTGGCTACGTCGATGGTGCCGTCAGCAACGATTTGGATTTATGGATCACGGAATGAATTACCTTTACGATGGACTACTTGCTACAGATGGGGTGCACCTTACGAAGACTGGAAAACATGTATTTGGAAGTCGCCTTGCTACACTTGTAAGGAGAGCTTTAAACTAGAACAACATGGGAAGGGAAGCAAAAGACCAGAAAAAGCCATACACCTGACAAATGCTATTGAGAACTCTGCTATTAGAAGTGGAAAGGAAGAACAAAGACAAAAGAATCTAATTAATAAAAATATTGGAGAAAGAGAAACCAATCACAAACTAAAATGTTTCTATACTAATGCACAAAGCATGGGCAACAAACAAGGAGAATTGGAACTACTAACACAGGAAAAGAAATATGATGTCATTGGAATCACTGAAACTTGGTGGGACGATACACATGATTGGAATACAAGACTAGAAGGATACAACTTATTTGCAAGAAACAGACTTGATAAACGAGGAGGAGGTGTTGCATTGTATGTTAGAAACGCGTATATCTGCACAGAGATTGAAGCTTCAGAGACTGGGAGTTCTTTGGAAACTGTTTGGGTAAGAATACAAGGACAGAACAATGGAAAGGACACCATTGTAGGCATTTACTACAGGCCGCCTGTGCAAGCTGAAGATATGGATGAACTTTTTATTCATCAAATGGCCAAGTTCTCCAAAAAATATGACATAGTTGTCATGGGAGATTTCAACTATCCAGAGATTTGTTGGGAATCTCTCTCAGGCAAAACTAACAGGTCAAGGAAATTCTTATCCTCTCTTGCTGACAACTTTATCTTCCAAAAGGTAGGGGAGAAAACAAGGGGAACTGCTACCTTGGATCTAATCCTTATAAACAGGGAGGAAATGGTTGAGGAGGTAAAATTGGCTGGGACCCTAGGAGGTAGCGACCATGCTATTTTAGAATTTTGGATAACTAGAGGAGGAAGACCTGTGAAGACTCAGACGTCAAGGTTAGATTTCAGAAAGACAGATTTTAAGGGATTCAGAAAGAGAATTGTAGGGATCCAATGGCTGGATATCCTTAAAGACAAAAATGTCCAGGAAGGATGGGAAATCTTGAAAAGTGAAATTCTGAAAGCACAATTGTTAACAATTCCGAAAAGAGGGAAGAATAGGAAGCATTTAAGGAAACCAGGATGGATGAACACAGAACTTAAGCACATGCTAAAAAGGAAGAAAAAAATGTTTATAAAATGGAAAGAGGGAGGCATATCTAAAGAAGAATATAATGCTGTCTGCAGAACCTGCAGGGCACAAATCAGATTAGCTAAAGCTGAAAATGAATTGAGGCTTGCAAGAGATGTCAAAAGTAATAATAAAGGATTTTGGGGATATGTCAAAAGTAAAAGAAAAGTCAAAGATGCTATAGGATTTTTACAGGATGAAAATGATGAAATGGTAAGACAGGATGTTGAGAAGGCTGAACTTTTAAATTCCTATTTTGCATCTGTTTTCTCTCAGAAAGGAAATGTAACATCAACTGTTCTTCACTGTCCTATTAAGGGATTAGAAGAATCCAGGATATCTATAAACAGAAAGATAGTGAGGAAACACTTAGCTAACCTAAATGAATTCAAGTCTCCAGGTCCAGATGAATTACACCCCAGAGTACTGAAGGAGATAGCAGAAGAAATTTTTGAACCCCTCTCCATAATCTTTGAAAATTCTTGGAGAACAGGAGAAGTCCCAGAAGACTGGAGAAGAGCAAATGTTGTTCCTATCTTCAAAAAGGGGAAGAAGGTGGACCCAGGCAACTATAGGCCGGTGAGTCTGACTTCTATACCAGGAAAGATCTTTGAACAGATTATTAAACAACATGTATGTCAGTACCTGGATAAGAATGAAGTGATTAAACAGAGTCAGCATGGGTTTGTAACTAATAAGTCATGTCAGACTAACTTAATTTCCTTCTATGACAGAATCACTGATTGGGTGGATCAAGGAAATGCTGTAGATATAGTATATCTTGACTTCAGCAAAGCATTTGACAAAGTATCTCATACAATCCTTATTGAAAAAATGACTAAGTATGGAATGGACAAGGCAACTGTTAGGTGGATTCATAACTGGCTTAGTGATCGGACCCAAAGAGTGGTCGTAAATGGCTGCACATCCAGTTGGAAGAATGTCTCAAGTGGGGTACCACAGGGCTCTGTCCTGGGCCCTGTATTGTTCAACATCTTTATCAATGATTTAGATGAAGGAATTGAGGGTAAACTGATTAAATTTGCTGATGACACAAAGCTAGGAGGGATAGCTAATACTAGAGAAGAGAGCGAGAGGATTCAAAAAGATATAAATAAACTGGAGAAGTGGGCAGCAACTAACAGAATGGTTTTTAACAGGGAAGAATGCAAAGTACTACATCTGGGCAATAAAAATGAAAAAAGCATATACAGAATGGGAGGAATAGGGCTAAGCAACAGCACATGTGAAAAAGACTTGGGTATACTAATAGATCACATACTGAATATGAGTCAATAGTGTGATGCAGCAGCCAAAAAGGCAAATGCAATTCTAGAATGTATTAACAGAAGCATACAGTCTAGATCACGTGAAGTCATTATTTCCCTCTACTCCTCTTTGGTCAGACCTCATCTGGAATATTGTGTCCAGTTTTGGGCACCACATTTTAAAAAAGACATCAACAAACTGGAGCAAGTTCAGAAAAGAGCGACCAGAATGGTGACCGGTCTGCAAACCCTGTCTTATGAGGAAAGGTTGCAGGATTTGGGAATGTTTAGTTTGAAAAAGAGAAAACTGATAGGAGACTTAATAGCTGTCTACAAATATCTAAAGGGCTGTCACATTGCAGAAGGATCAACTTTATTCTCATTTGCACAAGGAAAGACTAGAAGCAATGGGATGAAACTGAATGGGAGGAGACACAGATTAGATATTAGAAAAAACTTTTTGACAGTTAGAGTGATCAATGAGTGGAACAAGCTGCCACGAGAAGTGGTGAGTTCTCCTTCAATGGAAGTCTTCAAACAGAGGCTGGACAGACATCTGACTGGGATGATTTAGCGAATCCTGCTTTGAGCAGGGGGTTGGACCAGATGGCCCAGGAGGTTCTTTCCAACTCTACGATTCTATGATTCTATGATTCTTTCCTTGGTTTCAAAATCATGTAAGGCAACAGATAATGTCTCTTGGAAATGGTGTTGATCCCTTAGGCTGAAGGGCTCAAATTTAAGGGGCGTAGTGAATGGGTCACCCAAGATGAGGTGAAGATTTCCTGTAGGATTAATATAGTATTTTCCTGTTCGTTTGATTCCAGGACTCCTCTCACTCTAATGTTACATCTCCTGCCCCTATTGTCCAAATCATCCAGTTGAATTTGCAGGTCTCTAAGCATTTTCTGCTGCATTTTGGATGTCTGGTGCAGCTCAGCCATATGGGGTCTGGTTTCATCATGTTCTCCCTCCATGATGACTCAGTTATGCCTTACAAAAGTTGCATGTCCTGTCGCACACAAGCAATTTCAGACCTGCATGTGTCTTTAACCTCTGTTATTAGTGTTTTAAAGTCTTACTTTGAGGGGAAACATGAAAAAAACCTTAACCATTGTGGAGGAAAGTGCTCATCCAGGTGATCCTCCTTCTCAACAGAGGAACCCGCTAAATAATCACTCTCATCAACCTCATGGGAGACACTAGGGGTTAGTCTGGGAGGGTCTTTTTGGTAGTTTAATTCCCCCTTTTTTCCCCAAATTTACCTTTCCCCTCCATGAGGGTCATTATATGATTTTGCTGTGGCACAGGCTCAACAGCCTGATCTTGATCAGGGGTGAGGGAAAGATGGCCTCCTCCTGTTTGCTGAGATTGGTTATTATCAGCAGCATGGAGATCTTGTGGGGTCAGAAACTGTATAAGTCCAACAGCACAACACAGCCCCTGGACTTCTCCTTTATCCGCCACCATCTCCTTACCACCTGGGGATCCAGCGTCTGCTAGACCCGAGTGCAGCTCTCCCTTATCTCTAGCTAGCTGGTATCATGGCCTCCTCATGCTCTTTAGCCACCTCCTCCTCTCTGCAAGATGGCGCCCCCATCCCGGCGGCCCCCTGCTCCCAAAGGAGGAAGGCGTCCAAGGCTGTCACAGGGCCGGTCGGTACCCCTCCGAGAGCACAGGATTTCTCCCCTTCCTGGGACCTATTGGAGCGCCGGTGCAGGGCTCTTCAGCCGGTGAGTTGTGATGCATGACAGGAGCTCTGTAGCCGCACATCCTCTCACACCAGCATTCGGACATGCCCTGTCGCAAAAATTTAATAGTATTCCCCTGCCTCTGCTGCATCTGGTGTGTGTCACCCTCATCTCTACTAGTGTGAATATTGATTATAGTTAGCCCTAGTAGCTGGCATCTTGAGCAGACTGATGCTTGAGTAAGTAATGAGCAGTGATGAGCATGCTTGCTCATCACTAATTGCCAGATATAATAATGAGACTGCAGACTCTGCATTTCAAGCTCAAATAAACTTGGATCCATTAGCAGAAATTGGAGTAGTGTGTCAAGAGCACCTTTGTGAAATACCGTATTTTGCAGATTAGAAGACACACCAGATTATAAGATGCCCGACAAATTTTCGGTTGGAAAACTGGAAAAAAACATGTTTAAATAAAATGTTGGTGCACCTTATAATCTGTTTTAATGGTAGCTTACCTGGTTGGTGGCAGTGGTGGAGCTTCAGGTGGTCGTTGGCAGCAGGAGTAGGGAGATGCTGCATACCCCGTCCTCTTAGAAGACTCGCTGATTCATGAGTTCAGCAGCGATGGCAGGAGCAGTGGAGCTATGCTGCGGGCCTCATACTCTCAGAACATGTTAATGCGGGTGAGATCTCAATCTGCACATGCGCCACCTCCTGCTGTCAGTTTCCTAAAATGCACCGCGGGATATGTACGGAAGACTTCCACTCACTGGTGTTGACATCCTCTGAGAAGACGGGACCCTCAGCATCGCCCTGCTCCTCCTGTCGCCGACCTCCTGAATCAGTGATTCAGACTCCTGTGTTCCATCACTGCCGCAGCCCAGGTAAGATACATTTGGATTATAAAACGTATCCCCTTTTTCTCCCAAATTTTGGGGAAAAAAAAGGTGCATTTTATAATCCGAAAAATATGGTAATATGGGAATCGCTATGGATAAAATCAAAGCATCTTTGTCACCTGCTATGTGGAATGATTATTCAGCCTCTTGGCATATTTGGTGTGAATTCTGTTCTGATACTATTCATGCCTTATTTCATTCTAAAGTTTCTATTGATTTATCTTTGATCCAGCATATTTCAGAAATAATAGTCTTATTGTTCAGTTGCCAGGATTTAAGCAGGGCTAGCCTTTTTCCAGAAATTGAATTGAAATGATATATCTCCAGTGAATAGCTTTTTTCAAGTAAAGCAGATGTTAAACGGTGTTAAGAAAGGAAATATATTCAGGATGGCAGAAGGCCTATTTTTTCAGAGGTGCTATATAGAATTTGTTCAAGACTCAGTTTTGTCTATATCCTACTATGAAACCTTAACCGTCAAAGCTGCTTATTTAATTGCTTATTTCACTGCTTTAAGTTTGGAAGAATTGATCTCTCAGTCTATATATATGTTATTAAGCCCAATTATCTATATATATAAACGCCTTATCGTGTCTGTCTGTAACCGAAATCGTGGCTGCTGACTGGTCGCGGCCGCCAGGCCCCCGCCAGGCCGCAACCAATCAGCGACAGGCTCAGCTGTTTGTATTGGTAAGCTGCGCATGCAGCTGATTGGTCACGGCCGCCAGGCGCAGGCCTTAATCTGTAAAAAAGAGAATTAAAATTAAAAAAAAGTTATTCTCACCTTCCGACGGCCTCCTGTCTTCTTTCCACGCACCCGGCCTCGCGTTCCCAGTAATGCTTTGCGGCTTAGACCGCTGATGACGTCACTCTCGCGAGAATTACTTTTTTTTATTTTTTAATATTATTTTTGTACAGGGCCGCGGCAGTGATTGGTCGCGGCTACAGGGCCGCGTTGCTGATTGGTCGCAGACAGAGGGCTGCGACGCTGATTGGTCGCGGCTACACGGAAAGGGGGGTGAGGGGGCCATGCATACCAGGAAAGGGGGGTGAGGGGACCATACATACCAGGAAAGGGGGGTGAGGGAACCATGCATGCCAGGATTGGGGGGGTGAGGGGACCAGGCATACCAAGAAAGGGGGGTGAGGGGACCATGCATACCAGGAAAGGGGGGTGAAGGGACCATGCATATCATTATTGGGGGTGAGGGAACCATGCATACCAAGAAAGGGGGATGAGGGGACCATGCATACCAGGATAGGGGGGTGAGGGGACCATGCATACCACGAAAGGGGGGTGAGGGGACCATGCATACCAAGAAAGGGGGGTGAGGGGACCATGCATACCAGGAAAGGGGGGGGAGGGGACCATGCATATCAGGATTGGGGGTGAGGGGACCATGCATACCAGGATTGGGGGGTGAGAGGACCATGCATACCAGGACGGGGGGGTGAGGGGACCATGCATACCCCAAAAGGGGGGTAAGAGGACCATGCATACCAGGATTGGGGAGTGAGGGGACCATGCATATCAGGAAAGGGGGATGAGGGGACCATGCATACCAGGAAAGGGGGTGAGGATACCATGCATACCAGGATTGGGGGGTGAGGGGACCATACATACCAGGAAAGGGGGGTGATGGTGAACATACATACCACGATTATGGTGTGAGAGGACCATGCATACCAAGAAAGGGGGGTGAGGGGACCATGCATACCAGGTTAGGGGGTGAGGGGACCATGCATGCCAGGATTGGGGGGTGAGAGGACCATGCATACCAGGACTGGGGGGTGAGGGGACCATGCATACCCCAAATGGAGGGTAAGAGGACCATGCATACCAGAATTGGGGGGTGAGGGGACTATGCATACAGGAAATGGGGGTGAGGATACCATGCATACCAGGAGTGGGGGGGTGAGGGGACCATACATACTAGGAAAGGGGGGTGACGTGAGCATACATACCAGGATTGGGGTGTGAGAGGACCATGCATACCAGCAAAGGGGGGTGAGGGGACCATGCATACCAGGAAAGGGGGTGAGGATACCATGCATACCAGGATTGGGGGGTGAGGGGACCATACATACCAGGAAAGGGGGGTGATGGTGAACATACATACCACGATTACGGTGTGAGAGGACCATGCATACCAAGAAAGGGGGGTGAGGGGACCATGCATACCAGGTTAGGGGGTGAGGGGACCATGCATGCCAGGATTGGGGGGTGAGAGGACCATGCATACCAGGACTGGGGGGTGAGGGGACCATGCATACCCCAAATGGAGGGTAAGAGGACCATGCATACCAGAATTGGGGGGTGAGGGGACTATGCATACAGGAAATGGGGGTGAAGGGACCATGCATACCAGGATAGGGGGGTGAGGGGACCATGCATACCTGGAAAGGGGGGTGAGGATACCATGCATACCAGGAGTGGGGGGTGAGGGGACCATACATACTAGGAAAGGGGGGTGACGTGAGCATACATACCAGGATTGGGGTGTGAGAGGACCATGCATACCAGCAAAGGGGGGTGAGGGGACCATGCATACCAAGAAAGGGGGGTGAGGGGACCATGCATACCAGGATAGGGGGGTGAGGGGACCATGCATACCAGGATTGGGGGGTGAGAGGACCATTCATACCATGAAAGGGGGGTGAGAAGACCATGCATTCCAGGATAGGGGGGTGAGTGGACCATGCATACCAGGATTGGGGGGTGAGGGGACCATGCATACCACGAAAGGGGGGTAAGAGGACTATGCATACCAGGAAAGAGGGGTGATAGAACCATGCATGCCAGGATTGGGGGGTGAGAAGACCATGCATTCCAGGATTGGGGGGTGAGGGGACCATGCATACCCCAAAAGGAGAGTAAGAAGACCGTGCATACCAGGAGAGAGAGGTGAGAGGACCTTGCATAACAGGATTGGGGGGTGAGAGGACCATGCATTCCAGGATTGGGGGGTCAGGGGACCATGCATACCAGGATAGGGGGTTGAGGGGTAGCTTGCATATCAGGATTTGGGGTGAGACAACCATACATATCAGGATTGGGGATGAGAGAACCATACATATCAGGATTGGGGGTGCATTATTGCATTATTATTAAATCTTCAAAAATAAACTGCATATATATTCTAGAATACCCGATGCGTTAGATTCGGGCCACCATCTAGTTAATTATATTGCTATTCATGATAATTACTTGATTTTTGTGTTTTCACATAAGACAACAGATAAATGACAACAAAAGAACATTCATTAGAAGGAACCTGTCATGTGAAAAAATGCTATTAAAATACTGAAATGGGGTTAATCTGCAGGTTAAGAGCACTCTGAAGCTGCCCAGCCAATGCACTTGGAGTCTAGCTACTGTGAGGAAAAGAACTTTATTCCTCACGGCAGCTTTAAGCTTTCAGTCATAGAGCTTCAGTTACTGCTCAGTAATAATAATAATAAATTTTGTTTCTATAGCGCCAACATATTCCGCAGAACTTTACATTTCAGAGCGAACTTGTACAGACGATAGACATTACAGCATAACAATAATCACATAGATTATAACTAGGGATGGGCGAATCCTGAAATACTCGGAATCGCTAGACTCTAACGAGTCCGACTTGGAAACTCGCTACTCGTTGCGAGTCTAGCGAGTCCAATGTTAATGAATGGGGATGCGAGTATTGCAGCGATTCTTGTGCTGCCATTTTTTTTGTTCCGCTTACTTCCCGCATGTAGCTGTGCACACCATGCGGAAAGTAAGCAGAGCAATTGCGGATGGTACCCACGGTCCGGGGGAGAGGAGACTGTCCTCCGGGCTTTGGGTACCATATCCCTGTAAAAAATAGAATTTAAAAATAAAAAATATTGTTATTCTCACCCTCCGACGTCCCGCGCAGCCTTCCCGCCTCTCCACGCATCCGTTCCCAGTAGTCCTTTGCGAAAATGCCCTCGATGGCATCCGTTCTCGCGGGATCGCGAAGTCTCGCGGTCATTCGCGCGACGTCATCGCGAATTACCGCGAGACATCGCGATCCCGCGAGAACGGACGTCATCGCGGGCATTTTCGCAAAGGATTACTGGGAACGGCTGCGCGGGACGTCGGAAGGTAAGAATAACACCATTTTTTATTTTTTTTTACATTCTATCTTTTACTACTGATGCTGCATAGGCGGCCTCAGTAGTAAAAAGTTGGTCACACTTGTCAAACACTATGTTTGACGAGTGTGACCAACCTGTCAATCAGTTCTCCAAGTGATGCTCCAGATCGCTTGGAAAACGCTAGCATTTTGCAAGCTAAATACGCTTGCAAATCGCTAGTTTTCCGCGGGAAAATCGCGGGAATTTAAAATGCGATTTTCCCGTGGAATGGAATTCCGGAATTCTCACGGTAATTTCCGCAAGAGTTCCGGTACGTGTGCACTTAGCCTTATTTGCATTGGACTCGTTACTGTGCGAGTAATCGCTTGGAAACTCACAGAGTACCGACTCCTGCGAGTCCCCTACTACTCGCAGAGTAACGAGTCCTAACGAGTAGATTCGCCCATCCCTAATTATAACAAATACCAAGAGGAATGAGGGCACTGCTCGCAAGCTTACAGTCTATGAGGAAAGTGGTAGACACGAAAGGTGGGTGGTAACAGTTGCCCTGATTGTATGGACCAGCCATAATGTTAAGTGTGTAACAGTACAGACACAGAGGGCTAATGGATGCGTAAAGAATGTGGGAACATGATACGGGGAACCTGGTTATGGTAAAACTTTTTGCTGTGCCGCACAGGGATAGATTAGGTTAATGTGTTGAGGCGGTAGGCCAGTCTGAATAAATGCGTTTCAGGGCACACTTAAAATTGTGGAGATTGGGGACTAATCGTATTGACCTGGGAAGTGCATTCCAAAGAATTGGCGCATCACGTGTAAAGTCTTGGAGACGGGAGTGGGAGGTTCTGATTATTGAGGATGCTAACCTCAGGTCATCAGCTCAGTACAGAGTAATCGGCAGCTTAAACCACGCCACTAAATTGACTGACAGCCAGCTCAGCTGTGCATAAATGTAGAGTCGGCTGTCAATCAGTGCCCGATGGTGGGTACAGATGCCACTCACTTTGTACAGTGCAGTGACTGAAGCCGCGCAAGCTGCTACTCTCACTGGAAGCCCAAGAGTGTCGGAAGGAATTAAGTTACTCTCCTCCCGGTTGCCAGGCTTTCAGTGAGGCAGCTACAGTACACAGCTTCAGAATCCTATTATTGCAGCTGCCACACTAAGGTGTGACTCCTATTAATTGTCTATGGCCAAATTGTATCTCTGTGAGATGTCTTATGTGCAGGAGAAAAACCACTCGTGATTGACGGCACAGTCACTAGCAGCTAGTCCATTTATTGATCAGAAGGCACCTCCTTTTATAGGTTATCAATTATCAATGTAAATCTGTGTTTAAACCCCAAGTCCTCCTTCTTTTGTGATTCTGGTTTTCCCCTAAGTATTACTCATTTTTTATTAGCTGAGTGGACACGTTGTCATATCAGAATCCACTTGAGTTTTGTATAACCAGTTTTCATGTAAGACTTAGAGCACGTACACACATCATTTAATATCTGTGATTCTTATACATATTCAGCAAAGCGTCCATCTTGTCTGTAGGTGTCCATTTTGAATATCTTCATAATTAAATAATTATCCTTAACAGTATTAACCTGCATATTACCTCCTCACCTTGCAATGTTTAGACTAGAATTTAACCTGCATATTAACCCATATCTGTAGGTTAATAGCATTTTTTCCCATGATAGGTTCCCCGTAAGGCCTGTTTCACATTTCCGTTCATTTAACGTTAGTCAAAATCCGCCAGTTTGTGAAAAAACGGATCCGCCCCTTTTTTTGCGGATCCGCCTTTTTCCCCCATAGACTTGCATTAGTGGCGGATTTTGACTGACGGTCGTCCATTGGATCCGTTTTTTGATGGATCCATGAGATTTTTAGCGGTTCCCGGGTGGACCAGACGGACTCTGAAACATTTTTTTGCCATGATGGTCCGCTATTTTGAACTGCGCATGCCTAGAAGATTTGCTCTGGGAACCATTTTAACCCTGAAACTCCGTTCTGGAAGTGGCGAAAAGTCTCTCTCTCTCTCTCTCCTTTTCCAGGCTGCGGTTCCTTTAAAATTCCAATTTCGGTGGATCCGTCAAAACAACGGTCCGGTGGCACACATTGGTGTCACAACGGACACGGATCCGTTTTCCCCATTTTTCATGGATTGCAACTGACGTCAAAAAACGGAGGTGTGAAACAGACCTAAAGGGAATCTGTCAGTTATTTTTTTTTTACATGTAATCTGAGAGCATCATGACATAGTGGTTAATTGCTTCATTCCAGTGATGTGTCACTTACTGGGCTGAGTGCTGGTGTTTTAATAGAATCAGTTTTTTATCAGTAGGAGATTATCACTGCTAGTTGTTTCATACCAGCTAGTCAACTAATTTGTATAACCCTGCCCACAACACTGATTAGCAATTTTCTGACAATATACAGAGTACATAGCTGCCAATCAGTGATGTGGAAGAGGCAATGTAGAACTCAGCATCTGCATCCAGCATGTGACACAACACTGGAATCAGTGTCTCAGCCCCTACATCATGTTACTCTCGGATTACACAGCAAAAACCTGGTGATAGATTCCCTTTAATTGCACAGGATACTAGTTATATTGTTCGGTTTTATGTTGTATTACTTCTATTACAAATCTTCAAAATATGGAAAAGGAAATGAGTAGGAAGAAAAGGGAATAGCTTGAACTCATATTACCATGTCAAGCGCAAACTCAAGTGAGTAGAAAATAAAGTATCATATAAGTTTGTTCAAATTCTGCCTCAAATAGTTTCCATGAACATATTTATTGGTTGTTTTAGGATTGATTAATTAGGTATTGGCACTTGGATGAGTGTTGGTAGTGTGATGGGTGAATTGTGCTCAGTTAAGACCATTGGCCAACACTTGCAGCTTAGATCTTCTATTGAAGGTCCTTTGCCTATCCATTTGGATGGATTATTTGTCACTAAATTTCAATTCCAAAAGTATATTTAACTCCTTAACCCCCAAGGGTGGTTTGCACGTTCATGATCAGGCCAATTTTTTCAATTCTGACCACTGTCCCTTTATGAGGTAATAACTCTGAAATGCTTCCATGGATTCCGGTGATTCTGACACTGTTTTCTCATGACATATTGTACTTCATGTTAGTGGTAAAATGTCATTCAAATAACTTGCGTTTATTTGTGAAAAAAAGGGAAATTTGGCGAAAATTTTGAATATTTCGCAATTTTCCAACTTTGAATTTTTATGCTTTTAAATCATAGAGATATGTCACACAAAAAACTTAATAAATAACATTTCACACATATTTACTTTACATCAGCACAATTTTAGAACCAAAATTTTTTTTGTTAGGAAGTTATAAGGGTTAAAAGTTGACCAGCGATTTCTCATTTTTGCAACACCATTTTATTTTTACGGACCACATCACATTTGAAGTCACTTTGAGGGGTCTATATGAGAGAATATACCCAAAATTGACACCATTGTGAAAACTGCACCCCTCAAGGTGCTCAAAACCATATTCAAGAAGTTTATTAACCCTTCAGGTGCTTCACAGGAAATTTTTGAATGTTTAAAAAAAAATGAACATTTAACTTTTTTCACAAAAAAATTACTTCAGGTCCAATTTTTTTTATTTTACCAAGGGTAACAGGAGAAATTGGACAGCAAAAGTTATTGTGCAATTTCTCCTGAGTACGCTGATTCCTGATATGTGGGGGGGAACCACTGTTTCGGCGCATGGCAGAGCTCAGAAGGGAAGGAGCACCGTTTGACTTTTTCAATGCAAAATTGGCTGGAATTCAGATCGGACGTCATGTCACGTTTGGAGAGCCCCTGATGTGCCTAAACAGAGGAAACCCCCCACAAGTAACCCCATTTTGGAAACTAGACCCCCCAAGGAACTTATCTAGATAGTGGTGAGAACTTTGAACCCACAAGGGCTTCACAGAAGTTTATAAAGTACAGCCGTATAATTAAAAAATCATATTTTTTCCACAAAAATGATCTTTTCACCCCCAATTTTTATTTTCCCAAGGGTAACAGAACCCTAAGAGCTATTGTGAAATTTGTCCTGAGTATGCTGATACCCCATATGTGGGTGTAAATGACTATTTGGGAGCATGGCACAGCTCGGAAGGGAAGCAGCGCCATTTGACTTTTTTGGCTGGAATTGAGATCGGACACCATGTCGCGTTTGGAAAGCCCCTGATGTACCAAAACAGTGGAAACCCCCACAAATGACACCATTTTGGAAACTAGACCCCCCAAGGAACTTATCTAGATGTATGGTGAGAACTTTGAACCCCCAAGGGCTTCATAGATGTTTATGACGTACAGCCGTACAATTAAAATATCATATTTTTTCCACAAACATGATCTTTTCACCCTCAATTTTTATTTTTCCAAGGGTAACAGGACCCCAAAAGTGATTGTGCAATTTGTCCTGAGTACGCTGATACCCCATATGTGGGGGTAAAACACTGTTTGGGCACATTGCAGAGGTTGGAACGGAAGGAGCACCATTTGACTTTTTCAACGCAGAATTGGCTGGATTTGGGTGCATGGCAGAGCTCGGAAGGGAAGCAGCGCAATTTGACTTTTTTGGCTGGAATTGGGATTGGACGCCTTGCCGCATTTGGAAAGCCCCTGATGAAAAAAATGTTTATAAAATGAAAAGAGGGAGGCATATCTAAAGAAGAATATAATGCTGTCTGCAGAACCTGCAGGGCACAAATCAGATTAGTAAAGCTGACAATGAATTGAGGCTTGCAAGAGATGTCAAAAGCAATAATAAAGGATTTTGGGGATATGTCAAAAGTAAAAGAAAAGTCAAAGATGCTATAGGATTTTTACAGGATGAAAATGATGAAATGGTAAGACAGGATGTTGAGAAGGCCAAACTTTTAAATTCCTATTTTGCATCTGTTTTCTCTCAGAAAGGAAATGTAACATCAACTGTTCTTCACTGTCCTATTAAGGGAATAGAAGAATCCAGGATATCTATAAACAGAAAGTTAGTGAGGAAACACTTAACTAACCTAAATGAATTCAAGTCTCCAGGTCCAGATGAATTACACCCCAGAGTACTGAAGGAGATAGCAGAAGAAATTTTTGAACCCCTCTCCATAATCTTTGAAAATTCTTGGAGAACAGGAGAAGTCCCAGAAGACTGGAGAAGAGCAAATGTTGTTCCTATCTTCAAAAAGGGGAAGAAGGTGGACCCAGGCAACTATAGGCCGGTGAGTCTGACTTCTATACCAGGAAAGATCTTTGAACAAATTATTAAACAACATGTATGTCAGTACCTGGATAAGAATGAAGTGATTAAACAGAGTCAGCATGGGTTTGTAACTAATAAGTCATGTCAGACTAACTTAATTTCCTTCTATGATGGAATCACTGATTGGGTGGATCAAGGAAATGCTGTAGATATAGTATATCTTGACTTCAGCAAAGCATTTGACAAAGTATCTCATACAATCTTAATTGAAAAAATGACTAAGTATGGAATGGACAAGGCAACTGTTAGGTGGATTCATAACTGGCTTAGTGATCGGACCCAAAGAGTGGTCATAAATGGCTGCACATCAAGTTGGAAGAATGTCTCAAGAGGGGTACCACAGGGCTCTGTCCTGGGCCCTGTATTGTTCAACATCTTTATCAACTATTTAGATGAAGGAATTGAGTGTAAACTGATTAAATTTGCTGATGACACAAAGCTAGGAGGGATAGCTAATACTAGAGAAGAGAGAGAGGATTCAAAAAGATAGAAATAAACTGGAGAAGTGGGCAGCAACTAACAGAATGGTTTTTAACAGGGAAAAATGCAAAGTACTACATCTGGGCAATAAAAATGAAAAAAGCATATACAGAATGGGAGGAATAGGGCTAAGCAACAGCACATGTGAAAAAGACTTGGGTGTACTAATAGATCACAGACTGAATATGAGTCAACAGTGTGATGCAGCAGCAAAAAAGGCAAATGCAATTCTAGGATGTATTAACAGAAACATACAGTCTAGATCACGTGAAGTCATTATTTCCCTCTACTCCTCTTTGGTTAGACCTCATCTGGAATATTGTGTCCAGTTTTGTGCACCACATTTTAAAAAAGACATCAACAAACTGGAGCAAGTTCAGAAAAGAGCAACCAGAATGGTGACTGGTCTGCAAACCCTGTCTTATGAGGAAAGGTTGCAGGATTTGGGATTGTTTAGTTTGCAAAAGAGAAGACTGAGAGGAGACTTAATAGCTGTCTACAAATATCTAAAGGGCTGTCACATTGTAGAAGGATCAACTTTATTCTCATTTGCACAAGGAAAGACTAGAAGCAATGGGATGAAACTGAATGGGAGGAGACACAGATTAGATATTAGAAAAAACTTTTTGACAGTTAGAGTGATCAATGAGTGGAACAAGCTGCCACGAGAAGTGGTGAGCTCTCCTTCAATGGAAGTCTTCAAGCAGAGGCTGGACAGACATCTGACTGGGATGATTTAGCGAATCCTGCTTTGAGCAGGGGGTTGGACCAGATGGCCCAGGAGGTCTCTTCCAACTCTACGATTCTATGATTCTATGCCTAATGTCACGCCGCGCTCACCTGGGGGCGGGACCTCGGTCCCGACGTCATCTCTTTCGGAGCCGCGGTCACTTCGGGGGTCCCTTCGGGTGCGCACGCGCAGCTCTCGTCCCCGGGTCTCTTCCTCCATGTCATGTCAGTGCTGTATAGGGCTCGGTCCTCTCTTTGGTAATGGAGGACCTCACACGGAACCTGTAGTGGTCATGTGCTTTCTGGCTAGGTCCTGACCCGGAACCAGTAGTAGTCATGTGCTATATCAGACGACCTCCCCCTATGGGAGGTGCCTGATTATTGTTGTGCTTCCTGGCTTGGTCTGCCGTGTCCCTGCCTGGCTGTGCGCTGTATTCAGGTCCCTTGCCTTGCACTCTGTTGTGCCTCTTGGCACACGCTCTGAATCTGCACTCTGCCTCGTACTTGGTTGTGCCTCCTGGCACACGCTCTGACCCTGTACTCTGTCTCGTACTCAGTTGTGCCTCCTGGCACACACTTGGACCCTGTGCTTTGTCTCATACTCAGTTGTGCCTTCTGGCACATGCTCTTATCCTGTACTCAGTCTCTTACTCTGTTGTGCCTCCTGGCACACGTACCAATCCTGCGCTCTGTCTTATGCTCAGTTGTGCCCTCTGGCACACTCCCTGCTCCTGTATTCTGTTACACCTCCTGTGGCGCACCTGCTGCCTGACTCAGTGCTCTGACGTGCTCCTAGCACGCATCCTGCTTCACTCACACCCGGATGAACGAAGTCTCTGTATACCACGTGTTCCCGTGTCCACGCTTTACATGTTCCTGCAGACACACTCACCCACTCGTGTCTCCTGTGAGCCGGCCGCCTGGTGCCAGCAGTCGTGGTGCCTCACCCCCTGGGGCTTGCCCCTGACACTCCCTGTATAGGGGGTGGTCTTCACTAGGTCAGCTCGCCCTGGGAGGGTTGGTGTCACGACCCAGAGGGTCCACTCCAGGAGTCGTCACACCTAAACAGTGGAAACCCCCACAAATGACACCATTTTGGAAATTAGACCCCCCAAGGAAATTATCTAGATGTGTGGTGAGCACTTGAAATCCCCAAGGGCTTCACAGAAGTTTATAATGCATGGGCGTGAAAATAAAAAAAAATCATATTTTTTCCACAAACATGATCTTTTAGTCCCCAATTTTTTTATTTTCCCAAAGGTAACAGGAGAAATTGGACCCCAAAAGTTGTTGCCCAATTTATCTTGAGTACGCAGATACCCTATATGTGGGAGAAAACTACTGTATGGGCACACGTCAGGGCTCGGAAGAGAAGTAGTAACGTTTTGGAATGCAGACTTTGATGGAATGGTCTGCGGGTGTCATGTTGCCTTTGGAGAGCCCCTGATGTACCTAAACAGTAGAAACCCCTCACAAGTGACCCCATTTTGGAAACTAGACCCCCAAAGGAACTTATCTAGATGTGTGGTGAGCACTTTGAATCTCCAAGGGCTTCACAGAAGTTTATAACGCCCGGGCGTGAAAATAAAAAAAATCATATTTTTTAAAAACATGATCTTTTAGTCCCTAAATTTTTTATTTTCCCAAGGGTAAGAGGAGAAATTGGACCCCAAAAATTGTTGTCCAATTTGCCTTGAGTACGCTGATAACCGATATGTGGGAGAAAACTACTGTATGGGCACATGTCGGGGCTCGGAAGGGAAGTAGTGACGTTTTGGAATGCAGACTTTGATGGAATGGTCTGCAGGTGTCATGTCGCGTTTGGAGAGCCTCTGATGGGCCTAAACTGTTGAAACTCCCCACAAGTGACCCCATTTTGGAAACTAGACCCCCTACGGAACTTATCTAGATGTGAGGTGAGCACTTTGAACCCCTTAGTGCTTCACAGAAGTTTATAACGCCAAGGCGTGAAAATATAAAAAATCATATTTTTTTCCACAAAAATGATATTTTTGCCCCCAATTTTTATTTTCCTAAGAGTAACAGGAGAAATTGGACCCCAAAAGTTGTTTTGCACTTTGTCCTGAGTAGGCTAATACCCCATATGTGGGGGTAAAACACTGTTTGGGCACATTGCAGAGCTTGGAACGGAAGGAGCACCATTTGACTTTTTCAACGCTGGATTTGAGATCAGACGCCATGTTGCGTTTGAAGAGCACCTGATGTGCCCAAACAGTGGAAGCCCCCCAATTCTAACTCCAACCCTAATCCCAACACACCCCTAACCCTAATCTCAGCCTTAACCCTAGCCCTAACCCTAACCCTAGCCCTAACCCTAACCCTAGCCCTAACCCTAGCCCTAACCCTAATGGGAAAATGGAAATAAATACATTTTTTTAATTTTATTATGTTTCCCTAACTAAGGGGGTGATAATGGGGGGTATGATTTACTATTTATGGCTGGTTTTTATTTTTGGCAGCTGTCATATGCTAAAAGACGCTTTTTATTGTAAAAATAGTTTTTGCATCACCACATTTTGAGAGCTATAATTTTTCTGTGTTTTGACCCACTGAGTCATGTGAGGTCTTATTTTTTGTGGGACGAGCTGACGTTTTTATTGGTACCATTTTCGGGCATGTGACATTTTTTGATTGCTTTTTATTCCGATTTTATGGATGCAGAATGAACAAAAACCAGCATTTCAATAATTTCTTTTGGTGGGTGCGTTTACACCATTCCGCGTACAGTAAAATTAATAAGGCGGTTTTATTCTTTGGGTCAGTACGGTTACAGCAATACCTAATTTACGTCTTTTTTATGTTTTGGCGCTTTTATGCAATGAAAACAATTTTATATAAAAAATAATTATTTTTGCATCTCTTTATTCTGTGAGCTATAACTTTTTTATTTTTTCGCTGAAGATGCTGTGTGGCAGCTCATTTTTTCTGGGACAAGATGTCGTTTTCAGTGGTATCATGGTTATTTATAGGCGTCTTTTCGATCGCGCGTTATTGCACTTTTTGTTCGGCGGTATGATGATAAAGCTTTATTTTTTGCTTTATTTTTTATTTTTATTTTTTAAGGGGTTCACTAAGGGGGTTAACTAATGGGACAGTTTTATAGGGCTGGTCGTTACAGACGCGGCGATACCAAATATGTGTAGTTTTATTGGGTTTTTTTATTTCCAAAAAATGAATTTATTAGGGAATATTTTTTTTTTAAATTTATTTAGCGATTTTTTAGAAATTATTTTTACACTTTTTTTAACTTTATTACATTGTCCCAGGGGGGACATAACTGTCATGTGACAGATCGCTGATCTGTCACATCACAGATCGCTGTCACAGATCAGCGATCTGTCACAGGCAGTACAGAAGGCTTCCTCGTGCCTGCGCTTTGCAGGCACTGAGGAAGCCAGCTCCCTGCAAGCCCCCGAAGGTCCCTGCCGCCATTTTGGATCCGGGGACCTGCAGGGAAGGCGACCCCCGCAGCAGCGCTGCACATCACGCTGCTGCGAGGGTCGCAGGGAAGCACGGAGGGAGCCCCCTCCCTCCTGATGCTTCCCTAAACCCCCGATACATTGTGATCGTGTTTGATCGCAGTGTGCCAGGGGTTAACGTTTCGGGGGCGGTCCCTGACTGCCCCTGACACATAGTGCCGGGTATCAGTTGTGATACTCAGCTGACACCCGACCTGTCACGTGGACCCGTCCTGTGTGACACGACCCGCAGGTCGGTAATTAAAACAACAAGACACGGCACGTGTAACTGTCCTGTGTGACACGACCCACAGACCAGTAAATAAAACAACATGACACGGGGAAGGGGAAACAATTACAACGGTGGGCCCTGCGATAGGGACTGGGGACGTGGAGACCTCCTGCACTCCCCTAAGTCAGTGTCCCTCACACTCCTAACGTTCCCTATACAGGCTCCTCACCTGTCACCGAGTTGGAACCTGTCACCCTAGCACACCCTACACCTATCCCTTGCTAGGGAGCTGGGTGGAGCAGGCACTGGCCCCACCGCTGTACTAATACACACCAGGGAAAAATGCAAACAGGAATAACACCACTTAGCTTTGCTCTGTTGCTCTTGCTCCCAGCAACAGAGTCCACCACCAGAATGCAGTTTTCCTCCAGAATAGCTGCTACTTCTCCAAGCTTTGTCAGAGCTGCAAGGAACACCTCTCTGTAATTCCTTCCTTCACCAGACTTTACACCAGAGCTCCCCTGAGCTGCTCTCTGTAGTTCCTTCCTTCTCCAGTCTTGGTTGGAAATGAGCAATATTACCAACCTCTGCTCATAGACCATGTGACCCTATATAGGAAAAGGGAATGATCAAATGATCTGGGGCCAAAAGCTGCTATAATCCCAGTGACCACCGGGGGCAAAAGGCAAAGCAATGAAACATCAAGTGCAATGATCCTAACGGCCACCGGGGGCAAAACTAGAACTGAAACCACCAGCTTAAGGAAAAAAAAAGGTTTCTAGTGCTTTTATCTGTCATAGTCCAGCATGGATCATGACACGGCCACGATCAGCGGCGCTTGCCACGTGAGCGCCGCTGATCGCTATGACATACTATCCCATCCCTGGGAATTAAGTCCTAGAGCACATGGACGGGATAGTACGTCATATGGCAGAAAGGGGTTAAAAATGTTTGTCTTTTTTAAAGTTAGAAAATCTTAACATTACTTACCACTCCTGTCATATACTGTAATTGCAGCCACTGAAGCCTCTAGATTAGGTTTGAGTATTAATGACATTATGCAAATACACAGGTTTCAAGGTAATATTTTAAGATTTAAGCTTGTTTATTGTTTGGATAGAGGGCCAGTCTTTCACTTTTTGGGGCCGAAAGGAGGGCTTCACTTCAAAACAATACAAAGAATTCGATTATAGATCCAGGTCAAGTCCAAATTCTTTGGTTAGGTATTAAAGATCTCGGAGGCAATTAACAGTTAACTTTATGTTTAAAATGTTTGGCCTTTTCATGATTTAATTATAATGTTTGTTGGGAGTGAAGATAAAAACAATTAATGTTTTTTAATTATATGAAAATTGATACAGCTTGTTACTTTGCTATTTAAAGGGGTTGTTCACTACTTTGACAACACCTTCTTATTTCTCCTGTTTGACCCCTTTAAAATAAAAACATATTCTCCCATCCCATGCCAATGGAGGCGGCGCTCACGTTCCCGAGGCTCTCAGGAGTGTTGCCTAATCAGCACTGGCATTACTCTCCCTGCCTTCGGACACATCAAACATCAGTGACAGTGTATTGATGCCCTATCCTAAGGATAGTCCATCTATATTAAATTACGGGACAATCCCCTTAAGAAATATCCTCAGCATAAAAAAGGACCACTAGTTCTTAAATGTTGATCTCAACATCGTTGAGTCTGTCTGAGGTTGCATGAAGAGACAGAAGGATTTGCACAGGCCTACAGCGACAGAAGATTTGTGGTTAGTTCCCCAACTTTTGTGGCATAACCTCCCGCTGAGCTCCTTCAAACACTGTGTGCAATTGTAAGAATAATTGATGACTTCATGCTGTTTTGAAGGCAAAGGGCAGTCACACCAAATATTGATTTGATTTAGATTTTTCTTTTGTTCATTCACTTAACATTAGGTTAATTTATAAAAATAACCTATTAGTGCTTCTAATTTTTAATTCATTCTTACCAACATTTTTTCCACGCGCTTAAAAAATATATACACATGTAAGATTACACTTCCAAATACAAATAAATACATATTTATTTAAGATGTTGAACTTTTCTCAGTGAGCAATGTCATCAGTTTAATCTTGACAGCTTTCATCAGGAGGTATAAAAATGTAGAAACCACTCTACAGAGACAAATACAAATTCCCCAATGGACAACATCATTTAAGGTAGCGGCAAAAGCCACAAAATGTATGAATATTCTTGAGACTCATTATAAGCTGGTCCATAGATACTATCTCACTCCGAATAGACTCAGATACTTTGGAGGGGGGGGGTCTGGTCTATGCTGGCGCGGATGTGGATCACAAGCTGACTTGCTTCATGTGTTTTGGGGATGCCCTATTTTAAAGGTATATTGGCTCAAGGTTTTTCAATTAATTTCGATTATATGTAACTGGCGCGTCCACCCACATCCAGCCCTAGCCTTGTTACTTATTGGAATCTATAGGTTTAAAAAAGAAAAATTTCTGGTCGCTCATATTCTAATGTCTGCTGTGTATCTTATAGCGAAAGGTTGGAACAACATGCAATCACCTGATGTTGTAACATTGATTATACTGGTTGACAAACATTACACATATGAAAAAATTCACTATATTAATAATCTATCAATAAAACTATTTGGAGATAGATGGAATAAATGGTTAGAACTCAAATCTAAATTAGAAAATGTTTTTATATCTTGAACCCTTTTTTTTTTTTTCCCTTTTCTCACTCATATTATGCTCAAAACTTCATATTTCCAGATGCCTGCCGGTGTTTCTACATTTGCCCATTGGTTGTTTTGTTTATTATTGTTTACATTCATCTCAAGTGTCCTCATTTTTGAAACATGATGGAAAATAGCATCATACTATATTGTATTGTTGTACAATGCTCAAAATGCTATATGGAAATGACACATTATATGAATGTATGTTTTTTTATATTTCTGTTATCTTGAAAACTTTAATAAAAACATTGTTTAAGAAAATGGTTTATTCTTCCATACACAAGTAGCAGCATAGAAGTTGATTATCCTTCAATAATAATAATAAGCTTTATGTAGCGCCAACATATTCCGCACCGCTTTACAATTCAAAAGTTCATATACAAGATAGATAACACCTTAATAAAGTTCCTAAAATGATAGATTATGACTGGTGATAAAGAGGTGTCTGACTTTTTTAACTAATTTGTAACTTATTTGTTCTTATTTGTTCTCATTTGTTTGTATATAAGATTCTACAAAATGATTATCTTTGGGGAAAAGGGCCGTAAATCACTCATGAGTTGTAACGCCAGAGCACCCAATGACAATTCAGTGTTATGGGTAGAACTTCTGATTCATTCATTAAATGAATCCATAAATAAATCCAGTTCAAGTAGAAACCAGTCAATATTATTAAGCATATATTGGACAGGATGAAAACCCTTTGATAGTGATTTAAGTATAATATTAGTAAGAAGAATAGATATTCTCATCTAGTCTTCATCTAGTCCTGATTCTCTCCTTCTCCTTGATAATTGGGTCTATCTATTGTCTTGATTTTTTACTCCTTCAACAGTGTTTTCAATCATCATGTCAGTGTCTCTTTTTTACATTCCTGACTGTTTTCTAGAATAATTCCCATAGATGGACAAGGTGATAAGTCATCAGTGGGATCTGAATCATCTGTCGCAAGTCCAACATTACAATTATATGATCTCTTATTTCTTCATCTTGGTACAAGAGTTAGGGTCCCGTTACATTTAACGATGCACCAGCAATCCCGACAATGATACGACCCAGTCAGGATCACTGGTGCATCGCTAAATGGACGCTAGTGAGATGCCAAACAGGCAGATCTCACTAGCGACACAGCAGCCCGTCGGCGGTCGCTCATACCTGTCACACCGCAGCGATCATGACGACTTCCGTCTGCGTCCATGCATTGCTAGTCGGCGCCAGCGGGACACAGACGAGAAGAAAATGGTCCAGGATGTTCCAGCGCGAGCAGCGATATCTAGCGGGGAGCCGGGTCGGAGGTAAGTGTCACATGTAGCGAGATCGCTAGTGATATCGCTGTTGCGTCACAAAATCGGTGACGCTTTAGCGATATCGCTAGCGATCTCGCTATGTGAGAAGGGGGCTTTAGTCTTATTTTTCATCCAGAGGGATGCTATAAATGAACCAAGGTTCGCCAATTTAAAACATGTTCACTTTTATTGGCTTCCATGTATCTAAAACACTCAGCTCTTTAATGTGTTCAATTTCTATTTTACATTATTTAACTTTTTCATTAACTTTTTTCTTTAAAGATGAAAAAAGAAAGGCAGCACTCCATATGTATTTCAGGTGAAAAAGTGGATTTATTCAAGCCACGCCATGTGGGTCGGAATAAATCCACTTTTTCACTTGAAATTCATATGGTTGCTGCCTTGCTTTTTTCTTCTTTATGGACTTTGGCAAGTATTGGATAAATTGCTGAGGAGGCCTCAGCATCGTACACTGTAGTGTTGTGCTCTTCCATTTTTTTCTTCATTTTTTTTCTTTATAGTTCTACTTCAGTCTCCTTCAAACATTTACCAATGTTGTCCAATGCGGTATGTCTGATATTTTTTGTGTTTCATTGTCTCACAATTTCATTGCATTTTTTAAGGGTTTGCATCAGTTCATGTAAAGAACATGCCTACAACTGTGAACATTTGTTTTTCTTTTTATTGTAAAGCAAAAGACAAATAGGACAAAATAACTGAAACCTTCAGTGTGCATAGCTATTTAGCCTCCTAAATTCAGTAATCTGTATAGCCTCCTTGTGGGGCAATTACAGCTGCAAGTTGCTTTGGATATGTCTCTATAAGCCTTCCACATCTTGCTACTGGGATTTTTGACCATTACTCAAGACAAAACTTCTCCAGCTCCTTGAAGTTAGATAGTTTCTTCTGGTGAACAGCAACTTCAAGTCTGACCACAAATTCTCAATTGGATTAAGTTATGGACTTTGAATAAGGCACTCCAAAACATCTACTTGTTTCCCCTTAAACCACTCGAGTGTTGTTTTAACAGCATCCTTTGGGTCATTGTCTTCTTGGAAGGTGAACCGGAGTCCCAATCTCAAATCACTGACATACTGAAAAGGTTTTGCTCAAGAATATCCTTATATTTAGAACCACCTATCTTCCCTTTGATTCAAATAATTTTCCCTGTCCCAGCTGCCAAAAATCATCTCCACAGCATAATGGTACCACCACCATGTTTCACTGTGAGGATGGTGTTCTTGGAGAGATGAACTGTTGGATACTCCAGTCTGTGCTTGGGAACTCTGCTCCTTCTATGATTAATGCCTTCCTTGCCTGGGCTGGGAGTTTTGGAGGGCGGCCCTCTCTTGGCAGGTTTGTTGTGGTACGATGTTTCTATTCATTTGATGATAATTGATTTGATAGTGCTCCGTGAGGATCATCAAAGATTGGGATATGTTTTTATAACCCAATCCTGACTTGTACTTTTCAACAACATTTTCCCTGACCTATTTGGAGATCTCCTTGGTCTTCATGGTGTTGTTTGGTTAGTGGTGCCTCTTGCTTAATGGTGTTGCTGCCTCTGTGGCCTTTCAGAAAAGATGTGTATATACTGTCAGACCATGTGACACTTAGATTTCACTAAGCATGTGACTTATGAAGATAATTGGTTGCACCAGAAATTTGTAGGGGCTTTATCACAAAAGGGGTGAATGCATATGCACATGCCAAGTTTTAGTTATTTGATCCCATATTTTAATTTATGCCTATACTTTTCTCACTACACTTCACCAGCTTAGACTATTTAGTGTTGATGCACACAGAAATTGGATTACAAAATTATTTAAACACAGGTTGTAATGTAATGTAACAAAATAGTTAAAAAAAGGAATACTTTCTCAAGCCACTGTAAATATTACATATTTAATAGCATTATATCAATGGAGTATTAGTAATATGCCTAAATTTTGCACAGAATTGTACATTATCCATCAATAATATGTAGTAAGTTGCAGGTGTGGTCTATGTCCTCTCAAAATCCCCATTTTTTGAAAATAAATACTTAAACACAAAGCATTCATGTAACTCAGTGTAAATTAGATGTTTCAACTCAACTTCCTATTTATTTTTTCAACACATTCACTGAGAGACCACTTAAAAAGTTGCCGTTAATTCCAGGACTAACTAATATTCTGTACGTGTCCTCCTCCATGTATCAAAATGCATTAGAGATTTTCTGTCAGGATTCGAACCTAGCAGCTCCTGTGCACCAGCTCTTCCTTCTGAGCTATTCAGCTTGCTGGACAGTTCCCTGCTTATCCCAATACTTGAACCTATGTTGTTGCTGATGTCTCCTCCCTGAGCTTCTTGTTGGTTACCTCCCTGAGTTCCTGATTGGTTAATTTTGATTGCACACCCTATTTAAACCTGACCTTGCTCTCAGTTCCTTGTGTGATGTTAGGAATCTGGTTTCTGACATGTCTATACAGAAACCCAGATTCTCACATGCTGCAGTCTCTTGCCCATCTGCTGCAGCAGAAGGGATTGCTGAGGAGATTGTCTCACAACAACTGTCTCCAGAGGCTAAGTCCTTTATTCCATCTATTGGGCATGCTCACGGGACGAGCTCCTTTTGGACTTCGGGAGTCAGGTGCTCAGGTCCCGCTCTGGATCCTATTGGCTCTTCCTGGACTCCAGGAGATTTCCAGAAGGTCCCGTGCGCTATAAAAAGTGCGCATGGCCGTTCCGCCATGCGCTAGTGTAGCATATTATGCTGTGTGTGTATGGTGATGGATGCATGGACTGGTGACTGACTCATTAAGAAACCCCTTCCCTTGGTTAATACGAATGGTGACAGAGTGTCGGTCTAGTCAGTTACAGGGCCAGCGCGCCATTGCATCCCTGCCACAGCAGCCTAGCGTCAGTATTGCGCTTGCCTGATAGCAGCGTCCTCTTGCGGCTGTGTTCCTGCCGCGCTGCGGTTGCAGCACAGTGTACATCCGCGTTTGCGACGTCTCTGCCACAGATGTATACAGTAGGTCTAGACGGAGTTGGTGCCGTCAGCTTTCACCTCTCCTGTGACCAATTACCGCGTCTGTGTCGCTGAGTCCCTGTGAGTTAAACAGACTCAGCGCTTTTCTATTTCTGTTTATGCTGGCAGCTCTGTGAGTTTAACTGAGCTTGCCCAGTGCACCAGGGTGACGTAATAACCCCGTGCACTATACCGCCTTATATTCTGCCACCTCCTAGCAGCGGTCTTACCATCTGCTGCACGGTGGACCCCGGGTGGCGAAGGCACTTTATTTATAATTTTTATTTAGTGCCTTCCGCCACTACTAACATGTGATTATTGAGCTACCTGCCTTTAGTCAAGCATCCTTCCACTTGTTGCGTCTTCAAATGATACTGCTGCTCCTGGTAAACGACTCCTGGCTTCTTTGCTATGATTCATACTTATTTGTTCAAACGATATTGTTCCTCCTGGTAAATGCCCCCGGGCTTTCTTGACTACAATTCCTGCTTATTCATTCAAACTACATTGCTGTTCCTGCGTATTGATTCCTTGGCTATTCCAGACTACGCTACGTTTGGTATAACTGTTTGGTATAACTTAGTAGTTTGGAGCAGGGAATCTCTATGTCATGACATAGAAATTGCCAATATGAAGAGAGGAGGGAAACAACTCACAAGCAAAGAACAGTCTTTATTAACGAAGGTGCATAGCAGAGGATTAAAAACAAAGGATGATGACATCAACACGTTTCGAGTGATCAAACAAACACCCTTATTCAAAGATTTCCATCACTACTAAGTCATTTCTTAAATGTTTTTAGTTCCTGTGAATCTAATCCGTAACACATTGTTAAAACACATGACAGACATATAGAGCAATAAAAACAATTTGGTTCACACTAGGGGTAAGGAAAACTATTAAAAAGTTATTGGAGCCTAAACACAAGGGGTAAAGTTATTACCTGTGGAAAATGCATGTGAGCTGGATTCCTCCTCTCTCCCTGTTATCAGTATAGAACTCTTAACTAAATACTAACCCTATATGCAAAGATATGTGGTAGAGATGAGCGGATCGATCTGCGGAGCATCAAGTTTGAGTCAAATTTCCTGAAATTCGCAGTTTTACGCAAATTAGAACGTTTTGAAATCCGAGTAGCAAAAAAAAAAAAATGCTGCCCAGCACCATTTTGCACAATGATAATGCTATTTTCCATTGCCATCCAGGCTTCCCCATATTTCCCTGCTGTTATTACATATTATGGAATATCATACCTTGGACAGTGGTGGTCAGTGCCTGGGCCATCACAGATCACGAGTTCCCAGTGAGGCACAGTTTGTGTGGCTGAGTTATTTTCCCCAGAGTCACTGAGTAAGTCCAGGGTCACACTAGCGTATGGCATCGGATGCAAGAGCATCGTATGCGATATGCTAATGACCCTCGGCTCCTGCTCTGCTGCTCATGCTACTGTGCTCTGAGCCTCTCACACAGAGACTTATATGGGTGCGAGTGAGCCGAGACTCGGCCGAGTGTCGGTGACAATCGCAACATGCTGCGATTTCACTTGCACGTAGAATACGGCTGAGAAAAAACGTTTATGGGAGCTGTTTAATTTTGTAGAAAAAAAGCAGATCACAGACATGGCACAAAACTAAAGTCATTTCAAATGGCAACTTTCTGGCTTTAAGAAACACTAAAAGAAATCAAGAACAAAAAATGTGGTAGTTAGTAATGGTTACTTTTTTAGACCAAGCATAGGGGAAAAATGGAATCACTCAATTCTGAGGGAAAAAATTATGGAATCATGAAAAACACTCCAACACATCACTAGTATTTTGTTGCACCACCTCTGGCTTTTATAACAGCTTTCAGTCTCTGATGCATGGACTTAATGTGTGTCAAACAGTACTCTTCATCAATCTGGCTCCAACTTTCTCTGACTGCTGTTGCCATATCAGCTTTGCAGGTTGGAGCCTTGTCATGGACCATTTTCTTCAACTTCCACCAAAGATTTTCAATTGGATTGAGATCCGGACTATTTGCAGGCCATGACATTGACCTTATGTGTCTTTTTTCAAGGAATGTTTTCACAGTTTTTGCTCTATAACAGGATGCATTATCATCTTGAAAAATGATTTCATCATCTCCAAACATCCTTTCAATTGATGGGATAAGAAAAGTGTCCAAAATATCAACATAAACTTGTGCATTTATTGAAGATGTAATGACAGCCATCTCCTCAGTGCCTTTACCTGACATGCAGCCCCATATCATCAATGACTGTGGAAATTTGCATGTTCTCTTCAGGCAGTCATTTTTTATAAATCTCATTGGAACGGCACCAAACAAAAGTTCCAGCATCATCACCTTGCCCAATGCAGATTCGCTATTCATCACTGAATATGACATTCATCCAGTCATCCACAGTCCACGATTGCTTTTTCTTAGCCCATTCTAACCTTGTTTTTTTCTGTTTAGGTGTTAATGATGGCTTTCATTTAGCTTTTCTGTATGTAAATACCATTTCCTTTAAGCGGTTTCTTACAGTTCGGTCACATACGTTGACTCCAGTTTTCTCCCATTGGTTCCTCATTTGTTTTGTTGTGCATTTCCTGTTTTGGAGACATATTGCTTTAAGTTTCTGGTCTTGATGTTTTGATGTCTTCCTTGGTCTACCAGTATGTTTGCCTTTAACAACCTTCCCATGTTGTTTGTATTTGGTCCAGATTTTAGACACAGCTGACTGTGAACAACCAACATCTTTTGCAACATTGCGTGATGATTTACCCTCTTTTCAGAGTTTGATAATCCTCTCCTTTGTTTCAATTGACATTTCTCGTGTTGGAGCCATGATTCATGTCAGTCCACTTGGTGCAACAGCCTTCAAAGTGTGATCACTCCTTTTTAGATGCAGACTAATGAGCAGATCTAATTTGATGCAGGTGTTAGTTTTGGGAATTAAAATTTACAGGGTGATTCCATAATTTTTTCCCTCAGAATTGAGTGATTCCATAATTTTTCCCCTATGCTTGGTTTAAAAAAGTAACCATTACTGACTACCACATTTTTTGTTCTTGATTTCTTTTAGTGTTTCTTAAAGCCAGAAATTTGCCATTTGAATTGACTTTAGTTTTGTGCCATGTCTGTGGTCTGCTTTTTTGTACAAAATTAAACAACTGAATGAACATCCTCCAAGGCCGGTGATTCCATCATTTTGCCAGGGGTTGCACTGGTCCGAGTGCTAAGCAATATTTTTTTCGCATAGCACTCGTCCATATTCATCGTTAGTGTGACGCCAGCCTAAGTCTCCCATCTTTAGAGTGTATGCTGTTATGGTCAGCTGTGTCCTCTCCTGTAGAGTGTAAGCTCTAATGGTCATAAAATGTTAGAGTTGGAAGCGACCTCCTGGGTCATCCGGCCCAACCCCCTGCTCAATGCAGGCTTCACTAAATCACCTCAGACAGATGTCTGTCCAGCCTCTGTTTTGAAGACTTCCATTGAAGTCAGCGAGTCTCTCTCTCTCTCTCTCTCGCCCATTTCCACCTCGAAAGCAGAAAGCAGATTCTGTCATAAACAGAACTATTGTACTGTATAGGCCCCATATCCTGTTGTTGTACAGGTGCCCTTTCCTGTCGATTGTCGCCACTGCTGTAGAGTGTAGGCAATTATGATCAGTTGTGTCCTCTTTCTCCTGTATAGTGTTAGCTATTACAGTATGTTCATTGAGGTCCTTTTTTCCTCTCCCCATATATATTTTCCAACTAATTACAAGCTTGCCAGCATTGAGATTCACACAAATTTATTTTCCACAAATCTAATTTTTTCAAAACATCCTCTCATCTATAGTATATGGAGCATGGAGGTCAACATATAGAGAATCCCAAGATTTCTGGTGGGAATTAAAAGGTAATAATACTTTTAAAAATGAGACCTGCAAGAACTACACAACCATTAACAATAACTTGGCATAGAGCAACATTTCTTCATTAATTTTAAAATGATTATTTTTAAAAGGCGTTGTTACCTCTTAGAAAAGTTTCTTACAAGTGTCTTTAGAAATAAAAAAAGTTATGTTAATGAAAGTGACTAAACTTCCAATTGTGCAAAGATATGATTAAAAGCACCACAATGCAGGATGTACGTGTAATTGAAGCTGAATAATCCAGCCGATGTACGGTAATTCTGCTTGACTTGCTCTAAATGGGGGGTCTGCTCATCATAATACCATCTTTATTTTAACATTTTGCAAAGTAGTAACAAATTGTTAAATGACAGTTAAAATATACTCTCTGCTAGTTGGCGAATCGCGCTGTTTAGCCAGACCTAAACAAAGATGTCAGGCAAGTAAATGATAGTACTTTTAAATGTCAGCACTCTCTTAGCAGTAGAAATCAGAAGATGTATACATGAGTTAAAAATAATGTATGAGTCAAACATTTCAGAGCTGTAGTCTGTGAATTGTGGCTTGAGGGACATGAAAACATTTGAAATGTATATTATGAGAATATAAAAAAACTTATAGAAAATATTTAGCTTGTTGCTCTTCAAAGAAAACCAATGTAGAACAGGCGTAACTTCATAGTCATATAAGTAAATATGTTTCTTTAGGTTTTCATATTGTCTAAATTACTTATTACTCTTTAATTTAATAGTGGTGCAGTAAAGTCAATCCTGTTAAATTGGGCAGGCTGGGGTGAAAAACTGAATTTCTTCAATTATGAGCCAATTGTGACAGTGAGAAGAATGCCTTTTATGTCCGAAAGGGTTTGCTACTTACAATATTTAAGAAATACTTCATTTTTGTCGGATATTCATATTTTTTTAATTGCCAATATGAGGGCATTCTTAAATTCTTTAATAGGTAAAATTGTAAGGTGCCTGTAAAAATCACGTTACTTTGCAATTTTTCTCTTATTAAAAACCCTCTCCAATCTGAAGAACGGATGAATTTTTAATTTATTTACTGCTCATTGTCAAGGTTGCCGGTAACCTCTGTACTCTACCAGTGGTAGCCATTTCCTATGCTAGGAGCACAGGGCTTACAAGCTCGATTCTGTAGAGCTTGTAAGTGCTGCTCTGAAGTGATTTGAATCACTGAATCCAAGGTTGGAAAGGCAAAACTGCCTCTGCTTGCAGCATTGGAGAGCACATACTGTATATTGAGCAAGCAGTGTGACGATGCTGCTGGTTCAAACTGACAATCAATCAGTTCACAACCTCCTGGCAAGCAGGAAGCCAGGAGGCTGCGACATGATCAGCTCCTCAAGATGCAGCATGAGACAACACCTTAATGGGAATCTGTCACCCCATTTTTGGCCTATAAGCTGTAGCCACCACCATCAGGGGCTTATCTACAGCATTCTGTAATGCTGTAGATAAGCCCCTGATGTAACCTGAAAGATAAGAAAAATGAGTTCGATTATACTCACCCGGGGGTCCGATCCGGTCCAATGGGTGTCGCGGTCCGGTCCGGTGTCTCCCATTTTCTAGTGATGATGTCCTCCTTCTTACTTCTGCAGCGGCTCCTGCACAGGCGTACTTTATCTGCCCTATTGAGGGCAGAGTAAAGTACTGCAGTGCGCAGGCGCCGGGAAAGGTCAGAGAGGTCCGGCACCTGCTCACTGCAGTACTTTACTCTGCCGTCAATAGGGCAGATAAAGTACACCTGCGCAGGAGCCGCTGCAGAAGTAAGAAGGAGGATGTCATTGCTAGAAGATGGGAGGTGCCAGACCGGACCGCGACACCCATCGCACCTGACCGTGCCCCCCGGTGAGTATAATCTAACTTGTTTTTCTTTTCTTTCAGGTTAAATCGGAGGCTTATCTACAGCATTATAGAATGCTGTAGCTAAGCCCCTGATGGTGGTGGCTGCAGCTTATAGGCCAAAAATGAGGTGACAGATTCCCTTTAAGGCTAGAAAAAAAGAGACAAGTTCACATAGGGTGACTCAGTATAGGGTAGTGCAGATTAGGGTGAGGTGAAGGGGTGCTCACCTGACTAGGTTGTGAATGTCACAACCTCATTTTGGAGTATACAGCTGCTGCAGTCACACCCGCAGATTGAACAAAATCTTCCTCTGCAAATATATTGAGATGTAAAAGGAGATTGATGTTTCTGGTTGAATGCACTGTTGCTGAAAAAGTGGATTTGCTATGTAGTCCATTTTTTTTTAACAAGATTTCGGTACGAACTTGAAACATGTAAAACAACTTTTCCCAGCAACAGCATGGTAACCCAAAAACATCCATCTCCTTTTACTCCTCAACCACTTTAGGTTTTCATAGTATTATAGGTAAATAATTAGAAACACAGAAATAGCCACTAGTTGGCAGGTATAAAAGTATATCAGTATCAGATATACTTAGACTGATAACCCATCACAGTTTACAACGCTTGTTTTTATCAGCTCTTTTTGATGTTTCGGTGCTACAAGAAAAGTAATAATTTATAACATGCGCCTCAAAGCCAAAAATGTGTATGTTGTCTTTACAGATATGCCCTGCTGGCTTGTGTTCTGTCTTCCTCTGTGTCATTTAGCTGCTTGGGATATTTTTGAAACACCATTTATTGTACAAAGTAAATCAGTCTCCAGTTTTACTGTTTCCCATTTTAATGGCAAGCGTCTGACTTCATTTATTTGGAAGACGGAGTAAAAGGCAATCAATAAAAAAACGAGAATTTGTAAAAAGGTCACAGCAAGCAAGTAGAGCATTAAAGCTTTAAATCTAAGGAACATTCCAGTCCACAAAGGCAAAAGTATAATTTTTCTATTTTTCTCCACTGTCTTTTGTGCCACATCTTATCACTACAATGTAACAAATGCAGGTGTCTCAGTCTATTATCTGTACAATGCCAACAATAACACGAGCAGCAATTTTCTTTAGTAATATAGGATACTGTATATTCTTTGGGATTGTATATTTTTCAATCCATTCTGGTCTAGAATGCATTGTTATAGAGGTATTTCAAAGCCATTTTCCATACATACGGCAATAAAGCGCCAAAGTGCTTCTGTGTTTATACATTCCCAGCTTGTATCAATAATCAGCGCAGTGAGCTAGAAGGAGAGAGACTATTTTTATCCGGTAGTGACCTTCGAGAAATGTAATATTTCTCATTTGTAGAGTATACTAAGAGAATGTGTTATTGGTTGGTCAGATGTGTAGGAAGTATACATGATGTATAGTGATGATGATGATTAGCAGTAATAATATTTGGTAATGATACAGTGGGGAAAAAAAGTATTTAGTCAGTCAGCAATAGTGCAAGTTCCACCACTTAAAAAGATGAGAGGCGTCTGTAATTTACATCATAGGTAGACCTCAACTATGGGAGACAAACTGAGAAAAAAAAATCCAGAAAATCACATTGTCTGGTTTTTTTTTCATTTTATTTGCATATTATGGTGTAAAATAAGTATTTGGTCAGAAACAAAATTTCATCTCAATACTTTGTGATATATCCTTTGTTGGCAATGACAGAGGTCAAACGTTTTCTGTAAGTCTTCACAAGGTTGCCACACACTGTTGTTGGTATGTTGGCCCATTCCTCCATGCAGATCTCCTCTAGAGCAGTGATGTTTTTGGCTTTTCGCTTGGCAACACGGACTTTCAACTCCCTCCAAAGGTTTTCTATAGGGTTGAGACCTGGAGACTGGCTAGGCCACTCCAGGACCTTGAAATGCTTCTTACGAAGCCACTCCTTCATTGCCCTGGCGGTGTGCTTTGGATCATTGTCATGTTGAAAGACCCAGCCACGTTTCATCTTCAATGCCCTTGCTGATGGAAGGAGGTTTGCACTCAAAATCTCACGATACATGGCCCCATTCATTCTTTCATGTACCCGGATCAGTCGTCCTGGCCCCTTTGCAGAGAAACAGCCCCAAAGCATGATGTTTCCACCACCATGCTTTACAGTAGGTATGGTGTTTGATGGATGCAACTCAGTATTCTTTTTCCTCCAAACACGACAAGTTGTGTTTCTACCAAACAGTTCCAGTTTGGTTTCATCAGACCATAGGACATTCTCCCAAAACTCCTCTGGATCATCCAAATGCTCTCTAGCAAACTTCAGACAGGCCTGGACATGTACAGGCTTAAGCAGTGGGACACGTCTGGCACTGCAGGATCTGAGTCCATGGTGGCGTAGTGTGTTACTTATGGTAGGCCTTGTTACATTGGTCCCAGCTCTCTGCAGTTCATTCACTAGGTCCCCCCGCGTGGTTCTGGGATTTTTGCTCACCGTTCTTGTGATCATTCCGATCCACACGGGGTGGGATTTTGCGTGGAGCACCAGATCGAGGGAGATTATCAGTGGTTTTGTATGTCTTCCATTTTCTAATTATTGCTCCCACAGTTGATTTCTTCACTCCAAGCTGGTTGGCTATTGCAGATTCAGTCTTCCCAGCCTGGTGCAGGGCTACAATTTTGTTTCTGGTGTCCTTTGACAGCTCTTTGGTCTTCACCATAGTGGAGTTTGGAGTCAGACTGTTTGAGGGTGTGCACAGGTGTCTTTTTATACTGATAACAAGTTTAAACAGGTGCCATTACTACAGGTAATGAGTGGAGGAAAGAGGAGACTCTTAAAGAAGAAGTTACAGGTCTGTGAGAGCCAGAAATCTTGTTTGCTTGTTTCTGACCAAATACTTATTTTCCACCATAATATGCAAATAAAATGAAAAAAAAACAGACAATGTGATTTTCTGGATTTTTTTTTCTCAGTTTGTCTCCCATAGTTGAGGTCTACCTATGATGTAAATTACAGACGCCTCTCATCTTTTTAAGTGGTGGAACTTGCACTATTGCTGACTGACTAAATACTTTTTTTCCCCACTGTATTTCTCTTTTTACCCCTTTCTACTAGTGAATCATTTTTTGTTTTTTAATTTTGTTAAAACAAATCCATATCATGCGACCTTCAACTTAGGACCCAATTCATCAAGGTGTTTTGTTTTAGCAAGGTTTGTGGCATATAACACTTTGAACTGTTGCAAAATGTTGGTGCATCTCCTCGAAGTTGTGCAAAATATGTAACTTTTTTTTTACACCAAAGTGGGCAAATTCTGGGGGGGACTGGACATAATGAAGTCCACCAGGCAGATTCATCAAAATGTACGCCAGAAATGAACTCCAACCCTTAGGCTGTGTGCCCACGTTGCGTTTTTAAGCGTTTTTGCCGAGATTTTCGCAGCGAAAACACTGCAAAAATGCTCAAAAAACTCATACTGAATGCACACCATGCATTCCGCACATGCTGTGCTAATGCTGCGTTTTTTTCCCGCCCCCATAGGAATGCATGAGATCCGCTTACTTCCCGCATGTGGCTATGCCCACCATGCGCAAAGTGAGCGGCTCATGTGCGGATGGTACCCACGGTCTGGAGGAGAGGAGACTGTCCTCCAGGCCCTGGGTACCATAACCCTGTAAAAAAAGAATAAAAAATAAAAAATCAGGTTATATTCACCTTCCAGCGCCCCACGCAGCCTTACCAATCGCCCCGCCAACTCCCGTTCCCAATAATGCCTTGCAGCAAGGACCTGTCATGACATAGCGGTCTCGCGAGACCACTACAGTAACGTGAGACCTCATGTCATCAAAGGTCTCGCAAGGCATTACTGGGAACGGGAGCATCGCTGAGGCCTGGGGCCGCTGCGCGAGACTTCGGAAGGTGAGAATATCACGATTTTTTATTTTTTTATTATTTTTAACATTTTATCTTTTTACTATTGATGCCGCATAGGCGGCCTCAATAGTAAAAAGTTGGTCACACTTGTCAAACACTATGATTGATGAGTGTGACCAACCTGTCAATCACTTTCCAAGCGATTCTTCAAATTGCTTGGAAAGTGCTTGAATTCTGCGCGGGGAAAACACGAAAATAACCGTGCAAAAATCACGCAGAAAACGCGTGGAAAAAAGCGTGCATTTTCTGGGAAGGAGTCCGATTTTTTTGTCAGGATTTTTCCTCGTATGTGGGCACACAGCCTTAAGGGGAGAAAGATTTCTGGTGGAGGCGCACAGCAATTGTAAGATGTGTCTTAGGCTACTTTCACATTTGTGTTTGGTGGTGCAGCGGGCGCTCGCCATGAAGCTCCGCCCCCTGCCGCGCCTCCTCCGGTCAGCTCTGACTATGCCTGCATACCTTATCTTTAGCATTGGGTGTGCAGGCCATGCGCTGGTATGCTTTTGCTGCCGCATGCGTCCTTTTGACGGTGCGGCGAGCACACCAAAATGCAACATGCTGAGATCTCATCTCCCGAGATCTTGGCACCGAGATCTCCATCTGCGCATGCGCCGCCCTCGGAAGCCATTTTCCTGGAGTCCATCGCATAGGAAACCATTGAACTGTGGGGGCTCTGGCCTTTCACAAAATGTCGTCAGAGCCTCGGCAGCAGCAACAGCACTGGACTCCCGCAGTGACGCACTGCACATAGGAACACCCCCTCGTCCCATCCTGCGGCCTGCAGCAATGCTCCACTCTTGCCTCCTCCAGCCGTGACCTTGGGTCCCCACTTCACTACAGCCACCAACCCTGGTAAGCAATAAGATACATGGATTATAAGAAGCACCATCATTTTATTTAAAACAAATTTTTCCCATTCTCTTCGAAATTTGGGTTGCATCTTATAATCTGCAAAATATGATATATATTCCATGCATTGTAACAGGATGTCCATATACTGTATTACATGTTCACTGTGAGCTCCCCAATATCCAGCCTAGTAGTAAAAGCAGCCACTGCCTCGTCTATCAATCGTCAGCCAATTGTGTAATTGCCTTGATGATTGGAGACAGCGGAGTGTTGTCCCTTGACAAGTATAAACACAGCTTTTCAGCACGTGGCGGTAACCACTTCAAGTTTGATACCTCTTTATTCTATGAAACAGCCATGAAAACCTAAAACCTGTGGTCATCAATAGGACAATGATGAGTGTAGCCATGAAAGGGCTTTTATTAGACTTGTTTTTCAATATAAGGCCGGGGTCACACTAACCAGCGCAAAATACGGTCCGTAGTTTACATGCGTAATACGGATGAATGTCCCCTAAACAGTGCAACGTATGTCATCCGTAATCAAGGTGTGGTCGCGTATTTTGCGCATGTAAGCATCTGTATGTAATCCGTATGGCGAGATTTTCTCGCAGGCTTGCAAAATGGATATATAATGGAGCCCTATGACAGGGTTTCTAACACAAACCAAAGAATAGATATAGACACATAGAATGCATATATATATATATATATGTATTCTATGTGTATATATCTATTCTTTCGTTTCTTTATTAAACCTGTCAGTGTGAGTTTACTGTATAGCACACTGAATTGCCGGCTTTGCTAAAAGACACTGGGTGCGTATTTCTCGCAAGTCACATGTGTGGTCCGTGTGTAATCCGTATTTTTTGCGCACCCATAGACTTGCATTGGCGTATTACGGCCGTAGTACGCTGACAATCGCAGCATGCTGCGATTGGCACGGACCGTAGAATACGGATGAGAAATATACGGCTGGTGCGAGGGACCCCATAGAGAATCATTGGTCCGTGTCTAATGCGTGCTTTTAGCGCCTCTCACTCGGCCGTATTCCTCGCCAGTTTGACCCCGGCCTAAGAGAATCTTCTGCATAGTTGATCTTGCTTTCATTTTCAGTTTAAAGTTTTCTAAGGTAAATCATGTTATTGTGGAAGAAAATATTGATAGTGAGGTAGTGCTATTTTGTATAGAACTCATTTTTTTTCTCCCTTTCCATAAGTTATAGTCCTCTCTGTAAGGCTGCATTTACACATCCAGGTGAAATATCTTAGGCCAAATTCGTATGTCAGTTTTTTTCTCAGAATCATAAAAAGGAACAAATTTTATTAAAATGCGGTATCTTAGAATCATAGAATCATAGAATAGGTATCTTATTTTCATTGGCTTTTAGTCTGTGGATCTAATTTTTTCCATCCATTTAAGGATGAAACGCACATGAAAATTGGACAAGTAAGGCCTGTTTCACACATCCGTTTGTGTCCATCAGTCAAAATCCACCGTCTTGCAAAAAAAACGGATCCGCCATTTTTCTTGGCGGATCCGTTTTTTTTCCCATTGAGTTGCATTACTGGAGGATCTTGACGGATGGCCATCCGTTGGATCCGTTTTTTTGTGGATCTGCCAAAATTTTGACGTCCGCCGACATGCCCGAACAGACCATGCAACGTTTTTTCGGGCAGCCGGATCCGCATTTCTCACTGCGCATGCCCGAAAGACTTCACTCAGCCGCAAATTTAACCCTAAACTCTGTTCTGGAGGCTGAAAAATTCTCTCTCTCTCTCTCTAAATTTCCTTTAAAATTCTTCCTATGACGGATCCGTTAAAATAACGGTCCGCTGCAAAATGTTATGGAGAGTACAGGAACGGATCCGTTACCCGCCATTTTAGCGGATTTGGACTGACCAAAAAAACTGATGTGTGAAACAGGCCTAAGTGTGACTTAAGGGGTAGTAGGGAGTTACACATTGAATATTTGAGCCGGCAATGAGATCGGAAGTAATATCAGATGGCAATTAAAAAATAGTCACTAATTATATATGTACTTCTATATAACAGTCGGAAGTAATATCAGATGGCAATTAAAAAATAGTCACTAATTATACATGTACTTCTATATAACAGAGGTGTAAGACAATTTATGTTTCACCATATGGTATCTTCATAACAATCCATATTTTCCCTGTATTTGTTTTGTAATATGTATTGGAATAAGTAAAAATTTTGGGCTCAGATTTTGTCTGAAAACACCCTGCATAAAATTGGAAGTACAGTATGTACCCGTAAAAGCCACATGAATGTTTCCCTACCCTACACTTATGTGGACCTCACCTTTGATCATCCAGGAGAACCAGCTAAGTTTGTTAGATATTCAATTGCATTTTTAGTAATCAATTAGTGCTCTGGGTTCATTTCCCTAGCTATTCTAGTGTATAAAACCACAAATTTTCCCAGCAGAGAGAGCAGCTGTATCTTGATGCATGATAAATATAGGCTTTTATTTCCCATATCATACTGCTTCATACTGTACCCAGTTCTTATTTCCCTCCGAGCTCTAATACATCTGCACAACCATAAAGAGGTTGTCATTTTGCAAGTTACGGTTATCAGAGTATCTTTCCAACACTATAATTAAAATTTTCCTTAAATCTCCAGGAGATTTTTAAATTTCTTTGATGTGTCAACTAGTCACAATATATAGTCTTTATTTTTCCCGTGAATGCACATGTGGATTAGAATGGCGGAGTAAAAATAAATCTTATGCATTGTTATAAACCAGTCAGAGAAAATAGCACTACAATGTGTTTTTTCTGTATCTAATGGTTATATGTAGACCTGCTGGGAAGGCAATGAGTACGGAGAAGAATTTGGCTTGTGCGAAAATAAGATAGTTGGTATTAGACAGAAATAACATCATTATGACGATGACACATTTTTAATTTACACTGAACTTTTTTTTATTGTGAGAAATCATAATTTACTTTCTCACCCTTTAATTCCTAGTTCATCCTTAAGCAAACTTTATAAAAGTCATTTTAGGTCTTAAATGCACACAATATTAAATTGAAGCTGCATTGCTGACAAATAGTGTACTACATTCCCTCTCTTTATATATCCATAATTGTCGGTAGCAAGGTTGTCCAAATAAGAAAAAGATAACTGTAATGCCCCTAGGATCTGTAGCCTTTTATCTTTCTTGCATTTTTTAAATATTTTTCTATGAAGTCAGTTGATAATTTGTAGATATAATGGACGCTAGCTTACAATAGAAATTGGTTCTGAGACAACCATAAGTAGAGATGAGCGAACCCACGGATGTTCGGGTTTGTTGGGTTCGACTTGACCTTGAGCTTGACACTGGATCCGAACCCAATAGAAATCAATGGGGACCTGAACTTCGGTGCTTTAAAATGACTGTCAAATGGTCATAGTGAGGGCAAGGGGGCTGCAAAAGGGAAGCTAAATGGGGGTAAGAGCAGGACAATAGCCCTGCAAACAAATAGGGTTAGGGAAATGATTTAAAATAACCCAGAATAAAAAAGAAAAAATAATCTTGACCCAGGATGCAGAAGTCCAAATGTAGATGGAAAAGGCATTGTAGGTGGAAGAGGTAGGGGAGGAGAGGTGTCCAACACTGTTTTTGTGGGTTTTTTTTGCTTTTGTTGGGCAACTGATTTAAAGGGAACCTGTAACTACACACACTGTCAGGTTGGCGCCATTATACTGATTAAAATGATACTTTGGTTGATGAAATCCGTCTTGTGGTTGTTGTTTAATCTCTATCTTCAGTTTTCAATTAATGATATGCTCATGCTCCGGGGCGACCTGTGTGGGGGGGGTCTTATTGTGATGCTCTGCTTCGGTGTTCACCAGTATGGCTTCTGATAGGTCACTGATCCTTTAGTAACCTGCCCCCTATTTTACATAATGAATATTATATTAAAAAAAAAAATCACCTGCAGCACAATGATATGTGTAATGTACAGCGATCTGTCACAGGCACTGTGATCTGTCACAGGCACTGCTGCAAGCTTCCTCATGCCTGCGCTCTGCAGGCTGTGAGGAAGCCAGCTCCCTGCAGGCCCCCGGAGGTCCCCGCCACAATATTGGATCCGGGGACCTGCAGAGAAGGAGACCCCCGCAGCGGCGCTGCACATTGCGCTGCTGTGGGGGTCGCAGGGAAGCACGGATGGAGCCCCCTCCCTGCCGATGCTTCCCTTAACCCCCGGTACACTGCGATCGTGTTTGATTGCAGTGTGCCAGGGGTTAACATGTCGGGGGCGGTCCGTGACCACCCCTGACACATAGTGCCGGGTGTCAGTTGTGATAATCAGCTGACACCCGGCCGCGATCAGCTGCGCTCCCCCTGTGAGCGCAGCTGATCGCACTAGACGTACTATTCCGTCCTTGGGACATAGGTCCCAGGTCACATGGACGGAATAGTACGTCCAATGTAGGAAAGGGGTTAATGTGTTTGAACCTGCTTCTAGTTGTGTGATTGATTTATTGCAAATTGAAGATCAGTAGAAGGAGGTAGCCAACTGCACGGCTGATAAAGTAGGTTAGAGGCCTATCACATCTGGGCCTTCTTACTTTAGTCAGCGGGTTTTTTGTTGTGGGTGAGAGGCGAAGGCAAGGAGCCTTCTGGCTACACCTTGGCAGGCTCGTTTTGACTTTGCTATGTGTGGCCTGTAAGACAAGGTCCAGGCACACTGAGTAGGCATTTCAGAATAAAGGCGAGCTGTCTAAGTTGAAGCAGCCTTCCCAAGTTCCATGGAGCTAGGCTGGAAGGAAAAAGGCTTATTCCTATCTAGTCAGCTGATCTAATGGGTGAGAGGCAAGGAGCCTCCCCGTTACATCCTGTAGGTCTACCATGTGAGAGGCAAGGAGCCTTCCCGCTACACCTTGGCAGGCTCGCTCTGACTTGCTATGTCTGGCATGTAAGACAAGGGCCAGTCACACTAGAAGGGCATTTCAGAATAAAGGTGAGCTGTCGGGAGAAAAAGTTGAAGCCATGGGCAACTTTTCTGTGTGCAGTCAGGGCCTCCCAATGGGATTCTACCGCTATGCAGATTGTAAAAGACAGAGAAGAAAGGTAGCAGTAAAACAGGTGGGACCAATATTGAAAAAGGCAAAAATGCCAGAGTGTGAATGTTTGGATGTACAAAAAGGCACAGACAAGGGAAGAAAATAGCAAGTGAATAAATGTTTGAGAATGTGCAGCAGTACGGAAGTAAGGTGTATTATGAATGTTTTGATTGACAAAGTTTAACCAGAAACCCAGACAAAACAGATGGACTTGTAACCACTGTAGTCAGACTCAGACAAACCCAGACTGAAAAGCTACTTGTGTGACCAGTGCTACTGACCTAAGCGAGTTGCACCAAATCATATCCGGACAAGATGATATGTAGTGACATAAGAAGCTGACATAATAGTTTGGTTAGTGGGTAGTGGGGACATTGACCTTTGAGGAGTAAGCTGACAGTAGACACCAGACGACCAACCACATCAGGACCTAGAAGGGTGACCAGAGTAAGAAAGATGCAGAAGTGTTATCCCTGGAGCCCCTCTGACCAGATAGCTATGCTGAAGCAGCTGCCTGACCCTGAAAACCAACCATTCTCATTTTACAGACACATAACGGAAATACAGCAGACATATAAGTGTACCTGGGCAGACCTAGAGAGGTGGGTGAGTTTAAAGGCAGGTGACATATTAGGACATATAATTAAGACACATACAGATGTGGCAAAGAATCAGGCTTGGGGCATGGATGATAAATCTGCACGGTCTGGGGAGACGTACTATGAGTCACTAAAACAGTGGGCTACAGTGGAACAATCAGAGCAGTCTGTACTCCTGACTAACGTGACACAGCAAAAAGGAGAGAGTGTAGAGATGTACTTTGGACGGTTACAACTGAAATGGGCAGACATGGGGTACATTCGCATAAACCCACTTGATGTTAGAATACTGGTGAATGCATTCATTGACGGTATGAACAAAGACTTACGAGACGCAGTACAGACAGCCAGACCTGAATGGAGACATATAGATCCAAAAGACCTCCTTAAGGTAGCTAAAGTAGTTGAGCAAACAAGGACGATAAGACAACCTGTCATGTATGCTGGAGCACAAGGAAAACAGTGGAGACGTAGTAAGGGACCTAGGGACCTAGAAACAGTGAGGTGCTGGAATTGTGGTGCTTACAAAACTTATTGTTAGTGACAATACCCCTATGAATTTACTGTCATGATTAAATTGAAAGAAGGAACCATGTTATGATTGAGTCACCGTAGGAGGCAAAAACAGAAATGCTAGCTAAGTCCAGAAAACCAGAGCAGTTGGCAGCTATCGGATTGCAGACCCCTGTTCCTATCACAACAACTAACAGTAGCCATGGGGGGTTCCTACGATGCCCTAGACCAGTGGTCCCCAACCTTTTTTGCACCAGGGACCGGTTTCAAGCAAGACCATTCTTCCATGGCCCGGCAGGGCAGGGATGGAGGTGTGGCAGGGGCGGGGCTTTGGTCATAAGGGGGTGGGGCTATGGACACGGTTGTAGTGTAGCAGTGCATACTTATAATTAAATAACATTTATAATGTGACTCAACTCACCATAGGTTTTGAATAAGTGCTCCATCACCCCCTTCTCCCCATCATTGCCTTCACCCCATCACTCCGTTCTCCCCATCATTGCCTTCACCCCATCACTCCCCTCTCCCCATCATTGCCTTCACCCCATCACTCCCTTCTCCCCATCATTGCCTTCACCCCATCACTGCCATCTCTCCATCATTGCCTTCACCCCATCACTCCCCTCTCCCCATCATTGCCTTCACCCCATCACTCCCTTCTCCCCATCATTGCCTTCACACCATCACTGCCATCTCTCCATCATTGCCTTCACCCCATCACTCCCCTCTCCCCATCATTGCCTTCACCCCATCACTCCCTTCTCCCCATCATTGCCTTCACCCCATCACTGCCGTCTCTCCATCATTGCCTTCACCCCATCACTCCCCTCTCCCCATCATTGCCTTCACCCCATCACTCCCTTCTCCCCATCATTGCCTTCACCCCATCACTGCCATCTCTCCATCATTGCCTTCACCCCATCACTGCCTTCTCTCCATCACTGCCTTCACCCCATCACTGCTGTCTCCCCATCATTGCCTTCACCCCATCACTCCCTTCTCCCCATCATTGCCTTCACCCCATCACTCCCCTCTCCCCATCACTGCTGTCTCCCCATCATTGCCTTCACCCCATCACTCCCTTCTCCCCATCATTGCCTTCACCCCATCACTCCCCTCTCCCCATCACTGCCGTCTCTCCATCATTGCCTTCACCCCATCACTGCCTTCACCCCATCACTGCTGTCTCCCCATCATTGCCTTCACCCCATCACTCCCTTCTCCCCATCATTGCCTTCACCCCATCACTCCCCTCTCCCCATCACTGCTGTCTCCCCATCATTGCCTTCACCCCATCACTCCCTTCTCCCCATCATTGCCTTCACCCCATCACTCCCCTCTCCCCATCACTGCCGTCTCTCCATCATTGCCTTCACCCCATCACTGCCGTCTCTCCATCACTGCTGTCTCCCCATCATTGCCTTCACCCCATCACTCCCTTCTCCCCATCATTGCCTTCACCCCATCACTCCCCTCTCCCCATCATTGCCTTCACCCCTTCACTCCCTTCTCCCCATCATTGCCTTCACCCCATCACTCCCCTCTCCCCATCACTGCCGTCTCTCCATCATTGCCTTCACCCCATCACTGCCATCTCTCCATCATTGCCTTCACCCCATCACTGCCTTCACCCCATCACTCCCCTCTCCCCATCACTGCCGTCTCTCTATCATTGCCTTCACCCCATCACTGCCATCTCTCCATCATTGCCTTCACCCCATCACTCCCCTCTCCCCATCATTGCCTTCACCCCATCACTCCCTTCTCCCCATCATTGCCTTCACCCCATCACTGCCATCTCCCCATCATTGCCTTCACCCCATCACTGCCATCTCTCCATCATTGCCTTCACCCCATCACTGCCGTCTCTCCATCACTCCCCTCATGGCCTTCTCCTCATGTCCCCATCTCCTCCAAGGCCAGGCTACACAAACACAGACCAACACACACACACACACACACACACGTACACACACACACACACATTATACATACACACACACACCACCTCTCTCCTCTCACCTGTCCGCAGCATCGCCCGCGCTTCCTCGCTCTGACACAGCAGCGGCGCGCTCCTCTCTGTGTCAGTCAGACAGGAAGCGCGGGCGGTGGGCAGGAAGCTGGACGGGTCCTTGCAGCTCCGCTCCTGCTATTCCCTCTTGCAGGCAGCGGAGCTGCTTGGATCGCTCCCTGGCCGCCGCTAAGAACTGCTGCGCGCCGCCCCAGCCCCCGCTATGCCACTGACCGCCCCTGGCTCCCCTTGTGTCCGCGGACCGGCAAGGGCACTGCAGCGGCCTGGTGCTGGGCCGCGGACCGGCGGTTGGGGACCCCTGCCCTAGACCACTCGATCACAGCCGGAGAATTAAATAGGCCTACAGAAAGAAAGGGGAAATCTAAACTGCCCCAGAGCAGACCTCAAAGCAATAGGCAGCCCCCAACATATAATGACGGTGAAGCAAGATGAAAACACTAACACAGACAGAAAGATAGACTGAGCAAAGACGGGGCCCAAACTACCTAGATAGGAAAGGACAGGAAGGCTGCTGTCTGCAATCCGTGAAAAAACCCTATGAAAATAAGAGCCAACAGACTGACAGTGAAAAAGGCCCTGAAGACGCTAGGCTTCAAAAAAGCTATGTCAGTACTCAGGAATATTCTGAAGACAGAGCAACAGGCAAAAGGAGATTCAGCTCACCCCAGCAGGGAATGGCAGAATCCAGAAAAGCAAGGAAAACAAAAACAAAACATAAATGCAAACAGGCAAAGCAGAAAACTTAGCTTTAGGGAAGCAGGAATCAGACTGGTGTCCTAGAAGTCCACAGAGAAATCACCCGCAGGGCAGAAGGGCGTCGGCAGCCTTATATCCAGTCAGTGACTCCACTCAGCCAGTCATCCTCATTAGTCTCAGGTGCCTGATAATCAGGCTCATTACCTTCCTTTACCAGAATAGGGAGTTCACCAGACCTCAGTGACGAAGGGGAAAATGAACTCACAACAGTACCTCCCCCTTGAGGAGGGGTCACCGAACCCTCAACCACGCCACCATGGCGATCAGGGTGAGCCCGATGAAAGGCACGCACCAATCTTTTGGCATGAATATCAGAGGCAGAGACCCAGGAATTATCCTCCTGACCATAACCCTTCCACTTAACCAAATACTGGAGTCTCCGTCTAGCCAGACGGGAATCCAGTATTTTCTCTACCTCATATTCCATGTTACCTTCAACCAATACAGGGTCTGGAGGTGCCACCCCAGGAACAACTGGTTCAACAAACCTCTTCAACAAGGACTTATGGAACACATTATGGATTTTAAATGTGACAGGAAGAGCCAAACGAAAGGAGACCGGATTAATAATCTCCAAAATCTTGTAAGGTCCAATAAATCTAGGCTTAAACTTAGGAGAAGCCACCTTCATAGCAATATTTTTTGATGATAACCACACCATATCACCAATCTTAAACTGGGGACCAATGGTCCTATGTCGATTGGAAAACCGCTGGGCCTTTTCCTGGGAGAGAGATAACTTATCCACCACTTGGTCCCAGATCTGGTGCATTCTCTCCACCACAGTGTCAACACCTAGGCAGGCAGAAGGCTCCACCTGCCCTGAAGAAAATCGAGGATGAAACCCAAAGTTACAAATAAAAGGTGACATCAAAGTGGCAGAACTAGCTCTATTATTTAAAGCAAATTCGGCCAAGGGCAAAAATGAAACCCAATCATCCTGATCAGCGGAAATAAAACATCTCAAATACGACTCCAAGGTCTGGTTTGTTCTCTCTGTCTGCCCATTGGTCTGAGGGTGAAAAGCAGAGGAGAAGGACAACTGAATTCCCAGCTTGGAACAGAAAGTCCTCCAAAATCTAGACACAAACTGAACTCCTCTGTCAGATACAATGTTCTCAGGAATCCCGTGCAAGCGAACCACCTGTTGCAAAAACAGGGGCACCAACTCAGAGGAAGACGGCAACTTAGGGAGTGGTACAAGATGAACCATCTTAGAGAACCTATCACAAATCACCCAAATAACAGTCATTCTTTGAGAGACCGGCATATCAGAGATGAAATCCATTGAAATATGGGTCCATGGCCTCCTGGGGACCGGCAAAGGCATCAACAACCCACTAGAGCGAGAACAAGATTTAGACCAGGAGCAAGTCCCACAGGACTGCACAAAATTCCTGACATCATGAGACAAGGTGGGCCACCAAAAAGAGCGACTCATCAGATCTCTAGTACCAAAAATACCTGGATGACCAGCCAATGCAGAGCAATGAACTTCAGTCATCACACTCTTCTTCCACTGTTCAGGAACATACAACTTTCCACTGGGACAACGCTCAGGTTTGTCCTCCTGGAACTCTTGCAGAGCAAGTCTCAAATCGGGCGAGATGGCAGAAAGAACTACCCCTTCGCCTAAGATGGTAGCAGGCTTGGTCACCACAGGAGAATCAGCAAAGAAACTCCTAGAGAGGGCGTCTGCCTTGACATTCTTAGTTCCAGGAAGAAAAGAGACCACAAAATCAAAACGTGTAAAAAACAAGGCCCACCTAGCCTGTCTAGGGTTCAAGCGTTTAGCCGACTCTAGGTAAATCAAATTCTTGTGGTCAGTGAGGACCACAACTTGATGTTTAGCTCCCTCCAACCAATGTCTCCACTCCTCAAATGCCCATTTCATGGCCAACAGTTCCCGATTCCCCACATCATAGTTACGTTCAGATGGAGAGAACTTTCGGGAAAAGAAAGCACAGGGATTCATTTTAGATGTTACAGGATCCTTTTGGGACAAAACAGCTCCTGCACCAATCTCAGAAGCATCCACCTCTACCTGGAACGGGAGTGAGACATCAGGTTGCCGCAAAACCGGGGCGGAGGTAAATGTTCGCTTCAGCTCCTGAAAGGAAGCAACAGCCTCCGGAGACCAATTCAACACATCAGCACCCTTCTTAGTCAGATCAGTCAATGGCTTGGCAATACTAGAAAATTTTGCTATAAATTTCCGATAAAAATTAGCAAAACCCAAAAACTTCTGGAGGGCCTTCAAAGAAGTGGGCTGAACCCAATCATAAATGGCCTGTACCTTGGCCGCGTCCATTTCAATAGTTGACGGAGACAAAATAAATCCCAAAAATGAAATCCTCTGTACTCCAAAAAGGCATTTCGATCCTTTGACATACAGGGAATTCTCCCTCAAGATCCGGAACACAGTCCGAATATGTTCCACATGAGAATCCCAATCCTTGGAGAGGATCAAAATATCATCCAGATAGATAATCAAAAATTTATCGACAAAGTCTCGGAAAGTATCGTTCATGAAGCACTGGAAGACAGAAGGGGCATTAGTGAGCCCAAAAGGCATCACCAGGTACTCAAAATGTCCCTCCAGAGTATTAAATGCCATCTTCCATTCATCCCCCTGCTTAATGCGGATAAGATTATACGCCCCCTAAGGTCAAGCTTGGTAAACCAGCAAGCACCTCTAACTCTAGAGAATAGATCTGAAATCAGGGGTAACGGATACTGATATTTAATAGTAATTTTATTGAGGGCACGATAATCAATACAAGGCCTTAAAGAACCATCCTTTTTGGCCACAAAAAAAACCCCGGCACCTAAGGGTGAAGAGGAAGGTCTAATATGACCCTTCTCCAACGCCTCCTTAATATAGGACCGCATAGCCTCGTGCTCGGGTACAGATAAATTGAAGAGCCGACCCTTGGGAAATTTACACCCCGGGCTTAGTTCAATTGCACAGTCATAACTCCTATGAGGAGGCAAGGACGCAGACTCATTCTCACTAAATACATCATAAAAGTCCGCCAAATAGTCAGGAACATCATGCGACTGAGGAGAGGTGGAAAAAACCGGAGCCTCACTAAAGGCACACCGACAACCCCAACTCACCACAGACACAGACTTCCAATCCAAAACTGGATTATGAATTTGCAACCAGGGAAACCCCAGAACAACGGCATCATGCAGACCATGCAACACCAAAAATCTGCAATTTTCTTGATGGTCTGGGGCGACCCGCATGACCACCTGGGTCCAAAACTGAGGTTTATTTTTAGCCAAAGGAGTAGCATCAATCACCCTCAAAGGGATAGGCGTCTGCAGAGGTGTCATCGGAAATCCACAACGTTTAGCAAAATCCAAGTCCATTAGGTTTAGCGCTGCTCCCGAATCCACAAAAGCCTTGGCGGAAAATGTGGACAGGGAGCAGATCAGAGTAATTGCCAGAAGAAACTTAGGTTGAACACCACCAACAGAAAACGTGTGTGCAAAGCGTTTCTCTCGTTTAGGACAGACAGAAATAATATGCGAGGCATCTCCACAGAAAAAACACAGCTTATTACGCCTTCTGAACTCCTGACGTTGCGCCTTAGACAAAACTCTATCACATTGCATAGGTTCAGACATTTGTTCAACAGGTGACAACATCTCTCGTGTAGTTTTGTGTTCACGTAAACGCCGATCCACCTGAATGGCTAATGACATAGAATCGTCAAGACCAGAAGGAACAGGAAATCCCACCATAGTATCTTTTACAGTTTCTGACAAACCCTTCCGAAAGAGGGCTGCCAAGGCACCATCATTCCAGGTAGTAAGGACCGCCCACTTTCGGAATTTTTGACAGTACAACTCTGCCGAATCCCGACCCTGGCTTAATGCCAACAGGGTCTTTAAAGCCTGATCAATAGCATTAGGTTCGTCATACAACAACCCCAAAGCTTGAAAGAATGCGTTCACATTAGTCAGAATAGGATCATTTGGTTTCAAAGAAAACGCCCAATCCTGCGGATCGCCATGCAGCAAAGAGATGACAATTTTAACCTGCTGCGCGGAGCTCCCTGACGAGTTAGGCTTCAAGGCAAAAAATAATTTACAATTATTTTTGAAACTCAAAAATTTAGATCGATCCCCAAAAAATACATCAGGTATAGGGATCTTTGGTTCAACAGCATGCGAACGAGCAAGGTAGGCGGAATTTCCCAGCACTTCCGCAGCGAGCTGCTCCACACGATCAGACAATTGCTTTATCTCCATTGAGAGAAAAAAAAAATTCCCCCTACGGCCTCAGAGATATAGAGGAAAGAATATACAGGCCCTTTTTTTTTTTTCTTTTTTTTTTTAAACACAATTCTTTCCTGCTATTGAGTACCCTAGGATCTGCGGTATGGCGGGTGATTCTGTTATGATTGAGTCACCGTAGGAGGCAAAAACAAAAATGCTAGCTAAGTCCAGAAAACCAGAGCAGTTGGCAGCTATCGGATTGCAGACCCCTGATCCTATCACAACAACTAACAGTAGCCGTGGGGGGTTCCTACGATGCCCTAGACCCCTCGATCACAGCCGGAGAATTAAATAGGCCTACAGAAAGAAAGGGGAAATCTAAACTGCCCCAGAGCAGACCCCAAAGCAATAGGCAGCCCTCAACATATAATGACGGTGAAGCAAGATGAAAACACTAACACAGACAGAAAGATAGACTGAGCAAAGACAGGGCCCAAACTACCTAGATAGGAAAGGACAGGAAGGCTGCTGTCTGCAATCCGTGAAAAAACCCTATGAAAATAAGAGCCAACAGACCGACAGTGAAAAAGGCCCTGAAGACGCTAGGCTTCAAAAAAGCTATGTCAGTACTCAGGAATATTCTGAAGACAGAGCAACAGGCAAAAGGAGATTCAGCTCATCCCAGCAGGGAATGGCAGAATTCAGAAAAGCAAGGAAAACAAAAACAAAACATAAATGCAAACAAGCAAAGCAGAAAACTTAGCTTTAGGGAAGCAGGAATCAGACTGGTGTCCTAGAAGTCCACAGAGAAATCACCCGCAGGGCAGAAGGGCGTCGGCAGCCTTATATCCAGTCAGTGACTCCACTCAGCCAGTCATCCTCATTAGTCTCAGGTGCCTGATAATCAGGCTCATTACCTTCCTTTACCAGAATAGGGAGTTCACCAGACCTCAGTGACGAAGGGGAAAATGAACTCACAACAGAACCACTCCTCTTTGTTTAAAGCAATACCCCTTGAGCCTAGCCAAATCAATGGCCCCGAGCAGAGATATTAAAGAGTATGATAAGGTAGGGGTTCTGGTGCAAAGATATTCTCCCTGCAACACCCCTTTGTATCCCATTATGAAAAAAGGACCCAAGGCTTCACTGACACTTACAGAAAGGTTCATGACTTAAGGGCTATTAATGATGTTACAGAGAGTGTGACCCCAATTGTCCCTGATCCAGACACATTACTGTCACAGATCCCAGCAACGTCAACATGTTTCACAGTGGCGAATGCATTTTTCTCTGTACCCCTGCACCCTGACTGTCAGTATCTATTTCTTTTACTCATAAAGGTAAACAATATTGTTGGACAGTCCTCACACCAGGGGGAAAGAAATCCCCTGCCATCTATTCAGCAGCGATGACAGGGATCCTTGAGTAGTGGCAATCACCTCATCCGCAGATTGTACTATTACAGTACGTGGATGACCTTTTGCTGTTCTGCCTGGACCAGAGGTCCTGCAGGGAAGCTACAGTTTCCTTGCTATGTTTTTTTCAGCAGAAAATGGTTGCAAGGTCTCACATGACAAATTACAGTATTGCAAACAAAAGGTGACATTTTTGGGATATTGTATTGCCCAAGGTACAAGACACCTGACTGAAGACAGGAAACAGGCAATTCAAAATCTCCCTTTACCCAGGTCACATCAGCATCTATGCACTCTCCTAGGCTTGGTGACCTACTGCAGGCCTTGGATAAGGTCTGCTTCACAAATGATGCAACCACTCTATGACTGCTTGTGTCAGCCCCGGCCTTAGGCATTCCAAACGATGACCAGCCATTTTTCTTGTTTTGCACAGAGCAGGGAGGACATGCTACCACAGTACTGACACAACAACATGGAGGGAAACAGAAACCAATAGTTTACTACTCAGCACAATTAGACCCAGTGATCAGAGGGTCATCTACTTGTGTCTGTGCGGTAGGAGCAGCTGCACTACTACTAGGAAAGGCATGTGAAATCACACTGACTTTTTCTTTTGACAATTTGTTCCCCACATGACATCCATTCCAAACTCGTACAAGTTCAACCAGAACATCTGTCTATGGCCAGACAACTCCAACTTGAGTGGGCTCTACTAATTCCTGAGTATGTCACCCTCAAAAGATGTAACGTTCTGAATCCAGCCACCCTCCTGCCTGTGGATACAGAAAAGGGAGAATTAGTGACCGTATTAGCAAGTGAGGAAGAATACTTTGACATGACGCATGAATATGACTGCATAGAACTGATGAGTCAGGAGACAGTGGGGTTTTGCACACGTTCATGAAAAACCTGTTCCTAATGCAGATTTTGAGTTTTTTTTATAGATGGCTCCAGATACCACCATGGTAGATATGTTCTGGATCGCTCCTGGTTTAAGTTACGCAGCCACGAAACTTGTACAATCATGCCTCATCTGTGCACAGCACAACCCAGGTATAATAGTAAAAGTCCCTAATAAAGCGACACCTAGGCCTCTCTACCCGTTTCAGAGACTGCAGATTGACTACATACAGCTACTAAGGTAGGAGTGTATGCAAATGTCCTAGTATGTGTAGATCACTTCTCTGGTTGGCCGGAAGCCTATCCGGTAAAATGTGCAACTGCTAAAACGACTTGTCATGATCCAGGACGGGGTTCCGCTTTGGCCCATCCTGGTCAGACAGGGGTTTAATTGTTTCTGCCTCTCTCTGGCAGAGGGCGGCTATTTAATGCTCACTAGACCTAGGTCCGGTGTCAGTTATACTCCTGCCCTCGGCTGAGTTAGTTGACCTCTGGTGTACGTGTGCCTTGTGCCTGATTACTTGTTGCTTGTTTGGTTTTGATCCGGTTCTGTCCCTGTTACGAGTTCTGCCTGTCCCTTTTGTGAATAAACAAGCAACATTTTCAAACTTTTACTGTTATATATAGGGATGAGCTTTCCGATATTGAAATATCGGAAATCGACCCGATATTTGCGATATCGGAATTTCGATTTCCGATTCCGATATTTTTTTCACATCGGAAATCCCATAATCCTTCAGCCTCTGAGCACTCTGTGGAGCCACTCAGGAGCTGAAGAATTGCTGACAACATTGTGTAACTCCCCTAAGCTTGGTAGGAGGCGTCCAAACTTGCTAGCTAGGGGCTGCGCTGCGATTGGCTGGCTGGATGGTGTGATCAGGCAGTATAAAAGGCTGCGCCTGCCATTTTAGCCTCACTCTACTGTGAAAGCAGATAGGGATAGGTTGCTGTTAGAGATAGGGAGACTAGGGATGGGCGAATCCTGAAATACTCGGAATCGCTAGACTCTAACGAGTCCGACTCGGAAACTCGCTATTCGTTGCAAGTCTAGCGAGTCCAATGTTAATGAATGGGGATGCGAGTATTGCAGCGATTCCTGTGCTGCCATTTTTTTTACTCTTTACTCTCGCAAGTGGCCCCTAGCTTAGCAATTTAGAATTCATCCCTAAAGCACAGAAAATCGTTTCTACATCAAGCTAGAAGCTAAACAGGAAGTCGCCTGTGCTAACCGATTTACTGCACAGGCTGATCTGATATTCTGCACACACAGGCAGATCTTATCTGTACACACAGGGCGATCTGATCTGCACACACAGGGCGATCAGATCTGCACACACAGGCCCACCAAAGATGTGTAGCAGACGTGATACAGAGAGGCTGATCAGCCTGGTTGAAGAGTGGCCCCAGCTGTGGCAGCCCACCCACCCTGGCTATGGTGATGAATGACAGCGAAATATGGCTTGGAGGTCCATCGCCAGAAGTATGTTCCCGTCATTTGATCACGCTGGAGAAGATGGGCAGGCAAACATGGGTAAGAGTTATGTGATGTCATTTCTTCTATTTTCTTTTACTGTACCCTTTTTTGGATTAGGAGAGAGTGAGATTTCTTGTGTCACCATTGGCGTCTGTGACGCACTGAAACCGTGGTACCCAGCACCGGACTGGGGTCTGCTTCACTGGGGGATGTGATGTGACCCGTGCTGTAGTCTCAGGGGATGCACAGTGCAAAGGGGATAACTACAGGGGACTGTAATAGGAGGACAATCAAGGCTAGTGATGCGTATTGGCACAGCAGGAAGGTAACGTGCGTGCTATTAGCTGGTAGCAGAGAAGCCCTGCACTCTCCCTGAAAAAATTGTTTAGTGCGCAAAGGCAGTCACCTAGGTGGACTGTGGTGCTGTCTGCGTCACCGCTCTGGGGTGAAGTGCGTGCTGTTACTTAGCAGAGAAGCAACGCACTCTCCCTGAAAAAATTGTTTAGTGCACACAAGCAGGCAGCGTGCGTGCTATTAGCTGGTGGGATAGATAGCAGCAACGCACTGGTCTGCCACAGAAACAATAACGCTGCAGGGGTAAATATGACCCCAATAATATCTGGTGGAATAAAAAAAGAAAATTTGCTCAGCTATGCTTCTGATTTCAGCTCTGATGGAAGCTGAGTGAGTAAGCTAAGCTCTGAGGATGGTGCTGTATGCACTGTAAGGCTGCTCCTGCCTTTCTCCCTGCCTACAGTCCTCTACAGTACTCCTCCGTCCTGGTAGTTTTGAAAAGAACTTTTGTGTTATATGTGAGGAATCTTGAGGTCCTACACTGACTAACAGTCCCTAGATCTGCTCTATGTCTCCAACTCGCCCTGCACTAGCACAGATCGTCACAGGAATGTGCCCAAAATGGCGGGGGCAGGGTTTATATACAGCCTTGCCTGTGATACATGACATAGGCATCACGATGGACAGCAGCCAATCATAGTAGTGCTCTTCACAGTTTTCTCACCTAACAAACTAGGCTGTCTCTGAAAATTAACATATTCTGTATTCTGCGAGTCCCGAATACAGTATATAGGAGTCCTAGACTCGCTAAGACTCGCTGCTGACAGCGGGACACAAAATCGCTAAGAAACTAGGATTGCTTGTATTAAACTCTGAAAAAACTAGGATTGCCATTGATTTGCATTGGACTCGTTACTGTGCGAGTAATCGCTTGGGAATTCGCAGAGTACCGACTCCTGCGAGTCCCCTACTACTCGCAGAGTAACGAGTCCTAACGAGTAGATTCGCCCATCCCTAAGGGAGACATCTCGAATCTAATAGCGATAGAAATTGTTTTTCAGTGACTGTAGCAGCCCCTGTGTGTTACAGAAGCAGTCCTTTTCCTCACTGACCCCGCTCAGTTTCATTTTTTGTGCTGTGCAGGCTCTCAGTGAGGTGCTTAGTGAGACAGTGCAGAGCACATTCACTGCAGCTGCTGCAGCTCCTCTTGCTGCAGCACTGTGTGGTGTGTGTCTCACTGCCTTTTCTTTTCATCCCTTAAATCCCCTTCCCCTATTTTTTCCTAAATGTTAAACACTATATAGGGATTGTGCTGTGAGGGACCCAAACAACCTCTGTGGCTGGTGCCACACAGCACCTGGCCCAGTCCCGGAGAATCCTTTTTTTTTTTGGTATCACAGCAGTGTCATTTACTGCGCTGTGACATCCGACCGTAACGTGTACACCAATACCACAAACACACGTTACTCTTTGTGTAGGCCACACTAGATTCAAATAAAGTGTAGCAGACACACCATCATCATACAGTGCCATTAGTGTTTCTTATACCTGTTTGTAGTCCTACAGGAATAAGCACACTAATTCCTAATAATTACTTTCTTGCCGTTCTGAATCCATTAATAGAGATGAAGAAGGCAGGGAGTAAGGGACGTCCCCATGGCGGCCGCGGAAGAGGTGCATCAGCAGCTAGACATGGTGCACATCCAGAGCAAGCAGCAGGCCCAAGTCACTCAGCACCTACTTTCACCCGGCAGCAGTCATTTATGCGCAGCTTGTTAGGAGCGCAGGGCCATAGGCTGATAAGAGAGGATCAAGTAGAAACCGTTGTTGGTTGGATACCAGCTGAGGAATCCACCTCAATGAGCACAGCATCCTCCCTGGACCTTTCCACCACATCGGGTCAGGCCACTGAAGAGCAGCACCCATCTGCTTCTTCACCGCACACTAAATTGCCCAGACATTCAGAGGGCCAGGAGCCAACCTTAATCCTCTTCTCAGAATCTGTTGGCTTGGAATCTGTGTGCCATCCAGACAGCATTCCTGCAGCTGACGAAGAGGTAGTGGGCACAGATGCGCAACCACTGTGTCCGTCTGAGGAAGAAGTGGAGGGTAGGCCAGTGCCCACAGTGACCAGACCCCAGTCAGCAGATGATGATGAAACTCAGCTGCCAGTTTCTGCTGACGAAAGTGTATTGGATGACAAGGTCCTTGACCCATCATGGCATGCTGAGGGGCAGCAAGCAAGTGGGGATAGCTCAGAGGAAGAGCTTGCAGGTGTGGCGCAGCGTGGCTGTCCACGTGGGAGAGGAAGAGGGAAAAATTGGTTGTCGGCTCCCTCAACTTCAGCACCCATTAGGATCAGGGCTCTTTTAAATAACACAAGGGGTGCGCCCAAGAGTTGTGGTGCATGGGCCTTTTTCGACCAAGTTGCAGATGACGTTACAGTAGTCAGATGAAAGCTTTGTCGACAAACTGCGGAGAGGGAAGAGCGTCAGCAACCTTAATATCACCAATATGTTGACGCATGTCAGGAAGAGGCACCCTGTGGAGTGGCAGCATCACACCCAAGATGATTCGCCACCTGCAGCTGGTTCCCCACCTTCCACCTCTTCAGCCACAGTGGCCACCTCTTACTCCAGCTTGCAAACAGCTGCTCCCGCTTCCTCGCCAGAATGCCAGGGTGCATCTGCAGGCAGTGTTGTACGGCGGCACACTGTCTGTACTTCGTCAGCATCAGCATCCCAATTGCTGGCATCCTCACACTCCCAATCCAGTGTGCAGCCATCTGTCAAACAGGTGTGGGAGAAAAGGCGCCCGTACTAGGCAAACCACCCACGAGCACAGGGCATGAATTCTCGCATTGCCAAACTGCTTGCAGTGGAAATGCTACCATTCTGGCTGGTGAGCAAGCCAGCCTTTATCAATATGTTGGGGTTTGTAGTCCCACAATACAGCGTTCCCAGCCGCTTCTACTTCAGCAGGCAAGCCGTCCCCGCCCTGCAACAGCATGTTGAGCATAAAATTAAGCATGCGCTACAAAATGCAGTTAGTAGCAAGGTCCACCCGACCACCGACGCGTGGACCAGTCAGCATGGCCAGGAACGCTACATTTCCATCACCGCCCATTGGGTAAATGTAGTTGAGCCTGGAACTGAAGTAGACAGTGCAAGTGCGCGGGTCCTGCCAACTCCACGGATTGCAGGCCTCTCCTCCGTACAAATTGACTCCTCCTCATACTCCTCGTCAGACTCGCCTGCACCCAGACGTACCACAACAACCGATTTCAGCACTGCATCGGCCAAACATCAACAGGCCATGTTGAAATTGGTTTATCTGGGTGATGTTAGCCACACCGCAACCGAGCTGTGGAACACGCTCAAGGAGCAGAGCGACATGTGACTTGCGCTGCTCAACCTCCAGCCAGGTATGGTGGTGTGTGACAACGGCCGAAACCTGGTCGCAGCTCTGGGCCTAGGTGGTCTGACTCACATTCCATGCCTTGCCCATGTCCTAAACTTGGTGGTGCAGAGTTTCCTTAGGAACTATCCTGACCTTGAGGAGCTGCTGCACAAAGTCAGATACGAGTGCTCTCATTTGCTGCATTCAAGCATGGCTGCATCGCGCCTTTCAGCCATGCAGCGCCGATTGGGCCTGCCCGAGCACCACATCATTGTTGACCTCCCCACCAGGTGGAATTCGACTTTGCATATGCTGCGGAGGTTGTGTGAGCAGCAACCTGCAATTATGGAGTTGCAGCTGCAGCAGGCGCAAAGTAGGCGACACATATCTCAGCCCTCCCACTTTACAACCACAGAGTGGGCATCCATGAAGGACATATGTACCATTTTGAAGTGCTTCGAGGACTCCACTCTGATGGTGAGCACGGATGCTGCCCTACTCAGCCTGACTATTTCCCTTATATGCCTTATAGAATAATCACTTAAAGGACTAAGGGATGAGGTTTCTCTGGAGGAGGAGGAGTATGATGAGACACTTGCACCAACCAGGCAATCTTCATCGGCCCGGTTGGTGCAAAGCTCTGTGGGTGCCTCACAAAGGTCCAGGCAGGACACAGCAAGCGAGGAGGATGAGGAGGACTATATGGATGAGCCAGAGGAGGAAAGTACACAGCACTCTACTAGTAGTCAGCAGATAGAGCATGGATGGGGTGATGCAGAGCAGCCAGAGCACATTCCTCCAGCTGGTGACAGCGGTGCATGGCCAGTTGGTAGCCTTTAGCACATGAGTGACTTCATGCTGCAGTGTCTGAGAAACGACCCACGCGTGGCTCGTATTCTCCACACAAATGACTACTGGGTGGCCACCCTCTTAGATCCACGTTACCGGGACAGCCTTCAAAGCCTAATTACACCGTTAAACCGGGGGCGTAAAATGCAGGAGTACCAAGATGCACTGGTTAATTCACTCATGTACTCTTTTCCACCGCATAGCAGTGATGCGCGTGCACTAGCAGGCACCTCACTGCGTCCTGGGCCCAGCGGAATCTGTTCAGAAGCCAGTAGCAGAAGCAGTACATCTGCTACTGACAGGTTCTGTATACCCAACCTGTTCCAACGGTTTCTGAACCCACAAACAGTTCAGGCACCATCAGCACAGACAGTGCAACGCACTAGGAGGCAACGTTACCATGACATGGTGGCACAATACTTCTCCACCCCTGTCAGTGTGCTTCAGGATGGATTTGCCCCCTTCAAGTTTTGGGTCTCCAAGTTGGATACATTGCCCGAGCTTAGCCAGTATGCCTTGGAGGTCCTGGCTTGTCCTGGTGCCAGTGTGATTTCTGATTGTGTCTTTAGTGCAGCTGGCAATGTACTAACAGACCAACGTACCAGACTATCAGCTGCAAATGTGGACCGGCTTACATTCCTAAAAATGAACCAGTCCTGGATTTCTGGTGACTTTTGCTGCCCTGGGCCAGAGTAGACAGGTTACATGCATGGTTGGTAGCAGTATGCATGCACTGTCATGTGCCTATGTTGCACACATCATCATCTGTTATGCCAGTGTTCTTGGCTTCTTCTACCAACATCTAGCACCTGGTTCTGTGATTGACTCTTTCACCTCATACTGTTTTCCATGGGCTCTAGTACCGCCAGCTAGTGCCCATTACCGTGACTGCTGATTTCACAGCATGCCATGTTTCTGGGCTCTAGTACCGCCAGCTAGTGCCCATTTCTGTGACTGCCACTTTCACAGCATGCTGTGTTTCTGGGCTCTAGTACCGCCAGCAAGTGCCCATTTCCGTGACTACTGATTTCACAGCATGCCGTGTTTCTGGGCTCTAGTACTGCCAGCTAGTGCCCATTTCCGTGACTGCCACTTTCACAGCATGCTGTGTTTCTGGGCAACAGTAACACCAGCTGTACCTCGTTTGACCAAAGAGGAAAAAAAGGATGACTGATGCCAAACACCTATAGGCAGAAGCACAAGAGGTGGGATCCAGCCACGCCGGCTGTTTCCTGGCAGTGAAGTGCGGACACTGGTGCCTCCCCCAAGGGGTAAACCGAGTTCCAGCATCGCCAACTGGTTCTCGGGAGTGCCCAAGGGCACGAGTACCTCCTGCTCCAAACCGTGTTTCGACAACGCTCGCCGTTACACGGTTGTGTCCGCCGCACTGTTCCATGCCCCCGCCGTACATCATTCCAGCTCAGTTGGCTGTTATCCGTGGTGTCGGCAGTGTAGGAGCCCCCTACGTGGACTCCGGGACCTGGCTCTCAAGGCTGGTCTCGACAGTGCCAGTAGGCCCTCCTCCTCCCCTGCTGCGACTGCGGAGTAAAGAAGACTGTGTCCGGGTTGCGGGGGCAAATGTGGCTCTTGCACCTTCTGCCGAGAAGACATTACTCCGGTAGATGACCCAAGACAGGAAGACAGATGCAGAAGACCCAAGACAGGAAGACAGATGCAGAAGACCCAAGACAGGAAGACAGATGCAGAAGACCCAAGACAAGAAGACAGATGGAGATGTCCCCGGACTCCTGTCTTTTTGCTCTTGAACTTGCATCTTTGTGGGTTTTTTTTGGGCTTCTCGGCAGTGCTTTTGGCTGGCTTATGTCACTACTACATTGTGGTATCCGGGCTACAGTAATGTCAGCTGTTGCCCAGTACAGCCACTGACACTTTTACCTTCTGCTGCTTATCTGGGTTCCAGTAAAGTCAGCTGGTTCTCAGTAGAGTCAATGGCTTAGGTCCCACCTTTGTGGTATCCGAGTTCCAGTAACGTCTGCTGGTCCTTGGTAGTGCGTTCTGGCACAGGTTACCTCCTGTTTAGTTATCGGCCTCTGGTAACGTCAGCTGGTGCCCGTTAGTTCCATTGGCTCTTATGCTGATTTCTGCTGCCCATACGGGTTCCAGACTCACCAGCTGGTTCTCTCAAGTTCCTGTGCCTACTGTTACTTCTGCATATTTCCTCTGGGTTTGGGACATTCTGCGACCAGCCAATAGCAGGATAACCATAGACAGAGGTTTAGGAAGCAGTAGGAGCAGATGTACATGAACCAAAAGCAGAATATCAATATGCAGAATTACTGAATAACAGTAATATAATGAGCAGAAGAAGACTAAGCATGGTTTAAAGGGAGTGTATCCGTTCCTCCACGTGGTGCTCCTGGAAACTCCCTGCAAAGCAAGGTGAGCTGAACGCGGACACATGTCAGTCAAAGGGCATATTGACACCACCACTGGCAGTTTTAATTTAATAATGTAAAATCACTAACCCTAACCCTAACCATCCCTAACCCCTAACCATTACCCTAACACTTACCCTACGAACCATAAACCCTAACCCTACCCCAACTAATCCTAACCCATAGAAAAAACACCGCTGATAAGAAGATGGCGACCAGTTTTCCTGCTACAGCTTTCGCTCTGTGCATTTTTCTAGCGATTTTTTTGCTCCGCTGTCTCTGCAAACTCCTTCCCCATTATCCTGAGGTGTTTCCCCTCCATTTCATCCATTATATAGCACTGTAGTGGTCATTTTGTAATTCCGATTTTTTTCTCCCATTGACTTGCATTGATATCGGAAATCGGAAATTCCAATATCCGATATTTTTTCAATATCGGAAATCGGAATTCCGATACGATATCGGGCAATATCGCTCATCCCTAGTTATATACCTCAAAAATATGACAAAGCATGCAATACTGTATGGATGAGTAATCTAGGCCTGATCTACTTTTTACACTTTTTGTACGTTTTACATACCACCGTAATGCAACAATTACCATGTTAAACTGCATGGATGAGTCATTGAATCCATAACAACATTTTGAATGAAAATATTTTAAAAGTGTAGTTGATGTACTTATACAGTCATAAAGGCTTTGCAGAAAGTTCAAAGCCAGACAGAAATTATGAGGAGGGTCATCCATAGACCCCTGAAAGGCAACTACTGGTGGGTATCATTAAAATATTGAATATTACAAACACTTAATAGGTGGTGTAGAAAAGTGCGAGTTAATCCAAGCTTTGTTCATTTTTATGAGAATGAGCCTGTCTGCCTTCTCTCAGGTGAAAGTACCTGTCGGTCATGACCCCCCTGGCTGCACTAAAAACCTACTCAGACAAGAAGCTAGTAGCAGGGCAGCACAACACCATCAAGGCAGAGAGGGACAGCTCATGCCAGGTGTCCAGCTTTGAGACCCAATAGATGAAAGTTGCAGCAGAATTAGGGAGTACACTGGTTTGGTTGAGCAGTTATTGCTTGGCCATCTTGGCAAACTTTTCCATCCTTGTCAAAAATATCAGGTCATCAGGCCCTGGCCTCTGGGTTGGTGTCATGAAATTGGCCCATGCCTTCGACAGTGTACATCTGCCTCTCTTGTGTGCCTCCTTGGTTGGGCAAGAAAGATTGCCCCCTGCCATCTTTGCCTGATGGGAATTTTTTCAACATCTTTTCCACAATGGCCTTCTGGTATAGCACCATTTTAGAAGACCTCTCCACCTCAGGAAGAAGAGATGCAAAGTTCTCCTTATAGCGTGGGTCTAGCAGGATGAACAACCAGTACTCTTTTTTGCCAATATGAATGTGATGCAAAGGTCACAGGAAAGGCAGCGATACATAACCATTTGTGCCAAGCTCCATATAGTTTCCTGTCTCCACCATGATGACTCTCCATTTCCTCCTCCCTCTTTTCCTTCTCCTTCCCATCCTCCGCCTATCCACTTAGGAGAGATGAGAGGAATATTGTGTGGCTACTAGCCTCTGTTGCGCTAGCCACCAGCTCTTGTTCCTCCGCTTTCTCCTCCTTAGCATGCACCTTCTCATTGTTACTCAATCCACGATGAGCACATGAGATGAGGCAGGGCTGGCTTCAATATCTCTGTGTTATGTCTTGCTCCATCCCCTGGTCTGCATGTAAAGCTTCATCTTTAATTTTGAGAAGCATCTGTTTAATTAGGCACGGAAACTGGATAGGTGAGCTGACTGTGGCATCATCGCCGCTCACTATCTTTGTGGAGTCCTTATAATCGTGGAGAACCAAACAAGCGTCAGACATCCATGCCCACTCTTCAGTTATGTGCAGAGGCTGACCAGAATACTGACGGCGCATTGGAGCTGATACTCAACCACTGGCCTCTGCCGCTCACAAAGCCTTGCCAGCATGTGCAATGTGAAGTTCCAGCACGTGATGTTGCACACCAGTCAGTGATCTGGCTCTTGCATGCGCTGCTCCAGCACTGCAAAAGCGGTGGCAGTTGTAGCTGACTTGTGGAAATGGGCGCTAATGCACCATACCTTGACCAAAAGATCTGGCATATTTGGGTTTGTTTTTAGAAACCACTGAACTACCAAGTTAAGCACATATACCAGGCATGGCACATGTGTGAGCTTGCCAATCTTCATAGCCGCCACCAGGTAAGCCCATTATCACACACGACCATACCTGGTTGGAGGTTTGTGGTAAAAACCACAGATCTGTCTAGTCTGTTATTCGATTAAGTAACTCTGCTGAAGTGTGCGGTTTGTCTCCCAGAAAAAAAAGCTTCAGCAGAGCTTGTTGCTGCCTTGCTGAAGCAGAACTTCCAGTTTCTGGATGATGTGGACATGGACAATGTGCACTGAGATACCATATCAGAAATGGAGGATGAGGAGGAGTACGAGTGGAGCAGGAACTGCTGTAGGAGGTGGAGGAAACCCTAATAGCAGTAGAGTCAGCAATCCACGGCTTCAGGAGCACATGCGCCGTGCCAGGTAGTTACTCGGCTCCAGCCTCCGCAATGTTCACCTTGTGTGCCATTAGGGAAATGTAGCGTCCCTAGCCACAAGAGCTTGTCTACGTGTTATTGGTTAAGTAGACAAAGCCAGTAAGTACATTGGTAAGCGCACGGGTGATGTTCCTGAACACTTGCTAGCACAAAGTGGGGATTCTGCACTGGCAAATAAAATCACAGCTGTGGATCTAGTACCGAGGGGTGGCTGTCGCCATGAGTCGACGGAATCCTCATTGTCTATCAGCGTATATGGCAACATTTCCATGGCCAGTAGCCTGGAAATGCACCTGTTTAGCATTTGGGCATGTTGGTGGGTGGCTGGGAACTTTTTTTTCCATTCCAATGCCTGGGGTAGGGACATCTGAACACTGGGATGGGACAAGGATTTGGAAGTCGCTGATGATGGTGTTTCAGAATGTGCAGGGCAGGAGGCATCGGCATCAGTGTTTTGGACAGGGGATTGGGAAGCACCTAGGGAAGAGGCAGTGGTGTAATCTGAGGGCACCAATCATGGACCCACGCATTGTGCCCACCAAGTTGGGTTCTTAGATGACATATGCCTGACCATGCTGTGGGTGGATAGGCTCTTATTGGTCAGACCCCTGCTGATATTGGCATGGCACAAGTTACATATGGCCATTTTGTTTGTCTCAGAACTCTCTTTAAAAAAGTCCCAGAATGAGGAATGCCTAACTATTTGACGGAGGAATTCATAACTGTGGGTGCCCTGTGGAACATTTGCCTGCCTTCTCCCTCTGGTCACCCCGTCTGTTTCTATGTTGCAATCTCTCCCCCTCAGCTCTGCTGGCCTTGCTCTGCATGTCAGTTTACCAGGTTGGGTTGATGGCTTTGTAACTTAACAACAAGACTTAGCGGCAACTGTGTTTCACCATCATTATTCTCCTCCTTATCCTAAATTTGCAGTTCCCCACCGTAATGTTCTTCTGGCCATGGCTGCTTAAAGTTTTAGGCAGCACTGAACAGCATGTTGTCCTGTCCTTCTTGGAGCATGCAGGTTGAGAGGCCACAATCAAGAAATGTTGTGGTAAAGAGCTCCTTGGAGTCTCCTAGTGTGGGATCACGAGTCTTCTGGGGCTTAACATGGTGGGAGATAGGAAGATCACAGTGAGGATTAAGTGAACCAGACTTTAATCTGGTGAGACTAGTGTGGCGCCCCTGAGGCTTCAGTCGCCACAGAGGTACTGCACCTTCTCCTAAGGTGTAGTGCCCCACCATCCAGGTAGGCTGGGAACTCCTTTCCGCATTCCAACACCTGCACCCCACACACAGGATAGTTCAGCAGGGACCCATCCATGCTTTATGCTGGAAAGGTCATAGGGTGCCTTTTGTGGTCCCTGGCTTCGTAACACGAGAGGTGCTGGGGAGGCGGGTGGAGTTAGGTATAAAAGAGTGGGAAGAGTGAGAGTTAGAGGTTAGTTGGTTAGAGGAGAGAAAAGAGAGAAGTTGGGTGTCTGAGGGACGTTCTGCAGCAGGTCCCAGTGATCTGGGCTGCTGGCACGAGAAAGACCAGAGAACGAGACTGATAAGATTGATAACCTAACCTTCCATAAGAGAGATAGAACAGATCGGAATGAAGGAGAATAGAAGGACGGTGGGAAGCAGGTTGAGAAAGAGAGATAACCCTTCCAGTCCAGAGAGCGCAAAGGCCGGGGCCTGGTCCCCGAGATTTATTGGATCTTTATGTCCGGCAACAGACACCAGAGGAGTAGTGAGCCGCTAACGCCTTGCTCCCATCATAGACTTGGGACACAACAGCAACTGAATAGAGAGCCGGGACGCAGTGAGGAGTCCCCGAAGCAGGCTACAGCTGTCTGTCATACAAGTAAAGACTAGGAACACCTAGAGAGAGGCATTCCAGGGTAACTAAGTACTGGAGTGCTTCGCACCTAAAGGCGCATTGGAGGAGTCGTTCAGTAAGGTACATGTTGGCAGAGGGTGGAAGGGAGAATCCTATCCTGCCTGGAGGTTGTCTGGAGCCCTGACCTGGAGAACACAGTACGGAGGCAGGCAGTTGTGTGAACTGCAAACAGTGAGTAAAGCTTTGGAACCGCATACTCTGGTGTCCTCCAGTTATTCCAGCACCGCTACATCTGGGTAACAACATCTGTGCCATTTTGCGCCTCTCCTCACCCATTACCCCTACACTGCCCTGGGACTACAGCTCCACCTGTGGGGAGCTATACCATCTCTGCTGCACCACACCATCAGTCCCAGCGGATCTGTATGCAGTGTTGGCTTACCATCTTACTTGCCAAACACCACGGGTGGCGTCACGAACTACCTAATAAACTTTAACACCATTAACATCGCCGCCATTGATATTGGGCGCCCAGGGCCACGGACTGGGTCACCGCTGCTGTGACACTTTCCCGCCTCGACACTGGCCCGGTACCGAGTACCCCCGCTGCCCTGGGTGTGTGAGGGCAACCCAATTTTGGCGTCACGAACAGGATGACGAGACCCGATGCCATTGGGTTCTGTGTGCCTTGGATTTACAACTTTTGAAAATGTGCAGAAGACCAAATATAATAGACTGTAAAATGGACATTAGAAATGGCCGCTGGCGTGGAGAAGAAGGGCGTGAAGAGATGGGAGGTCCTAAGAAAAGACTGCGAAGAGTCTTGGGCCATCCCTGCCTGAATTACTATGTGACCGATGCATGGCCCACCCCCCGAGGGGTTCGTATACAGGCTTGGTATGGAGGCACTGGAAGAAGACGCCGCCCCCGGAAGGAGGGACAGAGGAAGCCAGTGGCGAGCAGAAGGGCGGAGCAAGAAGAAGAACGCCATCTTGGAGAGCAAGGGAAGGAGGCCTGCGGAGCGCGGGGAACTGAATCTCCCTGGCGCCATGGCTGAAGGCTCCGACCCGATCTCAAGAATGAATCCCCAACAGCTGGAGGACCAGATTATCCAGCTGACTCGCCGCCTGCGACTGAGGCGAGAAGCGCTATGGACATTAAACCTGCAGCGCGCCCAGGAAGGGCACACACCTGCGTTACCCGCAACATCGGTACCCGCCGCTGTCGCACCGGATCTTTTCCTGACAGAGCCTGCAGAGCTCGGAGCCGCTGCCATGCCATCGGCAGCGTACTCCGTCCCCTCTTTGCTGCTGATACACAGAGTTATACACAGCTCCAGGAGCTGAAGCGGAGGAAGAGAAACTCCTGCCCGGACCTGGCGCGGCTGCGCAGGTCCCGCCAGCAATCCCCACGGACCCGGAGCTGCTGCTGGTCCCACCGCTGTCCCTGGTGTCTCGCCCGGCAGCACCCGTTGCCATCACGCCTGCACCGGAACAGAGGCCGCACAGTCGGGAACTCCCAGGTATTTACCCCGGCCTTCCTAATGGGTTGATGGGGAGGAGGAGGAGGACCATGCTGGTGGGAGTACGGTTGGAGCCGGCATGCCCGATCCGACATCTACAGGTCAGAGGGGGATCTGGATCGTTTTGGGACGGTGATCTCGGGATCCCTTTACTGTCAAATCCCCAGACAGTTGCTCATCAGCACCAACACACTGCGGAAGCCTTAGGAGCTAGACCTCGTACCAGACAAGACCCCATAGCAAGGAACAGAATCAGGATGAGAACAGTTCCAGTTCAGCTTCCAGAACCCCAGGAGGAGATCACCAGTAGAAGAATTATAAGTTACTATATCTCGTTACCCAGGAGGGTTTGTTGCACCAGTTGTGCCTTTGCCTTTTGTTCATCATGTTGCCCAGTTTTTGATTGGCAGCGTTGTTTTTGAAATGGAACTGTGGAGATCATAGACGCTGATTGATCCAAAAACTTTTATTGTAAATAGTTGCACCTCTTTAGGTGCCCTTTCTTGGTTTTACATATAAAGACACTTTGCGAAGATAATGTTTTTGCATGGACACTTTTCGAAGAATTATGTCTACCTCAAGGGACACTGCAAGAAATCCCGGCTGGGAGCAGTGTTCAGCACCTTACAAGAGTTTTGAATGTTTTATGATAACGTATTTGATAATGTTGTGTCTTGTGAAAAGTAAATGTCTTTTATAGAATATTTGATACAGAGAATTAGAAAAGTTTTTAGATAGAATGTGAGAATTGAATAAAGACTGAAGAATTGAAAGTGACAGGTGACAGGCCAAGAGTAGATGGTCAGTGTCTTGCGTCAAGTAGAAGAAAGAAAGAAAAAGAGAATAATTGATAGAAAATGTACTAAAGAAAATGTGTTGAGTATAGCACTTTGAACTAGGAATTGCACTTAAGTAAATTTTTGGTACTAAGATAGGAAGTTAACCTGTTTGTAATGTTTAAGAAATGTGCCTCCTACATTAGGAAGATTAGATAAGTATTGTTGAACAGCATTTAAAAATTTTTGTGTGTTCCTGTATTGTACCTTTTGTTGTCTTACAGCCCGCGGACATGCTGTGCTTAACGGGGGGGTATGTGGCGCCCCTGAGGCTTCAGTTGCTGTGTGTTTTCTAGTAGTGTTGCAAATAAATAATTGGCATCAGCCATCTCGTTGCTCTTTATAGGCCAAATAAATATTTTTTTTCAGGACAGCTGTGTGTTTTTATGTAGTCTGGGAAATTGGCATCAGTCATCTAGTTGCTTTTACTAGGCCAACGAAATAATTTTTCAGGACCATTGTGTGTTTTCTAGTAGTGTTGTAAATAAATAACTGTCATCAGTCATCTCATTGCCATTTCTAGGTCAAAGAAATCATTTTCTAGACCAGTGTGTGATTTCTAGTAGTCAAGGAAATAAACGGTATCAGCCATCTTATTGAAATGTATAGGCCAAAGAAATAATTTTTCTAAATCGGTGTGTGTATTATCTCTTTCTTATTTTTTGGAGGAAAAAATATTTTATTCTACCTCTGTGTCTATAAGAGGAGTGTTTTTAAAGAAATGTTCTACTCAGCAGCCTTCTATATATGTTTGCTGTGTCTAAAAAAAAAAAATTCTAGTATACAGCCATCTCTTTCCCAATTCTGGGCCAAAAAGTCTGTTTGTACTGTACTAAAAAGCCTTTGGGAGTACTGTGTCAAAAAGCCTCTGTTTGTACAGTAACAAAAAAAGCATGTAAGGGAATCAGCATCATCACTTGGCTCAGGTATATTGCTTAGTCCTCTCTGTCTTTCTAGCGGCGGAACTATGCTGATATATGCTTATATTCTTGTTTTACTATATTTTTCCGTGCACATGGCACTTTAGTATAGAACTACAGCCAGTATATATTTTCAATAGATGAACTACCATGGTTCCGTACCAAATAACAAGCTGTATTTAGTTATGTTTCTGTAATCATTTGGACCCTGCCATTCTGTGGTGCCTCCTGCTACTGACTTTTCACCATAACTCACCGGCCGTACTTTTTTTTAAACATTTTGTGTTATATTAATTCAATAAAGATTGTTGTTTTTTATCCAGTTCTGTGTGTGCTTTTCTCTTATGTTTTCAACAAAAACATATGTTTGTACTGTACCAAAATAGGGACCATATCAGATGGAAGTACTTGATTTTGTGACGTGCCGAGTAAGGATTTCCTCATTTCTGCAATGCTAACCATCGCTTCCAAGGTGGTGTCAGTGCCACAGCTACATTGGTGACACCTCTGTCTTGTGCTTCCACTGAGTCCCTGCTGTAAGGTGAGGAGGACACCATCAGTAATGCATCTACCATCGTGCGCTTGCTTTCCCGCATTTTCAGATCTTGCTCTAGTGACGGAAGTAAGGATGGTACATTGTCCTTGTAGCAGGGATCTAGCAGATTGGCCACACAGTAATCAGCACTTGTAACAATCTGGGCAACTTGGTGGTCATAGCCCAGAGCCAACGACAAGCTGTCCTCAGTGGAAGGTGTATCCTCTAGTTCCTCTTCATCTGTATCTCTTCAGCTACGCTCCAGTGGTACTCGTGAGGTGTTTTGATTGCCATCTTGCTGTTAACACAGTTATTCCTCATCATACTCATCCTCCAAAACTGTCCCTTGGCTAGACATTTTTGTACTTGGCCGCAGTTGTTACGGGAACCCATCCTCAAAGAGATGTGTGGACACCTGGCCTTATAATGGTGTGAATGTTCCTTGTTCCTGCTACTCTTCCTCCTGTGCCATCACCTCATCCATTGTCAATGGAAGCTTTTTTTTTCTAGAATTATTTTCACTAGAAGGTTGAAACAAAAGCGCAATAGGGTCTTATCCGGGTAAAATATTAAATTACTGAATGTGTTAAACTCACCTTCTCAAAGATAAAATAAAGCTTATATAGTGAGTCAGCCTGCTGCACGTCCAGCGGTCCACAACGGAACCGTACCACAATTCAATAAGGAATATATTCTTGGACTTTGAGTGCGCTGCTAGACGAATTCAATAACCACACAAGGTTAAAAAAATTAACCCTTTAATCCCTACGCGTTTCGAAGCATAACGCTTCTTCTTCAGGGGTAGATACATTTTTTTTCTAGAAGGCATAGAAGTGGGATAGTAAGTCTGGAGTCACAATACCATACAATGCGGCCAAGTGCAATATGATAAAAGATTGCATAGCACTCAGCTCTGTGTTACTTTATGGGGCAGCTCACATCTGCAATTGTCCTCACATGCTGATTCCGCATGAGAAAATAATCATAGCATACTGTGATTGGAACCGAGACTCAGATGAGTCTCGGCTCACTCGCACCCATATAAAACCTATAAGAGACAAAATGGACAAAAACCCTGCTGTAACTAAATAAGTAAAAAGCAAAGGTGCATTTAAATAACACAGGGTTCTTCGTAATACTATTTTTGATCAAAAATGGCATGAAAGCCATCCCACCGGCAACAAGGTGACCCTGATTAGGTTAGTTTGTTTATTATAATTTCTATTTGTGTTTTGTATGTAACTCCTCCTCATGTATAGCACTATGGAATCAATGGTGCACTAAACATAAATAATAATAATTTTCCCCTGCATGATGTTCCACCAAGTCTTCCTCCCCAGGTCCTCCTTGTCGGTGTACACACAGCAGAAAGCTGCAGCAGTTGGCAACTGTGTCTAGTCATCTGCATTATCAGAAATGTGTTGCGGTGGTCCACTAACCATTTGCACTACCCCTCCCATGTACTCATCCTCCAACAGAATAAGTGTTTGGGCATCAGTGCACTCATTCTCTTCAAATTGAGGAGCAGGGACAGGTGGATAGCCCATGGCGCCACAGCTAGCTGAGTCATCAAAAAGCAGTAGTTACTGCTGCATGACTTAGGGATCAAACTGCTTGCCTGATTTTCAAAGAGGTAAGGTGGAAGATACATGCCCATGGACCGGAGGTGCAAAATCTACATTTTCAGCAGGGGACCGGGTGGAAGACAAAGCAAAAGGACTGAAGGCACTTTCAGCCAACCAATCTTAAACTCTACTTGTTTTGCCTCACCATTCAACCAACGGTACTCAGTCCTATGAAATTAAACAGAATGTCCTGCTTGCACCAGAGGAATGTGTTTCATTGGGGCATGTAGCAGACACAGATGTTATGTCTCTCCCTGCAGCAGCTACATCACCACCACCAGCAACATGGCCACATCTCCTAATTGATGCTCTTCTCATTGTTTTCAACCCAAAAGATTGCAGAGTAACACATGGCCTGTATACAAAGAAAAAGTGGCCAGCAGATTATTACACTGCCTGTTTTTAGAGTACCCCACAAAAAAATCATTAAAAAAAAGTCACAAACACAGCGTTGACTGCCTCCTCCTCTTATGCCTCTTCCACCTCCTCACACAACCTCCTGTTCCACTTGGACCTCCGCCTTCTAGATAACGATTATAATTTTTTTCCTCTTTGTTATTTTAAGTCTTTTCCCCTTCCACATTTGTTTGCATAGCAACTGATCTGGTCTTATTCCCATTTAGCTTCCTTTTGCAGCCCCCTAGCTCTTACTATGACCGTTTAAAGCCCCAAAGTTCAGGCCTCCTTTGACTTCTATAGAGTTCGGGGTCAACCTGGCGAACCATCCACTCATCTGTTCATCACTAGCCATAACCCAACAGCAGTGTTTTACTTGACAAATGCTCTTCTAGATGCATGGTTAAAAATTCCCTCAGACATCCTCCAAAATTGTGCAGAATGTCTTCTAAAAGGAGTGGAAGCTGTTACAGCTGCCAAGCTAGGATTAACTCCATATTAATATATACAGTATAAATTTGGTATGTGATGACAGAAAAGCACTTTTAGGTATAATCAAAAGGTGTCTCAGTACTTTTGTCCATATAGCGTATCTCAGGATACTATGATGTATTTGAGGTTTTGACAACTATCTTGCCAAAAGGTCTTGGCACTGCTGTATCGGAATTTAATTAGAAAGCACATTTAGAACAATGAATGTGGAAATTATAAGCGGTTGTGGCATGGTGACAGTCAACCACAATTGCTGTGCCCATGATGCCAACATGCATGGCAGTTCATTTATGCATCATTGGCACTTACTACAGTACTTTAAAGAAAATCTGTTGGTGCAATTTTATAATGTAAAGTAAAGACTTTGGTATAATATTGCTGTAATACTGATTACATTGATACATTTGGTGAAGAAATCCGCTTTGTGGTTCCTCTTTAATCACCATTTGATGTTTTCTAATTAGTTTTTGAGGCAAAGGGGCCAGGCTGTGCATTGGTCTTTTCCCCTGTTTGTGAGGCCCCTCCGCCAGCCTCCTGTCTGTGAATGACCGGCCTTCTCTGTATGGTATCTCTACAGTGAATTGTCATCACAGACAGAAGGCAGGCGAAAGATCAGGGAAACACAGAGAGGGAAGGGGAAACCCAGTGCACAGTCCGGGCCCTGTGCACCAAAATCTAATCGAGAGAAAACATCAAACGGTGCTTAAATTTTAATGTGTTAGGCTGTGTATCAAAACAATGTTAACCTATGGAAAAAAAAAATTGCTGTGCACATGTCAAATCTTTTTGCGGATCTGCAGCATTTCTGCACCCATTGACTTGCATTGAGTCAGGCAAATCTGCAACAAAACCGCAGATGTAAAAAAAAATATGCGGTTTTGCTGCGGATGAAGCGCTGCAGATCGGGAGGAGGGAAGAGTGTGGGCAGTGACTGTGTGCGGGGGTCTGCCGGGGCTCTGTGTGTGTGTGTATGCAGGCATCGTCTGATGGGAATACAAGTCCCATCCAGCTATGCCTGCTACAGTGACAGTGAGTGACACATTAGCCAATGATGAGACAGTAGTAGTCCCATCATCCGGCTAGTGCGCACACACACAAACACACACACACACACACACACACACAGTTCATACTCACCATCTACACCTAAACCCCTAAGCCCTCGCTCACCTGAAAAAAAAAGTTAACAAATAAACAAATAGTATACTACGTGTGTCCGACGTAATCAAATTAATAATGATTTTCCCACGGCAATCTCCGCTGTAGAGCTGTCACATTAACCCCTTATTACCCCATATGCCACTGCATCATTTTTTTGGGGGGTCCCCCTATTTTAATAGCCAGTAAAGGCTATGCAGACAGCTGCGGGCTGATAGTCATTGCCTGGGAAGGGGCCGTGGGTATTACCCCCTTCCCAGGCTACAAATATTGGCCCCTGGCCATCGGCTTTCCCTCTCTGGCGCTTTCCCTCTCTTGCGCGGAAGCCCAAGCCATTTTTTTCCCGTATTTTTTTTTTCAAAATTATCATTATGTTCATTAATAAACATCGGCCTTGCTATTATACATCTATCTATCTATATCAATATATCTATCCCATATCTATTTATCTATAGATATATCTGTGTATCTATAGATATATCTGTGTGTGTAAGGCTGGGGTCACACTGTGTTATGGCAGTATGTTTAACGGACTGCGTTACACCACGGTATAACGCGGTGTAACGCAGTCCGTTAACGCTGCCATTGACCCCCATTATGTGGCGCATCGCGATGCATGCCTTAAAGTGGCATGCGTTCGCGATGTGCCGTCATTCACTGACAGAGCCTTGGACGCGGGCTGCAGCGCCTGTGGCTCCGTCACCGCTAGTGCTGATGAATCATCAGCGCTAGTGGTATAGCATAACGCATATTGCGTTATGCTATAGCGTTAATGCAGCCCGTCAACGCTATGCGATTAATGGGTTGTGTTAACGCAATGTGAACCTGGCCTAATGGAGTGTGGGTTGGACAAATGTAAAAGAGGAGGTTGGACAAGAAATGACATCACAAATCTTTCTTTTTTTGTTAAATAACATAGCTTTATTTAGCTTACAAAAACGCATACAATCCGCATGAAAAAAACACATGAAAATCCACATGAAAAACGCATCAAAACCGCATGAAAAATGCATAAAAAATGCATGGATTTTTACCTGTGTTTTCTGCCAGGAGGTGCAGATTCTGTGCAAAAAATTCTGCAGGCAAATCCGCAATGTGTGCACATACCCTTAATGCAATCAGTATTACAAAATTATTACAGCCATGTATTTAGTTTATATTACAAAATCATGCTGGCAAATTTTCTTTAAGGGTATGTGCAAACACTGCGGATTGCTGTGCGGAATCTGCATCTCTTGGCAGAATCCGCAGGTCAAAATCCATGCGTTTTTTATGCGGATTTCCTGTGGATTTATTGCAAATTTTGTGTGGATTTCTCCTGCGTTTTTACACCTGCAGATTCCTATAATGGAAGAGGTGTAAAAACGCTGCGGAATCCGCACAAAGAATTGAGCACAGTAAATTTTATTTCCCATTCAATAGCATTGTACTCTAAATCACTTGCGGATCTGCTGCGATTCCGCAGCCGCAAAACCGCACATACCCAAACAGTTTTCACTCCATTTCAGCTTAGAATTTATGTGTAAAGGAGCTAACGTAGAATACTTAAAATATTTATAAATGCAAGGCATTATTTCCTTAGCTGTGTAGTTATTCTTCGTGTTTTCTTATCTAGCATTTAAATATTACACAGTATTTTGCAGGCTCAATCTGTCTACAGTTATGTCTTTGGATTGTAAGAGGAAACCAAAGCGAATGATGTCCTAGATGGGACGTAAACTCAGGACCCAACACTCCGAAGCAACAGTGCTAACCAGTGAGCCACTGTGCCACTGTGCTAGCCTGTTATATGTCTGTTAAAAATCATCTGTACAGCGTAAAACTAAATATCAACATTTTCCAACCTTGCTAACTTATGTAGGCTTTGTATTTAATATAGGATCAACCTTTTGTTGAAGGGAATTTAATCAATAATGTGCAATCTTACCATTAGTGCACAAACATTAGATTCCAGAGAATGAAATTTGCCAATGTAATTAAAATAGGATTGGCTCCGGCTTTCTCACTGGCTTGTGTCCCAGTTTCTCAATTCAGTAATTACAAATTTCAATTAGTCTACACTGACCTTCCACCACAGCATCATATGCTGTAAGCCCATCACACTATTCAACAGATCTCCATACTGAATTTAATGTAGGTTTCTAATAAATTATTATGCATTAATATATGGCAGCAGAATGATAATTTAATAGTAATTATCAGATGTTTTCCTATGAGTTATAATATTACTAATATGCATAAATGCAGTATTTAACAATCTAATTTGCCTGCCTAATTTTGGTTGTATTCTTCTATAGAAGTGTGGCATATAGAGTCTTCATAGCTGCAAAATAGAGAATCATTACAAATCAATGTGGTGCCATACAGGAATTCTGTAGGCTTTTCTGTTTGTATAGAACTATAATTTAGATTCATACAAAAAACTATTTCAGGGTCTATAGCTAAATTTGAAATACAGGTACATCTCACAAAATTAGAATATCATTAAAAAGTTAATTTATTTCAGTTCTTCTGTAGAAATAGCAGGAAAGTGGGATGTCGTCACGGACAGGAGGCAGATCAAGAGTTAACAGGTTTATTAACACCACGTTTACTCCGCGCTGGGAGTGGGTGGTAAAGGAGAGAGCATTAGGAAGAGGGGCAGAACTGGGAGCTTGGAAGGGTCAGGGCAGGAGCAAATGATAGTTCGATAGAAAGACAAAAGAAAAGGCAAATAAACTTATCTGTCTGTAGTATTTTTGATTGCAGCGTCTCGGTTTTCCAACGGCGGCACGTGACATCTCAGAGCTGTCTGTAGAGAATGGGGTTCCTATTCACAGAGCAAGTGAAGAGTCTTTGAAGGATGTGGGGAATTCCAGCACTCTTGAACGCCAATCACTGGGCTCAGTCTTGTCCAAGAAACCGCTGGAACAAGGCACCGCGGTGTATACAGGTACTTGGCTAAGTGACTCTGGCCTAGTCACCTGCTTCTCACAGCGCAGTGTGCACGTTACAGTCTCTGGTCTCAGCAGTGGGTCACCTCCTGACGCGGAGATTGGCAGGGTAAAGGCAGTCTGTCGTCCACCTACAGTGGTCCTGTATGCGGGGGAACTGTCAAGTCGGCCTGCGCCCACAAGATGCTCTGCTTTAACAGCCAACACTGCACCCGATTGTCCGGTTAGCTTTCCCGCCTGGAATCTGCCACTTTTCCCACGCGCAGCGCATTTTAACCTGGCCTCGACTCCTGTGGTCACATGCAAGGGTCGGTCCTTGTCTGAAAATGTTCCCCCCTGCAACATTGGTGACAGTCCCGGCAGTTCCGGAAACCGGTGCGAGAAAGGTATACCCGATCTTCTTCTTCCTCTTACACTTTAATACAAAAAGTGAATCTCATATATTAGAGTCATTACAAACAGAGTGATCTATTTCATGTGTTTATTTCTGTTAATGTTGATGATTATGGCTTACACAGTGGACCTACACCAGCCGATGACATGGCTCCCGAAACCATCATTGATTGTGGATACTTCACACTAGACCTTAGAAATCAAGATGCCAGAGTCTGGAGAAAGAGTGGAGAGACAGAAAATCCAAGCTGCTTGAGGTCTAGTGTGAAGTTTCCACAATCAGTGATGGTTTGGGGAGCCTGCTGGTATAGGTCCACTGTGTTTTATCAGGACCAAAGTCAACGTATTTAACGGCTACTGCAGGCACATGTCAGCTGTTCAAAACAGCTGACATGTCCCAGAAACTATGTGGGCTCACCGCCGGAGCTCACATCATTGGCGTACTATTACGCCTGATGTCGGAAAGGGTTAAAACATGAAGATCAGTCACTCTGGAAAATTGCTAGAACTTTGAAGCTATCATCAAATGCAGTCTTGAAAACCATCAATTGCTGTGATGAAACTGACATTCATTAGGACCATCCCATGAAAGGAAGACTAAGAATTATCTCTGCTGGAGAAGTTAAGTTCATGCTTTCTCAGGATCAGCTTCACCATGCATCAAGAAATAAAAGTGACAAAATGAATTCAAAACAAGTAATGACCAGGTTCATCTCTACACATAATCATAAGTGGGATGAGATAAGAGCAATCTTATCAAAACACTGGTCAATATTCAGAACGGATCCAGTATTAGGTGAACACTAGAGTTGAGCGAAACGGGTCGAAAAATTTCAAAAGTCGCCGACTTTTGGCAACGTCGTGTTTCATGAAACGAAACCCGACCCTAGGATGAGGTTGGCCACGAGGTCGGCGACTTAAGCGCCAAAGTCGCGTTTCAAGAGTTTGTTTTGCGCTCTTTTTCAGCCAATCGGGATCCACGGACACTGTGGGCAACGTGATGACATAGGCAGAGGTCACCACCATCTTTCAGAAGGGCATGCAACTGATTGGCTTGCTTTGGTGGGCGTCACAGGGGGTATAAAAGGGCGTGCACGCCGACCGCCATGTTACTCATGCTTATCTCAGAATAGGGAGAGCTGCTGCTGCTGATGATTTTGTAGGGAGAGCATTAGGCAGGGAAGAAGACACCAAAAACTGCTTCTGCTGCTAGCGATTTTGCCTGTACAACACACCAGTCACTGTGTGTGCAGTGCAAGTGGAGGCTATATTTTGCTGGACCAGCTATGTTGGTTGTTAGGCTGCCTTATAAGGCTTCCTGATAGCTGCATTGCTGTTTACCCACTGCTCTGCAAACTGCTTTTTTAAAAGCAATCCCAATTTTTTTTTTGTCCTGGTGAGGTACTGAGTGTGCATTTTTTCACACCATACAGCAGTGCACACTCCTCACACAGTACCGTGTTAAGGCTGTTATCACAGCCTCAGTGAAGCTACCTGTGTGTCACTCTGTAAGGATAAGTCGAGGACATGTTCCGTTCTTACAGACCTGCACCTTCTAGTTTTGTCTAGTTTTCAAACAGTTAAATATATTTGCTGTTTGATCACATTCAAAACTATAGAGAGACAGCATGTGTCAGTCCGTATACTTAAAAAACACGGAGCTTGACAATTTTACGTACACGGACAGCCGTGTACGTGCACGCTCCTCTCTCAGTACCGTGTAATGGCTGTTATCACGGCCGCAGTGAAGCTATCTGTGTGTCGCTCTGTAAGGATAAGTCGAGGACATGTTCCGTTCTTACAGACCAGCACCTTCTAGTTTTGTCTAGTTTTCAAACAGTTAAATATATTTGCTGTTTGATCACATTCAAAACTATAGAGAGACAGCGTGTGTCAGTCAGTATACTTAAAAAACACGGAGCTTGACAATTTTACGTACACCGGACAGCCGTGTACGTGCACGCTCCTCTCTCAGTACCGTGTAACGGCTGTTATCACGGCCACAGTGAAGCTATCTGTGTGTCGCTCTGTAAGGATAAGTCGAGGACTTGTTCCGTTCTTACAGACCTACACTCTAGGGAGATTCCTATTCTGCCCAATTCTATATAACCTTGTAGTTTGTGATACACTAGCCAATTTCTGCCTGTGACATAGCGCTGTGATATTCAGTGGGCCTCACACAATCCAAAAGTGTCCAGTGTCCACAAGTGTGTGCAGAAATTCAAAATCTCCGTTATCCTCTAGTGACATTTTTCACACCTGCAACATCGAGCCTGTGACATAGCGCTGTGATATTCAGTGGGCCTCACACAATCCAAAAGTGTCCAGTGTCCACAAGTGTGTACAGAAATTCAAAATCTCCGTTATCCTCTAGTGATATTTTTCACACCTGCGACATCGAGCCTGTGACATAGCGCTGTGATATTCAGTGGGCCTCACACAATCCAAAAGTGTCCAGTGTCCACAAGTGTGTGCAGAAATTCAAAATCTCCGTTATCCTCTAGTGATAGTTTTCACACCTGCGACATCGAGCCTGTGACATAGCGCTGTGATATTCAGTGGGCCTCACACAATCCAAAAGTGTCCAGTGTCCACAAGTGTGTGCAGAAATTCAAAATCTCCATTATCCTCTAGTGACATTTTTCACACCTGCGACATCGAGCCTGTGATATAGCTCTGTGATATTCAGTGGGCCTCACACAATCCAAAAGTGTCCAGTGTCCACAAGTGTGTGCAGAAATTCAAAATCTCCCCTGTCCTATAGACACCTTGTACCTTGTTATACATTACTATATAGTTTGTTGGATTTTGTCTACATTTCTACCAAAAATGAGGAAGGCTGGTGGAAGAGGCCGTGGAATTGGGCGGGGGGTTGGCAGCTGGTAATGATGGTGTTGGTGGTGGATCTGATGGTAGTGGCAAAAGCAAAATAGGACCGAATGCAGGAGGTGTTGAGCCTGCGTCATCGTCTGGCTTCACAAGGCCTCGAAGGCTTAGTTTTCTAGGAGTTGGCAAACCGCTTTTAAAACCAGAGCTTCAGGAAAAAGTTTTGCCTTACATTGCTGCCTCCAGCTCTATCGCCTCCTCTTCTGAAGTTGTAAAAAATAAAAGCACTGAGTCGTCATTGGAGGCTCATGTTCATGAACCACACCTTTCCTTGTGTCCTTCACCCCAACCAAGATTGAAGGATGACGCAGGCCATACAACTGATTACTCCATGGAGCTGTTTTCACATACCATGCCTGGATTATCAAGTGAAATGGTGAATTACCCAGGCCAAGATGAATCTGACATGGAGTGCACTGATGCACAGCCACTGATAGATGATTCTGCTGGTACATTCACTCAGAGCACTACATTGTCCTCGCAGTGTACAGAGCCAGATTCTGACCCTGATGAGACTCAGGTGCCCCTTCCCGCACACTATACCACCATACACGGTGACACAGAGGAAGGAGCACATGACATTGAAGAGGAGGTGATGGATGCCCCAGTTGTTGACCCAAATTGGCATCCATTGGGGGAAGAGGGTGCTGCTTCCAATAGCTCAGATGAGGAGCATCCACAGCAGACATCGACATCGCAACAGCTGTTATCTGGCAGGCCCGGAGCACTCCAAAGACAGGTTCCAAAAATCAAAAGAGTTGCTGGGCAGCTTGTCCAGAGGGTCAAAATATCACAGCGTGCTAGGCCGCAAAATGTTTGCCAAAGTAGGAAGAGTGCAGTGTGGCACTTTATTGAACAAAATCCTCATGATCAGGCCAAGGTTATCTGTAAGAAGTGTGCAAAGACCTTTAGCCGAGGGAAAAATCTGAAAAATTTGAATACCAGTTGCATGCTTAGACATTTAACCAGCATGCACTTGCAAGCGTGGACACAATACCAAACCTCAAGTACCACATGTGCAACTGATCACAAAGAAGGTAGTCAACAACGCTACATTGTTTCCCCCACTGTAAGCCCACCGGTTAGCACAGCAGCAAATGTTGAGGTGTCGTTGCAAGGCCACAGCAGTCAGGGAATCCCAATCTAGGCCATCAGAAAGAACACCAACTCCATCACCATCATCAACCCTCTCTCAGTCCGCCCTGTCCACCGCTGCTTCCACCATATGCAGCTCTCAAGTCCAGCTCACCCTCCCAGACACTATGAGTAGGTCACGAAAGTACTCAGTCTCTCATCCGCGTACACTGGGTTTGAACGTCCACATTGCCAAACTAATCTCATTAGAGATGATGCCCTATCGGTTGGTGGAAAGCGCAGCTTTCCGCGAACTCATGGCCTATGCAGTACCACGCTATGACCTACCCAGTCGCCACTTCTTCCCTCGCAAAGCCATCCCAGCCCTCCACCATCATGTGAAAGACCGCATTGTCCATGCACTCAAGCAGTTAGTGAGTGGAAAGGTGCACCTCACAACTGATGCATGGTCCAGTCGGCATGGCCAGGGCCGTTACGTGTCCATCACTGCGCACTGGGTTAATGTGGTGGATGCAGGGTCCACAGGGGACAGCGGTGGTGGGACAGTGCTGCCTAGCCCACGGTATAGGAAATAGTTGGCTGTAGGGGTTCGACCCTCCTCCTCCTCCAGAAGCGAAAGCTCATCCACAGAGCGCAGTCGTACGAGCACTCCATCTGCAGCTGCCACTGTTGCACACGAGGTGTCCCCCTATCGAGCAGCTAGTGGAAAGCGTCAGCAGGCTGTGTTGCAGATGATGTGTTTGGGCGACAGACACAACGCCGAGGTGCTGGCCGAGTACTTTCAGCGACAAACTGAGTCATGGCTGGGCAGTGTACATCTTGAGGCAGGCAAGGTAGTTAGTGATAACCGCTGTAATTTTGTGGCAGCCATAGCCCTTTCAAAACTCAGCCACATACCTTGCTTGGCTCACATCTTGAACCTGATGGTGCAGTGCTTCCTCAATAATTATCCGGAGTTAACAGCCCTGCTCCAGAAGGTGCGAAGACTGTGCGCGCACATCCGCCGGTCGCCTGTACACTCCATTCGTATGCAGAAGCTGCAGCGATTGCTCCACCTTCCCAACCACCACCTCATTATCGACATTGCAACAAGGTGGAACTCCACACTGCACATGGTTGAGCGGCTGTGCGAGCAGAGGCAGGCCATAATGCATTTGTGGGAGGATACACGGCCAGGCACTTTGAGAGCAGACATGGAGTTGACAGGTGTGCAGTGGTCGAAGCTGAAAGATCTCTGTAAAGTCCTTCAGTGTTTTGAGGAATGCACACGGCTGGTAAGCGCAGACGACGCCATCCTAAGCATGAGCATCCCACTTATGCATCTGCTCATGCAAACTTTGACACACCTTAAGGAGCAGGCGTCTGCAGCCAATGTTGATGAGGAGGAAGAGGTGTAGGGAATCTTTGATGACATTCAGCCATTGTCTGCTCAGGGACCTCTCCTGGACGAGGTGGAGGAAGAAGAGGAGGAGGAGGATGATGATGGGGATGATTACTTAGGGGAGGAGGATGCATCTCGTGGGGCAAGTGAAAATGTGGGCGTGGCAAGGTCTGGTACAGGGTTTGTGCATGACTGGAGGGATGTGGATTTGCCAGAAAGTGCTCCTCCACCCAGCACTCGCAGTGCATCATTGACACCAGGAACATTGGCCCACATGTCAGATTATGCCTTGCAGATCCTAAAAATGGACCCACGCATTGCCAAAATGATGAACGATGACGACTACTGGTTGGCCAGCACCCTGGATCCACGCTAAAAAGGCAAATTACAAAACATCATGCCACAGGAGAACCTTGACTTAATATTGGCTACTAAACAAGCAACTCTGGTTAACCGGTTGGTTGAGGCATTCCCAGCACACAGCAGCGGTGATGGTTCTCATCACGAGCCGTACGGGCCGGGGGCAGCTTGGCAGAGGTGTTCGTGGTGCACACAGCAGAAGTGGCGTTGGAGACAGGGGTTTCATGACAATGTTGTGGACTGATTTTTCACGGACCGCTCACACAACTGGTAATACTGCATGGAAAGTGGAAAGGAGACAGCAGTTGTCAACTATGGTTAACAACTACTTTTCCTCCCATATCGATGTTCTCCCGCACAGGTCATTCCCCTTTGACTATTGTGCCGCTAAACTGGACACCTGGCCTGAATTGGCACAATATGCCTTACAGGAGCTCGCTTGCCCAGCAGCAAGTGTGCTATCGGAAAGAGTCTTCAGTGCAGCTGGATCAATCCTGACAGAAAAAAGGACCCGTCTGTCAACCCAAAATGTGGATGATCTAACCTTCATTAAAATGAGCCATGCATGGGTTTCCAAGGATTTTGTCACACCTTCCCTTGATGACACATAGGTTGCTAGAAAAATGGCTTGCTTTGGTCCTCCTCCTATTCCGCGAACTTGACCTATTTCGCCTTTTGCAGCAGCTGAATGACCCACATCTACATATGCCACTTTGTAAACCTCCCTAAGTGGGCGCCCCCCCCATGGCCGGGGTCACCACCTAGCGCACAAAACCGTGCGAGTGCCGTTGTCCTGGACAGGTGGGTAGGCCGACTCTCGGGCGCGGGCACTGGCATAGCGTCCCTCATAGTGCAATCAAGTGTCTCTGACAGTGGTAGTGCACACCCGCCGTCAGACACACCGCCGTACTATGAGGGGCCCAGTGCCAGTACCGACGCCCACAAGTGTGCCCCCCTTGCTTGGGCAGGGCCCCAGCATTTGCAATGTTTACCTCTCCCTGATCCTCCGCTGTGTAGTCTGGGCTGTCAAATCCTTCACTGGGACTGCCACTACAAATTGATTGAACTGAAAGATGATGGTTAAGATGTAGCTATGCCCTGTCCTGCTGGCCGGGCTCTAGCTCCAGATGATCAGTGGCTTCCATTTCTTATGGACGTCGACTCACAATTACATGAAGTGGTGGTTTATCATCAGCTTTCACAGTTTTCCTACTCACAAACGTGTGACATTCCGGCGCACATTTGAAAATGTGCCCTCTCATGCCAATCAAATAGAATCGCCTACGGCCTGTGGCATCTGTCTTTTGCACTCCAAAGTTACGTGACAGATCATGGTAGCCAGTGAGCACCATGTTTACATCGCTCCCTGTGATAAAAATTGGATTGAGATGAGTAACAGTGATGGAACCCAACGGAAGTGCGATACAGCAAGACTTTATTCACAAAAAATTTTTTTCACTGTCTCAACACACAAATTAATTGAGGGTCAGCATCGCCTATGAGAATTGTGACGGAAGTTTTTCCCGTGAATAATAATTCCTAGATTTCTGCAATCAATAGCCTTTATGTCACTAATTGTATGCATCTCATTTCCTATTGCGGAGAGGCTGGACTGTATTACTGAGACAGAAATATATATGAAGATTTAAAAATAACATCAAAAGTATATAGTTGTGTACACCTCAAATGCATTTCCTTTTTTCCACTTTTTAGATTGCTGTGTAATCCATACTGAGAACATGGAGATTTTACATGTTTAAACTATGCTATATATACCTGCTATCCAGTGATAAAGTACCCTTTCTCAACTTTGTACAATCTGGTCAAATCCATACTGGGCCTGAGAACTTCTGAGTCTGCCTCCTGATTTATAGACATATATTTTTAATGTGTAAACTAGGCTACATATGTGTTATGCGGTGAAACTGTACCCTTTATCAACTTTCTACAATGTTGTTGAATCCATACTGGGCCTGAGAACGGCTGCCGAGCTGTTAAGCAAGCTACAGCACCTGTGGTTTGGACACGTAATTTTTTCAGGAATGACAGTTAGGCCTAACTCCGGAATTGCGGTTGACCTGAACTTACTGGGAAATCATCGTTCGCGGGGAATAATCTGAATCCCAGATCCCCATCACTAACGGAGTTCAGCAGGTTATCTGCACCTGTAAGCGACAAAATCAGGTCCTTTCAGTGTAGCGTGCATGCAGCCCCGGACATGTACTGGAATGCTAGACCTGTTATTGCTCAATCTCACGTGCCACAGCCTCGCGTATCCCTCTAGTAAGCTTGATGCGTACCGCGGGGCCATACCGGAGTCTCGGTCGTTAACGGAATAAAGCTGAGAAATCGCTAGCACAACTACAAACAGACATACCACACCACACACAGAATCGACAAAGCTTGCAATCTGTCCATCTTTTCTGTAGCTTGTATGGTAGTGGTTTCCCGGGTGCAGTCCAATTAAGCCACAGGCTCCACTCCTGGTGGTGCCCTTTTGGACATTCCTTTAAGGTTCAGCTTTGCAATCGTACTGCCCCCGGAAACCAAAAACTTTGCCTTCAGGGACGCTGTTTGGAGGTTCGTGGGAATAACGCCGCCCGATCAGCAGTCGGCATATGGGTCGCCCTCCCAGGGCTGTGGGGTATTCGGTACCGGGCCGGTGTCAGTGGGATGTGTCACAGCAGCGGTGACCTGGACAGTGGCCCTGGGCACCCATGTAAATGGCATGGTATAAGGGTAAAGAGTTTATATTGATAGTTTGACGCCACCTGTGGTGTTCGGCAACATAGATGTTAGGCCGACGCTGCATGCAGATCCTCTGGGACTGATGGTGTTTTGCAGCAAAGATGGTGAAGCTCCCCACAGGTGGAGCTGGAGTCCCAGGGAAGTGTAGATGTAGTGATGGGGGAAAGGCACAGGTGGTGTAGGTGCTGGTACCCAGATGTAGCAGTGCTGGAATAACTGTAGGACACCAGAGCGTGCAGTTCCAAAGCTTTACTCACAGTCTGCAGGTTACACAGATGCCTGCCTCCGTGCAGTGTCCTCCGGGTCAGGACCTCTGCCAACCTCCAGGACCAGAATGGAAAGCTCCCTTCCAACACTCCACCAACATGTACCTTCCTGAACGTCTCCTTTCTAGCGCTTGTGGGGGAAGCACTCACAGGACCGTGGTTCACTGAAACGCCTCCTGTCTAACAGCTGTTCCTCAGACTTTACTTGTATGGCAGACAGCTGTAGCCTTTTCCTTCTGGCTCCCACACGTCGATGCTGGGGCCTCCGAGCCTTAGTTGGGTACAGAGCATTTATAGCTGCTACTTCCCCCGGTTTCTGCTGCAGGAACGTCAGTGTCCCTACAAACTTGGAGACCGGAATCCGGACCATGCGCTCCAGCTAGGAGTGAGCCTTACCTCTGCTCATCCGCCAGCTCCCCTTCTCACGTCCACACACTTCCACTTCTCTGCACAGAGTGCCCTAACTTACCTTATCCCGACCACAGAGAGCAGCTCATCAGCAGTCAGGTTCAGAGGTCTCCCTGCTGGCCTGGAGTGGGAAATGTGTTGTGTGTTGGTTTCACTGCTAGAGAGATCCTTCGTTGCTCCCAAGCTTGACAACACACTCCCTAGGAGGAAGGCAATGCCACAGTGGCGACCGTACTCTTGGGGACGCCACAAGTGCACTGAGGCCCAGCCACTGCTGGATGCTGCTGCTGGTATATTGACCCAGACCACTACATTCCCCTCACACTCTACACAGCCAGAATCTGACCCAGAGGAAACTCAGGTTCCCCTTCCCGCATACTATACCACCTTACACGGTGACAAAGAGGAAGGTGCAGATGAAAATGCAGGTTCCTTGAGCAGGTGCGGGGGCACACTCATGGGCGATGGCACTGGCACAGGGTACCGCATAGTACGCAAAAGTGTCTCTGCCGGTGGGAGGGCCTAAACAGCCAAGTGCAGTGAGATGGAAGATGGGGACGACAAGGAGTTCAGAGTAGTGCAGGGATTCCCTAGCAAGGAAACTTATGTAATTGTTTTCAATGTTGGGACAGCAATTTTTGGGGAGCACTATACTTTGGTGAATGATATATGGAGCCCACCATACACTGGAGCATTCCAAAGGTGGACATCAGACACTGGAGCAGCATTTACAGGGCCCATTATACACTAGAGCCGTAGAAATGGGGCCCATTATATATGGAGCATTATTTGGGCCCATAAGACAGTGGAGCTTCATCCATTGGGACCAACATATACTGTAGCATTATGTGCAGCTCATCATATACGGTTTGAAACATTATATGGGAATAATGATTCCGTATGGAGAAATATATGGGCCTCATTACTCTGTATAGCGCACTAAGCGCTGGCCATAATACTGTATGGAGTTATATACTGTCCGTTTTTGGAGGTATTGGAGAATTTAAAATGGATATCAGTCATGAGATGTAAGAAGTGAAGTATTTTTCATTGTACTATACTGCTATTTCTCTGCCGTATCGGAGCATCATGAGTTGTGGTATGTGTTAAAGGGGCGCTCTTTGGCCCTGGGCCCATGAAAACCTGGAGCCAGCCCTCCCCCCCACAACTGTAGCCAAATAACCCCCATTTTTCAGTGCGTAACTAGTATTATGAAGTTAATTAAGGTTGACAAGCTTCAGTAACAAGAATTTATGCTTTTGGCATTCAAATGGGCATTGTTGGTGTGTTTCCTGTCTTGCTCTCACTACCGACTTTAATTCTCCATTGACTTAAATTGGGTTTCGTGTTTCGGGACGACCCCGACTTTTCCCTATAGTCGGACGATTTTGCTCGACCCAACTTTTGGAAAAGTCGGGTTTCATGAAACGAAACTCGACCCTAAAAAAACAAAAGTCGCTCAACACTAGTGAACACCTATCGGAGCAACCTCTGATGACAGCTAGGCATAGTCACCATTTACGTGACGTTCTTGCAGCCATTATATCACAAAGTCTCTGGTTAATTTTGAAGGAGGTAAACCTAAGGTTCGCTTCTGCTAGGCGGCAGGTTTCTGCGTCTGCTCTGCAGGAATCCAGAGCCTCACATTCTGCGGTCTCCTGCTGTCTACCTACTGCAGAGAAGATTACTTTGCAGCAGACTGCTCCAGATACTAAGTTCCTCTGTGCTCCAACTGGGCATGCTCATGAGACGATCTCCCATTGGAGATCGGGAGTCATATGCCCAGGTCCTGCTCCAGATCTCATTGGTCCATCTCGGAGATCTGGAAGGTCACACACGGCTATAAAAGGCGCGCATAAGATGGTGATTAAAGTTCAGCGAAACGGGTCGAAAAATTTCAAAAGTCGCCGACTTTTGGCACCCTAGGATGAGGTCGGCCACGAGGTCGGCAATTTACGCGCCAAAGTCGCGTTTCAAAAGTTTGTTTTGCGCTCTTTTTCAGCCAATCAGGATCCACGGACACTGTGGGCAACGTGATGACATAGGCACGGGTCACCAACATCTTTCAGAAGGGCATGCAAGTGATTGGCTTGCTTTGGGGGGCGTCACAGGGGGTATAAAAGGGCGTGCACGCCGACCGCCATGTTACTCATGCTGATCTCAGAATAGGGAGAGCTGCTGCTGATGATGATTTTGTAGGGAGAGCGTTAGGCAGGGAAGAAGACACCAAAAACTGCTTCTGCTGCTAGCGATTTTGCCTGTACAACACACCAGTCACTGTGTGTGCAATGCAAGGGGAGGCTATATAGTGGTGTATCAGTGGTGTTGGTTGTTGGGCTGCCTTTTAAGGCTTCCTGACATTCCTGCATTGCTGTTTACCCACTGCTCCGCAAACTGCTTTTTTAAAAGCAATCCCAATTTTTTTTTTTGTCCTGCTGAGAAGAAAAAAAAACTGCTTCTGCTGCTAGCGATTTTGCCTGTACAACACATCAGTCACTGTGTGTGCAGTGCAAGGGGAGGCTATATAGTGGTGTATCAGTGGTGTTGGTTGTTGGGCTACCTTCTAAGGCTTCCTGACATTCCTGCATTGCTGTTTACCCACTGCTCCGCAAGCTGCTTTTTTAAAAGCAATCCCAATTTTTTTTTTTTGTCCTGCTGAGAAGAAAAAAAAACTGCTTCTGCTGCTAGCGATTTTGCCTGTACAACACATCAGTCACTGTGTGTGCAATGCAAGGGGAGGCTATATAGTGGTGTATCAGTGGTGTTGGTTGTTGGGCTGCCTTCGAAGGCTTCCTGACATTCCTGCATTGCTGTTTACCCACTGCTCCGCAAACTGCTTTTTTAAAAGCAATCCCAATTTTTTTTTTTTGTCCTGCTGAGGTACTGAGCGTGCATCTTTTCACACCATACAGCGGTGTACGCTCCTCACACAGTACCGTGTAACGGCTGTTATCACAGCCACAGTGAAGCTATCAGTGTGTCACTCTGTGAGAATAAAATGAGGACATGTTCCGTTCTTACAGACCTGCACTCTAGGGAGATTCCTATTCTGCCCAATTCTACATACACCTTGTAGTTTGTGATACACTAGCCAATTTCTGCCTGTGACATAGCGCTGTAAAATTCAGTGGGCCTCACACAATCCATAAGTGTCCAGTGTCCACAAGTGTGTGCAGAAATTCAAAATCTCCCTTATCCTCTAGTCACTTTGGTCACAGCTGTGCCATCGAGCCTGTGACAGAGCGCTCAGATATCAGTGGGCCTCACACAATCCAAAAGTGTCCAGTGTCCACAAGTGTCTGCTGAAATTCAAAATCTCCCTTATCCTCTAGTCACTTTTGTCACAGCTGTGCCATCGAGCCTGTGACATAGCGCTCAGATATCAGTGGGCCTCACACAATCCAAAAGTGTCCAGTGTCCACAAGTGTCTGCAGAAATTCAAAATCTCCCTTATCCTCTCGTGACTTTTGTCACAGCTGTGCCATCGAGCCTGTCACATAGCGATCAGATATTCATTGGGCCTCACACAATCCAAAAGTGTCCAGTGTCCACAAGTGTCTGCTGAAATTCAAAATCTCACTTATCCTCTAGTCACTTTGGTCACAGCTGTGCCATCGAGCCTGTCACATAGCGCTCAGATATTCATTGGGCCTCACACAATCCAAAAGTGTCCAGTGTCCACAAGTGTCTGCTGAAATTCAAAATCTCCTTTATCCTCTAGTCACTTTTGTCACAGCTGTGCCATCGAGCCTGTGACATAGCGCTCAGATATCAGTGGGCCTCACACAATCCAAAAGTGTCCAGTGTCCACAAGTGTCTGCAGAAATTCAAAATCTCCCTTATCCTCTCGTGACTTTTGTCACAGCTGTGCCATCGAGCCTGTCACATAGCGCTCAGATATTCATTGGGCCTCACACAATCCAAAAGTGTCCAGTGTCCACAAGTGTCTGCTGAAATTCAAAATCTCCCTTATCCTCTAGTCACTTTTGTCACAGCTGTGCCATCGAGCCTGTGACATAGCGCTCAGATATCAGTGGGCCTCACACAATCCAAAAGTGTCCAGTGTCCACAAGTGTCTGCAGAAATTCAAAATCTCCCTTATCCTCTAGTCACTTTGGTCACAGCTGTGCCATCGAGCCTGTGACAGAGCGCTCAGATATCAGTGGGCCTCACACAATCCAAAAGTGTCCAGTGTCCACAAGTGTCTGCTGAAATTCAAAATCTCCGTTATCCTCTAGTCACTTTTGTCACAGCTGTGCCATCGAGCCTGTGACATAGCGCTCAGATATCAGTGGGCCTCACACAATCCAAAAGTGTCCAGTGTCCACAAGTGTCTGCAGAAATTCAAAATCTCCCTTATCCTCTCGTGACTTTTGTCACAGCTGTGCCATCGAGCCTGTCACATAGCGCTCAGATATTCATTGGGCCTCACACAATCCAAAAGTGTCCAGTGTCCACAAGTGTCTGCTGAAATTCAAAATCTCACTTATCCTCTAGTCACTTTGGTCACAGCTGTGCCATCGAGCCTGTCACATAGCGCTCAGATATTCATTGGGCCTCACACAATCCAAAAGTGTCCAGTGTCCACAAGTGTCTGCTGAAATTCAAAATCTCCCTTATCCTCTAGTCACTTTTGTCACAGCTGTGCCATCGAGCCTGTGACATAGCGCTCAGATATCAGTGGGCCTCACACAATCCAAAAGTGTCCAGTGTCCACAAGTGTCTGCAGAAATTCAAAATCTCCCTTATCCTCTCGTGACTTTTGTCACAGCTGTGCCATCGAGCCTGTCACATAGCGCTCAGATATTCATTGGGCCTCACACAATCCAAAAGTGTCCAGTGTCCACAAGTGTCTGCTGAAATTCAAAATCTCCCTTATCCTCTAGTCACTTTTGTCACAGCTGTGCCATCGAGCCTGTGACATAGCGCTCAGATATCAGTGGGCCTCTCACAATCCAAAAGTGTCCAGCGTCCACAAGTGTCTGCTGAAATTCAAAATCTCCCTTATCCTCTCGTCACTTTTGTCACAGCTGTGCCATCGAGCCTGTCACATAGCGCTCAGATATTCATTGGGCCTCACACAATCCAAAAGTGTCCAGTGTCCACAAGTGTCTGCTGAAATTCAAAATCTCACTTATCCTCTAGTCACTTTGGTCACAGCTGTGCCATCGAGCCTGTCACATAGCGCTCAGATATTCATTGGGCCTCACACAATCCAAAAGTGTCCAGTGTCCACAAGTGTCTGCTGAAATTCAAAATCTCCCTTATCCTCTAGTCACTTTGGTCACAGCTGTGCCATCGAGCCTGTGACATAGCGCTCAGATATCAGTGGGCCTCACACAATCCAAAAGTGTCCAGTGTCCACAAGTGTCTGCAGAAATTCAAAATCTCCCTTATCCTCTCGTCACTTTTGTTACAGCTGTGCCATCGAGCCTGTCACATAGCGCTCAGATATTCATTGGGCCTCACACAATCCAAAAGTGTCCAGTGTCCACAAGTGTCTGCTGAAATTCAAAGTCTCACTTATCCTCTAGTCACTTTTGTCACAGCTGTGCCATCGAGCCTGTGACATAGCGCTGAGATATCAGTGGGCCTCACACAATCCAAAAGTGTCCAGTGTCCACAAGTGTGTGCAGAAATTCAAAATCTCCCTTATCCTCTAGTCACTTTGGTCACAGCTGTGCCATCGAGCCTGTGACATAGCGCTCAGATATCAGTGGGCCTCACACAATCCAAAAGTGTCCAGTGTCCACAAGTGTGTGCAGAAATTCAAAATCTCCCTTATCCTCTAGTCACTTTGGTCACAGCTGTGCCATCGAGCCTGTGACAGAGCGCTCAGATATTCAGTGGGCCTCACACAATCCAAAAGTGTCCAGTGTCCACAAGTGTCTGCAGAAATTCAAAATCTCCCCTGTCCTATAGACACCTTGTACCTTGTTTTACATTACTATATAGTTTGTTGGATTTTTTCTACATTTCTTCCAAAAATGAGGAAGGCTGGTGGAAGAGGCCGTGGAATTGGGCGGGGGTTGGCAGCTGGTAATGATGGTGTTGGTGGTGGATCTGATGGTAGTGGCAAGAGCAAAATAGGACCGAATGCAGGAGGTATTGAGCCTGCGTCATCGTCTGGCTACATAAGGCCTCGAACGCTTAGTTTTCTAGGAGTTGGCAAACCTCTTTTAAAGCCAGAGCATCAGGAAAAAGTTTTGTCTTACATTGCTGACTCAGCCTCCAGCTCTATCGCCTCCTCTTCTTCAGTTGTAAAAAGTAAAAGCACTGAGTCGTCATTGGAGGCTCATGTTCATGAACCACACCTTTCCTTGTGTCCTTCACCCCAACCAAGATTGAAGGATGACGCAGGCCATACTACTGATTACTCCATGGAGCTGTTTTCACATACCATGCCTGGATTATCAAGTGAAATGGTGAATTACCCAGGCCAAGATGAATCTGACATGGAGTGCACTGATGCACAGCCGCTGATGGATGATTCTGCTGGTACATTCACTCAGAGCACTACATTGTCCTCGCAGTGTACAGAGCCAGATTCTGACCCTGATGAGACTCAGGTGCCCCTTCCCGCACACTATACCACCATACACAGTGACATAGAGGAAGGTGCACATGACATAGAAGAGGAGGTGATGGATGACCCAGTTGTTGACCCAAATTGGCATCCATTGGGGGAAGAGGGTGCTGCTTCCAATAGCTCAGATGAGGAGCATCCACAGCAGACATCGACATCGCAACAGCTGTTATCTGGCAGGCCCGGAGCACTCCAAAGACAGGTTCCAAACATCAAAAGAGTTGCTGGACAGCTTGTCCAGAGGGTCAAAAGATCACAGCGTGCTAGGCCGCAAAATATCTGCCAAAGTAGGAAGAGTGCAGTGTGGCACTTTTTTGAACAAAATCCTCATGATCAGGCCAAGGTTATCTGTAAGAAGTGCGCAAAGACCTTTAGCCGAGGGAAAAATCTGAAAAATTTGAATACCAGTTGCATGCTTAGACATTTAACCAGCATGCACTTGCAAGCGTGGACACAACACCAAACCTCAAGTGCCACATGTGCAACTGATCACAACGAAGGTAGTCAGCAACGCTACATTGTTTCCCCCACTGTAAGCCCACCGGTTAGCACAGCAGCAAATGTTGAGGTGTCGTTGCAAGGCCACAGCAGTCAGGGAATCCCACTGTTATATCAACGAAAGACTGATTCTAGGCCATCAGAAAGAACACCAACTCCATCACCATCATCAACCCTCTCTCAGTCCGCCCTGTCCACCGCTACTTCCACCATATGCAGCTCTCAAGTCCAGCTCACCCTCCCAGACACTATGAGTAGGTCAAGAAAGTACTCAGTCTCTCATCCGCGTACACTGGGTTTGAACGCCCACATTGCCAAACTAATCTCGTTTGAGATGATGCCCTTTCGGTTGGTGGAAAGCGCAGCTTTCCATGAACTCATGGCCTATGCAGTACCACGCTATGACCTACCCAGTTGCCACTTCTCTCGCAAAGCCATCCCAGCCCTCCACCATCATGTGAAAGACCGCATTGTCCATGCACTCAAGCAGTCAGTGAGCGGAAAGGTGCACCTCACAACTGATGCATGGTCCAGTCGGCATGGCCAGGGCTGTTACATGTCCATCACTGCACACTGGGTTAATGTGGTGGATGCAGGGTCCACAGGGGACAGCGGTGGTGGGACAGTGCTGCCTAGCCCACGGTATAGGAAACAGTTGGCTGTAGGCGTTCGACCCTCCTCCTCCTCCTCCAGAAGCGAAAGCTCGTCCACAGAGCGCAGTCGTACGAGCACTCAATCTGCAGCTGCCACTGTTGCACACCAGGTGTCCCCCTATCGAGCAGCTAGTGGAAAGCGTCAGCAGGCAGTGTTGCAGATGATGTGTTTGGGCGACAGACACACCGCCGAGGTGCTGGCCGAGTACTTTCAGCGACAAACTGAGTCATGGCTGGGCAGTGTACATCTTGAGGCAGGCAAGGTAGTTAGTGATAACGGGCGTAATTTTGTGGCAGCCAAAGCCCTTTCAAAACTCAGCCACATACCTTGCTTGGCTCACACCTTGAACCTGGTGGTGCAGTGCTTCCTCAAAAATTATCCGGAGTTAACAGCCCTGCTCCAGAAGGTGCGAAGACTATGCGCGCACATCCGCCGGTCGCCTGTACACTCCGTTCGTATGCAGAAGCTGCAGCGATTGCTCCACCTTCCCAACCACCGCCTCATTATCGACATTGCAACAAGGTGGAACTCCACCCTGCACATGGTGGAGCGGCTGTGCGAGCAGAGGCAGGCCATAATGCATTTGTGGGAGGATACACGGCCAGGCACTTTGAGAGCAGACATGGAGTTGACCGGTGTGCAGTGGTCGAAGCTGAAAGACCTCTGTAAAGTCCTTCAGTGTTTTGAGGAATGCACACGGCTGGTAAGTGCAGACGACGCCATCCTAAGCATGAGCATCCCACTTATGCGTCTGCTCATGCAAACTTTGACGCACCTTAAGGAGCAGGCTTCTGCAGCCAATGTTGATGAGGAGGAAGAGGAGGAGGGAATCCTTGATGACATTCAGCCATTGTCTGCTCAGGGACCTCTCCTGGACGAGGTGGAGGAAGAAGAGGAGGAGGAAGAGGAGGATGATGGGGATGATTACTTAGGGGAGGAGGATGCACCTCGTGGGGCAAGTGAAAATGTTGGCGTGGCAAGGTGTGGTACAGGGTTTGTGCGTGACTGGAGGGATGTGGATTTGCCAGAAAGTGCTCCTCCAACCAGCACTCGCAGTGCATCATTGACACCGGGAACATTGGCCCACATGTCAGATTATGCCTTGCAGATCCTAAAAAGGGACCCCCGCATTGCCAAAATGATGAACGATGACGACTACTGGTTGGCCAGCATCCTGGATCCACGCTATAAAGGCAAATTACAAAACATCATGCCACAGGAGAACCTTGACCTAATATTGGCTAATAAACAAGCAACTCTGGTAAATCGGTTGCTTGAGGCATTCCCAGCACACAGCAGCGGTGATTAGAGTTGAGCGACTTTTGGTTTATTAGGGTCGCGTTTCGTTTCGTGAAACCCGACTTTTCCAAAAGTCGGGTCGAGCAAGATCGTCCGATTATAGGGAAAAGTCGGGGTCGTCCCGAAACACGAAACCCAATGTAAGTCAATGGGGAATAAAAGTCGGCAGTGAGAGGAGGACAGGAAACACACCTACAGTGCCCATTTGAATGCCAAAAGTATCAATTCTTCTTTCTTAAGCTTGTCAACCTTAATTAACTTCATAATACAAGTTACGCACTGAAAAATGGGGGTTATTTGGCTACAAACTGTGGGGGGGAGGGCTGGCTCCAGGTTTTCATGTGCCCTGGGCGAAAGAGCGCCCCTTTAACACATACCACAACTCATCATGCTCCGATACGGCAGAGAAATAGCGGTATAGTACAATGAAAAATACCTCACTTTTTACATCTCATGACGAGGCCCATCTATTTCTCCATACAGAATCATTGGTCCCATATAATGTTTGAAACAGTATATGATGAGCTCCACATAATGCTACAGTATATGTTGGTCCCCATGGATGAAGCTCCACTGTCTTATGGGCCCAAATAATGCTCCAAACATAATGGGCCCCATTTCTAATGCTCTAGTGTATAATGGGCCCTGTAAATGCTGCTCCAGTGTCTGATGTCCACCTTTGGAATGTTCCAGTGAATGGTGGGCCCCATCTATCATTCTCCAGAGTATAGTGCTCCCCAAAAATTGCTGTCCCAACATTGAAAACAATCAAATAAGTCTCCTCGCTAGGGAATCCCTGTACTTGTCTGGACAGGTGCTGTAGCTTGCTTAACAGCTCGCCAGCCGTTCTCACGCCCAGTATGGATTACACGTGATTGCACAAAGGTGAGAAAGGGTACCGTATCCCCAGATAACATGTATGGATAGCGTACACATTCAAAATATATGTCTCAGGAGGCAGGCTCAGACGGTGTTAGGCCCAGTATGGATTGCACGTGATTGCACAAAGGTTAGAAAGGGTACCGTATCCCCGGATAACATGTATGGATAGCGTACACATTCAAAATATATGTCTATACAGCATGAGGCAGGCTCAGACGGTGTTAGGCCCAGTATGGATTGCACGTGATTGCACAAAGGTTAGAAAGGGTACCGTATCCCTGGATAACATGTATGGATAGCGTACACATTCAAAATATATGTCTATACAGCATGAGGCAGGCTCAGACGGTGTTAGGCCCAGTATGGATTGCACGTGATTGCACAAAGGTTAGAAAGGGTACCGTATCCCTGGATAACATGTATGGATAGCGTACACATTCAAAATATATGTCTATACAGCATGAGGCAGGCTCAGACGGTGTTAGGCCCAGTATAGATTGCACGTGATTGCACAAAGGTTAGAAAGGGTACCGTATCCCTGGATAACATGTATGGATAGCGTACACATTCAAAATATATGTCTATACAGCATGAGGCAGGCTCAGACGGTGTTAGGCCCAGTATGGATTGCACGTGATTGCACAAAGGTTAGAAAGGGTACCGTATCCCCGGATAACATGTATGGATAGCGTACACATTCAAAATATATGTCTATACAGCATGAGGCAGGCTCAGACGGTGTTAGGCCCAGTATGGATTGCACGTGATTGCACAAAGGTTAGAAAGGGTACCGTATCCCTGGATAACATGTATGGATAGTGTACACATTCAAAATATATGTCTATACAGCATGAGGCAGGCTCAGACGGTGTTAGGCCCAGTATGGATTGCACGTGATTGCACAAAGGTTAGAAAGGGTACCGTATCCCTGGATAACATGTATGGATAACGTACACATTCAAAATATATGTCTCAGGAGGCAGGCTCAGACGGTGTCAGGCACAGTATGGATTTGACGGCCCAGATTACACAGCGGAGGGGCAGGGAGAGGTAAAGATTGCAAATGCTGGGGCCCTGCCCAAGCAAGGGGGGCCCACTCGTGGGCGTCGGTACTGGCACTGGGCCCCTCATAGTACAGCGGTGTGTCTGACGGCGGGTGTGCACCACCACCGTCAGAGACACTTGATTGCACTATGAGGGACCCTGTGCCAGTGCCCGCGCCCAAGAGTCGGCCTACCCACCTGTACAGGGCAACGGCACTCGCACGGTGTCGTGCGGTAGGTGGTGACCCCGGCCATGAGGGGGGAGGCAGCACAGTTAGGGAGTTTTAGAAAGTGGCATATGTTGATGTTGGACATTCAGCTGATGCAAAAGGCGAAATAGGTGAAGTACCAGGAAGAGGTGGACCAAAGCAAGCCATTTTTCTGTCACCCTATGTGTCATCAGGGGAAGGTGGGACAAAATCCTTGGAAACCCATGCGTGGTTCATTTTAATGAAGATTAGATCATCCACATTTTGGGTTGACAGACGGGTCCTTTTTTCTGTCAGGATTGATCCAGCTGCACTGAAGACTCTTTCCGATAGCACACTTGCAGCTGGGCAAGCGAGCTCCTGTAAGGCATATTGGGCCAATTCAGGCCAGGTGTCCAGTTTAGCGGCCCAATAGTCAAAGGGGAATGACCTGTGTGGGAGAACATCGATATGGGAGGAAAAGTAGTTTGTTACCATAGTTGACAACTGCTGTCTCCTGTCACTTTCCATCGATGCAGTATTACCAGTTGTGTGAGCGGTATTTGAAAAATCAGTCCACAACATTGTCATGAAACCCCTGTCTCCAACGCCACTTCTGCTGTGTGCACCACGAACACCTCTGCCAAGCTGCCCCCGGCCCGTACGGCTCGTGTGAGAACCATCACCGCTGCTGTGTGCTGGGAATGCCTCAAGCAACCGATTTACCAGAGTTGCTTGTTTATTAGCCAATATTAGGTCAAGGTTCTCCTGTGGCATGATGTTTTGTTATTTGCCTTTATAGCGTGGATCCAGGATGCTGGCCAACCAGTAGTCGTCATCGTTCATCATTTTGGCAATGCGGGGGTCCCTTTTTAGGATCTGCAAGGCATAATCTGACATGTGGGCCAATGTTCCCGGTGTCAATGATGCACTGCGAGTGCTGGGTGTAGGAGCACTTTCTGGCAAATCCACATCCCTCCAGTCACGCACAAACCCTGTACCACACCTTGCCACGCCAACATTTTCACTTGCCCCACGAGATGCATCCTCCTCCCCTAAGTAATCATCCCCATCATCCTCCTCCTCCTCCTCTTCTTCCTCCACCTCGTCCAGGAGAGGTACCTGAGCAGACAATGGCTGAATGTCATCAAGGATTCCCTCCTCCTCATCAACATTGGCTGCAGACGCCTGCTCCTTAAGGTGCGTCAAAGTTTGCATGAGCAGACGCATAAGTGGGATGCTCATGCTTAGGATGGCGTCGTCTGCGCTTACCAGCCGTGTGCATTCCTCAAAACACTGAAGGACTTTACAAAGGTCTTTCAGCTTCGACCACTGCACACCTGTCAACTCCATGTCTGCTCTCAAAGTGCCTGGCCGTGTATCCTCCCACAAATGCATTATGGCCTGCCTCTGCTCGCACAGCCGCTCCACCATGTGCAGGGTGGAGTTCCACCTTGTTGCAATGTCGATAATGAGGCGGTGGTTGGGAAGGTGGAGCAATCGCTGCAGCTTCTGCATACGAACGGAGTGTACAGGCGACCGGCGGATGTGCGCGCACAGTCTTCGCACCTTCTGGAGCAAGGCTGTTAACTCCGGATAATTTTTGAGGAAGCACTGCACCACCAGGTTCAAGGTGTGAGCCAAGCAAGGTATGTGGCTGAGTTTTGAAAGGGCTTTGGCTGCCACAAAATTACGGCCGTTATCACTAACTACCTTGCCTGCCTCAAGATGTACACTGCCCAGCCATGACTCAGTTTGTCGCTTCAAGTACTCGGCCAGCACCTCGGCGGTGTGTCTGTCGCCCAAACACATCATCTGCAACACAGCCTGCTGACGCTTTCCACTAGCTGCTCGATAGGGGGACACATCGTGTGCAACAGTGGCAGCTGCAAATGGAGTGCTCGTACGACTGCGCTCTGTGGACGAGCTTTCGCTTCTGGAGGAGGTGGAGGAGGAGGAGGGTCGAACGCCTACAGCCAACTGTTTCCTATACCGTGGGCTAGGCAGCACTGTCCCACCACCGCTGTCCCCTGTGGACCCTGCATCCACCACATTAACCCAGTGCGCAGTGATGGACACGTAACGGCCCTGGCCATGCCGACTGGACCATGCATCAGTTGTGAGGTGCACCTTTCCGCTCACTGACTGCTTGAGTGCATGGACAATGCGGTCTTTCACATGATGGTGGAGGGCTGGGATGGCTTTGCGAGAGAAGAAGTGGCGACTGGGTAGGTCATAGCATGGTACTGCATAGGCCATGAGTTCGCGGAAAGCTGTGCTTTCCACCAACCGAAAGGGCATCATCTCAAACGAGATTAGTTTGGCAATGTGGGCGTTCAAACCCAGTGTACGCGGATGAGAGACTGAATACTTTCTTGACCTACTCATAGTGTCTGGGAGGGTGAGCTGGACTTGAGAGCTGCATATGGTGGAAGTAGCGGTGGACAGGGCAGACTGAGAGAGGGTTGATGATGGTGATGGAGTTGGTGTTCTTTCTGATGGCCTAGAATCAGTCTTTCGTTGATATAACAGTGGGATTCCCTGACTGCTGTGGCCTTGCAACGACACCTCAACATTTGCTGCTGTGCTAACCGGTGGGCTTACAGTGGGGGAAACAATGTAGCGTTGCTGACTACCTTCGTTGTGATCAGTTGCACATGTGGCCCTTGAGGTTTGGTGTTGTGTCCACGCTTGCAAGTGCATGCTGGTTAAATGTCTAAGCATGCAACTGGTATTCAAATTTTTCAGATTTTTCCCTCGGCTAAAGGTCTTTGCGCACTTCTTACAGATAACCTTGGCCTGATCATGAGGATTTTGTTCAAAAAAGTGCCACACTGCACTCTTCCTACTTTGGCAGACATTTTGCGGCCTAGCACGCTGTGATCTTTTGACCCTCTGGACAAGCTGTCCAGCAACTCTTTTGATGTTTGGAACCTGTCTTTGGAGTGCTCCGGGCCTGCCAGATAACAGCTGTTGCGATGTCGATGTCTGCTGTGGATGCTCCTCATCTGAGCTATTGGAAGCAGCACCCTCTTCCCCCAATGGATGCCAATCTGGGTCAACAACTGGGTCATCCATCACCTCCTCTTCTATGTCATGTGCACCTTCCTCTGTGTCACCGTGTATGGTGGTATAGTGTGCGGGAAGGGGCACCTGAGTCTCATCAGGGTCAGAATCTGGCTCTGTACACTGCGAGGACAATGTAGTGCTCTGAGTGAATGTACCAGCAGAATCATCCATCAGCGGCTGTGCATCAGTGCACTCCATGTCAGATTCATCTTGGCCTGGGTAATTCACCATTTCACTTGATAATCCAGGCATGGTATGTGAAAACAGCTCCATGGAGTAATCAGTAGTATGGCCTGCGTCATCCTTCAATCTTGGTTGGGGTGAAGGACACAAGGAAAGGTGTGGTTCATGAACATGAGCCTCCAATGACGACTCAGTGCTTTTACTTTTTACAACTGAAGAAGAGGAGGCGATAGGGCTGGAGGCTGAGTCAGCAATGTAAGACAAAACTTTTTCCTGATGCTCTGGCTTTAAAAGCGGTTTGCCAACTCCTAGAAAACTAAGCGTTCGAGGCCTTATGTAGCCAGACGACGACGCAGGCTCAACACCTCCTGCATTCGGTCCTATTTTGCTCTTGCCACTACCATCAGATCCACCACCAACACCATCATTACCAGCTGCCAACCCCCGCCCAATTCCACGGCCTCTTCCACCAGCCTTCCTCATTTTTGGTAGAAATGTAGACAAAATCCAACAAACTATATAGTATGTAAAACAAGGTGTCTATAGGACAGGGGAGATTTTGAATTTCTGCACACACTTTTGGACACTGGACACTTTTGGATTGTGTGAGGCCCACTGATATCTGAGCGCTATGTGACAGGCTCGATGGCACAGCTGTGACCTAAGTGACTAGAGAATAAGTGAGATTTTGAATCTCTGCACACACTTTTGGAGACTGGACAGTTTTGGATTGTGTGAGGCCCACTGATATCTGAGCGCTATGTGACAGGCTCGATGGCACAGCTGTGACCTAAGTGTCTAGAGAATAAGTGAGATTTTGAATCTCTGCACACACTTTTGGACACTGGACACTTTTGGATTGTGTGAGGCCCAATGAATATCTGAGCGCTATGTGACAAGCTCGATGGCACAGCTGTGACCTAAGTGACTAGAGGATAAGTGAGAGTTTGAATCTCTGCACACACTTTTGGACACTGGACACTTTTGGATTGTGTGAGGCCCAATGAATATCTGAGCGCTATGTGACAAGCTCGATGGCACAGCTGTGACCTAAGTGACTAGAGGATAAGTGAGATTTTGAATCTCTGCACACACTTTTGGACACTGGACACTTTTGGATTGTGTGAGGCCCAATGAATATCTGAGCGCTATGTGACAGGCTCGATGGCACAGCTGTGACCTAAGTGACTAGAGAATAAGTGAGATTTTGAATCTCTGCACACACTTTTGGACACTGGACACTTTTGGATTGTGTGAGGCCCAATGAATATCTGAGCGCTATGTGACAAGCTCGATGGCACAGCTGTGACCTAAGTGACTAGAGGATAAGTGAGAGTTTGAATCTCTGCACACACTTTTGGACACTGGACACTTTTGGATTGTGTGAGGCCCAATGAATATCTGAGCACTATGTGACAAGCTCGATGGCACAGGTGTGACCTAAGTGACTAGAGGATAAGTGAGAGTTTGAATCTCTGCACACACTTTTGGACACTGGACACTTTTGGATTGTGTGAGGCCCAATGAATATCTGAGCACTATGTGACAAGCTCGATGGCACAGCTGTGACCTAAGTAACTAGAGGATAAGTGAGAGTTTGAATCTCTGCACACACTTTTGGACACTGGACACTTTTGGATTGTGTGAGGCCCAATGAATATCTGAGCGCTATGTGACAAGCTCGATGGCACAGCTGTGACCTAAGTAACTAGAGGATAAGGGAGATTGGATTGCTTTTAAAAAAGCAGTTTGCGGAGCAGTGGGTAGACAGCAATGCCAGCCTGTCAGGAAGCCTTAAAAGGCAGCCCAACAACCAACACCACTGATACACCACTATATAGCCTCCCCTTGCACTGCACACAGTGACTGGTGTGTTGTGCAGGCCAAATTGCTATCAGCAGCAGAAGCAGTTTTTTTTGCTTCTCAGCAGGACAAAAAAAAAAATTGGGATTGCTTTTAAAAAAGCAGTTTGAGGCCCAATGAATATCTGAGCGCTATGTGACAGGCTCGATGGCACAGCTGTGACCAAAGTGACTAGAGGATAAGGGAGATTGGATTGCTTTTAAAAAAGCAGTTTGTGGAGCAGTGGGTAAACAGCAATGCCAGCCTGTCAGGAAGCCTTAGAAGGCAGCCCAACAACCAACACCACTGATACACCACTATATAGCCTCCCCTTGCACTGCACACACAGTGACTGGTGTGTTGTGCAGGCCAAATCGCTAGCAGCAGAAGCAGTTTTTTGGTCTTCTTCCCTGCCTAACGCTCTCCCTACAGAATCAGCAGCAACCTCTCGCTATACTGAGATCGGCAGAAGTAAGATGGCGGTCGCCGTGCACGCCCTTTTATACCCCCTGTGACGCCCACCAAAGCAAGCCAATCACTTGCATGCCCTTCTGAAAGATGATGGTGACCCGTGCCTATGTCATCACGTTGCCCACAGTGTCCGTGTATCCTGATTGGCTGAAAAAGAGCGCAAAACAAACTTTTGAAACGCGACTTTGGCGCGTAAGTCGCCGACCTCGTGGCCGACCTCATCCTAGGGTCGGGTTTCGTTTCATGAAACCCGACTTTGCCAAAAGTCGGCGACTTTTGAATTTTTTCGACCCGTTTCGCTCAACTCTAGCGGTGATGGTTCTCACACGAGCCGTACGGGCCGGGGGCAGCTTGGCAGAGGTGTTCGTGGTGCACACAGCAGAAGTGGCGTTGGAGACAGGGGTTTCATGACAATGTTGTGGACTGATTTTTCAAGTACCGCTCACACAACTGGTAATACTGCATCGATGGAAAGTGACAGGAGACAGCAGTTGTCAACTATGGTTACAAACTACTTTTCCTCCCATATCGATGTTCTCCCACACAGGTCATTCCCCTTTGACTATTGGGCCGCTAAACTGGACACCTGGCCTGAATTGGCACAATATGCCTTACAGGAGCTCGCTTGCCCAGCTGCAAGTGTGCTATCGGAAAGAGTCTTCAGTGCAGCTGGATCAATCCTGACAGAAAAAAGGACCCGTCTGTCAACCCAAAATGTGGATGATCTAACCTTCATTAAAATGAACCACGCATGGGTTTCCAAGGATTTTGTCCCACCTTCCCCTGATGACACATAGGGTGACAGAAAAATGGCTTGCTTTGGTCCACCTCTTCCTGGGACTTGACCTATTTCACCTTTTGCATCAGCTGAATGTCCAACATCAACATATGCCACTTTCTAAAACTCCCTAACTGTGCTGCCTCCCCCCCCCATGGCTGGGGTCACCACCTAGCGCACGACACCGTGCGAGTGCCGTTGCCCTGGACAGGTGGGTAGGCCGACTCTTGGGCGCGGGCACTGGCACAGGGTCCTTCATAGTGCAATCAAGTGTCTCTGACGGTGGTGGTGCACACCCGCCGTCAGACACACCGCCATACTATGAGGGGCCCAGTGCCAATACAGACGCCCACGAGTGGGCCCCCCTTGCTTGGGCAGGGCCCCAGCATTTGCAATCTTTACCTCTCCCTGCTCCTCCGCTGTGTAGTCTGGGCCTTCAAATTCATACTGTGCCTGACACCGTCTGAGCCTGCCTCCTGATGTATAGACATATATTTTGAATGTGTACGCTATCCATACATGTTATCCAGGGATACGGTACCCTTTCTAACCTTTGTGCAATCACGTGCAATCCATACTGGGCCTAACACCGTCTGAGCCTGCCTCCTGATGTATAGACATATATTTTGAATGTGTACGCTATCCATACATGTTATCTGGGGATACGGTACCCTTTCTCACCTTTGTGCAATCACGTGTAATCCATACTGGGCGTGAGAACGGCTGGCGAGCTGTTAAGCAAGCTACAGCACCTGTGGTTTGCACACGTAAGTTTTTCATTTTTTCAGGAATGACGGTTAGGCCTAATTCCGGAACTGCGGTTGACCTGCACTTACTGGGAAATCATTGTTCGCGGGTAATAATTGTAATCAGTGATCCCCATCACTAACGTTGTTCAGCGGGTTATCTGCACCTGTAAGCGACAAACGCTGGCCTTTTCAGTGTAGCGCACATGCAGCCACGGACATGTAAGGGCATGACACACCAGTTATTGGCCAATCTCAAGTGCCAGAGCCTCACGTGTCCCTCTAGTAAGCCGGACTCGGACCGCGGGGCATGACGGAGTCTCGTTCGTTAACGGAATTAAGCTTGCAATGTGTGCATCTGTTCTGTAGCTGGCATGGTTGAGGTTTCCCAGGTGGAGTCGAATTTAACCGTAGGCTCCACTCCTGGTGGTGCCCTTCTGGACATTCCTTTAAGGTTCAGCTTTGCAACCATACTGCCCACGTAAAACAAACACTTTGCCTTCATGAACGCTGTTTGGAGGGTCATGACTCGTGGGAATAACGCCGCCCAATCAGTTAACCTGCTAGAGAGATCGTTCGTTGCTCCCAAGCATGACATCACACTCCCTAGGAAGAAGGTAATGCCACTGTGGTGACCGTACTCCTGGGGGCGACACAAGTGCACTGATGCCCAGCCACTGCTCGATGAATCTGCTTGTACATTGACCCAGACCACTACATTCCCCTCGCATGCTACACGACCTGAATCTGACCCTGATGAAACTCAGGTTACCCTTCCCATATAAAGTTCCATCTTACATGGTGACAAAGAGGAAGCTGCAGATGAAAGTGCAGGTTCGGCCCACCCGCCATCAGACACACCACCGTACTATCAGGGGCCCTGTGCCAGTGCCGTCGCCAACGAGTGGGCCCCCCCTGCTTGCTCAGGATCACAGCACTTGCAAAGTTGAAATACTGTGCAGTGAGATGGAAGATGGGGACGACGAGGAGTCCAGACAAGTACAGGGATTCCCTAGTGAGGAGACTTATTTGATTGTTTTCAATGTTGGGACAGCAATTTTTGGGGAGCACTATACTCTGGAGAATGATAGATGGGGCCCACCATACACTGGAACATTCCAAAGGTGGACATCAGACACTGGAGCAGCATTTACAGGGCCCATTATACACTAGAGCATTAGAAATGGGGCCCATTATGTTTGGAGCATTATTTGGGCCCATAAGACAGTGGAGCTTCATCCATGGGGACCAACATATACTGTAGCATTATGTGGAGCTCATCATATACTGTTTCAAACATTATATGGGACCAATGATTCTGTATGGAGAAATAGATGGGCCTCGTCATGGGATGTAAAAAGTGAAGTATTTTTCATTGTACTATACCGCTATTTCTCTGCCGTATCGGAGCATGATGAGTTGTGGTATGTGTTAAAGGGGCGCTCTTTCGCCCAGGGCACATGAAAACCTGCAGCCAGCCCTCCCCCCCACAACTTTAGCCAAATAACCCCCATTTTTCAGTGCGTAACTTGTATTATGAAGTTAATTAAGGTTGACAAGCTTAAGTAAGAAGAATTGATGCTTTTGGCATTCAAATGGGCACTGTAGGTGTGTTTCCTGTCCTCCTCTCACTGCCGACTTTTATTCCCCATTGACTTACATTGGGTTTCGTGTTTCGGGACGACCCCGACTTTTCCCTATAATCGGACAATCTTGCTCGACCCGACTTTTGGAAAAGTCGGGTTTCACGAAACGAAACTCGACCCTAAAAAACAAAAAGTCGCTCAACTCTAGTGGTGATTATTATTTCCCTTCTGTCGGGCAGGGCATTGGAGTGGGCCACGCCACTGTGGGAGCGTGGTGACCCTGGGGTTCAGACCGCTGCTCAGTTCTTAACATCTATCAAGCAGATTTTCTTGGGACCACGGGTCACGCACGATACCTGTCTTCAGCTCCTTGCATTAACTCAGGGATCCCTATCGGTCAGCCAGTATGCCGTTCGTTTTTGGACCCGGGTTTCTGAGCTGGAGTGGTCTGATAGAACCCTAATCCCTGTGCTTTGGAGAGGTTTAGCTGAGCATGTTAAGGATGCTCTATCTACCAGAGAGGTTCCTGGAAGTCTGGAGGAGCTGATTGCCATTGCCACCCGCATTGATCTCCATTTCTTGGAGCCCGGGCTGGAGCGTGCTCAATCCAGAAGGAGGGTTACTCCGGCTCCCAACCTCTTTGAACCTCTGGAATCACCCGAGCCAGAGTGTTCACTCCCAGAGCCCTTGGAGGTGTCTCGCGCCAGACTCGAGGCACGTCCGGCACTAAGCTCCACTTGCGGCTACCACTGTCAGCGCTCTGTTCCCCAGGATAACAGGGCCCCGCAATGGCCAAACTCTGTGCCGACGGGCAAGACCTTTGTTCCCCGTCGCCTTCGGCCGAAGGTTCTCGCGTGGGCAAACGCGTCCAGGGCGGGTGGTCACTGTGGCTATATGCAGACCACAAAACTCCTGGCAGGGTCGTATTGGTGGCCGCTCAGGGCTCGGGACATTAAAAAATATATTCGGGCATGCGCCTCATGTGCTCGGGATAGCCTCCTTAAACTGAGAGTGGAAACGTTCATCGACACACCGCGGCGTTCCACTTCAACCTATGCTCTGGGTGGTTTTGCCACTCCAGCTGTCTCCCACGTGTCCCTTCTTAAACCTGGCGATCTTGCCGCCTCTGATACCTTCCACGTGTCCCGGTTTTCCGTGTCATCTACCGGGACATCAGACTTGTCTTCGGACAAGTCTGAGGCCTATGACTCTGATGGACACAAGGTGGTGGATTGGAAGCCTCAGAGGGGAGGGGGCCCTAGGAGGGGGGGTAATGTTAGGCGTCAGGTTTCTGCATCTGCTCTGCAGGAATCCAGAGCCTCTCATTCTGCGGTCTCCTGCTGTCTATCTACTGCAGAGATTACTTTTCAGCAGACCGCTCCAGAGACTAAGTTCCTCTGTGCTCCTACCGGGCATGCTCACGAGACGATCTCCCATTGGAGATCGGGAGTCATGTGCCCAGGTCCTGCTCCAGATCTCATTGGTCCATCTCGGAGATCTAGAAGGTCCCGCACGGCTATAAAAAGCGCGCATGACCGTTCGGCCATGCGCTAGTATAGACTTTTCAAGCTAAATGTGTCAATGGTGACGGATGTATGACTCTGGTGACTGGCTCATTTGAGACCCCTTCCCTCTGATATTACGCATGTGGATAGGGAATTAGTGCAGTCAGCGCCAGTCAGTGGCAAGCCTTAGGCCACTGCGCACACCGCACCTCTACTCTAGCGTCTGACATTGCACCTGCTTCCTAGCTTTGTCGGCTAGCGGCTGTGTCCTATGCCGTGCTGCAGTTGCAGTCCTCCTTGGCGTCCGCAGTAGCGGGTGCAGCTTCTCTGCCTTGGGTCCTGCTCCTGTGACCAGATACCGTGTGTGCATTTCCCTGTGGTCTGTGACACTAACAGGCTCAGCGTTTTTTGTATGTTTATGTTGCGGCGCCTTTGTGTGTGAATAGAGCCCGCTTTGCGCACTTTGGGTGAAGTTGAACCCGTGCGCATTATACCGCCATATTGCTCGTCTGTCATTACCTAGCAGCGGTGTAACACCTACTGCACGGTGGACCCCGAGCGGTGAACGCACTTTATTATTTATTTTTATTTAGTGCGTTCCGCCATTCCTAACAGCTTCTTTCCTTGCTCTGACTGCCTGGCCTGTAAAAATCATGATAGAACCATGGCATTCTCCTCACCGGACGGCTCCTGTGAGGTCAAGATCAGAGAATATATCACATATAACACCTCCTATGTGATATGTTATGCCAAATGCACTTGTGATCTGATTTATATAGTACTCACTTTGCGTGAGTTGCGCGTCAGGACGCGTGAACACGTGAGGGACATCCTAGCCGTCCATGAGGAGAATGACATGAGGGCCTTGAAAACAATTCTGAGGCATTTTAGAGAGAGGTATAATCGTTACCCAAAATAACTTAGAATCTGCGGCATTGACAGGATCCACACCGGAATTAGGGGAGGGGACATGAAACACCTACTGTCTCAACGAGAATGTAGAGGGGTAGAGGGATTCTACATTCTCGTTGAGACAATGTTAACAGAAATCCCATGTAGAATGCTAAAATGCCTATGGATGATACCAAAACAATTTGTTCACCCTAGGCACAAACCACATCTGCTCCTGCAGTCAATTGAAAAACCGGAGAAGGAAGGGAGCAAAACGATGAATGCAAAAGTATCAATAATTTTTATTAAATATCATACAAAAGGTGCACAAGTCATGATGAAGTGCCAATATAAAGCAGATGAACACACACACCCGGCCAGGCCCTCATCCATCCAGGATGGAAAGAGTACCCTCATATATGTAATCTGGACATCATACCTATGAAATGGAAACCCAAAATAATGCCACCCTGCAAAATTCAATGGCCATGTGGCCCAATCTGCTCCTAATTGGCTCCCCGATCTTATCTCAGATAAGGGAGGAAGACATATAATGTCCTTAGGGTGCAGTAGGTCTCCTCTTGTACCCTCCGGTAAGATTTTGAACTGACACTTTTGTCTTTTACTGGTGGATGCCCTTTTCTGTACTCAGACCTACTGCACCCTAAGGACATTATATGTCTTCCTCCCTTATCTGAGCTAAGCTTGGGGAGCCTATTAGGAGCAGATTGGGCCACATGACCATTGAATTTTGCAGGGTGGCATTATTTTGGGTTCCCATTTCATAGGTATGATGTCCAGATTACATATATGAGGGTACTCTTTCCATCCTGGATGGATGAGGGCCTGGCCGGGTATGTGTGTTCATCTGCTTTATATTGGCACTTCATTAAGACTTTGTGCATCTTTTGTATGATATTTAATAAAAATTATTGATATTTTTGCATTCATCGTTTTGCTCCCTTCCTTCTCCGGTTTTTCAATTCTCGTTGAGACAGTAGGTGTTTCATAAATTTAAATTCATAAAAAACAAACACATAATAAAAACAAATCCAGAAACATTGGCCTAGAGAAATGAAGCAAAGCCGAGTTGTTCATTCTGGTTATATTGGTACCACACGGATAAAATGAACAACTCGGCTTTGCTTCAAAAAATATTTTAATCTTTACGCATTTTGATATGTGCTTATGTCATCTTGTGGGATGAGATGTTCATAGTTTGATATTCTGGTGTTTTTCACCATTACACTATTATGCCACAGTGTTTTATCTTTTGATGAAATGTATATATATATATTCTCTAGTTTATGTTATGTGTTTTATGCACTTTCTAAGTTTGAGAATGTTAATTATCCATGACTATTTTTGTCCTATATGATATATTGCTCTAATTGTACCTTTGCACTTTAGTATACACCATGCATTTTCTGACTCATAGATATCTTTCTGGACCGGGTAATTCTCATCCAGACACTTTACACCATGGTATTTTCTCACTTACCCCTATCACATTTTATATTCCTGCTTAATCGACATGTGTGCATCATGCCCGTGGTGCCTGGGTTACAGAGCATTGCCGCTGGCGCCCGACATGCGGGTCATGGTTGCTAGGGGAAAGTCTCCCTGACTGCTCGCGTCACATGGGAAGCCTGGCGGTGATGCAATTTCCGGAGCTTGCATTGCATGCACATCCCGCACATGAAACAGCTGATGCTGACATACATATACTACCACTGACACACATGCTGCTACGGTCCCCCGAAGAAGCCTACGTGAAATGTGCGTAGGGGCTGGCAGTCTGGTACCAACACTGTGACCGATGTGGGTGAGGATCAATCGAGTTAGCCATTACACTGTTTGCCTCTTAAAGGCTTCTGCACACTGTACATTATGATTTACTTTTCCAAGAACTTGATCCTATGGGTCATATACTCTGCAGTATAGTGCTGTTTTCCAGAACCTTTTTACCTGTGTTCTTCATACTGATTCTAGCTATATAATACTAATGCATCTATGTGAATCTAATGATTTTATTGCTGTCTATACCTATTGTCTATGTATAAATAAGTAATTTTGTATATACTTTGAGGACAGATTCCATGACTCCAATTTTTCTAATTTTATATACTAATATGAAGTAGCAGACAAATCTCAAAATCAACTGTCCAGAAGAGACTGTAAGGCCGGAGTCACATTAGTGAGAAATATGGATGAGTGCGAAGCGCAAAATAACGCATTGCACTCGGACCAAAGTTTATCTATGGGGCAGCTCCTATCAGCCGATTTTTTTTCTCGGCTGTATTATACGGGCTGAGAAAATCGAAGCATGCTGCGATTATCACAGTATTACGCCCATAATACGCCAATGCAAGTCTATTGGGGCAAGAAAACTATGGATTACATATGGACCAGACGTGTGACTTGCGAGAAATACCCACCAGTGTCCTTTAACAAAAGCCGGCAATTCAGTTCGCGATACAGTAAAATCACACTGACATGTTTAATAAAGAATAGAAAGAATAGCTATTTACACATAGAATGCATACATATATATATATACATGTCATTGAGACATATATATCTACTGTATATATATATATACTGTGTATATCTAATATATAAAGCTCAATGTGGGTGTGTATGTATGTATATATGTCCGGGATTGGCATCCGCACCGTCGCATCTACAACCACAAAATTTACCACAGTCACATGTCTGGACCCCGAGAACATCATAGGCTATGTTGTGAGGCAAAATTTTAATCCCACGCGTTCCAATTCACCAAACAATTTTGTCCCTATCGACATAATTGGGAAAAAGTGTATGTATGTATTGGCATCTGCACCGTCATAGCTACAGCGACAAAATTTTGCACAGTCACTCGTCTGGACCCCGAGAGCATCATAGGCTATGTTGTGAGGTAAAATTTTAACCCTGTGCATTCCAATTCACTAAACAATTTTGCCCCTATCTACATAATGGGGAAAAAGTGTATGTATTGGCATCTGCACCGTCGTAGCTACAGCCGCAAAACTTTGCACAGTCACACGTCTGGACCCCGAGAGCGTCATAGGCTATGTTGTGAATTGAAATTTTAACCCCGTGCGTTCCAATTCACCAAACAATTTTGCCCCTATCTACATAATGGGGAAAAAGTGAAAGGAAACGTGTTGGAGGCAAATTGACAGCTACCAGATGTGAACAAGGGGGACTTAAAGAACGAGAGCAATGGCGCCAAAAAGTATATACCGTACAGTTGCTAAGGTGGGGCCCTGACATGGGATACTCACCACACGCGGGGATATGAACACACACACAAAATGCGCCACACACTACCATACCACGTACTTCAACACATATACCACCCTCAGCACACATTTCACCACACATTCACCAACCTCGCCACATAAAAGTCGAAACACAAAAGTTGCCACTCAAAACTCGCCATCATTTATCATTTTAGTAGCCCGCCTTTGAACCCTTTCAAGTTCAGTAATGTCTTTCTTGAGCACCGGCGTCCAAAATTGCACACAAAGTGTGGTCTGACGAGTGATTTGTACAGAGGGAGAATTATGTTTTCATCTCGTGTCCCCAGGCCTCTTCTAATGCACCCCATGACCCTATTTGCTTTGGTGGCAGCTGCCTGACACTGGGCACTCCAATTTAGCTTCTTATTGACTAAGATGCCTAAGTCTTTTTCCATGTCTGATTTCCCCAGCAGTTTCCCATTTAGTAAGTAATTATAGCATCTGTTTCTCCTTCCCATGTGCTTAACCTTACACTTATCTGTGTTAAACTTCATTTGCCATTTTTCAGCCCAATTCTCCAATTTACTCAAATCTGTCTGTAGTTGCAAACTGTCCTCCTTTGTGTTAACTACCTTACATAGTTTTGTATCATTTGCAAATACTGATATTTTACTGTGTAAGCCATCCACTAAATCATTAATAAATATATTAAATAGTAGGGGGCCCAATACAGAACCCTGTGGTACCCCACTAGTAACCCTGGCCCAATCTGAGTATGCACCATTAATAACCACTCTTTGTTTTCTATCACTAAGGCTGGTTTCACATTTGCGTTTTTTAGCGCTGGAAAAAAACGCATACCTGCGCATGCGTTTTTTCCCCTATATTTAACATGGGTGCGCATACCTGCGCACTGGTCAGCGCATGTATGCGATTTTCATGCGCTGCGTTTTTTTGGGGTGTGCGTTGGTATTTTCCAGACGCAGCATGTTGCATTTTTTGGCCCTTGAAAAAAGCGCATGCGCACGTATGCGCACGTTTTGCGCTAAAAATGGCCATTATAGCCTATGGATGCGCATACGTGCGCACTGGCATGCGCAGGTATGCGTTTTTTTAGCGCTGCGTTTTTTTGGTGGTGTCCACTTGTTGTCCTAGTTATAATCTTCTAAAGTAAAAAAAAAAAAGTCTATATAAAGGAGGTGCCTGCCAAAACTCTGCCACTACTACACTGACAGATTGAAGAGCAGACAGTCAACCAAGAACCCATTATATCAGCGAAGAATGTGAGTATATTACATTATATGCCTGTCCTTTTAAATTATGTATGTACTAATGATTTTTATTATTTTTACATGCAGTATGTCTTCAGAATCAGAGTATTCCCCATCGCGGCAGGAATTGGCGCAAGCAGACCGTGAGGTGATTATTTTTGTGCATCTGGTAAGTATATCTGCTGCTTCTCCAAATCTCTTACGTTTTTTTCAACTTTTTTAAGACATCGTCATCATCCTCTTCTGTGGACGGGACTAGTGAGGGCGAAGAGCAGGAGCAGCGAAGCCAAGTCCCGGTGGTGATACGGAATGTAAGTATCAAATGATTTGTAATGTTCTTTATTTTTTATCTTCTATTTTTACTCTTTTTTATGTTTCTTTTTTTGTAACTTTTTATTCAATTTAAATTGGATTATTCTAATGAATGTGTTTTGTCTAGGTTCCACAACGAGATGAAGACGTGTACCTGGATAATGAGCAGCTCATCAGCCTGGTCCAGGAGCGTTCGCCGTTGTGGGACAGCCGTGACCGGCTGCACAAGGACATTGTGGTGACCCGGCGGCTATGGAATGAGGTGGCCGCAGCGTTGATGGATGGCTGGGACAGCGCCACAGCATCCTACAAAAAGGCGTTTAGTGAGTATTTCCCTGCTCTGTATTGTGCCGCAGTGACTGTTGTCCTTGACGGCACTGTTGGGTTTCGTGCTAGGTGTATTCTAGCAGGAAACCCAACAGTGTCATCGTGGTCTACAGTGACTGCTTTGAGTATTGTATTGCTACATTGTGCCGCAGTGACTGTTGTCCTTGACGGCACTGTTGGGTTTCGTGCTAGGTGTATTCTAGCAGGAAACCCAACAGTGTCATCGTGGTCTACAGTGACTGCTTTGAGTATTGTATTGCTACATTGTGCCGCAGTGACTGTTGTCCTTGACGGCACTGTTGGGTTTCGTGCTAGGTGTATTCTAGCAGGAAACCCAACAGTGTCATCGTGGTCTACAGTGACTGCTTTGAGTATTGTATTGCTACATTGTGCCGCAGTGACTGTTGTCCTTGACGGCACTGTTGGGTTTCGTGCTAGGTGTATTCTAGCAGGAAACCCAACAGTGTCATCGTGGTCTACAGTGACTGCTTTGAGTATTGTATTTCTACATTGTGCCGCAGTGACTGTTGTCCTTGACGGCACTGTTTTTTTTTTATCAACAGTGGACAAAGTCCGAACACGTTGGCGTTCGATCAAGGACCGCTTCAACAGTGATGTTCGTGCTGAGGGCCAGGTTCGCAGTGGATCTGCGTCAAGGACCAGAACTAGATACCGTCACTATAACGCGTTGCAGTTCCTAAGACCGGTCCTTGCCACGAGATCGTAAGTATTATAAATTTTGGGTTTTTATTTTTATTAATCTGTGTTTTTCTAATCCACAGCTGATGCTTCTTGTAAAGGCATGGTAGTAATGATTTTCCTTTCTTCAACAGCACCTGGAGCAGCACCCTGCAACCTGGCCCTGGAGCGGTCCTTCCTTGGACGTCCTCTGACCCGTCCCAGCCATCCGACAGCCAGGAAGCACCTTGCAGGTCAACCACACACACAGCTGGTGACCAGGAAGCTGGGCCATCAGGTGTTCCCCTGTCCCAGGTCTCTGCCACTGGTTATGCGGGCACTACCCGCCAGCGGCAGAGGGCCTTGGACAGGAATGTCTTGCCCGAGTTTATGCATTTGAGCGAGACATTTAATTCCAGCCTCAAGTCACTGTCCGACAGAGTTGAAAGCGGTTTTGCACTCATGGAACGTGGTTTTAACCACTTTGAACACCGCTTCAATTCTGTAGAACAGCGCCTTGACCGTCTGGAGGCCGACCTCAACAGACCAGCACACCATTTTTTTAGTAAGATTGAAAAGGGCATGGCGGAACACCTTAGTCCTGATCAACAGCTGAATGTGCTGCAGGCCTGCAACAATGCTTTCTTGCAGGCTATGCAGCATAATCGGTACGGTCAGCAGTCAGTGGTGTCCTTTCCACCTGTGCCACCATTGACTCGCTTCACCTCACTACCGACTTGTGCTGCATACCACTGCACGGACACCTCTATTCAAAGCCAGGACACCCACCGTTACACCACCACAAGTCTGAGTGCAGCTGGTCACTTCACCGACACCACCATGGCAAGCGCTGCTCCTGTCTGGAGCACCACCGCCACTCCCATGCATGCGTGGAGCTCAGCCACCACTAGGCAAACATGGAACAGCCCTGCCGCTACAACAACGTGTAGTAGCCCTGCCACCACCACTCTGCAAACCTGGACCATCACTGCCGCCACCAGTCCTCCTGCAAGGACGAGCACTGACAACGAAGAGCAGCAGCAGCAGCCACCTCAGCAGCAGCTCCAGCCACCTCATCAGCAGCCACCTCAGCAGCAGCAGCCACCTCAGCAGCAGCAGCCACCTCAGCAGCAGCTGCAACCACCTCAGCAGCAGCTGCAACCACCTCAGCAGCAGCTGCAACCACCTCAGCAGCAGCAGCCACCTCAGCAGCAGTCGCCACCTCAGCAGCAGCCGCCACCTCAGCAGCAGCAGCCGCCACCTCAGCAGCAGCAGCCACACCTGCAGACGGTGGACCTACACTCAATATTTGCCCCTACTTCAAGGCGAAATCCATCAAGGCGGGCATTGGGCCAAAGTCGGTCCAGGCACACAAGCCTACGGCGACATGCCATTACAACTAATGTACCTGAACAGATTTCCTCTCCTCCAAGTGTTCCTAGTTTGATTCCCTTAACTGGACTACCTTCCCCCACAAGTTTTGTTGCCCCTTCCCCTCAAACACCGTCTTCAACAGCAAGTGTTGCATATTCCCTGCACACCCCCAAATTGAAACCATCTGCCCCCAAACGCCGGAAAAAATAATTTTTTGGTTTATTTTTGTGATAAAAAATAAATTTACATTTGTGGTTCACCATTACTAAGTTTCATTAATGTTGTTTGCGCCGCTCACACACACTGATGGGTAAATACATGTTAAAAACCAACCCAAGGCCTAGTATAGTCATATGTGAAATAACACGGACTAGTATAGTCATACCAAGGCCTAGTGTAATAACTCGAGTTTTACCAACTTGGATCTGGTTTCATGAAAAACAAACTGTTGAAACTTGTCTTAAAAATAAGTTTCTTTCTAGTTTCACCAGTTTGTTTTTTGTGAAACAAGATGCTAGTTGTTAAAAATCGAGTTATTACAGTAGGCCTTGGTATGACTATACTAGGCCGTGGTATTTCACATATGACTATACTAGTAGGCCCAAGGCCTACTATACTCATATTTGAAATACCACGGCCTAGTATAGTCATTCCAAGGCCTAGTGTAATAACTCTAGTTTTACCAACTAGAATCTGTTTTCATGAAAAACAAACTGTTGAAAATTATAAGTTTCTTTCTAGTTTCACCAGTTTGTTTTTTGTGAAACAAGATGCTAGTTTTTAAAAATCGAGTTATTACAGTAGGCCTTGGTATGACTATACTAGGCCGTGGTATTTCACATATGACTATACTAGTAGGCCCAAGGCCTACTATACTCATATTTGAAATACCACGGCCTAGTATAGTCATTCCAAGGCCTAGTGTAATAACTCTAGTTTTACCAACTAGAATCTGGTTTCATGAAAAACAAACTGTTGAAACTTATAAGTTTCTTTCTAGTTTCACCAGTTTGTTTTTTGTGAAACAAGATGCTAGTTGTTAAAAATCGAGTTATTACAGTAGGCCTTGGTATGACTATACTAGGCCGTGGTATTTCACATATGACTATACTAGTAGGCCCAAGGCCTACTATACTCATATTTGAAATACCACGGCCTAGTATAGTCATTCCAAGGCCTAGTGTAATAACTCTAGTTTTACCAACTAGAATCTGGTTTCATGAAAAACAAACTGTTGAAACTTATAAGTTTCTTTCTAGTTTCACCAGTTTGTTTTTTGTGAAACAAGATGCTAGTTGTTAAAAATCGAGTTATTACAGTAGGCCTTGGTATGACTATACTAGGCCGTGGTATTTCACATATGACTATACTAGTAGGCCCAAGGCCTACTATACTCATATTTGAAATACCACGGCCTAGTATAGTCATTCAAAGGCCTAGTGTAATAACTCTAGTTTTACCAACTAGAATCTGTTTTCATGAAAAACAAACTGTTGAAAATTATAAGTTTCTTTCTAGTTTCACCAGTTTGTTTTTTGTGAAACAAGATGCTAGTTTTTAAAAATCGAGTTATTACAGTAGGCCTTGGTATGACTATACTAGGCCGTGGTATTTCACATATGACTATACTAGTAGGCCCAAGGCCTACTATACTCATATTTGAAATACCACGGCCTAGTATAGTCATTCAAAGGCCTAGTGTAATAACTTGTAAGCTGGAATGGAGCAGATTACATTCATCCACTCAATGCTGACTTGTATTCCCCATGGACTTTCATTGGGGTTGGGTTTTGAGGGTTGTGTTTTGAGAAAATCACATACTTTGTTTTCAACTAGTTGCACAATTTTCTCTTGAAAAAAAATGGTTTCCTGATTCATGGCCTGCAGCTTTGCTCGTTACAATATATTTCACGCAGACTAGCAATGCTGCATTTTAACTCATATGTGTATTTACCTGCCCAGGTGTGTGAACATCAAAAAATTCAGTTATACATGGGAAGTTTATTAAATTGGAGTTTAAAAAATATAGTGCACTCAGTAATGGTATCAAATAAGGTTTTTTATTACCATAAACAAACAAAAATATTACACCATTTCATCTTGCCAGTGCACCCGTCCTACATCAGAAATAAAGTAGGCCGCAAATTGGTCCCTCATTTGGCCAACTTCAACGGATGACCTGAGAGTGTGCTGAGTGAATTCCGGCAATGGGTTAGGAGCATCATCGTCCAGTTCAAAGGTCGGGTGCTCTTTAGCCATCACAAAGTTATGTAGAACCACACAGGCCTTCACCACCTCATCGACTGTTTCAAGTTTAAGATTAATGGCCGTGCCCAGAATTCGCCATCTGGAAACAAGAATCCCAAAAGCACACTCGACAATTCTTCTGGCCCTGGTCAGCCTGTAATTAAATATTTTTTTGGTGTGGTCCAAGTCCCGGCTGGAGTAGGGTTTCAGTAAGTTTCCGCACATTTGAAAAGCCTCATCGCCAACCATTACAAAGGGCAGTGGCGGAGCTTCGGTGTGAGGAAGAGGCCGTGGCATAGGGAAATTAAATTGGTTGCCATACAACCTCCGGCCCATGTCTGAGTTTTTAAAAGCCTGTGAGTCATTACCACGGCCAAATGCTCCAATGTCCACTGCTACAAACATACATCCGGCATCCGCAATCGTAATGAGTACTATTGAAAAGTACTTTTTGTAATTATAGTACTCAGATCCCGTTCTTTGGGGTTTGATGATCCGTATGTGTTTACCATCAACAGCTCCCAAACAGTTGGGAAAATTGCATACTGTCCAGAATTTGTCAGCAATTTCCATCCACTTTTCAGCGGTGGGCAGGGGCATAAATTCTGGGCAAAGAACATTCCAGAGAGCCCGGCAGGTGTCAGCAACAATTCCAGACAAGGTAGAGATTCCAATACGGTACTGGAAGTGTAGTGAAGATAGGGTTTCTCCAGTCGCCAGGAATCTGTGAACAGACAAAGAAGTAAAATTAATATTTATGTATATTATTTTAAAAAACTATAAAATAAAATATTAGTACATTCACGAAAACTAATTACCCACGGTTTTGAATACTAAATTTAAAAAAAACCCATCAGACCGCACCCCTTGGTTTTTAAAACATACCGTAATGTCACCAGTAGCCGTTCCTCAGGAGGAATCGCACGACGGAGCTGTGTGTCCTGTCTCCGGATGGATTGTTGGACACGAGCAAGCAAATCCATGAAACTTTCGTGGGACATCCTGATATAATCTGTAAATTTCTCCGGGTTTGACTGGAGCTCGCTGTAGAGGGTGTGGTATGCCCCACGGCTCTCCCGGAGTTCAACAATCGGATGTATCCACATACGCCGCCGTCTTCGCTGCCTCTCTCTCTTCCTTTGTTCATGGCAAGCAACTGCATACGCCTGAGCCATCGCGATGTCCAAATCCAAGTTGAAGTGAAAACTCTTCCAGCGCAGATCCATGGTCACGAGAAGAATCAAGCAAATGTGAAGAATACTGTAGACAGGGTCTATATATTAACATACCACACCCACAATGAAGTCCCATTGGTCTTGTGTGTTGTTGAATGGTTGTTTTTTCATTTTTGTGGGGTTTTTCCAAAATCTGTAAAAAAACGCAAACGCACAAAAAACGCATACAAACGCGCAAAAACGCTGCGTTTTTTTCCTGCATGCGCACAAAAATGCTTGAAAAAAACGCAGCGTTTGTATGCATTTGTATGCGTTTTTTTAATGCGTTTTTTTGCGGGAAAAACGCGCTGCAAAAAAAAGCAAGTGTGAAACTAGCCTAAGCCAGCTACCTACCCATCTACACACATTTTCCCCTAGCCCAAGCTTTCTCATCTTACTTACCAATCTTTTATGTGGAACAGTGTCAAATGCTTTAGAGAAGTCGAGATAAATGACATCCAATGATTCTCCTTGGTCCATTTGAGAGCTTACATCCTCATAGAAGCTGATCAGGTTAGTTTGACAGGAGCGATCCTTCATAAATCCATGTTGATATGGAGTTAAACATTTATTAACATTGCGATATTCCATAATGGTATCCCTTAGAAACCCTTCAAAAATTTTACCCACAACAGATGTTAACTTACCGGCCTATAGTTTCCAGGTTCCCTTTTACACCCCTTTTTGAATATTGGTACCACATTTGCTTGCCGCCAATCAAAAGGAACAGACACTTGGAGTATTGTGTGCAATTTTAGACGCTGGTGCTCAAGAAAGACATTACTGAACTTGAATGGGTTCAAAGGCGGGCTGCTAAAATAATAAATGGAGTTGGTTAACTACAATACCCAGAAAGGTTATCAAAATTAGGTCTATTTACTCAAGAAAAGAGAAGACTTATGGGAGACCTAATATATATGTGCAAGTATATCAGAGGACAATACAGAAATCTCTCCAATGAACTGTTTGTACCAAGGACTGTGACAAGAACAAGGGGGAATTCTCTTCTTTGGAGGAAAGACAATTTCTGCACCAGCATAGAAGAGGGTTCTTCACGGTAAGAGCAGTGAGGCTCTGGAATTCTCTTCCTGAGGAAGTGGTGATGGCCAACTCACTGAATGAATTTAAGAAAGGAATGGATGCTTTTCTTGTGAGTAACAGTATAGAAGGTTACGAATAGCATAATATTATAGGTAGATGGTTGACCCAGCTTAGGGGAAGGAATTTTTTTCCCTATGGAGAAAATTGGCTTCTACTCTGTGGGTTTTTTGCCTTCCCCAGGATCAACAATGTGTCATGATCCAGGATGGGGTTTCGCTTTGGCCCATCCTGATCAGACTGGGGGTTAAGTGTTCCGCCTATCTCTGGCAGAGGGCGGCTATTTAATGCTCACTGGACCTAGGTCCGGTGTCAGTTATACTCCTGCCCTCGGCTGAATTAGTTGACCTTGTGCGTACGTGTGCCTTGTGCCTGATATCTTGCTTGCTTGTTTGGTTTTGATCCAGTTCTATCCCTGTTACGAGTTCTGCTTGCCCCTCTTGTACTGCGCTACCTCTCGTGTATGACTCTCTGCTTGTGACCCGACTTCTCTCTGCTCGTTCCCTTGGTACCACGTCTCCCTCTTGTGTATGACCTTTGGCTTTGTCTGACTACCCGTCTGTTTGTCCCTCCTGTGCCTCATTTGCCTGTACTGTTGTGACCTCCGTTTTGCCTGACTCTGAGTTGTTATATGGTGTCCTGTCATATCTGAAAGCAGGACGCTAAGCCCCGCCCCCTTGCAGTCATCTGACCATAGGTCCTGTGCCAGCTTGCTAACTTCAGTGCCGGCAGGTCCTGTGCCTCTTTACTTTCCGGTGCTGACTGGACCCTGACACTAATAGTTTGAAGCATGCATTGCCCTGCTCCACAGGTATCTTTTAGCACTGTTTCTGTACTCAGGACACACGCACTGGCTCTGTGAGCGAGTGAAGTGCGGTGTCTCTGACACAATTCAGAACAGCTGCACTAAAAATAGGCTGAACTAGAAGGACATAAGGTCTTCCTTCAGCCTTCAAAACTATGTTACTATGTTATCATTTCTATGGTGTTATCGTCCTTCTGTAAAGCTGGAAATAACACAATTTATTGCCGTACCAATACAGACCACCCTCTGACACAGACTGCAGGGGGAGCCTAGTATCACAAAGGATAGGATTAGATACACAGCTCAGCAGTCAGTATCACACAGGATAGGATTAAATACACAGCTCAGCAGTCAGTATCACACAGGAGAGCATTAGACACATGGCTCAGCAGGCAGTATCACACAGGATAGGATTAGATACACAGCTCAGCAGTCAGAATCACACAGGATAGGATTAGATACACAGCTCAGCAGTCAGTATCACACAGGATAGGAATAGATACACGGCTCAGCAGACAGTATCACACAGGATAGGCTTAGATACTCAGCTCAGCACACAGTATCACACAGAATAGTATTAGATACACGGCTCAGCAGACAGTATCACACAGAATAGGATTAGATACACAGCTCAGCAGTCAGTATCACACAGGATAGGATTAGATGCACGGTTTTTATGTGCAATATAATCATTATAATTTGTTATAACTAACCACAGTTGGTTACTATGCCCAGGCAATGCCAGGCTGTTCAACTAATATATATATTAGCCTAGAGAGGGACCATTGTTTTTGCCCCCCAGCTAAAAAAATCTGCCCCCAGCCACCGCCTGAGGGCAGATACATCTACTACCGCTGATGTCACTGAGGCTGCGCGGAGTCCCCGGCTGACCAGAGGTGAACTGATGAGCGTGGGAAAAAGTTCAGAAACTTTCACCAACTTATTAGTTCATCTCCGCTCAGCCGGGGAGGCTGCGCAGAGAGGGAGGTGTGATGGTGTGGGCAGCTTCTCTGTTGATTTATTCTAAATTCAAGGCACACGTACCCAGCATAGCTGCAATGGCATTCTGCAATGACATCTGGTTTCCGTTTAGTGAAACCATTATTTATGTTGCAGCAAGACAGTGACCCAAAACATACCTCCAGGCTATGTAATGGCTATGTGATCAAGAAGGATAGGAATGGAGTTCTACCCGAGATGACATGACCTCCATAATAACATGACCTCAACCCAGTTGAGATGGTTTGGGATAAATTTGGCTACAAAGCAAAGGAAAAGCAGCCAACAAGTGTTCAGCACCTATGGAAGCTCTTTCAAAACTGTGGGAAATCAGACTGTAAATTCCCTGTTTGTTAGGGAATTCTCACATGTATTCAGGCTGTCAAGTAGCCACAAATCATGCAGCTACAGCAATGGAAACTAAATCTCCCAGCACTTCCAAATACTCGGAGATCACCCGAGCATGCTCGGGAAAACCAGAGCAACGAGCATACTCGCTCATCACTACTTGGATGCAATCAAAGCAGCTTAAAAGAGAATCCATCCCCAATTTGGATGATTCCTTGTTTCTATAGGCGTTCCTGCATGGTTTTGATGCCTTCAGTTTGCATCTACAAGGTGCACGTTACAATAAGAACAAGAAAACCCAATGTATGAATAATTGCGCCAAAACTTTTAACCAGTACCGTATGTTAATAATGCCATATGGTATTATAGACAAGAGAGAGGCTTATTCTAAAGTCTTCATGAATCTTAATGATGAAGCGCTAGGTAATTGATGAAAAATTCTAAATTTTACATAACTTACAATAAAAATATCTTTAGAACAAAAGTGAATGTATATATTAGTATCTAGTCCCATCTGTGCGTGTGCACATATGCTTATTGAGATAGAGAATACGCACTGTGCATCCAGAGCACATCTTCATAGCAACTATTTGTTCCCATAGAAACAAAAACTGACGGCCTCATTCTGTTGAAGAAAAACTGAACTGACAGAACTTTACAGTCCTGCAATGCTCTAGATAATAATGTACCATGTCCAGGACAGCAGGGAAAAGTCTTATGGATATATAGAATGTCATAGTTATAATTCTGTCACTAATACTGCTGCGGAGAAATCATGTGGCTAGTGACCTTGACAATGACTTCAAGCATGGATGGCATGAAGACGTAATATGTTTTGTCACCAACTCAACAATTGCATCAGGACTGTTTCATAATATGGAGTGATGTGTGTAAATATTCTATATGTCAATTTCAGTAGCCGATTCATTAATCCAACTTAGCAATATATATTACTGCATATGATATTCATTTCTAAGGCTCTGGTCACACTTGCATTTTCCCTTCAGGAGAATAGGATTTTTCACAAGAATAATATATTCTGCAACTTTGTTATTGCATTCGAGTATATGAGAAGTCAATGAATCTCCATTATAAGACAATGGAATCCATCAAGATTTGTGGATATTAGTTCATAATCTTACCTATCATAGCTTTCTAGACTGAACATAGTGTGAACTGACCCTAGTGCTTACTTAATTTGACATGTATAAAACAAGAAATTCATATGACCTTCAGGTTTTGTAGTCTAATCAATTCAATCAGTATGTTATGTAAAATGTCTATTCATTGATCAATGCCCCATTAGTGAGGATTGGTCCACTGTGACCATTTGCTAAAATGAAACTGACGTTTAGCAATGTGCCATTTATGCTCTCTGCTTCACCTTGGTAGGAGAATGCATGGTAAATGCTGAAAAACACATGAACATGATTATGTTATGAACGTAACACACATTCCCGGGTAACAGAAAAAGGGAAGACCTACTACAGGGAGAAGCGACATCGAAACCTAACTGGTCCTTATGTAATATGCAGGTGCTGGGATGCAGTAACACAAATGCTGCAGAGTAGCGGTTAACTATATTTAATTACTCAACAGTAGGGAACACCGCGCAGGGAGATAGCAGTGTAAAACGGGGTACAAAACTAAACTGAATATACGGTTGCTGAACTAAACAGTCTCTGGTTAACAATTTCACTTATTGTGGCTCCGCAGCCTGTCAGTCGCTAAAGATCCCGTGGGTGGCAGGATGCTGGCGGCGGTCGGTGTGGTGTCTGCTGGCGTCCTCACCCAGCATACGGTCCTACTTCTGGCAGCAGCGGGAGGTCTCTGGTTTTTCCCGCTGAGCGCCTAGTCCATATATCCGTGGAGCAGAAGAATAGAGCATGCGGTAGCTCAGTGGTTAGCACTGCAACCTTGCAGCGCTGGGGTCTTGGGTTCAAATCTCACCAAGGATAACATCTGCAAGGAGTTTGTATGTTCTCCCCTTGTTTTGCGTGGGTTTCCTCCCACACTCCAAAGACATACTTGTTGTGAGTTTATTTTCCCCTTCATTACTGAGGCCCGAGGAACTCCCTCTTCTGGTAAAGAAGGGTAGTGAGCCTGATTATCAAACATCTGAGGCTGATGATGATGACTGGCTGAGTGGAGTTACTGACTGAATATAAGGCTGCCGATGCCCTTCTGCCCTGCAGATTTCACAGATTTCTCTGTGGGATCCTTGGAGACCAGTCTGAATTCCTGCTCCTCTAAAGCTAAGTTTGCTGCTCGGCCTTTTGCTTTGGTGCTTTGACTTTGTTTTGCTTCGTTTTTCTGGATTTCTGCCATTCCCTGCTGGGGTGTGCTGAATTCATTTAGCTCTGTCTTCTGAAAATACCTGAGTGCTGATTTAGTTTTTGAAGCCTAGCTGCTTCAGGGCCTTTTTCATATCAGCTTGTTGGCTTATGTCTTTGAGAGGGTTTTGGCAGATTGCAGACAGCAGCCTTCCTGTCCTTTCCTATCTAGGTAGTTTTGGGCCCCGTCTTTGCTCAGTCTATCTTTCTGTCTGTGTTAGTATTTTCATCTTGCTTCACCGTCATTATATGATGGGGGCTGCCTATTGCTTTGGGGTCTGTTCTGGGGCAGTTTAGATTTCCCCTTTCTTTAGGTCTATGTAATTCTCCGGCTGTGATCGAGGGGTCTAGGGCATCGTAGGAACCCCCCACGGCTACTGCTAGTTGTGTTGATAGGTTCAGGGGTCTGCAATCTGATAGTTGCCAACTTCTCTGGTTTTCTGGACTTAGCTTGTATTTCTGCTTTTGCCTCCTACGGTGACTCATTCATAACACATACTGATAGGGACAGCGATGATAATGTCTGTAAAGTGCTGTGGAATTAATGGTGCTATATAAATAAGTAAATAAATTAATAGAGCTCACCGCAGGATTCCTCTCGTCACGTGTTTCTTTGAGCAGCTGCCATCACTTGAAGAGCTGCACTGTAATGCTCTGTCCAGTGTGCGCTTCTCTGGATGTCAGATGACACCCGGAGTTTGTACTGCGATTCTCTGTTGATCGCACACTCCTCTGCACACCTGCCGGTTTCGGTGAGCCCCTCACTATGCCACCCCTTCTCTTCACGCCATGGCCTGTTGCTCCCTTCACATCGGTTGTGGTCTGCACCTCATCGGCGTTCTGGTGGGTAGACCGCTTCCATTGCCATGTAACCCATTTTACCTCACACTGACTGGCCATACCTCCTTCGCCTTGGTTACTGGCTTGCTCCAGGCACAATCTCGTCCCCCCAGCGGTTCAGGACCCAATGCTTCAGCAGATGTAGCAGCCCGGTCCTCCCTTCTACATCTATACAGACTAGAATGATCCTAGCCGTAAAACTCAAAAACACTACCTCGAACCTGATTCCCTAAAAGGCCAATGAGGGGTTTCTCCTAACTCCTGAGCAACTAGAGGGGAGGCCACCACATTCGGCCAACAAGAGGAGAAACTGTACTGGAAGATATGATAGACAGGGGGAGAAAATTAAAACTAATATAAAATTAAGGCAGAGAGGTACAGCTAGAGTTGAGCGACTTTTGGTTTTTTAGGGTCGCGTTTCGTTTCGTGAAACCCGACTTTTCCAAAAGTCGGGTCGAGCAAGATCGTCCTATTATAGGGAAAAGTCGGGGTCGTCCCGAAAAACGAAACCCAATGTAAGTCAATGGGGAATAAAAGTCGGCAGTGAGAGGAGGACAGGAAACACACCTACAGTGCCCATCTGAATGCCAAAAGCATCAATTCTTCTTTCTTAAGCTTGTCAACCTTAATTAACTTCATAATACAAGTTACGCACTTAAAAATGGGGGTTATTTGGCTACAAACTGTGGGGGGGGGGCTGGCTCCAGGTTTTCATGTGCCCTGGGCGAAAGAGCGCCCCTTTAACACATACCACAACTCATCATGCTCCGATACGGCAGAGAAATAGCGGTATAGTCCAATGAAAAATACCTCACTTTTTACCTCTCATGACGAGGCCTATCTATTTCTCCATACAGAATCATTGGTCCCATATAATGTTTGAAACAGTATATGATGAGCTCCACATAATGCTACAGTATATGTTGGTCCCCATGGATGAAGCTCCACTGTCTTATGGGCCCAAATAATGCTCCAAACATAATGGGCCCCATTTCTAATGCTCTAGTGTATAATGGGTCCTGTAAATGCTGCTCCAGTGTCTGATGTCCACCTTTGGAATGTTCCAGTGTATGGTGGGCCCCATCTATCATTCTCCAGAGTATAGTGCTCCCCAAAAATTGCTGTCCCAACATTGAAAACAATCAAATAAGTCTCCTCGCTAGGGAATCCCTGTACTTGTCTGGACAGGTGCTGTAGCTTGCTTAACAGCTCGCCAGCCGTTCTCACGCCCAGTATGGATTACACGTGATTGCACAAAGGTGAGAAAGGGTACCGTATCCCCAGATAACATGTATGGATAGCTTACACATTCAAAATATATGTCTCAGGAGGCAGGCTCAGACGGTGTTAGGCCCAGTATGGATTGCACGTGATTGCACAAAGGTTAGAAAGGGTACCGTATCACCGGATAACATGTATGGATAGCGTACACATTCAAAATATATGTCTATACAGCATGAGGCAGGCTCAGACGGTGTTAGGCCCAGTATGGATTGCACGTGATTGCACAAAGGTTAGAAAGGGTACCGTATCACCGGATAACATGTATGGATAGCGTACACATTCAAAATATATGTCTATACAGCATGAGGCAGGCTCAGACGGTGTTAGGCCCAGTATGGATTGCACGTGATTGCACAAAGGTTAGAAAGGGTACCGTATCCCCGGATAACATGTATGGATAGCGTACACATTCAAAATATATGTCAATACAGCATGAGGCAGGCTCAGACGGTGTTAGGCCCAGTATGGATTGCACGTGATTGCACAAAGGTTAGAAAGGGTACCGTATCACCGGATAACATGTATGGATAGCGTACACATTCAAAATATATGTCTCAGGAGGCAGGCTCAGACGGTGTGAGGCCCAGTATGGATTGCACGTGATTGCACAAAGGTTAGAAAGGGTACCGTATCCCCGGATAACATGTATGGATAGCGTACACATTCAAAATATATGTCTATACAGCATGAGGCAGGCTCAGACGGTGCTAGGCCCAGTATGGATTGCACGTGATTGCACAAAGGTTAGAAAGGGTACCGTATCCCCGGATAACATGTATGGATAGCGTACACATTCAAAATATATGTCTATACAGCATGAGGCAGGCTCAGACGGTGTTAGGCCCAGTATGGATTGCACGTGATTGCACAAAGGTTAGAAAGGGTACCGTATCCCCGGATAACATGTATGGATAGCGTACACATTCAAAATATATGTCTATACAGCATGAGGCAGGCTCAGACGGTGTTAGGCCCAGTATGGATTGCACGTGATTGCACAAAGGTTAGAAAGGGTACCGTATCCCCAGATAACATGTATGGATAGCGTACACATTCAAAATATATGTCTCAGGAGGCAGGCTCAGACGGTGTCAGGCCCAGTATGGATTGCACGTGATTGCACAAAGGTTAGAAAGGGTACAGTATCCCCGGATAGCATGTATGGATAGCGTACACATTCAAAATATATGTCTATACAGCATGAGGCAGGCTGAGACGGTGTTAGGCCCAGTATGGATTGCACGTGATTGCACAAAGGTTAGAAAGGGTACCGTATCACCGGATAACATGTATGGATAGCGTACACATTCAAAATATATGTCTATACAGCATGAGGCAGGCTCAGACGGTGTTAGGCCCAGTATGGATTGCACGTGATTGCACAAAGGTTAGAAAGGGTACCTTATCCCCGGATAACATGTATGGATAGCGTACACATTCAAAATATATGTCTATACAGCATGAGGCAGGCTCAGACGGTGTTAGGCCCAGTATGGATTGCACGTGATTGCACAAAGGTTAGAAAGGGTACCGTATCACCGGATAACATGTATGGATAGCGTACACATTCAAAATATATGTCTATACAGCATGAGGCAGGCTCAGACGGTGTTAGGCCCAGTATGGATTGCACGTGATTGCACAAAGGTTAGAAAGGGTACCGTATCCCCGGATAACATGTATGGATAGCGTACACATTCAAAATATATGTCTATACAGCATGAGGCAGGCTCAGACGGTGTTAGGCCCAGTATGTATTGCACATGATTACACAAAGGTTAGAAAGGGTACCGTATCACCGGATAACATGTATGGATAGCGTACACATTCAAAATATATGTCTATACAGCATGAGGCAGGCTCAGACGGTGTTAGGCCCAGTATGGATTGCACGTGATTGCACAAAGGTTAGAAAGGGTACCGTATCCCCGGATAACATGTATGGATAGCGTACACATTCAAAATATATGTCTATACATCAGGAGGCAGGCTCAGACGGTGTCAGGCACAGTATGGATTTGACGGCCCAGATTACACAGCGGAGGAGCAGGGAGAGGTAAAGATTGCAAATGCTGGGGCCCTGCCCAAGCAAGGGGGGCCCACTCGTGGGCGTCGGTACTGGCACTGGGCCCCTCATAGTACAGCGGTGTGTCTGACAGCGGGTGTGCACCACCACCGTCAGAGACACTTGATTGCACTATGAGGGACCCTGTGCCAGTGCCCGCGCCCAAGAGTTGGCCTACCCACCTGTCCAGGGCAACGGCACTCGCACGGTGTCGTGCGCTAGGTGGTGACCCCGGCCATGGGGGGGGAGGCAGCACAGTTAGGGAGTTTTAGAAAGTGGCATATGTTGATGTTGGACATTCAGCTGATGCAAAAGGCGAAATAGGTGAAGTACCAGGAAGAGGTGGACCAAAGCAAGCCATTTTTCTGTCACCCTATGTGTCATCAGGGGAAGGTGGGACAAAATCCTTGGAAACCCATGCGTGGTTCATTTTAATGAAGGTTAGATCATCCACATTTTGGGTTGACAGACGGGTCCTTTTTTCTGTCAGGATTGATCCAGCTGCACTGAAGACTCTTTCCGATAGCACACTTGCAGCTGGGCAAGCGAGCTCCTGTAAGGCATATTGTGCCAATTCAGGCCAGGTGTCCAGTTTAGCGGCCCAATAGTCAAAGGGGAGTGACCTGTGTGGGAGAACATCGATATGGGAGGAAAAGTAGTTTGTAACCATAGTTGACAACTGCTGTCTCCTGTCACTTTCCATCGATGCAGTATTACCAGTTGTGTGAGCGGTATTTGAAAAATCAGTCCACAACATTGTCATGAAACCCCTGTCTCCAACGCCACTTCTGCTGTGTGCACCACGAACACCTCTGCCAAGCTGCCCCCGGCCCGTACGGCTCGTGTGAGAACCATCACCGCTGCTGTGTGCTGGGAATGCCTCAAGCAACCGATTTACCAGAGTTGCTTGTTTATTAGCCAATATTAGGTCAAGGTTCTCCTGTGGCATGATGTTTTGTTATTTGCCTTTATAGCGTGGATCCAGGATGCTGGCCAACCAGTAGTCGTCATCGTTCATCATTTTGGCAATGCGGGGGTCCCTTTTTAGGATCCGCAAGGCATAATCTGACATGTGGGCCAATGTTCCCGGTGTCAATGATGCACTGCGAGTGCTGGGTGGAGGAGCACTTTCTGGCAAATCCACATCCCTCCAGTCACGCACAAACCCTGTACCAGACCTTGCCACGCCAACATTTTCACTTGCCCAACGAGATGCATCCTCCTCCCCTAAGTAATCATCCCCATCATCCTCCTCCTCCTCCTCTTCTTCCTCCACCTCGTCCAGGAGAGGTCCCTGAGCAGACAATGGCTGAATGTCATCAAGGATTCCCTCCTCCTCTTCCTCCTCATCAACATTGGCTGCAGACGCCTGCTCCTTAAGGTGCGTCAAAGTTTGCATGAGCAGACGCATAAGTGGGATGCTCATGCTTAGGATGGCGTCGTCTGCGCTTACCAGCCGTGTGCATTCCTCAAAACACTGAAGGACTTTACAAAGGTCTTTCAGCTTCGACCACTGCACACCTGTCAACTCCATGTCTGCTCTCAAAGTGCCTGGCCGTGTATCCTCCCACAAATGCATTATGGCCTGCCTCTGCTCGCACAGCCGCTCCACCATGTGCAGGGTGGAGTTCCACCTTGTTGCAATGTCGATAATGAGGCGGTGGTTGGGAAGGTGGAGCAATCGCTGCAGCTTCTGCATACGAACGGAGTGTACAGGCGACCGGCGGATGTGCGCGCACAGTCTTCGCACCTTATGGAGCAGGGCTGTTAACTCCGGATAATTTTTGAGGAAGCACTGCACCACCAGGTTCAAGGTGTGAGCCAAGCAAGGTATGTGGCTTAGTTTTGAAAGGGCTATGGCTGCCACAAAATTACGGCCGTTATCACTAACTACCTTGCCTGCCTCAAGATGTACACTGCCCAGCCATGACTCAGTTTGTCGCTTCAAGTACTCGGCCAGCACCTCGGCGGTGTGTCTGTCGCCCAAACACATCATCTGCAACACAGCCTGCTGACGCTTTCCACTAGCTGCTCGATAGGGGGACACATCGTGTGCAACAGTGGCAGCTGCAGATGGAGTGCTCGTACGACTGCGCTCTGTGGACGAGCTTTCGCTTCTGGAGGAGGAGGAGGGTTGAACGCCTACAGCCAACTGTTCCCTATACCGTGGGCTAGGCAGCACTGTCCCACCACCGCTGTCCCCTGTGGACCCTGCATCCACCACATAAACCCAGTGCGCAGTGATGGACACGTAACGGCCCTGGCCATGACGACTGGACCATGCATCAGTTGTGAGGTGCACCTTTCCGCTCACTGACTGCTTGAGTGCATGGACAATGCGGTCTTTCACATGATGGTGGAGGGCTGGGATGGCTTTGCGAGAGAAGAAGTGGCGACTGGGTAGGTCATAGCGTGGTACTGCATAGGCCATGAGTTCGCGGAAAGCTGTGCTTTCCACCAACCGAAAGGGCATCATCTCAAACGAGATTAGTTTGGCAATGTGGGCGTTCAAACCCAGTGTACGCGGATGAGAGACTGAGTACTTTCTTGACCTACTCATAGTTTCTGGGAGGGTGAGCTGGACTTGAGAGCTGCATATGGTGGAAGTAGCGGTGGACAGGGCGGACTGAGAGAGGGTTGATGATGGTGATGGAGTTGGTGTTCTTTCTGATGGCCTAGAATCAGTCTTTCGTTGATATAACAGTGGGATTCCCCGACTGCTGTGGTCTTGCAACGACACCTCAACATTTGCTGCTGTGCTAACCGGTGGGCTTACAGTGGGGGAAACAATGTAGCGTTGCTGACTACCTTCGTTGTGATCAGTTGCACATGTGGCACTTGAGGTTTGGTGTTGTGTCCACGCTTGCAAGTGCATGCTGGTTAAATGTCTAAGCATGCAACTGGTATTCAAATTTTTCAGATTTTTCCCTCGGCTAAAGGTCTTTGCGCACTTCTTACAGATAACCTTGGCCTGATCATGAGGATTTTGTTCAAAAAAGTGCCACACTGCACTCTTCCTACTTTGGCAGACATTTTGCGGCCTAGCACGCTGTGATCTTTTGACCCTCTGGACAAGCTGTCCAGCAACTCTTTTGATGTTTGGAACCTGTCTTTGGAGTGCTCCGGGCCTGCCAGATAACAGCTGTTGCGATGTCGATGTCTGCTGTGGATGCTCCTCATCTGAGCTATTGGAAGCAGCACCCTCTTCCCCCAATGGATGCCAATCTGGGTCAACAACTGGGTCATCCATCACCTCCTCTTCTATGTCATGTGCACCTTCCTCTGTGTCACCGTGTATGGTGGTATAGTGTGCGGGAAGGGGCACCTGAGTCTCATCAGGGTCAGAATCTGGCTCTGTACACTGCGAGGACAATGTAGTGCTCTGAGTGAATGTACCAGCAGAATCATCCATCAGCGGCTGTGCATCAGTGCACTCCATGTCAGATTCATCTTGGCCTGGGTAATTCACCATTTCACTTGATAATCCAGGCATGGTATGTGAAAACAGCTCCATGGAGTAATCAGTAGTATGGCCTGCGTCATCCTTCAATCTTGGTTGGGGTGAAGGACACAAGGAAAGGTGTGGTTCATGAACATGAGCCTCCAATGACGACTCAGTGCTTTTACTTTTTACAACTGAAGAAGAGGAGGCGATAGAGCTGGAGCCTGAGTCAGCAATGTAAGACAAAACTTTTTCCTGATGCTCTGGCTTTAAAAGCGGTTTGCCAACTCCTAGAAAACTAAGCGTTCGAGGCCTTATGTAGCCAGACGATGACACAGCGTCAGCACCTCCTGCATTCGGTCCTATTTTGCTCTTGCCACTACCATCAGATCCACCACCAACACCATCATTACCAGCTGCCAACCCCCGCCCAATTCCACGGCCTCTTCCACCAGCCTTCCTCATTTTTGGTAGAAATGTAGACAAAATCCAACAAACTATATAGTAATGTAAAACAAGGTACAAGGTGTCTATAGGACAGGGGAGATTTTGAATATCTGCACACACTTTTGGACAGTGGACACTTTTGGATTGTGTGAGGCCCACTGATATCTCAGCGCTATGTGACAGGCTCGATGGCACTACTGTGACCTAAGTGACTAGAGGATAAGGGAGATTTTGAATATCTGCACACACTTTTGGACACTGGACACTTTTGGATTGTGTGAGGCCCACTGATATCTCAGCGCTATGTGACAGGCTCGATGGCACTGCTGTGACAAAAGTGACTAGAGGATAAGGGATATTTTGAATATCTGCACACACTTTTGGACACTGGACACTTTTGGATTGTGTGAGGCCCACTGATATCTCAGCGCTATGTGACAGGCTCGATGGCACTGCTGTGACAAAAGTGACTAGAGGATAAGGGAGATTTTGAATATCTGCACACACTTTTGGACAGTGGACACTTTTGGATTGTGTGAGGCCCACTGTTATCTCAGCGCTATGTGACAGGCTCGATGGCACTGCTGTGACCTAAGTGACTAGAGGATAAGGGAGATTTTGAATATCTGCACACACTTTTGGACACTGGACACTTTTGGATTGTGTGAGGCCCACTGATATCTCAGCGCTATGTGACAGGCTCGATGGCACTGCTGTGACAAAAGTGACTAGAGGATAAGGGAGATTTTGAATATCTGCACACACTTTTGGACACTGGACACTTTTGGATTGTGTGAGGCCCACTGTTAACTCAGCGCTATGTGACAGGCTCGATGGCACTGCTGTGACCTAAGTCACTAGAGGATAAGGGAGATTTTGAATATCTGCACACACTTTTGGACACTGGACACTTTTGGATTGTGTGAGGCCCACTGATATCTCAGCGCTATGTGACAGGCTCGATGGCACTGCTGTGACCTAAGTGACTAGAGGATAAGGGAGATTTTGAATATCTGCACACACTTTTGGACAGTGGACACTTTTGGATTGTGTGAGGCCCACTGTTATCTCAGCGCTATGTGACAGGCTCGATGGCACTGCTGTGACCTAAGTGACTAGAGGATAAGGGAGATTTTGAATATCTGCACACACTTTTGGACACAGGACACTTTTGGATTGTGTGAGGCCCACTGATATCTCAGCGCTATGTGACAGGCTCGATGGCACTGCTGTGACAAAAGTGACTAGAGGATAAGGGAGATTTTGAATATCTGCACACACTTTTGGACACTGGACACTTTTGGATTGTGTGAGGTACTCTAGGTACAGCTAAGGAGAGCCAAAAATAAACAGAATAAGAATATCCTTCCAAAAACCTAAAAAGGTAAAGTGAAGAGGAACTGGGAAGGAAAACAAACAGATTCACTGTAGGAATTCAACTTGTGAGTACCATGCAAGGTAATCCCCTTAGCTGAAGGTCTGGAACTCCTAAACCCAAGTCCACCTAGAGGTCTAGTCAGCAGTGCAGTGTAGGATGAACATATAAAACTCAACCCAGAATGTGATAGGGCAGACCAAAATGGGAAGTTGGAAAACACCTGGAGATGAGCAAACAAAGAAGGGAGAACAAAGATAATTGGAACCATCAGCATTTGGACTGGGAAGAAAAGGCAATAGCTCTGAAGACAAAGGAACTGACCACAGAGTAACAGATCTGCGGATCAAATTCCCAAACCGAGCTACGACAGCTTAAAGGAATTTTCTAGGCTTAAGCTATTGATGCCTAGGTAATTGATGACCTATCCCCGGGATAGGTCATCAGACAGTATGTAATTGGTATGATCAACACCAATTAGCCCCATTGATCAGCTTTTTTCAGCACCAATGGTGGCCATATATAAATAATGGACAGTGCCATTACAGCGCAGCTCCAGTCATGGTGTAGATGCCATTCCCAGGAACTGCAGCCCAGCTCCTATGCCTTTCAACAGGAGCTTAGTTGCAGAACCTGAGAATGACAGTTACACAGAAAACCATTGTAAGCCTTTCCAATGCTGGAAATTTGGATGCAGATAAAAAAAGCAATTTCACCATTTCTTTTTATGTCATTTAAAAATGTATGATTATTTGTAAATCAAGCATTTTAATCTACAGTTGAAACCACCTTCTATGAACCAGAATGAATACCAATAAGTTAGGGCAGCTCCCTTTCGGCCAGATATGACTGTCTGTATAAATACATGGTAAGCCAATGAGAAGAAATGTGTAGTCAGAATTCATGGACCAGGGCAATATGGATTGAGTTTTTCTTTAAATCATACGTTTTTGATCTCCTGTGTGATCTGACCATTTCATAGAATCATAGAATGGTAGAGTGGGAAGGGACCTTCTGAGTCATCTGGTCCAACCCCCTGCTCAAAGCAGGATTCACTCAAACATCCCAGACAGATGTCTGTCCAGCCTTTGAAGTGTGAAAACTTCCATTGAAGAAGAACTCGCCACCTCTCTTGGCAGCCTGTTCCACTCATTGATCACCCTGTCAAAAAGTTTTTTCTAGTATCTAATCTGTGTCCCATTCAGTTTCCTCCCATTGCTTCTCATTTTTCCTTGTGCAAACGAGAATAAAGATAATTCTTCTACAATGTGACAGCCCTTGAGATATTTGTAGACAGCTATTAAGTCTCCTCTCAGTCTTCTTTTTTGCAAGCTAAACATTCCCAAATCCTGTAACCGTTCCTCATAGGACATGGTTTGCAGACCGGTCACTATTCTTGTTGCTTTTCTCTGAACTTGCTCCAGTTTGTTGATGTCTTTTTTAAAATGTGGTGCCCAAAACTGGACACAGTATTCCAGATGAAGTCTGACCAAAGAGGAGTAGAGGGCAATAATGACTTCACGTGATCAAGACTGTATGCTTCTGTAAATATATCCGAGAATTATATTTGCCTTTTTTCCTGCTGCATCACACTGTTGACTCATGTTGAGTCTGTGATCTATTAGTATACTCAAGTCTTTTTCACATGTGATGTTGCTTAGTCCTATTCCTCCCATTCTGTATATGTTTTTTTATTTGTATTGCCCAGATGTAGTACTTTGCATTTTTCCCTGTTAAAAACTATTGCTAGTTGCTGCCCACTGCTCCAGTTTATTTATATCTTTTTGAGTTCTCTCTCTCTTCTCTAGTATTAGCTATCTCTCCTAGCTTTGTGTTATCAGCTAATTTAATCAGTTTACCCTCAATTCCTTCATCTAAATCATTGATAAAGATGTTGGACAATACAGGGCCCTGGACAGAGCCCTGTGGTACCCCACTTGAGACATTCTTCCAACTGGATGTGCAGCCATTTTCGACCACTCTTTGTGTCCGATCACTAAGCCAGTTATGAATCCAACTAACAGTTGCCTTGTCCATTCTATACTTAGTCATTTTTTTCTATAAGGATGGTGTGAGATTCTTTGTCAAATGCTTTTCTGAAGTCATGATATTCTATATGTACAGCATATTCTGTCATAGAAGGAAATTAAGTTAGTCTAACATGACATATTAGTTACAAACCCATGCTGACTCTGGTTAATCGCTTCATTCTTATTCAGGTACTTACATGTTGTTTAATAATTTGTTCAAAGATCTTTCCTGGTATATAAGTCAGACTCAACGGCCTGTAGTTCCCTAGGTCCACCTTCTAACCCTTTTTGAAGATAGGAACAACATTTGCTCTTCTCCAGTCTTCTAGGACTTCTGTTCTCCAAGAATTTTCAGAAATTATGGAGAGTGGTTCAAAAATTTCTTCTGCTATCTCCTTCAGTACTCAGGGGTGAAATTCATCAGGACCTGGAGACTTGAATTCATTTATGTTAGCTAAGTATTCCCTCACTATCTTTCTGTTTTATAGATAGCCTGGATTCTCCTATTCCTTTAATAGGACAGTGAAGATCAGTTGATGCTACATTTCCTTCCTGAGAGAAAACAGATGCAAAATAGGAATTTAAAAGTTCGGCCTTCTCAATATCCTTTCTTACTATTTCAAAATTTTCATCCTGATATGTACTATGTGCACACTGGGTTGCTAATGCACATATGTCATGAAAAAATGCACATATCACATAACAATGATGTAAAGATACTTCCAGGCAAATGCCACTGACATGAGTCTCCTAGCCCAAGGCTCGAACTATTTTAGTACCAAATTTCTGCTGGTAGTGGAAAAGTTTTTGATAAGTAAAATTTTTACTCTTATTATTCTTTGTATTTCATCTTTTTGCGTGATTTTTTTTTGGTTAAAACTATTTAGTCATTTTTTTCACTAAATACCTACTTTTTCCTTTTGTTTCTCTTACACACATATCGTCATGATCTGCTTAGCTCATGGGATTAGGTAGTTCAGAGGTTAATCTGGACGGCCTCACTCTGAGATTCTGGGAGTCTTTTTATAGCCTCATTGTGGACTCATTCCTCGTCACTTATACTCAGATCCTTGGCTGAGTGTTTGTGACCCTGGTGTGCTTTGTGACTGTGATACTTTATGCTTGTTTGGTTTTGACCAGGTTCTGTCCCTGTTCCGAGTTCCTTTTGTACTGCATTGCTATCTCTGTGTATGACTCATTGCTTACGTTCTGACTATTCTCTGCTTGCTCCTCTGGTACCACGCTGCCCTCTCTGTGTATGACCCCCCCGCTTGTATGACCCCCCCGCTTGTCTGACCGGAGTTCCCCTAATCTTTACTCCAGGATTCCTGTAATGGAATCCTACAGTCATCTACTGCAGCAGGACACTAAGCCACGCCCACTGTGGTCACATGATCGTAGGTCCTTGTACTCTTTACTACCTTTAGTGTCGCAGGTCTTGTTCTCAGAACTTTCCCTGCAGTTTTGGACCCCGGGCACTCCCGTGGTCTGGGTGAGTGACCCTGCTCAGCCGCGGCAGTCCGCCGGCGCTGACAGGATCCTGATACATATATTTCAATTGTTTATAATACTTTCTACTTTTTATTTCTTCGTTGCCTTTTTTATTCTATTTCTTTCCATATCACATTATTGCCTTTGATTTTGTGCTACACATTCATCATCACTTTTAAACTATTAGATTTCTATATTTATTATTATACACTCAATTCACACACATTCCTTGGCACTAGAGTTGAGCGAAACGGGTCGAAAAAATTCAAAAGTCGCCGACTTTTGGCAAAGTCGGGTTTCATGAAACGAAACCCGACCCTAGGATGAGGTCGGCCACGAGGTCGGCGACTTACACGCCAAAGTCGCGTTTCAAAAGTTTGTTTTGCGCTCTTTTTCAGCCAATCAGGATCCACGGACACTGTGGGCAACGTGATGACATAGGCACGGGTCACCACCATCTTTCAGAAGGGCATGCAAGTGATTGGCTTGCTTTGGTGGGCGTCACAGGGGGTATAAAAGGGCGTGCACGCCGACCGCCATCTTACTTCTGCCGATCTTAGCATAGGGAGAGGTTGCTGCTGATTCTGTAGGGAGAGCGTTAGGCAGGGAAGAAGACCAAAAAACTGCTTCTGCTGCTAGCGATTTGGCCTGCACAACACACCAGTCACTGTGTGTGCAGTGCAAGGGGAGGCTATATAGTGGTGTATCAGTGGTGTTGGTTGTTGGGCTGCCTTCTAAGGCTTCCTGACAGGCTGGCATTGCTGTTTACCCACTGCTCCGCAAACTGCTTTTTTAAAAGCAATCCAATCTCACTTATCCTCTAGTCACTTTGGTCACAGCTATGCCATCGAGCCTGTCACATAGCGCTCAGATATTCATTGGGCCTCACACAATCCAAAAGTGTCCAGTGTCCAAAAGTGTGTGCAGAGATTCAAACTCTCACTTATCCTCTAGTCACTTAGGTCACAGCTGTGCCATCGAGCTTGTCACATAGCGCTCAGATATTCATTGGGCCTCACATAATCCAAAAGTGTCCAGTGTCCAAAAGTATGTGCAGAGATTCAAACTCTCACTTATCCTCTAGTCACTTAGGTCACAGCTGTGCCATCGAGCCTGTCACATAGCGCTCAGATATTCATTGGGCCTCACACAATCCAAAAGTGTCCAGTGTCCAAAAGTGTGTGCAGAGATTCAAACTCTCACTTATCCTCTAGTCACTTAGGTCACAGCTGTGCCATCGAGCCTGTCACATAGCGCTCAGATATTCATTGGGCCTCACACAATCCAAAAGTGTCCAGTGTCCAAAAGTGTGTGCAGAGATTCAAACTCTCACTTATCCTCTAGTCACTTAGGTCACAGCTGTGCCATCGAGCCTGTCACATAGCGCTCAGATATTCATTGGGCCTCACACAATCCAAAAGTGTCCAGTGTCCAAAAGTGTGTGCAGAGATTCAAACTCTCACTTATCCTCTAGTCACTTAGGTCACAGCTGTGCCATCGAGCCTGTCACATAGCGCTCAGATATTCATTGGGCCTCACACAATCCAAAAGTGTCCAGTGTCCAAAAGTGTCTGCAGAGATTCAAACTCTCACTTATCCTCTAGTCACTTAGGTCACAGCTGTGCCATCGAGCCTGTCACATAGCGCTCAGATATTCATTGGGCCTCACACAATCCAAAAGTGTCCAGTGTCCAAAAGTGTGTACAGAGATTCAAACTCTCACTTATCCTCTAGTCACTTAGGTCACAGCTGTGCCATCGAGCCTGTCACATAGCGCTCAGATATTCATTGGGCCTCACACAATCCAAAAGTGTCCAGTGTCCAAAAGTGTGTGCAGAGATTCAAACTCTCACTTATCCTCTAGTCACTTAGGTCACAGCTGTGCCATCGAGCCTGTCACATAGCGCTCAGATATTCATTGGGCCTCACACAATCCAAAAGTGTCCAGTGTCCAAAAGTGTGTGCAGAGATTCAAACTCTCACTTATCCTCTAGTCACTTAGGTCACAGCTGTGCCATCGAGCTTGTCACATAGCGCTCAGATATTCATTGGGCCTCACACAATCCAAAAGTGTCCAGTGTCCAAAAGTATGTGCAGAGATTCAAACTCTCACTTATCCTCTAGTCACTTAGGTCACAGCTGTGCCATCGAGCCTGTCACATAGCGCTCAGATATTCATTGGGCCTCACACAATCCAAAAGTGTCCAGTGTCCAAAAGTGTGTGCAGAGATTCAAACTCTCACTTATCCTCTAGTCACTTAGGTCACAGCTGTGCCATCGAGCCTGTCACATAGCGCTCAGATATTCATTGGGCCTCACACAATCCAAAAGTGTCCAGTGTCCAAAAGTGTGTGCAGAGATTCAAACTCTCACTTATCCTCTAGTCACTTAGGTCACAGCTGTGCCATCGAGCCTGTCACATAGCGCTCAGATATTCATTGGGCCTCACACAATCCAAAAGTGTCCAGTGTCCAAAAGTGTGTGCAGAGATTCAAACTCTCACTTATCCTCTAGTCACTTAGGTCACAGCTGTGCCATCGAGCCTGTCACATAGCGCTCAGATATTCATTGGGCCTCACACAATCCAAAAGTGTCCAGTGTCCAAAAGTGTGTGCAGAGATTCAAACTCTCACTTGTCCTCTAGTCACTTAGGTCACAGCTGTGCCATCGAGCCTGTCACATAGCGCTCAGATATTCATTGGGCCTCACACAATCCAAAAGTGTCCAGTGTCCAAAAGTGTGTGCAGAGATTCAAACTCTCACTTATCCTCTAGTCACTTAGGTCACAGCTGTGCCATCGAGCCTGTCACATAGCGCTCAGATATTCATTGGGCCTCACACAATCCAAAAGTGTCCAGTGTCCAAAAGTGTGTGCAGAGATTTAAACTCTCACTTATCCTCTAGTCACTTAGGTCACAGCTGTGCCATCGAGCCTGTCACATAGCGCTCAGATATTCGTTGGGCCTCACACAATCCAAAAGTGTCCAGTGTCCAAAAGTGTGTGCAGAGATTCAAACTCTCACTTATCCTCTAGTCACTTAGGTCACAGCTGTGCCATCGAGCCTGTCACATAGCGCTCAGATATTCATTGGGCCTCACACAATCCAAAAGTGTCCAGTGTCCAAAAGTGTGTGCAGAGATTCAAACTCTCATTTATCCTCTAGTCACTTAGGTCACAGCTGTGCCATCGAGCCTGTCACATAGCGCTCAGATATTCATTGGGCCTCACACAATCCAAAAGTGTCCAGTGTCCAAAAGTGTGTGCAGAGATTCAAACTCTCACTTATCCTCTAGTCACTTAGGTCACAGCTGTGCCATCGAGCCTGTCACATACCGCTCAGATATCAGTGGGCCTCACACAATCCAAAAGTGTCCAGTGTCCAAAAGTGTGTGCAGAGATTCAAAATCTCACTTATTCTCCAGTCACTTAGGTCACAGCTGTGCCATCGAGCCTGTCACATAGCGCTCAGATATCAGTGGGCCTCACACAATCCAAAAGTGTCCAGTGTCCAAAAGTGTGTGCAGAAATTCAAAATCTCCCCTGTCCTATAGACACCTTGTACCTTGTTTTACATACTATATAGTTTGTTGGATTTTGTCTACATTTCTACCAAAAATGAGGAAGGCTGGTGGAAGAGGCCGTGGAATTGGGCGGGGGTTGGCAGCTGGTAATGATGGTGTTGATGGTGGATCTGACGGTAGTGGCAAGAGCAAAATAGGACCGAATGCAGGAGGTGTTGAGCCTGCGTCATCGTCTGGCTACATAAGGCCTCGAACGCTTAGTTTTCTAGGAGTTGGCAAACCGCTTTTAAAGCCAGAGCATCAGGAAAAAGTTTTGTCTTACATTGCTGTTTCAGCCTCCAGCTCTATCGCCTCCTCTTCTTCAGTTGTAAAAAGTAAAAGCACTGAGTCGTCATTGGAGGCTCATGTTCATGAACCACACCTTTCCTTGTGTCCTTCACCCCAACCAAGATTGAAGGATGACGCAGGCCATACTACTGATTACTCCATGGAGCTGTTTTCACATACCATGCCTGGATTATCAAGTGAAATGGTGAATTACCCAGGCCAAGATGAATCTGACATGGAGTGTACTGATGCTCAGCCGCTGATGGATGATTCTGCTGGTACATTCACTCAGAGCACTACATTGTCCTCGCAGTGTACAGAGCCAGATTCTGACCCTGATGAGACTCAGGTGCCCCTTCCCGCACACTATACCACCATACACGGTGACACAGAGGAAGGTGCACATGACATAGAAGAGGAGGTGATGGATGACCCAGTTGTTGACCCAGATTGGCATCCATTGGGGGAAGAGGGTGCTGCTTCCAATAGCTCAGATGAGGAGCATCCACAGCAGACATCGACATCGCAACAGCTGTTATCTGGCAGGCCCGGAGCACTCCAAAGACAGGTTCCAAACATCAAAAGAGTTGCTGGACAGCTTGTCCAGAGGGTCAAAAGATCACAGCGTGCTAGGCCGCAAAATGTCTGCCAAAGTAGGAAGAGTGCAGTGTGGCACTTTTTTTAACAAAATCCTCATGATCAGGCCAAGGTTATCTGTAAGAAGTGCGCAAAGACCTTTAGCCGAGGGAAAAATCTGAAAAATTTGAATACCAGTTGCATGCTTAGACATTTAACCAGCATGCACTTGCAAGCGTGGACACAACACCAAACCTCAAGTGCCACATGTGCAACTGATCACAACGAAGGTAGTCATCAACGCTACATTGTTTCCCCCACTGTAAGCCCACCGGTTAGCACAGCAGCAAATGTTGAGGTGTCGTTGCAAGGCCACAGCAGTTGGGGAATCCCACTGTTATATCAACGAAAGACTGATTCTAGGCCATCAGAAAGAACACCAACTCCATCACCATCATCAACCCTCTCTCAGTCCGCCCTGTCCACCGCTACTTCCACCATATGCAGCTCTCAAGTCCAGCTCACCCTCCCAGACACTATGAGTAGGTCAAGAAAGTACTCAGTCTCTCATCCCCGTGCACTGGGTTTGAACGCCCACATTGCCAAACTAATCTCGTTTGAGATGATGCCCTTTCGGTTGGTGGAAAGCACAGCTTTCCGCGAACTCATGGCCTATGCAGTACCACGCTATGACCTACCCAGTCGCCACTTCTTCTCTCACAAAGCCATCCCAGCCCTCCACCATGAAGTGAAAGACCGCATTGTCCATGCACTCAAGCAGTCAGTGAGCGGAAAGGTGCACCTCACAACTGATGCATGGTCCAGTCGTCATGGCCAGGGCCGTTACGTGTCCATCACTGCGCACTGGGTTAATGTGGTGGATGCAGTGTCCACAGGGGACAGCGGTGGTGGGACAGTGCTGCCTAGCCCACGGTATAGGAAACAGTTGGCTGTAGGCGTTCCACCCTCCTCCTCCTCCTCCTCCTCCAGAAGCGAAAGCTCGTCCACAGAGCGCAGTCGTACGAGCACTCCATCTGCAGCTGCCACTGTTGCACACGATGTGTCCCCCTATCGAGAAGCTAGTGGAAAGCGTCAGCAGGCTGTGTTGCAGATGATGTGTTTGGGCGACAGACATACCGCCGAGGTGCTGGCCGAGTACTTGAAGCGACAAACTGAGTCATGGCTGGGCAGTGTACATCTTGAGGCAGGCAAGGTAGTTAGTGATAATGGCCGTAATTTTGTGGCAGCCATAGCCCTTTCAAAACTCAGCCACATACCTTGCTTGGCTCACACCTTGAACCTGGTGGTGCAGTGCTTCCTCAAAAATTATCCGGAGTTAACAGCCCTGCTCCAGAAGGTGCGAAGACTGTGCGCGCACATCCGCCGGTCGCCTGTACACTCCGTTCGTATGCAGAAGCTGCAGCGATTGCTCCACCTTCCCAACCACCGCCTCATTATCGACATTGCAACAAGGTGGAACTCCACCCTGCACATGGTGGAGCGGCTGTGCGAGCAGAGGCAGGCCATAATGCATTTGTGGGAGGATACACGGCCAGGCACTTTGAGAGCAGACATGGAGTTGACAGGTGTGCAGTGGTCGAAGCTGAAAGACCTCTGTAAAGTCCTTCAGTGTTTTGAGGAATGCACACGGCTGGTAAGCGCAGACGACGCCATCCTAAGCATGAGCATCCCACTTATGCGTCTGCTCATGCAAACTTTGACGCACCTTAAGGAGCAGGCGTCTGCAGCCAATGTTGATGAGGAGGAAGAGGAGGAGGGAATCCTTGATGACATTCAGCCATTGTCTGCTCAGGGACCTCTCCTGGATGAGGTGGAGGAAGAAGAGGAGGAGGAGGATGATGATGGGGATGATTACTTAGGGGAGGAGGATGCATCTCGTGGGGCAAGTGAAAATGTTGGCGTGGCAAGGTCTAGTACAGGGTTTGTGCGTGACTGGAGGGATGTGGATTTGCCAGAAAGTGCTCCTCCAACCAGCACTCGCAGTGCATCATTGACACCGGGAACATTGGCCCACATGTCAGATTATGCCTTGCGGATCCTAAAAAGGGACCCCCGCATTGCCAAAATGATGAACGATGACGACTACTGGTTGGCCAGCATCCTGGATCCACGCTATAATGGCAAATTACAAAACATCATGCCACAGGAGAACCTTGACCTAATATTGGCTAATAAACAAGCAACTCTGGTAAATCGGTTGCTTGAGGCATTCCCAGCACACAGCAGCGGTGATGGTTCTCACACGAGCCGTACGGGCCGGGGGCAGCTTGGCAGAGGTGTTCGTGGTGCACACAGCAGAAGTGGCGTTGGAGCCAGGGGTTTCATGACAATGTTGTGGACTGATTTTTCAAATACCGCTCACACAACTGGTAATACTGCATCGATGGAATGTGACAGGAGACAGCAGTTGTCAACTATGGTTACAAACTACTTTTCCTCCCATGTCGATGTTCTCCCACACAGGTCATTCCCCTTTGACTATTGGGCCGCTAAACTGGACACCTGGCCTGAATTGGCACAATATGCCTTACAGGAGCTCACTTGCCCAGCTGCAAGTGTGCTATCGGAAAGAGTCTTCAGTGCAGCTGGATCAATCCTGACAGAAAAAAGGACCCGTCTGTCAACCCAAAATGTGGATGATCTAACCTTCATTAAAATGAACCATGCATGGGTTTCCAAGGATTTTGTCCCACCTTCCCCTGATGACACATAGGGTGACAGAAAAATGGCTTGCTTTGGTCGACCTCTTCCTGGGACTTGACCTATTTCACCTTTTGCATCAGGTGAATGTCCAACATCAACATATGCCACTTTCTAAAACTCCCTAACTGTGCTGCCTCCCCCCCATGGCCGGGGTCACCACCTAGCGCACGACACCGTGCGAGTGCCGTTGCCCTGGACAGGTGGGTAGGCCGACTCTTGGGCGCGGGCACTGGCACAGGGTCCCTCATAGTGCAATCAAGTGTCTCTGACGGTGGTGGTGCACACCCGCCGTCAGACACACCGCTGTACTATGAGGGGCCCAGTGCCAGTACCGACACCCATGAGTGGGCTCCCCTTGCTTGGGCAGGGCCCCAGCATTTGCAATCTTTACTTCTCCCTGCTCCTCCGCTGTGTAATCTGGGCCGTCAAATCCATACTGTGCCTGACACCGTCTGAGCCTGCCTCCTGAGACATATATTTTGAATGTGTACGCTATCCATACATGTTATCCGGGGATACGGTACCCTTTCTAACCTTTGTGCAATCACATGCAATCCATACTGGGCCTGACACCGTCAGAGCCTGCCTCCTGAGACATATATTTTGAATGTGTACGCTATCCATACATGTTATCCGGGGATACGGTACCCTTTCTAACCTTTGTGCAATCACGTGCAATCCATACTGGGCCTAACACCGTCTGAGCCTGCCTCCTGAGACATATATTTTGAATGTGTATGCTATCCATACATGTTATCCGGGGATACGGTACCCTTTCTAACCTTTGTGCAATCACGTGCAATCCATACTGGGCCTGACACCGTCTGAGCCTGCCTCCTGAGACATATATTTTGAATGTGTATGCTATCCATACATGTTATCTGGGGATACGGTACCCTTTCTAACCTTTGTGCAATCACGTGTAATCCATACTGGGCGTGAGAACGGCTGGCAAGCTACAGCACCTGTGGTTTGCACACGTAAGTTTTTCATATTTTCAGGAATGACGGTTAGGCCTAATTCCGGAACTGCAGTTGACCTGCACTTACTGGGAAATCATTGTTCGCGGGTAATAATTGTAATCACTCAGTGATCCCCATCACTAACGTTGTTCAGCGGGTTATCTGCACCTGTAAGCGACAAACGCTGGCCTTTTCAGTGTAGCGCACATGCAGCCACGGACATGTAAGGGCATGACACACCAGTTATTGGCCAATCTCATGTGCCAGAGCCTCACGTGTCCCTCTAGTAAGCCGGACTCGGACCGCGGGGCATGACGGAGTCTCGTTCGTTAACGGAATTAAGCTTGCAATGTGTGCATCTGTTCTGTAGCTGGCATGGTTGAGGTTTCCCAGGTGGAGTCGAATTTAACCGTAGGCTCCACTCCTGGTGGTGCCCTTCTGGACATTCCTTTAAGGTTCAGCTTTGTAACCATACTGCCCACGTAAAACAAACACTTTGCCTTCATGAACGCTGTTTGGAGGGTCATGACTCGTGGGAATAACGCCGCCCAATCAGTTAACCTGCTAGAGAGATCCTTCGTTGCTCCCAAGCATGACATCACACTCCCTAGGAGGAAGGTAATGCCACTGTGGCGACCGTACTCCTGGGGGCGACACAAGTGCACTGATGCCCAGCGACTGCTCGATGAATCTGCTGGTACATTGACCCAGACCACTACATTCCCCTCTCACGCTACACGGCCTCAATCTGACCCTGATGAAACTCAGGTTACCCTTCCCATATACAGTTCCATCTTACACGGTGACAAAGAGGAAGCTGCAGATGAAAGTGCAGGTTCGGCCCACCCGCCATCAGACACACCACCGTACTATCAGGGGCCCTGTGCCAGTGCCGTCGCCAACGAGTGGGCCCCCCCTGCTTGCTCAGGATCACAGCACTTGCAAGGTTGAAATACTGTGCAGTGAGATGGAAGATGGGGACGACGAGGAGTCCAGACTAGTCCAGGGATTCCCTAGCGAGGAGACTTATTTGATTGTTTTCAATGTTGGGACAGCAATTTTTGGGGAGCACTATACTCTGGAGAATGATAGATGGGGCCCACCATACACTGGAACATTCCAAAGGTGGACATCAGACACTGGAGCAGCATTTACAGGGCCCATTATACACTAGAGCATTAGAAATGGGGCCCCTTATGTTTGGAGCATTATTTGGGCCCATAAGACAGTGGAGCTTCATCCATGGGGACCAACATATACTGTAGAATTATGTGGAGCTCATCATATACTGTTTCAAACATTATATGGGACCAATGATTCTGTATGGAGAAATAGATGGGCCTCGTCATGAGATGTAAAAAGTGAAGTATTTTTCATTGTACTATACCGCTATTTCTCTGCCGTATCGGAGCATGATCATTGATGAGTTGTGGTATGTGTTAAAGGGGCGCTCTTTCGCCCTGGGCACATGAAAACCTGCAGCCAGCCCTCCCCCCCCACAACTTTAGCCAAATAACCCCCATTTTTCAGTGCGTAACTTGTATTATGAAGTTAATTAAGGTTGACAAGCTTAAGTAAGAAGAATTGATGCTTTTGGCATTCAAATGGGCACTGTAGGTGTGTTTCCTGTCCTCCTCTCACTGCCGACTTTTATTCCCCATTGACTTACATTGGGTTTCGGGTTTCGGGACGACCCCAACTTTTCCCTATAATCGGACGATCTTGCTCGACCCGACTTTTGGAAAAGTCGGGTTTCACGAAACGAAACGCGACCCTAAAAAACCAAAAGTCGCTCAACTCTACTTGGCACCATACATCTTGTCTCTCCACTCATTGCACCTCTGCTTGCTTCTTTCCATCGGCGTTCCAGTGTGACACGCAATGCTGTTAGCTCCTCCCATGCTCAAACCTACAGTGCACACACAGGCGTCACTTCCTTCCTGGATAGCACGGTCTGAGCAGTCGTGTCGTCTGGCAGGGAAGTGACGCCAACGCTTTCCCATGAATGGGTTTTCTTATGCTGCCGTCACTAATCACTGAGCATCTCTGATTGGTCTGTTTGGGTTTACATGCCCATGATACTTACCTCTTCTACATTCCCGCATCAAAGCAGCGGGTGAAGAGGGGGTCATCAATGCTGTGTAGTCTATATTTATTTTGTATCTATAATGCTTGGTTGAACCATACTGCATGATTCCATTAGTGTATCCTGAAGTAACACTGATTCCAATGTGATTCATTGTGTCATTGCTTCAATATTTCATTGCATCCTTTTTACTATTTAACTATTACTTATGTCCTTTATTTATTTATCTACTTATTAATTGACGGGCACATCATGTGTTTTTATATTTTTTTATGTAGTCCTTTTCCCTTCAACTTTTTATCCATGTCCAATTCTTGACTTTATATACTAATAAATGTATGATTTTAGTTTCATCATATGTGAGTTGTGTGTCATTCTTGCAGATTCTATTATTCCTCCAGGGCATACAACCATGTTACTATTTACATATTGATCTAATAGTAGAAGTGATATGAAAGAAGCCAACAAGAGGGATTACATCTACATTCGACACAGTGTGTGTTCATTGATCAGATCAACACTTCGATTCTAATTGGAGGGCTGACTGCAGTGCCAGCATTGTCATTATTCCACCGACTTTACATTTGAGCCTTCATTCTGGACGCTCATCCTGGATTCCAAAATAAGCAAGAGATACAGACATCCCACCAATGTTGCCATAGAGTTCAATTTGGAAAATCGAGTGCAAAACAAAAGCATGCTTCTTTTGGACTGTGACCTTTTTTCCAAGTGGTCTCTCTTTTAAGCCAGACACAATAGTGTAGTCTTCTGTACTATTATGTCTTTCTTAAAAGATAGAACTCCTGGAGAAGAGCCCAAATGAAGTCCAACGTTCAGATGTTTGCTCGGTTTGTTTCATTGTACCCAATAATTCCATCTGGGGTTCAGTCTGAATCTCATTTTTTTGGGCCTTCAGGTGAAATCCCTCAACTGATTCAGGGACATTAAAAGTAGCCTTACTCACCTGCCAATTTCCATTCACCTTCAGCACATTTTTTCTCAGATCACAGGTAACATCGAAGAAAGCCATGGACAATGAATTATAAAATTGATTAATCTGTACATCCAATAATATTTTACCTTAAGTAAGTTTTGTTTGCAAGGAAACTATTCTACTGGTTCAGACACGACTTATAAAAAGACACAAAACACCATGGACCTAATTATCTTCTATAAATAAAGTGTTACATTTCTTAGATTCCAACTTGTGTTTAAAAGTAAATAATTGTTACTGTTTCTGGGGAAACCAGAGGACTGACCCCCTCGTGACATTACCAGGATAATTTAATCTGGAGCGTTCTGTTGGCTAATTGAGACAGATTGTTCAGCACAAACTATGCTCCAATCACAATGTTCTGTCTTTTATGGGATCATTATAATAGTTAAACGGAGATGTCATTGCAAATTTATATTTATGATGCTGCGGATAGTGCTGTTTTCAGGTAAACGTAAATTATACATTTCTCCTTTTTCAATACAGGCTCGCCATCTAGATTAAAGCCTACTATTTGTTGCTAGCAACCACATGAAATATGTGAGAAGTATAAGCAATTTCCTCGTCTCTGGAGAATGTAAGAAAACATCAGAGATTGCACGTGTCAGATTGGTGAAAATAAATGTAGAAGATATTGAATGTTAAGTATTCTTTAGCCCAGTGTCTTTTCCAAATGTAAGAAATCTTCTATAATAATTTTTTACAGTTTACTGTAGATCAGTCTTTCTAATACGGTAACAGGCTAAGGTTGCAATTTATGGACAAAATAAAACAAATGTACCCTGATTTGGCCCAAAGCTATCTCTTCTGACTCCCATAGACACATTCACATCAGTTCAGTCAAGTACACCTGAGTAATTAAAAGGAAAATGGGAGTAAGTCACTGCCAGACTCCTCTAACTGCAGCTTACCTCCCCTGGAACAAAAGGTTGGGACAGTTAAAATGCTTCTGCCCAATTGAATTGAAGGTGGGGAGTGGGGAGAGCAAATAATGATGAATTTTGAGGGTGGGGGAGTAAATGATGTATTGATTGTGGGGAAGAGCAGTTGATAATGAACAGAGGGTGGGAGAGAAAGACATGACAATGATTTGAGGCAGAAGAGGCATGTAACTATAATGAATCCGAGTAAGGGTTAGAGTGGGAGGTACATAGTGGTGGGCGTTGAGGATAAAGTGACTGGCAATGAATTGGGGAGAGAGTACGGGTGCTAATTAATTTATACATTAAATGGGGAAAATGGCAATGTACAGATAGTGGGAGCACAGTGGCGGATTATAATTTATATTTGGAATGGTGGGTTGCATAATAACCACTTATATATTAATGGGGGGTGAATGTCTGTATTCAGATGTGTAGTGTAGAAGAAAGGGAAAAAGTAGGAAAGGTGCCCTGGAAGTGGTGCTCTAGATAACTATGTGTTATTTTATTGAACGCACAAACCTCAGTGACATTATCTAAATGTCAACAAAAAGGTGAGGCTGTACAGACAGCCCCCCTTGGGCCAAAAGCCCAAAACACCCACTCCAAAAACAAACTATTAATGCAAGGAGGAAAATAGAGCAGACGGGTGAATGAAGTAAAAAAGTCGTTATCTTTATTAGTTTAGTACAAACAAGTATAGTAGCAAATGGTAATGGATAAAATCATGAGAGAAGCAACACCGCAGGATAAAAGAACAGAAACCCCCGGGCATAAGAACAGCCACCATGCATACAACATACATACATACTACATACATACTACATATATACAACATTCATACAACATACATACATACTACATACATACTTCATATAAACTACATTCATACAACATACATACATACTACATACATACTTCATACATACTACATTCATACAACATACATACATACTACATATATACAACATTCATACAGCATACATACATACTACATACATACTTCATATATACTACATTCATACAAAAAACATACATACTACATATATACTACATTCATACAAAAAACATACATACTACATATATACTACATTTATACAACATACATACATGCATACATAGTACATACTACATACATACAACATGCTACAGATGTACAAAATACATACTACATACTACATACATACTACAGACATATGTAGTATGTATTTTGTATGTCTGTAGCATGTTGTATGTATGTTGTATGTATGTAGTATGTACTATGTATGTATGTATGTTGTATGAATGCAGTATATATGTAGTATGTATGTAGTATGCATGTATGTATGTTGTATGAATGTAGTATATATGTAGTATGTATGTATTTTGTATGAATGTAGTATATATGAAGTATGTATGTAGTATGTATGTATGTATGCTGTATGAATGTTGTATATATGTAGTATGTATGTTGTATGAATGTAGTATATATTAAGTATGTATGTAGTATGTATGTATGTTGTATGAATGTTGTATATATGTAGTATGTTTGTAGTATGTATGTATGTTGTATGAATGTAGTATATATGAAGTATGTATGTAGTATGTATGTATAATCTATGAATGTTGTATATATGTAGCATGTATGTAGTATGTATGTATGTTGTATGAATGTAGTTTATATGAAGTATGTATGTAGTATGTATGTATGTTGTATGAATGTTGTATATATGTAGTATGTATGTATGTATGCTGTATGAATGTAGTATGTATGTAGTATGTATGTAGTATGTATGTAGTATGTATGTATGAATGTAGTATATATGAAGTATGTATGTAGTATGTAGTATGTATGTTGTATGAATGTTTTATATATGTAGTATGTATGCAGTATGTATGTAGTATTTATTTATTTTTTTTTACATTCAACACATTAGCCGGATGTTTGGGACTACTACTGTCCCATCATTGGCTAATGTGTCAATCACTGTCATTGTAGCAGGCATAGCCCGATGGGACTTGTAGTCCCATCGGACGATGCCTGCACACACACACAACCCCCGGCAGCCCGCACAGACCCCGGGCAGGCCCGCACAGACCCCGGGCAGGCCCACATAGACCCCCGGCAGTCCGCACAGACCCCCGGCAGCCGTCACAGACCCCCGGCAGGCCCGTACAGACCCCTGGCAGCCGGCACAGACCCCCGGCAGGCCCATACAGACCCCCAGCAGGCCCGCACAGACCCCCGGCAGTCTGCACAGAGCCTCGGCAGCCGGCACAGACCCCCGGCAGGCCTGTACAGACCCCCGGAAGTCCGGACAGACCCCCGGCAGTCCGCACAGACCCCCGGCAGGCCCGTACAGACCCCCGGCGGGCCCGCACAGACCCTGCCCACACACACAGACACGCACAGTGTCCACCCGCACTCTTTCCCCCTCCCGAACAGGATGTGCATGTACAGAAAGGGTTTTTTTTAATTCCAATATTTCTGTCCCATTGACTTGAATGGGACTTCTGGTATCAGAATCGGCTATACCCGATACTTTTTGGGTATCAGCCGATCCAATCCGATCCGATATTTCTCAATATCGGATGGTATCGCTCAACACTAGTCACTAGTGATTACTTTATTACCTGTACACTAAACACTATATGCAACGCTCCTGTGTGTAATGTCACTGGTGATCACTTTATTACCTGTACACTAAACACTATATGCAGAGCTCCTGTGTATAATGTCACCGGTGATCACTGTATTACCTGTACACAGACACTGCATACTAAGTACAGATCTCCTGTGTATAATGGCACTTATGGTGATAGTTTTTTTTAATTAATTATCAGTATTGTAGTATTTAATCACTATGTGGTGGTAATATGTTTTCCAACGATGGTGTGGTGGAATTTGTTCTGTGTGGTCTAATGTTGTGTTGGTATTTGTTCCTTGTATGTAGTTGGTCACCATGTGGTGGTAATATGTGGTCTGGACAAGGTGCGGTGGTATTTGTCTCTTGTATGTGATATTGTTCGGTCACTGTGGTGGTAGAATGTGGTCTGGACATGGTGTGGTGGTATTTGTTCCTTGTAGATGGTATTATAGGCCAATATGTGGTGATAATATGGTGTCTGGTCATGGTGTGGTGGTAATTATCCCTTGAATGTGGTATTATCGGTCATTTTAAAACTTGAAAATTAAATAAAAATATACCTAAATTGTATTGCATATATTAACAAATGTTTAGTAGGTTAGAGTAGAGTAGTCTACCTTGTCGTCGTGGCAGATTAAAAAAATCTTTTGGCCAAAACAAAAACTGCTGGCTATGAGTGTGATCTGGTGATGGAAACTGTTAATGTGTGATTGATGAGTAGTGGAGTTTTTCCAAGATAGAGCAATGGGACTGTGGACAGTTTGAGGGGTGGAGGCGGGGCTGGAGTGGAGCCTGGGCGGAGTCTCAAGGGGGCCCCTCAAATTTTGCAAGTATGGGGCCCCAAAATTCCTAGTGGCAGCCCTGCCTCTACGTCACCATCTCTCTGTCTGGTCAATAGGGCAGAGTGATTGCACTGCACAGGCATGAGACTTCAATCACTGTGTGCATGATGTAGGACATGTCATTCACTTCCTTCAAGCTCGGCGCTGAGTGCAATCTGGATTCGCCCATCAGACCAGACAGCGCAATTTGCATGTAACTTGGGACACAAATAAAACACTTTTTCTAAAGTATGCAGGACATCTATGAGGGTATTAAGGGATTGCAGAAACCCCATTAGCATGCTTTTTAAAATGATGGATATGGTTTATAAGGTATTAAACTGGTGACAGTTTCCCTTTTAAAAGTAATTCTTGACAGCATATTGCTTTTGTCAGCATATGTCCTATTTAAACTGGACAATCTTTTACTGTTCTGTGCATGGAAGTATGGTTGCCCCTGTCTTACTGGCCAATGTAAATGAGTTATGGATGGGATGATGTGGGATATTAGTGGTAGTAGTCCGGTGGCTCTGGCTGACGGGATGATGTGGGATATTAGTGGTAGTAGTCCGTTGGCTCCGGCTGACGGGATGATGTGGGGATATTATAGTGAGTGTGGCTATGTGGAGTAGGTGGGGCTATACACTCAACTTTTTATATATATATATATATATATATGAATTTAATCATTACAGTTTTTTTATAACTAACTACAGTTAGTTATTATGCCCGGGCAACACCGGGCTCTTCAGCTAGTTTAATATGAATACCGCTGTTGCCTGTATGTAGTGTAAGGATAGCTGTTGGAGAAGGGAAAGTGTGCGTTACAGGCTGGTAATCAGGGTTTATATTGCCTTACAGTCCTTTCTGCTGAAACCTATAACCAAATAGTCTGTTTCAGGGATCCATTTATTCTGTTATTCAATATAAATATCACTGTTAGCTGTAGGTTAGGGTTAGCTATTGGAGAACGGAAAGTTTGCACTACAGGCCTATAGTCAAGATTTATATTGTCTTACATCTGTACTATTTCTATACTATTCTAATACTTGTTAATACTGTACTTAGCTGTATACCTAATTTAATACGTGAGATAAGGGATGGGAAAGAGGACATGCTTTTGATGGCACACACAGAGGCCAATGCCATGGGACAAGTGAAACTGTGCCTGTTGCGAGAGGACAACAAACAAGCTTATCTGTGAGACATAGCTTCCTGTCTCACTTTACAAGGGGATGCAGGACATGACTCTTGAAGCCAGAACAGTGCAAACAGGTGGTTGGTTGAATAACAGATAATGATTCCAGTATGTTTCCCAGAACCACTCTGTCTTCCACACAATCCAGTCTCACTAGCCAACAGTATGGATCACATAATCCTAACCCTGATCCTCCTTCCTCCCACCTTGGTGACACCCACAAGACAAGTATTCCCACACTTGGACACTCTGAGGAGCTTTTTACATGTCCATTTATTGATTCTGGCCTCTCACCCTGCTTGTTTTAAGAGGGACATGAGGAGCCTGTGTGTAGTGATGTTCAAATATTGAGCACTCATGGTCAGTAGAAGATGACTGGTAGAAACAGCAATTAGTGTCTCAAGAGGTCAATGATGATGATGAAACACAATTGCTAACAAGTGATGTTAATTCAACAAGTCAAGAGGACCAGGATGCAGAAGTGGAAGAAGAGGTGGTGGATGATGAAGTCACTGAACCAGCCTTGGAAGGTGCAATGTGGAGAGAGGCACACAGCACAAAGGGGGTGGTATCTGCTGCACCGTAACAGGCAGGAAGAAGCAGTCGGGTGGTCAGAGGGAGAAGGCAGGCAACTGTTCCAAAGAGCAGCCACACACGTGAAGTTCCCAGGCCAACAATTGGGTGTTTCCCATTCTGACGCTTTTTTAAAGAAAATGCAGACAATAAGCGAATGGTCATTTGCAAATTGTGCTGTACCAAGATAACAAGGGCCTGACTACTACCAGCTTGACCACCACCTGCATGCTCAGGCACAAGTCATCCATGCAATCGATTATGTGGTCCAAACGCCTGTGTCTGTGGGTGATAACACTGCCTTTCCCCTGTGCTACGTGCTTGCCAATCCCCTGTCCAGGATGCAGGCATGGATGCCTCCTGCCCTGCCATTGTCAGTGCATATTCACAACCACCATCAGCAACCACGTGCAGCTCTATGTCCCAGTACAGAGTTCCACTATCCCTACCCCAGTCCTTGGAGTGCACCCACCCACAGGCCCAAACACTAAATGGGCACATTTATAGACTGCTTGCCCCTGAAATGTTGCCTTTTAGGCTTGTGGACACTGAGGCTTTCCGTAATCTCATGGTGGCAGCAGTCCCTCGGCACAGCGGCCGTTATTTCTCCCCCTGTGCCGTCCCTGCTTTATGCAAGCATGTGTCCCATAACATCACACATGCCTTGACAAAAGCAATTACTAGGAAGTCCACTTAACCACCAACACGTGGACAAGTGCTTGTGGTCAGGGATGCTTCATTTCCCTGATGGTGCACTGTGTGAAACTTGCGGAGGCCCGTATCGAATCAGACTCAATGATGTCACACGTGCTATCGACACCTAGAATTGTGGGCCCTAGTTCCATCAGGGTTTCCCTGACTTCTGACACCAGTCCTGCACCCCCTACTCTTCAGGAGAGTCTTGCCTGTTTGGAGTATAGCATGCGTGTCTGACTTTATGTACCACTGCCTTTGTTGTGATCCTCACTTTATACACATTTTGGCCAACACTGATTACTGGTTGTTCACCCTTATCAACCCACACTACAAGGAAAACTTTCCATCTCTTCTTCCTGCAGTGCAGATGGCTAGTAAAATGATGCAATACCAGAAGGTCCTAGTTGAACAGTTAGTTAAAAAATTCCCATTTGATAATGCTGGAGGCCAAAGTCAGAGTTCTTTGGACAAGGGATACACACACCGGGTCAAACAGATGCAGGGCAACACTATCAAACTGTCTGGGACAGTTTCTTTAATCCCTCTCAACACCCAAGCCCTAATGAGCAGGGTACTTTGACAAGAAGTGAAAAGTTTTGGAGAATGGTGAAGGAGCAGCTAGCTGACCCTACCAGCATCCTCTATAATTCTTCTGTGAAGTCTAACTGTTGGGTTTCCAAGGTGGACATGTGGCATGAATTGTACCTCTATGCCTTGCAGGTGCTGGCCCGCCCTGCCACTAGTGTTTTGTCTTAGCTGGTTTTAGTGCCGCCAGAAGAATAATAACTGGCGCATCTGCCTGTCAACTAAAAATGTTGATAAGCTGACTCTTGTGAACAAGGCCTGGATTGGCCCAGAATTCTCAACCTCACCGGATGACAGCAGTGGAACATAAAGTAAACTAAAATGTTCCTTTTTTTCTGGTGTATTCCCATGCACCCCTTCCCACCAAAACAACGGTATTATTTTTTACAAATTTTTTGTGTCCTCTCTTTCTTCCTCATCCACCATATCTAGGGTCACCCGTTGGTTCTTAGCCCTACAAAATTTCAACATCCATGTAGAAAATAGAGCAGGGAAGCTACATGCCCTCTGGAGAAACCCTTGTCTGGTAGGAGAAAGTTCCAAGCCCCAAGGCTTTCGGCAGTGGGGGGTGAGGTATGAAGTGTGTCTAATGGTCGCATAGTCGATGGGAGGTAAGTGTCACAGAGATAGCTTGTCTCTGTGATGTAACCCAGATTATTTTCTCTAGTGCATGAAAGCACTAAGAGGTTCGTTTGTTGCACCTGGGACCGGATTGCAGGTAGCTATGAGAGATAGGCGGGTATGACTACCCACATACCTCTCCTCTGGATGTGATTACATCCTATATAATGGAGTCTGTTGTTTGGCACATGGTCTGTGTATTGGGTGGGAGAAGGACTCTGTGTGCTTGGCTCCAGACCGAGCCTGAATACTAGACACTAACCCAGCCTTTGTGCCCACAGGCCAGACGGAGCACAGCCCTGCTAAGGACATTGTGACTTTGTTTTGCCTGATCTAAAGGCTGTTTTCTTTTTGTTTGTGCTTCTGGGGTTTATGAAGCAATAAACCCACAAAAAATGTTTTCTTTGGCCCTCCTATATGTGTCTTCCAGGTGATATTGCAGTCCCTACTTCTAATTTTTGGCAGCCCTTGCACTTAGTGCAAAGGTGCTATGAGTAGTCTTTTTAGTGTATGGCTTGCTGATGAAGAAGTGATACTGTAGTTTAGCATTAGTGGCTTATAGGCAGGGTTTATTGCCTTGCAGTCCATGCTGCTGCAAGATTAAACCAAAAGTCTTTTTTAGGGCTACATCTGTTCTTTTCCCTACTGCTGTTACTCGAATTGATTGTAGGGAGGGTTGCTTCAGCAGGCATAGTATAGCATTAGATGCATATGTAGTGACCGAGTCCAGAATGTGTCTGTCCCTTTAAGTAATACTGAATTGTGAGTAGCTTCTGTACACTACTGCTCACTCTCTAACTGGCTCCCTACATTATTTGTGAGCTGTAATTCTCCATTTCTAGTCACCTTCATTTTAGATGCAATGCATTTCTCATTTGCTGTGTTCTGTCGCCATCTAATGGTGAAAGTGTACATTGACTGAATTATTGTTTTGTAAGGATCTGAGACGTGAATTCGGTCTCCTATTGGCCAGCTCCTAGTCACATGGTGACTAGGAGGAGCTGCTTTTCCAGGTAAGTCTAGAATGTTCTTTAGTCTAAGGAATGCCTTCAGGGAGAGCAGAACACACGTGGAGCAGGTTTTTACCTCAAGATCTCCTGCAGGCGTAAAAGCCTGAGTTCCCTCTAACCTGTACAGACATCATTCTATTTCTGACAGGATTCACAACATGGAAAGTATTGCTGACAGGATTCACCACATCTAAAATATTGCTGACAGGATTCACCACATGTAAAGTATTGCTGACAGGATTCACCACATGCAGGGCCGGCGTCAGCACCAATGCACCTTGGCAAGTGCCGGGGCCCTGGCGAGACGGGGGGCCCACTCACGCTGTCTGGGATGCCATACATAGCTCCCAACCATCGCCACTAAACCCCCCATGCACCGACCCCATCCTCGCCCTCCCCGATGCACCCACGCAGCCCCTCACCTCCAGCATTGAGTCATTGCTACGGGCCGGCTGTTCTCTTGTGTGCGGCATAGGACCTATGATGAGGTCACAGGGGGGAGGAGTCAGGGGTCACATGATCAGGGGCCAGTGTATGCAGGACTCTGATGTGCTGGTCATCATCATGGTGCTTAATGAGGGAAGTTTATGTGTGGGGTCAGGAGTGGTTTACAGGGTGGATGTAGCAGAGCATGTGTACAAGGTGTACGGGGCGGAGCCGTGTGTGTACGAGGTGTGCAGAGCGGAGCCCGGAGCCGTGTGTGTACAAGGTGTATGAAGCGGATCTGTGTGTACATGGTGTGCAGAGTGGAGCCCAGAGCCGTGTGTGTACGGGTGTATGGAGCAGAGCCGTGTGTGTATAAGGTGTACGTAGCGGAGCAGTGTGTGTGCAAGGTGTGCAGAGCGGAGCCCGGAGCCGTGTGTGTACGAGGTGTACAGAGCGGAGCCGTGTGTACGAGGTGTATGGGGCGGCGCCGTGTGTGTACGAGGTGTGCGGAGCGGAGCTGTGTGTGTACGAGGTGTACGGTGCGGAGTAATGTGTGTACGAGGTGTACAGAGCAGAGCCATGTGTGTACAAGGTGTATGGAATGGAGCCCTGTGTGTACGGAGCTGAGCCGTGTGTTTACGAAGCGGAGCAGCGCCGGGTGTGTATGGGGTGTACGGAGTGAAGCCGCGTGTGTATGGAGCAGAGCCACATGTGTACAGGGTGTACGGAGCGGAGCCGGGTGTGTACGAGGCATACAAATCGGAGCCATGTGTGTGGGAGGTGTATGGTTGGGAGCATTCATACCTACAAACCGTCCTGGATCCAGCGGGACAGTCCCGATTTTGAAAGAGAGACTGCCCCAGCTGGGAGCTTACTTTTCCCATGGACACAGGAGTACACGGCGCTTTAAAATGTGCATGTGACCTTCTACCGGAAGTGAAGTGCTGGAAGCTGACCAGAAATTATATAATTTCGGGAGGAGATTGTGATGGAACCATGGATGCACTTCAGGGAATGCTTTAGATCCATCACCGCGTCCTCATCTGACAGCGCAGACAGTGGGATCGCCTTGGAATCGGGGATGCCGGTCATGTGAGCAGATCATGATATGTCCTGCACCAGGAGGCTCAGGTGGTCACTACAATTGGAGCTGGGCTGCTAAGGTATCTTTATATAATATTTCTTTCTCTCTGTTTCTTTCTCTCGCTCTGTTCTTTCTTTCTCTCTGTTCTTTCTCTCTAATCTTTTTTTTCTTTCTCTCTCTCTTCTTTCTTTCTCTCTCTCTGTTCTTTCTCTCTCTTTCTCTCTCTGTTCTTTCATTCCTCTCTTTCTCTCTCTCTGTTCTTTCTTTCTTTCCCATCTTTCTTTCTTTCCCATCTTTCTTTCTCTCTCTCTGTTCTTTCTTTCTTTCTTTCCCCTCCTTCTTTTTCTCTCTCCCTCTCTGTTCTTTTTTCCCCTTTCTTTCTTTCTTTCTTTCTTTCTTTCTTTCTTTCTTTCTTTCTTTCTCTCTCTGTTCTTTTTTTCTGTCCACTCTTTCTTTCTCTGTTCTTTTTCTTTCTTTCTTTTTTCTTTCTCACTGTTCTTTCTTTCTTTCCCCTCTTTCACTCTCTTTTTCCTTTTACCACGGGCGTAATACTATTTAGACAACATATGGTGAGGGTAAAACAAAAGTGGCAACACTTTATTGAACCACGAACAAACAATAGCATATATTACAGTCCCACAAAAATATCCAAGATGGTGCAAATGACAGTCTCACCATTACGCTGACTCGCCGGGATAAAAGCAGCTGTGACTTTAGAGCTTCCAGGGCCAACTATCCTACCTGTGGCATGCACACAGAGAGGAGGTAACAACAAGCTTAGGAAGCTGACAGTTCATTGAGGTAGAAGGCCAGGTGACCATAGGGTCACAACCTGGCTTCTCCAAATATCTCAATGGAACCAGGTGATCGGTGGGTCCCATTCCTGACGTTTACAAATGTATCAATGGGGCTCAGGTGAGCAGAGGGTCCAAATTCTGACTACCACAAATGTATCCATTGATCAGTGATGGTCAGTGGAGCAGATCTGCATTCTTCCAGCCAGAGCCATGGTCCCCTAAGCTGACATCCTGTAGAATGTCAAACTTGTGTCCCTTATAATGGAGCCATGATCTGACAGCTGTCCTGTAGAGTGTTCCTGGCTGTGATTTTGTCAAGAGTCTCTGGATCTCTTGGCTGTCTGGATGTCTGGAGGTATATATTTTGTTACAGAGGTGCATATCCTCTTTTTAGAGCTCATAACTGTTGTCCTTCAAGTCATAATCCAGAAGGTTAAGAGGAAGATGTGGTCAATTTGCATAGTTTTTACTCCTTTGTTTTGCAAGTCAAGAAGCCACAGGACTCGCACAATGGTCCTTCAACATATTAAACAAACATCCATTGTTCAATGACCCTGTAGTGTCTAGCAGGTACGCGGGATGCAGCGAGAAGCAGGAGGTAGTTCAAGGGTTAAACTCAAGTTTTATGCCAATATATAAGATAAAGCTGACAACGATTCTCCACACAGGGAAGTAAAACACAAATACACAATCTCCACATGGCATATCTAACACAGGGCGGGAGGTGACCGTTATGCAGTCACAGCTACTGAGATATGACGTCCTGCAGAGATAGTGTACGTAGACTGTTCTGGCGGAGCTGTTGTCGTCGTGTCCAGCCGAGGAAGCGTTGCTGGAGGGTCTGGAAGTCCTTGCGTCCCGGTGGCACGGGATGTATGCAGGCCCCAGGTGGCTCTCCTGGAGCCGGAGCCATCGGGGAGGAGAGCGAAGCGAGGGAGCCCGCGATTCGAGGAGAGGAAGCCGCAGCCGCATTGAGGGGCGACCCAGCTGAGCCCACGGATCCCGGGGTGGGAGCCACAGCCACGGTGAGGAGCGGCACAGGTGAGCCCGCGGATCCTGGGGAGGGAGCCGCAGCCATGGTGAGGAGCGGCACAGGTGAGCCCGCACATCCCGGGGAGGGAGCCGCAGCCACGGTGAGGAGCGGCACAGGTGAGCCCGGGAAGGCTGGGCCTGGTGACGCCAGGCAGGATGCCTGCAGAGAGGTGCTGTCCAGTGCACAGGAGGTGCCGGGCATGGGGACACGCCGAGGGCCGCGTTCTGCAGTCGGTCTGGGTGCGGTGTCTACTTGAGTCGTGTAGTCTCGGTCATACGTCCTAACAGGTTGGGTGCCCATGCTCCTCTGACTAATGTGCTGACTCACTGCTGAAGGGGGAAGTCTGCTTCGCTCCTCCCACCTATGTGCAGACTCTCTTCCTGCCAAAAATCCCTTGTTTTCATGTGCTCCTCGACTCCTAGTCATAGTCGACCCGCCCTCTCGTTGCCTGGTTACCAGTCGGCCCTGGCCTGAAATCATACCCCCTTGGTGGTGGAAGCTGGTTGGGTATTTGGGATGGCGGGGGAGTCGACCCCCGGTGGGTTGGTGTTATGAGTTCATTTTCCCCTTCACCATTGAGGTCTGATGAACTCCCTCTTCTGGTGAAGGAAGGTAGTGAGGCTGATTACCAAGCACATGTGCAGGATGATGATGACTGGGTGACTGGAATTGCTGACTGGATATAAGGCAGCCGACGCCCTTCTGCCTTGCGGGTGATTTCTCTGAGGGATTCTAGGAGACCAGTCTGATTCCTGCTCCTCAAAAGCTAAGTTTTCTGCTCTGCTTTTTGCATTTGTGTTTTGGTTTTGTTTTGCCTTGTTTTTCTGGATTTCTGCCTTTCCCTGCTGGGGTGAGCTGAATTCCTTTTTGCTCTGTCTTCAGAAAATACCTGAGTACTGATATAGTCTTTTTGATGCCTAGCATCTTCAGGGCTTTTTTCCCTATCAGTCTGTTGGCTCTTGTTTTGATAGGGTTTTGGGCGGCTTTTCTATCCTGTCCTATTTAATTAGCTTGGGCCCCATCATTTGCTCAGCCTATCTTTCTATCTGTGTGAGTGTTTTTTCATCTTGCTTCACCGTCATTATATGTTGGGGGCTGCCTATTGCTTTGGGGTCTGCTCTGGGGCAGTTTAGATTTCCCTTTCTGTCTTTAGGCTATTTAGGTCTCCGGCTGTGATCGAGGGGTCTAGGGCACCGTAGGAACCCCCCACGGCTGCTGCTAGTTGTTGTTGATAGGTTCAGGGGTCTGCAATCCGATAGCTGCCAACTTCTCTGGTTTTCTGGACTTAGCTAGTATTTGTGTTTTTGCCTCCTACGGTGACTCATTCATAACAGGTTGGTATCTGCTGTCAGGAGGTCTTTGTCTTCGTCCCATACTGCTGGCACTGGGTCCTGGGCCGTAGGTGGGCCCTCTGGCTGCTTGGGGTCTGTAGATAGACAGGACCGCAGCATGTTGTGATGCACCATTCGAATTAGCCACCTCCCTTCTTTTTTCAGACTATCTCATATACGGGCCCATCTGGGCTTACTCAGCGTGGTATTTGGTAAGGGTCCTCTTCCCACTGGTTTTCCAGCTTGTTTCCAGAGCGTTTCTCTCAGACGAGGATGCGATCTCCCACTTGAAATTCTGCAGGTGGTGACGGGGCCTTGCCTTGGTGTTCTAGTTCCCTGAGTCTTGTCTGCACTAGCCGGTGTAAAGTAAAGTCTGCACCCCTGTCCACGGACGCTCTTCTTCAGGGTCCAGCTCCAATTCAGTGATGCTTTTTCATTCTCGACCGAAGAGTAGTGAGTACGGAGTGTATCCTATGACTCAATGAACCCTGTTATTGTACACCCATACCAGTTCTGGGATGTATTCAGGCCAACGGGTTTTCCGATTTTCTTCTAGAGTACGTAGCATTTGGATGAGGGTACGATTAAATCGCCCACAGGCTCCATTTCCTTGAGGATGGTATGGTGTGGTTCGGGATTTGTCGATACCGTACAGGCGATGTAACGCCTCCATTGTTTTCCCAAGCAAACAAGCACCTTGATCTGAGTGGATTTGTCAGGGACACCCGTAGACTGGATTAAATTCTTGCAAATGGCATAGGCGGCGGATTCCGCCGTTTGATCTCGGGTGGGCGTCACTACGGCGAATTTTGTAAAATGATCCACCATCACTAGGCAGTGCTAGTACCCCTGGTGGGCTGGCCCGATGGACAAGTAGTCCACCATCAGCAGTTCTAGAGGGGCCGTAGTTACTATCATCTGTACAGGGACCCTTTGCTCTGGTGGTTTGGTCAGTTCGCACTACCAGCATTTCCTACAGACCTCTTCGACTTCTGTTTTTGATCGAGGGTGGTAGATGAGCTGCTGTAACCACTGAAAAGTCTTTTGAGCCCCGAAGTGGACTCCCTTGTCATGGGTTTCCTGGGCCATCTCAGTCAGCGGAGACCCTGGTACCACCACTTGCCAGATGTTGGTCAGTCCAGTTAGTAATTTTACCTTCCGGTACAGCAGCCCGTCTTTCAGCAGCAAACGCTCCCAGTGGTGCAGTTTCAGTAAAGTGCCCAGAGAGCGAGTTCTCCTCTGGGTGTCATTGAATAACTGTCTCAAGGCCACCCATTGGCGAAGGAGTGCTATTTCACTATCTTCTTGCTGAAGATGCACCCACTCATCCCGGGACTGCCCTAGAATGCCTTCTGCTGACCTTACGTGTGATTGCTCTAGGGCGGCCACTGTTGTTTTGGTGGGGCCCGAGGAGAATAGGAATTCTTCTTCTAATTCCTTGTCCTGGTTTCAGCCTGGGGCCATGTGACAAATTCTGGAGAGGGCATCTGCGTGCATGTTCTTTGCTCCCCGTTTGTACATGATCTTATATTTGAACTTCGCCATCCTGGCCACCCATCGCTGTTCCAGGGCCCCTAATTTGGCATTTTTGAGGTGGGCCAATGGGTTATTGTCTGTGCATACCAGCACCTCGGAGCCCGCCAGATACTCCGCGAACCGCTCCATGATAGCCCACACCAATTCAAGCAGCTCTAGCGTAAAGGAGCTGTAATTGTCGGGGTTCCGTTCGGAGTCGTGAAGGGATTGACTGGCATAGGCGATCACCTTCTCTCTTCTGTCCTGCACCTGAGACAATACAGCCCCTAGCCCGTGCAAGCTCCCGTCAGTGTGAAGGAAATCCGCACAAGCCAATACTGGGGCTTCCGTGAGCGCTTTTTTGAGATCTTGGAAGGCTTCTTCTTGCAGCTCCTGCCAGTGTATCTTCCAGTTGTTGGCGCCGGCCGCGGTTCCTTTCAACAGGTCTTGCAGTGGCCATGCTCGTTGAGCAGTTTTTGACAAAGCGACGGTAATATCCGGCCAGTCCCAGAAACGCCCGCACATCCTTTACCGTCTCAGGCATATGCCACTCCCGTATCACAGCGATTTTCTCCCGAGATAGTCGCACGCCTTCAGCAGAGACAAAGTGCCCCAGATACTTAATCTTTGTCTGAAACAGGTGGCATTTCTGGGGTTTCACCTTCAACCCATATGCCTGCAGTCGACCGAGCACCTGTCCTAACCGGTACAGGTGGTCCTCAAAGGTGGCGGCATATATGATGATGTCGTCGAGGTAGATTAGGGTGGCCTTGAAGTTCAGGTCACCCAAGCATTGCTCCATTAGGCATTGGAAGGTCCCTGGGGCACTGGTCAGGCCGAAGGGCATCCGATTGAATTCAAATAGGCCCATGGGCAAGATGAAAGCCGTTTTCACCCCGGTCCCGTTCTGACATGGGTACCTGCCAATACCCACTGGCCAGGTCCAGAGTGGAAAAGTACTTTGCTTTTACCAATGCAGACAAGGATTCTTCGATTCAAGGAAGGGGGTAAGAGACCTTGACGGTACAGGCATTGAGCTTCCGATAGTCCACACAAAATCGCAATGAACCATCTTTTTTCCGCACCAGCACAATGGGAGTGGCCCAGGGGCTTTGACTTTCCCGGATGAATCCATTTTGCAGCATTTGGCCCAGTAAGGTCTTTACCTCCTGATACAGTTGCGGGGGAATCTGCCTGTAGCGCTCTCTGATGGGGGCCGTGCCTTCAGTGGGGATCCCGTGAGTAATGGCCATGATGCAGCCGAAGTCATCTTCGTGGCGAACGAACACTTCCTTATATAGGCCTAGAAGAGCGTCCACTTGCTGCACCTGTCCTAGGTCAGACAGCTCTGACCGCACTTGTTCCAGGATGACTCACCCTTCTTGTTAAGGCAGAAGCCCCGAGGCCTGGGTCGAGTTTACAGTCACGGCCCAGGGTTCCCCTGGGCATTTGCCTAGCTGCAGTGTCGAAGGTGGCGGCACCACTTTCAGCGGCTTCACTACTTTGACCATCTCGCAGCGGGGTGTCACGATGATATCTTGGTCTTCCAGATTGACACAGCGTAGGAGCACTGTCTCCTGCCTCACGGTGTCCAGGGCACAGGCCACCAGTAGACCCTTGGGTAACTGTTCTGCCCACGGAGGTTTCACTTGTACTTCTACTTTGTCCAAGGGGACATGGGCTCGGACGGGCAATGTGACCACTCTCTGGCCAGGTGGTAGTACGAGCTGAGCAGCTGTGGGCATGATCACCTTTCCCAACACTTCCCCTTCCTGGCAGGTCTCCTGGACTTGCGCCTCCTCGCACCAACTGTTGGAAGACCCTCCTTTGGGGAGTCTGGGTGCTCCATTGTTTCAAACTCTCTTGGGCAGGCTCACTGAGAAGGAGGCTGCCAAAGTCCTTTAGCATGTTCATGACCAGGATGACAGCATGTTCGCTGCCTGCTTCCCCTCTGGCCAGGACCACTCCCTGACACCACATCTCTTTGCCGCACATAGAGCTCTCCATCCATGCTACCCTGGCGACCGGGATCGGTAACTGGCTAGCGGCCAGCAGTTTGATTACGGGTCCCCACTGTTACCTTGTAGCCTTGGGAAGTGCCACTGGAAGTAGGCCTCGCGCATGGTGGTAACTTGGGACCCTGTGTCTACCAGACACGGCCCTTGAACTCCGCCCAGATTACCGGGCACTTTGCCACTAGATCTTCGGGACTTCCACTGTTATGATTGAGTCACCGAGGAGGAAAAAACAAAAAGCAAGCTTAGCACAGAAAACCGGAGAGGTTGGTAACTAGCGGATTGCAGACCCCTGATCCTATCCACAACAACTAGCAGTAGCCGTGGAGAGTGCCTACGGTGGTCATAGATGCCTCGTCACGGCCGGAGAACTAAATAAGCCTAAAGAAAGAAAGGGAAAATCTAAACTGCCCCAGAGCAGACCCTAAAGCAAGAGACAGCCCCCAACATGTATTGTCGGTGAAACAAGATGAAAACACAAACACAGATAGATAGGCTGAGCAAACGATGGGGCCCTGTTATGAATGAGTCACCGTAGGAGGCAAAAGCAGAAATACAAGCTAAGTCCAGAAAACCAGAGAAGTTGGCAACTATCAGATTGCAGACCCCTGAACCTATCAACACAACTAGCAGTAGCCGTGGGGGGTTCCTACGATGCCCTAGACCCCTCGATCACAGCCGGAGAAATACATAGGCCTAAAGAAAGAAAGGGGAAATCTAAACTGCCCCAGAGCAGACCCCAAAGCAATAGGCAGCCCCCAACATATAATGACGGTGAAGCAAGATGAAAATACTAACACAGACAGAAAGATAGACTGAGCAAAGACGGGGCCCCAAAACTACCTAGATAGGAAAGGACAGGAAGGCTGCTGTCTGCAATCTGCCAAAACCCTATCAAAGACATAAGCCAACCAGCTGATATGAAAAAGGCACTGAAGCAGCTAGGATTCAAAAACTGAATCAGCACTCAGGTATTTTCAGAAGACAGAGCTAAATGAATTCTGCACACCCCAGCAGGGAATGGCAGAAATCCAGAAAAACAAAGCAAAAACAAAGTCAAAGCACAAAAGCAAAAGGCCGAGCAGCAAACTTAGCTTTGGAGGAGCAGGAATTCAGACTGGTCTCCAAGGATCCCACAGAGAAATCACCCGCAGGGCAGAAGGGCGTCGGCAGCATTATATCCAGTCCGTAACTCCACTCAGCCAGTCACAATCATCAGCCTCAGGTGTTTGACAATCAGGCTCACTACCTTTCTTTACCAGAAGAGGGAGTTCCTCGGGCCTCAGTAATGAAGGGAAAAATGAACTCACAACAGGGCCCTCACTAACTAGAAAGGACAGGAAAGAAAGATAGGCTGAGCAAATGATGGGGCCCTCACTAACTAGAAAGGACAGGAAAGAAAAGCTGCTGTCTGCAATCACGCAAAAAACCCTGCCAAAAAATGTCCAACACGTCTGATAGAAAATTGCCCTGAAGTCGCTAGACTTCAATTCCCTATATCAGCACTCAGGTACATTCTGAAGACAGAGCAAAAGAGATCAACTGATCAGAGACAAAATGGGGATTCAGCCCAGTCCCAGCCAGGGCTGGCTGAACACAAAAACTAAGTAAACCAGATGAAAATTCATATGAACAATAGCAGAGAAAACTTAGCTTTAAGAAGGCAGGAACCAAACTGGAAACCAGAAGCCACAGTCAGGAGAAAACACCAGCTAGAAACTAGGGAGTCGGCTGCCTTAAATCCAATCAGAAACTCCTGATGTCCAATCACAGTCCTCTTCCTCAGGTGGCTGGTCTCTGCCATTTAGATCAGCTTCATTACCTCCCTTCACCACCAGAGGGAGTCCAGATAGAGAACACACTACTCCTCTGTCAGCACAGCCAGCTCCATAACCCTCACCAGAAGCCAGAGGAAAACCTGAAAACGAGCTCACAACAGTACCCCCCCTTGAGGAGGGGTCACCGAACCCTTATCGACGCCACCGGGCCGATCAGGATGGGCCCGATGAAAAGCATGAACCAATCTATCAGCATGAATGTCAGAGGCAGAGACCCAAGAATTGTCCTCCTGGCCATAACCCTTCCACTTAACCAAATACTGGAGTCTCCGTCTAGCCAGACGAGAATCCAATATTTTCTCTACCTCATATTCCACATTACCTTTAACCAATACAGGGTCAGGAGGTGCCGCCATAGGAACTACTGGCTCAACATATCTCTTCAACAGCGACTTATGAAATACGTTATGGATCTTAAACGTAACAGGAAGAGCCAATCGAAAAGAAACCGGATTAAGAATCTCCAAAATCTTGTAAGGTCCAAAAAATCTTGGCTTGAACTTTGGAGAAGCCACCTTCATAGAGATATTCTTTGATGACAACCAAACCATATCATCCACTTTAAACCGGGGACCAATGGTCCTATGCCAGTTAGAAAACCGCTGGGCCTTTTCCTGGGAGAGAGACAACTTATTCACTACTTGGTCCCAAATCTGCTGCATTCTCTCTACCACAGTGTCAACACCTGGGCAGGCTGAAGATTCCACTTGCCCTGAAGAAAATCGAGGATGAAACCCAAAGTTACAGAAAAAGGGGGACATCAAGGTGGCAGAACTAGCTCTATTATTTAAAGCGAATTCGGCCAAGGGCAAAAATGAAACCCAATGCAGATATAAAATATCTCAAATAGGACTCCAAAGTCTGGTTTGTTCTCTCCATCTGCCCATTGGTCTGAGGGTGAAATGCAGAGGAGAAGGACAACTGAATTCCCAGCTTGGAACAAAAGGCTTTCCAAAATCTGGAAAGAAACTGAACTCCTCTGTCCGATACAATGTTCTCAGGAATCCCATGCAACCGAACCACCTGTTGTAAAAGCAAGGGTACCAACTCTGAGGAAGATGGCAACTTAGGGAGTGGTACAAGATGGACCATCTTAGAGAATCTATCACAAATCACCCAGATAACAGTCATTCTGAGAGACAGGAAGATCAGAAATAAAATCCATTGAAATATGGGTCCATGGCCTCTTGGGCACCGGCAAGGGCATCAACAACCCACTAGAGCGAGAACAGGGTTTAGACTGGGAAAAAGTCCCACAGGACTGCACAAAATTCCTGACATCACGAGATAAGGCAGGCCACCAAAAAGACCGACTCACCAAATCTCTGGTACCAAAAATACCTGGATGACCAGCCAATGCGGAGCAATGAACTTCAAACATCACTCTCTTCCTCCACTGGTCAGGAACATACAATTTTCCCATAGGACAATGCTCAGGTTTGTCCTTCTGGAATTCTTCCAAAGCACGTCTCAAATCAGGCGAGATGGCAGAAAGAACTACCCCCTAACCTAGGATGGTAGTAGGCTTAGTCACAATAGGAGAATCAGCAAAGAAACTCCTAGAAAGGGCGTCTGCCTTAACATTCTTAGTGCCTCTAAGAAAGGAGACCACAAAATCAAAACGCATAAAAAAACAAGGCCCACCTATCCTGTCTAGGATTCAAGCGTTTGGCCGACTCAGGGTAAGGCCTCTTTCACACATCAGGTTTTCGCCGTCAGGCGCGATCCGGCGCTTTTGACAGAAACCGGATCCGGTGAAATGCAATGCCGGATCCGGTTTCCCCCCCATTGACTTGCATTTGCGCCGGATCGCGCCGGATGGCCATGCATTTCATCCGGTTTTCGCCGGATCCGGCAATGTGTCGCGATCCGGCGTCTGGAAAAAACGGCTACTGTAACGTTTTTTGTCTCTGGCGAAAAAGCCGGACACGCCGGATCCGGCGCGTCCGTCTTTTTCACACAATGAAAGCCTATGAGCGCCGCAATGTGCCTGATCCGGCGAAAGCCGGATCCGGTGGCCGGATCCGGTTTTTTTGGTCTGAGCATGCTCAGTAGCTCTGCCCACGAGACATATATAAAAGCAAGACAGTGGGACCCACAGCCACACCCAACATGCCACCCAAGAAAGCAACCAAGCGCAGCAGGAGAAGGCAGGAGACCACTGCAGCACCATCAGCACCACCACCACCCCAAATGGAGCAGCAAATGGAACATGCTGAGGAGGGGAGGCCAGCAGCAGATGAGAGACGGTAATTATCAAATCCCCCATTCCTCCAAACTAGGGCTATTGAATATCAAGATATTCATTGGCCCTTTGTTTCTCTTTATTCAACAGCCGCCCAATAGATGCAGCAGCAGCAGCAGCAATGGCAGCAGCTGGAACACCACCCACAGGCATGGAGTGTGGCCACCAGGAAGACAGCACATCATCTTCTGGGAGCCCTCCCTCGCATCGTCAGCGTTTGACGGTAAGTTTTTATTTCCAAAATCCATCATCTCTGTAATATATGTCTATTCATTGCCTTTTATTTCAAAACAGGATTCACAAGATGAAGAGGAGCTCCCAGAAGAAGAAGGAAGGGGTGGACAGACACCTGGAGTGGGCTCACAATTGGTAAGTTTTTTGCATCAAACGCAGAAACACAACATCACACTACACACAACACATAGAAAACAATGTTCTGCAGACCACACACAGCAAACAAATGCCTACATCCAAAGACATAACATTTTTTGTTTTCTTCTCTAGTCTTCCCAATCTGGTGCTCGGCCAAGAGGTCCTCGCAGTGCCTCCCAGGGTCGTCGGCGACAGCAACGCGGCGGTCACCAGCGTGTAAGTATAAATATTTTTGCTTTGTTTTTTTGCACTTTTTATTTCATTTCTTTTGTGGAGGCTAATTATGTTATTTTTGTCTTTTTCTTTAACAGCCTTCACAGCGTGCTCCCGACTCTGACGGTGAGGATGGAGGACTCGATGTGGACCACCTCATCGATCTCGTCAGAGAAAGGGAGCCGCTCTGGAATATGGCTGACCGCCGCCACGCTGACCTTATCGTTACCCGACGACTCTGGGAGGAAATCTGTTCGCTCCTTGTGGGCCGCTGGGAGGACCTCGATGTTCGGGCCCAGATTAAAGAGCGTAAGTATATACAGTACCGGTTGCTTGATGTAAACCAGTGTTTCCCGAACTCCAGTCCTCGTGGTCCCCACGGATCATGTGTTCAGGATTTCTATTTACTATGGAAATCCTGAAAACATGACCCCTGGGGACCATGAGGACTGGAGTTTGTGAAACACTGATGTTGTATACTAACCACTCCTTTCTCGTTTCAGGGAACAGAATTGTGAATCGGTGGCGGTCTGTGAGGGATCGTTTCAAGAAGGAGTTCAATAAAGAGATGCGGGCCCCGAGTGGATCTGGAGGACGCAGGAGCAAGTACAAGTACGCACAAGCCCTGTCGTTCCTCCGGGAAACAATGGTCACTAGAAGGTAAATATTACACACCACATGTGAAAAAAAATGTTAGATGTAACTTTTTTTTTTCAGCCAGGGCCATACCATGTCAGTATTTTAATTGTTTTTTTTTCTCTTTATTCCACAGCACGGTGAGCAGCACTCGGGAGCCTGCACGATTGGACCCTTCTGAGGCGATCCCTGAGGAGACCGGCACCGAGGGACACTTCGACCGCCCCGGTACATCTGCACCTTCCCAGCCTTCCCACACATTCGACCCATCTGTCCCATCCACCAGCACAGGAGCATCGTGGCCGCCTACATTACATGAAGCTGCTGGTGAGGAGATCGCTTTCCCTTTACCCCACCCTTCTGCCCCTGCCACCTCTAGTACACCTGCGGGTACTGGGCGGCAGCGGCAGAGGGGTCAGGAAAAGAGTTATGCGCCAGAGTTCTTGCATCTGAATGCATCTTTCCAGAACTGTCTAAAAGTCTTGTCAGAGCAAATCTCCGCAGGCTTTCAGCAGATCAACTCCAGCATTCTGGAGGTGAAGACACTTCTGCAAACCATGCATTCAGAAGCAAGATCTTCGCCAAACCACACCTTTTTCAGGTCTGTTGTGGAGCGCATGGCAACACTATCTCCTACCCAGCAGATGCATGTAATGCATTCGTGCCACGGTGCTCTACAGCAGGTTACCTCCCAACCTCCACCTCCCACCACTGTAGTTCCTCCACCTGCACCCCCTCCAGCCACTTTCCATCCTCCCCCTCCTATTACATCTGCACCCCCTCCAGCCACTTTCCATCCTCCCCCTCCTATTACATCTGCACCCCCTCCAGCCACTTTCCATCCTCCCCCTCCTATTACATACCAGCAACCTCACCAGTACCAGCAACCTTCCCAGTACCAGCAACCTCCCCAGAACCAGACATCTCCCCACTTCCAGCAACCTGCCCCGTACCAAACTCCTTCCCCGTACCAAACTCCTTCCCCGTACCAAACTCCTTCCCCATACAACTTTCCATCAACATCATCTGCTCCTACAGTCCCTGCCCAACCCTCCACTCCACCGCCCACCACCTCTTCTGCCTCCCACATGTCCACCCATTCTGTAGCTTTTTCCACACCATCACCTCTAACTGTTCCTTCCCCACCACGATCCCAGTCCTCTCTCCACACTCCCATTGTCGAAGTGTCCCGCAGCCCCTCCAGCACTATTTCCACCCCACACTACACCGAGTTATAATGTTTTTTTTGTAATAAAAATGCCCATTTGGTTGGTTTCAAACCTTTATTAAAAAAGTTTTTTTAACTTTAAAAACAGTTTACACAAAAAAAAATATTTTAAATAAAAGTTAAATTATTGTTTACACTGGTTGTCTGTCATTTCTTTCTGCAGCGAAATATGTTTAAAAAAAAGGTTAAATACAGGGTATTTAAAAGGTAAAAAGGTATTCAAAACCAGGTATATAACTGTGGGTAAATTTTAGCTTTTTGCCACAGTTGTGTTCCTGGTTGTGTTTGAAGCAAAGTATTTCACCTGAAAAGTTGTGTTTATTGTTGGTGATTTCCTAACAATGTACACAACTTTTGTTAAAAGGTGAAATACTTTGCATAAAACACAACCAGGTACACACCTGTGGCCTAAAGCTAAAAATAGTAAGACCATGACAAGATAGCCAACTTTGGTTGGCAAAGGTATATACTGTTGGTCCAGAAGGTACACAAGTTTGGTTAGGGCACAAATCTTTCACACTCTGTCATCCTGCCAGTGTACTCTGCCTTGAGGTGACATAAAGTATAGTGCAAAATTGTCCCTCATTACTGAAACCGTCACAGAACTTCTAGTGGTAATATTTCCAATGACAACATCCATCTTCGCCAGTAACTTGCTCTTCTCTCCAACCTGCACTTTCTCCTCTACAACCTGTCAAAGAAGGGCTGTAGGAACATGCTATATATAGTTTTCCAGTAGCCAATCCCGTTCGGAAGGCCACAAGGGTCAATTTTAAAAACCAGATCCGGCGTAATCCGTCGAAAAACGGATAGAAAAACGGATGAACCGGATGAGACGGATCGGTTTTGTCTGTCAAGAACAAGACGGATCCGGCAGAAAACCGGATTCGGCACATCAGGTTTTACAAAACATTTGCCGGATCCGGCATTCCGGCACGACGCCAGATCGCGCCTGACGCCGAAAACCTGATGTGTGAAAGTAGCCTAAATCAAATTCTTGTGGTCAGTGAGGACCACAACTTGATGTCTAGCTCCCTCCAACCAATGTCTCCACTCCTCAAATGCCCATTTCATGGCTAACAATTCCCGATTCCCCACATCATAGTTGCGTTCAGATAGGGAGAACTTTCGGGAAAAGAAGGCACAGGGATTCATTTTAGACGTCACCGGATCTTTTTGGGACAAAACAGCTCCTGCACCAATCTCTGAAGCGTCTACCTCCACCTGAAAAGGAAGTGAGACATCAGGTTGCTGCAAAACCGGAGCAGAAGTGAACCGAAACCGCCTCTGAAGACCAATTCAGCACATCAGCACCCTTCTTAGTTAAATCAGTCAGTGGTTTAGCAATACCAGAAAAATTAGCAAAACCCAAAAACTTCTGGAGAGCCTTCAAAGAAGTGGGTTGAACCCAATCATAAATTGCCTGTACCTTGGCCAGGTCCATTTCAATAGTTGACGGAGACAAAATAAATCCCAAAAATGAAATCCTCTGTACACCAAAAAGGCACTTCGATCCCTTAACATAGAAGGAGTTCACTCTCAAAATCCGGAACACAGTCCGAACATGTTCCACATGAGAATCCCAATCCCTGGAAAAGATCAAAATTTCATCCAGATAGATGATCAAAAACTTATCCACAAAGTCCCAGAAAATATCATTCATGAAGGATTGTAAGACAGAAGGGGCATTAGTGAGCCCAAAAGGCATCACCAGGTACTCAAAATGACCCTCCGGAGTATTAAACGTCGTCTTCCATTCATCCCAATGCTTGAAGCGAATAAGATTATACGCCCCCTGAGGTCAAGCTTAGTAAACCAGCAAGCACCTTTAAGTCTGGAGAATAAATCAGAAATCAGGGGTAACGGATACTGATATTTAACTGTAATTTTGTTGAGGGAATGATAGTCAATACAAGGCCTTAATGAACCATCTTTCTTGGCCACGAAAAAAACCTAGCACCTAAGGGCGAAGAGGATGGTCTAACATGATCCTTCTCCAATGACTCCTTAATATAAGATCGCATAGCCTCGTGTTCGGGTACAGATAAATTGAAAAGTCGACCCTTGGGAAATTTACACCCAGGTCTCAACTCAATTGCACAGTCATAACTCCTATGAGGAGGCAAAGACGCAGACTTGCTCTCACTAAATACATCATAAAAATCAGCCAAATAGTCAGGAACATCATGCGACTGGGGAGAGGTGGAGAAAACAGGAGTGTCGCCAAGAGCACACCGACAACCCCAACTCACCACAGACACAGATTTCCAATCCAAAACCGGATTATGGATTTGCAACCAGGGAAAACCCAGAACAATGGTATCATGTAAATTATGCAACACAAAAAATCTGCAATTTTCTTGGTGGTCTGGGGCGACCCGCATTATCACCTGGGTCCAAAACTGAGGTTTATTCTTCGCCAAAGGAGTAGCATCAATACCCCTCAAAGGAATAGGCGTCCGCAGAGGTGTCATGGGAAAACCACAACGTTTAGCAAAATCCAAGTCCATCAGATTCAAGGCCGCTCCTGAATCCACAAAAGCCTTCACGGAAAATGTGGCTAAGGAGCAGATCAGAGTAATTGCCAAAAGAAACTTAGGTTGTACACCACCCACAGCAAATGTGCGTGCAAAACGTTTCTCTCGTTTAGGGCAGACTGAAATAACATGAGAGGCATCTCCACAGAAAAAACAGAGCTTACTACGCCTTCTAAACTCCTGACGTTGCGCCCTAGACAAAACTCTATCACATTGCATAAGTTCAGACATTTGTTCAAAAGGTGGCAGCGCCTCCCATGTAGTCTTGTGTTCACGTAAACGCCGATCAACTTGAATGGCTAATGACATAGAATCGTCAAGACCAGAGGGAACAGGAAATCCCACCATAGTATCTTTTAAAGTTTCAGACAAACCCTTCCGAAAGAGAGCTGCCAATGCACTATCATTCCATGTAGTAAGGACCGCCCACTTTCGGAATTTCTGACAGTATAACTCTGCAGGATCCTGACACTGGTTCAATGCCAATAAGGCTCTCTCAGCTTGTTCAGTAGCATTAGGTTCATCATATAACAACCCCAAGGCTTGAAAAAATGCATCCACATTAGTCAAAACAGGATCTTCAGGTGTCAAAGAAAATGTCCAATCCTGGGGATCTCCGCGCAGCAAGGAGATGACAATTCCTGCTGCGCAGAGCTCCCCGATGAGTTAGGCTTCAAGGCAAGAAATAATTTACAATTATTCTTAAAATTCAAAAATTTAGACCGATCCTGAAAAAACACATCAGGAGTAGGAATCTTTGGTTCAGCAGCATGTGAAAGAGTGAGATAGGTGGAAATTCCCCGCACTTCAGCAGCCCCGCACTTCAGCAGCAAGCTGCTCTACACAATCAGACAATTGCTTAATCTCCATCAAGGAGAAAGAAGAAAAAAAAGAATCCTCCTACGGCCCCAGAGAAAAAGAGGAGAAAATATACATATAAAAAAAAAAAATTCTGACACTTTTTTTTTTTTTTTTTTTACAATTCTCTCCTGCTTTTGAGTACCCTAGAATCTGCGGTATGGCTGGTGATTCTGTTATGAATGAGTCACCGAGGAGGAAAAAACAAAAAGCAAGCTAAACCCAGAAAACCGGAGAGGTTGGTAACTAGCGGATTGCAGACCCCTGATCCTATCCACAACCACTAGCAGTAGCCGTGGAGCGTGCCTACGGTGGTCCTAGATGCCTCGTCTCAGCTGGAGAACTAAATAAGCCTAAAGAAAGAAAGGGAAAATCTAAACTGCCCCAGAGCAACCCCAAAGCAATAGACAGCCCCCAACATGTATTGTCGGTGAAACAAGATGAAAACACAAACACAGATAGAAAGATAGGCTGAGCAAACGATGGGGCCCTCACTAGCTAGAAAGGACAGGAAAGAAAAGCTGCTGTCTGCAATCACGCAAAAAACCCTGCCAAAAAATGTCCAACACGCCTGATAGAAAAAGGCCCTGAAGTCGCTAGACTTCAATTCCCTATATCAGCACTCAGGTATATTCTGAAGACAGAGCAAAAGAGATCAACTGATCAGAGACAAAATGGGGATTCAGCCCAGTCCCAGCCAGGGCTGGCTGAACACAAAAACTAAGTAAACCAGATGAAAACTCATATGAACAATAGCAGAGAAAACTTAGCTTTAAGAAGGCAGGAACTAAACTGGAAACCAGAAGCCACAGTCAGGAGAAATCACCAGGAAGAAACTAGGGAGTCGGCTGCCTTAAATTCAATCAGAAATTCATGATGTCCAATCACAGTCCTCTTCCTCAGGTGGCCGGTCTCTGCCATTTAGATCAGCTTCATTACCTCCCTTCACCAACAGTGGGAGTCCAGATAGAGAGCCAGCTCCAAAACCCTCACCAGAAGCCAGTGGCAAACCCGAAAATGAGCTCACAACATTCCACCACCCCTTGTCATGGGTTCTGGCTCCAAGTGGCGTCCCCCCAGCTCGGAGCCCTTTAGTTTAACGGCCGATGGGGCTGGTTCCTCCCGCGCTGTGGGCACTCTCAGGCGAAGTGTCCTAGCTCTCCGCAGTCAAAGCAGGTAGAGGATCATGGAAACTGGCTTGGGCGGGGGCCGCAACGGACCATTACTTCTTCACTCGGCCCTGGCCGGCCACCCATGGCCTCAACCATTTTCTTCATTTCAGCCAACTCACTCCTGATATTTTTTGGCTCTCGCCTCATTTCTTCCACCCATTGGGGTTCACCCACGGCATTTACGGAAGCTTCGGCGCTCTGGGCCTTCACCACGGGGACTGTCACCCCCTGCTCCCATTCCCGAGTGCGCTCCTCACTCCTTACCGCAGAGAAGGTCAAACGTGGGTTTACTTGCACCCCCTTCCGCAGGGCCTGTTTCATCAGGGCGTCCTGTAGCCCGGTCACTAAGATGTCATGCAATGTCACGTCAACTGGCCCCACGCCAACTCCATCTTTCCTTTCAAAGGCTGTATACAGTTCCTGCAACACATTCATATATTTAGTCATTGTCTTGCCTTCTTTCTGCATACGACTGAACAGTTGGGTCCTCAGTTACCCTACGTCAGTGGGGTCCCCATGGGCCTCCTCCAGAATCTGCAACACCCTGACAAAGGTATTCCATTGCACGGGGGGTCGTAACATTACTGAGTCCCTGGCTTCCCCATCCAATGCCATAATAGCCACTTCGGCCTCCAAGTCAGCGGTCATCGGATGCATCCTCATCAACCCCCGCATCCGCTCTGTCCAACTCCAGAGCATGGTGTTACTGCCTGCAAACTTTGGCAAGTTATTTAACTTATAGTAACTATTTGCGCTAGCTAGGTAAATCCGGGATAAAGGTGCACAAAAATCTGGATGTTTGTAATGAACGCACTCTCCTATTCTTCCAAGCAGTATGGTAGCATCCCACAATAATTAAAAAACAGCGCTATACTAGATCGCAACACAAACAGAGCGGTACCTTCGTTCACATGGAGTGCGATATAATTGAGAAGAATCCTGGCTCCAAAGTATCCCAATAAAAAAAAAAAAAATTCCAGCAGCGATAGTTCAGATAATGCAGTCCGCAGTCCAAATCCCCAAAGCACAGTTCCCTGCTTCTGGGCAACAGTTCAGACGGACCAGGCTGGTTTCGAGTCTTTTAGAGTGCAGGTCACAACCGTGAGTATCGGACGCTGTCCCGGCCGGTGACAGACGTCCCTCTACACGCGTGGCAGCCGCTGGAGGCAGCAGATGCCCAGCGCGTGTAAGTTCAGAGCCAGCAAGGAACAGCGATCCCCGCAGGACCTTGCGTGACGTCACGGTCACGTGGAGAACCACGTGACTGGCTACTGAGCGCGGACTATTTTTAGTTATTTAACTTAGCCTCCAATGATATGCTAGACCGTGGGCCACCTCCAGCCCCTTGGTCTGCCGCCTCCACGCTGGTAGGCTGCATCCTGCCGGCTACGCCAAAATGTAGTATCTAGCAAGTACGCGGGATGCAACAATGAGCAGGAGGCAGAGCAAGGGTTAAACTCAAGTTTTATGTCAATATATAAGATAAAGCTGACAAGGATTCTCCACACAGGGAGGTAAAACACAAATATACAATCTCCACACAGGATATCTAACACGGGGCGGGAGGTGACTGTTATGCGGTCACGGCTACTGACATATGAACAATGAGAAGTCACTTATCGGTCTCTGACGTCCTGCAGAGGTAGTGTACGTGGACTGTTCCGGCGGTGCTGTAGTCGTCGTGTCCAGCTGAGGAAGCGTTGCCGGAGGGTCTGGAAATCCTTGCGTCCTGGTGGTGCGGGACGTATGCAGGCCCCGGGTGGCTCTCCTGGTGTTGGAGCCCTCAAGGAGGAGAGCGGAGTGGGGGAGCCCACAATTCCCGGAGAGGAAGCCGCAGCCGCGGTGAGGGGCGGCCCAGCTGAGGCCACAGGCCCCGGGAGGAAGCCGCAGCCCAAGAGAGGAGTGGCACAGGTGAGCCCGTGGATCCGGGGGAGGGAGCTGCAGCCACGGTGAGGAGTGGAACAGGTGAGCCTGCGGATCCCATGGAGGGATCCACAGCCACTCTGAGGAGCAGCACAGGTGAGCCCACGGATTTCGTGGAGGGATCCACAGCCACGGTGAGGAGCAGAACAGGTGAGCCTGCGGATCCCGGGGAGGGAGCCGGAGCGGCACAAGTGAGCCCAGGAAGGCTGGGCCCAGTGACACTGGGCGGGATGCCCGCAGAGAGGTGCTGTCCAGTGCACGGGAGGTGCCGGGTCTGGGGAAGCGCCAAGGGCCTCGTTCTGCAGTCGGTCTGGGTGCAATCTCTCCTTAAGTCGTGCAGTCTCAGTCGTACGTCCTAACAGGTCGGGTGCCCACGCTCCTCTGACTAATGTGCTGACTCACTTCTGAAGGGGAGGTCTGCTTCGCTCCTCCCACCTACGTGCAGACTCTCTTCCCACCAAAAATCCCTTGTTTTCATGTGCTCCTCAACTCCTAGTCATATTCGACCCGCCCCCTCATTGCCTGGTCTGAAATCGTAACCCTCGGGAACAAGGGTGATAGCCCCCCTAGTTCTGGCCCAGACACACCGGTGGTCCTCTCTCCTGGACCCATTCCCCTACAACCCTGCATCACTATTTTACAAAGATAGAAGTCAATAAGTTGTAGGAGCTGATATAAAATGCAACTAACAACCATTCGTCCATTTACAAATCTCAATTTAACCTACAAGATGACTCAACATTTCAGACTCTTGACCAACAAGATAGAAACACATACATTCAAAAATCAACATATAGATAAGTCTATTCCTCCTGGCTTCCTGAAAATAGATGTCTGGTTAATGAAGATAAATGCTGTGTTGTCACAGTGGAGGATCCGGTTTTGTTTTTTTTTCTTTTAATTTTGATTTGCATACAAGTCATTATACAGGAAAGAATGTTCCATAACATTTTTTCCTGTAAAATCCATTTGATCTTCGGTTTTTAATGTCACTCTGTAAAAGTGGTTTAATGCTCTGACGACATTGTTCCCAGCAGCAACCTGGGAGAAAGAGATGCGTCCAGGCATCTTCCAGATACTGTTCCCATTCCATTTGAATGCAATTTACAGCCATTTAAGCAATTTTCCTGCCCCCACAAACCTTCTGAGTTTCCCGTTTGAGCATCCTACCTGCTTGATTCGAGTAATGAGCACTCATGCATTTTAGTGCTCACTAATCACTACTATCTAAGCAATGTGAAATTCTGTCTTTACTAAATATAGCTTTTACCCCTGAATTAAGATTGGAAGATCAATCCAAGAGGAAAAAGAAGCATATGTCTTTGATAAGATATACATACCTCCCAATTTTTGAAGAAGGGAAAGAGGGACAAAGGCTGCGGCATGCACAGTGCACCACAGAAAATTTTAGGCCACGCCCTCGACCACATCCATTTCACAACTAGTCACACCCATGTCCAAGTCCCAACCGCACCCATTTAGCACACTGCTGATCACACTGACTGGTACTGAGGGCACAGTGGCTGGCATTATGGGCACAGTGGCTGGCATTATGGGCATAGTGGCTGATACTGTTGGCACATTGACTGGTACTGAGGAAAAGAAAGAACAGAGAGAGAAAGAGCAGAGAGGGAAAGAAAGAGGGGAAAGAAAGAACAGAGAGAAAGAAAGAAAAAGAAAGAAAGAAAGAAAGAAAGAAAGGGGAAAGAAAGAGAACAGAGAAAGAGAAAGAAAGAGGGGATAGAAAGAAAGAGGGGGCAGAGAAAAAGAACAGAGAGAGAAAGAAAGAAAGACAGGGAGAGAGAGAAAGAACAGAGAGAGAAGGAAAGAAAGAGGGAAAAAATAGAACAGCAAGAGAAAGAAAGAAAAGAGAGAAAGAAAGGAAGAACAGAGAGAGAAAGAAAAAGATTACAGAGAGAAAGATTGAGGGGAAGAAAGAGAAAGAAAGAAAAGAGCAAAAGAAAGAACAAAGAGAAAGAAAGAAAGAAAGAAAGAGGGGAAAGAAAGAAACAGAGAGAGAGAAAGAAAGAGGGGACAGAAAAAAACAGAGAGAGCGAGAAAAAGAAAGAGGTGAAAGAAAGATTGAGAGAGAAAGAAAGAGGGAAAAGAACAGAGAGAGAGAAAGAAAGAACAGAGCGAAAGAAAGAGGGGACATAAAAAAGAACAGAGAGATAAAAAAAGAAAGAGGGGAGAGAAAGAAAGAACAAAGAGGGAGAGAGAAAGAAAGAGAAAGAAAGATGGGAAAGAAAGAGAACAGAGAAAGAAAGAAAGATAACAGAGAGAAAGAAAGAGGGGACAGAAAAAAAGAACAGAGAGAGAGAAAAGAAATAGGGGAAAGGAAGAAAGAACAGAGAGGGAGAGAGGGGGAAAGAAAGAAAGAGTAAGAAAGAACAGAGAGAGAGAAAGTAAGAGGGGAATGAAAGAACAGAGAAAGAAAGAAAGATAGATAGAAAGAAAGAAAGAGAAAAAGAAACAGGGGAAAGAAAGAATCAGAGAGAGAAAGAAAGAAAGAAAGAAAGAAAAAGAACAGAGAGAGAAAGAAAGAGTGGACAGAAAAAAAGAACAGAGAGAAAGAAAAAAGAAAGAACAGAAAGAAAGAACAGAGAGGGAGAGAGAAAGAAAGAACAGAGAGAAATAAAGAAGAAAGAAAAAGAACAGAGAGAGAAAGAAAGAAAGAATGGACAGAAAAAAGAACAGAGAGAGAGAAAAGAAAGAAAGGACAAAGAGGGAGAGAGAAAGAAAGAAGGGAAAGAAATAAAGAACAGAGAGAGAAAGAAATAAAGAGAAAGAAAGATGGGAAAGAAAGAAAGAAAAGAGAGAGAGAAAGATAGAAATAGGGGAAATAAAGGAAGAACAGAGAGAGAAAGAAAAAGATTACAGAGAGAAAGAAAGAGGGGAAAGAAAGAAAAAGAAAAAAGAGCAAAAGAAAGAACAAAGAGAAAGAAAGAAAGAGGGGAAAGAAAGAAACAGAGAGAAAGAAAGAACAGAGAGAAAGAAAGAGGGGACAGAAAAAAAACAGAGAGAGAGGAAAAGAAAGAGGGGAAAGAAATAAAGATATGAGAGATGGAGAGAAAGAGGGGAAAGAAAAGAGAGAGAGAAAGAAAGAATGGAGAGAAAGAAAGAGGGGACAGAAAAAACAACAGAGAGAGAGAAAAAAAGAAAGAGGGGAGAGAAAGAAAGACCAAAGAGGGAGAGAGAAAGAAAGAGAAAGAAAGATGGGAAAGAAAGAACAGAGAGAGAGAAAGAACATAGAGAAGGAAAGATAGGAAGAAAGAGAACAGAGAAAGAAAGAAAGATAACAGAGAGAGAGAAAGAAAGAAGGGACAGAAAAAAAGAATAGAGGGAGAAAAAAGAAATAGGGGAAAGAACAGAGAGGAGAGAGAAAGAAAGAGGGGAAAGAAAGAACAGAGAAAGAAAGAAAGAAAGAAAGAAAGAAAGAAGGAAAGAAAGAAAGAAAGAGAAAAAGAAAGAGGGGGAAAGAAAGAAACAGAGAGAGAAAGAAAGAACAGAGAGAAAGAGGGGACAGAAAAAAATAACAGAGAAAGAAAGAGGGGAAAGAAAGAACAGAGAGAAAGAAAGAAAGAAAGAAAAAGAACAGAGAGAGAAAGAAAGAGAGGACAGAAAAAAAGAACAGAGAGAAAGAAAAAAGAAAAGAGAAAGAAAGAACAGAGAGAAATAAAGAAGAAAGAAAAAGAACAGAGAGAGCGAAAGAAAGAATGGACAGAAAAAAAGAACAGAGAGAGAAAAAAGAAAGAGGGGAAAGAAAGAACAGAGAGGGAGAGAGAAAGAAAGATGGGAAAGAAAGAACAGAGAGAGAAAGAAAGAAATGGGGGAAATAAAGAAAGAACAGAGAGAGAAAGAAAGAGGGGAAAGAAGGAACAGAGAGAGGGAAAGAACAGAAAAAGAAAGAACAGAGAGAGAGAAAGAGAGGAAAGAAAAAACGGAGAGAGAGAACGAATGAGGGGAAAGAAAGAGAACAGAGAGAGAAAGGAAGAACAGAGGAGAGAAAGAAAGAACAGAGAGAGAAAGAAAGATTAGAGAGAGAAAGAACAGAGTGAAAGCAAGAGGGGAAAGAAAGAAAGAAGAAAGAAACAGAGAGAAATAAAGATTCTATAAAGATACTATAGCAGCCCAGCTCCCATTGTAGTGCCCACCTGAGCCTCCTGATGCAGGACACATCATGATCCGTTCACATGGCCGGCATCCCCGATTCCAAAGCAATCCCACTGTCCGCGCTACCGGAGGAGGACACGGTGATGGATCTGAAGCATTCCCTCTAGTGCCTCCATGGTTCGGTCACAATCTCCTCCTGAAATTACTTCATTTCCGGTCAGCTTCCAGCACGTCACTTCCGGTGGAACTTCACGTGCGCATTTTAAAGTGCTCTTTGGGGCTCTGCCGTGTACTCCTGTGTCCGCGGGAAAAGTGAGCTCCCGGCCGGGGCAGTGGGGCAGACTCAAAATCGGGACTGTCCTGCTGGATCCGGGACGGTTGGGAGGTATGAATGCTCCCCACCATACACCTTGTACACGCATGGCTCCGCACACCTCATACACACACGGTTCCGCTTTGTATTCCTCATACACACACGGCTCCGCTCCATACACCTCACGCACACACATGGCTCCACTCTGTAAATCTCGTACACATTCAGATCTGCTCTGTTCACCTTGTACACATGCGTCCACGCTCTGTACACCTTGTACACATATGGCTCCACTCCGTAAATCTTGTACACATGTGGCTTTGCTCCATACACCTCGTATACATGCTGTTCCGCTTCGTACACACGGGGCTCCACTCCATACACACGCAGCTCCTCTCTGTACACCCCGTACACACATGGCTCCACTTCGTACACAGGTGGCTCCGCTCCGTACACCCCGTACACACACGGCTCCACTCAGCTCCATACACCTCGTACACACACGGCTCTGCTCCGTACACCTCGTACACACATGGCTCCGTTCCGTACACCTCATACGCACAGCTCCACTCCGTACACCTCGCACACACTCAGCTCCACTCCATTCACGCGTGGCTCTGTTCCATACACACATGGCTCTGCTACATCCACCCTTTAAACACCTCCTGACCCCACACATAAACTTCCCTCATCCAGCACCATGACGACCAGCACAGCAGAGTCCTGCATACTGTCCTGCAGGCTGTAAGGGGCTGCAGTGGGGATTTGGGAGGGCAAGGATGGGGTCGGTGCAAGGGGGGGGCGTGCTGCTTATCTCCCTGCAGTGCGGGAAAAATAGAGTCACGGGCGGGACAGCCGGTGGACGGGGCAAAAATGGGACTGTCCAGTGGAATCCGGGATGGTTGGGAGCTATGGCTATATTATAAAGTTCCATAAATTCATGTATGCTGTTGATATAGGATTAAAAGTTAAAATTACAGTTGCTCTTTATCTTTGTAACTGCTCAAACATGCGCTTTCCACAGTAAAGATTTTTTACACATCTATTTTGTTAGTCTAATTTCATGTATATACATACCACACCATACTACTGTTCTTTTTTTGTGTGTTTACTAAGTATTTCTTGCTAACTTTTTTTTTTGGGAAGGGGGGCAGCGTGGACAATAAAGGCTAATTTTTCGTGTTGTAAAAAATGTATTGCAAAAGAAAAATCGGGAATGCCAATGGATGGAGTAATTTAAAAGAAAAAAAAACACATACAGCATTGGGGAATAAGACTGTGATCCACAAGTAGATAATGAGAAATTAACGTACAGGGTGGGCCATTTATATGGATACACCTAAATAAAATGGGAATGGTCGGTGATATCAACTTCCTGTTTGTGGCACATTAGTATATGGGAGGGGGAAACTTTTCAAGATGGGTGGTGACCATGGCAGCCATTTTGAAGTTGGCCATTTTGGATCCAACTTTATTTTTTTCCAAAGGGAAGAGGGTCATGTGACACATCAAACTTATTGAGAATTTCACAAGAAACACAATGGTGTGCTTGGTTTTAACGTAACTTTATTCTTTCATGCACTATTTACAAGTTTATGACCACTTATAAAATTTGTTCAAAGTGCTGCCCATTGTGTTGGATTGTCAGTGCAACCCTCTTCTCCCACTCTTGACACACTGATAGCAACACCACAGAAGAAATGCTAGCATAGGCTTCCAGTATCCGTTGTTTCAGATGCTGCTCTCATATCTTCACAGCATATAGACAATTGCCTTCAGATGACCCCAAAGATAAAAGTCTAAGGAGGTCAGATTAGGAGATCTTAGTGGCCCACGATGACCAATCCACTTTCCAGGAAACTTTTGTCACGACTCCCGGGTATAACTGCTGTGGAGATGACTGCACACCGCAGGCAGGGAGTTGAGAGCAGAGCAGCGGAGAACTCACCGGGTACAAACAGGACCTGAACCATGTGACAGGGTAACTGCTGCAGAGAATGATGCGCACTGCAGCCAGGGAACAGAAAGTAGAACGACAGGAAACACACCAGGTACAAACAGGACCCGAACTATGTGACAGAGTAGGAGGTGATTGGGGGTGGAGCCAGACACGGGGGTGCAGAGGAGACGATAAACACAGGGGAGTAGTCAAACCAGCTGAGATCAAAACCAGGAAATCATGAGGTGCCAAAGGGGGAAGACTGAGGATTGTCAGAGGGGAAGCCAGGAGTCAGAAAACGAAGATATCAAACAAGCAATGTCCTGCACGGACAGCAAGTAAACTGAAGCAACCACACACACACTCAAGGGGTCAGACACACAGGTTAAACCAAAAGTATAGATGACAGGGATCCTAGTCTGAAGTGAGTATAAATACCCCTTCCAGATCCAAAGAGAGGCCAGCAAAGGTTTAACCCTGAGAGAGCAGTACATTAACCATGAAATGACCATGACAACTGTTCATGTAGGAATGCTCGGACCTGACACCCATAATTGATGGTATGGTGTAGTATATGGGGTACAAAGATAGTGGGGCCATTCTTCATCAATGGGAACCTCAATGCCACAGGATATCTGAAATTGCTACATGATGATGTGTTGCCCTTTTTATGCATTGAAGATGGCACATTCCCTGAGTTTTTCCAGCAAGATGATGCACCACCACATTATAAGTGTCAGGTCCAAGCATTCCTTCAAGGAATCTGACTCCCTTAGACTAGCATTTCTTCTGCGGTGGTGCTATCAGTGTGTCAAGAGTGGGAGAAGAGGGTTGCATTGACAATCCAACACAATGGGTAGCACTTTGAACAGCTGTATCCTGGATTTGGTGCGTAACACAACTCAGAGTCATGCCATGTCCAGGAGGAATTTAGCCAGGGGCTGGGAAACGCTTATGCAGGCTATGGCGGCATTAAATGTACCCTCCACTGTTGTGGGTAGTTCCACTACTAGAGAACAATTAGACCATTTAAAAATTCCAATGAACGAAACTGATGGAACATCTAAGCCACAAACTCTATTCACACCACGCCGTGCGATCCGTCCTTTACACTCCTCCCCACTAGTATTGCTCAAGGTCCATTGAGTCTTAAAAAAAAGTGTTCAGTGACAAATGATTTGGTTTGTTTAATTGCAGTGTATTTTGGATTTCAAAACATATGATACAGGAAAGATGTATATCTTTGTACCATGTTAGCCAGTAGATAGAAAAATATTCAGGATTGAGAGTCCTCGGTAGTTGATACCTTTTAATGGCTAACTGAAAAGATGGTAACACATTGCAAGCTTTCGAGACTACTCAGGTCTCTTCATCAGGCTAGACTAATACAAAATCTGAAGTCACATATTTATGCACAATGCAGCCTAGAAAAAATGCAATAGATAAGACAAGTGACGTGAAGCAGAACTATCAATATGGGAGAGGGAGAAACATAAATATAAACATTGGACCAGTTCATAGATATGGAGTCCGGATGTTTTATGGTTCTCTGATTGGGGTCTAGTTCTGTGTTGTGATGCCCCCACAAGGTTTTAAAAGGAAATTCCTTAATTGATGTAAAAAGACATAAATCTATGCGACACATTCATTCCAGCACTGAGAGTGTCAAAGTTCGTCAAAAATTTGTACTCCCAAACTCGTCTCTCTCTCTGAGAATTGAAGTTACCTTTCAATACCAGTAATTTCATATCCACGTTGCTGTGATCAGGGATACAGAAATGTTTTGCCACAGGTAGATCCATTCTTTTTTCTCTTATTGTGTGACGATGAGCATTCATCCTTGTTCTAAGCTTTTGCCCTGTCTCCCCACATACAGACCCCCAGTTGGACATTTAGTACAAATAATTAAGTACACCACATTAGATGTAATGCAGGTGAAAGTACCTGGGATCTTGTAGTCCTGATGTGAGTTGGGGATCTTTATCTTGTCCGTGGTCATTATAAATGGACAGGTTTTACATTTTTTCTGGTTGCAAGAAAAGGTTCCTCCAGCTGTAGGAGAGGACAGGGAGCTTCTGACAATGATGCTTCTTAAATTTGGGGGCTGCCTAAAACACAGCAGTGGGGGGTCTGGTAAAATGGATCTAGTAGTCAAGTGACTACTAGAGGCACTCGGTTATTTTCTTCTTTAGCTTTGTAATTTAGCAGGTGATTCCTTGACAATCTGGTGGCTCTTGTAATTTGGTTTTCAATTGTTCTTGGATGGTAACCCTGATTCAAAAAGATCTTTTTGAGGCAACCAAGGTGTTTGTCTCTATCCATGGGGTTGGAACATATGCGATTGTCTCTGATGGCTTGGCTATAGATAATAGAGTTCTTTATGTGTTTTGGATGGAAACTGTCCCATTTAAGGTATGTTGGACGGTCGATTGGCTTCTGATACAGGGATGTCTCTATTTCATTGTTTTTTAGCTTAATGATGGTGTCCAAAAAATTAATCTCAGTACTGGAGTAGTTGAGTGTTAAATTGATGGTGGGATGAAATTGATTAAACTGTTCGTGGAACGTCTTTAGCTGTTGCTCAGACTCCGTCCAGATGATTAAAATATCATCAATGAAGCGGTATTAGGCCAGGGGCCTGATGGGGCATGAGGACAAAAAGTCGCTTTCAAGCTTGGCCATGAAAAGATTTGCATACTGTGGAGCCATTTTACTTCCCATAGCTGTGCCAGTCTCCTGTAGATAGATCCTGTTGTCAAATTCAAAGTAATTGTGGGTGAGGATGAATTTTATAAGTTTCACCACAGCATCAGCATCAGTCCCTGTGTTTTCCATGAAGAATTTGCAGGCATTTAAACCATCTTGGTGTGGGATATTAGAGTACAAAGATTCCACATCCATGGTGGCCAGGATGGTTTCTTCTGGTAGAGGACCTATTGCTGCTAGTTTATTCAATAGGTCAGTTGTGTCCTGAATATGTAGCTGGATGTATCCTTCACCAGTGGTTTAAGAATACCCTCTACCCATCCAGATACCTGCTCAGTGAGGGTGCCACACATGAAATAATTGGTCTTCCTGGATTTCCAGATTTGTGGATTTTGGGAAGCATGTAGAATGTCCCTATTCTTGGAGTCTCTGGTATCAGGTCATCGCTAGCTCTTATGGACTGGTCAGGCAAGGAAGACAAGGAACTAAACAAGTTGGTTTCTTGTCTGCCTGGCCAGTGAAGAGACCTGAGTAGTCTCGAAAGCTTGCAATGTGTTACCATCTTTTCAGTTAGCCATTAAAAGGTATCAACTACTGAGGACTCTCAATCCTGAAAAAATATGATGTAACTGATTGAATCTAATTGAACAATGAAATTTATTCATACATCTTTATAACATGTGATTGATTTTGTTCAATAAACATTACAAATTTTATCTGAAAAAGGTTTATTTAATTGCAATGTACTGTAGATTTCAAATAAAATGTAATTGATTTTGTTCAAGAAACATAATAACTTATCTGAGAATGGTGTCTCTTGTTATTAATTTTACTCAGTACTGTTTATCGTATCAAATTGTCAATAAAAGAGATTACATATTTGGCACTATAAATCCTATATAAGTAATAGGTATATCAAAAAGCCTGAAAAAGAGAATAATTATTGTCCCTATAAAATAATAGGCACGATGAAACAATTCTGATTAACTTATCAATTGGATCATGAAAGAGATATCGCACTTTGTTTCACTTTGATTACTGGATTTCCTGTCAGTAACCAATTTAATACACTTTGATACACTACGATATCTGTATGATATCTACTTAGGACACTTTGAATCATAGAATCATAGAATCATAGAATCGTAGAGTTGGAAGGGACCTCCTGGGCCATCTGGTCCAACCCCCTGCTCAAAGCAGGATTCGCTAAATCATCCCAGTCAGATGTCTGTCCAGCCTCTGTTTGAAGACTTCCATTGAAGTAGAACTCACCACTTCTCGTGGCAGCCTGTTCCACTCATTGATCACTCTAACTGTCAAAAAGTTTTTTCTAATATCTAATCTGTTAGAGCGGAAGATACGATCTCAGGGAATATCTAATCTGTGTCTCCTCCCATTCAGTTTCATCCCATTGCTTCTAGTCTTTCCTTGTGCAAATGAGAATAAATTTGATCCTTCTTCAATGTGACAGCCCTTTAGATATTTGTAGACAGCTATTAAGTCTCCTCTCAGTCTTCTCTTTTGCAAACTAAACATTCCCAAATCCTGCAACCTTTCCTCATAAGACAGGGTTTGCAGACCGGTCACCATTCTGGTCGCTCTTTTCTGAACTTGCTCCAGTTTGTTGATGTCTTTTTTAAAATGTGGTGCCCAAAACTGGACACAATATTCCAGATGAGGTCTGACCAAGGAGGAGTAGAGGGAAATAATGACTTCACGTGATCTAGACTGTATGCTTCTGTTAATACATCCTAGAATTGCATTTGCCTTTTTTGCTGCTGCATCACACTGTTGACTCATATTCAGTCTGTGATCTATTAGTATACCCAAGTCTTTTTCACATGTGCTGTCACTTAGCCCTATTCCTCCCATTCTATATATGCTTTTTTCATTTTTATTGCCCAGATGTAGTACTTTGCATTTCTCCCTGTTAAAAACCATTCTGTTAGTTGCTGCCCACTTCTCCATTTTATTTAAATCTTTTTGAATCCTTTCTCTCTCTTCTCTAGTATTAGCTATCCCTCCTAGCTTTGTGTCATCATCAAATTTAATCAGTTTACCCTCAATTCCTTCATCTAAATCGTTGATAAAGATGTTGAACAATACAGGGCCCAGGACAGAGCCCTGTGGTACCCCACTTGAGACATTCTTCCAACTGGATGTGCAGCCATTTGCGACCACTCTTTGGGTCCGATCTCTAAGCCAGTTATGAATCCACCTAACAGTTGCCTTGTCCATTCCATACTTAGTCATTTTTTCAATAAGGATTGTATGAGAGACTTTGTCAAATGCTTTGCTGAAGTCAAGATATACTATATCTGCAGCAATTCCTTGATCCACCCAATCAGTGATACCGTCATAGAAGGAAATTAAGTTAGTCTGACATTATTTATTAGTTACAAACCCATGCTGACTCTGTTTAATCACTTCATTCTTATCCAGGTATTGACATAAATGTTGTTTAATAATTTGTTCAAAGATCTTTCCTGGTATAGAAGTCAGACTCACCGGCCTATAGTTGCCTGGGTCCACCTTCTTCCCCTTTTTGAAGATAGGAACAACATTTGCTCTTCTCCAGTCTTCTGGCACTTCTCCTGTTCTCCAAGAATTTTCAAAGATTATGGAGAGGGGTTCAAAAATTTCTTCTGCTATCTCCTTCAGTACTCTGGGGTGTAATTCATCTGGACCTGGAGACTTGAATTCATTTAGGTTAGCTAAGTGTTTCCTCACTATCTTTCTGTTTATAGATATCCTGGATTCTTCTATTCCCTTAATAGGACAGTGAAGAACAGTTGATGTTACATTTCCTTTCTGAGAGAAAACAGAGGCAAAATAGGAATTTAAAAGTTCAGCCTTCTCAACATCCTGTCTTACCATTTCATCATTTTCATCCTGTAAAAATCGTATAGCATCTTTGACTTTTCTTTTACTTTTGACATATCCCCAAAATCCTTTATTATTGCTTTTGACATCTCTTGCAAGCCTCAATTCATTTTCAGCTTTAGATAATCTGATTTGTGCCCTGCAGGTTCTGCAGACAGCATTATATTCTTCTTTAGATATGCCTCCCTCTTTCCATTTTATAAACATTTTTTTCTTCCTTTTTAGCATGTGCTTAAGTTCTGTGTTCATCCATCCTGGTTTCCTTAAATGCTTCCTATTCTTCCCTCTTTTCGGAATTGTTAACAACTGTGCTTTGAGAATTTCATTTTTCAAGATTTCCCATCCTTCCTGGACATTTTTGTCTTTAAGGATATCCAGCCATTGGATCCCTCCAATTCTCTTTCTGAATCCCTTAAAATCTGCCTTTCCGAAATCTAACCTTGACGTCTGAGTCTTCACAGGTCTTCCGCCTCTAGTTATCAAAAATTCTAAAATAGCATGGTCACTACCTCCTAGGGTCCCAGCCACTTTTACCTCCTCAACCATTTCCTCCCTGTTTTTAAGGATTAGATCCAAGGTAGCAGTTCCCCTTGTTTTCTCGCGTACCTTTTGGAAGATAAAGTTGTCAGCAAGAGAGGATAAGAATTTCCTTTACCTGTTAGTTTTGCCTGAGAGAGATTCCCAACAAATGTCTGGATAGTTGAAATCTCCCATGACAACTATGTCATATTTTTTGGAGAACTTGGCCATTTGATGCATAAAGAGTTCGTCCATATCTTCAGCTTGCACAGGCGGCCTGTAGTAAATGCCTACAATGGTGTCCTTTCCATTGTTCTGTCCTTGTATTCTTACCCAAACAGTTTCCACAGAACTCCCAGTCTCTGATGCTTCAATCTCTGTGCAGATATACGCGTTTCTAACATACAATGCGATACCCCCTCCTTGTTTATCAAGTCTGTTTCTTGCAAATAAGTTGTATCCTTCTAGTCTTGTATTCCAATCATGTGTATTGTCCCACCAAGTTTCAGTGATTCACTTTGTTATCAATTTGTGGAAATCGTGTCAGTAATCAATTTAATACACTTTGATTCACTACGATATTCATATGATATTTATTTAAAACACTTTGATGCACTACAATAGCCATATGGTATCTATTTAATTCACTTTAATATCAATTTGATACACTTTGATATCACTTTGATATCAATTTGATAGGGGGCGGGGCACCTGTCCGATTTCTTTTTAACGAGACATCCATCACCCTTACTACTTACCTGCATGGTCGCTGTGTTGCAAGGTCCCACATGGGGATTGGAGTCCTGAAGAGCACAGGGGGAGACCATGTGTATGTGCAGAATCTGGGATGGCACTGCATTGGGGAAGCCACTGTCCTTCTGCGGGTCTGGAACTGTCAGGTGGCCTGGAGAGCAAGGCATTGTCCAGGATGATGATCCCAGTTAGGCAGCTTCCCTGGGAGCCAGGACTGATGAGAAGTCAGCGTGTCGAGCAGGAGCTCCTGTAAGGTAACTACAGTCAAGGGGGTAATGGGTAGACAAGTAACTGCCATTGGAACAGACTGTTGGTGCTTGTTATGTTCCATGGATGCTAATGAGCTGTGTGGTCACCCACGGTAACTGGACGAAGTGAGGTCCGGCGTGTTTAATGACTGCGAATTAAAGCCATAGAAGTGTTATGGACTATGTTGTAAGCTTGTGATATATAACATGGCCTCAAGTGGTTTATGATGTCTAAATAAACCAAATAGATTGTTTTTGTGAGGAAAACGTGCCTGTGTGCCTTCATCCCTTGTCAAGTGAGTGTCCCCAAACACATGCAGTAAGCACTGTCTTAATATATATATTGGAAGATGGCCGCTGAACAGGTCATTTAGGGAGATATGAATCGTCACGGTTGATAGCTTCAGTGATGTGAGCTCGGAAAGCATGCCCCAGCCCCAGTGGTTAAAATTGTTGGTACCCCTCGTTTAATGACAGAAAAACCCACAATGGTCAGGGACATATTTTGAATCTGACAAAAGTAGTTATAAATCAAAAGTCTATAAAAATGAATTAATGAAAGTCAGACTTTGCTTTTCAACCTTGCTTCCACAGAATTTAAAAAAAAAAAAATCTCATGAAATAGGCCTGGACAGAAATGATGGTACCCCTGAAATAATGTGACAAAAGGGACATGATAAATCAAGGCGTGTCCACTAATCAGCATCAAATGTGTCTAAAATCTTGGAATCAGTGAGTGGCCTGTATAGAGGGCTACAGATACTTACTTTGTTGTTTGGTGACATGGTGTGTATCACACTCAACATGGACCAGAGGAAGCGAAGGAAAGAGTTGACTCAGGAGATTAGAAAGAAAATTATAGACAAAGATGTTAAAGGTAAAAGTTTTAAGACCATCTTCAAGCAGCTCGATGTTCCTGTGAATACAGTTGCACATATTATTCAGAAATTTAAGCTCCATGGGACTGTAGCCAACCTCCCTGGATGTGGCCGCAAGAGGAAAATTGATGTCCTATGGACAGATGAGACAAAAATGGAACTTTTTGGCAAGATACTTCAGCTCTATGTTCGTAGATGGAAAAATGAAGCATATCAAGAAAAGTTGTCATTGAAGGAAACATCAATGTGGACAAGTACAGAGATATTCTGGATGAAAACCTCTTCCAGAGTGCTTTGGACCTCAGACTTGACCGAAGGTTCACCTTCCAACAAGACAATGACGCTAAGCACACAGGTAAAATAACAAAGGAGTGGCTTTAGAACAACTCTGTAACCATTCAACAACAGTGCTCAGTACTCAGTGTTCTGATTCCACTGTGTGGTGTTTACACAGTGCGTGTAAGATGAACGCTTGCTGCTTTGTTCCGTCATCTTTCTCACTAGCAGCAGGGTCCATCAATACACAGTGGACCCCGGGTTGCGATTGCACTTTATTTTATATTTTATTTAGTGCAATCCGCCAACCCTAACACTGCCAATGAGACTTCTGCACCTCTCGACAGGTATTTTGGCCCACTCCTCAAGAGCAAACTGCTCCAGTTGTCTAATGTTTGAAGGTTGCCTTTTCCAGATGGCATGTTTCAGCTCTTTCCAAAGATGCTCAATAGGATTTAGGTCAGGGATCATAGAAAGCCACTTCAGAATAGTCCGATGTTTTCCTCTTCACCATTCTTGGGTGTTTTTAGCTGTGTGTTTTGGGTCATTATCCTGTTACAAGACCCATTTCCTGCGACTGAGACCAAGCTTTCTGACACTGTGCAGCACATTTCTCTCTAGAATCCCTTGATAGTCTTGAGATTTCATTGTACCCTGCACAGATGCTAGACACCCTGTGCCAGATGCAGCAAAGCAACCCCAGAACAAAACAGAGCCTCATTCATGTTTCACAGTAGGGACAGTGTTCTTTTGTTGATATGCTTCATTTTTCCATTTGTGAACATAAAGCTGATGTGCCTTGCCAAAAAGTTCCATTTTTGTCTCATCTATCCATATGATAGTCTCCCAGAAGCTTTGTGGCTTGTCAACATGTAGTTTGACAAATTTCAGTCTGGCTTTTCAATGATTTTTTTTTACAACAATGGTGTCCTCCTTGGTCGTCTCCCATGAAGTCTACTTTGGCTTATACAACGACGGATGGTGCGATCTGACACTGATGTTCCTTGAGCTTGAAGATTACCTATAACTTGTTTAGAAGTTTTTCTGGGCTCTTTTGCTACCATTCATATTATCTGTCTCTTTGATTTGTCAGCAACTTTCCTCCTGCAGCCACATCCAGGGAGGTTGGCTACAGTCCCATGGAGCTTAAATTTCTGAATAATATGAACAATACTAGAAATAGGCCTGATGCTATCGCATCGGGAGTGCAGTGAAATTAATATCTGTGTATGCTTAGTGGTGCTGACAGTAGCAGAGGACATGTCTCACACAGTTTGCACTTTCCAACATATCTGTTCTATATCATCCCTCTGCATTTTTATATTGTATGTGTTGGGTCATTTGACCTCTTTCACCCCTTGTGCACTGTTTCTTCCTTGATGTGTGCTGTATTTTGGTATCTGGTGTCATAGACGTCACTGCCATTTCCCACGCAGGCGCAGTAACAGATGCATCATTACCACGCATGTGCGGGTAGAGCGGGTAGAGCGTGCAGTTGTGGCTGCTACTGCGTATGCGTGGGAATAGCGGTGACGTGAATGTTTCTTGCACAGGCGCAGTTCGTAGCCTTGCGGCCATGAACTGCGCCTGACAAGTGACATACACATCATCGCTATTCCCTCAAATGCGTAGTAACGATGCGGCTGTTACTGCGCCTGCGAGGGAATAGCAGAAACGTGTATGTCACTTGCGCAGGCACAAGTGACACTGCCGCGGTGCCTTATGGGATTCGGGGACAGCGGCCGGAAGTCCCAACTGGCGATTATACCTTTATATGTAGATGTGCAACTGTAGTCACAGGAACGTTCAAGCTACTTGGAGATGGTCTTATAACTTTTACCTTTAACATGTTTGTCTATAATTTTCTTTCTAATCTTCTGAGACAATCTTTCCTTTGCTTCCTCTGGTCCATGTTGAGTGTGATACACACCATGTCACCAAACAGCACAGTGAGTATCTGTAGCCCTCTATACAGGCCCACTCACTGATTCCAAGATTGTAGACACCTGTGATGCTAATTAGTGGACACACCTTGACTTAACATGTCCCTTTTGTCACATTATTTTCAGGGGTACCATCATTTCTGTCCAGGCCTATTTCATAAGTTTTATTTTTTTTTTTAATTCTGTGTAAGCATGGTTGAAAAGCAATGTCTGACTTTCATTTGTTCATTTACATAGATTATATTGATTTATTATTACTTTTGTCAAATTCAAATTATTTCTGTGACCATTATTGGTTTTTATTAAATTAAACGAGGGGTACCAACAATTTTGACCATGTGTGTACATGAATTTGCATAATGTCAATGAGTGATGGACAGAAGAGCCACATTATATAACAAAAGTAAAGATGAATACAGGAGGATATGAAGTAAACAGGTTAAAGAGATTTATATTTTTATCTTTATAAATATGTGAATAAATAACACAATCGAAAGCGGATAAAGTGCATAAAAGACAGACAGACATACAGGGTGAGGTAAATGTACTGCATAAGCCCATAATTGGCAGTATGTAATACATAATAGAAGCAGCTAATACACTCAGGTAATGTGTGCCCCTACTAGAACCATAAGTTATAATGGTACATCTAGCCAAGTGGCATAACATTCAAAACAAGTACAGGGCATAACATAGTAACATAGTAACATAGTAATTAAGGTTGAAGGGAGACTTTAAGTCCATCTAGTTCAACCCATATCCTATCCTAACTTGCCCTAACATGTTGATCCAGAGGAAGGCAAAAAAAACCCATGTGGCAACAGTAAGCTTCACATTGGGGAAAAAAATTCCTTCCCGACTCCATATACGGCAATCAGACTAGCTCCCTGGATCAACTCAACACTAAGGAAACTAGTGTATATACCCTGTAATATTATACTGTTCAAGAAAGGCATCCAGTCCCCTCTTAAATTTTAGTAGGGAATCACTCATTACAACATCATATGGAAGAGAGTTCCATAGTCTCACTGCTCTTACAGTAAAGAATCTGCGTCTGTGAGTATGCTTAAACCTTCTTTCCTCCAGAAGTAGAGGATGCCCCCTTGACCTCGTCACAGGTCTAAGAGTAAAAAGATCATTAGAAAGGTCTTGGTATTGTCCCCGCATATATATATACATTGTAATAAGATCACCCCTAAGCCTTCGATTCTCCAAACTAAATAACCCCAAGTGTAATAATCTGTCTTGGTATTGCAGACCCCCCAGTATCCTAATAACCTTGGTTGCTCTTCTCTGCACCCGCTCCAGTTCAGCTATGTCTTTCTTATACACCGGAGACCAGAACTGTACACAGTATTCTAAGTGTGGTCGCACTAGTGACTTATATAGAGGTAAAATGATGTTCTCCTCCTGAGCATCTATGCCTCTTTTAATGCATCCCATTATTTTATTTGCCTTTGCAGCAGCTGCCTGACACTGGCCACTAAATGTGAGTTTGTCGTCCACCCATACACCCAGGTCTTTTTCAGTGACAGTTTTGCCCAGTGTTTTACAATTAAGCACATAATTATACATCTTGTTCGTTCTACCCAAGTGCATGACCTTACATTTATCCCCATTAAAGCTCATTTGCCATTTATCAGCCCAAGCTTCTAGTTTACATAAATCCTCCTGTAATATAAAATTGTCCTCCTTTGTATTGATTACCCTGCAGAGTTTAGTGTCATCTGCAAATATTGAAATTCTACTCTCTATGCCCCTTACAAGGTCATTAATAAATATGTTAAAAAGAAGTGGGCCCAAAATTGACCCCTGTGGTACCCCACTGCTAACCGTGACCCAGTCCGAGTGTGCTCCATTAATAACCACCCTTTGTTTCCTATCCCTGAGCCAGCTCTTAACCCACCTACACATATTTTCCCCTATCCCCATTGTTCTCATTTTATGTATCAAGCTTTTGTGTGGCACCGTATCAAAAGCTTTTGAAAAGTCCATGTACACCACGTCCACTGCATTCCCTTGGTCCAGTCCGGAACTTACCTCTTCATAAAAGCTTATCAGATTAGTCTGACAGGAACGGTCCCTTGTAAACCCATGTTGATATTGGGTCATAAGTTTATTCTTCTCCAGATACTCCAGTATAGTATCTCTTAGAAAACCCTCCAGGATTTTACCCACAGTTGAAGTTAAACTTACTGGCCTATAATTTCCAAGTTCAGTTTTTGTCCCCTTTTTGAATATTGGCACCACATTTGCTATACGCTAGTCCTGTGGTACAGACCCTGTTATTATGGAATCTTTAAAGATTAAAAATAATGGTCTATCTATGACTGTGCTTAATTCCTGCAGTACTCAGGGGTGTATCCCATCCGGGCCCGGGGATTTGTCAATTTTAGTGATTTTTTTACGCCGCCTTACTTCCTGCTGGGTTAAGCAGGTGACATTTAATGGACAATTTTTATCCCTGATCATGTTATCCGTCATGGGATTTTCTTGTGTAAACACTGTCGAAAAAAAAGTCATTTAGCATATTGGCTTTTTCCTCATCCTCCTCCACCATTTCACCCAGACTATTTTTAAGGGGGGCAACATTATCATTTTTTAGCTTCTTACTATTTATGTAGTTAAAGAATATTTTGGGATTATTTTTACTTTCTCTGGCAATGAGTCTCTCTGTCTCAATCTTTGCTGTTTTGATTTGCTTTTTACAGAATTTATTTAATCTTCTGTATTTAGTTAATGCCTCATCACTACCTACTTGCTTTAATTCTCTAAATGCTTTATTTTTATCTCTTATTGCACCCCTTACAGCTCTATTTAGCCATAGTGGTTTCCTCCTATTTCTAGCATGTTTATTCCCATACGGTATATATTGTGCACAGGTCCTATTCAGGATGCTAATAAACGTCTCCCATTTTCTTTGTGTATTTTTATGTCTCAGGATATTGTCCCAGTTAATTGCAAGATCATCTCTCATCCGTTGGAAATTTGCTTTCCTGAAGTTTAGTGTCCTTGTAACCCCTCTACTACACATCTTATTAAAGGATACATGAAAACTTATTAATTTGTGATCACTATTACCCAAGTGACCCCCAACCCTTACATTTGATACACGGTCTGGTCTGTTGGATAATATTAGGTCTAGCAGTGCCCCCCCTCTTGTTGGGTCCTGAACCAGTTGTGAAAGGTAATTGTCTCTCATAGTTGTCAAAAACCTATTACCTTTGCTGGAACTGCAGGTTTCGGTTCCCCAATGTATTTCAGGGTAGTTGAAGTCCCCCATAATAATGACTTCTCCTTGAGTCGCAGCTTCATCTATTTGCTTTATGAGGATATTCTCTGTTGCTTCCATTATTTTAACTTATTATATTATAATATTATATTATAATATATTATATTATATTATATATATATAATATAATTTATATTTCTAATTTATAATTTATATTATATATAATATAATATATTATATTATTATATTTTACTTATTATAACTTATCAAAGGGGAGACTGTAGCTGACCCTGAGCTGGATGGCAGGACCGCAACGTGCTTTTCCTGTTTTAAACACCATTTTCTCAAAGGGATGCAGTGGTGATAGCAAAAAGGAACTGTTTGTATCCTTGTATCCATTACATTTCCCACTGGGCCAAAAGTTTTTTGTTATTATTACTACCTCTTATCTCCATATGGATGCTATCAATGCCCCTGACCATAAGTGATTTGGCATTACAGTTATGGTAAGCCTTGAAGTGGGTGGGACTATTTTTGAGATCAGAGGGGTTAGCCACTGTTCTGGCCGCGTAAATATCCCGCACATGCTCCAGCACCTGCACACGAAGCTCTCTAGATGTAAGGCCAACATATATCAGGGAGCAACCATATGTAGCGTAATAAATAGTATTGGTCCTGCTACCTGTGACTATAGCCACGAAATTCAAAGTGTTTTTTAAGATCAGAAGCTTGTGTCTCAAATCTGTCATCTGAGGAACACATCCGCCTCATTCTTAGGAACTGTCCAACTGGGACGGCCGTTATGGTGGCAGGATTGTGAGCGGAATCAGCACGTATCTGATCATTGACAGACGTAGGCACAAGCTTCTGATCTTAAAAATGCTTTGAATTTCATGGCTATAGTCACAGGTGATTTAACTCATCCCCTTGAGAAAACGGTGTTAGGGTCCTGCCATCCAGCTCAGGGTCAGCTACAGTCTCTCATTTGGTAAGCTATGCCCCTGTACTTGTTTTGAGTGTTATGCCACTTGGCTAGATATACCATTATAGATCACGGTTCTTGTAGCGGCACACATTAGCTGAGTGTATTAGCTATCTATAATATGTATTATGTACTACCTATTATGGGCTTATGCAGTATCTTTACCTGACCCTGTGTGTCTATCTTTTATGCACTTTATCCACTTTCTATTGTTTTATTTATACATATATTTATAAAAATAAAAGTAGAAATCCCTTTAACCTGTTTACTCAGTATTCATACTTATATTGGAATTGGTTGTCCCCCTGGTGGGATTAGTTGCACTATCCTGTGCAACTGTTTTCATCTAGAATGCAACTGGGTATTCTGCTTGAATAAAAAAAAGAGCCTGACAGTAGCCCAAACAATCCTAAAGGCAGGTGCTGCCCCTGGGTGGCTTCCTGTTTGCTGCTGTGACTAGTGCACAAAGGTAGAGGTTTTAATCATGTCTACCCTCTTGAGTAGTAATCACACTCTAGACAGTAAATTGCTTCTTTTCCTAAGTGACAGGTCTCATCAGACTCTGAAACCTAAGAGAAAATTAAATTACATCAAACCAGTCGCTTTCAGCAGAAAAAAATTGCATGAAGTAAACAAGATTTCAAGGGGCAGAAGAAGAAATTGAATTACTCTGTTTTGTCACATCATAAAGTTTAAACCCATGAAGAAAAGTTGCAATTTTGTTAAAGGGGTTGTTCCCTTTCAATTAAGCTTCTATTCTGGTTACAAATTGTTATACAAAAATAAACCGCACTGAAATCAACTTCTAGAGGCCCACTGGTGAGTTCCTATTGCTGTTCACCATTTGTAGCATTGGCTGTTGCAATGGCATCACGTTGACAGCGCAGAAGCCAATTGATGAGCTAAGCAGCTCTAAAGGGGGCGCTCCGTGACATCATTGAGCATTAAGTGTTTCAGACATACTGAACATTAGTTTTTTAAAAAATGTGGTTGTGGTTATTTTCACAAAGATTTTCATCAATCCAGTGAAGGGGGCTAGGCTGTAACACTGCATAATATCCACGGCAAAAAAAAATCACTTTAATATAAAAATGTAAATAATGTATTTTTGGATACATATATTGTGCACAGAAAATAACTTTGAATTAGTGCTGTGTTACAAATCGCCCATCCCTCCACCCTTTCAGCTAAAACAGCTTCCACTCTTCTTGGAGAGAAGGCTTTCTGCAAAATACTGGACTGTGTCCGTGGTAATTTGTACCTCTTTATCTAGAAGAGCATTTGTTATATCAGACACTGATGTTGACGAGAGCTCCTGTGTTAGGGATCACCTGGTGAGATGGATTCAATTAGCTGTCAGTCAGGGTAAACACACAGACCAATGGTGTTGACACAGGATGTAGACAGGATCGGTCTGGTCTGGCGGGATATCGGGGAAATCCCCTGTGGGCCCTTCCCTAAGGGAAGAAGAGGAGGAGAAGGAAAAAAAAAGTCTGCGGTTTTAAGGGACGCACGCCCTTTAAAAGCGCAGGCCGCATATGTGCAGGGGTGTGCGCACGCAGCAGTCATTACCTGAACCGCCACGTCACACGTCCTGATCTATACTGGCAAGTGTGCGCCCGTCATCACTGGTGTATGACGTCAGTGTCATGCGCAGCATGCAACGGGCGCACACATTCACCTCCGGCCTCTGCTATGTTGGCAGCCATTTTACCATGTGTGCACCGGACCTGCAGAGGAGGAGGATGCTGCCCAGCACTGGGAGCTCAGGAAGGTAACAGGAATCTTTTTTTTCCTCATCTCTATCTGTGTGTGTGTGCATGGGGCCAGGTTGGAGACACATGGGGGGACCAGACTGGAGACACATGGGGGGACCAGGCTGGAGACACATGGGGGACCAGGCTGGAGACACATGGGGGACCAGGCTGGAGACACATGGAGGAACAAGGCTGGAGACACATGGGGGGACCAGGCTGGAGACACATGCGGGCAGGCTCGGACTGGCCCTTGTGCAGATCTGTGTCCCCAACCCCACTGTATGGGCAATACTTGGCAAAATTCACTTGATTCACTCTGTACAGAAAAAAAGCTTCACCTCATCATTCATTATCCAGACCACTTAGTTTATTATTATATGAAGATGTAGGTGCATAGGGTAGTGTAATATTTGTATGCAGTTGAAAAGTGGGCCCTCCCAAAGTCAATGTTACTGGTGGGCCCTTGGCACCCCAGTCTGACACTGTTAGGCACAGATTCATAGTGACATGTATATAAGATTAAATTTGTAACAGCATAAACCTCTAGGTCCTTGTAAATTTGATAACACTTTTGTATTTCAATATAATGATTTGAGAGATATTTTTCCTACTGCTATAATTTCTAAATTACGTTAACATAAGAGTTGAAAAGCTGTGTGTCAAAATAATGATTTTCAAATGTTCATTTGTTTCCTAATCTGAAAAATGTGCTGAATCCCAGGGTATATGAGGAGTTATCAGTTCACATATCTTTTTGCCACAGCTAGTGGTGTGCGCTTGTGATTTTTTATCTGAAATGGAAATAGATAAAGTTGTGGATGTTTGCATTATGTGCTACTTTCCAACTGTTTCTGCCATTATTACTTCAACTATTTAAATCTTCTTGCATTGAAGTAATGTACTAAATTTCGGAGTAAATTGAAAGATCATGGCACCAGATATTGGTGCACATCACCTATTTAGCTTCAGTAAAGAATTCTTCACCTTCTTTTTTCCTACAGCAACGATCAAGGATTGGGATTTCTTCCTCCATCTGTGAATTGCAGTTCCTAGGCAACCATGCCACGAACATTCTATTTCAATTAGAAGGAAATTTGTGCTAAAAATCGAATTATTTTTATAGACTTGGCATCATACTTGTATTACTTTACTGTTTTTGTATAGTTTGTCTAATATTTTGTGTATTGTTAGTTAAGCGAATTTGATCTTTTACAGAAAATGTCTAACCTCTGTTTCTGTAAGTAAAACAAAATACTAATTGAGGTTGCTCCATCTCAGCTACTTATTTCAGCAGTTAAAGAGTTAAATAAATTACAGTAGATAAATTCAAAAATTGCTGCAAAATCAAATGAATCATTTATAAAGGATATTTTGATAACCTATTTTTTTAACAAACGTAGTGTTGCTTCATTTACATTTTTCACTCTTTGTTTCATTGCAGCCATTTGTTCAATTTTTTTTCATTAATGTACACTCTGCAACCCATCTTGACAGAAAAAAAAAACAGAAAAGTAGACATTTTTTGCAAATTTATTAAAAAAAAACGCTGAAATATCACATGGTCATAAGTATTCAGACCCTTTGCTCAGTATTGAGTAGAAGCACCCTTTTGAGCTAATACAGCCATGAGTCTTCTTGGGAATGATGCAACAAGTTTTTCACACCTAGATTTGGGGATCCTCTGTCATTCTTCCTTGCAGATCCTCTCCAGTTCCTTCAGGTTGGATGGTGAACGTTGGTGGACAGCCATTTTCAGGTCTCTCCAGAGATGCTCAATTGGGTTTAGGTAAGGGCTCTGGCTGGGCCAGTCAAGAATGGTAACAGAGTTGTTCTGAAGCCACACCTTTGTTATTTTAGCTGTGTGTGTAGGGTTATTGTTTTGTTGGAAGGTGAACAATTGGCCAAGTCTGAGGTCCAGAGCACTGCGGAAGAGGTTTTCATCTAGGATATCTATGTACTTGGCCTCATTCATGTTTCCTTCGATGACAACCAGTCGTCCTGCCCCTGCAGCTGAAAAACACCCCCACTGCATGATGCTGCCACCACCATGTTTTACGGTGATGAGCAGTGCCTGTTTTTCTCCACATATACAGTTTAGAATTATCACCAAAAAGGTCTATCTTCATCAAATCAGACCAGAGAATCTTATTTCTGTTAGTCTGGGAGTTTGTCATTTTTGTTAGCAAACTCTATGCAGGCTTTCATATGTCGTACACTGAAGATAGGCTTCTGTCGTGCCACTCTGCCGTAAAGGCCCAACTGGTGGAGGGCTGCAGTAATAGTTGACTTTGTGGAACTTTCTCCCATCTCCCTACTGCATCTCTGGAGCTCAGCCACAGTGATCTTGGGGTTCTTCTTTACCTCTTGCACCAAAGCTCTTCTCCCATGATTGTTCAGTTTGACTGGAAGGTCAGGTCTAAGAAGACTTCTGGTGGTCCCAAACTTCTTCCATTTAAGGATTATGGAGGCCACTGTGCTCTTAGGAACCTTGAGTACTGCAGAAATTCTTTTGTAACCTTGGCCAGATCTGTGCCTTGCCACAATTCTGTCTCTGAGCTCCTTGTCCAGTTCCTTTGACCTCATGATTCTCATTTTGTCTGACATGCACTGTGAGCTGTGAGGTCTTATATAGATAGGTGTGTGTCTTTACAAATTTACAAATCAAGTCCTATCGGTTTAATTAAACACAGCTGGACTCCAATGAAGGAGTAGAACCATCTCAAGGAGGATCACAAAGAAATGGACAGTATATGACTTAAATACGAGTGTCTGAGCAAAGAGTCTGAATACTTATGACCAAGTGATATTTCGTTTTTTCTTTTTTAATAATTTTGCAATTATTTTTGCAATAATTTTGCAAAAATGTCTACATTTCTGGTTTTTTTAGTCAAGGGTGCAGAGTGTACATTAATGAGAAATGAACTTTTTTGAATTTACCAAATGGATGCAATGAAACAAAGAGTGAAAAATTAAAAGGAGTCTGAATACTTTCCATACCCACTGTAAATCTGTCAAGGTACTTACTTGTCCCCAATTCAGCATGAGATTTTTGGGAACCTGAGTGGTAAAGAGAAATTTTAACTTGAAACCTTTCCTATATTATACTCTCCTTAATGCTGTGTTGCTGATGATATTAAATTTCCCAGACAGCTGCACCTAAACCTTGCTCTTATCGTTAGACTGGGCTCCAGCTGTATCTACTTTCCAGGCGCCTTGCTGATGTGTAATGCGGGCATCAGTGCAATCCACAGTTAGGGAAGAATGTGATTTTTGAGACTTTTAATACAGATGTCCTATGCTTAGAATAGTCCATCAATAATTGGTTGATTAGGCTTCCTTGCACCATTGATGATTAAAGAGTTAAAATATCACCTCCATTGCTTAGGTCCATATATACAGGTTTGGCCATGAATGAAGAATAACTGTCTTCCCCAATGATTTACTTGCTTTGTGCACTTGGTTTGCTTTTTTTATATACATAGGAAGATTTCACTACCTTTACAAAAAATTTCTATCTGTAATGTCATTGTTATTGTAAAAAGGGATAAAGATTGTTGACAGATTATCAGTTTTGCGCATTGTTGAATCATATCAAAAATATATACAGTAATTCCAATGAAAACATAGCTTTTTTGGGAATTACTCTTCACCAACTTTGCCACCAGCAAGAATCAGAGTGAAGACAATACAAGCATACAGTGTTTTCCCTACACAAATTGCTGGAAGACATTTCAGAAAAGCAACATGTGCAATGCTAAAATATTTTGACAATCGAAGAACAGAAAAGCTCTTGGCAATAAATTGTGAAAGGAAAACAATGTATAAATAGCACAACAGGTAGTGTACAGAAAGTAACAAGGGGATCGCTAAAGGCTTGGATTGCACTGAGAAAAAAGGAATTGCTGCGTTTCAATTACAGCTATGAATGGATATAACATACAGTGGGGAAAAAAAGTATTTAGTCAGCCACCAATTGTGCAAGTTCTCCCACTTAAAAAGATGAGAGAGGCCTGTAATTGACATCATAGGTACACCACAACTATGAGAGTCAAAATGAGAAAACAAATCCAGAAAATCAATTTGTCTGATTTGGCAAGATTTATTTTGCAAATTATAGTGGAAAATAAGTATTTGGTCACGTAAATACATTGAAGATTTCTGGTTCTTACAGAATTGTATCTTCTTCTTTAAGAGGCTCCTCTGTCCTTCACTCATTACCTGTAGTAATGGCACCTATTTGAACTTATTATCAGTATAAAAGACACCTGTCCACAGCCTCAAACAGTCACACTCCACCCTGGGTGTGGAGGAGGTCACGCCACACTGAGTCACCTATGCCCTGTCACTTAAGGTAATACCCCCTTCGGGCTATCTACATGCTACCAATATCTTTGCTATGTGAAAGCGCTCTTATATGAATACTTTGTATTTGATTATGATATAGCTCCGCGGTATTTTGGGTAACATATTGATATATACTGTATGAACAGGATCTTAATACATGAAATTTTGCATCCTAGGATGCTTGTTATATATTTTGATGATATCCTGCTTTAATTAATTATATAAGTGATTATGTACATAGCCATATACACTATTTATTGTTTTTGGGCATATATCAAATTTTGGTGACTGCGAATATATTTAGTGGCTTTATTGCCTCCTACTGGGCATTTATGTTATTCACATTTCAATATTTATCAATAAAATTATTGTGTTTTAATGTTACTGGATCGCTTTATTTTCTGTCTCCTAGTGGTATAAATCCGATTTTGTGTTTTGAATATATGCCTTAAAGTACCATTCTTGGATTGTGTTGTGTTGGGACATCATTGATTTGAATCACTTATAAAATGTGTTCAAAGTGCTGCCCATTGTGTTGGATTGTCAATGCAACGCTCTTCTTCCACTCTTGACACACTGATAGCAACCCAGCAGCAGGACTACTACCTCCACCTTTGTGCAAGGAGGAACAGGAGGAGCACTGCCAGAGACCTGAAAAATGACCTCCAGCAGGCCACAAATGTGCATGTGTCTTCACAAACGGTTAGAAACCAACTCCATGAGGATGGTCTGAGGGCCCGACGTCCACAGATGGGGTTGTGCTCACAGCCCAACACCGTGCAGGACGCTTGGCATTTGCCACAGAACACCAGGATTTACAAATTCGCCACTGGCCCCCTGTGCTCTTTACAGATGAAAGCAGGTTGACACTGAGCACATGTGACAGACATGACAGAGTCTGGAGATGCTGTGGAGAGTGATCTGCTGCCTGCAACATTCTTCAGCATGATTGGTTGGGCAGTGGGTCAGTAATGGTGTGGGGTGGCATTTCTTAGGAGGGCCGCACAGAAGTAGCCTGACTGCCACTAAGTACCGAAATGAGATCCTCAGACCCCTTGTGAGACCATATGCTGGTGCGGTTAGACCTGGGTTCCTCCTAATGCATTACAATGCCAGACCTCATGTGGCTGGAGTGTGTCAACAATTCCTGCAAAATGAAGACATTGAAGCTATGGACTGGCCCACCCATTCCCCAGAACTGAGTCCGATTGAGCACATGTGGGACACCATGTCTTGCGCCATCCACCAACGACACATTGCACCACAGACTGTCCAGGAGTTGGCGGATGCTTTAGTCCAGGTCTGGGCGGAGATCCTTCAGGAGACCTTCCGCCGCCTCATCAGGAGCATGCCCAGGCGTTGTACAGTAGGGAGGTCATACAGGCACGTGGAGGTCACACACAATACTGAGCATCTTTTCCTTGTCTTGAGGCATTTCCACTGAAGTTGAATCAGCCTGTAATTTGATTTTCTACTTTGACTTTGAGTATCATTCCAAATCCATACCTCCATGGGATATTCATTTTGATTTACATTGATAATTGTTATCTTTTATTGATCTGAACACATTCCACTAGGCAATGAATACAAATTTGCAACTGGAATATTTCATTCAGAGATATCTAGCATGTTGTATTTTAGTGTTCCCTTTATTTTTTGAGCAGTATATATATATATATATATATATATATATACAGTATATATATATTTATGTTTATGTATAAATGTGGTTATGTGTAATACAATGGACATGTGCAGGGAAAGTGTAGTGATGAAGTTAGCCCACTAGATGGGGACACATTAGCACACATAGAGTAGGTTAGGAATCGGTTAATGTAGGAGAGGCCAACTGTGTGTAAGTCAGTGAGTTTATCTCATTTTAATCAGTAGGGCCCGAGAGCCCGGACAGTGCAGTTGGCAACGTAACGTTAAGCAAGTAGCCCAGTCATCCAGGGCCTGTGGGCCGAAGGTCACATCAGAGAAGGAATGCAGGGCAGCTCCAATATGTAGCAGCTAACTACGTAGGCAGATGCCCTTATGTCTGGGGGTGAAACAGACAGGGGAACTCCTGAAGTTAGTGAGGCTGATCAGAAGGAATGTTGTGGTACCGAACGAGTCGGTACAACCCTGAGACATTCCGGAGCAAGTCAGAGGCAACACAGGGAAAGAAAAGAATGTACTCTGTGATGAACCCTATAATAATAATCTTTATTTTTATATAGTGCTAACATATTCCGCAGCGCTTTACAGTTTGCACACATTATCATTACTGTCCCCGATGGAGCTCACAATCTAAATTCCCTATCAGTATGTCTTTGGAATGTGGGAGGAAACTGGAGTACCCGGAGGAAACCCACGCAGATGTTGTCCTTGGTGGGAATTCAACCCAGGACTCCAGCACTGCAAGGCTGCAGTGCTATCCACTGAGCCATCGTTGCTTCTGTGGCTGAGCTATATGTACTGAGATTGGAACCTAGTAAAAACGTTTACTTCAAGTTGAAACTGGACTCTGTCTCTCTTTGTATGGGACTGTCAGAAGGAGATCCTCAGCAGAACAGAGGGGACCCTGATGGATCCAAAAGCGGGAAGAAAAGTATGCTACAAAAGGATATCGTGTGTATGTGGCAGGAGACCAGGGGGTGATAGAGCGACCACCATCAGTCACGACTACCACACTGGTCCCCGTTACAGAGGCTGCATTCCCAGCTCAAATCAGTGTGAGTCAGGCCAATGAACTGCTGTAATCCTCAGTGAGATCACTGCTAGCATCCTGAGAAAAAGTTTCACTGTGCAGCACTAAGCTCAGTGAGATCACAGGAGTTCACCATAAGAAATTTCTTATGCTAAGATAATCTTATACACGTGCTGTGGAATGAAAGGAATGTTATGGATATTACTGCTGAACAAGATTCCAATCCAGATGAGATGAGTGAAAGATGGTGCTTTATTCTACGTGTTTCAAAGTATTCAAATACTTCTTCATCAGGATTTACCACTTGTATACATGTGCTGTGTAATGGCTGTGTCTTACTGCTTAGGGACATGGTCTGATCATAACTAGTGTTGAGCATTCCAATACTGAAAATATCGGGTATCGAACGATATTCGCTGTATCGGAATTCCGATACCAAGTACCGATATTTTTACAATATCGGATACCAGAATCGGAAGTTCCCATAATGCAATGAGCCAGTGTTGTGGCTGTGATTGGCTGCTGAAATGATGTCATCATGATGTGCGGTCTGTGTGGGCCTGCCGGGGGTCTGTGCGGGCCTGCCGGGGGTCTGTGTGGGCCTGCCGGGAGTCTGTGCAGGCTGCCGGGGGTCTGTGCGGGCTGCCGGTGGTCTGTGCGGGCCTGCCGGGGGTCTGTGTGGGCTGCCGGGGGTCTGTGCGGGCCTGCCGGGGGGTCTGTACGGGCCTGCCAGGGGTCTGTACGGGCCTGCCGGGGGTCTGTGTGGGCCTGCCGGGGGTCTGTGCGGGCTGCCAGGGGTCTGTACGGGCCTGCCGGGGGTCTGTGCGGGCTGCCGGGGGTCTGTGCGGGCCTGCCGGGGGTTGTGTGTGTGTGTGCAGGCATCGTCCGATGGGACTACAAGTCCCATCATCCAGCTAATGTGTTGAATGTAAAAAAAAAAAAACATACATAATACATACATACTACCTACATACTAGATATATACAACATTCATACAACATAAATACATACATACATGCTTCATATATACTACATTCATACAACATACATACATACATACTACATGCTACATATATACTACATTCATACAACATACATACTACAAACCAGAGGAAGAGTCCTGAGGAGATCATTTGCATATTCCAAGGCGCCTTCTGGGATAAGTGAAGAGTCTCCGCGAGCTCAACAATCACTGGGTTTTGGCCGTTGCAGCTGAAAAGAGGAAATCGGAAAACCAGGGGAAGAGTCCTGAGGAGATCATTTGCATATTCCCAGTGCCTTCTGGGATAAGTGAAGAGTCTTCGCGAGCTCAACGATCACTGGGTTTTGGCCGTTGCAGCTGAAAAGAGGAAATCGGAAAACCAGGGGAAGAGTCCTGAGGAGATCATTTGCATATTCCCAGTACCTTCTGGGATAAGTGAAGAGTCTCCGCGAGCTCAACGATCACTGGGTTTTGGCCGTTGCAGCTGAAAAGAGGAAATCGGAAAACCGAGCGCCGTTTTGGCTCATCTTTCATCGTTTTTAAGAAATCTCAATATGGAAGAGGCCAGGAGCGATTTGGTGAGCTGCATTTCTTGCTACATGTTCACAGACTTACCAGTGGAAAAGCCAAACTTCACATGCAACAAATGCAAGCTTGTGTCCCTGTTGGAGGAAAAGTTGCAAAATCTCGAAGAGAGGTTAGCTACTTTGAAGATCATTAAGGAAGGTATAGAGTTCTTAGACAGAGCAGAATTATCTCTTCATGTCACAGAAAGAGAAGAAATTCGAAGTGCACCTGAAGAAACAGGAATGGAAACATGTGACCCAGAGAAGCAGGAAGATCAGGAGGCAGTCAGCACCCATACTTCTCAGGAACCAGTACCAGGCTCTCACGCAGGAAAACGATGAAGAAATACATCAGGATAAGACTTTGCCCACAAACAGCAACCTTGTACGCCTTCAGAGTCCTCCTGGATGGAGAAAGAAAAATGTTGTGAAGAAGAAACGGAGAGTGGTGGTCATGGGGGATTCCCTGTTGAGAGGAACAGAGGCCGCTATCTGCAGACAGGATATAACTTCAAGAGAAATGTGCTGTCTTCCTGGTGCAAAAATTAAAGATGTGTCTGACAGGATATCAGGACTCTTCAGACCTACAGATGACTACCCATTCCTGCTACTACATGTGGGGACAAAGGATGACCTGGAAACCATCTGCAGAGACTTTGAAAACTTAGGCAAGAAAGTGAAAGAACTGGGAACGCAGGTGGTCTTCTCTTCCATCCTCCCAGTGGATGGCCATGGAACAAGGAGGTGGAATAAGATTCTGCAGGTGAACAACTGGCTACGTCGATGGTGCTGTCAGCAACAATTTGGATTTCTGGATCACGGAGTGAATTACCTATACGATGGACTATTTGCTAGAGATGGGGTGCACCTTACGAAGACTGAAAAACATGTATTTGGAAGTTGCCTTGCTACACTTGTAAGGAGAGCTTTAAAATAGAACAACATGGGAAGGGAAGCAAAAGACCAGAAAAAGCCATACACCTGACAAATGCTATTGAGAACTCTGCTATTAGAAGTGGAAAGGAAGAACAAAGACAAAAGAATCTAATTAATGAAATTATTGGAGAAAGAGAAACCAATCACAAACTAAAATGTTTCTATACTAATGCAGAAAGCATGGGCAACAAACAAGGAGAATTGGAACTACTTACACAGGAAAAGAAATATGATGTCATTGGAATCACTAAAACTTGGTGGGACAATACACATGATTGGAATACAAGACTAGAAGGATACAACTTATTTGCAAGAAACAGACTTGATAAACGAGGAGGAGGCGTCGCATTGTATGTTAGAAACGTGTATATCTACACAGAGATTGAAAGATTGAAGCTTCAGAGACTGGGAGTTCTGTGGAAACTGTTTGGGTAAGAATACAAGGACAGAACAATGGAAAGGACACCATTGTAGGCTTTTACTACAGGCCGCCTGTGCAAGCTGGAGATATGGATGAACTCTTTATGCATCAAATGGCCAAGTTCTCCAAAAAATATGACATAGTTGTCATGGGAGATTTCAACTATCCAGACATTTGTTGGGAATCTCTCTCAGGCAAAACTAACAGGTCAAGGAAATTCTTATCCTCTCTTGCTGACAACTTTATCTTCCAAAAGGTAGGGGAGAAAACAAGGGGAACTGCTACCTTGGATCAAATCCTTATAAACAGGGTGGAAATGGTTGAGGAGGTAAAAGTGGCTGGGACCCTAGGAGGTAGCGACCATACTATTTTAGACTTTTTGATAACTAGAGGAGGAAGACCTGTGAAGACTTAGACGTCAAGGTTAGATTTCAGAAAGGCAGATTTTAAGGGATTCAGAAAGAGAATTGGAGGGATCCAATGGCTGGATATCCTTAAAGACAAAAATGTCCAGGAAGGATGGGAAATCTTGAAAAATGAAATTCTCAAAGCACAATTGTTAACAATTCCGAAAAGAGGGAAGAATAGGAAGCATTTAAGGAAACCAGGATGGATGAACACAGAACTTAAGCACATGCTAAAAAGGAAGAAAAAAATGTTTATAAAATGGAAAGAGGGAGGCATATCTAAAGAAGAATATAATGTTGTCTGCAGAACCTGCAGGGCACAAATCAGATTAGTAAACCTGACAATGAATTGAGGCTTGCAAGAAATGTCAAAAGCAATAATAAAGGATTTTGGGATATGTCAAAAGTAAAAGAAAAGTCAAAGATGCTATAGGATTTTTACAGGATGAAAATGATGAAATGGTAAGACAGGATGTTGAGAAGGCCGAACTTTTAAATTCCTATTTTGCATCTGTTTTCTCTCAGAAAGGAAATGTAACATCAACTGTTCTTCACTGTCCTATTAAGGGAATAGAAGAATCCAGGATATCTATAAACAGAAAGATAGTGAGGAAACACTTAGCTAACCTAAATGAATTCAAGTCTCCAGGTCCAGATGAATTACACCCCAGAGTACTGAAGGAGATAGCAGAAGAAATTTTTGAACCCCTCTCCATAATCTTTGAAAATTCTTTGAGAACAGGAGAAGTCCCAGAAGACTGGAGAAGAGCAAATGTTGTTCCTATCTTCAAAAAGGGGAAGAAGGTAGACCCAGGCAACTATAGGCCGGTGAGTCTGACTTCTATACCAGGAAAGATCTTTGAACAAATTATTAAACAACATGTATGTCAGTACCTGGATAAGAATGAAGTGATTAAACAGAGTCAGCATGGGTTTGTAACTAATAAGTCATGTCAGACTAACTTAATTTCCTTCTATGACGGAATCACTGATTGGGGGGATCAAGGAAATGCTGTAGATATAGTATATCTTGACTTCAGCAAAGCATTTGACAAAGTATCTCATACAATCCTTATTGAAAAAATGACTAAGTATGGAATGGACAAGGCAACTGTTAGGTGGATTCATAACTGGCTTAGTGATTGGACCCAAAGAGTGGCCGTAAATGGCTGCCAGTTGGAAGAATGTCTCAAGTGGGGTACCACAGGGCTCTGTCCTGGGCCCTGTATTGTTCAACATCTTTATCAATGATTTAGATGAAGGAATTGAGGGTAAACTAATTAAATTTGCTGATGACACAAAGCTAGGAGGGATAGCTAATACTAGAGAAGAGAGAGAGGATTCAAAAAGATATAAATAAATGGAGAAGTGGGCAGCAACTAACCGAATGGTTTTTAACAGGGAAAAATGCAAAGTACTACATCTGGGCAATAAAAATGAAAAAAGAATATACAGAATGGGAGGAATAGGGCTAAGCAACAGCACATGTGAAAAAGACTTGGGTATACTAATAGATCACAGACTGAATATGAGTCAACAGTGTGATGCAGCAGCAAAAAAGTAAAATGCAATTCTAGGATGTATTAACAGAAGCATACAGTCTAGATCACGTGAAGTCATTATTTCCCTCTACTCCTCTTTGGTCAGACCTCATCTGGAATATTGTGTCCAGTTTTGGGCACCACATTTTAAAATAGACATCAACAAACTGGAGCAAGTTCAGAAAAGAGCAACCGGTCTGCAAACCCTGTCTTTGTCACACAGCAATGCCAAAAGTGAGACTAGGGACTATTTTTTTACAGTGGCGGAGGAATACAGTGTGGAAGGATACCTACCTCCCGTCATTGGATTCCTGCAGCCCCTAGAGAACGGTCGCATCAGCTGATGCTGCTGTTCTCCATGGGAGATCGGCGTGTGACCCTCGTGGATTTCTGCGGATCAGGAAGTATATTGGTTGTTTGTTATTTTCTAATTTAATATAGATGACACTGGCATTGGGGATCAAAGTGACAAGTGATGGTGAGTATGTACTCTATGTTATATGTACTGTGCTGTATGTCTATGTATGTATTGTATGAATGTATTGTATGCAGTATGTATGTAGTATGTATGTATGTATGTTGTATGTTTGTAGCATGTTGTATGTATGTAGTATGTATGTAGTATGTACTATGTATGTATGTTGTATGAATGTAGTATATATGAAGCATGTATGTAGTGTGTAGTATGTATGTTATATGAATGTAGTATATATGTAGTATGTATGTAGTATATATGTATGTTGTATGAAAGTAGTATATATGTAGCATGTATGTAGTATATGTATGTTGTATGAATGTAGTATATATGTAGCATGTATGTAGTATGTAGTATGTATGTTGTATGAATGTAGTATATATGTAGAATGTATGTAGTATGTATGTTGTATGAATGTAGTATATATGTAGCATGTATGTAGTATGTATGTATGTTGTATGAATGTAGTATATATGTAGTATGTATGTAGTATGTTTTTTTTTTTTTTACATTCAACACATTAGCCGGATGATGGAACTACTACTGTCCCATCATTGGCTAATGTGTCAATCACTGTCATTGTAGCAGGCATCGCCCGATGTGACTTGTAATCCCATCGGACGATGCCTGCACACACACAAGACCCCTGGCAGGCCCGCACAGACCACCGGCAGCCGGCACAGGCCCCCGGCAGCCAGCACAGACCACCGACAGCCGCCACACACCCCCGAAAGGCCCGTAGAGACCACCGGCAGCCGGCACAGGCCCCCAGCAGCTGTCACAGGCCCCCGACAGGCCTGTACAGACTCCCGAGAGGCCCGTACAGACCACCGGCAGCCGGCACAGGCCCCCGGCAACCGACACAGACCACCGACAGCCGGCACAGGCCCCTGAGAGGCCCGTACAGACCACTGGCAGCCGGCACAGGCCCCCGACAGGCCTGTACAGACCCCCGAGAGGCCCGTACAGACCACCGGCAGCCGGCACAGGCCCCCGACAGTCGGCACAGACCCCCGAGAGGCCCGTACAGACCACCGGCAGCCGGCACAGGTCCCCGATAGTCAGCACAGACCCCCGAGAGGCCCGTACAGACCACTGGCAGCTGGCACAGGCCCCCGACAGTCGGCACAGACCCCCAAGAGGCCTGCACAGACCCCGCCCACACACACAGACACGCACAGTGTCCGCCCACGCACCGCCCACACTCTTCCCCCCTCCCGAACAGGATGTACAAGGCAAGAAAGGTTTTTTTTTAATTCCGATATTTCTGTCCCATTGACATGAATGGGACTTCCGGTATCGGAATCGGCGATACCGATACTTTTTGGGGTATTGGGCCGATCCAATCCGATCCGATATTTCTGAATATCGGATGGTATCGCTCAACACTAGTCATAATTTTAAAAATTGGCCCAGGAATTTACATGCAAACCCCCCTTTGCGAGTAATGGGTTAAACTATGATATCATTCAAACACTCATGTCTTTTTTTCAATTATACGTTCCACAGCGGGACGAGGAGGAGGAGGTGAATAACGACCTCCTCATCACATCTGTCCATGAATGAATTCCGTTGTGGGACAACTGTGATCCTCTGCATTCCAACGCAGTGGTGATGCGGCGGCTGTGGATCGTGGTGGCCAAATCGCTGTGGGATGGATGGGACAATGCCTTAGCTAGGGGTCAAAAGGACTTTCGTAAGTATTATGACTACACTGCAGTGACAGAGTTGGAAATTTTTTTTTTGTTCCTTTCACAGTGAAGAAAGTCAAAACTAGATGGTGTTCCATGAAGGACCGCTTCAATAGGGACCTGAGGCAGGAGGGCAAGGTTCGAAGCAGTGCTGGGGCAAGGACCAGGAAGTATAAGTACCATCGTCTCCTCAGCTTCCTGAGACCGGTCCTTGCTTGCAGAGTGTAAGTATTTTCTTTTTGGGATTCCATTGTGTTGTGTTACCTAATCATGATTTGTTGTATTCCACAGGAGTTGGCGAATTTCAAATTGAAATTTTTTGTGTAGTAATGCTTCATTTTCTTTTGTTTACACAGAACCCATAGCAGCACCTTAGAACCTGGACCGGCATCAGGATCTGTCCTTCATGAAACGCCATCGGACCCGTCCCAGACATCCCACAGCGAAGGGGTAAGTAGGCCTGTAGCACAGTCTGGAGAACCGGCAGCCGGTCCATCCGGTCTTCCCCTGTCCGAGTCCTCTGCCCCTCCTTTTTATGGCTCTTCCCGCCAGCATCAGCGGGGCTCGGACAGGCCACTCATGCCCGAGTTTGTACATTTGGGCACGGTCTTCCAGAATTGCTTCAAGGCGCTGGGTGACACAGTGCAAACTGGTTTTGCAAATGTCACCTGAACAACTGGAAGTCGAGCTCCAGAGACCGGCAAGATATTTCTTTAGGGCCATAGAGAAGGGCATGTCGGAAAACCTAACGCCGGAAATCCAGCTTACTGTGATGCAGGCCTGCAATGCAGCATATGTGAATGCTATGCAGCAGACTCAGCTCATGCAGCCACCAGCAGCGGCAGCCTTTCCACCAGTACCACAACTGTCAAGTATAATACCGAGTTCTGTTGCATATCATTGTGCGTCCACCACCATTCCCACAGCCGCCCAACACCACTACACAATGCCGGGTGCTGGGGACCGCCACTACACCGCTCTGCCGAGTCCTGTTCATGCAAGGACATCCACCACCAGGCCAGCCCAGCACACAGACCAGACGCTGGATCATGATCATACAAGGAGGTCCACCACCACCAGGCCAACCCACCAAACCGAGCAGACGCTGGTTCCTAGTCATGAACGTAGGTCCACCACCACCAGGCCAGTCCACCACACCGAGCAGACGCTGGGTCCCGGTTATGCACGTAGGTCCACCACCACCAGGCCAGCCCACCACACCAAGCACACGCAAACGCAGGGTAAATTGACCACACCCACCACCAGGCCGTGTACCCAAACACAGCAGAGCCACCGTTCCAAAAAAAGGAGAACTATCCATGTATCTCCACCATCAACTCCTACACCATCAACCCCTCCAGCATCACCTACCCCTTTGTCTTACCCTTCCCATGTTTCACCTCCCAATGTTTCAACGTCCAGTATCCCAGAAGTTCCGGCTAGTATACTTGGCAACTCCCCTTCGTCAAACTCAAACTAATAATGTTTACAAATTAAAAATTTTGGCTTTTTTTTTACACAACAAATGACTGTTTTTTGACTCTCCCGTCGCCGGCAACACACCATGCGCCGTATACACAAAAGTTTTTTGTCACCTCAGATTTCAATGTCAGTTCCAATGTACAATATAATGCTTAACTTTTCTTTGTTTTTAGCTCGCCAGCTTTAGGTATCTTTCATTGAGCTATGAGGTGTCCAAAACAAAACAAAGAGGAGGGGGTCAGGTCACCTTGCCAGTTGTCGGCACTATTGCACTCAGGATAGTAAATTTTTAGATTTTTTTTTAAATATGTTTTCAAAATTTCACAAGTGTTGGAAAATTTCACTAGGATTAATGAAACATAAAATGGAAATTTTTGCTTAAAAAAAGGTGTGTTTTATTGCTAGCAACATTACCAAAAATGGTAGTAGGTTTTTTTATGAACAGCACAGAAAAGTTACTATAATAAGGCCACAAACACTATACCATTTGATCTTGCCATGACAAACTCACAACATCGGAAACAAAATAGGCCGCAAATCTATCCCTCATTTGTCCTATTTCAACTCTTGACCTCAGAGGGTGTTGCTCGTAATCTGGCAATGGGTTAGAAGGAGGTTCATCAAGTTGAACGTTGGGTCGCTCTTTAGCCATTATGTAGTTGTGGATAACCACACACGCCTTGACCACCTCATCCACTGTTTCAATTTTTAGATTAATTGATGTTTGCAAAATGCGCCATTTTGAGACTAGGATACTAAAGGTGCACTCCACTGCTCTTCTTGCCGCCCTGGACAGTCTGTAGTTAAAAATCCTTTTAGTATGGTACAAGTCATGACTAGAATATGGTTTAAGGAGATTAGCGCACATCTGAAAGGCCTCATCCCCAACCACAACAGATGGCATTGCAGGTCCTTCAGTGTTGGGAAGTGGTTGTGGCTGAGGAAAATTGAAATTATTCAGATATAATCGCTGGCCCATGTCTGAGTCTTTAAATGTTCTCGAATCATTAGCACGTCCAAATGATCCAATGTCCACGGTAACAAAACTGCAGTCCGCACCGGCAATGGCCATGAGCACTATTGAAAAATATTTTTTATAATTGAAGTACTGAGATCCAGTTCTTGCCGGTTTGGTAATCCGGATATGTTTGCCATCTACTGCTCCAATACAGTTGGGAAAATCACAAAATTCTTGGAATTTGGCAGCTTTGTCTTTCCATATTTCTGGGGTGGGTATTGGTAATAATTCACCACGAAGAACGTCCCACAAAGCCCGGCAGGTGTCTACAACAATCCCAGAAAGCGTTGAAATTCCTATACGGTACTGAAAATGGAGCGATGTTAATGTCTCTCCAGTAGCCAGAAATCTAATAAAAAGCAAAATAAAAAAATAAGTACATTGCCAAACAATAATAATTATCAGAGGCATTTAGTTTGAAATATTACGTACCGTAGTGTCACCAACAGACGCTCCTCAGCAGGAATCGCTCTCCGGAGCTGGGTATCCTGCCTGGAGATGGCTCCTTCAATGCGTCGGAGCTAGAGTTGAGCGATACCGTCCGATACTTCAAAGTATCGTATCGGATGGTATCGGCCGATCTTTAAAAAAAGTATCGGTATCGCCGATTCCGATACCGGAAGTCCCATTCAAGTCTATGGGACTTCCGGTATCGGAATAAGAAAAACCCTTTCCTGCCCTTGTACAGCCTCTCTGGGGTCTGTACGGGCCTTTCGGGGGGCTGTGCCGGCCTGCCAGGGGGTCTGTGCAGGCTCCGGTGGTCTGTGCCGGCCTGCCGGTGGTCTGTGCAGGCTCCGGGGGGCTGTGCCGGCCTGCCGGGGGGCTGTGCCGGCCTGCCGGGGGGCTGTGCAGGCTCCGGGGGGCTGTGCCGGCCTGCCGGGGGGCTGTGCCGGCCTGCCGGTGGTCTGTGCAGGCTCCGGGGGTCTGTGCAGGCATCGTCCGATGGGACTACAAGTCCCATCGGGCGATGCCTGCTACCATGACAGTGATTGACACATTAGCCAATGATGGGACAGTAGTAGTCCCATCATCCGGCTAATGTGTTAAATGTAAAAAAAAAAAAAATAAAAAAAAAAAAAAAATTACATGCTACATACATACAACATGCATACTACATACATGCTACATTCATACTACATACTACATACATGCTACATTCATACTACATGCAACATACATACTACATATATACTACATGCATGCTACATACATACTGCATGCTACATACATACCACATATATACTACATACATACTACATGCATGCTACATGCTACATGCTACATGCTACATACATAACACATATATACTACATGCATGCTACATACATACTACATACTACATATATACTACATGCATGCTACATACATACTGCATGCTACATGCATGCTACATACATACTACATACATACTACATATATACTACATGCATGCTACATGCTACATATATACTACATGCATGCTACATACATACTACATGCTACATACATACTACATATATACTACATGCATGCTACATACTACATGCTACATACATACTACATATATACTACATGCATGCTACATACATACTACATGCATGCTACATACATACTACATGCATGCTACATGCATGCTACATGCTACATACATAACACATATATACTACATGCATGCTACATACATACTACATACTACATATATACTACATGCATGCTACATACATACTGCATGCTACATGCATGCTACATACATACTACATACATACTACATATATACTACATGCATGCTACATACATACTACATGCTACATACATACCACATATATACTACATACATACAATACATTCATACAATACATACATAGACATACAGTACATATAACATAGAGTAACATACTTACCAATACTTGTCACATTGTTCCCCGAAGCCATTGTCTTTTCCGGGATAAATATTAACATAACAAACCACAAAAATACTCACCCACGATCCGAAGCAGTCCACGAGTGTGTCCCACGACGATCTTGGGTAGAGAACTGCAGCATCAGATGATGCTGCCGTTCTCTACGGGCTGCAGGAATCCAATGACGGAAGGTAGGTATCCTTCCGCACTGTATTCCTCCGCCACTTAAAAAAAAAAAGTCCCTAGTCTCACTTTATGCCATTGCTGTGTGGGAATTTCCCACACAGCAATGGCATAAAGTGAGACTAGGGACTTTTTTTTTTTAAGTGGCGGAGGAATACAGTGCGGAAGGATACCTACCTTCCGTCATTGGATTCCTGCAGCCCGTAGAGAACGGCAGCATCATCTGATGCTGCAGTTCTCTACCCAAGATCGTCGTGGGACACACTCGTGGACTGCTTCGGATCGTGGGTGAGTATTTTTGTGGTTTGTTATGTTAATATTTATCCCGGAAAAGACAATGGCTTCGGGGAACAATGTGACAAGTATTGGTAAGTATGTTACTCTATGTTATATGTACTGTATGTCTATGTATGTATTGTATGAATGTATTGTATGTATGTAGTATATATGTGGTATGTATGTAGCATGTAGTATGTATGTAGCATGCATGTAGTATGTATGTAGCATGCATGTAGTATGTATGTAGCATGCATGTAGTATGTATGTAGCATGCAGTATGTATGTAGTATGTATGTAGTATATATGTAGTATGTATGTAGCATGCATGTAGTATGTATGTAGCATGTAGTATGTATGTAGCATGCATGTAGTATGTATGTAGTATTTTTTTTTTTTTTTTTAACATTTAACACATTAGCCGGATGATGGGACTACTACTGTCCCATCATTGGCTAATGTGTCAATCACTGTCATGGTAGCAGGCATCGCCCGATGGGACTTGTAGTCCCATCGGACGATGCTTGCACAGACCCCCGGACATCAGCACAGCCCCCCGGCAGGCCGGCACAGCCCCCCGGCAGGCCGGTACAGACCCCCACAGGGTGCACAGACCACCGGCAGGCCGGCACAGCCCCCCGGCAGGCCGGTACAGACCCCGGGCAGTCCACACAGCCCCCCGGCAGGCCGGCAGAGACCCCCGGAAGGCCCGAAATGACGGCGCATCATGATGCGCACACACCGCGCATCATGATGACGTCAGGCCGTCAATCAACTGAACTTCCGATTCCGATGCCGAATTCCGATATTGAAAAAATATCGGAAGTCGGTATCGGAATTCCGATACAGCAAGTATCGGCCGATACCCGATACTTGCGGTATCGGAATGCTCAACACTAGTCGGAGCAAATAATAAAAACAGTCTTGACACATCCTTGTGTAGTCATAATATTTGTCTGGATTGTTATTTAGCTCGGTGAATAAAGAGTGGTAAGCTCCAAAGCTCTCCCTGACTTCCACAATAGGGTGTAGCCAAAATCGCCTACGCCGGCTTCTCCATCTTTTTCTCTTCCGTCCTTCGTCACAAGCTACTACAAAAGCAAAAAACAAGCCAAGATCCAAATCAAGATTGCGGTACAAACTGTCCATTTGAAGATCCATCTTGACGCAGAAGACAGGAGCAAAATGGGAGGATTTCTTCTCTGCAATGGTATATTTACAGTAATCTCATGAGACCCGCCCATTTGTGTCCCATTGGTTGTGTTTTTATCATAAAAACGCAAATGCATGCAAAAAACGCTTACGAACGCTTGTAAACGCTGCACTTTTAAGCGCATGCGTCGGAAAAAAGATGCGTTGTCATGCGTTTTTCATGCGTTTTTTGGTGCACATGAATCGCAGCACACAAAAACACTAATGTGAAACCACCCTAAGAAATGCAAGACCTGTACCCACATATCACTATCAAATAAAGTCCCCATACCTTACACAAATCAGGACTATAAGATCATGGACTCTTTTTCATGTACATCCTCCAATGTGGTGTACATGATACAATGAACTAGGTGCAATGTATCGGGGAAACAAAACAAAAACTACAAACAAGGATGAATCTGCATAGACATACAATAAAAAATGAGCTGGACGTGCCTTTAGGCAGGCTCGGACCCCCACACCACTGTTTGCAGTACTTGGCATAATTCACTTAATTCCCTCTGTACAGAAAAAAGCATCATCTCATCATTCAGTAACCAAACTATCCAGTGGATTACTATAGAGAGATATAGGTAAATTTATGAATGAGGGTCGAGTAATATTTGCAAGCAGGTAAAAAGTGTGCCCTCAAAAGTCAATGTTACTGGTGGGCCCTTGCCACCCCAGTCCGACGCTGCCTGTAGGAATACATTTCTCTAGACCTGGACACAATATGGCAGATCTAAAAGTCCTAATATTGAAAGATTATTTTAACAGTGACAGGGAAAAAAAAATCTGGTAGTTCAAGTTGATAAATATGTTTCAATCTCTAACAATAGGACTCAATTTGACACCTGAATTCATGACTCATTACGTGGACACAGTTCACACCTCCACATGAAGGTCTTTAGATCTCTAATAGGACACTTCCACCTCATCTTCATGTATAACAAAAACCTTAATTTGATTTCCTTGGCCTATCTCTGGCAAGCATCACCTCATGTCCTTGTGTAATTCTTATTTAAATGTTGCCATCTTTTCTCAGTAATTCACCTGTAATACAACCTGATGAAGGGGCCTTTTGAGCTCTGAAAGCTTGCAAATGTAATTTCTCTGGTTTGCCAATAAAGGTAACACTCCTTGAATACTTTTCTCAATTTTTGGGACATAAGTGTTTTCTGTCTCCAACATCTAATTTGTAATCTCTGATTATCTGTTTGTATAATTTTGCAGTAATTTACTAGTAAGAATAGAGAGAAACTTACATTTTCATAGATTTTATTTGTTTGCAGTGTTTTGGCTCCCTCTAGAGTCCAGAATCTTGTTCATGGTCCTATTTTCTGTTCTTTTATTTTCTATGTCTGAATCTCCTCCCCTCTTTTTGCAATGCATTATAGTAGTTCAGCCTCCATCTCCCTCCATTTTCCTCCATTTTCCTTCAGCTTGTATCCAAGAAGGAGCTCATCCATTGCTGTCCCCTTGCAATTGCATTGCCATTATGTACTTATGCTTTCTATAGGTAATTTCTATCCTAATGTTAGCCTAGCATAGTCAGTTGTATCCCTGGTTAGTTCTAGTTTTTAACCTTCATGCACAGTGCATAACATGCATAATATGTATGTCTGCTGTACCATGCACTGATTGTATGTATATGATTGTTTACAGTTTCACCACATCAATATATTATCAGGTTCAATAAAAGCACAGACTCAACCACAGTCTCCTTATTGGACTCCGGTATAGTGGTTTATCTGCCTGTATAGCTACATGAGTCTGCTTCATTTATTGAGGAAAGAACAGTGAATCGGCAGCCATCCAGCTAGTGTGATTCAGTGATGGTGACTTAATTCAGCTACAGCAATCTCTACGCAGCCAAGCCTTCCCCCAAGACACCATGTCCCACAAATCACACAGGACAAAATCTGTTACTTCCGTCTCCTCAAAGACAACGTCCATCAGCAGTGTGGTCGCCATTGCCCGCGTAAATGCTGAGGCTGTCAAAATGCGAGCAAGCTTTGCTGACCAAGAAATGCAACATAAATTAGAGAGAGCATGACTAGCTGACCAAGAGAGAAGGACGCAGTTAGAGAAGGCATGCGTGGATGCCGCCTTAGAAAGCCTAGCAGCAAAAAGGAAAGCTGCCGCCGCCCTCGCCGAAGCAGAATCACTAGAAGCCGTGTAAAATGCTGAGCTGCATAGACAAAACAGTCTGCCGAGTCTGGAGTTTCCACTACAAGATTCACCGCAATGCACATCTCAGTACGTTAATGAACTTCCTGATCCAAACTATAACCCTGTACCAAAACAAGATCATGACATCTCCAGTGAAGCAAGCAAGAGTCATCATGAGGCTCAGCTCCAGGACAGAAACAAACTTAAAAACGTGGAGCAAAACAGCTCTGCTAATGACTACCTTGCCCCTCACCAGGTAACCAATGTAAATCACCTTGCTGACACTTCACACCACCCAGAGGATACTGACAGATATGAATGCACCTCACACCACTATCAGGACGACCCATCACCAGTATCTGCTGACAACCGGTTCACAATAGAATTTGTAAGTTCTTCACACAACGTGAACTGGTTGCGAAGGGACTCATGAAATTCACTGACCAAGCTGAAGGTTACAGAGCTTGGAAAGCTTCCTTCCCAAATGTCACCAGAGACGTGGGGCTACAACACAGGGAAGAGATAGATCTCTTAGTCAAATACCTAGGATAAGAGTCAGTTAAACACGCAGTGAGAATTAGAGACATTAATATAAACCGCCCTGAGTCTGGCCTCAAAGAGATCTGGAAGAGGCTGCATGAGTGTTATGGCTCAGCAGAGGTAATAGAAAGAGCCTTGTTTAAAAGAATCGATGACTTTCCTAAAATATCTAACAAAGGTCTACAGAAACTTAGAAAATTAAGTGACTTGCTATAGGAAGTCCAAGTTGCCAAATGCGAAGATGACCTACAAGGACTTGCATTCCTCGAAACAGCCAGAGGTGTTATCCCTATAGTCCAAAAGTTACCCTAAAATCTACTGGAGAGGTGGCTCACACATGGTTCTACATACAAATACAAACAGTGTTCCATTCCTTCCCTTCTCTATTTTAGTAGATTTTATACACCAACAAGCAAGAATTAGAAACGATCAAAGCTTTGACTTTGCAATGTCATATGCCACACCGTCACCAGCTGCAAATCCATGCAGAACGTCTGTGGCAGTACACAAGACTTATGTTTCTTTGCCATGTTCTAATTTCAGGTCTGCTGGCTGCTCCCAATTAGAGACAAAGATGCAGGACCCTGACAAGCAGTGCCCACTCCATCAGAAGCCTCATCCTCTCCTGAAATGCAGAGCCTTCAGGGGAAAATCTATGCCAGATCGCAGAAGCTTCCTGAAAGAAAACGGTATCTGCTACAAATGCTGCTCGTCCACAACTCATCTCGCCAAGGATTGCAAGGTCAGTGTAAAATGCACAGAATGTGGCACCACAGATCATAACACTGCTCTACACACTGGCCCAGCTCCATCAAGTACACAAAACACGCCATCTGACAGTGAGTATGGCGGGGAGGAAAGGAACACTGATTCATCTATGCCAGAGATCACTTCACAATGTACAGAAGTCTGTAAAGAGACCATAGACAGTAGGTCCTGATCAAAAATATGCCTCGTCAGAGTATACCCAAAAGGCCATAGAGACAAAGCTGTAAGACTATATGCTATTTTGGATGATCAAAGTAATCGATCCTTGGCTAGATCAACATTCTTTGACCTATTCAACATCAAAAGGACCAAGCACTCCCTACTCATTAAAGACGTGTGCAGGTACTGTGACATCAGCAGGCAGGAAAGCTGGTGACTACCAAATCGAGTCCTTAGATGGACAATTCTGCCTACCACTACCTACGATCATCGAGTGTAACCAGATCCCAGACAACAGATCTGAATTCCCTACGCCAGATGTAGCAATCCATCACGCTAACTTAAAACGCATAGCACACCTTATACTGGAACTCAACCATCAGGCCCAGATAATACTGCTGTTGGGAAGAGATATCTTACAGGTTCATAAAGTGGGATGTCATTTCAATGGACTTCCCAATGCTCCCTATGCCCAAAAGCTAGACCTAGGATAGGTCATAATAGGAAACGTATGCTTGGGATGCATGCACGCCGCATCTTCTGTGCCACGCATGCTGTCAAATACATTGGAGAAAGGACGCCATCTCTGTTTCAACCTTGTAACAAGTTCCATGTCAGAGAACTACCACACAGCATCCAACTACCCAATCATTTAATAGACTTTACTCACAACAGCAATATAGTGTCAGGAAGCTATGAGGATCAGTTAGGGTGTGCAGTCTTCCAGAGAACTAACTAGGACAACCAAGTGGCAATGTCAGTGGAGGACAAGTTGTTCTTAGAGATAATGGACAAGGGACTTGTTAAAGATGAGACCAATAGCTGGGTCGCACCTCTTCCCTTCAGAACCAACAGACCTCGTCTACTGGACAACAGAAATCAGGCATTAAAATGTTTTTCCTCTCTCAAACATAATCTGCAAAAGAAACCAGAGATGAAAGATCATTTGTTCTCCTTCATGTTAAAGATTTTCGAGAATTGTCATGCAGAGCTAGCTCCCACTCTCAAAGACTCTGAAGAATGCTGGTTCCTACCCATGTTTGGAGTATACCACCCTAAGAAACCAGATCAGATTAGAGTAGTGTTTGATTCCAGTGCTAAGTTTGATGATGTCTCCCTGAATGATGTTCTACTGACTGGACCAGACCTCAATAACAAACTCCTGGGAGTACTTTTGTGCTTCCGTAAGGATTCCATTGCCTTCATCGCTGACATCCAGCAAATGTTCCATTGTTTCTTGTGAGAGACAGAGACAGGAACTTCCTAAGATTCTTCTGGTACAGAGACAATGATCCTACTAAAGAAGTCACAGAGTATCGCATGAGAGTGCACATCTTTGGCAACAGTCCTTTACCTGCAGTCGCCATTTATGGTCTCAAAAGGTCAGCTCAAGAAGGAGAAACAGAATATAGATCAGATGTCAGACAATTCATAGACAAGGACTTTTATGTTGATGACTGTCTGGAAGCCATGCCTTCAAATGAGACCAGATATAAAATAATAGGAGGTGCGTTCGCCGCCCGGGGTCCACCGTGCAGTAGATGGTAAGACCGCTGCTGGGTAATGGCAGATGCACCAGAAGGTGAAGTAGTCGCTTGGCAGAAATAAATGTAAAGACGCTGGCCCTGTTAACATCACAGGAGCCGGCGTGTGGCGTCGCAGCCGCGAACACCAATAGCTGCTGTTAATGCAGCGCTGCAGCAACTATAGCCGCAAGCGTCGGCGCCGAGAACCGGGCTCCGACGGACGCTAGTGTAGGCGTGGAAAGCACAGTGGCGTGTAGCTTGCCACAATCTGGAGCTGACTAACCCAACACACAGTCACCATTCGTAGTATCCAAGGGAAGGGGTTTCATAATAAGTCAGTCACCAGTCTATGCATCCATCACCATACATACACAGCAACACAGCATAATATGCTACACTAGCACATGGCCGAGCCGCCATGCGGGCTTTTTATAGCCATGCACTTCCGGGACCTTCCAGTACCCTGGAAAGGACCAATCAGATCCGACACAGGACCTGAACATGTGACCCCTGCTCTCCAGTGAGGTCACCTTGCGGGCATGCCCAGTAGCACGGCATGAGGACTTAGCCTCTGGAGCGGTTCCCTGCAGAGCAGGTTGCCCTATCATTGCTGCACCAGAGGTGGCAGCAACATCCAGGCTGTCAGAGCGAGTCTGAGCAGTATGCCTGGCTCGCCGTGATTGCTGAGCAACACCCGGAGCATCTGTTCGCTGTGCAGAGTCAGGAATCCGACGCCTAACATACAGTCAGACACTTTCACCTTTCAGGTCAGCCAGGAAGAAAGGCCTTTCATATGTAGAGGTCCACCATCAATATTCTGTGCGATCCCTTGGTTTTCGCAGCTCCTGTCACTATATAAGGCAAGGCCCTACTAAGAGACTTAACTAGGGAAATATTGGGATGCACCTCTGCCACCTGATAAGAGGATCCAGTGGGAAGCATAGAAGAACTCTTTAGCAGCCCTCTCCAACCTGGATGTACCAAGGGGTCACTCTCGGTCAACCATTACGCCGTCCGGTTCCGGACATTGGCTTCCGAAGTAGAGTGGCCGGACAAGGCATTGGTCCCAGTGTTTTGGAGAGGATTGGCTGAGCATGTAAAGGATGCTCTAGCTACTAGGGAGGTTCCCACAAGTCTGGAGGAATTGATTGCAGTCTCCACCCGCATTGACCTCCGGTTTACGGAGCACGGGTTGGAACGTGCACAATCCAGACGAAGGGTTAATTTGGCTCCCACCTTCACCAAGCCACTGAGATACCCCGCACAGGAGCACATACCCTCCGAACCTATGGAGGTGTCCTGCACTGACTCCAAGCCACCACCGGTGCGTAGTTATGTACGTTGCTACCAGTGTCGACAACTTGGACACTCGGCCAGCACGTGTCCTTTGCGGGCAAAAAAACGCCCACGTCCGGTGGTCATAGGAGGTGGTCAGTCCAGCATGAAACCCTTCTCACCCAAACCTGTATTCTGGGGTACCTTAGACAGTGGTCCCCTCACCTGGGAGGTGGAGGTTATCGTGGATTCCGGGGCCGAAGAGAATTTTATGTCCTCAACCTTCGCCCAGAAACACGCTATCCCTCAGGTGTTGCTGCCTCAACCACTGACCATCATGGTGGTTAATGGGGCGCATTTGCCTACCCAGGTGACCCATCAGACAGTCCTACTTGGGCTTTCTATCTCTCTGTCCCATCGAGAGATCTTATCCCTGCTCATTTTGCCAGACGGTATTGACCAGGTGTTACTTGGTCTTCCACAACTCATCTCGCCAAGGATTGCAAGGTCAGTGTAAAATGCACAGAATGTGGCACCACAGATCATAACACTGCTCTACACACTGGCCCAGCTCCATCAAGTACACAAAACACGCCATCTGACAGTGAGTATGGCGGGGAGGAAAGGAACACTGATACATCTATGCCAGAGATCACTTCACAATGTACAGAAGTCTGTAAAGAGACCATAGACAGTAGGTCCTGATCAAAAATATGCCTCGTCAGAGTATACCCAAAAGGCCATAGAGACAAAGCTGTAAGACTATATGCTATTTTGGATGATCAAAGTAATCGATCCTTGGCTAGATCAACATTCTTTGACCTATTCAACATCAAAAGGACCAAGCACTCCCTACTCATTAAAGACGTGTGCAGGTACTGTGACATCAGCAGGCAGGAAAGCTGGTGACTACCAAATCGAGTCCTTAGATGGACAATTCTGCCTACCACTACCTACGATCATCGAGTGTAACCAGATCCCAGACAACAGATCTGAATTCCCTACGCCAGATGTAGCAATCCATCACGCTAACTTAAAACGCATAGCACACCTTATACTGGAACTCAACCATCAGGCCCAGATAATACTGCTGTTGGGAAGAGATATCTTACAGGTTCATAAAGTGGGATGTCATTTCAATGGACTTCCCAATGCTCCCTATGCCCAAAAGCTAGACCTAGGATAGGTCATAATAGGAAACGTATGCTTGGGATGCATGCACGCCGCATCTTCTGTGCCACGCATGCTGTCAAATACATTGGAGAAAGGACGCCATCTCTGTTTCAACCTTGTAACAAGTTCCATGTCAGAGAACTACCACACAGCATCCAACTACCCAATCATTTAATAGACTTTACTCACAACAGCAATATAGTGTCAGGAAGCTATGAGGATCAGTTAGGGTGTGCAGTCTTCCAGAGAACTAACTAGGACAACCAAGTGGCAATGTCAGTGGAGGACAAGTTGTTCTTAGAGATAATGGACAAGGGACTTGTTAAAGATGAGACCAATAGCTGGGTCGCACCTCTTCCCTTCAGAACCAACAGACCTCGTCTACTGGACAACAGAAATCAGGCATTAAAATGTTTTTCCTCTCTCAAACATAATCTGCAAAAGAAACCAGAGATGAAAGATCATTTGTTCTCCTTCATGTTAAAGATTTTCGAGAATTGTCATGCAGAGCTAGCTCCCACTCTCAAAGACTCTGAAGAATGCTGGTTCCTACCCATGTTTGGAGTATACCACCCTAAGAAACCAGATCAGATTAGAGTAGTGTTTGATTCCAGTGCTAAGTTTGATGATGTCTCCCTGAATGATGTTCTACTGACTGGACCAGACCTCAATAACAAACTCCTGGGAGTACTTTTGTGCTTCCGTAAGGATTCCATTGCCTTCATCGCTGACATCCAGCAAATGTTCCATTGTTTCTTGTGAGAGACAGAGACAGGAACTTCCTAAGATTCTTCTGGTACAGAGACAATGATCCTACTAAAGAAGTCACAGAGTATCGCATGAGAGTGCACATCTTTGGCAACAGTCCTTTACCTGCAGTCGCCATTTATGGTCTCAAAAGGTCAGCTCAAGAAGGAGAAACAGAATATAGATCAGATGTCAGACAATTCATAGACAAGGACTTTTATGTTGATGACTGTCTGGAAGCCATGCCTTCAAATGAGACCAGATATAAAATAATAGGAGGTGCGTTCGCCGCCCGGGGTCCACCGTGCAGTAGATGGTAAGACCGCTGCTGGGTAATGGCAGATGCACCAGAAGGTGAAGTAGTCGCTTGGCAGAAATAAATGTAAAGACGCTGGCCCTGTTAACATCACAGGAGCCGGCGTGTGGCGTCGCAGCCGCGAACACCAATAGCTGCTGTTAATGCAGCGCTGCAGCAACTATAGCCGCAAGCGTCGGCGCCGAGAACCGGGCTCCGACGGACGCTAGTGTAGGCGTGGAAAGCACAGTGGCGTGTAGCTTGCCACAATCTGGAGCTGACTAACCCAACACACAGTCACCATTCGTAGTATCCAAGGGAAGGGGTTTCATAATAAGTCAGTCACCAGTCTATGCATCCATCACCATACATACACAGCAACACAGCATAATATGCTACACTAGCACATGGCCGAGCCGCCATGCGGGCTTTTTATAGCCATGCACTTCCGGGACCTTCCAGTACCCTGGAAAGGACCAATCAGATCCGACACAGGACCTGAACATGTGACCCCTGCTCTCCAGTGAGGTCACCTTGCGGGCATGCCCAGTAGCACGGCATGAGGACTTAGCCTCTGGAGCGGTTCCCTGCAGAGCAGGTTGCGCTATCATTGCTGCACCAGAGGTGGCAGCAACATCCAGGCTGTCAGAGCGAGTCTGAGCAGTATGCCTGGCTCGCCGTGATTGCTGAGCAACACCCGGAGCATCTGTTCGCTGTGCAGAGTCAGGAATCCGACGCCTAACATACAGTCAGACACTTTCACCTTTCAGGTCAGCCAGGAAGAAAGGCCTTTCATATGTAGAGGTCCACCATCAATATTCTGTGCGATCCCTTGGTTTTCGCAGCTCCTGTCACTATATAAGGCAAGGCCCTACTAAGAGACTTAACTAGGGAAATATTGGGATGCACCTCTGCCACCTGATAAGAGGATCCAGTGGGAAGCATAGAAGAACTCTTTAGCAGCCCTCTCCAACCTGGATGTACCAAGGGGTCACTCTCGGTCAACCATTACGCCGTCCGGTTCCGGACATTGGCTTCCGAAGTAGAGTGGCCGGACAAGGCATTGGTCCCAGTGTTTTGGAGAGGATTGGCTGAGCATGTAAAGGATGCTCTAGCTACTAGGGAGGTTCCCACAAGTCTGGAGGAATTGATTGCAGTCTCCACCCGCATTGACCTCCGGTTTACGGAGCACGGGTTGGAACGTGCACAATCCAGACGAAGGGTTAATTTGGCTCCCACCTTCACCAAGCCACTGAGATACCCCGCACAGGAGCACATACCCTCCGAACCTATGGAGGTGTCCTGCACTGACTCCAAGCCACCACCGGTGCGTAGTTATGTACGTTGCTACAAGTGTCGACAACTTGGACACTCGGCCAGCACGTGTCCTTTGCGGGCAAAAAAACGCCCACGTCCGGTGGTCATAGGAGGTGGTCAGTCCAGCATGAAACCCTTCTCACCCAAACCTGTATTCTGGGGTACCTTAGACAGTGGTCCCCTCACCTGGGAGGTGGAGGTTATCGTGGATTCCGGGGCCGAAGAGAATTTTATGTCCTCAACCTTCGCCCAGAAACACGCTATCCCTCAGGTGTTGCTGCCTCAACCACTGACCATCATGGTGGTTAATGGGGCGCATTTGCCTACCCAGGTGACCCATCAGACAGTCCTACTTGGGCTTTCTATCTCTCTGTCCCATCGAGAGATCTTATCCCTGCTCATTTTGCCAGACGGTATTGACCAGGTGTTACTTGGTCTTCCATGGCTCCGTTGCCACTCTCCTCATATTGAGTGGGCATCAGGGAAAATACTGGCCTGGAGCAAAAATTGTGAGGGAAAGTGTCTGAAGGGCAGTCTTCAGGTGGCTTCCACTGAAGTGCCTGCGGATCTCTCCGCACTTCCTAAACCCTACCATCAGTACGCGGACGTCTTCTCCAAGAAATCTGTGGAGATGCTCCCGCCACACCGCCCATATGATTGCCCGATAGATCTCATGCCAGGCATAGAACCTCCTAGAGGCTGTGTGTATCCATTATCACTCCCTGAGACAGAAGCTATGTCTCAATACATCCGGGAGAACCTGGCTAGAGGTTTCATCAGGAAGTCGGTGTCGCCGGCTGGTGCCGGGTTCTTTTTCGTTCAGAAAAAGAGCGGAGAGTTACATCCCTGCATTGATTACAGAGGTCTCAATGCCATAACAGTGAATAACAAGTACCCTCTTCCGTTGATCTCTGAACTGTTTGACAGGTTGCGAGGGGCCCGGATCTTTACAAAACTATATCTACGGGGGCATACAACCTGATCCGCATTCGCGAGGGAGATGAGTGGAAGACAGTCTTTAACACCAGGGATGGCCACTATGAATATCTGGTCATGCCCTTTGGCCTATGTAATGCGCCAGCTGTCTTCCAAGACTTCGTCAACGACATCTTCCGCGATATACTGTCTACTTCAGTGGTGGTCTATCTGGATGATATACTCATCTTCTCGCCAGATTTGACCACTCACCGTAGAGACGTATGCAGGGTCTTCGACCGTTTACGGGCGAACTCTCTATACGCCAAGCTGGAGAAGTGTCAGTTTGAGCAGGAGTCCTTGCCGTTCCTGGGCTATATCATCTCGGCCCAGGGATTGGCTATGGATCCGGCCAAACTTCAAGCTGTGATGGACTGGCAAGAACCCCATTCACTCAAAGCGGTGCAGCACTTCTTAGGGTTCGTAAATTATTACCGCCAGTTTATACTGCACTTCTCCACATTGGTGGCTCCTTTGGTTGCTCTCACCAAGAAAGGAGCTAACCCTAATGCTTGGTCAGAACAAGTCTCCAAGGCCTTCTTGTCTATCAAATCCCACTTTGCTGGCGCTCCCATCTTACATCGTCCCGATGTGAACAAGCCATTTATTCTGGAGGTACAGTAGATGCCTCTTCCGTCGGTGCAGGAGCAGTCCTCTTCCAGAAGGATGCTCAAGGTCGGAAGCATCCTTTCTTCTTTTTCTCAAAGACCTTCTCACCGGCGGAGAAGAATTACTCCATTGGCGACAGGGAGCTGCTGGCCATGAAGTTGGCCTTTTCTGAGTGGAGACATCTCCTGGAGGGGGCTCGGTTTCCCTTCCAGGTATACACGGACCATAAGAATCTGGTCTATTTGCAAACGGCCCAGCGCCTGAACTCCCGTCAGGCTAGGTGGTCACTTTTCTTTTCCCGCTTCCGCTTCACCCTGCATTATCTCTCCGGAGAGAAGAATGTCCGTGCGGATGCTCTTTCACGCTCGGTGGTTTCGGCGGAAGAGGGAGAGGCTGAGCCTTGGCTTAGTCTCCCGTCTGAGAGTTTTACAACCGTGGCTCCAGTTTCACTCGAGTCAGTGCCACCGGGCAAGACCTTGGTTCCTCCTTGGTTCCTCCTCAGCTACGGCCGGAGGTCCTCGCCTGGGCACACGCCTCCAGGGTAGGTGGTCATTTTGGTAATAAACGGACCACCAAACTCCTGGCTAGGTCGTATTGGTGGCCACATATGGCTTGAGACGTTAAGGAATACGTGCAAGCATGCATTTCGTGTGCTCGGAACAGACCCTCTAGACAGAGGCCGGCGGGGCTGTTATATCCCCTGCCAGTGGCGGCTAGACCATGGGAGATGGTTGGCATGGATTTCATAGTTGACCTGCCCAAGTCTGGTGGCAGTACAGTCATCTGGGTGGTCACCGACCATTTTTCCAAAATGGTGCATCTGGTGTCACTCGCACAGCTGCCTTCCGCCCGTGGTCTTGCCACTTTGTTCATAAAGCACGTGTTCCGTTTACATGGCATGCTGGACAAAACTGTGAGTGACTGAGGTACCCAGTTTGTGTCCCGGTTCTAGAGGGAGCTCTGCAGCCAACTCAGCATTGAGCTAAATCTGTCCTCCGCCTACCATCCCGAGACGAACGGCTTGGTCGAGAGAGCCAATCAGACCTTGGTTTCCTACCTGAAGCATTTTGTCTCTGCCAGGCAGGATGACTGGGCATCCTTGCTACCTTGGGCTGAATTTGCCCTAAACAATGCAGTGGCTGATTCCACTGGTCAGATGCCCTTCCTCCTAAACTACGGTCAACATCCACGCATTCCTGTTCCGATGCCAGTGTCCTCCACTGACTCCAGAGTGGCAGACTGGGCAGTGAAGGCCCGGGAAATTTGGGATCGCACTCAGGATGCTATCCGTGCTTCTAAAGAAAGGATGAGGGCGTCCGCCGACACGTATCGGCGACCTGCTCCAAGCTTCTCCCCTGGCGACATGGTGTGGCTCTCCACCCGAAACATCAAACTACGAGTCGAGTCTCCTAAGTTTGCGCCGCGATATATTGGACCATTCAAGGTCATCCACTCAATGCCGACTTTTATTCCCCATTGACTTGCATTGGGGTCGGGTTTCGGACGAAACTCCGACTTTTTTTGCCCTAGTCGGACCAGTTTCATCTGAAACGAATTTTGTTTCACGAAACCCGATCCGACTAAAGTCGCTCAACTCTACCTGTTACCTCCGACTTAGAATTTTCTAAAAACCACATCATCCTCACTGTTCAAAGAGAAACCTACTTTGCAGAGATCCAATGTCTTATTAACACAGCTCCAAAAACAGCGAGCAGCATATTGAGAAAACTCGACCCCTTCATCAACAACAATGGCCTGCTGAGAGTAGGAGGCTGACTCAAAGAAGCTAAAATGGAGTTTGAGGAGAAATTCCCTCTTATACTTCCTGGAAAATGTCATGTTGCCTACTTGATTGTACAACATTACAACAATCTGGTCAAGCACCACGGAAGACTATTTACAAAAGGAGCCATCAGAACTGCGGCCTGTGTATTGTCGGTGCAAAGAAACTCATCAGTAGTGTCATCTACAAATGTATTACCTGCCGTAAGTTTCGTGGTTCGACTCAAACCCAAAAGATGGCTGACCTACCAACAGACAGACTCAGCCCAGACCCTTCTTTTACCAGTGTTGGTCTCGATATGTTTGGGCCTTGGACAGTTGTTATACGTCATACGAGGGGCAGCCAAGTCAATAGTAAATGTTGGGCTGTCATGTTTACCTGTATGTCAATCAGAGCCATCCACATAGAGCTCATTGAGCCCCTTGACACTTCTAGCTTCATCAATGCTCTAAGACATTTTATTGCTATCCGTGGTCCTATCAAGCATACACATTCGGATAGAGGTACTAACTTCGTTGGTGCAGCAAAAGAATTAGGAACACCTTTAAATCTAGACTATAAGACTCTCGAGAGGTTCCTCAGTGACTAAAGTTGCACATGGTCGTTTAACCCACCTCACTCTTCACACATGGGTGGATCTTGGGAACAAATGATTGCTCTAGTACAGAGAATTCTTGACTCCATTCTTCATCAAGAAGGAGCAGTGAGGCTTACCCGCGAAAGCATAATCACCTTCATGGCAGAAGCCACAGCTTTAATCAATGCAAGACCCTTGGTTTCAGTCCCTAACAACCCTGAGGAACCTTTGTTACTGACCTCAGCTACTCTCCTTACCCAGAAAACAGGACTGTCATATGCCCCTACAGGAGGATTCGACGCTAAGGACCTCTACAAGTGCCAATGGAGACAGGTACAAAGTCTTGCAAATACATTCTGGGACAGGTGGAGCAAATAATTTTTGTCTACCCTGCAGCCACAGATGAAGTGGCAATCTACTTGACCTAATCTGAGCATAAGTGACCTTGTTCTTGTGAAAGATTGTCAAATTCACCGGAACCAGTGGCCACTTGGTCTAGTTACCGCAACATTCCCGAGCAAGGATGGCAATGTCCGCAAAGTTGAACTAAGGATGACCAAAGGGAATGAACCTAAGACATTTTTCAAACCGGTATCCGAACTGATCCTACTGTTGCCTTCAGAAGAAAGGGATAGTGACATCCATTGATGTCAGACGGGGAGTGTTCTGTCTCCAACATCTAATTTGTAATCTCTGATTATCCGTTTGTATAATTTTACAGTAATTTACTAGTAAGAGTAGAGAGAAACTTACATATTCATAGACTTTATTTGTTTGAAGTGTTTTGGCTCCCTCTAGTGGCCAGTCATGTTTACGGTCCTATTTTCTGTTTTTCTATTTACTATGTCTGAATCTCCTCCCCTCTTTTTGCAATGCATTACGGTAGCTCAACCTCCATCTCCCTCCATTTTCCTCCATTTTTCTTCAGCTGGTATCCAAGAAGGAGCTCATCCATTGCTGTCCCTTGTGATTGCATTGCCGTTATGTACATATTGTCATGGTCATGTGTGTCTGAACACAGCGAGTACCGCAAGGTGAACCCATATGACACACGTGACCCTGGATACACCGCCTCCAGTTGGGCGAATTTAAATAATAAAACGTGCAGCTGGATACGCCGCCTCCAACTGGCGAATTTAGGTATTACACGTTATACATACAGTAGTCTGGAAACCCCGCCTCCAGTAAGGCGAATTTAAATAATAAAGGGGGAACCTGGGTAACATTGACAATGGTGGGCCCTGCAATAGGGAATAGGGAAGTGGAGACCTCCTGTACTCCCCTGAGCCAGTGTCCCTGCACTCCTAACGTTCCCTATGCCGGTTCCGAACCGGGCAACTCACAGGAGCCTAAAAACCCTAGCTCGCCCTGAACCTAAACCCTCACTAGGGAATTGGTTGGTGCGGAAACTAATCCCACCACTGCACTAAACACACGTTAGGGAAAATGACAATACAGGGGAAACACCACTTAGCTTTGCTCTGTTGCGTATGCTCCTAGCAACAGAGCCCACCACCTGTGTGCATCTTCTCCTCCACCCGGATCCATCACCATAACTGGATCCTTCACCATAGTGCAGCCTTGGAGCAGAGTCCACCATCAATTGCAGAAGTCCAGTAACAGAGTCCCAAAGATGAGTTCAGCTCCTGCCCAAAAAGTCAAGCATGCTTGAGTCCAGCTCTCAGCAACCAAGTCCCTCATGCTGAGTGCAACTCTCTCCATAGTCGTCATTCCACCAAGTCATGCAAGCACTTCCTGCCAACACCATAAACTGACTGTGACTCCACCACGCCATGCCAGACCTTCTTGCAGACCACATAGCTGCCACTCGTCCCTTCTGGCTGGGCTGCGCAGGACTCATGTTCAGCTCCTTCCTCACACAGGCTTGCTTCCCAAATGATGAACACAATATCACCAACAGTGATTGAACACACCAGACTCTCATTTATAGAGCATCACACCTGTTTTATAATTACGTGCACATTAAACCAAAGAAACTAAAGTGCACTACCGCTCACCACCACCGGGGCGACTTAGAATGAACGACACCACGTGTAATAATTCTAATGGCCACCGGGGGCAATCACATCACTTTGGCACCTAGCCAAAGGAAAAAAAGTTCACTTATCTATTTAAACTGTCAGATCCATGCTGGATCATGACAATTATGCTTTCTATAGGTCATTTCTGTCCTAATGTTAGCCTAGCATAGTCAGCTGTATCCCTGGTCAGTTCTAGTTTTTAACCTTCATTCACAATGTATAACATGTATAATATGTATTTCTGCTGTACCATGCACTGATTGTATGTATATGATTGTTTACAGTTTCACCGCATCAATATACCATCACGTTCAATAAAATCACAGACTCAACCACAATCTCCTTATTGGACTCTGATATAGCAGTTTATCTGCCTGTATAGCTACATGAGTCTGCTTCATTTAGTGAGGACAGAACAAAGTATTTACATCTATTCTATTCTAACTTGTCATTCTGTGATTATACTGTACGCGGCAGATGATTTGCCGGCTTTTAATCTATCTATCTCTATCTAGTTATCTAGCTATCAAATATGTTCCACAAGTGGATGTATTATAAAAAAAAGTGTTCCCCTGCTGAGGTAAACTTGTCAATGTGCCCCTGCTGTTTGCTGTGTAATGGCTGTGTCTCACAGTGCACGGAACATGGTCTGATCATACCACATCTCCTGGGCAAAGGAGGAAGCAAAAGAGAGGATACCTACAGAACAGCATGGGATCACAGATGCTGTTTTCTACAACGTAAAACCCTTTTAAAACCAGGCATGGAAATGTTTTACCTTAGGCTGGAGTCACACTTGCCATATGGAAAATCGTTCTGAGTCTCCCTGCCGAGAGTTGCAGGAGTGTAATGCGAGTGTCATTCGAGTGCAGTCTGATTTCTCACACCTAGCATCCGATCTACATCCGAATGCAGTGCGATAGCTATCAGATTGCAATGCAATTTTAACATGAGCCTTTACATATATCAATTCTCTGTCATTTACACATGGTTTTCAAACGAAATATTCTTCAAAACACACACACATTCAAAAGAGAGGAGCTTAGGGCCAGCGCATGTTGTGAAGGGGTTAAAACCAATTAATCTAAACATAAGACTAATTGCGCATGTACTAAATATAAACTCATTACTTTTTTACCATTGGAAGCAAGTTGTATGCCATATTTCCTGGGATAATACAGAAGAGAAAACAAAAATACAAATACTATCTCTTCCAATCACTTCAGAAAACCTTTGTTGTGTATGTACTGTTATTTTTTGAAAAATGTTAGGATTCATAAACCAGTGTAAGATACATGTCTACGTGGCCAAGATTTTTTTTCACAGACAGAAACACAATGACATAAATGAGCCTGACAATGTTTAGGAAAAGCAAATCCGTTTTTCTAGTTTTAGCTCTTGCACAGTAAGGCCTGTTTCACAAATCAGTTTTTCCAGATCAGTCAAAATCCGCCAAAAAGTGAAAATGGCAGATCCGCTAAAAATGTGTAAAAACGGATGACAGCGGATGGTACGGATCCGTTTTTTTATGGATCCGCTATACGGATTTTTGTACGGATCTGTCTAAAACCGGATCCGTTCCATCCGCTGGCATCTGTTTTTTCCATCCATTGGTTCCATTTTCTGACGGATCCATTTTTCTACACCTCCAAAATGGGATGCTCCCAAATATGATTGGCTCTTGGAAAATGCTCCTAAATGTGATTAGCTCATGGAAACTAGGGGAAACTATATCTATGGTGTTGTAAAACAATATCTTTGAAAGGTTTTTGAGCAAGTGGCAGAGATGGAAGGAGTCCTTGCGAATATTAACAGCTTCTGTGTGGAATTTGATTTTCACTGCAATTGGTTGGCAATTATTGCTCTCCAGAGGGAGAAAAGAAGACTGCGACTCCTGTGTCTCCACCGCATGAAGAGACGACGGCAGTGGATTCATCCAGTAAATGCACAGAGATTTACCCTTGGCGTGTTTTCTACACTGTATCTGGAATTGAGGGATAATACAGACAAGTTCTTCAATTATGTGCGGATGAAGCACGACCTGTTTGAGATATTGGTGCAACGTGTTGGAGCGCAAATCCAGAGAAGGGACACCTACATGCGCTTTTCTATTTCACCGACGGAGCGTTTGATGGTGACCCTTCGGTACGTTATCTATTTTTTAAAAGTTTTCAGATTCTGCAGACTTTTATTGTTATGTTATGGCTTGTAGTTTGTATTAATTTTACTTTTTTCCCTTTTGTTACCAGATTCCTGGCAACTGGAGAATCCTTCACCTCCCTCCATTACCAGTTCTGGCTCGGGATTTCAACAATATCTGGAATTGTCCAACAGATGTGCCGGGTATTGTGGGATTGTCTACACGAGGAGTACATCCCACAGCCAACACAGGAGAGGTGGCTGGAGATTGCAGACAGCTTTCAAGAAATCTGCCAGTTTCCAAATTGTGCTGGTGCAGCTGATGGGAAGCATATACGGATTGTGAAACCCATTGGATCTGAATCTGAATTTTTCAACTACAAGAAATTCTTCTCCATTGTACTGAAGGCTATTGCAGACTCCAAATGCAAATTTATTGCCGTGGACATTGGTGCGTATGGTCGATCAAATGATTCTCAGGTGTTCAAGATGTCCGCAATGGGCCGTGGTTTGTATGGAGAGAATTTTGATTTCCCACATCCAAGACCACTCCCTGGAACAACAGGCCCACCAATGCCATTTGTGTGTGTTGGTGATGACGCTTTTCAACTGTCCAAAAATCTTCTCAAGCCATATGGTAGTCATGGATTGACACACAGCAAAAAAATATTTAACTATCGATTGACAAGAGCGCGAAGAGTGGTGGAGTGCGCTTTTGGGATTTTAACTGCAAAATGGAGAGTGCTCTTAATGGCCATAAAAATGAAAACTGAGACTGTGGATGAGGTGTTGAAGGCATGTGTCATCCTGCACAATTTTGTACTTTCAAAGGAACCTGTTTCCATGGAAGAAAATGTTTGTGAAACCACCTTGTGGGATTATCAGCAGACAAGTGTTCGGAGTACTGTGTCAGTGTCAAGAATGAGGGACACATTTGCGGATTATTTTCTGTCACCAGAAGGAAGAGTCGACTGGCAAGGTATATATATATTTTTTTTTTACCAAGGTTCCTTTGAAAAACTGTAGTAATTTTTCCTTTTTTAGTTTTGATACCTTTACACTAATTGTGGGTAATAAGTGTTGTGTTTTTTTACCTTTACACCACCAGTGTACTTTACCAAGTGTTGTGTTGTGTTTTTTGTACCTTTACACCACCATTGTACTTTGAAATGTTACCACGTGTTGTGTATTTGTATCTGTACACCACCGGTGTACTTTCAACCTTTTACCAAGAACTAAAGAAAAAAAGGACACTACACAATAAAATTGTTTTGAAACAAAAACGTGTTCATTTTTGCATTTTTTAAAATACTGTTATTTTAATTTTTTATAAAAAAAACCTGTTATTTAAATATTTTAGAAAAATGTTTAATTTTTTAACAAAGTTAAAGATGCCGGTATTGTTGGGTGGAGATATCATCGGAGGGGTTAACAAGGTTGACCACATCGAGGGGGGGTGGAGGACTGGGAACGGAGTTGGTGAGGATCAGAAGTGGAAGGGGGGTTGAAAACATGAGGTTGGGTCGGGAGTTGATGGACAGAGGAGGTTTGTGGGGACATTGAAGGTGTGTGTAGGGGTGGGTATGGTGAGGGCATTGGAGTATAATGTAATGGAGAAGGAAGGTACTGGGAAGAATGGAATGGGGAACTAGAGAAAGGAGAAGGAGTAGGAGGATGGATGGTTGGTCGGCATGTAAGCGGTTTGCCATGTTCCACAGCGGCTCCCGTGGTTGGACAACCTCAATGAGGGAGTCCACATCTATGATGATACCCTCTTCCACATGTCTGTGGGGAGCACGCTGTGAAACCTGTGAAGAAAAAAAATAAGCAAAAAAAATGATTACATTCAAACACATGAGGTTCATTAATCAATCACCCAAATAAAGGGTTACTTACCGTTCGCCGACCACCAGAGGCATCACCTAGACGATGCTGGGATGTCCTGGGAGTTGCTCTAGTGTGGGCACCGGATTTTGTTTGTGTTGGGTGTAGCATTATGTATGTATGTATGTAAGTGAGTTTTTGTATATGCTAAGCTTACACTCTGCGCGCCCCCTCCATGCATTTCTCCACCCTGCATGTCTCCTCCTGGAAGCTCCTCAGATTCAGCTTTCTGTGAAAACATAATACATGCATATAGAGTTAGAAAAAAAAGGAAAATAAGAGTAAAAAAAACAAAAACAAATTATTTACCTCAGTTCGCTGATGACGTGAGGGGGAGCTCTCAGAAGAAGACATTGCTGCGGCCTGGCTTGCGGTTCTGCGGCGGTGTGGCTGGCGGGTCCTTCCTGAACAGATCTGCAAGTATAAAGACACTTGTTAAGCTAAGCTTTCAGGCCTTTATACTTACTGGGAAAACTGAAGGTTTTCCTATGTGGGTCTGGTGGCTCTGCTGCAGCCTGGCAGGTCCTTCCTGAATGGATCTGCAAGTATAAAGACACTTGTTAAGCTACTATACAAAGGATAACAAAAGCTTTCAGGCCTTTATCCTTACCGGGAAAACTGTAGGTTTTCCTATGTGGGTCTGGTGGCTCTGCTGTGCCCTGGCTGGTCCTTCCTGAACGGATCTGCAAGTATAAAGACACTTTTTAAGCTACTATACAAAGGATAACAAAAGCTTTCAGGCCTTTATACTTACTGGGAAAACTGAAGGTTTTCCTATGTGGCTCTGGTGGCTCTGCTGCGGCCTGGTGGGTATGCTGCGGCCTGCTGGGTTCTTCCTGAACGGATCTGCAAGTATAAAGAGAATTTTAATAACATAAAAACAATCTTCATTGGTATTAATGTGTGTAATTCCCTGAAACTCTCACTGAGAGTATACCCAAGTGTTTGCATGTGTGTAAAGTCCCTGAAAATCTCTCACTGAGCGTGTAACCACACTGTGATTGCATGTGTGTAATTCCCTGAAACTCTCACTGAGAGTAAACCCAAGTGTTTGCATGTGTGTAAATTCCCTGAAAATCTCTCACTGAGAGTGTAACCACACTGTGATCGCATGTGTGTAATTCCCTGAAACTCCCACTGAGAGTAAACCCAAGTGTTTGCATGTGTGTAAATTCCCTGAAAATCTCTCACTGAGAGTGTAACCACACTATGATTGGATGTGTGTAATTCCTTGAAACTCTCACAGAGAGTATACCCAATGGTTTGCTTGTGTGTAAATTCCCTGAAAATCTCTCACTGAGAGTGTAACCACACTATGATTGGATGTGTGTAATTCCCTGAAACTCTCGTAGAGAGTATACTCAAGTGTTTGCATGTGTGTAAATTCCCTGAAAATCACTGAGAGTAACCACACTGTGATTGGATGTGTGTAATTCCCTGAAACTCTCGTAGAGAGAATACCCAAGTGTTTGCATGTGTAAATTCCAATCTCGAACTTGAGAGTATAACCACACTTGTATACCAAAAACCAACACTTAATATACCTTTTTTGTACGTATACCCATACTTAATTTTACCTGGTTTTAAAATAATACTACGGACAGTTTTTATATACAGTTTTTATTATTTTTTTTTCACAAGTAGGAGCTACTCTGCTCTTTATTTTAAATACCACAATAAATGAAAAATAAAAAAACAGTGATATACTACAGAAACACCACATACAACACCACAGTTACACCACATACAATACACAACACAATCACAGCACAATTGCAAATATGCAAATAAAATTACAGTACTATGAAAATAAAATTCAGTACACATGCAACAGAAAAACAATTAAAGTATGAAAAAAAAGCATAATAAAAATACACACACACACAGACATGCAACACTGGGAGGCCACTAACAAACATGCAGGAAGGCAGACCACACAAATACGCAGGCCACACACACACAGACAGGCCACATACACACAGGCAGGCAAGCCACAGAAACACGGAGCACTCTGCATGGGTGGCTAGCGTGTACCAGCGAGCGATCCACGGACCTGTATATGTGGCAGTCCACGTTTATGTGGTTTATGAGATGAACCTCATTCTGATGTCTATGGATCATTATTCCCACAGATAAATTCTTCAAAAAGGCGTTATAGCCGAAACGTTGAAAAATTTTTTCTGTGGATCATGTGTCATATCTTCTTTTTGGTCTATCATATGGCATTATGATATACAATAAACTTTGTTCTTGGATCATTTGAATTCTTTCTTTTTGTGTGCTGAGGTTATTTGTATTATTTTCAATATTGGATTTTTACCTCTGAGTAGAGTTGAGCGAAACGGGTCGAAAAAATTCAAAAGTCGCCGACTTTTGGCAAAGTCGGGTTTCATGAAACGAAACCCGACCCTAGGATGAGGTCGGCCACGAGGTCGGCGACTTACGCGCCAAAGTCGCGTTTCAAAAGTTTGTTTTGCGCTCTTTTTCAGCCAATCAGGATCCACGGACACTGTAGGCAACGTGATGACATAGGCACGGGTCACCACCATCTTTCAGAAGGGCATGCAAGTGATTGGCTTGCTTTGGTGGGCGTCACAGGGGGTATAAAAGGGCGTGCACGCCGACCGCCATGTTACTCATGCTGATCTCAGAATAGGGAGAGCTGCTGCTGCTGCTGATTTTGTAGGGAGAGCGTTAGGCAGGGAAGAAGACACCAAAAACTGCTTCTGCTGCTAGCGATTTTGCCTGTACAACACACCAGTCACTGTGCAGTGCAAGGGGAGGCTATATAGTGGTGTATCAGTGGTGTTGGTTGTTGGGCTGCCTTCTAAGGCTTCCTGACATTCCTGCATTGCTGTTTACCCACTGCTCCGCAAACTGCTTTTTTAAAAGCAATCCCAATTTTTTTTTTTGTCCTGCTGAGAAGAAGAAAAAAAAAACTGCTTCTGCTGCTAGCGATTTTGCCTGTACAACACACACCAGTCACTGTGCAGTGCAAGGGGAGGCTATATAGTGGTGTATCAGTGGTGTTGGTTGTTGGGCTGCCTTCTAAGGCTTCCTGACATTCCTGCATTGCTGTTTACCCACTGCTCCGCAAACTGCTTTTTTAAAAGCAATCCCAATTTTTTTTTTTGTCCTGCTGAGAAAAAAAAAAAACTGCTTCTGCTGCTAGCGATTTTGCCTGTACAACACACCAGTCACTGTGCAGTGCAAGGGGAGGCTATATAGTGGTGTATCAGTGGTGTTGGTTGTCGGGCTGCCTTCTAAGGCTTCCTGACATTCCTGCATTGCTGTTTACCCACTGCTCCGCAAACTGCTTTTTTAAAAGCAATCACAATTTTTTTTTTTGTCCTGCTGAGAAGAAGAAAAAAAAACTGCTTCTGCTGCTAGCGATTTTGCCTGTACAACACACCAGTCACTGTGCAGTGCAAGGGGAGGCTATATAGTGGTGTATCAGTGGTGTTGGTTGTTGGGCTGCCTTCTAAGGCTTCCTGACATTCCTGCATTGCTGTTTACCCACTGCTCCGCAAACTGCTTTTTTAAAAGCAATCCCAATTTTTTTTTTTGTCCTGCTGAGAAGAAGAAAAAAAAACTGCTTCTGCTGCTAGCGATTTTGCCTGTACAACACACACCAGTCACTGTGCAGTGCAAGGGGAGGCTATATAGTGGTGTATCAGTGGTGTTGGTTGTTGGGCTGCCTTCTAAGGCTTCCTGACATTCCTGCATTGCTGTTTACCCACTGCTCCGCAAACTGCTTTTTTAAAAGCAATCTCAATTTTTTTTTTTGTCCTGCTGAGAAGAAAAAAAAACTGCTTCTGCTGCTAGCGATTTTGCCTGTACAACACACCAGTCACTGTGCAGTGCAAGGGGAGGCTATATAGTGGTGTATCAGTGGTGTTGGTTGTTGGGCTGCCTTCTAAGGCTTCCTGACATTCCTGCATTGCTGTTTACCCACTGCTCCGCAAACTGCTTTTTTAAAAGCAATCACAATTTTTTTTTTTTGTCCTGCTGAGGTACTGAGCGTGCATTTTTTCACACCATACAGCGGTGTACGCTCCTCACACAGTACCGTGTAACGGCTGTTATCACAGCCACAGTGAAGCTATCAGTGAGTCACTCTGTGAGAATAAGTCGAGGACATGTTCCGTTCTTACAGACCTGCACTCTAGGGAGATTCCAATTCTGCCCAATTCTACATACACCTTGTAGTTTGTGATACACTAGCCAATTTCTTCCTGTGACATAGCGCTCAGATATTCAGTGGGCCTCACACAATCCATAAGTGTCCAGTGTCCACAAGTGTGTGCAGAAATTCAAAATCTCCCTTATCCTCTAGTCACTTTGGTCACAGCTCTGCCATTGAGCCTGTGACAGAGCGCTCAGATACTAGTCAGTGGGCCTCACACAATCCATAAGTGTCCAGTGTCCACAAGTGTGTGCAGAAATTCAAAATCTCCCTTATCCTCTAGTCACTTTGGTCACAGCTCTGCCATCGAGCCTGTGACAGAGCGCTCAGATACTAGTCAGTGGGCCTCAAACAATCCATAAGTGTCCAGTGTCCACAAGTGTGTGCAGAAATTCAAAATCTCCCTTATCCTCTAGTCACTTTGGTCACAGCTCTGCCATCGAGCCTGTGACAGAGCGCTCAGATACTAGTCAGTGGGCCTCACACAATCCATAAGTGTCCAGTGTCCACAAGTGTGTGCAGAAATTCAAAATCTCCCTTATTCTCTAGTCACTTTGGTCACAGCTCTGCCATCGAGCCTGTGACAGAGCGCTTAGATACTAGTCAGTGGGCCTCACACAATCCATAAGTGTCCAGTGTCCACAAGTGTGTGCAGAAATTCAAAATCTCCCTTATCCTCTAGTCACTTTGGTCACAGCTCTGCCATCGAGCCTGTGACAGAGCGCTCAGATACTAGTCAGTGGGCCTCACACAATCCATAAGTGTCCAGTGTCCACAAGTGTGTGCAGAAATTCAAAATCTCCCTTATCCTCTAGTCACTTTGGTCACAGCTCTGCCATGGAGCCTGTGACAGAGCGCTCAGATACTAGTCAGTGGGCCTCACACAATCCATAAGTGTCCAGTGTCCACAAGTGTGTGCAGAAATTCAAAATCTCCCTTATCCTCTAGTCACTTTGGTCACAGCTCTGCCATCGAGCCTGTGACAGAGCGCTCAGATACTCAGTGGGCCTCACACAATCCAAAAGTGTCCAGTGTCCACAAGTGTCTGCAGAAATTCAAAATCTCCCCTGTCCTATAGACACCTTGTTTTACATACTATATAGTTTGTTGGATTTTGTTTACATTTCTACCAAAAATGAGGAAGGCTGGTGGAAGAGGCTGTGGAATTGTGCGGGGGTTGGCAGCTGGTAATGATGGTGTTGGTGGTGGATCTGATGGTAGTGGCAAGAGCAAAATAGGACCGAATGCAGGAGGTGTTGAGCCTGCGTCATCGTCTGGCTACATAAGGCCTCGAACGCTTAGTTTTCTAGGAGTTGGCAAACCGCTTTTAAAGCCAGAGCATCAGGAAAAAGTTTTGTCTTACATTGCTGACTCAGCCTCCAGCTCTATCGCCTCCTCTTCTTCAGTTGTAAAAAGTAAAAGCACTGAGTCGTCATTGGAGGCTCATGTTCATGAACCACACCTTTCCTTGTGTCCTTCACCCCAACCAAGATTGAAGGATGACGCAGGCCATACTACTGATTACTCCATGGAGCTGTTTTCACATACCATGCCTGGATTATCAAGTGAAATGGTGAATTACCCAGGCCAAGATGAATCTGACATGGAGTGCACTGATGCACAGCCGCTGATGGATGATTCTGCTGGTACATTCACTCAGAGCACTACATTGTCCTCGCAGTGTACAGAGCCAGATTCTGACCCTGATGAGACTCAGGTGCCCCTTCCCGCACACTATACCACCATACATGGTGACACAGAGGAAGGTGCACATGACATAGAAGAGGAGGTGATGGATGACCCAGTTGTTGACCCAGATTGGCATCCATTGGGGGAAGAGGGTGCTGCTTCCAATAGCTCAGATGAGGAGCATCCACAGAAGACATCGACATCGCAACAGCTGTTATCTGGCAGGCCCGGAGCACTCCAAACACAGGTTCCAAACATCAAAAGAGTTGCTGGACAGCTTGTCCAGAGGGTCAAAAGATCACAGCGTGCTAGGCCGCAAAATGTCTGCCAAAGTAGGAAGAGTGCAGTGTGGCACTTTTTTGAACAAAATCCTCATGATCAGGCCAAGGTTATCTGTAAGAAGTGCGCAAAGACCTTTAGCCGAGGGAAAAATCTGAAAAATTTGAATACCAGTTGCATGCTTAGACATTTAACCAGCATGCACTTGCAAGCGTGGACACAACACCAAACCTCAAGTGCCACATGTGCAACTGATCACAACGAAGGTAGTCAGCAACGCTACATTGTTTCCCCCACTGTAAGCCCACCGGTTAGCACTGCAGCAAATGTTGAGGTGTCGGTGCAATGCCACAGCAGTCAGGGAATCCCACTGTTATATCAACGAAAGACTGATTCTAGGCCATCAGAAAGAAAAACAACTCCATCACCATCATCAACCCTCTCTCAGTCCGCCCTGTCCACCGCTACTTCCACCATATGCAGCTCTCAAGTCCAGCTCACCCTCCCAGACACTATGAGTAGGTCAAGAAAGTACTCAGTCTCTCATCCGCGTACACTGGGTTTGAACGCCCACATTGCCAAACTAATCTCGTTTGAGATGATGCCCTTTCGGTTGGTGGAAAGCGCAGCTTTCCGCGAACTCATGGCCTATGCAGTACCACGCTATGACCTACCCAGTCGCCACTTCTCTCGCAAAGCCATCCCAGCCCTCCACCATCATGTGAAAGACCGCATTGTCCATGCACTCAAGCAGTCAGTGAGCGGAAAGGTGCACCTCACAACTGATGCATGGTCCAGTCAGCATGGCCAGGGCCGTTACGTGTCAATCACTGCGCACTGGGTTAATGTGGTGGATGCAGGGTCCACGGGGACAGCGGTGGTGGGACAGTGCTGCCTAGCCCACGGTATAGGAAACAGTTGGCTGTAGGCGTTCGACCCTCCTCCTCCTCCTCCAGAAGCGAAAGCTCGTCCACAGAGCGCAGTCGTACGAGCACTCCATCTGCAGCTGCCACTGTTGCACACGATGTGTCCCCCTATCGAGCAGCTAGTGGAAAGCGTCAGCAGGCTGTGTTGCAGATGATGTGTTTGGGCGACAGACACACCGCCGAGGTACTGGCCGAGTACTTGAAGCAACAAACTGAGTCATGGCTGGGCAGTGTACATCTTGAGGCAGGCAAGGTAGTTAGTGATAACGGCCGTAATTTTGTGGCAGCCATAGCCCTTTCAAAACTCAGCCACATACCTTGCTTGGCTCACACCTTGAACCTGGTGGTGCAGTGCTTCCTCAAAAATTATCCGGAGTTAACAGCCCTGCTCCAGAAGGTGCGAAGACTGTGCGCGCACATCCGCCGGTCGCCTGTACACTCCGTTCGTATGCAGAAGCTGCAGCGATTGCTCCACCTTCCCAACCACCGCCTCATTATCGACATTGCAACAAGGTGGAACTCCACCCTGCACATGGTGGAGCGGCTGTGCGAGCAGAGGCAGGCCATAATGCATTTGTGGGAGGATACACGGCCAGGCACTTTGAGAGCAGACATGGAGTTGACAGGTGTGCAGTGGTCGAAGCTGAAAGACCTCTGTAAAGTCCTTCAGTGTTTTGAGGAATGCACACGGCTGGTAAGCGCAGACGACGCCATCCTAAGCATGAGCATCCCACTTATGCGTCTGCTCATGCAAACTTTGACGCACCTTAAGGAGCAGGCGTCTGCAGCCAATGTTGATGAGGAGGAAGAGGAGGAGGGAATCCTTGATGACATTCAGCCATTGTCTGCTCAGGGACCTCTCCTGGACGAGGTGGAGGAAGAAGAGGGGAGGAGGATGCATCTCGTGGGGCAAGTGAAAATGTTGGCGTGGCAAGGTCTGGTACAGGGTTTGTGCGTGACTGGAGGGATGTGGATTTGCCAGAAAGTGCTCCTCCAACCAGCACTCGCAGTGCATCATTGACACCGGAAACATTGGCCCACATGTCAGATTATGCCTTGCGGATCCTAAAAAGGGAGCCCTGCATTGCCAAAATGATGAACGATGATTACTACTGGTTGGCCAGCATCCTGGATCCACGCTATAAAGGCAAATTACAAAACATCATGCCACAGGAGAACCTTCACCTAATATTGGCTAATAAACAAGCAACTCTGGTAAATCGGTTGCTTGAGGCATTCCCAGCACACAGCAGCGGTGATGGTTCTCACACGAGCCGTACGGGCCAGGGGCAGCTTGGCAGAGGTGTTCGTGGTGCACACAGCAGAAGTGGCATTGGAGACAGGGGTTTCATGACAATGTTGTGGACTCATTTTTCAAATACCGCTCACACAACTGGTAATACTGCATCGATGGAAAGTGACAGGAGACAGCAGTTGTCAACTATGGTTACAAACTACTTTTCCTCCCATATCGATGTTCTCCCACACAGGTCATTCCCCTTTGACTATTGGGCCGCTAAACTGGACACCTGGCCTGAATTGGCCCAATATGCCTTACAGGAGCTCGCTTGCCCAGCTGCAAGTGTGCTATCGGAAAGAGTCTTCAGTGCAGCTGGATCAATCCTGACAGAAAAAAGGACCCGTCTGTCAACCCAAAATGTGGATGATCTAACCTTCATTAAAATGAACCATGCATGGGTTTCCAAGGATTTTGTCCCACCTTCCCCTGATGACACATAGGGTGACAGAAAAATGGCTTGCTTTGGTCCACCTCTTCCTGGGACTTCACCTATTTCGCCTTTCGCAACAGCTGAATGTCCAACATCAACATATGCCACTTTCTAAAACTCCCTAACTGTGCTGCCTCCCCCCCCATGGCCGGGGTCACCACCTAGCGCATGACACCATGCGAGTGCCGTTGCCCTGGACAGGTGGGTAGGCCGACTCTTGGGCGCGGGCACTGGCACAGGGTCCCTCATAGTGCAATCAAGTGTCTCTGACGGTGGTGGTGCACACCCGCCGTCAGACACACTGCTGTACTATGAGGGGCCCAGTGCCAGTACCGACGCCCACGAGTGGGCCCCCCTTGCTTGGGCAGGGCCCCAGCATTTGCAATCTTTACCTCTCCCTGCTCCTCCGCTGTGTAATCTGGGCCGTCAAATCCATACTGTGCCTGACACCGTCTGAGCCTGCCTCCTGATGTATAGACATATATTTTGAATGTGTACGCTATCCATACATGTTATCTGGGGATACGGTACCCTTTCTAACCTTTGTGCAATCACGTGCAATCCATACTGGGCCTAACACCGTCTGAGCCTGCCTCCTGATGTATAGACATATATTTTGAATGTGTACGCTATCCATACATGTTATCCGGGGATATGGTACCCTTTCTAACCTTTGTGCAATCACGTGCAATCCATACTGGGCCTAACACCGTCTGAGCCTGCCTCCTGATGTATAGACATATATTTTGAATGTGTACGCTATCCATACATGTTATCCGGGGATACGGTACCCTTTCTAACCTTTGTGCAATCACGTGCAATCCATACTGGGCCTAACACCGTCTGAGCCTGCCTCCTGATGTATAGACATATATTTTGAATGTGTATGCTAACCATACATGTTATCCGGGGATACGGTACCCTTTCTAACCTTTGTGCAATCACGTGCAATCCATACTGGGCCTAACACCGTCTGAGCCTGCCTCCTGATGTATAGACATATATTTTGAATGTGTACGCTATCCATACATGTTATCCGGGGATACGGTACCCTTTCTATCCTTTGTGCAATCACGTGCAATCCATACTGGGCCTAACACCGTCTGAGCCTGCCTCCTGATGTATAGACATATATTTTGAATGTGTACGCTATCCATACATGTTATCCGGGAATACGGTACCCTTTCTAACCTTTGTGCAATCACGTGCAATCCATACTGGGCCTAACACCGTCTGAGCCTGCCTCCTGATGTATAGACATATATTTTGAATGTGTACGCTATCCATACATGTTATCCGGGGATACGGTACCCTTTCTAACCTTTGTGCAATCACGTGCAATCCATACTGGGCCTAACACCGTCTGAGCCTGCCTCCTGATGTATAGACATATATTTTGAATGTGTACGCTATCCATACATGTTATCCGGGGATACGCTACCCTTTCTAACCTTTGTGCAATCACGTGCAATCCATACTGGGCCTAACACCATCTGAGCCTGCCTCCTGATGTATAGACATATATTTTGAATGTGTACGCTATCCATACATGTTATCTGGGGATACGGTACCCTTTCTCACCTTTGTGCAATCACGTGTAATCCATACTGGGCGTGAGAACGGCTGGCGAGCTTTTAAGCAAGCTACAGCACCTGTGGTTTGCACACGTAAGTTTTTAATTTTTTCAGGAATGACGGTTAGGCCTAATTCCGGAACTGCGGTTGACCTGCACTTACTGGGAAATCATCGTTTGCGGGTAATAATTGTAATCAGTGATCCCCATCACTAACGTTGTTCAGCGGGTTATCTGCACCTGTAAGCGACAAACGCTGGCCTTTTCAGTGTAGCGCACATGCAGCCACGGACATGTAAGGGCATGACACACCAGTTATTGGCCAATCTCATGTTCCAGAGCCTCACGTGTCCCTCTAGTAAGCCGGACTCGGACTGCGGGGCATGACGGAGTCTCGTTCGTTAACGGAATTAAGCTTGCAATGTGTGCATCTGTTCTGTAGCTGGCATGGTTGAGGTTTCCCAGGTGGAGTCGAATTTAACCGTAGGCTCCACTCCTGGTGGTGCCCTTCTGGACATTCCTTTAAGGTTCAGCTTTGCAACCATACTGCCCACGTAAAACAAACACTTTGCCTTCATGAACGCTGTTTGGAGAGTCATGACTCGTGGGAATAACACCGCCCAATCAGTTAACCTGCTAGAGAGATCCTTCGTTGCTCCCAAGCATGACATCACAATCCCTAGGAGGAAGGTAATGCCACTGTGGCGACCGTACTCCTGGGTGCGACACAAGTGCACTGATGCCCAGCCACTGCTCGATGAATCTGCTGGTACATTGACCCAGACCACTACATTCCCCTCGCACGCTACACGGCCTGAATCTGACCCTGAGGAAACTCAGGTTACCCTTCCCACATACAGTTCCATCTTACACGGTGACAAAGAGGAAGCTGCAGATGAAAGTGCAGGTTCGGCCCACCCGCCATCAGACACACCACTGTACTCTCAGGGGCCCTGTGCCAGTGCCGTCGCCAACGAGTGGGCCCCCCCTGCTTGCTCAGGATCACAGCACTTGCAAGGTTGAAATACTGTGCAGTGAGATGGAAGATGGGGACGACGAGGAGTCCAGACTAGTACAGGGATTCCCTAGCGAGGAGACTTATTTGATTGTTTTCAATGTTGGGACAGCAATTTTTGTGGAGCACTATACTCTGGAGAATGATAGATGGGGCCCACCATACACTGGAACATTCCAAAGGTGGACATCAGACACTGGAGCAGCATTTACAGGGCCCATTATACACTAGAGCATTAGAAATGGGGCCCATTATGTTTGGAGCATTATTTGGGCCCATGAGACAGTGGAGCTTCATCCATGGGGACCAACATATACTGTAGCATTATGTGGAGCTCATCATATACTGTTTCAAACATTATATGGGACCAATGATTCTGTATGGAGAAATAGATGGGCCTCGTCATGAGATGTAAAAAGTGAAGTATTTTTCATTGTACTATACCGCTATTTCTCTGCCGTATCGGAGCATGATGAGTTGTGGTATGTGTTAAAGGGGCGCTCTTTCGCCCAGGGCACATGAAAACCTGGAGCCAGCCCTCCCCCCCACAACTTTAGCCAAATAACCCCCATTTTTCAGTGCGTAACTTGTATTGTGAAGTTAATTAAGGTTGACAAGCTTAAGTAAGAAGAATTGATGCTTTTGGCATTCAAATGGGCACTGTAGGTGTGTTTCCTGTCCTCCTCTCACTGCCGACTTTTATTCCCCATTGACTTACATTGGGTTTCGTGTTTCGGGACAACCCCGACTTTTCCCTATAATCGGACGATCTTGCTCGACCCGACTTTTGGAAAAGTCGGGTTTCACGAAACGAAACTCGACCCTAAAAAACCAAAAGTCGCTCAACTCTACCTTTGAGCACCAGATAATAAACAGTGAGCACCCCGATTATCTCCAACACACAGACATGCCCCACACAAATAGTTTAATACACAATTGCAGGCTTTGGTGGCTTTTTTAGCAGGCCTTTCCGTCCTGGCTTGGTGCTGGGCAGCTGGGCAGGTGCTGGCAGGCCTCTTGCTCCAGGGGTCTTGCAGCTGGGGGTCTTTCTGCTGGGTAGGTGCTGGCTGGCTGGCTCTGTGTCTTCAGTTTGGCTGGTGCCGGATGTCTGGGCCCAATGATTAATTAGCCCACCTTATATAGTTTTTGAACTGTCTGGAACAGTATCTTTTTTTTGAGCATGCTCAGTGCGATTTAGCGGATTCTGCTGGTTGATTCCACAAAATAGCCGATCCCAGCGGATCCGTCGCCCATAGGCACCCATTCTACCACATGGCGGACGACGACGGATCCGCCGTCTCCCGCCATTTTGATGGCGCCAAAAAACGTTGCAAAGTCCATTCACCTCAGACAAAATCCGTCATAAGTCTGGCGGATCCGCCGAATAGCGGACATAACGTTCGACCATCAGCCAAAATCCGCCACTAATGTATCTCAATGGGAAAAAATGGCGGATCCGCCACAAGAAAAGCGGATCCGCCATTTTCAAATTTTGGCGGATTTTGACTGATGGTGAAAAACTGATGTGTGAAACAGGCCTAAGCAATCAACCTCAGGATGCGCTTGACACAAAAAATACATATTCAAATGGGATCATCCTTGCATTATCCATGTATTATTATGGAAGAAATAAATTGTAATGTTTAAGTGTTTTACATCAAGCAGTACTGGAAATATGTAACCTGGCATCTGTGGCAGGCTTTGAACAACACAATACTGGCGCAGATTTATAAATCTGTTATTAATATTTATAAAGCAGTTGTGTTAAGTGCACAATAAAAGCTTTTCTGTACTAAATCCACCGAAAAAAAATTGTAATTTAAAATGTGCACAAAAACCGCAACATGTTAAAGGGAAAATGTGTCCCAAAAGCAAAAAACTCAGAAAAAAAGGAATAATTAGAGAAGATTTTTATTACTTATTTTGGTGTGGACACTTAAAAAAACATACAGGTAAAAAGCATAAAAAATACACAGTATTTACGCTATGTGTGAAGACTCCTTAGAAAGTTTTCATATGTCTGCTTCAATATTGTATATTACGTTGCAATTTGTCCATAGCTTAAATATCGGTCAAACCCCTCACCTCAACAACTCTCATTGAGGCTGTGTGCCCACGTTGCATTTTTTTAAGCGTTTTTGAAGCGTTTGTGCCGGATTAGACGCTTCAGAAACGCTTAAAATAAGCTTCCCATTCAATTTAATGCATTTTGCCCTTTTTGTGCCAATGCATGCGTTTTTTTCCTCTCAGAAAACGCTTAGCGGCTAAAAACACAGCATGCTCATTATTTTCCACATAGGTCCACGTTTTTAGCTGTTTCCAATGTTTCCAGGAAATGCTCGGAAAAAACGCATCAAAAAAGCGCGATTTTTGTGCAAAATTCACGCAAAAACCGCGCGGAAATAAAACGAGCGTTTTCTGGGAAGGAGTCTGGTTTTTTGAGTGTTTCAAAACACTAACGTGGGCACATAGCCTCAACGCCTTCTTCAGGGATCATAGTCATGATATGGTACATTTCAAAGTTTATTCCATAAAAAATAAAACAGCAGATACTTGCAATTAACATTAGATTAATTCTATATTTAAAACGATATCTTGCAATCCCTATCCTTATACAGTTGCATGCATCTGCCATTGAAAAAACATACATTTCATAGTATGCAGCTTCTTTTGTATAGAGATCTATTAAAGGGAATCTGTCAGCAGGTTTTTGCTGCTACTGTGTTCTGTCAGTCAGGATCAGGGGTGCAGTTACAGCCGCTGCTCTCTAAACTTAGGGTAAGTGCACACGTTGCGGATTGTGCTGCTGATTTTTCCGCATGGATTTGGCAAAATCCACATGTAAATCCACAGGTCGCGGTTTATCTGCGGATTAGCCTGCGGTTTTCCCCTGCAGTTTGACACCTGGACAATGGAGCAGGTGTAAAACCACTGCGGATTCCGCACAAAGAAGTGGCATGCTGCAGATTTGAAACCGCAGCAAATCCGCGCCGAAAAATCCGTAGCATGTGCACTGCGGTTTTCATTTTCCATAGATCCGCAGCAGAATCTGCAGCGTGTGCACATACAGTTGTGTCCAAAAGTATTGACACCCCTGCAATTCTGTCAGATAATACTCAGTTTCTTCCTGAAAATGATTGCAAACACAAATTCTTTGGTATTATTATCTTCATTTAATTTGTCTTAAATGAAAAAACACAAAAGAGAATGAAGCAAAAAGCAAAACATTGATCATTTCACACAAAACTCCAAAAATGGGCCAGACAAAAGTATTGGCACCCTCAGCCTAATACTTGGTTGCACAACCTTTAGCCAAAATAACTGCGACCAACCGCTTCCGGTAACCATCAATGAGCTTCTTACAATGCTCTGCTGGAATTTTAGACCATTCTTCTTTGGCAAACTGCTCCAGGTCCCTGATATTTGAAGGGAGCCTTCTCCAAACTGCTATTTTTAGATCTCTCCACAGGTGTTCTATGGGATTCAGGTCTGGACTCATTGCTGGCCACCTTAGAAGTCTCCAGTGCTTTCTCTCAAACCATTTTCTAGTGCTTTTTGAAGTGTATTTTGGGTCATTGTCCTACTGGAAGAACCATGACCTCTGAGGGAGACCCAGCTTTCTCACACTGGGCCCTACATTATGCTGCAAAATTTGTTGGTAGTCTTCAGACTTCATAAAGCCATGCACACGGTCAAGCAGTCCAGTGCCAGAGGCAGCAAAGCAACCCCAAAACATCAGGGACTCTCCACCATGTTTGACTGTAGGGACCGTGTTCTTTTCTTTGAATGCCTCTTTTTTTCTCCTGTAAACTCTATGTTGATGCCTTTGCCCAAAAAGCTCTACTTTTGTCTCATCTGACCAGAGAACATTCTTCCAAAACGTTTTAGGCTTTTTCAGGTAAGTTTTGGCAAACTCTAGCCTGGCTTTTTTATGCCTCGGGGTAAGAAGTGGGGTCTTCCTGGGTCTCCTACCATACAGTCCCTTTTCATTCAGACGCCGACGGATAGTACGGGTTGACACTGTTGTACCCCTGGACTGCAGGGCAGATTGAACTTGTTTAGATGTTAGTCGAGGTTCTTTATCCAACATCCGCACAATCTTGCGTTGAAATCTCTTGTCAATTTTTCTTTTCCGTCCACATCTTGGGAGGTTAGCCACAGTGCCATGGGCTTTAAACTTCTTGATGATGATACTGCGCACGGTAGACACAGGAACATTCAGGTCTTTGGAGATGGACTTGTAGCCTTGAGATTGCTCATGCTTCTTCACAATTTGGTTTCTCAAGTCCTCAGACAGTTCTTTGGTCTTCTTTCTTTTCTCCATGCTCAATGTGGTACACACATGGACACAGGACAGAGGTTGAGTCAACTTTAATCCATGTCAACTGGCTGCAAGTGTGATTTAGTTATTGCCAACACCTGTTAGGTGCCATAGGTAAGTTACAGGTGCTGTTAATTACACAAATTAGAGAAGCATCACATGATTTTTCGAAAAGTGCCAATACTTTTGTCCACCCTCTTTTTATGTTTGCTGTGTAATTATATCCAATTTGACTTTAGGACAATTCTTTTTGTGTTTTTTCATTTAAGACAAATTAAATGAAGATAATAATACCAAAAAAATTGTGCTTGCAATCATTTTCAGGAAGAAACTGAGTATTATCTGACAGAATTGCAGGGGTGTCAATACTTTTGGCCACAACTGTACTCTTAGGGAGGCAATGGAAACCGCGCTGGTGCAATCCCCGAGACTGAAACAGGGGCACTGCTGGGATGAATAAAGTTATTTTTCTACCTGCAGCGTTCATCTAAGTGCAGGCAGGTTAGTAACGCTAATAACCTGCAGATTGAGCCCATATCTACAGGTTAATAGCTTTTTTCTGGTGACAGGTTCCCTTTAACTACAGCTTATTAATGCTTATATTAAGATATATGCAAAACAAAATATAATGTTTATTAGTTTTTCTTATAAATTAATTTTGATTTACCATCCTGCTATGTCAGTTTTGCATGTCGCTCTTAATACATTTACACGTTACATAAGTCATTTATTTGTGTATGACTCATGGGTAAAATAATGCATCTGGGATTGACTGACATTCAATTTGTAATTATTGGTTAAATGTGATTTGAGAAGAAAGTCTCCAGATACAATATAGAGAGGGGTGCACAAATAATTAGGAGAATAACACTGAACATTGAGGGCAGCTACGTCTCATCTAGCAGACCATCCATTAATATTACTAAATCACAGAAGGAGCAACTTTCTATCAGAATAAATTAGGTCTCATTACATCATAAAATATATGCAGTAACCACTAAGATAACGATATTTGTCATGAAATAAGATAAATGAAACCAATATCTATCTAGTAATAATTCAATGCTAAATTCACATCATATCTGTACTGCACTGTCAGAGAATATGCCAGGAAAATGACCCATCACACATGCCTACAGATTGTCCGCTCAGACATTAGTGTGCTAAAGATTTTTAAAGTGCAGTTAACTGTTCAATTATAAATGGTAAAAAAAAGTACACCTTACAGATTATGCTTTCTTTTATTAGTAGACTATGGTGGAAAACGAATAAGCAAATGTATCGGAGAAATATTTTCAAATTGTAAACCTTGAAAATTTAGTCTACAATTGCATAACGCTATAATGTTATCAAAAATACAGGTGAACCCACGCCGTTTTTTTAAAATTATTTATTTACAGCGCAGGCGCCGGCTAAAGAGCTCCTGCTCTCACTGTTATTAGCGGCAGCAGGTGTCGGCTGATGGGAGCAGTAGTTCCATCAGCTGAAACCAATGACCGGAGGTAAACTTTATACCTTCCATCACAGCTGTCATTTGACAGCATGGGAACCGCGACTGTCTGACCGGTGGTGATGATTTTACCATCAATCAGAAGCAGTGTTTGCCACACTGTTGTGCACATGAAGGAGCAAGAATCACTTGGCGTTCGGGGGTCGAACCTGAACAGTAACATGGACTTCCTAGTGAAGTCCGTGTTCGGTGTCCATGTCCGAACAGTAAGTGTTAGGTACAGACGCCGAACTTTACTGTTCGAGTTCGCCCATCTCTAATCAGGATGAATTTAAGGTTTTATTTAGAGTAAATTGTGGGTCTGTAGGTAGAGGGAGCAGAAGAAGTGGGTCATAAGTGAAGAAAGAAGCAGATCTCTAATATATCACAAAGTTTATTATACTCGCTTGTAGTATTGATTATAGCAAAATTTGATGAAATGACAATCACTAGTTACATATTGATGCTGCTGCTCTTAATGCATGTTCTGCCCTCTGAATATAGGGCAAATATGTTTGTATTATGTGATGGTTTAGTTATAACACCATCTAGTGGTGGCTGAATTTATAACTGTGTCTTTAATAGCCTGTGCCTTTAACAGAAGACAGAGTGTTGCATTGTGGGATTGAAGCAATGTATTCTGGGATGAGGAAGATGCAATTTTCTTCTGTGTACTTCATAGACACACGTGTTTATTTGTACTCTTGTAACTCCTCTACTTGAGTTCGTTATCCTGGTAAAGCATTTCTGGTAAGATTAATATCTTTTCTTGCAATGCAGTGTTGTTCAGAGATTTATTAACTGTATAGCAGCCAGTGCACAGTAGATGTAATTAGAAACTTGTGTATTCCATGTAAAGTTTGCATCACACTGTATACTTCCTGTAATTGTGTTAGCTGTGTGATCATCTGCCCAATACTTACCCATGTTGTTTGTATTCTTTATATTTTTGTATTTGACTCAAGTGCCAGATATGAAGGTATCTCGCTAAACGATGTCTTTTTTTCTTGCCCAGACCTCAGCAACAGACTTCTAGGAGTACTTCTTCGCTTCCGCAAAGATGCAGTGGCATTCATGGCTGACATACAACAGATGTTTCATTGCTTCCTTGTCAAAAAAAACATAGAAACTATTTGAGGTTTTTCTGGTACCGCGATAATGACCCCTACAAAGACATTGTGGAGTATCGGATGAAAGTACACATCTTTGGGAACGGCCCTTCCCCTGCTGCTGCCATCTATGGTATTAGACATTCAGCCAGAGAGGACGAAGCAAAGTACGGGTCGGATGTTAGATCATTTGTGGAGAATTGTGGAGGATTTCTACGTGGACAATTGCTTGAAATCCACACCCACAGATGAATCGGCAGTCAGTCTCCTAAAGAGGACACAAGAAATGCTTGCTTTTTCCAATTTTAGGCTGCACAAAATTGCTTCCAACAGCCAAAAAATGACGGCAGCTTTTCCCTCTCAAGATTACTCAACTGATCTAAAAGACTTGGATTTAGACATGGACTCCCTTCCCATGCAACGGAGCCTTGGTTTGTTCTGGGATTTGAAGAGAGATGCATTTACCTTTTGGATCAACGAAGAAGAAAAACCTTTCACACGTAGAGGCGTCCTGTCCGTGATAAACAGCCTGTACGATCCTCAAGGATTTGTAACCCCTGTAACTATCCAAGGTAAAATGATGTTGAGACACTTCACCCAAGAGATGTCTGAATGGGATGATCCGCTTGCCATGGAGAAGAAAGATTTGTGGGTAAGATGAGAGAAATCTTTAGAAACCTTGTCAGATCTTTACGTGGCAAGACCATACGCTACCGTGCCATCAACAGAAGTCAAGACGCAAAGGCTCTGTATCTTCTGCGATGCCTCAACCAAGGCGATTGCAGCAGTATTATATCTGAAAACTACTGACATCAAGGAACAATGCCATGTAAGGCTTGTTATGAGCCAGACAAAACTAGCTCCAGTCCAGGAGCTCACAATACTCAGACTGGAACTCTGTGCGGCTGTGCTAGCAGTAGAGTTAGCTGAACTTATCTCGACAGAAATTGACCTGGAAATCAAGACCGTTGAGTTCTACTCAGACAGCAAGGTAGTGCTCGGATACATTTGCAACGAAACTCGACGCTTTTATGTTTACGTTAGCAATCGGGTGCTAAGGATCAGGAGGTCCACATGCCCTAAACAGTGGCACTATGAGTCGACACACCACAATCCTGCGGACCATGCAACTAGATCTGTTGAATCTAGACACCTTAAGGACACACCCTGGTTTACAGGCCCTGCATTCTTATACCGTTCAATGCCTTACAGTGATGAATTAGACACCTTTGAACTGGTAGATCCAGATGCAGATGAAGAAATCCGCCTCAGGTATCCATTCTAAGTACGGTGACTTCAAGCAATTACCTCAAATCCCACCATTTCAGCAGGTTTTCAACTTGGAACTCACTTATTCGTGCCATTGCTTGCTTAATTCATGTGGCTCAGTCCTACAAGTCAACATCACCTACCAGTTTGAAGTCTTGTAAAGGTTGGCACCACTGCAAGCACGCACTTACCACTTCAAACCTGGAAAATGCCAAGAACACGATAATTCGTACCATACAACATGAGTGTTACGCCAAAGAAATAGACAACCTCAACAAAGGTCAACCCATTTCTAGAGACAGTGTCTTGAAAAAGCTTGATCCAATCATTGACCAAAATGAGCTGTTAAGATTTGGAGGTCTGTTGTGAATTCGCTTTTTGGCCTCCCTCTGGTTATTACTGAAGGTAGTGGAGCTGGTCAAATTGACAGAGGGGTTGCGAGTTCTCTTTCTGGGCTCCCTCTGGTGGTTACTGGAGGTAATGGAGCTGATCTGATTAACAGAGGCTTGCCACCTGATAATGCGGGCGACGATTGGAGATCTGGGGTTTCGACAAGCTGAGTTTCATCAGGATCAGATTCAGGCCATGTAGCGTGCGAGGGGAATGTAGTGGTCTGGGTCAATGTACCAGCAGATTCATCGAGCAGTGGCTGGGCATCAGTGCACTTGTGTCGCCCCCAGGAGTACGGTCGCCACAGTGGCATTACCTTACTCCTAGGGAGTGTGATGTTATGCTTGGGAGCAACGAAGGATCTCTCTAGCAGGTTAACTGATTGGGCGGCGTTATTCCCACGAGTCCCGACCCTCCAAACAGCGTTCATGAAGGCAAAGTGTTTGTTTTACGTGGGCTGTATGGTTGCAAAGCTGAATCTTAAAAGAATGTCCAGAAGGGCATCACCAGGAGTGGAGCCTATGGCGTAATTTGACTCAACATGGGCAACCTCAACCATCCAGCAACAAAAAAGATGCACACATTGCAAGCTTAATTCCGTTAACGAACGAGACTCCGTCATGCCCCGCGGTCCGAGTCCGGCTTACTAGAGGGACACGCGAGGCTCTGGCACGTGAGATTGGCCAATAACTGGTGTGTCATGCCCTTACATGTCCGTGGCTGCATGTGCGCTACACTGAAAAGGCCAGCGTTTGTCGCTTACAGGTGCCGATAACCCGCTGAACAACGTTAGTGATGGGGATCTGGGATTACAATTATTACCCGCGAACGATGATTTCCCAGTAAGTGCAGGTTAACCGCTGTTCCGGAATTAGGCCTAACCGTCATTCCTGAAAAAAATGAAAAACTTACATGTGCAAACCACAGGTGCTGTAGCTTGCTTAACAGCTCGCCAGCCGTTCTCAGGCCCAGTATGGATTACACGTGATTGAATAAAGGTGAGAAAGGGTACCGTATCCCCGGATAACATGTATGGATAGCATAGTGTACACATTCAAAATATATGTCTATAGATCAGGAGGCAGGCTCAGACGGTGTCAGGCCCAGTATGGATTACACGTGATTGCACAAAGGTGAGAAAGGGTACCGTATATCCCCGGATAACATGTATGGATAGCATAGTGTACACATTCAAAATATATGTCTATAGATCAGGAGGCAGGCTCAGACGGTGTCAGGCCCAGTATGGATTACACGTGATTGAATAAAGGTGAGAAAGGGTACCGTATCCCCGGATAACATGTATGGATAGCATAGTGTACACATTCAAAATATATGTCTATAGATCAGGAGGCAGGCTCAGACGGTGTCAGGCCCAGTATGGATTACACGTGATTGAATAAAGGTGAGAAAGGGTACTGTATCCCCGGATAACATGTATGGATAGCATAGTGTACACATTCAAAATATATGTCTATAGATCAGGAGGCAGGCTCAGACGGTGTCAGGCCCAGTATGGATTACACGTGATTGCACAAAGGTGAGAAAGGGTACCGTATCCCCGGATAACATGTATGGATAGCATAGTGTACACATTCAAAATATATGTCTATAGATCAGGAGGCAGGCTCAGACGGTGTCAGGCCCAGTATGGATTACACGTGATTGCACAAAGGTGAGAAAGGGTAGCGTATCCCCGGATAACATGTATGGATAGCATAGTGTACACATTCAAAATATATGTCTATAGATCAGGAGGCAGGCTCAAACGGTGTCAGGCCCAGTATGGATTACACGTGATTGCACAAAGGTGAGAAAGGGTACCGTATCCCCGGATAACATGTATGGATAGCATAGTGTACACATTCAAAATATATGTCTATAGATCAGGAGGCAGGCTCAGACGGTGTCAGGCCCAGTGTGGATTTGACGGCCCAGACTACACAGTGGAGGAGCAGGGAGAGGTAAAGATTGCAAATGCTGGGGCCCTGCCCAAGCAAGGGGGGCCCACTCGTGGGCGTCGGTACTGGCACTGGGCCCCTCATAGTACGGCGGTGTGTCTGACGGTGGGTGTGCACCACCACCGTCAGAGACACTTGATTGCACTATGAGGGACCCTGTGCCAGTGCCCGCGCCCAAGAGTCGGCCTACCCACTTGTCCAGGGCAACGGCACTCGCACGGTTTTGTGCGCTAGGTGGTGACCCCGGCCATGGGGGGGGGCAGCACAGTTAGGGAGATTTAGAATCATAGAATCATAGAATCGTAGAGTTGGAAGGGACCTCCTGGGCCATCTGGTCCAACCCCCTGCTCAAAGCAGGATTCGCTAAATCATCCCAGTTAGATGTCTGTCCAGCCTCTGTTTGAAGACTTCCATTGAAGGAGAACTCACCACTTCTCGTGGCAGCCTGTTCCACTCATTGATCACTCTAACTGTCAAAAAGTTTTTTCTAATATCTAATCTGTGTCTCCTCCCATTCAGCTTCATCCCATTGCTTCTAGTCTTTCCTTGTGCAAATGAGAATAAAGTTGATCCTTCTACAATGTGACAGCCCTTTAGATATTTGTAGACAGCTATTAAGTCTCCTCTCAGTCTTCTCTTTTGCAAACTAAACATTCCCAAATCCTGCAACCTTTCCTCATAAGACAGGGTTTGCAGACCGGTCACCATTCTGGTCGCTCTTTTCTGAACTTGCTCCAGTTTGTTGATGTCTTTTTTAAAATGTGGTGCCCAAAATTGGACACAATATTCCAGATGAGGTCTGACCAAAGAGGAGTAGAGGGAAATAATTACTTCACGTGATCTAGACTGTATGCTTCTGTTAATACATCCTAGAATTGCATTTGCCTTTTTTGCTGCTGCATCACACTGTTGACTCATATTCAGTCTGTGATCTATTAGTATACCCAAGTCTTTTTCACATGTGCTGTCACTTAGCCCTATTCCTCCCATTCTATATATGCTTTTTTCATTTTTATTGCCCAGATGTAGTACTTTGCATTTCTCCCTGTTAAAAACCATTCTGTTAGTTGCTGCCCACTTCTCCAGTTTATTTAAATCTTTTTGAATCCTCTCTCTCTCTTCTCTAGTATTAGCTATCCCTCCTAGCTTTGTGTCATCAGCAAATTTAATCAGTTTACCCTCAATTCCTTCATCTAAATCGTTGATAAAGATGTTGAACAATACAGGGCCCAGGACAGAGCCCTGTGGTACCCCACTTGAGATATTCTTCCAACTGGATGTGCAGCCATTTACGACCACTCTTTGGGTCCGATCACTAAGCCAGTTATGAATCCACCTAACAGTTGCCTTGTCCATTCCATACTTAGTCATTTTTTCAATAAGGATTGTATGAGAGACTTTGTCAAATGCTTTGCTGAAGTCAAGATATACTATATCTACAGCATTTCCTTGATCCACCCAATCAGTAATACCATCATAGAAGGAAATTAAATTAGTCTGACATGACTTATTAGTTACAAACCCATGCTGACTCTGTTTAATCACTTCATTCTTATCCAGGTATTGACATACATGTTGTTTAATAATTTGTTCAAAGATCTTTCCTGGTATAGAAGTCAGACTCACCGGCCTATAGTTGCCTGGGTCCACCTTCTTCCCCTTTTTGAAGATAGGAACAACATTTGCTCTTCTCCAGTCTTCTGGCACTTCTCCTGTTCTCCAAGAATTTTCAAAGATTATGGAGAGGGGTTCAAAAATTTCTTCTGCTATCTCCTTCAGTACTCTGGGGTGTAATTCATCTGGACCTGGAGACTTGAATACATTTAGGTTAGCTAAGTGTTTCCTCACTATCTTTCTGTTTATAGATATCCTGGATTCTTCTATTCCCTTAATAGGACAGTGAATAACAGTTGATGTTACATTTCCTTTCTGAGAGAAAACAGATGCAAAATAGGAATTTAAAAGTTCAGCCTTCTCAACATCCTGTCTTACCATTTCATCATTTTCATCCTGTAAAAATCCTATAGCATCTTTGACTTTTCTTTTACTTTTGACATATCCCCAAAATCCTTTATTATTGCTTTTGACATCTCTTGCAAGCCTCAATTCATTTTCAGCTTTAGATAATCTGATTTGTGCCTTGCAGGTTCTGCAGACAGCATTATATTCTTCTTTTCTTCTTCTAGCCAAGTGGCATATGTTGATGTTGGACATTCAGCTGATGCAAAAGGCGAAATTGTTCAAGTCCCAGGAAGAGGTGGACCAAAGCAAGCCATTTTTCTGTCACCCTATGTGTCATCAGGGGAAGGTGGGACAAAATCCTTGGAAACCCATGCATGGTTCATTTTAATGAAGGTTAGATCATCCACATTTTGGGTTGACAGATGGGTCCTTTTTTCTGTCAGGATTGATCCAGCTGCACTGAAGACTCTTTCCGATAGCACACTTGCAGCTGGGCAAGCGAGCTCCTGTAAGGCATATTGGGCCAATTCAGGCCAGGTGTCCAGTTTAGCGGCCCAATAGTCAAAGGGGAATGACCTGTGCGGGAGAACATCGATATGGGAGGAAAAGTAGTTGTTAGCCATAGTTGATAACTGCTGTCTCCTGTCACTTTCCATCGATGCAGTATTACCAGTTGTGTGAGCGGTCCGTGAAAAATCAGTCCACAACATTGTCATGAAACCCCTGTGTCCAACGCCACTTCTGCTGTGTGCACCACGAACACCTCTGCCAAGCTGCCCCTGGCCCGTACGGCTCATGTGAGAACCATCACCGCTGCTGTGTGCTGGGAATGCCTCAACCAACCGGTTTACCAGAGTTGATTGTTTATTAGCCAATATTAGGTCAAGGTTCTCGTGTGGCATGATGTTTTGTAATTTGCCTTTATAGCATGGATCCAGGATGCTGGCCAACCAGTAGTCGTCATCGTTCATCATTTTGGCAATGCGGGGGTCCCTTTTTAGGATCTGCAAGGCATAATCTGACATGTGGGCCAATGTTCCCGGTGTCAATGATGCACTGCGAGTGCTGGTTGGAGGAGCACTTTCTGGCAAATCCACATCCCTCCAGTCACGCACAAACCCTGTACCAGACCTTGCCACGCCAACATTTTCACTTGCCCCACAAGATGCATCCTCCTCCCCTAAGTAATCATCCCCATCATCATCCTCCTCCTCCTCTTCTTCCTCCACCTCGTCCAGGAGAGGTCCCTGAGCAGACAATGGCTGAATGTCATCAAGGATTCCCTCCTCCTCTTACTCCTTGTCAACATTGGCTGCAGACGCCTGCTCCTTAAGGTGCGTCAAAGTTTGCATGAGCAAACGCATAAGTGGGATGCTCATGGTTAGGATGGCGTCGTTTGCGCTTACCAGCCGTGTGCATTCCTCAAAACACTGAAGGACTTTACAGAGGTCTTTCAGCTTCGACCACTGCACACCTGTCATCTCCATGTCTGCTCTCAAAGTGCCTGGCCGTGTATCCTCCCACAAATGCATTATGGCCTGCCTCTGTTCGCATAGCCGCTCAACCATGTGCAGGGTGGAGTTCCACCTTGTTGCAATGTCGATAATGAGGCGGTGGTTGGGAAGGTGGAGCAATCGCTGCAGCTTCTGCATACGAATGGAGTGTACAGGCGACCGGCGGATGTGCATGCACAGTCTTCGCACCTTCTGGAGCAGGGCTGTTAACTCCAGATAATTGTTGAGGAAGCACTGCACCACCAGGTTCAAGGTGTGAGCCAAGCAAGGTATGTGGCTGAGTTTTGAAAGGGCTATGGCTGCCACAAAATTACGGCCGTTATCACTAACTACCTTGCCTGCCTCAAGATGTATACTGCCCAGCCATGACTCAGTTTGTCACTGAAAGTAATCGGCCAGCACCTCCGCGGTGTGTCTGTCGCCCAAACACATCTTCTGCAACACAGCCTGCTGACGCTTTCCACTAGCTGCTCGATAGGGGGACACCTCGTGTGCAACAGTGGCAGCTGCAGATGGAGTGCTCGTACGACTGCACTCTGTGGACAAGCTTTCGCTTCTGGAGGAGGAGGAGGGTCGAACGCCTACAGCCAACTGTTTCCTATACCGTGGGCTAGGCAGCACTGTCCCACCACCGCTGTCCCCTGTGGACCCTGCATCCACCACATTAACCCAGTGCGCAGTGATGGACACGTAACGGCCCTGGCCATGCCAACTGGACCATGCATCTGTTGTGAGGTGCACCTTTCCACTCACTGACTGCTTGAGTGCATGGACAATGCGGTCTTTCACATGATGGTGGAGGGCTGGGATGGCTTTGCGAGAGAAGAAGTGGCGACTGGGTAGGTCATAGCGTGGTACTGCATAGGTCATGAGTTCGCGGAAAGCTGCGCTTTCCACCAACCGATAGGGCATCATCTCTAACGAGATTAGTTTGGCAATGTGAACGTTCAAACCCAGTGTACGCGGATGAGAGACTGAGTACTTTCTTGACCTACTCATAGTCTCTGGGAGGGTGAGCTGGACTTGAGAGCTGTATATGGTGGAACTAGCGGTGGACAGGGTGGACTGAGAGAGGGTTGATGATGGTGATGGAGTTGGTGTTCTTTCTGATGGCCTAGATTCAGTATTTCGTTGATATAACAGTGGGATTCCCTGACTGCTTTGGCCTTGCAACGACACCTCAACATTTGCTGCTGTGCTAACCGGTGGGCTTATAGTGGGGGAAACAATGTAGCGTTGCTGACTACCTTCTTTGTGATCAGTTGCACATGTGGTACTTGAGGTTTGGTGTTGTGTCCACGCTTGCAAGTGCATGCTGGTTAAATGTCTAAGCATGCAACTGGTATTCAAATTTTTCTGATTTTTCCCTCGGCTAAAGGTCTTTGCGCACTTCTTACAGATAACCTTGGCCTGATCATGAGGATTTTGTTCAAAAAAGTGCCACACTGCACTCTTCCTACTTTGGAAGACATTTTGCGGCCTAGCACGCTGTGCTATTTTGACCATCTGGACAAGCTGTCCAGCAACTCCTTTGATTTTTGGAACCTGTCTTTGGAGTGCTCCGGGCCTGCCAGATAACAGCTGTTGCGATGTCTGCTGTGGATGCTCCTCCTCCTCATCTGAGCTATTGGAAGCAGCACCCTCTTCCCCCAATGGATGCCAATCTGGGTCAACAACTGGGTCATCCATCACCTTCTCTTCAATGTCATGTGCACCTTCCTCTGTGTCACCGTGTATGGTGGTATATTATGCGGGAAGGGGCACCTGAGTCTCATCAGGGTCAGAATCTGGCTCATTACACTGCGAGGACAATGTAGTGCTCTGACTGAATGTACCAGCAGAATCATCTATCAGTGGCTGTGCATCAGTGCACTCCATGTCAGATTCATCTTGGCCTGGGTAATTCACCATTTCACTTGATAACCCAGGCATGGTATGTGAAAACAGCTCCATGGAGTAATCAGTTGTATGGCCTGCGTCATCCTTCAATCTTGGTTGGGGTGAAGGACACAAGGAAAGGTGTGGTTCATGAACATGACCCTCCAATGACGACTCAGTGCTTTTATTTTTTACAACTTCAGAAGAGGAGGCGATAGAGCTGGAGGCTGAGTCAGCAATATAAGCCAAAACTTTTTCCTGATGCTCTGGCTTTAAAAGCGATTTGCCAACTCCTAGAAAACTAAGCCTTCGAGGCCTTGTGGAGCCAGACCATGACGCAGGCTCAACACCTCCTGCATTCGGTCCTATTTTGCTTTTGCCACTACCATCAGATCCACCACCTACACCATCATTACCAGCTGGCAACCCCCGCCCAATTCCATGGCCTCTTCCACCAGCCTTCCTCATTTTTGGTAAAAATGTACACAAAATCCCACAAACTATATAGTAATGTAAAAGAAGGTACAAGGTGTATATAGGACAGGGGAGACGTCGAATTTCTGAACACACTTATGGACACTGTTGGATTGTGTGAGGCCCAGTTAATATCACACCGCTATGTCACAGGCTCAATGTCGCAGGTGTGAAAAATGTCACTATAGGACAGGGGAGATGTAGAATTTCTGAACACACTTGTGGACACTGTTGTGTGAGGCCCAGTTAATATCACACCGCTATGTCACAGGCTCAATGTCGCAGTTGTGAAAAATGTCACTATAGGACAGGGGAGATGTAGAATTTCTGAACACACTTGTGGACACTGTTGTGTGAGGCCCAGTTAATATCACACCGCTATGTCACAGGCTCAATGTCGCAGATGTGAAAAATGTCACTATAGGACAGGGGAGATGTAGAATTTCTGAACACACTTGTGGACACTGTTGTGTGAGGCCCAGTTAATATCACAACGCTATGTCACAGGCTCAATGTCGCAGGTGTGAAAAATGTCACTATATGACAGGGGAGATGTAGAATTTCTGAACACACTTGTGGACACTGTTGTGTGAGGCCCAGTTAATATCACACCGCTATGTCACAGGCTCAATGTCGCAGGTGTGAAAAATGTCACTATAGGACAGGGGAGATGTAGAATTTCTGAACACACTTGTGGACACTGTTGTGTGAGGCCCAGTTAATATCACACCGCTATGTCACAGGCTCAATGTTGCAGGTGTAAAAAATGTCACTATAGGACAGGGGAGATGTAGAATTTCTGAACACACTTGTGGACACTGTTGTGTGAGGCCCAGTTAATATCACACCGCTATGTCACAGGCTCAATGTCGCAGGTGTGAAAAATGTCACTATAGGACAGGGGAGATGTAGAATTTCTGAACACACTTGTGCACACTGTTGTGTGAGGCCCAGTTAATATCACACCGCTATGTCACAGGCTCAATGTCGTAGGTGTGAAAAATGTCACTATAGGATAGGGGAGATGTAGAATTTCTGAACACACTTGTGGACACTGTTGGATTGTGTGAGGCCCAGTTAATATCACACCGCTATGTCACAGGCTCAATGTCGCAGGTGTGAAAAATGTCACTATAGGACAGGGGATATGTAGAGTTTCTGAACACACTTGTGGACACTGTTGTGTGAGGCCCAGTTAATATCACACCACTATGTCACAGGCTCAATGTCGTAGGTGTGAAAAATGTCACTATAGGACGGGGAGATGTAGAATTTCTGAACACACTTGTGGACACTGTTGGATTGTGTGAGGCCCAATTAATATCACACCGCTATGTCACAGGCTCAATGTCGCAGGTGTGAAAAATGTCACTATAGGACAGGGGAGATGTAGAATTTCTGAACACACTTGTGGACACTGTTGTGTGAGGCCCAGTTAATATCACACCGCTATGTCACAGGCTCAATGTCGCAGGTGTGAAAAATGTCACCATAGGACAGGGGAGATGTAGAATTTCTGAACACACTTGTGGACACTGTTGTGTGAGGCCCAGTTAATATCACACCGCTATGTCACAGGCTCAATGTCGCTGTGGCCGTGATAACAGCCGTTACACGGTACTGAGAGAGGAGCAAATATACTTAACTATTTGAAAAGCAGACAAAACTAGAAGGTGGAGGTCTGTAAGAACAGAACATGTCCTCGACTTATTCTTACAGAGTCACACACAGATAGCTTCACTGTGGCCGTGATAACAGCCGTTACACGGTACTGAGAGAGGAGCGTGCACGTACACTGCTGTCCGGTGTCCGTAAAATTGTCAAGCTCCGTGTTTTTTAAGTATACAGACTGACACACGCTGTCTCTCTATAGTTTTGAATGTGATCAAACAGCAAATATACTTAACTATTTGAAAAAAGGGGGAGACAGAAGCGCACAATAGGGTCTTATCCAGTGATATAAATGTTTCACAAATATGGATCCACTCACCTGGTTCAGTTGTGTGGAACACAACAACCATAAGCACAAATGGGTAGGATCCGATGAACTGCAGCAATCAGCCGGTCACTAGAATTGCATATATAGGAAGGAGAGAAGTCCGGCTTTCAGGATCGCGCTGTTCCAGTCCAAAGTTCACAAGGAGTTAATCCAAGGACCAAGCAGTGATTATAACTTTCTTTTTATTCCATAAACTCTACGCGTTTTGTGTATACACTGTACACTTCCTCAGGAGCAAAGTTACACTGGCATCACATTCCATTCTCCTTATATACTACCTCCCCCAGGAAGTGAGGTAGATGCTCATTGCACTTAAAAAAATTCACACATAACTATCAACATAATATAAAATCACAAAAATCACTAAAATTCATCTATAAAACACACTTCTATAAAAACACACATATGTAAAACTTCACACTAGAAAAAGTGTAAAACATTATAGTAAAATTATGATTATACTCAATAAAAATCTAAAATTCTTGGTACATCATATCAATTAGCAGAACAACATTCACAAATCTCTTATATAACCGCACTTATATTTTCCTTTCAGTATTAACCCTTCATTCAACATATTATACTTTTACTTTCCTTATATTTCAGGCAGATGATCATATACTAATTAATGTATGTGCTCCTATGCGGATTTGATCCTGCACAGCAGACCCATGCTCTGCACTCAAGAAACTTTTCTGTTCTCTCAGCCAAAGGTTCCACATCTCCAGAGCTGTCAGTTCCTCTTCAAGGCACCAGCCAACTGTTGCTTCCAATCATAGTAAAATGCCGCCGATTATATCTCTTTTTATGTTAGCGATATGATCATTCCCTTGCTGTAATGTTATAGCATATATAATATGCTCTGGAAAAATGGAATTTTCTACATAAATGAATTCAAAAATGGCCATAAATAGGTTAGCGAAAGTTGGCGCTACTGTGAACAGGAGTGTCATTCTGATGAGAAAGGAAATTTACTGGATTCATAGGTTGCAGACTCTGCAACCATACGGTTTAAATGAAATATCTGACATCTTTAAATAATTTTGGTGCTCTGCATATTTGTTTGCTAAGGATTGGAGTAGTATTGGCATCTGATAATTGTGTGATGTCCATGCTATAACATTACAGCAAGGGAATGATCATATCGCTAACATAAAAAGAGATATAATCGGCGGCATTTTACTATGATTGGAAGCAACAGTTGGCTGGTGCCTTGAAAAGGAACTGACAGCTCTGGAGATGTGGAGCCTTTGGCTAAGAGAACAGAAAAGTTTATTGAGTGCAGAGCATGGGTCTGCTGTGCAGGATCAAATCCGCATAGGAGCACATACATTAAATAGTATATGATCATCTGCCTGAAATATAAGGAAAGTATAATATGTTGAATGAAGGGTTAATACTGAAAGGAAAATATAAGTGTGGTTATATAAGAGATTTGTGAATGTTGTTCTGCTAATTGATATGATGTACCAAGAATTTTAGATTTTTATTGAGTATAATCATAATTTTACTATAATGTTTTACACTTTTTCTAGTGTGAAGTTTGTTTTTATAGAAGTGTGTTTTATAGATGAATTTTAGTGATTTTTGTGATTTTATATTATGTTGATAGTTATGTGTGAATTTTTTTTAAGTGCAATGAGCATCTACCTCACTTCCTGGGGGAGGTAGTATATAAGGAGAATGGAATGTGATGCCAGTGTAACTTTGCTCCTGAGGAAGTGTACAGTGTATACACAAAACGCGTAGAGTTTATGGAATAAAAAGAAAGTTATAATCACTGCTTGGTCCTTGGATTAACTCCTTGTGAACTTTGGACTGGAACAGCGCGATCCTGAAAGCTGGACTTCTCTCCTTCCTATATATGCATAACTATTTGAAAAGCAGACAAAACTAGAAGGTGCAGGTCTGTAAGAACGGAACATGTCCTCGACTTATTCTTACAGAGTCACACACAGATAGCTTCACTGTGGCCGTGATAACAGCCGTTACACGGTACTGTGTGAGGAGCGTACACCGCTGTATGGTGTGAAAAAATGCACGCTCAGTACCTCACCAGGACAAAAAAAAAAATTTGGATTGCTTTTAAAAAAGCAGTTTGCAGAGCAGTGGGAAAACAGCAATGCAGCTATCAGGAAGCCTTATAAGGCAGCCTAACAACCAACACAGCTGATCCAGCAATATATAGCCTCCCCTTGCACTGCACACACAGTGACTGGTGTGTTGTACAGGCAAAATCGCTAGCAGCAGAAGCAGTTTTTGGTGTCTTCTTCCCTGCCTAACGCTCTCCCTACAGAATCAGCAGCAGCAGCTCTCCCTATTCTGAGATCAGCATGAGTAACATGGCGGTCGGCGTGCACGCCCTTTTATACCCCCTGTGACGCCCCCCAAAGCAAGCCAATCACTTGCATGCCCTTCTCAAAGATGGTGGTGACCCCTGCCTATGTCATCACGTTGCCCACAGTGTCCGTGGATCCTGATTGGCTGAAAAAGGGCGGAAAACAAACTTTTGAAACGCGACTTTGGCGTTAAAGTCGCCGAGCTCGTGGCCGACCTCACCCTAGGGTCGGGTTTTGTTTCATGAAACCCGACTTTACCAAAAGTCGGCGACTTTTGAAATTTTTCGACCCGTTTTGCTCAACTCTAATCGTAGGCACGCTCCACGGCTACTGCTAGTTGTGTGGATAGGATCAGGGGTCTGCAATCCGCTTAGTTACCAACCTCTCTGGTTTTCTGTGGCTTAGCTTGGGCTTGCTCTCCTTCTCCATGACCCAATCATAACAGGATCACCAGCCAAACTGCAGACTCTAGGGTACTCAAAAGAAGGAAAGAATTGTAAAAAAAAAAAAAAAAAAAAGTGTCAGAATTTTTTTTATATATTTTTTCCTCTTTTTCTCTGGGCCATAGGAGGATTTTTTTCTTTAATGGAGATTAAGCAATTGTCCGATCGTGTTGGGCAGCTTGCTGCTGAAGTGCGGGGAATTTCTGCCTATCTCAATCATCTGCTGTTGAACTAAAAATTCCTTTTCCTGATGTGTTTTCTGGGGATCGGTCTAAATTTTTGAATTTTAAGAATAATTGTAAATTATTTTTCGCTTTGAAACCTAACTCCTCGGGGAGCTCTGTGCAGCAGGTTAGAATTGTCATCTCCCTGCTGCGCGGTGATCCTCAGGATTGGGCCTTTTCTTTGACACCCGGAGATCCTATTCTGGCTAATGTGGATGCGTTTTTTCAAGCCTTGGGGTTGTTACATGATGAACCTAATGCTATTGATCAAGCTGAGAAAACCTTATTCGCATTGAACCAGGGTCAGGATTCTGCAGAGTTATATTGTCAAAAATTCCAAAATTGGGTGGTCCTTACTAAATGGAATGACGATGCCCTAGCAGCTCTCTTTCAGAAGGGTTTGGCAGAAACCGTAAAAGATGTTATGGTGGGATTTCCTGTCCCTTCTGGTCTTGACGACTCTATGTCATTGGCCATTCAAGTTGATCGGCATTTACGTGAACGTAAAACTACACGAGAGGCGTTGCCGCCTTTTGAACGAACGTCTGAACCCATGCCATGTGATAGGGTTTTGTCTAGGGTGCAACGTCAGGAGTTTAGAAGGTGTAATAACCTGTGTTTTTTCTGTGGGGATGCCTCTCATACTATTTCTGTCTGCCCTAAACTAGAAAAACGTTTTGCTCACACATTTGCTGTGGGCAGTGTGCAGCCTAAGTTCCTTTTGGCAATTACCCTGATCTGCTCCTTGTCTACATTTTCCGCTAAGGCTTTTGTAGATTCAGGAGTAGCTTTGAATCTGATGGATTTAGACTTTGCTAAACATTGTGGTTTTCCTATGATACCCCTGCGGACTCCTATCCCTTTGAGGGGTATTGATGCTACTCCTTTGGCGGAGAATAACCCCCAGTCTTGGACCCAGGTGATAATGCGGGTCGCCCCGGACCACTAAGAAAATTGTAAACTTTTGGTGTTGCACAATTTGCATGATACTATTGTTCTGGGTTTTCCCTGGTTGCAGACTCAATCCCGTTTTGGATTGGAAATCTGTGTCTGTGGTGATTTGGAGTTGTCAGTGTGTTCTTAGTGACACTCCTGTTTTTTCTACCTTTCTCCAGTCTCATGATATTCCTGACTATTTGGCTGATTTTTCTGATGTATTTAGTGAGAGTAAGTCTGTGTCTTTGCCTCCTCACAGGAGTTATGACTGCGCAATTGAGTTAATGCCCGGGTGTAAATTTCCCAAGGGTCGGCTTTTCAACTTATCGGTACCCGAACATGATGCTATGCGATCTTACATCAAGGAGTCGCTGGAAAAGGGTAATATTAGACCATCCTCTTCACCTTTAGGTGCTGTTTTTTATGTGGCCAAGAAAGATGGTTCATTAAGGCCATGTATTGACTATCGTTCCCTTAACAAAATCACTGTTAAATATCAGTACCCGTTACCCCTGATTTCTGATTTATTTTCCAGAGTTAAAAGTGCTTGCTGGTTTACCAAGCTTGACCTCAGGGGGGCGTATAATCTTATTCACATCAAGCACTTGATGAATGGAAGACGGCATTTAATACTCCGGAGGGACATTTTGAGTACCTGGTGAAGCCTTTTGGGCTCACTAATACCCCTTCTGTCTTCCAATCTTTTATGAACGATATTTTCCGTGACTTTGTGGATAAGTTTTTGATCATTTATCTGGATGATATTTTGATCTTTTCCAGTGATTGGGATTTTCATGTGGGACATGTCCGGACTGTGTTCCGGATTTTGAGGGAAAATTCTCTGTATGTTAAGGGATCGAAATGCCTCTTTGGTGTACAGAGGATTTCATTTTTGGGATTCATTTTGTCCCTGTCTGCTATTGAAATGGACCCGGCCAAGATACAGGCCATATATGATTGGGTTCAGCCCACTTCTTTGAAGGCTCTCCAGAAATTTTGGTGTTTTGCTAATTTCTACCATAAATTTCTAAGTATTTTTTCTGGTATTGTCAAACCACTGACTGATCTGACCAAAAAGGGCGCTGATGTGGTGAATTGGTCTCCAGAGGCAGTCTCAGCATTTCAGGAGCTTAAGCGGAGATTCACTTCTGCTCTGGTTCTATGGCAATGTGATGTCTCACTCCCATTTCAGGTGGAGTTAGATGCTTCTGAGATTGGTGCAGGAGTCGTTTTGTCCCAAAGAGATCCGGTGACTTCTAAGATGAATCCCTGTGCCTTCTTTTCTCAAAAATTCTCCCCATCTGAATGTAACTATGATGTGGGGAATCGGGAATTGCTGGCCATGAAATGGGCATTTGAAGAGTGGAGACATTGGTTGGAGGGAGCTAGACTTCAAGTTGTGGTCCTCACCGACCACAAGAATTTGATTTATCTTGAATCAGCCAAACGCTTGAATCCTAGACAGGCTAGGTGGGCCTTGTTTTTCACGCGTTTTAATTTTGTGGCCTCTTTTCTTCCGGGCACTAAGATTGTTAAGGCAGACGCCCTTTCTAGGAGTTTCTTTGCCGATTCTCTTATTGTGACCGAGCCTACTACCATTCTAAATGAGGGTGTAGTTCTTTCCGCCATCTCACCCGATTTGAGAAGTGCCCTGGAGGAATTTCAGGAGGACAAACCTCAACATTGCCCTATGGGAAGATTGTATGTCCCTGACCAGTGGAGGAAAAGAGTAATGTCTGAAATTCATTGCTCTGTGTTGGCTGGTCATCCAGGTATTTTTGGTACCAGAGATTTGGTGAGTCGGTCTTTTTGGTGGCCTGCCTTATCTTGTGATGTCAGGAATTTTGTGCAGTCCGGTGGGACTTGTTCTCGGTCCAAGCCCTGTTCTCGTTCTAGTGGGTTGTTGATGCCCCTGCCGGTGCCCAGGAGGCCATGGACCTATATCTCAATGGATTTTATTTCCGATTTTCCTGTCTCTCAGAGAATGACTGTTATCTGGGTGATTTGTGATAGATTTTCTAAGATGATCCATATTGTACCACTCCCAAAGTTGCCATCTTCTTCTGAGTTGGTGCCCTTGTTTTTACAACAGGTGGTTCGGTTGCACGGGATTCCTGAGAACATTGTGTCGGACAGAGGAGTCCAGTTTGTTTCCAGATTTTGGAGAGCTTTTTGTTCCAAACTGGGAATTCAGTTATCTTTCTCCTCTGCATTTCATCCTCAGACCAATGGGCAGACTGAGAGAGCAAAGCAGACTTTGGAGTCCTATTTGAGATGTTTCATATCTGCTGATCAGGATGACTGAGTCTCATTTTTGCCCTTGGCTGAATTTGTGCTAAACAATAGAGCTAGTTCTGCCACTTTGGTGTCACCCTTTTTCTCTAACTTTGGGTTTCATCCTCGATTTTCTTCAGGGCAGGTGGAATCTTCGACCTGCCCAAGTGTGGACACTGTGGTAGAGAGAATGCAGCAGATTTGGGACCAAGTGGTGGATAAGATGTCCCTCTCTCAGGAAAAAGCCCAACGGCTTTCCAACCGGCATAGGACCATTGGTCCCCGGTTTAAAGTGGATGATATGGTTTGGTTGTCGTCAAAGAATATTCCTATGAAGGTTGCGTCTCCAAAATTCAAGCCAAGATTCATTGGACCTTATAAGATTTTGGAGATCCTTAATCCTGTTTCTTTTCGATTGGCTCTTCCAGTTACATTTAAGATCCATAATGTGTTTCATAAATCTTTGTTGAAGAGGTTTGTGGAGCCAGTAGTTCCTATGGCGGCGCCTCCTGACCCTGTATTAGTTAAGGGCAATGTGGAATATGAGGTAGAGAAAATATTGGATTCTCATTTGGCGAGACGGAGACTCCAGTACTTGGTCAAATGGAAGGGTTATGGCCAGGAGAATAATTCTTGGGTCTCTGCTTCTGACATCCATGCCGATAGATTGATTCGTGCTTTTCACCGGGCCCATCCTGATCGGCCTGGTGGCGCGGATGAGGGTTCGGTGACCCCTCCTCAAGGGGGAGTACTGTTGTGAATTCGCTTTCTGACCTCCCTCTGGTTATTACTGAAAGTAGTGGATCTGGTCAAATTGACAGAGGGGTTGCGAGTTCTCTTTCTGGGCTCCCTCTGGTGGTTACTGGAGGTAAGGGAGCTGATCTGATTAACAGAGGCTTGCCACCTGATAATGAGGATGACGATTGGAGATCTGGGGTTTCAGACTGGGATTTAAGACAGCCGACTCCCTCTATCCCTGCTGGTGATTTTCTTCCTGCCTCCTGAGGTCTTTTTTCCAGCTCAGTCCCTGCATGTTCATCTAAGTGTTCATTTGCTATTTTGTTTACATTCGATCTGGTTTTGTCTATCTCAGTTTTGTGTGGGTCAGCCAGCTCCGGCTGGGGCTGTGCTGGATCACCGTCCATATGTTACTGCTTGTGCCAGTTTGTTTTTGTCCCTTATTAGATTGGCCTCTTTTTACTCTGCTTTCAGAATATACCAGAGTGCTGATATAGTGGGCGAAGTCGTGTGACTTCAGTAATTTTTCCATCAGACGTATTGGACTTTTTGCAGGGTTTTTTGCGTGATTGCAGACAGTGTCTTTCCTTTCCTGTCCTGTCTAGTCAGTGTGGGCCCCATCATTTGCTCAGTCTATTTTCCTGCCTACGTTTGTGTTTTCATCTTGTCTCACCAACAATATATGTTTGGGGGCTATCTATTCCTTTGGGGTCCGCTCTGGGGCAGTTTAGATTTCCTCTTTCTTGCTTTAGGCTTAGTTAGCTCTCCGGCTATGCCGAGGCATCTAGGATCATCGTAGGCATGATCCATGGCTACTGCTAGTTGTGTGGATAGGATCAGGGGTCTGCAATCCGCTTAGTTACCAACCTCTCTGGTTTTCTGTGGCTTAGCTTGGGCTTGCTCTCCTCCTCAGTGACCAAATCATAACAGAGGTCATCTTCAAGAAGCCAAGGTGGAATTTGTGGAAAAACACCCTGTAATAATTCCTGGTCATCATCATGTGACTATTCTGCTCGTACAGCACCATCATGTTTTGGTGAAACATCAGGGCTGATTGTTTACCGATGTGAATCTACGAACTGCTGGACTATGGATAGTCGGAGCAAAGAGATGTGTGAGTAAACTCATCTTCAACTGTGTGACTTGTCGCAAACTCCGTGGCACGACTGAAAACCCAAAGATGGCCAATCTCCCATCAGAAAGACTTAGTATGGATCCTCCCTTTACCAATGTCGGGCTGGTCTGTGGTTGCACGGCACACCAGAAGAGCCCAAGCCAACGCAAAAGGCTGAGCAGTTATGTTTACCTGTATGTCCATCAGAGCGGGCCACATCGAAGTAATTGAATCCATGGATACCTCAAGTTTCATAAGTGCACTCCGATGTTTCATTGCCATCAGAGGCACCGTGAAACACATTCGCTCTGATAGAGGCACAAATTTCATAGGAGCAGTGAAAGCGCTTCAAATTCCTTCCAACCTAGACATTACCAGTGTGGAAAGATACTTGAGTGAGCAGGGATTTACCTGGACCTTCAATTTACCACACTCTTCTCACATGGGAGGTGCTTGAGAGAGGATGATAGGAATAGCACGTAGAATCTGAAACTCTATCTTCTTGCAAGAAGGTAGCACAAGACTCACACATGAAGGTTTGACTACATTCTTGGCAGAAGTTTCGGCTATTGTAAATGCCAGACCATTGACTGCACTCTCCAGTGACGCTGAAGATCCAACCATTCTCACTCCCGCCATGTTACTCACTCAGAAAACCGACACTCCTAGCGTTCCACTGGAATAATTCAGCAATAAGGACCTCTACAGACGTCAATTTAGACAAGTTCAAAGTCTCTCCAATACTTTCTGGGACAGATGGAGAAAGCAATATCTCTGCACCTTACAGCCTAGGAAAAAGTGACAGATCGACAGGCCGAACATCAAACCCAGTGATATTGTGCTCATGAAAGACAGCCAGTCACGCCGAAATGAGTGGCCACTAGGCCTCATCACCAAGGTATTTCCAAGCGAGGATGAGAAGGTGCGCAAGGTCGAGGTCAAGGTATGGAAAGCTGGGGAGAGTAAACTATTCCTCAGACCAGTTGCAGAACTAGTTCTATTGTTTTCGCCAAAAGAGCCTGTAAGTGGCATCCAAGTGGGGAGTGTTCTGCCCTCTGAATAAAGGGCAAATATGTTTGTATTATATGCTGGTTTAGTTATAGCAATGTATTCTGGGATGAGGAAGATGTCATTTTCTTCTGAGTACTTCATACGTGTTTATTTGTCCTCTTGTATCTCCTCTACTTGAGTTCGTTATCCTGGTAAAGCATATCTGGTAAGATTAATATCTTTTCTTGCAATGCAGTGTTGTTCAGAGATTTATTAACTGTATAGCAGCAAGTGCAAAGTAGATGTAATTAGAAACCTGTGTATTCCATGTAAAGTTTGCATCACACTGTATACTTCCTGTAATTGTGTTAGCTGTGTGATCATCTGCCCAATACTTACCCATGTCATTTGTATTCTTTATAGTTTTACCGCATGTTCTATACTCTTCACCAATAAACAAGTTAGACTACAGAGAACGGTCTGCTTATTTTGGAAGATAGAAAGGGGTGTACCCTGTATGCTAGATTGCACACCATGTCAACGTGTATGAAGGAAGAACAATGCAAGTGTCAGGCTTTAAACTAATATTTGAATAGTTTTAATTTAACACCAAGCATATTAGATATTTAACATAGCAAAACGACTTCAAGCTGACTTCTGATGTGGTCTCATGTTTGCAGAATGGCAAGGATATGTTGGCAGGTGAACCAAGTTGTGTAAATGTAAACCTAAAATGTTTTGTGTTTTCTCTAAAAAGCATATTCCATAAACATTTGCTACAACCCAATATAGAGAATCTTTTACTTTTATGAAGATTACTTCCATCATACTCTCATTATTATGAAGGGCCAGGATTTAAACCAACTTTAAATATAACAGTCTTTGATTATGCTCTGCCAGGAAAGATTTTCTATCTAGGATTTTGTCACCTTTCTTTAAGTTTCAGTACTGTACTTTGCTTCTCTCAAGGAATGTTCCTTTTGTTTAATACCGTGAAAGGTCAGATTTTTCCATAAAAAAAAATGTAAGAACAAAATATTTACTTTGGCTTGTCCAGTGAAAGTGTGGGTCTTCTTAAAAGCACATTCACGCACGCTTAGTAGTAAGCAGATATGCAAACATAAGCTGTTCACACAACGTTAATGCTGCAAAATGACGTAATAATGTGACCACTATTATAAACTGTAAGTTTTCGAATTCTTACACCAGTCATTATCTGCAAAGAATGTTCATTATATTTGTTTTCACCTAATTTCATACATCATAAACTTGCACCCTCATCATGGAAATAACCGATCTCTCTAAATGTTTACACTACGGCAAATTAGAGGCTTTTCATAAGGAAGATATGTTTGTCCTTAAAATGGAGATACAACATGTGGGACAACGCATGGCAGACGTGGAGGCCACGCAGGGGCAGTTTAAACAACAAATGAATGCACATCAACAGGCGTTGCAGGATCACTCTCTGCGATAACTGATATTCTAACTCATCTAGATGACATTGAAAATAGACACAGGCGCAATAATTATGCATTCGTGGCCTAAGTGAGACAGTGGAGCCTGCACAGCTTGAAAAATGGGCTCAAAAATTCTTCAGTGACATATTGCAGAATAAAACGCAAGACAGTGATGACATTAATTGGATACATAGAGCTTTAGGGCCCAAATCTACCGATCTAATTAGACCCAGGGACGTTGTATGCAGGATTCATTTCTACAAGGAAAAAGTGGCAATCCTGAGGGGAATCAGGGATAAAAGTCCCCTCTCATATTACTGTACTGCCTGACCTAGAACGCAGAACATTACAACTCCGCAGGGCTCTGAAGCCTTTGTTGAGCTCACTTAAAGACAGAGATGTCAAGTATCACTGGGGTTATCCCTTCCAACTCATTGCCAAAAAAGGAGGGAAGACAGCAGTCTTCCGTCATCTGGGTGATCTTCCGAAATTTCAGGGAACATTTGAAATACCTATGGTGCGACTCCCAGATTGGCCAGTATTGACCTACCTGAAACCCTTACCTCCCGAAGGGCAGTGGCAACCAGCCTCTTCGAGATCAAGACAAGCAGGGGTGGTCATTCACAGCCTTTCCTTGAAAAGATACCTATTTAACCTGTGCGGGATGTTATCTCTCTTTTTTTCTGAGAGCGGCGCTTTCAGAGAGAAGTTAGGTAAGGGATGATGGAAATGGACCTTGACATTTTGATACATTCTGGTTTGGTTTACATTCCCTTTTTTTCTCTCTGTCTTCTCTTGTCACTATGACATTAAGATATAGAAGAGTAAAAACAAACCCACCAGACGATATTTGTCAACTAGCTAGGGAATGGTGTTTATGATAGGTTGTCAATCACCTGTTGACTGAGTTATTAGGACAACTTCCAATGTAGTTTATAAATGTTTTTTACAATGTTTTCTCTCAAAAAGTTACAAAGCCTTCTATATTATGTTATATCTACATATCCATATATCTCTCTATATACCGAGGACCCAAGGGGTCTCATATACAGGGGCTGGAGTACGAGGAGCTTGTTTCCCGCCATATACGACTTCGTTACCTCACTTAGGGAACACAGCGCAAGAGTTGTACTAGACAATTGTCCGTATTAGATATTTTTCTGTGGTTATCACTCTAAGATAACCTATTGTTCTCTTCGGTTCTTTTTATGTTTTTCTCTATTTTTTTGCTTTATTGCTTTTCATTATTCTTGATTACTTCTGTGGATGTCAGGGTTAACATTCTGCACATATAATGCTAGGGGTTTGAACAAACCTGAAAAAGGAGACAAGTGTTATATCGCTTTCATAGAAAAAAAATAAAAATAGTCATGTTTCAGGAGACCCATTTTGTAACCACCAATATACCTAAATGTGTCTCTAAATTTTACCCAACCTGGTACCATTTTCTCAATCCTTCTCGTAAGGTTTGCGGGGTTTCGATCGCCTTTGATAAAACATTCCAACCTAAGTTAATTGACATAAAGATGGATTCAGAGGGAAGGTTTATATTTCTTAAACTTACGTTCTTAAACTCTATATACACGTTGGCTAACATGTATTTCCCAAATCAGGGTCAAGTGAGTTTTGGATTTAGAACTCTGCGGGCAGTGGCAGACTTTGCAGATGGCTCCAATATCATTCTTGGTGGTGATTTTAATCTTACTCTGGACCCTACCGTGGACTCGTCCTTGGTAGGTCCTCTGTCTCCCTCCCGGCACTGCATAAATTAAAGAAGGATTTTGTCAGGACTCAAAAGTCAGGACCCTGTCAGCGTTGGCAAACTGCCACACCAAGCAGGGTGACTTACCCACACTATGGGAGAGCGCGGGGTCCAATACAGTAGTGACGGTTCAAGCAGACAGGACCTGCGGCACTGAAAATAGTAAGGAGTATCAGGACAGAGTTCATGTGACTGCAGGGGGTGGGGCTTAGCATCCTACTGCTGCAGATGATATAATGTACATACTGCAGGGAAACTGTAGTAGAGGAAAACGCAGGTCAGACAAGCCAGGAGGTCATGCACAGAGCGGGCAGCGAGGTACAGGAGGGATAATCACAGAAAGGTCAATACATAGCCAGGGGTCATACACAGAGTGGTAGCGCAGTACAAGAGGGACAGGCAGAACTCGTAACAGGGACAGAACCGGATCAAAACCAAACAAGCAAGCAAGATATCAGGCACAAGGCACACGTACGCACAAGGTCAATTAACTCTGCCGAGGGCAGGAGTATAACTGACACCGGACCTTGGTCAAGTGAGCAGTAAATAGCCGCCCTCTGCCAGAGAGAGGCAGAAACAATTAACCCCTGTCTGGATCATGACAGTACCCTCCTCTCAATGGGGGGCCACTGGATCCCCAGGTCTCTCAGGATACTTGGTGTGAAAGGCCCAGACCAACCGATTTGCATGAACCGATCGAGCAGGAACCCATGACCGGTCTTCAGGACCATAGCCTTTCCAATGTACAAGATATTGAAGGGCATGACGGACCAACCTAGAGTCAACAATTCGTTCCACCTCGTACTCAGACTGCCCGTCTACCAAAACCGTTGATGGGGAAGACGATGATCCCTCCCCACAGGACCTCACAGGTTTCAAAAGGGCCCTATGGAAAACATTGGGGATCCGTAGAAATGGCGGGAGACGCAACCGAAAAGCAACCGGGTTAACCGCTTCGGTAATTTCATAGGGACCAATAAACTTAGGACTAAGCTTCGCAGAGGGGACCTTGAGCCTTATATTCTTGGTAGATAACCATACCTTATCCCCAATCGGGAACACCGGCCCCGCGGACCGTTTTTTGTCTGCAAAAAAATTATATTTATCCTGGACCTTTGTAATGTTACTCTGGACCTTCCGCCATATCTCCCCCAACCGCTGGATAGTCTCATCCGCCCCAGGACACCCAGAGTCCAAACGGGAAAACTCTCCAAAATGAGGATGAAACCCATAGTTGCAGAAAAAGGGAGATGTACCTGTAGACTGGTTAATGTGGTTGTTAAGTGCAAACTCGGCCAAAGGTAATGCAGTACACCAATCATCCTGTCGGGCTGAGGTCAAGTAACACAGAATTTGCTCCAGAGACTGATTGTTCTGCTCAGTCTGCCCATTAGTCTCTGGATGGTAAGCAGATGAAAAGGACAGACCAATACCCAACCTCTTACAAAATGCCCTCCAAAATCTGGAAACAAATTGTACTACTCTATCAGACACCACATTCAGGGGTACCCCATGCAACTGCACCACATGCTCAACAAACAATCTGGACAAAGTTTCCGCATTAGGTAGAGCTGCCAAAGGTACAAAATGTGCCTGCTTACTAAACCTGTCCACCACAATCCAAACGACGGTATTACCCTTGGAGGGGGGAAGGTTGGTGATGAAATCCATGGACAAATGAGTCCATGGTCTCTCAGGAATTGGCAGTGGTACCAATTCACCGGCCGGCAAAGAGACAGTTCTCCCGAAGCCTTTGGAGGACTGCTCGAATATGACCAATGTGAGCCTGTTTATCAGGAGAGTAGATCAGTATGTCATCCAAATACACCACCATAAAATGTCCAATAAAATCAGAGAACACGTGATTTATGAAATTTTGGAAGACCGCTGGAGCATTGGTCAGACCGAAAGGCATGATCAAATTTTCAAACAACCCTTCAGTAGTGAGAAAAGCAGTTTTCCACTCATCTCCTTCCCGGACTCGGATAAGGTTATACGCTCCCCGTAGATCTAATTTCGAAAACCACTTAGCTCCGGACAACTGGTTGTACAAATCAAGAATAAGAGGGAGGGGATACGTATTTCTCACAGTTATCTTATTTAACTCTCGAAAATCGAGGCATGGGCGTAAACCACCGTCTTTTTTCTTTACAAAAAAGAACCCCGCCGCCACGGGAGAGAGAGAGAAGGATGAATGTGTCCCTTACGGAGACTTTCGGAAATGTATTCCTTCATAGCAGCCCGTTACGGACCCGAAAGGTTATACAAGCGGGCCTTGGGCAATATAGCACCTGTAACCAGGTCAATGGCACAATCAAATGGGCGGTGTGGTGGTAAAACCTCAGCCTCTTTTTCAGAGAAAACGTCTGTATAGTCTTTTAGGTACTCAGGAATACCTTCCAGACCCATGGCCAACACAGACACAGTAGCAAGTAGTGTTGAGCGATACTTTCCGATATCAGGAAATATCGTATCGGATTGGATCGGACCGATACCCAAAAAGTACCGAATATCGCCAATTCCGATACCGGAAACCAATGCAAGTCAATGGGACAGAAATATCGGAATTGAAATAAACCCTTTCTTTCCTTGTAGGTTAATTCTACATGAAGGAAAACAACTAAGAATAATGTAGAATGTATTGTGGGAGGTGGAGGAGACAATAAAGGCATAGAGGTTTAGCCCAATTAAATGGAATAGCAGGAATTAATTTTTTTTTAAGACGTTCAGAGTTACAAAGATATTGACTATGTTAAAGGGGTTGTGTAGCAATAGAGGGAGACGTTCAGAAAAGGCACATGTTGGCGGAGTGTTGGAACGGAGTGCTTCATTTAGCTTGGAGGTTGACTGAGCCCCTGACACGGAGGACACGGAACGGATGCAGGCACCTGTATGCACAACAGAATGTGAGTAAAGCTTTGGAACTACATGCCCTGGTGTCCTCCAGTTATTCCTGCGTCACCACACTCAGCACTGTGCCTGGCACTGCACCATCTATGTCTCTTCACTACCTCTCCATCTACACTGCCAGGGACTACAGCTCTACCTGTGGAGGGCTACAACATCATTGCTGCACCACACCATCTGTCCCAGAGGATCTGTCTGCAGCGTCGGCTTAACATCTTTATTGCCGAACACCACAGGTGGTGTCACAAATCATTCACTCATAAACTTTAATCATCATCCACACGTTCAACATTTCCCTTTTACAATGGACGCCCAGGGCCACGGACCGGGTCACAGCTACCGTGACATCTCCCATTGAAACCAACAGGCCCAGTACCGAGTACCCAACCAGCCCTGGCGGGCGATCGAACTTGGTGGAAGTACATAACAGAACAGGGTGTCCGGGCTTTTCACATAATCTCAGTGCATATCTAGGCTGCAGAATGCTGACAATAAGTAATTTACCTTCTGTGGCTAGTCTGCACGGTTTCCAAGATATCTTCTCTTGCTTCTAAGATAAATGTCCAGGGGGGTTGTTCTGGCATTGAAATGAGAACTTGTCGTTTCCTCCTCCCTCACTAATTTCACTTTCCATAGATCACTGTTCAGCGTGTCTCTGGGGGAGGAGCAGCTGGGTGGTCTGCTCGCAGCCAATCACAGCCATGCCATTAGTTAACATGCCTACATGCCTAACAGGATGTGCCCACACTTCTTAGGATTCCTCATTGGCTGAATCAAATCAAACTGGCTCATAGTATTATGGGAACTTCCAATTCCAGTATTCGATATGCAAAAAGTATCGGAACTCAGTATCAGAATTCCGATACCGCGAATATCGGCCGATACCCGATATTTGCAGTATCGGAATGCTCAACACTAGTAGCAAGACATTTTTCAGAACAATAGGGACCCCATTTAACAATGTCCCGAGATTCCTAATTAATCACTGGATTATGTAATTGTAACCAGGGGAACCCCAACACCTGTCCTGCAGGCAGGTTGTCCATAACAAAGCATGAAATATGTTCCTGGTGCAAGGAACTCCTCTGTAAGAAATATGACATCATTCTTAGCCAGTGGTGTTTTGTCAATGGCAACAACGTGGATAGGAGTCTCCAGCCTAACTGTCCCTAACTTACACCTGGACACCAAGTCAGAGTCAATAAAGTTCAATGACGATCCGCAAGCCACAAAAGCAGAAGTGGGTGTGGAGACACTCCCACAACAAAGTTCCAATTGCAATAACATTTTTGAAAATGGAGAAAAAGGTACCCGGGCTCAGTCGCTTGCTGGTCAGTGGACAGGAGGGGCAATCCTTTTTCCAATGTCCGGAATCACCACAGTGAAAACAGCATTTTCCCAAGCGCCGTTGTCTCTTTTCTTTCTCCTTGACGTCGATGGTTCCCATCTCCATGGTTTCCAATGTAGGACTGGCTCCCCTTCCTTAGGAAAATAACGGGGTTTCAATCTGCATCACTCCCCTGGCTCGTAGCCTGCGATCCATTCGGATGGCTTGTGTCATAGTGTCCTCCAGGGAATCAGGCAGAGGGTGGAGAGCCAAGGCATCCTTCAGACATTCAGACAGGCCTCTACGGAACAAACCCTGGAGGGCGGCATCATTCCAGCAGACCTCAGCAGCCCAGCGTCTGAACTCTGAGCAAAACCACTCGGCTGAGTGCTTCCCCTGGCACACACTCATCACCCTGTCCTCAGCCATACGCATCTGATCATTGTCATCATAAATATGCCCCAGGGCCTCAAAAAATGCATCCACAGTCATACGCTCAGGGGCAGTTGTCAGAGGAGAAAAAGCCCAAGCCTGGGGAGCTCATCTTAACAGAGACATAATGACCCCCACTCTCTGACTTTCATCCCCAGAAGAGTGTGGTCTCAATGAAAAAAAAGCTTACAGCCCTCCTTGAACACTTTGAATTCCCTTTTATCTCCAGAAAAGGTATCTGGTAACTCAACTGGAGACTCAGGGGAAATTAATGTAACATCCCGAGCCCCCGATGATAAAACCCCCTGCACAGTGTCAGCGATCAACTGCTGAGAATGAGCCAGGGCGAGTTGTTCCCCCAGGAGTCTCTGAGACATCTGAGTCAGGTGCTTTACCTGCTCAGAAAGAGCATGCATAGGATCCATCACACACACAGGAGAAAGGGAGCAGAGAAAAAAAATGGTAACGGTCAGTTATAATGTCAGGACTCAAAAGTCAGGACCCTGTCAGCGTCGGCAAACTGCCATGCCGAGCAGGGTGACTTAGTGACTTACCCCCACTATGGGAGAGCGCGGGGTCCAATACAGTAGTGACGGTTCAAGCAGACAGGACCTGCAGCACTGAAAATAGTAAGGAGTCCCAGGACAGAGATCATGTGACAGCAGGGGGCAGGGCTTAGTGTCCTACTGCTGCAGATGATATAATGTACCTACTGCAGGGAAACTGTAGTAGAGGAAAATGCAGGTCAGACAAGCCAGGAGGTCATACACAGAGCAGGCAGCGAGGTACAGGAGGGATAATCACAGAAAGGTCAATACATAGCCAGGGGTCATACACAGAGTGGTAGTGCAGTACAAGAGGGACAGGCAGAACTCGTAACAGGGACAGAACCAGATCAAAACCAAACAAGCAAGCAAGATATCAGGCACAAGGCACACGTATGCACGAGGTCAACTAACTCAGCCGAGGGCAGGAGTATAACTGACACCAGACCTAGGTCAAGTGAGCATTAAATAGCCGCCCTCTGCCAGAGAGAGGCAGAAACAATTAACCCCTGTCTGACCAGGATGGGCCAAAGACAAAGCCCATCCTGGATCATGACAGATTTGCTGGCTCATGGATTGGTGGACATGGGTGGGTGCTGCACCCGGGGGTCAAGAATTATAGTTACCACTCGCTAGCACATAATAGTTACTCTAGACTGGATCATTTATTTATCTCACATGATTTGTTAGACAATAGTCCGGGTAGTTCATTAGATACTATCCTGTGGTCAGACCTCGCCCCGGTACACAGAAAACTGGAGGTTCACGAGAAGGGAGGGGTGGGGGATACACATGGAGGCTAAATGATAATCTCATGAAGGATGAACTATGTGTGGTGGACATTAAGAGAGCTGTTCATACCTTTCCAATAGATCATTCTAATGACCCCACACCATAGCCTATCAAATGGGAGGCTCTAAAATGTATATTAAGGGGAATTTCCATAACTCATGGATCTAGACTGGCCCAAAAATTGAAGGATACTCTTATTCTGTTCGGGGCCAAAGAGGCAGCCAATAAAGCGGCATCAAATGATATACTTAAAACAGAAATCTCATCTCTAAGGCAAAAAGCTTTATCTATTTTGGAACAAATGTTCCTATGCATAAGAGACAAAATTCAAAAAAATTACTTTGAATTTGGAGGCACATGTGGATGTTTAACCAGATGAATTGCAGTGGTGCTTATGTGCAAAGGAGTATTTTAGCAGCAATCACTTAGACACTTGTCACAGAATGTCAAAAGGTAAAATCAATCGTAGTAAAAAAAAGCATGCGCATAAAATACTTCTATGAAGAAATGGGGTAAGTACATAGACAATGATATAGGAATCCACAGGGACTAATTTTCTGTCCCACACAAATGAAAATAAAAATAAAAACCGAAACACGCGTCGGGGTGCGTTGTGCACGTGTATCATCCTTCCCAGGTACTTGCTATATTGTATCGTATTAATTATATTGCAGCACTTCCATGTGTGGGGCCTATATTATTTGTACACTTTGTTACTTTTGCTTATTGGCACTTTTGCACTTTATATATGAATTTATTTTTACTTACTGTAATTGTGTGATGTAATCTCATTGTGTTTCTTTTTATATACATGTATTGAGATTTAATATTACCACTTCATACTGATGCACTTTCTTGCACCAGTCACTTTGTTGATTATTAATCACAGTTTTTTTTTCCCCAATTTGGCCAGTGTTGCTCCCTCTTGTTTATATACTATTGATAATATATGCATTTTAGTACCCTGGTGATTCCATATATCCAAGATTTTATTTTATTTTTTATATAATTGTGTATGCACAACCTCTTTTTTATGTAGATTACTACTTATTTACCTGTATTAATAAAGGTATTTTATCTTCCTCTATATTGTTTGGTTTTATGGCACATTAATTTAGCTCATGTCAAGAGGTTCTTTTCTTTTGGTATACTTATTAGAATGGTTTCCATTCAATTTGACACATCATTGAATATTGGTTATTGTTATATTATTTATTACCAAAATATTATATTTTAATTTTAATTTCTTCATTGGTGTGTTTTATATGTTTTAGTGTGAATAGTGGCAGAGTCTCTGGGTCCCAAACAGGCACCCAGTGGCTGAGACTCTGCCACTATTCACACTAGGTAGGTTTTACCGTTAGTGTAGTTACTGTCTCAAATGGGTACACCTTACCGTGGTGGGACAGCTTTATACTTTTTTGATCAAAGCAGTGTTTACCAAGTACCCTATGTTATTTAAGGCACTTGCTTTTTTACTTATTTATTTTCATTAGGGTATATACACACATTGTTTTTTCCTTTGGTTTTGCTTGTTTTTATGGCCAGTGTGAACATGATTTTACATCATGCATGTCCTTCAAGTCTACTCCAGTTCAGTTTTTTTGTGTTTCTTGCGGGCATATCATGCAGCGAGTATTGGAAACTGCAACTAGATCTTTTTCATAATAAGGCATCTAAACTTTGGGTGGACAATGAACATGAAATATCTCCGAATTTATATCAAGGGGTGTTCTGGTTGCCATATGATATTAGCTTGGGGAAGATTGATATCTCTACTACTCCGCATACCATAGCACTTGCTTGGAGATGTTTTGCAAAGCGTTTCTTGCTGGTAGACATATCTGGACCCTTGACCCCGGTATAGGGATCTATACTGCATATTAAGGATTTGACTAGTCAGACTGGTATCTTGTCCTTGGGAGACAGGGGACTAGCGCCAGGATATTGGCAACAATATTTTCAACTTCAAAGTTACATTAGGTCCCTGGCCCTGGGGGGGGGGGGGTGGCTGCTCCACGTGTCCACCTCTTTTGCACAGTTATGTTTCCAGCCACAGCACATGCTATATCATTGATATATGGCCTAATAGTGTTGGGAGGATGGGAGACGGACCTCTCAGTTGTACGATCCAGTGGCAGAGAGAACTGAATAAAGAAATCACAGCTGAAATGTGGGCTAAATCATTTGCTCTTACACATACTGTAGGTTGTCGGTCTCTTGCAGAGTCCAGGAACTGAATTATAAAATATTGACACAATGGTATAGAAAGCCCGTTAAACTACATAGGATCTATCTGACAGTCTCAGATTCGTGTTGGAGATGCAGCAATGCAACTGGGTCGATGCTACATATATGGTGGAACTGCCAGGGGATCAGATCTCTATGGAATGACATATTCTTATTACATAACCATATTACGAAAACCCAGGTTTAGGCGTCCCCGGAGATAACTTTACTGTCCAATTTCCCGAGTTCCATATCCAAAATTAAGAAAGATTTATTGCCATGTAGCGATGCGTCAAATTATACCTAGGCTCTGGAGATCCCTGGTCACTCCAAAACGGGTAGATTGGGTGGAGGCGATGAATGTTCTGCAGCGAATGGAGTAGATTAGGACGTTCGACGATGGGTTGAGCACTGGATGGTTTGCAATGTGGCATTTATGGATCCAATTTAAAGAGTCACAATACTTACAGATGTGGTTAACACAAAATACACGTTCTCAAAATCCTTAGCAAGTAAGAACTGTGGGGGATGTTGGGCCTCTGATGTTATATTTCCTCTTTTTTCTTTATTTTTTTTGTTTCCTGCTTTCGCTCTCTTCTTTTTACATTTGTCTATTATATTTGTCAATGATTCTAATCTCTTCACCCCTCTTCATCGACGACACATGAGCAAGTTGTATATTGCAGCATGAATATAGTTGGTTTATAATATAATTGCTAGCATAATATTTGCGAAGAAGAAGGGGATTGGTCACTTCTTCGTCTGTCTCTTTCAAATGTTTATTATATAATATTTCAAATACTACGAATACTGTTTCAATTGTTTTAAATCTTTAATAAAAATATATTGAATGATAAATCTTTACACTAAACAAGGACAAATAAATCTTATACTTGAAAAAAACATGATAATGCAAATTAACTGTGAGATCATCTAGACCCTAAAAGTTTATGGTTGGAGAGAGAACTATAAAAGATGTGTGTGGATGTCAGTGAGATGTGAAGCTGGCGGGCTTCCTATAAACATCTCACTTTCCTTTCTTTCCCTAGGTATAAGAAGGGGTTTTTTTTATCACAGGATGAGTTGTAGCTTTGACTTTACCATATATTGTAAGTAAATATGAGCAGATCTTTTGAAATTTGAATTAGGCTATTTTGCCAAATTTTCCCACAAAATTAAATTAAAATAAATTATATACCAAGGCTCCTAACACTATAATACCTACCTTAGGTGGCTGTTATAGTGTAGTGGTTAAGATGCACTTGGGAGACTTGGGTTCAAATCCCGGCTCTGCCCTGTTGGAAATAATGTACCATTAGTGGCCCTTGGGCAAGGCTACTAACAATATATTGCCTACCTTTATAAACATGAGAGCGTCATGAACAAAGATGTTGAGAAACCAGGACAATCTGGATCTGTTGAAATGCTACTATAACAGAAGACCAAATGAGAGAGGATATATGAAGAGTACGGGGAAACTCTGGATGGACACAAGACCTGCATGTCTTCTGACTGAGAAACAAATAGTCACCCAATGTTTCAATGTCATAAAAGAAAGCTATTATCACAATTTGAGATGGATCAACTGCATTGCAGATCCACCCCATATGAAGACCTGGTAGAACAACATGTGCAAACCCTGAAAATCCTGATCCAATTCTGCAACTAGAGAGTAATGCAGCTGATCTGAAGCAGATCTATCCAGACTTCCCTGCTTAGTGAATGAAGGTGTCAAAACCCCCGGCTTTGGGCAGAGAGGGGGATATGTGACAAAATCACTGGCAAAGCGTTGGAGGGGAGATGCTATTAGCTTCAGTGATTTGAAACCCAGAAGTTTCCTCCAGCACACTATATGTTGAGAGGGGTTAATTGACCATTTTAAGGGCTGGGTTTTTGAGGACAACCATAGAGCGGATGGGAGGTTGTCCATTCTATCTCTATCCCAGGGTGTGATCTGGAGTTTAAATAGTTGGCCTCCAGAGGCATTCAGTGTTTGGTAGGCCTGGAGAGTGCAACTCCAGTGCTAGGTGTCCTGACTAGGAAGCCAAACCTGTTAATGTTGTTTTTTTTACCTGCGCTGGTGGATCCCTGCAATCACACGGACAATGCTGTATGTTTTGCTTTGTTTTTTGTTTTCTTTAGGCCAGGACGGCCTTGTTTTATTTTGATAACTCTGACTGGCTAATGTAACACTCTTAATAAACCAGTGAGAGTCTTAAAGAGACAGTTTTCCGTTGTCTACCTTTGTGTGCAGCCAAGTGAGCCAGTCTACCACACTGGCTATAATATTGTGTTTACTTTCACATGTATCTTTTGGGAATAATACTACATTTTTGGAATTTTTTTTAACCCATTGCAGTTTTGTGGGGTTTTTTAACACTTGAGCCAGATGTTACTTGTAAGTCAATTGGCAAATACAGTATAAAATGTAATGCGCATAGTGTGGTTCTTTTTGAATATTTTACTCACTTTTTTGTGTATTTTTGAGTCAGTGGCATTTTTCTAAATTCAGCATGTTCTAAGTGTTAATATCCTTGTGGAGACAGCCTGTGGAAAGGTCAGATTCTGCATTTAATAAAATAACTTCTTTAGATATTTGACTTATCTATTTTATTTATATTTATTATCTTAAGGGAAATGTTTTAACTTGAAAACATTTGATTTTTAAAAGCGTCTTTATTTATTATATAAAAATACACAGATATATTATTGGGAAAAGCAGAATATGATTGTTATTAAATCTCCAGCTAAGCATCTCACATATGGTATTGATTTTAGCAGTAAATGTTTAACACCTTCCAAAGACACTCAAGCCAATATACATAGGTTTTCTGACATTTATTGAGGGAGAAAATGTCACTTTCCCAGTGAAAAATACCCTTTTAACCCTGGTTTTCAAGAACATGAAATCACATTTTTATGTTGTCTTTATTTGACTTGGACATAGATTGCCATAGCAATCCTTTTTCCCACAGAACTATTTAAAAAAATAAGTTCAAGGTCAAAAAATGATGGAGATCGTGTTAAAATAGCATTCTAATTCTGATTCTCAAACATTATTCTTTAGCATTTAATGAAAGGACAGCAAACAAGATAGAAGGTTTTTTGTCTCTTCTTAAAAAACTAAATAAAATCTAATTGTGTGGAGGATGAGCTGTATAATTAAGATGATTAAAATGATGTTTAGCTCTTCTGGTACTTGAATGATGATCTGTGGCTAAACCTGAAGGATAATGGTTTTATAAGAATCATGTGAATTTTTGCGACATATGGTGACTATTGATGAGCGAGCATGCTCAGTAATGCTCGGTGCTCTTTAGAGCGCCAGTCAACATGTAGGGATTATCTGCCATGCACTGTAATGCTGCAGCCATGTTGGTTGTGGCATTACAGTGATTGGCTGGCCACAGAGCGTCATCAGGTCTATATCAGACCTGGCTCACAAATCCAGCTAAACCAACAGTCCTTCTAAGGACTAATTACGGGGTATATAGATATCAGTGCTAGGTAGGCAGGCAGTGTATGTGGCTATGTGGCGCCCCTGCAGTCCTGCCTCCACAATATCGCCTCCCTAACAGGTGGTGGTGGTATCATGTCTGGAAGTAAATGGAGCTGCCTACACTAAGTAAACCACGCATACACACACAAGCCTATTTCTGACCAGAAGGGGGAGCACAAGCCACTAGTTTGGAGGGTGACTGCTCCTTCTGACTGGGGGAAGTAGTAAGGAGAGGGCAATGTGAGGAAGGAAAGGGAAGAGAGAGCACATGGAGTTTCCAGGGGTTGGAGCGATGGAAGGCTCACCCTAGGAGTAGGAAGAGAACAGGAGACCTGAGTCCTGGGCTACCAGGGATTGCAAACCCTGAGAGCAGAATCTGAAAACCGAGGGGACTGCAGGTCTTCTGGCCACCCCTGCATCACTAGAAGTATCACATTATAGAGGGTTCCGAGCTGGGACTGAGAGAACAGCTTGCAAAGAGCTTGCAATGTATGCTGACTGTAGCTGCTACAGAACACAAGCAGAGAGTACAGATCAGCTCAGAAGCTGTTGAATCTCCAAAGAGAAGGGCATAGAAAGGAAGTCTTATTTTACCCACTTAGTGGAGTGGACTCCAGCTGATTCCAGACTAGCCGGACCCTGGACCTGGTGACCAGAACCCCTAGATTCACCCTGCATCCATCATCAGTAAAAGCAAAGACTGAATTCCTTTGCCTCCTTCCTTCTTTCTGCTGCATTGCTCACTACAACTCCCATCACTGCTGCAGGGGCATGCTCCTGCTGAGGGGAGTGTTCCATCTTGCTGCATTACCATCTATCCACTGGGGACCCCACATGCAGCGCTGGCCATACCTGGCCAGACACCTCAACTGGCATCACGATAAAACCATAAACTATTATCTCCTGTAATACCACTCCTTTGCAATTGTAGGTGTGTGCTTAGGGTCATTGTCTTGTTGGAAGGTGAACCTTCGGCAAAGTCTGAGGTCCAGAGCACTCTGCAAGAAGTTTTCATCCAGGATATCTCTGTACTTGGCCACATTCATTTTTCCTTCAATGACAACCAGTCATCCTGTCCCTGCAGTTTAAAAACACCCCTGTAGCATGATGCTGCCACCACCATGTTGCACTGTTGGGATTGTGATGAGCAGTGCCTGGCTTTCTCCACACATACCGCTTAGAATTATCATCAGAAAGTTCTATCTTCATCTCATCAGACCAGAGAATCTTATTTCTCATAGTCTGGTAGTCCTTTATGTGTTTTTTAGCAAACTCTATGAAAGCTTTCATAAATCTTGCACTGAGGAGAGGCTTCTGTTGGGCCACTGCCATAAAGGCCTGACTGGTGGAGGGCTGCAGTGATGTTTGACTTTGTGGAACTGTCTCCCATCTTCCTATTGCATCTGTGGAGCTCAGCCACAGTGATCTTGGGGTTCTTCTTTACCTCTCTCACCTTGGCCAGATCTGTGCCTTGCCACAATTCTGTCTCTGAGCTCCTTGGCCAGTTCCTTTGACCTCATGATTCTCATTTGGTCTGACATGCACTGTGAGCTCTTATATAGACAGGTGTGTGCCTTTACAAATCAAGGCCTATCAGTTTAATTAAATACAGCTGGACTCCAATGAAGGAGTAGAACCATCTCAAGGAGGTTCACAAGGAAATGGAAAGCATGAGACATAAATATGAGTGTATGAGCAAAGGGTCTGAATACTTATGACTAGAGATGAGCGACTTTGCCTTTTTTAGGGTCGAATTGGGTTTCATGAAACCCGACTTTCTCAAAAGTTGAGTCGAATGAAATCGGCCGACTATCACGAAATCCAAAGCAAGTCAATGGGGAAGCAAAGTCGTCAGAGAGTAGAGGACAGTAAACACACCTACAGTGCCCATTTCAATGCCAACAACATCAATTCTTATTACATAAGCTTGTCAACCTTAATTTACTTTATAATAATAGTTACGCACTGAAAACTGGGGGTTATTTGGCTAAATTTGTGGGGGGGTAGGGCTGGCTTCAGGTTTTCGTGTGCCCCAGGCGAAAGAGTGTCAGTGTGCCCCTTTAACACATACCACAATTCATGATGCTCTGATACGGCAGAGAAATATTGGTATAGTGCAATGACAAATACTTCACTTCTTACACTACATGACTGATATCTATTTTAAATTCTACAATAGCTCAAAAACTAGACAGTATATTCCTCCATACAGTACTATGGCCACCACATAGTGCGCCATACAGAATAATGAGCCCCATATATTGCTCCATACAGAATAATTGGTCCCATATAATGTTTCATACAGTATGTGATGAGCTCCACATAATGCAACAGTATATGATGGTCCCCATATAATGTGCCATACAGTATAGGACGGTCCCCATACAGTAGAATGAGCCCCACATATTGCTCCATTTAGTATAATGAGTCGCATATAAAGCTCTATACAGTATATGATGGGCCCCATATATTGCTCCATACAGAATGTGCTCCATATAATGCTCCATACAGAATAGGCCCCATATGTGCTCCATATAATGCTCCATACCCTATATGATGCCCCATAAATAATGAACCCCATATGATGCTCCAGTATATGATGGGCCCCATGGATGATGCTCCATTGTATGATGGGCCTATAAAATGCTCCATATATAATGTGCCCCATATGATGCTCTAGTATATGATAGGCCCCATAGGATGCTCCAGTATATGATGGGCCCCATGGATGATGCTCAATTGTATGATGGGCCTATATTATGCTCCATATATAATGGGCCCCATATGATGCTCTAGTATATGATGGGCCCCATAGGATGCTCCAGTATATGATGGGCCCCATGGCTGATGCTCCATTGTATGTTGGGCCTATATTATGCTCCATATATAATGGGCCCCATATGATGCTGCAGTACATGATGGGCCCCATGGATGATGCTCCAGTGTATGATGGGCCTATACACTGTATAGAGAATTCTAAGGCAAATGAGTAATTTGATCACATCATCCTTTTCATACATGCTGTCCTACTCCAAGCTGTATAGGCTTGAAAGCCAACTGCAAATTATGTAAATCAGGTGATTTGCATCTCTGTATTGAGGAGGGGTGTGGTCTAATGACATCAACACCCTATATAAGGTGTGCTTAATTATTAGGTAACTTCCTTTCCTTTGGCAAAATGGGTCAGAAGAGAGATTTGACGGACTCAGAAAAGTCAAAAATTATGAGATGTCTTGCAGAGGGATGCAGCAGTCTTGAAATTGCCAAACTTTTGAAGCGTGACTGATCACTGAACAATCAAGCGTTTCATGGCAAATAGCCAACAGGGTTGCAAGAAGCGTGTTGATAAAAAAGGCTCAAAATAACTGCCCATGAACTGATGAAAATCAAGCGTGAAGCTGCCAAGATGCCATTTGACACCAGTTTTGCCATATTTCAGAGCTGCAACGTTACTGGAGTATCAAAAAGCACAGGGTGTGCCATACTCAGGGACATGGCCAAGGTAAGGAAGGCTGGAAAATGACCACCTTTGAATTAAGAAACATAAGATAAAACGTCAAGCCTGGGCTAAGAAATATGTTAAGACAGATTTTTGTAAGGTTTTATGGACTGATGAAATGAGAGTGGCTCTTGATGGGCCAGATGGATGGGCTCGAGGCTGGATCAGTAAAGGCCAGAGAGCTCCACTCTGACTCAGATGCCAGCAAGGTGGAGGTGGGGTACTGGTATGGGCTGGTATCATCAAAGATGAACTTGTGGGACCTTTTCGGGTTGAGGATGAAGTGAAGCTCAACTCCCAGACCTACTTGCAGTTTCTGGAAGACACCTTCTTCAAGCAGTGGTACAGGAAGAAGTCGATATCGTTCAAGAAAAACATGATTTTCATGCAGGCCAATGCTCCATCACATGCATCCAAATACTCCACAGCGTGGCTGCCCAGTAAAGGTCTAAAAGAAGGAAAAATAATGACATGGCCCCTTGTTCACCTGGTCTGAACCCCATAGAGAACCTGTGGTCCCTCATAAAATGTGAGATCTACATGGAGTCAAAACATTACACTTCTGGGGACAGTGTCAGGGAGGCTGTGGTGGCTGCTGCACACAATGTTGATAGTAAACAGATCAAGCAACTGACAGAATGTATGGAAAGCTTTTGAGTGTCATCGTAAAGAAAGGTGGTTCTGTTGGTCCCTTTTTTTTTTGTTTTGAATGTCAGAAATGTGTATTTCTACATTTTGTGTTGTTATATTGGTTTACCTGGTGAAAATAAACAAGTGAGATGGGTATATATTTGATTTTTATTAAGTTGCCTAATAATTCTGCACAGTAATAGTTACCTGCACAAACAGATATCCTCCTAAGATAGCCAAATCTAAAAAAAGCCCACTCCAACTTCGAAAAATATTAAGCTTTGATATTTATGAGTCTTTTCGGTTGATTGAGAACATAGTTGTTGTTCAATAATAAAAAGAATCCTCTCAAATACAACTTGCCTTTTAATAATTATGCAAACAAGTATCAACCTAGGGCCTTGTCAGATCACTCCCCTGTTATGGCGACATTTAATTGGGAAAATGGCGGGAGAGGGGAACGGGCACCATGGTCGTTTAACGCATTCTGGTTACCTACAGTATTATTCAAGCAGATGCTAGGATCCCTGACTTGCTAAAAGAATTTTTTGCTGTTAATGAGGGTGCAGCCCCAGGTAGAGATTATGGGATGCACCTAAAGCTTATGTGAGAGGACTGGTGATCTCGGAAGTGAATAGAGTTACAACTAAGTCTAGAGAATATGAGGAACTTTTACAGAAGGAAGCTATCTCTGCAGAATTGCAATATTTGAAAACTCCGTCAGATATACATTTTAATGCATTAAAAGATGCGGAACAACGATCAGCCCAACGTAAGCTTTCAAAAGCTGCAGATAAACGATACTTCCAGTGGCAGGTCTATTTCGGGGAAGGGGAGGGAACTGGACATCTACTAGCTACCATGATCAAGACTCAATCTGGCCCTGCAATGGTACCGGAGATAAAAAAACAAAAATGGGGAACTTAAAAGATCTTCTGGGGCAATTCTAGCAACTTTTTGAGTTTTTTGAGACATTAGATAATTTGCAGGGCGGGCTCTCTGACGACTTCCTCAGTAGCTTTTTGGGGACTGCTGGTGTGCCTACTCTGTCAGAATCGGAAGCTGTTGGGCTGGAGGCACCAATTAGTCTGGAGGAATTAGAGGATGCTCTAGATTTTATGGCAGGGAATAAGACACCGGGGTCTGATGGGCTGCCTGTGGAGGTATATAAACAGTACTCAAATATAATGCTTCCACAGCTGTTGAAGGTGTTTGAGGCGGCTAGGGAAGATGGGCACTTGCCCCGGTCCATGAATGAAGCAATCATAGTGGTGATCCCCAAGGCTGATAAGGATCCTTGTTTTCCAGAGTCATGCAGGCCTATCTCCCTTTTAAACGTTGATGTCAAGATTTTTGCAAAGATTCTGGCGATGCAGCTGTCTAGAGTAATATCTAGTATTATTCATCCAGATCAAACTGGTTTTATGCCAGAGAAATCAACTGCAATTAATATCCGGCGGTTGTGTCTAAATTTACAGATCACATCAAAGGGAAAGGAACCTAGGGCTGTTGCATCTTTGGATGCTGCTAAAGCATTTGACAGCGTCGAATGGCCATATCTGTGGGCTTTATTAGCCAAGATGGGTTCCCATAATAATTTTATTGCCTGGATACAGCTGCTGTATTCGAGTCCAGAGGCCAGAAGTAGAATTAATGGGGAGATCTCAAATACAATTAACACTTACACAGAGGGACCAGACAGGGGTGTCCCCTGTCTCCCCTACTGTTTGCTCTGGCAATTGAGCCCTTGGCAGTAGTAATTGGGGCGACACCTGAAATTAAGGGGTTTGGGTATGAGTCTTTGCAAGAAAAAATAGCCTTGTATGCTGATGACATGCTCTTGTTTTTGAGAGAGTTGCCGTCTTCTCTGAGGGTGGCAATGGAAGTCTTTGGATCCTTCGCAGTGATCTCTGTTTTATGTTTTAACTGGGAGAAATCTTCAATTATGAGGGTGGGAGATGCTCCCGAGAACTCCTTGGAATTGGCCGGATGATTAAATGTAGTCAAAGAGCTTAAATACTTGGTAATTCATATTGGGTATAATATACAAGATTTTGAGCATTTAAATATTACCCCGCTACTTGCTAAATTTCATCCAAAAATAAAAGACTAGTGCAAGTTACCAATGAGTATGGTGGGAAGGGCAAACAAGTTAAAAATGATTCAAATGCCACAAGCTTTGTATGCCCTCCGCAATGCGCCCATTTGGATTCCTGGTCGAATCTTTTATCAGATAAACAGAATATTTAAAGAGCTTATCTGGAAGAGGAGTGTTCCTAGAATTCGGTTGGAGGTTTTGCGTACATCTAAATAACTGGGGAGATTAGCGGTTCCTGACCCGTTTCTGTATTATCTTGCAGCGCAGTTGCAGCATTTCAGAGGATGGGGGGAAGAGGATTCCTTCATGTGAACTTCCTTGGAATGTATGCTTACATGCGTAGTGGGAAAGGACTTACTGTGCAGGCGCTAGTCTCAGGGTGGTTCCGTCAGGGTCAAGCTATCAATATTCCGATAATGAAGTGCATGGATAAGGTATGGAACATGGCCAAAGAAATATTGGGTATACAGGGAGTCACGGCGCATTCCCTGATCTAGAGAAACTTGACATGTACAGAGCTAAATAAATTAGAGGGTTTTGAGCTATGGGAGAGGAGAGGGCTTAAACTAGTATCACAGCTTTATTCTGAAGGGGCGTTTTGATCTTTTGAGGATCTCAAACAGACATTTTCCATCCCTAATAAAAGATTTTTTCAATATCTCCAGCTGAGACATGCTTGTGAAGCACTACAGCGACTCGCTCCACTAGGTAATCCAGCTAAAACTCTGCTGTTGGTTAGAGTAGTGATGGGAGGAGGATAAAGAGGTATTATATCCATGATATATGCAACCATGTTGGAAAAGAGAGTGGCAAGTTTGGAGACGCTGAAGAATACGTGGCAAGTTGATGTAGGTGACATAACAGATGATGACTGGGAGGATGCGTTGCAAGAAGTAACGAAAGTCTCGGTTAGCGAGGCGCAGAGAGTGTCGCATCTTTATTCATCGAGTTTATCGAACCCCTGTACGGCTGTTGAAAATGGGCTATTCTACAGAGGAAGATTGTTGGAAATGTGGAATGCCCAATGCGGATCTGATACACATGACCTGGAACTGTCCTCGGTTATGTAGGTTTTGGGGAGGTGTGAATGATTTACTTAATACTGTCTATCAATGTCAAATGGTACTAGACCCCAAAATGGCTCTTCTGTGGTGGGTGGAGACTTTGCTGCTTTCAGGAGCACCAGCTGGCAGTCTCACGAATATTACATCAAGCTCGTAAAAGGGAAGGGATCGTCTGTACCCACAATCACGGAAGTTACCGCTGCAGTTAACAATAATACAGATATGGAAAAATATGTGTGTCAAAACAGAAGAACAACTAAGAAATGGGAAGATATGTGGGCACCTTGGTGGGACAAACCCGGGTTGGCGCCTCCTAGATTAACATGGGTGAGAGCGTTGAGGAGAATATAACCCAAAATTGTAGCTGTGAGAAACCAAATGCATCGGGAGAGACGAGAGGTGTTTTTTCAGGTGAGGGTGGGGGGTGAGTTGGGAGCGATTTCTGTGGTGTTCTATTGTGTTTATGTAATACACTATTTGAGAAATATATGACTACCTGTTTTTTCAATTTTGGAAACTGGTTACTAAAAAATTACCTGACTTAAAAAAATTAAATATGCAAACAGTGTATAATGCTCCATATATCATGGGCCCCATTTATAATGTGCAGGTGTATGATAGGCCCCATGGATGATGCTCCAGTGTATGATGGGCCACATTTATAATGCTCCAGTGTATGATGGGCCCATATAATGCTCCATATATAATGGGCCCCATATGATGCTCCAGTGTATAATGGGTCCTATCTATGATGCTAAAGTGTATGATGGGCCCCATATATAATTCTCCAGTGTATAATGCTCTCCATATATTGCTCCAAACATTAAAAAAATGAAACACCTCTCCTCGCTGGGTACTGCTCGAATCTAGACTCCTCAGCGTTGCCATATTCCAGCTCTCTGCATTTGGACTGTTCAGGCAGATGGCATACAGATGTGACGTCATCACGCTCTCTGATCTGAATGTCACTGTCAGGAAATGCGCAAGAGGTCACAGAGGTGGAGAAGTGGAGAGGTAAGTATTGCAAGTGCTGGTGCCCTGAGCAAGCAGGGGTGGCCCACTCGTGGGCGACGGCAGTGGCACAGGGCCCCTCATAGTAAGATGGTGTCTGTGGCGGTGAGTGGGCGCCCCCATGTCAGAGACTTTTGCGTACTGTGAGGGGCCCTGTGCCAGTGCTGTCGCCCACGAGTTTGCCCCCCCACCTGCTCAGGGCCCCGGCACTTGCCCGGGTGTGCTAGGTGCTGACGCTGGCCCAGGGGGGGTACAGGCCAGATAGGGAGGTTGAAAAACTGGCATATGTTGAGGTGTAGGCTGGATGTTCAGCAGCTGCAAATGCAGTAGCTAATTCCACTGGTCAGACGCCGTTCCTTCTTCATTACGGCCAGCATCTGCGTGTCCCCGTCCCGATGCCAGTGTCTTCCACTGATTCCAGGGTGGCAGACTGGGCAGTGGAGGCTCACGACATTTGGGATCACACCCAGGATGCTATTCGAGCCTCTAAGGAGAGAATGAGGGTGTCCGCGGACACACATCGGCGCCCCGCTCCAACTTTCGCCCCTGGCGACTTGGTGTGGCTTTCTGCCCGAAATATCAGGCTGTGGGCCGAGTCCACTAAGTTCGCACCGCGATACATTGGTCCCTTCAAAAACCTCGAGCGGATCAGCTCAGTGGTCTACCGTCTGGCTCTTCCACCACACTTGGCCATCTCTGACGTCTTCCACATGTTCCTTCTCAAGCCTGTTCACATGTCCCAGTTTTCCGAGTCATCTGCCGGGACATCAGACTTGTCTTAGGATGAGTTTGAGGTCAACACCATTGTGGGACGCAGGAAATTTTACTCAGTGGATTGGAAGGGTCATGGTCCAGATGCCCAGACCTGGGAACCAGTAGAGAACATCCACGCCCGGCTCCTTATTGCGGCATTTGAGCGTAGCATGGCTGAGAGGGGAGGGGGCCCTAGGAGGGGGGTAATGTTAGGTGTCGGGTTCCTGCAACTGCACAGCAGGGATCCAGAGCCTCACATTCTGCGGTCTCCCATTCTCCAACGACCGCAGAGGAACTTGCTCAGGAGCCCCGTCGTTCCCGACGCTCTGCTCAGACCAGCTCTGTGGGTCTGGCTGTTGCTGTCACCTCTGGGCCAGCAATAGCAGCACAGGCTGATCAGCAGCAAGTCACTCCAGAGGCTAAGTCCTTCCATCACTCCACTGAGCAAGCTCACGAGATGATCTCTCATTGGAGATCGGGAGTCACATGCACAGGTCCTTCTCCAGATCTGATTGGTCCATCTCAGGCTTCTGGAAGCTTCAAGAAGGTCCTGGCTATAAAAGGTTTGCATGGCCGCTCGGCCATGTGCTAGTATAGACTCTAGTTGCTAACTGAATGAATGATGATGGATGTATGGACTTGCAAATTTCCCCATGGTGGGACGATTAAAGTATTCTCTTAAATGACTCATTAAGATTCCCCTCCCCCTGATATTACGAGTGTGTATAGGGAACTAGTGTTAGAGTGAGCGCCAGTCAGTGGCAAGCTACAGGCCACAATATGCATCCTCCACAGTGCTAGCATCCGACAGTGCGCCGGCTACCGGGCATTGTTGTATAGCGGCAGTGTCTGTCTCCACGCTGCAGTCTGCAGCTCCTCTTGGCGTCCGCTGTTGCGACGCCGCACGCACGGAAGGTCTAGACGGACGTGGACTCTGTGTCTTGGGCCAAGTCCTGTGACCATATACCGTGCGTGCATTCCTCTGAGTCCTGTGATGTCAACATGTTCAGCCTTTGTGTTTAACACCTCGGCGACTCTGTGAAGGAACAGAGATCGTCCAGCGCACTCAGGGTGACGTTCAACCCGCGTGCGTTATACCGCCATATAACGCGTCTGCCATTACATAGCAGCAGTGTAACACCTTCTGCACGGTGGACCCCGGGCGGCGAACGCACTTATTATTATTTATTATTTAGTGCGTTCCACCGTCTCTAACACAGACGCTGTCTCAGTATGGATTTGACCATAATCCAAATAGCAGATATACTGTACTGTATCAGATCAGAAGCGGACAGCTCTATACGGTGTATGTATGGAAAAATGTAACTCTCCGTCTTTTTTTTTACGGAGTCACACACAGATGCTGTCTCAGTATGGATTTGACCATAATCCAAACAGCAGATACACGGTACTGTATCAGAAGCGGACAGCTCTATACGGTGTCTGTATGGAAAAATGTAAATCTACGTCTATTTTTTCCGGAGTCACACACAGACGCTGTCTCACTATGGATTTGACTGTAATCCAAATAGCAGCTATACGGTACTGTATCAGAAGCGGACAGCTCTAGTCGGTGTATGTATGGAAAAATGTAACTCTCCGTCTTTTTTTTATGGAGTCACACACAGACGCTGTCTCACTAAGGATTTGACCATAATCCAAATAGCAGATATACGGTACTGTATCAGAAGAGGACAGCTCTATACGGTGCATGTATGGAAAAATGTAAATCTCCATCTATTTTTTTCCGGAGTCACACACAGACGCTGTCTCACTAAGGATTTGACCATAATCCAAATAGCAGATATACGGTACTGTATCAGAAGCGGACAGCTCTATATGGTGTATGTATGGAAAAATGTAAATCTACGTCTATTTTTTTCCGGAGTCACACACAGACGCTGTCTCAGTATGGATTTGACTGTAATCCAAATAGCAGATATACAGTACTGTATCAGAAGCGGACAGCTCTATATGGTGTATGTATGGAAAAATGTAAATCTACGTCTATTTTTTTACGGAGTCACACACAGACGCTGCCTCAGTATGGATATGACCGTAATCCAAATAGCAGATGTACGGTACTGTATCAGAAGCGGACAGCTCTATACAGTGTATGTATGGAAAAATGTAAATATACGTTTATTTTTTTCCGGAGTCACACACAGACGCTGTCTCAGTATGGATTTGACCATAATCCAAATAGCAGATATACGGTACTGTATCAGAAGCGGACAGCTCTATACGGTGTATGTATGGAAAAATGTAAATCTCCGTCTATTTTTTTCCAGAGTCACACACAGACGCTGTCTCAGTATGGATGTGACCGTAATCCAAATAGCAGATATACTGTACTGTATCAGAAGCGGACAGCTCTATACGGTGTATGTATGGAAAAATGTAAAGCTCCGTCTATTTTTTTCAGGAGTCACACACAGATAAGGCCTCTTTCACACATCAGGTTTTCGCCGTCAGGCGCGATCCGGCGCTTTTGACAGAAACCGGATCTGGCGAAATGCAATGCCGGATCCGGTTTCCCCCAATTGACTTGCATTTGCGCCGGATCGCGCCGGATGGCCATGCGTTTCATCCGGTTTTTGCCGGATCCGGCAATGTGTCGCGATCCGGCGTCTGGAAAAAACGGCTACTGTAACGTTTTTTGTCTCCGGCGAAAAAGCCGGACACGCCGGATCCGGCGCGTCCGGCTTTTTCACACAATGAAAGCCTATGAGCGCCGCAATGCGCCGGATCCGGTTTTTTGGTCTGAGCATGCTCAGTAGCTCTGCCCACAGGAGATATATAAAAGCAAGACAATGGGACCCTCAGCCACACCCAACATGCCACCCAAGCCAAGAACCAGGAGCAGGAGAAGGCAGCAGACATCTGCAGCAGCAGCACCATCAGCACCACCACAAATGGAGCAGCAAATGGAACATGCTGAGGAGGGGAGTCCAGCAGCAGATGAGAGACGGTAATTATCAAATCCCCCATTCCTCCAAACTAGGGCCATGGAATATCAAGATATTCATTGACCCTTTGTTTCTCTTTATTCAACAGCCGCCAAAGAGATGCAGCAGCAGCAGCAGCAGAAATGGCATCGCTGGCAGCAGCAACAGCAGCAGCAATACCCACAGCCATGGAGTCTGGCCATCAACAGGACAGCACATCTTCTTCTGGGAGCCCTCCCTCGCATCGTCAGCGTTTGACGGTAAGTTTTTATTTCCAAAATCCATCATCTCTGTAATATATGTCTATTCATTGCCTTTTATTTCAAAACAGGAATCACAAGATGAAGAGGAGCTCCCAGAAGAAGAAGGAAGGGGTGGACAGACACCTGGAGTGGGCTCACAATTGGTAAGTTTTTTGCATCAAACGCAGAAACACAACATCACACTACACACAACACATAGAAAACAACGTTCTGCAGACCACACACAGCAAACAAATGCCTACATCCAAAGACATAACATTTTTTGTTTTTTTCTCTAGTCTTCCCAATCTGGTGCTCGGCCAAGAGGTCCTCGCAGTGCCTCCCAGGGTCGTCGGCGACAGCAATGCGGCGGTCACCAGCGTGTAAGTATAAATATTTTTGCTTTGTTTTTTTTGCACTTTTTATTTCATTTCTTTTGTGGAGGCTAATTATGTTATTTTTGTCTTTTCAGCCTTCACAGCGTGCTCCCGACTCTGACGGTGAGGATGGAGGGATTGATGTGGACCGCCTCATCGATCTCGTCAGAGAAAGGGAGCCGCTCTGGAATATGGCTGACCGCCGCCACGCTGACCTGATCATTACCCGACGACGCTGGGAGGACCTCGATGTTCGGGCCCAGATTAAAGAGCGTAAGTATATACAGTACCGGTTGCTTGATGTAAACCAGTGTTTCCCGAACTCCAGTCCTCGTGGTCCCCACGGATCATGTGTTCAGGATTTCTATTTACTATGGAAATCCTGAAAACATGACCCCTGGGGACCATGAGGACTGGAGTTTGTGAAACACTGATGTTGTATACTAACCACTCCTTTCTCGTTTCAGGGAACAGAATTGTGAATCGGTGGCGGTCTGTGAGGGATCGTTTCAAGAAGGAGTTCAATAAAGAGATGCGGGCCCAGAGTGGATCTGGAGGACGCAGGAGCAAGTACAAGTACGCACAAGCCCTGTCGTTCCTCCGGGAAACAATGCTCACCAGAAGGTAAATATTACACACCACATGTGAAAAAAAATGTTAGATGTAACTTTTTTTTTCAGCCAGGGCCATACCATGTCAGTATTTTAATTGTTTTTTTTTCTCTTTATTCCACAGCACGGTGAGCAGCACTCGGGAGCCTGCACGATTGGACCCTTCTGAGGCGATCCCTGAGGAGACCGGCACCGAGGGACACTTCGACCGCCCCGGTACATCTGCACCTTCCCAGCCTTCCCACACATTCGACCCATCTGTCCCATCCACCAGCACAGGAGCATCGTGGCCGCCTACATTACATGAAGCTGCTGGTGAGGAGATCGCTTTCCCTTTACCCCACCCTTCTGCCCCTGCCACCTCTAGTACACCTGCGGGTACTGGGCGGCAGCGGCAGAGGGGTCAGGAAAAGAGTTATGCGCAAGAGTTCTTCCATCTGAATGCATCTTTCCAGAACTGTCTAAAAGTCTTGTCAGAGCAAATCTCCGCAGGCTTTCAGCAGATCAACTCCAGCATTCTGGAGGTGAAGACACTTCTGCAAACCATGCATTCAGAAGCAAGATCTTCGCCAAACCACACCTTTTTCAGGTCTGTTGTGGAGCGCATGGCAACACTATCTCCTACCCAGCAGATGCATGTAATGCATTCGTGCCACGGTGCTCTACAGCAGGTTACCTCCCAACCTCCACCTCCCACCACTGTAGTTCCTCCACCTGCACCCCCTCCAGCCACTTTCCATCCTCCCCCTCCTATTACATCTGCACCCCCTCCAGCCACTTTCCATCCTCCCCCTCCTATTACATACCAGCAACCTCACCAGTACCAGCAACCTTCCCAGTACCAGCAACCTCCCCAGTACCAGACATCTCCCCACTTCCAGCAACCTGCCCCGTACCAAACTCCTTCCCCGTACCAAACTCCTTCCCCATACAACTTTCCATCAACATCATCTGCTCCTACAGTCCCTGCCCAACCCTCCACTCCACCGCCCACCACCTCTTCTGCCTCCAACATGTCCACCCATTCTGTAGCTTTTTCCACACCTTCACCTCTAACTGTTCCTTCCCCACCACGATCCCAGTCCTCTCTCCACACACCCAGTGTCGAAGTGTCCCGCAGCCCCTCCAGCAGTATTTCCACCCCACACTACACAGATTTATGATGTGTTTTGTAATAAAAATGCCCATTGGGTTTAAAACCTTTATTAAAAAAGTTTTTTGCACTTTAAAAACATTTTTCCAAAAAAAAAAAATTTTAAATAAAAGTTAAATTATCGTTTCACAATGGTTGTCTGTCTTTTCTTTCTGCGGCGAACTATGTTTAAAAAAAAGGTTAAATACAGGGTATTTCAAAGGTAAAAAGGTATTCAAAACCAGGTATATAACTGTGGGTAAATTTTAGCTTTTTGCCACAGTTGTGTTCCTGGTTGTGTTTGAAGCAAAGTATTTCACCTAAAAAGTTGTGTTTATTGTTGGTGATTTCCTAACAATGTACACAACTTTTGTTAAAAGGTGAAATACTTTGCATAAAACACAACCAGGTACACACCTGTGGCCTAAAGCTAAAAATAGTAGACCATGACAAGATAGCCAACTTTGGTTGGCAAAGGTATATACTGTTGGTCCAGAAGGTACACAAGTTTGGTTAGGGCACAAATCTTTCACACTCTGTCATCCTGCCAGTGTACTCTGCCTTGAGGGTCAATTTTAAAAACCGGATCCGGCGTAATCCGTCGAAAAACGGATAGAAAAACGGATGAACCGGATGAGACGGATCCGGTTTTGTCTGTCAAGAACAAGACGGATCCGGCAGAAAACCGGATCCGGCACATCAGGTTTTACAAAACATTTGCCGGATCCGGCATTCCGGCACGACGCCGGATCGCGCCTGACGCCGAAAACCTGATGTGTGAAAGTAGCCTAACATGTATTTGTCCGTGATACCAGCCGGTACACAGTAGTGTTTGAGGAGCGTACAACCCCAATACGGTGTGGGAAAAAATGAACGCTCGGTAACTGTTCAGAAAAAAAAAATAAAAGTAGGAGTGCCTTGTAAAAAGTAGTCTGCACAGTAGTGTGCACACAGCAATGCAGCTTTCAGGTAGCCTAATAAGGCAGCCTAATAACCAGCGCTGCTGCAGACACAAAAATCCTCCTCTGTCACTGCACACTAACTGTACAGCACAATTGCTATCAGCAGAAGCACAGATTATTTTTTCTTCCCTGCCTATCTGTTTTCTTTCCTGCCTAACACTTTCCCTATTGAGAAGCAGCGGCAGCCAGCAACCTCTCCCTATGCTAAGATCGGCGGAAGTAAGATGGCGGTCGGCGGTCAGGGCTATTATAGCCACTGTGATGCCACATAAAGCAAGCCAATCACTGAAATGCCCTTCTCTAAGATGGTGGTGGCCGCTGCACATGTCATCACATTACCCACAGTGTGCGTCCTTGCTCATTGGCTGAGCAAAGGCACTTGTAAGCATTATGGGAAACGTGACTTTGGCACTCGGGTCGGCGACCGCATGGCTGACCTCATGCTATGGTCGGGTTTCGCTTGGCGAAACCCGACTTTAGCGAAAGTCGGCGACTTTTGAATTTGACTGACCCGTTTCGCTCAACTCTACTTATGACCATGTGATATTTCAGTTGAATTTTTTCAGTCAAGATGGGGTGCAGAGTGTACATTAATTAGGAAAAAAATGAACTTTTTTGAATTTACCAAGTGGAGGCAATGAAACAAAGTGAAAAATTTAAAAGGGTCTGAATACTTTCCGCACCCACTGTATATACACAGCAGTTTCACCTATATATAACGGATATACACATTAGTAGCAGTATTCCCAATATAATGTATATACATAATATAGGTGATACTGTGATTATATACAGCAGTAGCAGCCAGTATCACTTATATATTGTATATACAGCATTCTATATTAGTGATGAGTGAGTATATTCGTTTCTATTCGCTATTCGCACGGATAGTATGGAATTCAGGTTACTTATTACATTGCGAGTATTTGTGTACTCGCCTCGCTATAGTCAGATGTCCTGCCCTGCAGTTTTAGCGCCTCCTTTGCAGCCACTAAACATGCTGGGCTTCTTAACCAATCACAGTAATGCCGCAGACATCTTGGTTGTGGCATTACTGTGATTGAATGGCTGCCCAGCGTCATAGGGTCTATTTAATCCCTTGCGCCGCCATTTTGCACACATTGCATCTACAAGCAGAGAGAGATCACTCAGCTGCTAGAGAGAGTCTTTAGGCCTCTTGATAACACAAAAGTCCTTTACAGGGCTACCTGCAGTGTATACTAAGTCAGTGTAGAATAGGGAGAGAGAGATACTCGAGCAGGGACAGTTTAAAGGAGCCGGTCACTAGCTCCATAATACCACCAAAAAATAGCTCTTTTCAGAGCTGAAGACACACAACAAAGTCAGAGTACAGGGAGAGAGAGTCTGTGTATTAGGTAGGGAGAGGTTATTATTAGAGTTGAGCGAAACGGGTCGAAAAATTTCAAAAGTCGCCGACTTTTGGCAAAGTCGGGTTTCATGAAACGAAACCCGACCCTAGGATGAGGTCGGCCACGAGGTTGGCGACTTACGCGCCTAAGTCGCGTTTCAAAAGTTTGTTTTGCGCTCTTTTTCAGCCAATCAGGATCCACGGACACTGTGGGAAACGTGATGACATAGGCAGGGGTTACCACCATCTTTCAGAAGGGCATGCAAGTGATTGGCTTGCTTTGGTGGGCGTCACAGGGGGTAAAAGGGCGTGCACGCCGACCGCCATCTTACTTCTGCCGATCTTAGCATAGGGAGACGTTGTTGCTGCTGATTCTGTAGGGAGAGCGTTAGGCAGGGAAGAAGAAAAAAAGACTGCTTCTGCTGCTAGCGATTTTGCCTGTACAACACACCAGTCACTGTGTGTGCAGTGCAAGGGGAGGCTATATTTTGGTGGATCAGCGGTGTTGGTTGTTAGGCTGCATTCTAATGCTTCATGACGGCTGCATTGCTGTTTACCCACTGCTCTGCAAACTGCTTTTTTAAAAGCAATCCCAATTTTTTTTTTTTGTCCTGCTGAGGTACTGAGCGTGCATTTTTTCACACCATACAGCGGTGCACACTCCTCACACAGTACCGTGTAACGGCTGTTATCACAGCCACAGTGAAGCTATCTGTGTGTCACTCTGTGAGAATAAGTCGAGGACATGTTCCGTTCTTACAGACCTGCACCTTCTAGTTTTGTCTAGCTTTCAAACAGTTAAATATATTTGCTGTTTGATCACATTCAAAACTATAGAGAGACAGCGTGTGTCAGTCTGTATACTTAAAAAACACGGAGCTTGACAATTTTACGTACACCGGACAGCCGTGTACGTGCACGCTCCTCTCAGTACCGTGTAACGGCTGTTATCACGGCCACAGTGAAGCTATCTGTGTGTCACTGTGGAAGGATAAGTGGAGGACTTGTTCCGTTCTTACAGACCTACACTCTAGGGAGATTCCTATTCTGCCCAATTCTATATACACCTTGTAGTTTGTGATACACTAGCCAATTTCTGCCTGTGACATAGCGCTGTGATATTCAGTGGGCCTCACACAATCCAAAAGTGTCGTGTCCACTAGTGTGTGCAGAAATTCAAAATCTCCGTGATCCTGTAGTCACTTTTTTCACACCTGTGCCATCGAGCCTGTGACATAGCGCTCTGATATTCAGTGGGCCTCACACAATCCATAAGTGTCCAGTGTCCACAACTGTGTGCAGAAATTCAAAATCTCCCTTATCCTGTAGTCACTTTTTTCACACCTGTGCCATCGAGCCTGTGACATAGCGCTCTGATATTCAGTGGGCCTCACACAATCCATAAGTGTCCAGTGTCCACAAGTGTGTGCAGAAATTCAAAATCTCCCCTGTCCTATAGACACCTTGTACCTTGTTTTACATTACTATATAGTTTGTTGGATTTTGTCTACATTTCTACCAAAAATGAGGAAGGCTGGTGGAAGAGGCCGTGGAATTGGGCGGGGGTTGGCAGCTGGTAATGATGGTGTTGGTGGTGGATCTGATGGTAGTGGCAAAAGCAAAATAGGACCGAATGCAGGAGGTGTTGAGCCTGTTTCATTGTCTGGCTCCACAAGGCCTCGAAGGCTTACTTTTCTAGGAGTTGGCAAACCGCTTTTAAAGCCAGAGCTGCAGGAAAAAGTTTTGGCTTACATTGCTGACTCAGCCTCCAGCTCTATCGCCTCCTCTTCTGAAGTTGTAAAAAGTAAAAGCACTGAGTCGTCATTGGAGGCTCATGTTCATGAACCACACCTTTCCTTGTGTCCTTCACCCCAACCAAGATTGAAGGATGACGCAGGCCATACTACTGATTACTCCATGGAGCTGTTTTCACATACCATGCCTGGATTATCAAGTGAAATGGTGAATTACCCAGGCCAAGATGAATCTGACATGGAGTGCACTGATGCACAGCCACTGATAGATGATTCTGCTGGTACATTCACTCAGAGCACTACATTGTCCTCGCAGTGTACAGAGCCAGATTCTGACCCTGATGAGACTCAGGTGCCCCTTCCCGCACACTATACCACCATACACGGTGACACAGAGGAAGGTGCACATGACATAGAAGAGGAGGTGATGGATGACCCAGTTGTTGACCCAGATTGGCATCCATTGGGGGAAGAGGGTGCTGCTTCCAATAGCTCAGATGAGGAGCATCATCAGCAGACATCGACATCGCAATAGCTGTTATCTGGCAGGCACGGAGCACTCCAAAGACAGGTTCCAAAAATCAAAAGAGTTGCTGGACAGCTTGTCCAGAGGGTCAAAATATCACAGCGTGCTAGGCCGCAAAATGTCTGCCAAAGTAGGAAGAGTGCAGTGTGGCACTTTTTTGAACAAAATCCTCATGATCAGGCCAAGGTTATCTGTAAGAAGTGCGCAAAGACCTTTAGCCGAGGGAAAAATCTGAAAAATTTGAATACCAGTTGCATGCTTAGACATTTAACCAGCATGCACTTGCAAGCGTGGACACAACACCAAACCTCAAGTACCACATGTGCAACTGATCACAAAGAAGGTAGTCAGCAATGCTACATTGTTTCCCCCACTGTAAGCCCACCGGTCAGCACAGCAGCAAATGTTGAGGTGTCGTTGCAAGGCCACAGCAGTCAGGGAATCCCACTGTTATATCAATGAAATACTGAATCTAGGCCATCAGAAAGAACACCAACTCCATCACCATCATCAACCCTCTCTCAGTCCGCCCTGTCCACCGCTACTTCCACCATATGCAGCTCTCAAGTCCAGCTCACCCTCCCAGACACTATGAGTAGGTCAAGAAAGTACTCAGTCTCTCATCCGCGTACACTGGGTTTGAACGCCCACATTGCCAAACTAATCTCGTTAGAGATGATGCCCTATCGGTTGGTGGAAAGCGCAGCTTTCCGCGAACTCATGGCCTATGCAGTACCACGCTATGACCTACCCAGTCGCCACTTCTTCTCTCGCAAAGCCATCCCAGCCCTCCACCATCATGTGAAAGACCGCATTGTCCATGCACTCAAGCAGTCAGTGAGTGGAAAGGTGCACCTCACAACTGATGCATGGTCCAGTCGGCATGGCCAGGGCCGTTACGTGTCCATCACAGCGCACTGGGTTAATGTGGTGGATGCAGGGTCCACAGGGGACAGCGGTGGTGGGACAGTGCTGCCTAGCCCACGGTATAGGAAACAGTTGGCTGTAGGCGTTCGACCCTCCTCCTCCTCCTACTCCAGAAGCGAAAGCTCGTCCACAGAGCGCAGTCGTACGAGCACTCCATCTGCAGCTGCCACTGTTGCACACGAGGTGTCCCCCTATCGAGCAGCTAGTGGAAAGCGTCAGCAGGCTGTGTTGCAGATGATGTGTTTGGGCGACAGACACACCGCCGAGGTGCTGGCCGAGTACTTTCAGCGACAAATTGAGTCATGGCTGGGCAGTGTACATCTTGAGGCAGGCAAGGTAGTTAGTGATAACAGCCGTAATTTTGTGGCAGCCATAGCCCTTTCAAAACTCAGCCACATACCTTGCTTGGCTCACACCTTGAACCTGGTGGTGCAGTGCTTCCTCAAAAATTATCCGGAGTTAACAGCCCTGCTCCAGAAGGTGCGAAGACTGTGCGCGCACATCCGCCGGTCGCCTGTACACTCCATTCGTATGCAGAAGCTGCAGCGATTGCTCCACCTTCCCAACCACCGCCTCATTATCGACATTGCAACAAGGTGGAACTCCACCCTGCACATGGCTGAGCGGCTGTGTGAGCAGAGGCAGGCCATAATGCATTTGTGGGAGGATACACGGCCAGGCACTTTGAGAGCAGACATGGAGTTGACAGGTGTGCAGTGGTCAAAGCTGAAAGACCTCTGTAAAGTCCTTCAGTGTTTTGAGGAATGCACACGGCTGGTAAGCGCAGACGACGCCATCCTAAGCATGAGCATCCCACTTATGCGTCTGCTCATGCAAACTTTGATGCACCTTAAGGAGCAGGCGTCTGCAGCCAATGTTGACGAGGAGGGAATCCTTGATGACATTCACCCATTGTCTGCTCAGGGACCTCTCCTGGATGAGGTGGAGGAAGAAGAGGAGGAGGAGGATGATGATGGGGATGATTACTTAGGGGAGGAGGATGCATCTCGTGGGGCAAGTGAAAATGTTGGCGTGGCAAGGTCTGGTACAGGGTTTGTGCGTGACTGGAGGGATGTGGATTTGCCAGAAAGTGCTCCTCCAACCAGCACTCGCAGTGCATCATTGACACCGGGAACATTGGTCCACATGTCAGATTATGCCTTGCAGATCCTAAAAAGGGACCCCCGCATTGCCAAAATGATGAACGATGACGACTACTGGTTGGCCAGCATCCTGGATCCACACTATAAAGGCAAATTCCAAAACATCATGCCACAAGAGAACCTTGACCTAATATTGGCTAATAAACAAGCAACTCTGGTAAATCGGTTGCTTGAGGCATTCCCAGCACACAGCAGCGGTGATGGTTCTCACACGAGCCGTACGGGCCGGGGGCAGCTTGGCAGAGGTGTTCTTGGTGCACACAGCAGAAGTGGCGTTGGAGACAGGGGTTTCATGACAATGTTGAGGACTGATTTTTCAAGTACCGCTCACACAACTGGTAATACTGCATCGATGGAAAGTGACAGGAGACAGCAGTTGTCAACTATGGTTACAAACTACTTTTCCTCCCATATCGATGTTCTCCCACACAGGTCATTCCCCTTTGACTATTGGGCCGCTAAACTGGACACCTGGCCTGAATTGGCACAATATGCCTTACAGGAGCTCGCTTGCCCAGCTGCAAGTGTGCTATCGGAAAGAGTCTTCAGTGCAGCTGGATCAATCCTGACAGAAAAAAGGACCCGTCTGTCAACCCAAAATGTGGATGATCTAACCTTCATTAAAATGAACCATGCATGGGTTTCCAAGGATTTTGTCCCACCTTCCCCGATGACACATAGGGTGACAGAAAAATGGCTTGCTTTGGTCCACCTCTTCCTGGGACTTGACCTATTTCGCCTTTTGCATCAGCTGAATGTCCAACATCAACATATGCCACTTTCTAAAACTCCCTAACTGTGCTGCCTCCCCCCCATGGCCGGGGTCACCACCTAGCGCACGACACCCTGCGAGTGCCGTTGCCCTGGACAGGTGGGTAGGCCGACTCTTGGGCGCGGGTACTGGCACAGGGTCCCTCATAGTGCAATCCAGTGTCTCTGATGGTCAGACATACCGCCGTTCTATGAGGGGCCCAGTGCCAGTGCCGACGCCCACGAGTGGGCCCCCCTTGCTTGGGCAGGGCCCCAGCATTTGCAATCTTTACCTCTCCCTGCTCCTCCGCTGTGTAGTCTGGGCCGTCAAATCCATACTGTGCCTGACACCGTCTGAGCCTGCCTCCTGATGTATAGACATATATTTTGAATGTGTACACTATGCTATCCATACATGTTATCCGGGGATACGGTACCCTTTCTCACCTTTGTGCAATCACGTGTAATCCATACTGGGCCTGAGAACGGCTGGCGAGCTGTTAAGCAAGCTACAGCACCTGTGGTTTGCACACGTAAGTTTTTCATTTTTTCAGGAATGACGGTTAGGCCTAATTCCGGAACTGCGGTTGACCTGCACTTACTGGGAAATCATCGTTCGTGGGTAATAATTGTAATCACAGATCCCCATCACTAACGTTGTTCAGCGGGTTATCTGCACCTGTAAGCGACAAACGCTGGCCTTTTCAGTGTAGCGCACATGCAGCCACGGACATGTAAGGGCATGACACACCAGTTATTGGCCAATCTCATGTGCCAGAGCCTCACGTGTCCCTCTAGTAAGCCGGACTCGGACCGCGGGGCATGACGGAGTCTCGTTCGTTAACGGAATTAAGCTTGCAATGTGTGCATCTTTTCTGTAGCTGGCATGGTTGAGGTTTCCCAGGTGGAGTCGAATTAAACCGTAGGCTCCACTCCTGGTGGTGCCCTTCTGGACATTCCTTTAAGGTTCAGCTTTGCAACCATACTGCCCACGTAAAACAAACACTTTGCCTTCATGAACGCTGTTTGGAGGGTCATGACTCGTGGGAATAACGCCGCCCAATCAGTTAACCTGCTAGAGAGATCCTTCGTTGCTCCCAAGCATGACATCACACTCCCTAGGAGGAAGGTAATGCCACTGTGGCGACCGTACTCCTGGGGGCGACACAAGTGCACTGATGCCCAGCCATTTGCTCGATGAATCTGCTGGTACATTGACCCAGACCACTACATTCCCCTCTCACGCTACACGGCCTGAATCTGACCCTGATGAAACTCAGGTTACCCTTCCCATATACAGTTCCATCTTACACGGTGACAAAGAGGAAGCTGCAGATGAAAGTGCAGGTTCGGCCCACCCGCCATCAGACACACCACCGTACTATCAGGGGCCCTGTGCCAGAGCCGTCACCAATGAGTGGGCCCCCCCTGCTTGCTCAGGATCACAGCACTTGCAAGGTTGAAATACTGTGCAGTGAGATGGAAGATGGGAACGACGAGGAGTCCAGACTAGTACAGGGATTCCCTAGCGAGGAGACTTATTTGATTGTTTTCAATGTTGGGACAGCAATTTTTGGGGAGCACTATACTCTGGAGAATGATAGATGGGGCCCACCATACACTGGAACATTCCAAAGGTGGACATCAGACACTGGAGCAGCATTTACAGGGCCCATTATACACTAGAGCATTAGAAATGGGGCCCATTATGTTTGGAGCATTATTTGGGCCCATAAGACAGTGGAGCTTCATCCATGGGGACCAACATATACTGTAGCATTATGTGGAGCTCATCATATACTGTTTCAAACATTATATGGGACCAATGATTCTGTATGGAGAAATAGATGGGCCTTGTCATGAGATGTAAAAAGTGAAGTATTTTTCATTGTACTATACCGCTATTTCTCTGCCGTATCGGAGCATGATGAGTTGTGGTATGTGTTAAAGGGGCGCTCTTTCGCCCAGGGCACATGAAAACCTGGAGCTAGCCCTACCCCCGCACAACTTTAGCCAAATAACCCCTATTTTTTAGTGCGTAACTTGTATTATGAAGTTAATTAAGGTTGACAAGCTTAAGTAAGAAGAATTGATGCTTTTGGCATTCAAATGGGCACTGTAGGTGTGTTTCCTGTCCTCCTCTCACTGCCGACTTTTATTCCCCATTGACTTACATTGGGTTTCGTGTTTCGGGCCGACCCCGACTTTTCCCTATACTCGGCCGATCTTGGTCGACCCGACTTTTGGAAAAGTCGGGTTTCACGAAACGAAACTCGACCCTAAAAAAGCAAAAGCCGCTCAACTCTAGTTATTATTATTATTATTAGCTATTATTATAGCGCCATTTATTCAATGGCGCTTAACATGTGAGGAGGCGTATACATAATAAATACAAGTACAGTAATCTTAAACAAAACAAGTCACAACTGGTACAGGATCAGAGAGGACTCTTCCCACGAGGGCTCATAATCTACAAGGGATGGGTGAGATTACAGTAGGCAAGGGTAGAGCTGGTCGTGCAGCAGTTTGGTGGATCGGTGGTTACTGCAGGTTGTAGGCTTGTCCGAAGAGGTAGGTCTTCAGGTTCTTCTTGAAGGTTTCAATGGTAGGTGAGTCTGATATGTTGTGATAGAGATTTCCAGACTATGGGGGATGTGAGGGAGAAATCTTGTATTCGATTGTGGGAAGAGGAGATAAGAGGGGAGTAGAGAAAGCGATCTTGAGAGGATCGGAGGCTGTGTGCAGGTAAGTACCGGGAGACAAGGTCACAAATGTATGGAGGACTCAGGTTGTGGATGGCTTTGTATGTTGTGGTTAGGGTTTTGAACTGGAGTTTTTTGGTAATGGGGAGCCAGTACAGTGATTGACAGAGGGGTGAGGCCGGGGAATAGCGGGGGGACAGGTGGATTAGTCGGGCAGCAGAGTTTAGAATAGGTTGGAGGGGTGCGAGAGTGTTAGAGGGGAGGCAACAGAGCAGGAGGTTGCAGTAGTCAAGGTGGGAGATGATGAGGGCATGGACTAGGGTTTTTGCAGATTCTTGGTTGAGGAATGTACGGATCCGTGAAATATTTTTGAGTTGAAGTCGGCAGGTAGTGAAAAGTGCTTGGATATGTGGTTTGAAAGAGAGATCAGTATCAAGGATAACCCCAAGGCAGCGAGCTTGTGGGACTGGAGAGAGTTGGCAGCCATTTGCTTTAATGGATAGGTCCGTTGGGGAGGTCGCGTGAGATGGGGGAAAGATGATGAATTCTCTTTTGTCCATATTAAGTTTTAGAAATCTAGCGGAGAAGAAGGATGAAATAGCAGACAGACATTGTGGGATTCTGTTTAGTAAGGAGGTGATATCTGTTCCAGAGATCTAGATCTGTGTGTAATCAGCATAGAGGTGATACTGATAGCCGTGAGATTCTATGAGCTGTCCGAGGCCGAAGGTGTAAATGGAGAAGAGCATGGGTCCTAGGACTGAACCTTGAGGGACTCTGATGGATAGGAGGCACGGTGAGGAGATGGTGTGCGAGTGGGAGACGTTGAATGTCCAGTCTGTTTGGTGTGACGCAATCCAAGATAGGGCCAAGTCTGTAATACCAATAGATGAGAGGGTCTGTAGTAATAGGGAATGGTCTACTGTGTCAAAGGCAGAGGACAGGTCCAGGAGGAGAACAGAGTAGTGTCGCTTGGCCTTGGCGGTTAATAGGTCATTGATGACCTTAGTTAGGGCAGTTTAAGTGGAGTGGTGTGGCCGGAAGTCAGATTGTAAGTGGTCAAGGAGGTAGCAAGAAGAGAGGTGGCAGGACAGTTCAAGATGGACGTGTTGTTCCAGTAGTTTTGAGGCATAGGGGAGAAGTGATATAGGGCGATAGCTAGATACAGAGGATGGGTTAAGAGAGGGATTTTTGAGGATAGGTGTGATTGAGGCATGTTTAAAGCTTGAGGGGAAAGCACCAGTTGTTAGTGGTTGAAGAGATGGGTTAGGGCTGGGATGAAGACTGTGGTGAGGTTTGGGATGAAGTTGGATGGGATCGGGTCAAGTGCACAGGTAGTGAGATGTGATCTTGAGAGTAGAGAGTCGATCTTCTGTAATGGTGGAGAAGTTGGTTTTGGAGGAGGAGGGCAGGATAGTTAGGAGGAAGGGCTCTGGGGGTTGTCGACCAAAACTGTGTCTGATGTTATCAATCTTCTCCTTGAAAAATGAGGCAAAGTCTTCAGCTGAGATGAGTTGGGAGGGAGGAGGTGCTGGGGGGCAGAGGAGAGAATTGAAGGTATTGAATAACTACTCCAGCCTAACTACTATTTGTGATTGGAGGCCCTTGGGATGGTGTCTTCCTGAGTCAACCATGACTCAGCCCATAGGGCTAATTTTTACAAACCCTATGCACATTGTGCAGTGGACAAATCTTGAATGTAGAGTGGTCCTACCAAACTAATATTTGTCATTGGAGGCCCTTATGACAGGTTGTCCCACATTGTGACTGAGATAGTGGATGCATATTCAATAGAAATCTAGGTTTGGTAGTTGTTCTTGTGTATCTGTAAAAGTGGCGTAATACTGTGACAAACTTATTCCCAGAAACCTTATGTGAGCCAGAAATGCATGCAGGCATATTCTCCAGGCTCTTCCTATTCTGTTTCATAATTTTCCCATCCATTTTAGCCTTTTCCTCAGGCCCTCAGACCCCTTTGTAGGGTCCAGCATAAAATTACTCGCATTTCCCATTGACTTGCATTGTACTCGCTATTCGGAACGAATAAGAGATTTTTACAAAGTACTCGTTACGAGTATAGCGATTATGAATATTACGGTACTCGCTCATCACTAGTTTATATACATTATATAGGTGAAACTGCTGTATATACATAAAACAAGTTTTCATCGTGGGATTCACCCAGGTCCATGAGATGGGGGGAGGATGAAGAGATGAGATGGGTCCACTGTCCAACGTCGGCGATGAAGAGGCAGTGAGAGCAGGGTTCTCTGATGGTGGTATTGGTGTCAGACACAGATAGAGAAGCCTTATGTGCACTGCAGCGGTGGCCTTTTCAAATTTTTAACTTGGTCTCCTGCTTGCCCGCACTGACAAGGTCAGCAGCAGCACGCACACATGAACTAGACAGCGCCTGCACACAGGGCCTTCACTCAGAATATTTAAAGGGCCGGGTGCCCACTTTGTGGTGGAGACCTGCCAGCTCTCCTTGGCAGATGCTCAATCCGGGCCTGCTTTTAACTATTGCGGTGCGAGTCCGTACATAGGCAGAATCCTGCGCTGGGGACCGGTTAGCAGAAGAGACGGGACCCAATGCGGGCCCCCTCTGCTCATCGGGCCTCATACACTAGTCAGGGCAGTAATTCCCTGATGGTGGCCCTGTGGTCATTGGTAGCTGCCCCATGATTAGCACTGCTCCTGAGATATCAGGGGAGGCGGGGAGAATATTATGCCCAGCCTGTGGAAAAGTGTGACGCACAGCCTGTCAGTGTGAGGAAAAAACCTTACCCACAACCTATCAGGGTGATGGGAAATTGGTACCCATAGCCTTTCAGAGTGAGGGAAAGCGGTACCCACAGCCTGTAAAGGTGATGGGAGAGTGGTACCCACAGCCAGTCAGGATGGTGGAAAGTGGTATCTCCAGGCTGTCATGGTGATGGTACATAGTCGCTTTCACCTGCAGTCAGAATACCCAGAACGCAGGTAATGCACTGCGTTCTGGTCCATCATCATCCAGTGGGATAACAGAACCAGTTACTGACTCAGAGCAGGTCCCATAGGGTTCCTGTGAGGTTTGGATCTCAACGTCACTTCTTGCTACCTCTAGCAAAGAGTTTCGGACTGCACTACTCATAAATGTCAGTCTTGAGGAGCTGAGTTACCTCACAGAGAAGCACATCTCCAAGTCCAAGAAAGAGAAGGTATTTTGGGATCCAGGGCATTTGTGCTATGAGGTGGGTTTGGGAGATGATCTGTAAATCAGTCTCTCATGCCACCTCTAAAAGAGAAATATTTTGTATAAAAAAATGTAAAATCCATAAAAACATCTGCAGAGAGGGGACATACCCTCACGTTGAACATAATGGATTAGTTATAACTGTGAAGTGAAAAAGAGGTGATATTTAAACCTTCATTGAAGTATGACCTCCTGCTGTGAACAGGTAATTGCAGTAAGGGATCTGCTGAGAGACAGACAACAAGTCTAGGACTTGTATATTCAGAGGTGGAGAAATACACTTCCCAATTCAGGGGATTCCTTTGTTCAAAGGAATTATCTCAGACATTTTGGTGCCAGTGCTCGTGCTGAAGCTGAAGTGGCCAAAGCAAGATCCTCCTTCACCGAACGAGAGATGCATCTAAAGCTGAGACAAGCAGATTAAGATACGGAAGCTGCACGTCTGCAAGCCGAAACTGCACGCCTGCAAGCCGAGACCGCACATTTGCAGGCAGAGAGAGAGGCGGAAACTGCACTCCTGCAAGCTGGAACTGCATGCCTGCAAGCTGGAACTGCACGTTTGCAGGCAGAGCTAGGAAGACTTGCAGCAGACAAAGAGACAGCAGCCAGAATAGCTAAGGCTGAGTATTTGGAATCCATGAAGAATCCTGATTCTGAGAGACGCAGCAGCATTCTCGGACCAGATCTAGAGCAGCAAGATCCAGCACAGCGCGTCGCAGAGTACGTCCGTCAACATTCCGGCATGGATGACAGCCCTGACGCATCATATCGATCAGCCCATGCCAATTACAAGCGATCCAACCCCGAACTTCACTACCATAGGCAAGGAGACGTCCAGCACAGAGATGTCGACCACAGCTACCGTTCCCCTGAAAAGAAGGTACAGCACTCATCCCGAGACACCTTCTTGACCGAGAAGGTACCGCACAGACTATCCAGAGTCAGAAGCGTCTTACAGGTATGGTGATACACCACACACTAGACATGACTATAACACACCGACTCATGCCGCTAATAGGGAGAGGATTAAATTAACCCTTCACGGTTGATCCAGTGATTTCCAAATTATTCCACAGAGTGTTGCTAGCAACTCAAATGACCAAACGGAGATGTGTCTCTGTATGGGACGATCCAAGGAGATCGCTAAACCTGTTTATATTAGTCACTTCTTTTATAATATTTAGCTAAATTATGCAAAGTTCTCAACTACCAATAGCAAATTCATCAGAGTAATACACCCCCGGGTCCCTTATCTTGCACCTGACGAGGAACAGTCTGGTTTCATGACGGCCTGAACTTTTATCCCAATTACAAAAATTTATTATCTTAAAGCAACAAAAATGGAGAAACAAAACCTTCAGAGAATGGAGAAATGAAACCTTCAGCTTTGATTTTAGTTTTAACCCTTCACACCAGCACTGACGGAGCCACCATGGACTTTGCAAAGTTCTTTGCCCGCCAAGAACTGGTTACAAAAGGACTTGTAAAGTTCACTGACAAACCCGAGAACTATAGGTCATGGCGTGCCTCGTTCTGGAATGCCATTCATGGTCTGGGCCTTTCTTGTAGTAAGGAATTAGATCTCCTAGTAAAGTGGCTTGGAAGTGAGTCGGTCGAACATGCCAAAAGACTGAGAGACATTATTGTAAAGCATCCCAGCACTGGTCTTCGTAAAGTGTGGGAAAGAGTTGATGAATGCTATGGGACAGTAGAAGTCATAGAGAATGCTTTATATAAAAGAATTGATGATTTTCCTAAGATAGGACCTAAAGGTTATCAAAAGCTTAGAGATCTGAGTGATTTATTGATTGAATTACAGGTTGCCCAGGAGGAAGGAGACTTGCCCAGATTGGCTTTCTTAGACACCGCTAAGGGTGTCAATCCGATAGTACAGAAACTTCCTTACAACCTACAAGAAAAGTGGATTACATGTGGTTCAGAATATAAACAAAATCATAATGTATCATTCCCTCCTTTCACTGTATTTGTTGATTTTGTCACCAAACAATCAAGGATTAGAAATGACCCTAGTTTTGACTTTACTCTGTCGTATTCCACTGCCCCGTGTCAAACCCAGTAGGACACCCGTGGCAGTCCACAAAACTAACATTGTTTCCACATGCCCTCCTCACAACGTGAATAAACCTCCTCTGGACGAGAGCAAGCCTCAGGATGTCAGTAAACATTGTCCTCTACGCAAGAAACCACATGCTCTACTAAAATGCAGAGCCTTCAGGGAGAAGTCTTTAGAGGATCGCAAAGGTTTCCTCTAGGAGAACAACATCTGCTTCAAATGTTGTGTCACAACCTCTCACTTCACCAGGAACTGTGAAGCTAGCGTGAAATGTGCAGAATGTAGCAGCACGGATCACAATACAGCCACGCACCCTGGATCAATTCCACGAGTGTTGTCAAAAGCAGAGGAGCATGATGAGAAGCAGAAAGACACCGATGAAGACACCCCTGAGGTCAGCTCTAAATGTATGGAGATCTGTAAGGGACTAACAGGAGGAAGCTCCTGTTCAAAAATCAGCCTTGTCTGAGTCTATCCTGCAGGCCACAAAGACAAAGCCCTCAAGATATGCGCAATCCAGGATGACCAAAGTAACAGGTCCCTAGCCAGGTCCATCTTCTTTTACAACTTCAGCATTGTAGGCCCTGGTTCTCCCTACTCCCTGAGGACATGTTCAGGTACCGTTGAGACGTCAGGGAGAAAAGCACCCAGATACTAGTTGGAGTCCATAGATGGCCAAACCTGCTTATCGCTACCGACCATCTTGGATTGCAACCAGATTCGTGACAACAGGTCAGAAATACCTTTACGGGAAGTGGCAACACATCAGCCCCATCTAAAGCGTATAGCCCACCTGATACCTGAGATGGATCCAGGAACCCCAATAGCTCTACTTCTGTGAAGAGATA